>NC_135235.1:486031742-487231742 GCF_051348905.1 Ranitomeya variabilis
TTGGGAGAATGTCCTATGGTCTGATGAAACCAAACTGGAACTGTTTGGTAGAAACACAACTTGTCGTGTTTGGAGGAAAAAGAATACGGAGTTGCATCCATCAAACACCATACCTACTGTAAAGCATGGTGGTGGAAACATCATGTTTTGGGGCTGTTTCTCTACAAAGGGGCCAGGACGACTGATCCGGGTACATGAAAGAATGAATGGGGCCATGTATCGTGAGATTTTGAGTGCAAACCTCCTTCCATCAGCAAGGGCATTGAAGATGAAACGTGGCTGGGTCTTTCAACATGACAATGATCCAAAGCACACCGCCAGGGCAACGAAGGAGTGGCTTCGTAAGAAGCATTTCAAGGTCCTGGAGTGGCCTAGCCAGTCTCCAGATCTCAACCCTATAGAAAACCTTTGGAGGGAGTTGAAAGTCCGTGTTGCCAAGCGAAAAGCCAAAAACATCACTGCTCTAGAGGAGATCTGCATGGAGGAATGGGCCAACATACCAACAACAGTGTGTGGCAACCTTGTGAAGACTTACAGAAAACGTTTGACCTCTGTCATTGCCAACAAAGGATATATTACAAAGTATTGAGATGAAATTTTGTTTCTGACCAAATACTTATTTTCCACCATAATATGCAAATAAAATGATAAAAAAACAGACAATGTGATTTTCTGGATTTTTTTGTCTCAGTTTGTCTCCCATAGTTGAGGTCTACCTATGATGTAAATTACAGACGCCTCTCATCTTTTTAAGTGGTGGAACTTGCACTATTGCTGACTGACTAAATACTTTTTTGCCCCACTGTAATTAAGAAATGTCAGTTAACAGGAACAGTGGAGGTCAAGATAAGGTCTGGAAGACCAAGCAAAATTTCAGCGAAAGCTGCTCGCAGGATTGCTAGAGAGGCAAATCAGAACCCCTGCTGCAAAAGACCTTCAGAAAGATTTAGCAGACTCTGGAGTTGTGGTACATTGCTCTACTATTCAGACACACTTGTGGCCTTCACGGAAGAGTCATCACAAGAAATCTCTCCTGCGTCCTCACCATAAAATTCAGCATCAGAAGTATGCAAAAGATCATCTAATCAAGCCCGATGCATTTTGGAAACAAGTGCTGTGGATCGATGAGGTTAAAACAGAACTATTTGGCCACAACTTGTAACGTGTGCTGTAATTTTGCAATAATCTAGCCCTGGGGACCTCCCAAATTTGCATCATCATGGAATAATAATCTCATTCACATGTTCCCTATATAACCACATGGCCGATTAACATCATTAAGGATTAATTAGCAAGACAGGGTGCATAATATCCAAAACCAACTCCTGCACAGTGTTTGTCTTTTTCTGTACGATTTGTGTTGTCATCTCCATTTTTATCAATTGTTTTCCTGCTTGTATTGTTAATAAACATTAATATTTGTGATTACTACTATTAGCTTTTGGAGGACACTTTTGTTCTAGATTCCTTTTGGCTACTAAAAGTGTTTACAAGCTGTGATACTTGCAAAATGGGTTGTTACTAGGTACTAAACATGCAAGGTGCCCAATCGTTTGCATGAATCCATTTTCCTTTTTGTAATTTTTAAAATGTAAACAAAAATAAATCTATATTTTTTTGCCTAACATACAAACAAACATGTCATCTTTAACTTCAGGCCTTTTACAGATCACAACAGTCATTTTGCCAAGTGTGCCGAAAATGTTACATGCCACTGTAGATAGAAAACAAAGAGGTGGGAAGGTGTATTTAACCTCTTTCCGACATAATAGTATGTCGATGTTGGACTCCCCTTGTTTGATGCGGGCTCCGAAGCTGAGCCCGCACCCTTCCAGGCACATGACAACTGATCTATACAGCTGACATGTGCCCACAACCGCCTGTTAACTAGTTAAATGCCACTGTCAATTTCTGAGAGTGGCATTTAACTCATGCTTACCAGAAGCGTGTCACAAATCCCGCCCATCAGTGACCCCGTCACATGATAGCAGTTCACCGATGGATCAGCATAACAACCAGAGGTCTCCAGCAGACATCTATGGTGTCATAGCCAGATTGCTATGAGCACCGACCGCTATAAGCATTTCTGCTACACACAGGTGATCTGATGATTTGCGGCTGCTACACAGCTTGAATACATGTGGGGGATGTCTAACAAACAGGGAATCCCCACATGTATTCAGGCTGTCTAGCAGTCGCAAATCATGCAGAGGCGTGTCGACAAAATCTCTGACCACGCCGAAATACTCAGAGACCACCCGAGTATGCTCTGAGAAACTCAAGTAACGAGCATACTCGCTCATCACTACTCAACACCTACTGTAATCTAATGAGTGATTTCTCCTAAGGCCATGTTCACACTAGGCGTTTTTTTCAGCTTTGTTTTCTGCAGCAAAACCTGCACTCTTGGCAGAAAAGAAGTGTCAAAAATGCAGGTTTGGTATGTTTTTAGGAACCCAAAGTTCAGCTTTGCTTCCATCACAGAAGCATAAACACAAGTCATCAATGCAAGACATACCATATGTCCATGAAAAAAATACACATATAAATGTAACAGTGGGAGACATGAATTGGTCTGGAATACACCAAGTTTACTTACCGGTAGCTGTTTTTTCTGGAACTCATGACAGCACACTTGAGAGAGAGGGATCAATCCAGTCAGGACAGGAAACCTACCGAAATAAAAGGGCGGTACCTCGCCCCCGCTTCAGTTGGTTTACAGAGCATGCGAGTACCCTCAGGTTAATTTGCACACACAACTAACGCCACATTATAAAAAACAACCAAACTAACATGTACACCCAAAAGGTGAGAAGGGGGGGGGGGGGAATATACTGGGACGGTCATGGGTTCCGGAAAAAGCAGCTACCGGTACGTAACCTTGGTGTTTTCCCTTCACCCATGACAGCACACCTGAGAGATTTTTGGAGAAATGAAAAACACCTTAGGGATGGACTACCGCTTGCAGCACCCTTCTACCAAAGGTCAAGTCAACAGAGGAGGACAGATTTAGTCTGTAGTGCTTAAAGAAGGTAGATAGTATGTGAGGACCAGGTAGCGGTCTTAGGGTATGTGCACACGTTGCGGATTCTGCTGCGGATTTTTCCGCAGCGGATTTGGAAAATCCGCAGTGCAAAACCACTGCAGTTTTCACTGCGGATTTTCTCGCGGTTTCTTCTGCGGATTCCTCTGCGGGTTTTCAACTGCACTTTCCTATTGGTGCAGCTTGAAAACCGCTGCGGAATCCGCACAAATAATTTTTTTCTTTCTGCACAGCGTTTTTTTTTCCCCATAGGTTTACATGGTACTGTAAACTTTGGGAAAACTGCTGCGGATCAGCAGCGTCAAATCCGCTGCGGATCCGCAGCAAAATCCGCAACGTGTGCACATACCCTTACAGATCTGATCAATTGATACCTCTGCCTTTTCTGCCCAGGAAGTAGCCACGGCTCTGGTGGAGTGAACCATGATGCCTTCAGGAATCAGAGCACCACTCGCAGTATAAGATAAACTAATAGCCTCCCTAATCCATTTGGCAATGGTACTCTTAGACACCCCATATCCCTTTCTGCTACCCTGAAAGGCTACGAATAGAGACTGGTCCTTCCTCCACTGACTGGTCATGGTCGTATACTCTAACAGATACCTCCTCACATCTAAGGTATCGACTTTTTCGGGTTAAACACAAAGTAAAGAGGGCAAAGTAATTTCTTGGCTTCTATGGAATTTAAGAACCACTTTAGGGAAATATGCCAGGTCCGGCCTTAGGACAATATTGTCATACACCGGTGTGTAGGGGTGGCATATGGACAGGGCCTGTATATCGCTCACCCTGAAGGCTGATGTTAGAGCCACTAGTAAAACGGTCTTAAAGGGCCACTGTCTCCCCCCTCCAGCCGTTATAAACTAAAAGAGCCACCTTGTGCAGCAGTAATGCTGCATTCTAACAAGGTGGCTCTTTTAGTTTTAGGTTCAAGTATACCCAAAATAAAGCGTTTTGATACTTAGCCACAAAACCGGTCTTTAGCCAGGGACGCGGGTCCCCACTCCCCAGCTTGAACCGCTCCTCTGCCGTCACTCCAATCTTCATGGGCTTTCGGCGCCACCCCCTCCGCGCTGTTTACGTTTCAAAACCGGCGCCTGCGCTGTGTACTACTGTGCTGCGCAGGCGCAGTCTGCAAGCCTGGCTGGGACGTCAGAAGGCCAGAGCTTACTGCGCCTGCGCAGCACAGTAGTACACAGCGCAGGCGCCGGTTTTGAAACGTAAACAGCGCTGAGGGGGCGGCGCCGAAAGCCCATGAAGATTGGAGTGACGGCAGAGTAGCGGTTCAAGCTGGGGAGTGAGGACCCGCCTCCCTGGCTAAAGACCGGTATTGTGGCTAAGTATCAAAACGCTTTATTTTGGGTATACTTGAACCTAAAACTAAAAGAGCCACCTTGTTAGAATGCAGCATTACTGCTGCACAAGGTGGCTCTTTTAGTTTATAACGGCTGGAGGGGGGTGACAGTGGCCCTTTAAGTGTGAGGATTTTTGCATATACGTTTTGTAGGGTCTCAATTTGGTCTCTAGTTAGCGCCTCTAAAACTAAGTTCAGGTCCCATGGAGGAATTTTGGAGACTATAACTGGTCTGGATCTACTACATGATTTTATAAACCCAGAAACCCATTTATTTGCTGCCAGGTTGCAATTATACAAGGTACCCAGGGTCAATACCTGCACCTTGAGAGTATTGGTTGCTAACCCTAGCTTGCAGAAACTCTAGAATGGACCCAACCGGGGCCTCCTCCCCTAAGGGCTGCCCTAAAAACTTAAGGAATATTTTCCATGTTCTACCATAGATCCTTGATGTAAGCACTACATGAATAGGGGACCGGCCCGGTGGTGTGGCGGACTATCGCTAAAATGCTGAGAATATGATGAAGCTAAGTAACCCTTTGATACCGGTTTTTCACTCCTGATGAACCTCTTATAATTGGAAGAGGGGAAACGCGTTGAGTTTAAGGGGATGTATCTTATCTTTTGAAAGGCATATTGAGTAATACCGATTATTATTTTCTGAACGGGTTGGTTTACCCTGGGGCTGTGAATATACTGTGGTGACATTCACCAACGGCGCAATGATGGTTGGTTTGAGTATCTACTGACATGCTTATCCTGTGGCCTGATATTACGTTATTGTATGGCTGCTTGAGGTACGATTGACTATCACAATAGATATCTTCTTGTACTGTTAGGATAGCGCCCCAAAATATAACCCATAAGCACTGAAGCACCTTTTTTCCTATTTTTTGCCTTAATCTAAAAAGGGCAAGGCTAGAGTTCGACTACGAGATATCAGGGACATAGTTAACCTAGTTAATAGAGACTACTAGCTTTAGTTAGATAGTGGTATAGATCTCTTTAGCTATCTATATTGACTCAAGTTATTTCCCATTGTTGCACTGAATGCATGTATATTTCTATCCCCTATCCCAGTAGGGCCTAAATAGGGGTAGTAGGGAGAGTCTACGAGGAGCGGGGGCGCCACTGCGCAGGACAAAGGGTGCCAACCTCCGCAGATAGGTAGGATGCATCTAGTGAGTGTAGGGCCAGGCACCGCCCTGGCGTTTCCTGTGGTGTGTTAGTGTTTTGGTGATGGTTTTTGTAAGTGCACATATATGGTTTGGTTTTAATAATTGTTTGAATAAAGGTTAAATTTTATCTTTTACAAAAAATTATTTTGGGGGATCCCTTCTGTGAGCCACGTTGCAATTATACAAGGCACCCAGGGTCAATACCTGCACCTTGAGAGTATTGGTTGCTAACCCTAGCTTGCAGAAACTCTAGAATGGACCCAACCGAGGCCTCCTCCCCTAAGGGCTGCCCTAAAAACTTAAGGAATATTTTCCATGTTCTACTATAGATCCTTGATGTTACTGGCTCCCAACTTTTCAACAATGAAATTCCATGCTGCCAGATGGAAGCCCTTCACTTGAGAGTGGCATACTAGCCCCTGGGTAAGAAGGTCCGGGGTCTCTGGTAGAATCCATGGATCGGACATGGACATTATCCTCCCTGATCTTCCTCGCGACTGCTGGAATCATCGCTATTGAGGGAAATGCATAGGCCATCCTGAACTTCCAGGGAACCTGAAGAGCATCTACTGTGAATGGTTTATCCCGTGGATTTAACAAACAGAAGTTTTTCACCTTTTCTGTTGTGTAATCTGTTGTGTAATGTGGCAAACAGATCTATCTCCGGCCGACCCCACTACCTGCTGGAACATTTGGGAATTTAGAGACCATTCCCCGTCTCAATTTCTCACGACTAAGGACGTCTGCCTTCGTGTGGTCTACTCCCCTTATGTGAAGTGCCGTAAGGGACAATAGGTGTTGCTCAGCTAGCTAGAGTAGGATGTTTGCTGCCATCAGAGAATGGGACCATGTTTCCCCCTGGTGGTTGATATAAGCCACTACTGCTCGATTGTCCGACATGACTCAGACATAGCGACCCCAGAGGAAAGGGAGAAAGCGTCTCAAGGCTCTTTCCACAGTCCACAGTTCTTTTAAGTTCGAACCATGAACCCTCTCTAGGGGGAACCAGGTCCCCTGAACCGAGTGAGACCTTAGATGTGCCCCCCATCAGATGTTGCTCATATCTGTCGTGATAATGTCCTCCACTGGCCTTATCCACTGGACTCCCGACGACAAATGTTTCCTTTCTGTCAACCAACTCAGGGAATTTCTTATTGCGGAAGAAAGATGTACCTTTCCCTCTAAATAACCTTTTAACAACTTCTGTGCAGACAGGACCTCCCACTGTAGCTGGCTTAGGTGAAATTGGGCCCATTAAGGACATTGCTGCTCTTCTTAGTGTCATTTTGGGCTGATCTATTTCTGACAGTGTCAGGGCCAGTATCTTGGCTATTTTGTCTTCTGGTAGGAGACAGATCTGGCGTTTGAAGTCCAGAAACAACCCTATAAAGGATTGTATCCTTTCTGGATTTAGCCTCGATTTGAGGGTATTGATCATCCAGCCCATCTTTTCTGGGACCGCCGTTACCTCCGTCAGCTGTTCTGCGCAGTGATCTTCCGACTGTAAGGAAGTCGTCCAGGTAAAGGATGATAACGGTGTTTTGAGAATGAAGGTAGGCCATCACCTCCGATATCACCTTGGTAAATACTCTCGGATCTATTTACAGACCAAATTGAAGAGCTGTATACTGGTAATGCCTGACCCGTCCCTGGACATAAAGAGACACTCTCAGGAATTTTTGATGGTCCGAATGGATTGGGATGTGATAATAGGCATCCTTCAAATCGATGACTGCCATGAAACAATTCTGGAATAACAGCTTTACAGCTGTGTTCACTGACTCCATCTTGAAGGAATAATTCACAATCCATCGGATAAGCTTCCTCAGGGTGACAACAGTTCTTAGGCTACGTTCACATTTGCGGTCGGCGCCGCTGCGTCGGGCGCCGCAGCGTCGCCGCATGCGTCATGCGCCCCAATACTTAACATGGGGGCGCATGGACATGCGTCGCACTTGCGTTTTGCGCCGCATGCGTCACTGCAGCGCACGCATCCGGGCGCAGAGGACGCAGCAAGTTGCATTTTTGCTGCGTCCAAAATCAATGAAAAAAAGGACGCATGCGGCGCAAAACGCAGCGTTGTGCATGCGTTTTGCTGCGTTTTTGTTTGCGTTGGGCGTTGCGGCGCCGACGCTGCGGCGCACAACGCAAATGTGAACGTAGCCTTAGAGAACAGTCCAGCCTCTTTATCACAAAGAGGGGGGAATAAAATCCCCTTCCTATCTCTTCCACTGGGACTTCGCACAGAACACATATATAAAAGTCCCAAGATTTCCGCTTCCAGGGCCAGCTGTTCTGGTGATTTCCTGTGGGGTGTTACTACAAAAGGTCTGGCGAGGTGGATGGATGAGGTCTATTTTCAGGCCGTCCATGATGATATTTAAGAACCAGTGACTGAGGGAGATGTTCACCCAGGCGGGGAGAAAGAGGGAGAGCCTTCCCCCTACCTGACGTCATTGGGAGGGCTTTTTAGAAGATGTAGAGGGTCCTCTGATCATATATCTGGACCCTTTCCTACCCTTGAACTCCCAGCTTTTTCTTTCTCCCAGAGGATGTCCTCTATTAAACTTCCTCTTCCAAAAGGACGGCTTCCTAGCTTCAACTGGAAACCAAGGAAATTCCTTTTTTTTTTTGGTCACCTGCCTTCTCCAAGATATCTTCTAGCTTCTGTCCAAAGGGAAACTGGCCATCACATGGGATGGAGCAGAGTCTATTCTTTTGAAGGCAGGTCTCCTGGACACCCCTTCAGCCATAAGGGTCGTCTGGCCACATTGGATAAGCTCGCCGACCTAGCCACTAACCTTACAGAATCTGCTGAGGTGTCTGCCAGAAATGCTGCTGCCCCTTGCAACAGGGTTATATTGACCAAGATTTCATTTCTCGGAACCCTGCTTTTCAGCTATATCTTCAGGGAGCGGGCAGTACAAGTTCCGGCTATTGCCGGCTTCAGACCCCCTGCTGCTGCCTCCCAGGTGTGCCTTAGGAACCCATCAGCTTTCTTATCCAACGGGTCTCTAAGTGCGCCGGAATCCTCAAAGGGCAGGGCCGACCTCTTGGAGGATTTCGCTACCGCACTGTCAATTTTTGGGATCTTATTCCAACTCTGCGAGTCTTTTTCCTCAAAAGGGGCATCTACTCTTTGAATATGTGGGCAGGTTACCAGATCTATCTGGCTTCTTCCACTCTTTATCTATTTGTGCGTATTTCCTTGAATTAACAGGAAAGGTACGCTTCTTCCTTTCCTCTAGACTTACAAACATGTCTTTAGGGATTTAGGCGGTTTCTCGTCCTTCAGGCCCCATTGTAGACCTGACTGCCCTAACTAACTTATCCGTATCCTCAGCCGGGATGCAGGGTTGGCCACCTATATCACTGTCCGAGGAGGACGGGGATTCACTACGGTATTCTCCAACCGACTGGTGAGAGGCCTCAGATTCTGTAACGACTTCCTGACCTTTCCTGTTCCCCTTTTTTAACAAGGTCTTTATGGAACCTTACACCTCAGCCCTGACCATAGACCTAAGGCTAGTGGCAAAGTCCAGGGTATTATCCCATATAGTTTTTAGAATGCAGTCAGAGCAGAGATTTGTCTGCCAATGAACTGCCAGCGGGATCCTACAGAGGGCACATTCCTTCCGCCTGGATACCGAGAAGTCCTGCGAAATCTGAACGGGACAGCTGCCATTTGAGTGGCTGCTCCTCTTAGTGCACCTGAGTTGGTGACTGCTGCTGCTGTAAAGGCCTCTGCTGCTGTTGTCCTCTGAAATCCTCCATGATGGGGAGCTTTTGGACATAAGTGCTTCTTCTGTGGCCATGCCCCATTTTATAAGAGATCCACAGCACTTGCTGCCTCCTCGGGTGCCCGAAAGATGCCCCCCCATCTGGACGAGCCAAGTCTCAACGCATCCCGGCCGGCTTTTTTGCCCATGGCGCCGCAATTTGTCTCCGGCACACCCCATCCAACATCACACGGGCACGCCATTCCCAGAGTGCCTTGGTCGTGATGTCAGAGGAACGCGACCCCGGAAGCCAGGCTCACTGCAGAGCTGCAGCCGAAAACGGAGGAAGGAAAGCGGCACGGAGGATGCAGAAAAGCCGACTCGGCCCGCATCTGTGCTGCCCACACCTTGCCCTGGCTGAGCAGATCCCACTCAGGTGTGCAGTCATGGGTGAAGGCAAAAATCTAACTAAGACACTGGCAGTGCATTGAGTTTGTAGGACAGTTTATTTTCACACTTTGGTCTGGCATTGTTCAAACTCGCACCTCGGTCGGCCATTGTTTACTTTATACGCATCACCAATTTAATTTAACTGTACTAATTCAAATTACCTTCTCAGGTGACCAAGACAAGATGGTATACTTGGGGGGGGGGAACCACAAAAATAAATGGGGTTCACAAGCTACTGTACTTGTGTTTTTCCTCACTAAAAACACAGCAAAACCTGATACCTGCGTTTTTTCACCACCCATTACTTTCAATGGGTGATACGCTGAACAAAAAAAAAAAAAAAGGCTGAAAGTGATATGCTCCATTGTGCAAAAAAACATGTAAAGCACAAACTGGGGACAAAAACCAACAAGCTGTGTGCATGAGGTTTTTTAAATCTCAGATTTTGCTGGTACTGCAAAGCACAGCTGAAAATTTGCATTAAAGAAACGCCTAGTGTGAAAAGTGTTTTCAGGCAGGAACACTTAGTCTATGTGCACACGCTGCCAAATGGTGTGCAGATTTTTCCGCACTGATTTTGATAAATCCGCAGGGCAAAAACACTGCGTTTTTCCTGCGGATTTATTGCGGTTTTACAGCGTTTTTTTGTGCGGATTCTACTGCGGTTTTACACCTGCGGTTTTCTATTATGGAGCCGGTGTAAAACCGCTGTGGAATCCGCACAAAGAATTGACATGCTGCGGAAAATAAACCACTGTGTTTTTTATTTTCCATAGGTTTACATGGTACTGTACACCGCATGGAAAACTGCAGCGGATCCGCAGCATCAAAAACGCTGCAGATCCACAGTAAAAACCGCAACGTGTGAACATGGCCTTATAGACGCAGATTTTGAATGTAAATATACCAACATCATGTCTAGTATCTAAATATTGTAAGCAGGTTGTATTGTTAAATGAAATCAGGGGACAGATTAGCCTCAAAACCTTGTCTCAAGACATTTCTAGGCTAAAGGTACCGTCACATTTAGCGACGCTGCAGTGATCTAGACAACGATCCCGATCGCTGCAGCGTCACTGGAGAGCTGTCACACAGACAGCTCTCCAGCGACCAACTATGCGAAGTCCCCTGGTAACCAGGGTAAACATCGGGTTACTAAGTGCAGGGCCGCGCTTAGTAACCCGATGTTTACCCTGGTTACCAGCGTAAACGTAAAAAAACCCAAACACTACATACTTACATTCCGGTGTCCGTCCCCCCGGCGCTGTGCTTCTCTGCACTGTGTAAGCGCCAGCCGGAAAGCACAGCGGTGACGTCACCGCTGTGCTCTGCTTTCCGGCCGGCCGGCGCTTACACAGTGCAGGGAAGCTGAAGGCAGGGGACGCGACAGACACCGGAATGTAAGTATGTAGTGTTTGGTTTTTTTTACATTTACACTGGTAACCAGGGTAAACATAGGGTTACTAAGCGCAGCCCTGCGCTTAGTAACCCGATGTTTACCCTGGTTACCCGGGGACTTCGGCATCGTTGGTCGCTAGAGAGCTGTCTGTGTGACAGCTCTCCAGCGACGCTGCAGCAATCGGCATCGTTGTCGATATCGCTGCAGCGTCGCTTAATGTGACGGTACCTTACGGGAGATCCAGCGACTAAATAAAGTTCTGGCCTTTCTGCTCCGACCAACGATGGCACAGCAGGATCCTGCTCGCTGCTGCCTGTCAAACTCAACGATATCGCTAGCCAGGACGCTGCAACGTCACGGATCGCTAGCGATATCGTTCAGTGTGAAGGTACCTTATGCCCAAGCAAAAGAATAAAATTGACAGCATTAGGTTACCATTCCTTTTGTGACAAGCGCCTAATCTGACACTGTCCAAACAACGCTGTCAATGTTATCATATGTAGGAACACCCTACTGATAAGGAGACTTGTCAATCCATTCATAAATTATCAGGAGTACCAGAGGAATTGCCAAAAGCAAGGTTCTAAGCAAAGATCTCAGGCATGACAAGTATTTACTAACACAGACTTGTCTCCATTAGGCTTTGTATTTTAAAGAGAACCTGTCAGCAGGATTGTGCACAGTAACCTACACACAGTGTCAGGTCGGCGCCTGACTGATTAAAATGATACCTTGGTTGGTGAAATCCGTCTTGTAGTTGTTTAATCTTTATTTTCAGTTTTGAGTTAATGATATGCTCGCGCTCCGGGGCAGGCCACGGAGGGCGGGCCGCGAGGAGCCAGAGGCCGGCCACGGAGGGCGGGCCGCGAGGAGCCAGAGGCCGGCCACGGAGGGCGGGCCGCGAGGAGCCAGAGGCCGGCCACGGAGGGCGGGCCGCGAGGAGCCAGAGGCCGGCCGCGAGGAGCCAGAGGCAGCCACGGAGGGCGGGCCGCGAGGAGCCAGAGGCAGCCACGGAGGGCGGGCCGCGAGGAGCCAGAGGCAGCCACGGAGGGCGGGCCGCGAGGAGCCAGAGGCAGCCACGGAGGGCGGGCCGCGAGGAGCCAGAGGCAGGCCACGGAGGGCGGGCCGCGAGGAGCCAGAGACAGGCCGCGAGGAGCCAGAGACAGGCCGCGAGGAGCCAGAGACAGGCCACGGAGGGCGGGCCGCGAGGAGCCAGAGATGGGCACAAATGGGCGGCCGCGAGGAAAGAGCCGGGTTCCAGTAGGCAGTGCCAACAATACTGGTAGTCTGGACAGCTGTTCTTGCCAGCTAAGCAGTGCTTACTTGTTTCCGAGCAGCAGCTCAGTGGTCGTTACGCAGACACGGCACATGTACTAGAAGCAGCAGTCCCAGTCCAGGACTTAGGGTTTCTATAAGACATTATTTGCATATTCTAGGGAACATGTCAGCTCCATGATCACAGTTTGCGGTCAGTGAAGATAAACACTGGTTCACTCCCAGAGGAAACAAACCTAGTACAGCCGTATTCCGGCTCACAGACCCCGGTGCGCCCAGCACCACGGGCGGATCAGCCACGGACCCGGCCGTCACTGCTGGACGCCAGAGAGCTGTGGTCCGGTCCACTAGAACCAGTGACACGCCCCACCCGGAGCCTCGGGCTCCCTACTACTGAGGTCACAGGGTGGGCACCTATCCCCGCTGTGGGGGCACCCCATGTCTCAGCTGTGGGGAAGGCTCAGGCTGTCCGGCCAGGAGGAACTAACGAGCCACCTCAGAAACAAAGTGACTCATGGGGAGTAGCAGCCACCGGGGACGGGTCCTCAGCACCAGGACGGGCCATGGTAACCAGCACTCTGCCGCCCATACCAGGGTACCGTACTCTCTGCCCGGCGGGTACGGTAACATGCCCAGCCCCCTCCTACCGTGCCCAGCGCTTCTCGCGGCTTCAGTGTGGCATTAGTGGCGCTTTCCTTCCCCGCAGAGCAGCCACAGTCCCGGCCGGGTCACCGCTTCCGCAACCCGCAGGGCGGATCATCCACAACCGCCGCAAGATGGCCGGCTGGCCGCTCCGGTCACGTGACGCAAGACGTTCTCAGCGGCCATTGGCTACCATTTGATGTGCGTCGACGCTCTGCCAATAGAATTTCTTGCTCCATTGACGTTCACCCCGGAAGAGGGCGGAGCTTCTGTTATCTATGACGAGGCGTGGAACGCATTTTGTTGACAGTGACAGTGCTAGGGAAGCTGCGCATGCTCAGTGTGCTGACAGTTCTTAGCAACGGGAGCAGCAGGATCTCAAAGTCATTTGTTTGTGCGAATGCTGCTGGTGGGAGGACGGGTCATCAAAGGTCATAGGTTACACCGAGGGGCCCAGGTTATGGCAGATCTGCCTATAGCAGTTGTCTGTATTGCAGAGCTGCGCTTTATGACTGTTCTGCTCATTATTTGCTAGTCAGGTTATTGTTATGGTAATACATGCGCAGTGGCTATTCACCCCTTCCTCTCCCAGACACACTTGCGCTGTGTGCACACATTGCGTTTTTTTCTGGTGGCCAGAGTGTGAAGTGTAATATGAGTGTTACCTGATCAGGTGAACTCCTTTAGTGCAATCAGACGTAACATCACTCCCCTTAGCGGCAGAGCGACGTTACTGCAATGACCAGGACTCTGGGGCGCTGCATTTACAACCACCGGAGGGAGCCCAAGAGCAGAATTCACAACACTGATGCTCCGCCACTAAGGGGGGTGATGGTACGTCTGATGGCACTTAAGGAGTTCACCTGACCAGGTATCACAGTCACACATTACACTTCACACTCTGGCCACCAGGGGGAGCGATGGGTTCTATGTATTAGGCCACTCCTCACAATCTGGTAAAACTGGGGGCTGGATAGGAAGTTAGTCAGAAGCTGACTGGGTTGGATCCAGGCAACATCCTGTGGCAGAGGGTGTTGCAGGGGAAGATTCAGGGGGGTCTCTGTCAGGGGTGGGATCCTGACAGTGGCCTAGCGAAAAGAACAGAACGTTACGGAGCTGCGCCTGCACCCGTTGCGGTGGCATCCTAAGAAAGGAAACGAAGAGAGGTTTATTGTGGAGAAGTGAGAAACGAGATCACAGCAAAAAGGAGATAAAGCCAGTAGGAGTCGTGCCTTAAGATCGTGGCAACATCCTACTGAGGCGCGTAGCCGGTGGACGGAATGCCGAGAAAGTATTGGGCTCCAAGCATTACTTCAAACAGCGGCAGAACAGTTGATTATAGGTTGGCTGTCTCACCTAAATCACCTAAGCAGACATAGGGGGCAATTGTGAGAGAGGGGCGACGCTAGGGTCCCGGAAGAACTCCAGGCCTACCCGTCATACGGGTGCATCCTAGCCATATCATCTGGGGGACGGAGAAGAACATCAGAACAGATACGAGTTGTGAGAAAGAACATCAGAAACAGACACAACAGTTGTGAGGACTATCCCGTGGTGCTCGGCAGGGAGGTACTACAACACACAGGCGCTAGAAGGTAGGCACTGATTTCCACCTGCAAAGGAAACTCTGGATGTGCCTTCGGACCGGCCGGTCTCAGTCAGCCCTGTTAGGAGTACTCTGGATTGCGGATCCCGAAGCCTTCAGTAAAGAGGTAAAGAGACTGCAACCCTGTGTCCTCGTTATTCATCGCGACCTGCACCACGCACCCTCATCACACCTTTCATTGGACGCCCCTTAGCAGGGTCACAGACCGAGTCTAGCCACCGTGACAACCCCAAGACCGAGACTGAGAGGCCCGGTACTGAGTACCCCGCGGCCCTGCGTCTGGGGGCTCTCCAACTTGGCATCACGAACAGGATCTACTTAAGCCTGAAGAATCAGGTCATGTGTGCCTTGGAACTGTGTCTGAATTGTGCTTGAACTGTGATTTATTGCAAAGGCTGCGGATTGCCACTTGCCGCCAAAAGTTCCTGCCAAAACCGCCACCATTGCAGCGCCACGGGGAGCGCAGAGGAAGAAGAAGGGCGTGCTGTTGTGAATTAGACTTTTTTGGCTCCCTCTAGTGGTTACTAGTGATATGACTCTGGGATTTCCTTCCCTCTGTCTGCACCCAGCTGGGTCGTTACTTCAGGGGTGTTGCTATATAAACCTCCTGGAACCTTAGTTCAGTGCCTGGCATCGGTGTTATCAGACACATTCTGTTTGCTCCTGTTTGCTGGTCCTGGTTCGTGCTAAATTAAGCTAAGTCTTGCTTCTTTGTTTTTTGGGTTATTTGTTTGCTATCATTTTTGTCCAGCTTGTACTAAATGTGATTCCTGACCTTGCTGGAAGCTCTAGGGGGCTGGTGTTCTCCCCCCGGGCCGTTAGACGGTTCGGGGGTTCTTGAATTTCCAGTGTGGATATTTTTGATAGGATTTTTTGCTGACCATATAAGTTATCTTTCTATATTCTGCTATTAGCTAGTGGGCCTCTCTTTGCTAAATTCCTAGCTCATTCTTATGTTTGTCTTTTCCTCTTACCTCACCGTTATTGTTTGTGGGGGGCTTCTATCCAACTTTTTGGGGTATTTCCTCTGGAGGCAAGAAAGGTCTTTCTTTTCCCTTCTAGGGGTAGTTAGCTCTCCGGCTGGCGCGAGACGTCTAGGATCAACGTAGGAACGTTCCCCGGCTGCTGGTATTTGTGGGGCTAGGATTAGTTATGTCAAGGTGAAAATATACTTTCTTATACTCTTTTTGTACTGCTATACTCTTATACTGTGAAACAATAAGTTTTCCCCTGCTAATGCAAATGTAATTGTATTTAAAAATGGCTACCAGTGTTCAGTTTCATTTCACCCTTGTGTCCGAAGGGACAAGATTCATTTCTTTGGAAATCGAAACTAAAGGAATGTGAAGAAGAGGAGGAATCTACCAGGAGACGTTCAACGAATCAAAAGGACTGAGCACTAGACGTATACTGCTTAAACCCCACCTATTGCATTCCCTTTTTAGTATTGTGTATTGGAAAATAAAAGTTAGTTGCTGCTCGGCTCCTCACGGAGGTGAACGCAAGAGCATCAGCAAAGATTGAATCAGCTACGTGTCTGAATCATTTCTTTTTCCGGTACCAGAAGTTCTGCGCTCACATTACAATTTGGAATGACTGGTGAATGAGGATTAATTGTCGTTTTACGACCCCGACAATTTTGGCAGCCCAACGGGGGGCGTGGCCAGCGATCCGAGACCCTCTGGACCCATGCCTGGATGTCTGTGGATGATACCCGTAGTGGCTGACCTCGAGGACTGATCACCCTCCGAACACGGTAAGTGGCGATCATGTACACTGTATATGTCACACTTGCTAGTGTCTCAGCCGTTATTGGTTTGTCTGTAGTCTCCTTGGGTCCGGGAGGTGAATGATCGAGTGGTGAGATCAAACGTGATCCTGTGCCACGCTCTGAACCAGCAACTGAGAGACGTCGCATCCTGTGCGACCTCTGTACACCACACCTCCCCCACCGGTCATTGTACTCCATTCAACTATCCTACCCGTGACTATTGTCTAGTAGTGAAGTGGAGTGAAAGATTGAGCAAGTTGTAGATTGTGGGGCGGCTTAGAGAAGGGATAGGAGACGCAGCCTCTGTGATATTGTACCAGCTAGGTAATTTAAGACATCCCGGAGGGGGACCACCTGTATTTCTGTGGAGGGCTCTCACTAGGAGACCGCCTCCCAAAGGTTTGGAATATCGTGGCAGGATAGTCTGTTAATCACTGGTGTTCAGGTTAGGGACAGAAAATATTGAGCGAGAAGCTCCATGTTTTTGGAATACCATTGTTGAAGATCGCTGCCAGTGGCCTACTGCAGGAGGACACAGTATTCTGTAAGAGTCATGCTGCGTCTCTTAAAGCAGAAGAAGTCCGTGCCCCACAAGTTAGATGAGGATGCTGTGGAAGTCAAGACAATGGTCACGGGAGGGCAAGAGACAGTCAAGAAGCTTATCTGCGAGTTGCGCGAGGCTTAAAGAACAAAGGATGAAAATAGGTTGATGGAGAGGAAGGATCAGACAATACAGAGCCCGTGTTTGGTTATAAAATGCCTTTGAACTGTGATCTTATAGATTGTAAAATGGCCGCCGTGCCACTGATGATGAAAATGCAGTCTCAGCCAGCGCCCTGTAATGGCGGCGGAAAGAGATCTCCAGAAGCGTAGGGGTGTCCTGTTTGTGTTGTGCAGAATCCAACCTGGGTGGAGACCTGCCGCGTGTGTGTGTGTGTACGGACCGTCCTTGGGGCTCCGCCCAGACCACGGAGGATTATAGGAAAGTTTTGTAGAAAATTAGGTCTGAAAACTGCTGTAATTTGTGACTTTGTAGAGGATACAGAGCTTTGTATCAGTGCTATGTAGTGTAGGGGAGGGGCTGAGCGGACCGCTGCGAGATTTCTTTGTCAGTTCTCCTCTCTTCTCCTTATCTACGCTACGTGCTAGAGACAGGGGGGCAAAGAGCTGGGTTTTTGCTTCTCCCTTGTACGCTGAGGAATTCTGTGCTGTTTCTAGTAGGGAGGGGACACATGCGTAGCTGCGCTATTGCTTGTCTCTTTTCTCTGTGTAGAGGAATGCTGTGATCTCTTTTATCTCTGTGTCCTTGGAATGGAGAGAGCACATACTGTAACGGTGTTCTCTGTATTTTCTCTGGTAGATCTGTGTCTGGTTTAAAGCGACAACATTGTTTTGAAGTATGAAGAAATATTATAATCTGGAATTTGAAAGTGAAATATAGTGCCTGGTTTTATAAGGAAATTTGTATCAGTGTAATTGAAAGATTGGTAAAAGAGTTGAGTAAAGCAAGCAATTAAAAATTTGGGACGGGGGGGGGTCTCCCTGCTGGATAATATGGTCCCTCCCCAGGAAATTAAGCCTCTACTCCCGACTGTAAACCCTGTGCCCCTTAAAGCAATATATATCCTGGATTGCCGAGAAGTTCTATGGGCGTCTTATGGTAGTGTTTGAAGATCTGGGATTCTCATTGTAACAAAAAGCCCATTCATACCTTTTTGTAGTAGATCCGATATTGAGATTTCCACTCCGGATGATGCATTGCAAATAGTAAAAAGTTTCCAAAATAATTTAGCCCAGCAAGAAAGGCAAGGGTTACATCACTAGCCGTAGTGATTCTTGCTCGCTCACTGGCCCCCACCGCTGCAGCTGCGAGATCAGTGTTTCTTATCTCTACGTAACAGACTCTAGTTTCTGCCTCCTCCCTTCGTACACGTGAGTCCAGCTTCACATTCCAATACGCCTTTAACCCCGTATGGGAATTTCACTACCTCTCAAGCCTCGTCATGTCAATTTTCAGACCAAGAGCTTGTTTTAATCGGTGTAAATGGCAGACCCCCCCAGCCCGGAAAGGCCCCTAGATCTACTCTTCCAGTGAAACCTTCACACTTACAAGGCCAGACTCTCCAAGAACCTGAAGTTGGTTCCCCTGTCATTCACGCTACTACATTACACCTCAGGGCTCCCAGGTTCTTTTCTCAGTAGGGGTATGGGGACATAATTATCCACCAGGTAGGAGCCATAGTGAACCCAGCTAATTCTACCCTGTCACATAGAGGTGGTTTGGCCCAACAGATAGCTAAAAAGGGAAGCCCAGTCATAGCCCAAGAGTGTCAGGCCTACCTTGCCACTTATGGCCCCTTGCATCCAGGAGACGCTATGTCCACCCAAAGAGGGAATTTGCCCTGTGATATAGTGTTACACACCGCAGGCCCTAGATACTGATTACAAGACACCCGAGCCCTGCCGTACAGTATTGCAGACTGCCTTGCAGGCAGAGCTCACCTATGCAGGACATGCTACAGGTGTGCTGACTCAGCTTCATGGAGACAAACAGAGACCTGTTGCTTATTACAGCGGCCGCCTGGGTACGGTGGCAAGAGGAAGCCCCTTCTGTGTTTGGACTGTGTTGTCTGTCCAGCTGTTGCTACACAAGTCTTCAGAGATTGTTTTGGATCACCCACTGATGGTCCACACCCCACACGATGTACATAGTATCTTTAACCAAGTACAACCTGGCCACATGTCCATGGCTGGACAGCTGCGACTTCGGTGTGCTATTCTCATGCCTACTAATGTGACTTTGAAAAGGTGCACTGTCCTAAACCCCGCTACTCTTCTTCTAGTTCCCCTGGATCCAAAGGGGGGAGGAGTAGGTGACATGAGAAAGGACACTCTTTTTCTTTCTAAAATGGATCCAGAGGAACAAGATTAGGTTTCCAAACCATATGATTGTCTAGAATTGATGTCTCAGGAAACGGCTGGTCTCTAGTGTGCCTATTCTAATGCTGATTTTGAGCTTTTTGTAGATGGATCCCGTCACCAAGATGACCAAGGACGCTTCTGTACCAGATATGCTGTGGTCTCAGAACATGAGGTAATCAAGGCAGAGTTAATGCCAGCTCATATGTCTGCACAAGAAGCAGAGCTCATAAAAACGTGCAAACTAGCAGAAGGTAAGACTGTAAATATCTACACTGATTCCAGGTATGCTTTTGGCATTGCACACGGTTATGGGCCTATCTGGAGAGCCAGGGCTTTCCTGACAGCAAATGGCCACCCCTTTAAACATGCTGAGGCAGTCCAGCAACTTATGAATGCACTACAGATTCCCACCCAAGCAGGCATCATAAAGGTAAAGGCACATACCAAAGGCACTGATGGACGGACAAAAGGGTAACGCACTGGCAGACCAGGCTGCCAAGAAAGCAGCAAGCACTCCTGTAGCCTCTCAGGTACATCACCTAGACACCCCACCATCTCCACTTGTGTTGAAAGACATCTTAGCCCGGTTACAAGAACAGGCAAGTAAGGAGGAGAAAAATAGGTGGCAAAGGATAGGGGCTTGCTCTGATACCGTCACTGGACTATGGGGGAGGGGTGAAAAGGTCTGCCTACCACAGGTACTGTACCCAATGATGGCACAGGTTCTGCACGGGAATGTGCACCACTCGAAGACGGCCATGTGTGACACCCTACAGAGACAATGGATTGCCCCCGGGTTTTCCACCTGCGCAGAAAGCCAGGTACAGAGCTGCATGATATGTGCCACACATAATCAGAGTAGGACAGTGAAAACCCCATCCAAACACACTCCCCGGCCCCTTTAACCAATTCCAGAGACTGCAGATTGATTAAATTCAGTTACCCAGGGTAGGGACGTATGAGTATGTGTTGGTCTGCATTGATTTATTTTCAGGTTGGCCAGAAGCCTACCCAGTTGACAAAGCTACGGCTAAGACAACGGCGAAGAAACTGATGGCTGAGATCATATGCAGGTATGGAGTTCCTGAAGTCATTGAAAGCGATCGGAGTTCCCATTTTACTGGATAGATCATGTCAGAGGTAATGGCAGCACTGGGGGTAAGTCAAGCATTGCATACTCCATCCGCAGAGTAGTGGAAAAGTGGAGAGACTAAATGGAACTTTTAAGCTTAAAATCCAGAAGGCAATGACAGAGACTGGTAAACCATGGACAGAATGCCTTCCTCTAGCTTTGTTTTCAGTAAGATATACCCCAAACAGGAAGACAGGACTGTCACCGTATGAGATTCTGTTTGGCAGGAGCCCCAATCTTGAATGTTTCTTTCCACAACAGTTGCAGCTCAAATACCAGGACTTGACTAGCTATGTGCAGGCCTTACATGGACACTTTGCCAAAGTGCATTTAACTGTCTTCAGTTCTCTTCCAGACCCAGACAAGGTTCCTGGACACCATCCCTTTGTGCCAGGAGACCTGGTGTATGTGAAAAAGTTTGTGTGCAGAGATTGTCTCTAGCCGAGATTTGAAAGACCCCACACAGTGATCCTGGTCACCCCCACTGCAGTAAAACTTGAAGGAAAAAGCACCTGGATCCACGCCTCACACTGTAAAAGAGACCGAACCAGTGTTTAGTCACAGTAGTGACTGAAGGGAAATGTTGCTGTTGTTTTTGATCCTGGAAATGGGGGCCATCCTCGCCCCTACCTTCTCGGCCCCTAATGTAAATGAAAATACTAAGGTCCCACTATTCTCTGGGTAAACCTGACAGCCCCGGTGAATATCTGGCGATTTGATTTCTGTGATGTAGTCAAGTGTCCCGAGACTGAACGGGTGGTAGAGGAGATCATCCAGTTTTATATGTGTGTTACCAGAAATGACAACAATAACTGTTATTATTGGTCAGATGCTGCTTGGAATACGGGAGATCATTGGGGATATAAATCTAGTGAAGCCATGTTCCCAAGGATGGGACGGGTAGGAGTCTTCGTGAGAGAATGCATCTAACAGCCCTTCTGCAACCACTTAGGGGCTGTAAATGGGGTAAAAATTGTTACCCCCTTCTCCTGAATCTTGAAAACCCCCAATCTGCTGATCTGCAGACGTTCGTATTGGGAAGGAATTATAATTATGTATTTAGTGCTGGACCCCATGCGTATTTAGGCCATATACAGCTCCAGGATATTAGCTCTAGATCAACCAAGGCCCCTGTTACCAGTACACCTAAAACAGGCCCAGGTGAGCGTTTGCAAAATGTAGTTAATGAAGTGATACCCATTCCAGGTCTCAGTTGGCAAGAGGTTTTCTCCATAGAAACACAAACAGCCCCAAGGAAAAATCTATGGTTAGAATGGGTGAGATACAATGTAAGAGTCCAGAATATCTTTGTAGGATGTATTGCTTGTGCTGCTGCGAATACATATCTATACACGCATGCATTGCTTTTCCCTGATGACAACACCACCGCCTGTGTCATGAATTTGTTGAAAGGTTTGAAGTCCACTGATTGTCCAGATTATGTCCTACTAATTCATAAGGAACCCAGATTAAAGGTCCTAGGAGAAGTAACCGTATTGGCTGACAATTACACCTGCTACAATTCCCACGACACCACAGGTACACTAGTAGGGATCTTCGAGACAGGTTTCTGCAAGGAGAACAGTTCTCTAGATACTGATTTGCTAATTAAATACACACAATATATGTACACCAAAGATACCTGATGAACCTACCAGAAAGAGGAGAAGTTTTGATCAGCTCTATATGAGTTATGAAGAAGATCCACTGGTATATATTGATGCCATTGGAGTGCCAAGGGGGGTACCTGACCAGTTTAAAGCCCAGAACCAGATCTATGCTGGCTTTGCTTCTATAATCCCGCAGGTGCAGATTAATAAAAATGTTGAATGGATCAATTACATATATTACAGTGAACAAAGGTTTGTCAATTATAGCTGTGATGCCTTTAAGGGTATAGTTGAGGATTTGGGCCCTAATACTTGTATGACCCGTGCTGCAACCCGATCTAAGAGAATTACACTGAATCCTGTCCAGACAAGATCACATGCAGTGATATAAGAAGCTGACACAGGATTGTGGTTGGTGGATAGTGGGGACATTAACTTTTAGGAGTAGGCTGACAGTAATCCTTTTGGGAAGGAGCTGTAGACCAGCATGTCATGTCGCCCCCACCACCAGAGAACCAACCACATCAGGTAGGGTAAGACAGATACAGGAGTATTATCCCTGGAGGCCCTCTGACCAGCTAGCTACGCTAAAGCAATTGGCTGACCCTGAGAACCAACCTTTCTCATTTTACAGACGAATAATGACAATATGATAGATGTATAAGTGCACCTGGGCAGGCCTAGGTAGTTAGTGAGCACAAAAACAGGTGACGTGCTAGGACGCAAATTAAGATCTTCTACAGATGTGACAAAGGAGAGAGTGTAGAGCTATACTTTGGACGGTTACAGCTGAAATAGGAAGACATGAGGTACAGTCCCATAAACCCACTTGATGTTAGAGTATTGGTAAATACATTCATTGACGGTATGACCAAAGACTTACGATACGAAATATAGATAGCCAGACCTGAATGGCGAAATGTAGATCCGAAAGACCTGAAGGTTTCTAAAGAAGTTGAACGAATTAGGACAATAAGACGATGTGTCATGTATGCTGGAGCAGACACATCTTTCTTCTCCAGTTGGTTAGGTGGGATCGAGGGATTCCTTCAACAAGCTTGTTTAGTACTGATTGCCCTCCTTGTAATTGGATCGATAATCCTCTGTTGTGTTATTCCCTTGTATAAAAAGGTCATTGCCAAAGCAACTCCGACTGGCACCTTCCTCAATCAAGAAGTAGACCCACCAGAGTATGATGGTACTGATCCAGGGGAGATCCCGAAGTATATTCCCCTCAAGAGAGTAGACAAAACCCCCCATTCTCAGATGATGCTAAGAGATTTAGTTTAGGGACAGTGGGAGAACTCCATGTGAGGTTAGTGAAGGGTTCAGCTGCCTGGAGGCCTCTCGCTAGGGGAGAGTTTCTGAGGTGTCTGGATGAAGAAATCCACCTCCCCTTTTCCCATCACATGGACAGTCTCGAAGGATCTTTCTTTAAGGGAAAAACTTAGTGTTTAGGGG
Source organism: Ranitomeya variabilis (assembly GCF_051348905.1). NCBI lineage: Eukaryota > Metazoa > Chordata > Amphibia > Anura > Dendrobatidae > Ranitomeya > Ranitomeya variabilis. The sequence continues at coordinate 486,055,305 of NC_135235.1, forward strand.
GGATTGTCAAGGTGAAAATATACTTTCTTATACTCTTTTTGTACTGCTATACTCTTATACTGTGAAACAATAAGTTCCCCTGCTAATGCAAATGTAATTGTATTTAAAAATGGCTACCAGTGTTCAGTTTCGTTTCACCCTTGTGTCCGAAGGGACAAGATTCATTTCTTTGGAAATCGAAACTAAAGGAATGTGAAGAAGAGGAGGAATCTACCAGGAGACGTTCGACGAATCAAAAGGACTGAGCACTAGACGTATACTGCTTAAACCCCACCTATTGCATTCCCTTTTTAGTATTGTGTATTGGAAAATAAAAGTTAGTTGCTGCTCGGCTCCTCACGGAGGTGAACGCAAGAGCATCAGCAAAGATTGAATCAGCTACGTGTCTGAATCATTTCTTTTTCCGGTACCAGAAGTTCTGCGCTCACATTACAATTTGGAATGACTGGTGAATGAGGATTAATTGTCGTTTTACGACCCCGACAGTTATATGGTCAGCCCAGTTACCACTGCCCTATGAGCTGGTTTTCTGTATTTACTGACTTAGCATTATTCCTGAGACCCTCTGCCATTGGGGTCATAACAGTATGCCAGGCCAATATTGAATGTTTAAAGCATTGCAGAAGTGGGATAATAAGAAAGGAAATTCTGAGTTTTTTTTTTTTTCCTTCCTTCTCTTCCTCCCCTTTACCTTTGAGTGGCGTGTGCTTGCTGCAGACATGAATGTGCAGACCTTGATTACAAGTGTTGACCAGCTGGCAGCTCGTGTGCAGGGTATACAAGATTTTGTTACCAGTAGTCCTATGTCTGAACCTAAAATACCTATTCCGGAATTGTTTTCTGGAGATCGATTTAGGTTTAGGAATTTCAAGAATAATTGTAAATTGTTTCTTTCTCTGAGACCCCGTTCATCTGGAGATTCTGCTCAGCAAGTTAAAATTGTTATTTCTTTTTTACGGGGCGACCCTCAGGATTGGCCTTTCTCGCTAGCGCCAGGAGATCCGGCATTGGCGAATATTGATGCGTTTTTTCTGGCGCTCGGATTGCTTTACGAGGAACCCAATCTTGAAATTCAGGCAGAAAAAGCCTTGCTGGCTATTTCTCAGGGTCAGGATGAAGCTGAAGTGTATTGCCAAAAATTTCGGAAATGGTCCGTGCTTACTCAGTGGAATGAGTGTGCTCTGGCCGTAAATTTCAGAAATGGCCTTTCTGAAGCCATTAAGAATGTGATGGTGGGTTTCCCCATTCCTACAAGTCTGAATGATTCTATGGCGCTTGCTATTCAGATTGACCGGCGTTTGCGGGAGCGCAAAACCGCTAATCCTCTGGTGGTGTTGTCTGAACAAACACCTGATTTAATGCAATGTGATAGAATTCAGACTAGAAATGAATGGAAAAATCATGGACGTCAGAATGGGTTGTGTTTTTACTGTGGTGATTCTACACATGTTATATCAGCATGCTCTAAACGCCTAACAAGGGTTGTTAGTCCTGTCGCCATTGGTAATTTGCAACCTAAATTTATTTTGTCTGTGACTTTAATTTGCTCTTTGTCTTCTTACCCTGTTATGGCGTTTGTGGATTCAGGTGCCGCCCTGAGTCTTATGGATCTGTCATTTGCCAAGCGCTGTGGTTTTGTTCTTGAACCGTTAGTAAATCCTATTCCTCTTAGAGGTATTGATGCTACGCCATTGGCGGAAAATAAACCGCAGTTTTGGACACAGGTGACCATGTGCATGACTCCTGAACATCGGGAGGTGATTCGTTTTCTTGTTCTGCATAAAATGCATGATTTGGTCGTTTTGGGTCTGCCATGGTTACAGACCCACAATCCAGTCCTGGATTGGAAGGCAATGTCTGTGTCAAGTTGGGGCTGTCGGGGAATTCATGCTGATTCCCCGCCGGTGTCTATTGCTTCCTCTACTCCTTCGGAAGTTCCTGAGTATTTGTCTGATTATCAGGATGTATTCAGTGAGTCCAGATCCAGTGCTCTGCCTCCTCATAGGGACTGTGACTGCGCCATAGATTTGATTCCAGGTAGTAAATTTCCTAAGGGAAGATTATTTAATCTGTCAGTACCTGAGCATGCCGCAATGCGTTCATATATCAAGGAGTCTCTGGAGAAGGGGCATATCCGTCCATCCTCTTCCCCTCTTGGTGCGGGATTCTTTTTTGTGGCTAAGAAGGACGGATCTTTGAGACCTTGTATTGACTATCGGCTACTGAATAAAATCACTGTAAAATTTCAGTATCCTTTGCCTCTCTTGTCGGACTTGTTTGCCCGGATTAAGGGTGCCAAGTGGTTCACCAAGATAGATCTTCGTGGTGCATACAACCTTGTGCGCATTAAGCAAGGTGATGAATGGAAGACTGCATTTAATACGCCCGAAGGTCATTTTGAGTACTTGGTGATGCCTTTTGGGCTTTCTAATGCTCCCTCAGTATTTCAGTCCTTTATGCATGATATTTTCCGGAAGTATCTGGATAAATTTATGATTGTTTATCTGGACGATATTCTGGTTTTCTCTGAAGATTGGGACTCACATGTGGAGCAGGTCAGGATGGTGTTTCAGGTTTTGCGTGAGAATGCCTTGTTTGTTAAAGGCTCAAAGTGTCTCTTTGGAGTACAGAAAGTTCCCTTTTTGGGGTTTATTTTTTCCCCTTCTGCTGTGGAGATGGACCCAGTCAAGGTCCGAGCTATTCATGAGTGGACTCAACCCACGTCAGTTAAGAGTCTTCAGAAGTTCTTGGGTTTTGCTAACTTCTACCGTCGTTTTATCGCTAATTTTTCTAGCGTTGTTAAACCTTTGACGGATATGACCAAGAAAGGTTCTGATGTTGCTAACTGGGCTCCTGCAGCCGTGGAGGCGTTCCAGGAGTTGAAGCGCCGGTTTACTTCGGCGCCTGTTTTGTGCCAGCCTGATGTCTCACTTCCCTTTCAGGTCGAGGTGGATGCTTCTGAGATTGGGGCAGGGGCCGTTTTGTCACAGAGAGGCCCTGGTTGCTCGGTAATGAGACCATGTGCTTTCTTCTGTAGGAAGTTTTCGCCTGCTGAGCGGAATTATGATGTGGGCAATCGGGAATTACTGGCCATGAAGTGGGCATTTGAGGAGTGGCGTCATTGGCTCGAGGGTGCTAAGCATCGTGTGGTGGTCTTGACTGATCACAAAAATTTGATGTATCTCGAGTCTGCTAAACGCTTGAATCCTAGACAGGCCCGCTGGTCATTGTTTTTCTCCCGTTTTGACTTTGTGGTCTCGTATTTACCAGGTTCAAAGAATGTGAAAGCTGATGCTCTTTCAAGGAGCTTTGTGCCTGACTCTCCTGGAGTCACAGAACCTGTGGGTATTCTTAAAGAAGGAGTTATTTTGTCAGCCATTTCTCCTGATTTGCGACGTGTGTTGCAGAGATTTCAAGCTGGTAGACCTGACTCTTGTCCACCTGACAGACTGTTTGTTCCTGATAAGTGGACCAGCAGAGTCATTTCCGAGGTTCATTCCTCGGTGTTGGCAGGTCATCCGGGAATTTTTGGCACCAGAGATCTGGTGGCTAGGTCATTTTGGTGGCCTTCCTTGTCACGGGATGTACGGTCATTTGTGCAGTCCTGTGGGACTTGTGCTCGAGCTAAGCCTTGCTGTTCCCGTGCCAGCGGGTTGCTCTTGCCCTTGCCTGTCCCGAAGAGGCCTTGGACACATATTTCCATGGATTTCATTTCTGATCTCCCGGTGTCTCGGGGTATGTCTGTCATCTGGGTGGTATGTGATCGCTTTTCAAAAATGGTCCATTTGGTGCCTTTGCCTAAGCTGCCTTCCTCTTCCGATCTGGTTCCTGTGTTCCTTCAGAATGTGGTTCGTTTACACGGCATTCCTGAGAATATTGTGTCTGACAGAGGATCCCAGTTTGTTTCCAGGTTCTGGCGATCCTTTTGTGCTAGGATGGGCATTGATTTATCGTTCTCGTCTGCCTTTCATCCTCAGACTAATGGACAAACTGAGCGAACTAATCAGACTCTGGAAGCTTACTTGAGGTGTTTTGTTTCGGCAGATCAGGATGATTGGGTGACCTTCTTGCCGTTGGCTGAGTTTGCCCTAAATAATCGGGCTAGTTCCGCTACTTTGGTTTCGCCATTTTTCTGCAACTCTGGTTTCCATCCTCGTTTTTCCTCGGGACATGTGGAGCCTTCTGACTGTCCTGGAGTAGATTCTGTGGTGGATAGGTTGCAGCAGATCTGGAATCATGTGGTGGACAACTTAAAATTGTCACAGGAGAAGGCTCAGCGTTTTGCCAACCGCCGCCGCGGTGTGGGTCCCCGACTTCGTGTTGGGGATTTGGTGTGGCTGTCTTCTCGATTTGTTCCTATGAAGGTCTCCTCTCCTAAATTTAAGCCTCGCTTCATCGGTCCTTACAAGATATTGGAAATCCTCAATCCTGTGTCCTTTCGCTTGGATCTTCCGGTTTCGTTTGCCATTCACAACGTGTTCCATAGGTCTTTGTTACGACGCTACGTTGTGCCTGTGGTTCCTTCTGCTGAGCCTCCTGCTCCGGTGTTGGTTGAGGGTGAGTTGGAGTACGTGGTGGAGAAGATCTTGGATTCTCGTCTCTCCAGGCGGAGGCTTCAGTATTTGGTCAAGTGGAATGGTTATGGTCAGGAGGATAATTCCTGGGTGGTTGCCTCTGATGTGCATGCGGCCGATTTGCTTCGTGCCTTTCACGCTGCTCATCCTGATCGCCCTGGTGGTCTTGGTGAGGGTTCGGTGACCCCTCCTTAAGGGGGGGGGTACTGTTGTGAATTAGACTTTTTTGGCTCCCTCTAGTGGTTACTAGTGATATGACTCTGGGATTTCCTTCCCTCTGTCTGCACCCAGCTGGGTCGTTACTTCAGGGGTGTTGCTATATAAACCTCCTGGAACCTTAGTTCAGTGCCTGGCATCGGTGTTATCAGACACATTCTGTTTGCTCCTGTTTGCTGGCCCTGGTTCGTGCTAAATTAAGCTAAGTCTTGCTTCTTTGTTTTTTGGGTTATTTGTTTGCTATCATTTTTGTCCAGCTTGTACTAAATGTGATTCCTGACCTTGCTGGAAGCTCTAGGGGGCTGGTGTTCTCCCCCCGGGCCGTTAGACGGTTCGGGGGTTCTTGAATTTCCAGTGTGGATATTTTTGATAGGATTTTTTGCTGACCATATAAGTTATCTTTCTATATTCTGCTATTAGCTAGTGGGCCTCTCTTTGCTAAATTCCTAGCTCATTCTTATGTTTGTCTTTTCCTCTTACCTCACCGTTATTATTTGTGGGGGGCTTCTATCCAACTTTTTGGGGTATTTCCTCTGGAGGCAAGAAAGGTCTTTCTTTTCCCTTCTAGGGGTAGTTAGCTCTCCGGCTGGCGCGAGACGTCTAGGATCAACGTAGGAACGTTCCCCGGCTGCTGGTATTTGTGGTGCTAGGATTAGTTATATGGTCAGCCCAGTTACCACTGCCCTATGAGCTGGTTTTCTGTATTTACTGACTTAGCATTATTCCTGAGACCCTCTGCCATTGGGGTCATAACAGTATGCCAGGCCAATATTGAATGTTTAAAGCATTGCAGAAGTGGGATAATAAGAAAGGAAATTCTGAGTTTTTTTTTTTTTCCTTCCTTCTCTTCCTCCCCTTTACCTTTGAGTGGCGTGTGCTTGCTGCAGACATGAATGTGCAGACCTTGATTACAAAAGTGGCGACCGCCCCCTCCGACTACTGTTGCGAGATGACGACCTGCCCAGAAGCAGAGGAGAACCGCCCCCTGATTTGCAACGGCGGGAACGAGAGGAAGAAGAAGCTACGCCCTCAGAAAATGGAGGGGCAACGTGCATGTGCCACCGAAGATCCCGGAGCAGGGATGGCGACCAGCGAGTCCCAGAGCGACTGCGAAGAGATTCCGGCCTGTCCTCGCCCACCGGAGACGGACCCGAACCCACCGCAGCTGGAGGATCCGGACCTCTCAGAGCTACAGGCGGCAGAGCCGAGCCAGCCTGTCCCGAACGCGGAGCCAGCCGCTGTGAAGCCACGGAAGTCAGAGCCGAACGAGAGGGTCGCATTGGAGGAACCGCAGTCCGGGCTGCAGCCGATTTCAGTGTCCTTGTCAATGGAACAGATCGACATCGGTGGAACCACATCAGACGCAGGTGTTGTGAATTTGGATTCTGGGCTCCCCCGGTGGCCGCTTGTGGAATTGGACTTGTCATCCTCTTTCCTGTTTCACCTGATTCCATCAGTAGTGGGTGTCGCTATTTAAGCTCATTTCTCTGGTGGTTTCTTGCCGGTCAACAATGTTATCTGATGCCTCTCAGTGCTTGTTCCTGCTTCTAGACTACTACTAGATAAGTTGGACTTTTGTCCATGTTTTGTTTTGCCTATTTGTTCCAGTTCACAGCTGAAGTTTTGTTACTGTGTCTGGAAAGCTCTCGTTGATCAGGGATTGCTACTCTGGCGTTATGAGTTAATGCCAGAGTTTAAGGTAATCTCTGGATGGTGTTTTGTTAGTGTTTTTCTGCTGACCATGAAAGTATACTATCTGTCTTCTGCTATCTAGTAAGCGGACCTCAAATTTGCTAAGACTATTTTCCTGCTGCGTTTGTTGTTTCATCTGAACTCACCGTCATTATATGTGGGGGGCTACTGTCTTCTTTGGAATATTTCTCTAGAGGTGAGCCAGGTCTTATATTTCCCTCTGCTAGCTATTTAGGTCTTAGGCCAGAGCTGGGCATCTAGCGTTAAATAGGAAATGCTACCTGGCTATTTCTAGTTGCGCGGCAGGCTTAGTTCATGGTCAGTATAGTTCCATCTTCCGAGAGCTTGTCCCTCTATAGGCTTGCTATGATCTCTGCCTGCAGAGATCATGACAGTTTGACCGGCCAATAAAGTGTTAAAGACCCAGGTTGAGAAAGGAGAGTTATAAGAAGTCTGCTGAAATTTTTTTTTTTTTTTTTCCTCCAGTCTGCCTTGCTGCAGTCTTTTCTCTCTCTCTCCTCCTAATCTCTGTATGCTCTGTGTGCACCTGACAATAATGGATCTCCAGAGTGTAACTGCGGGTTTGAATAATCTCATCACGAAAGTACAAAATTTACAAGATTTTGTGGTACATGCTCCGGTATTTGAGCCGAGAATTCCTTTGCCGGAGTTCTTCACAGGGAATAGAGCTAGCTTCCAGAATTTCCGAAATAATTGTAAGCTTTATTTGTCCCTGAAGTCTCGTTCAGCTGGAGACCCTGCTCAGCAGGTTAGGATTGTGATTTCCTTGCTCAGGGGTGACCCTCAAGATTGGGCCTTCTCATTGCCAGCAGGGGATCCTGCGTTACGCGATGTGGATGCGTTTTTTCTGGCCTTGGGCTTGCTTTATGAGGAACCTCATTTGGAACTTCAGGCAGAAAAAACTTTGATGGCACTATCTCAGGGGCAAGACGAAGCTGAAGTTTTCTGCCAAAAATTCCGTAAATGGTCTGTGCTTACTCAGTGGAATGAGTGCGCCTTGGCGGCAACTTTCAGAGAAGGTCTCTCTGATGCCGTTAAGGATGTTATGGTGGGGTTCCCTTTGCCTGCAGGTCTGAATGAGTCCATGACAATGGCTATTCAGATTGATAGGCGTCTGCGGGAGCGCAAACCGGTGCACCATCTGGCGGTGTCTATGGAAAAGACGCCAGAAAGTATGCAGTGTGATAGAATTCTGTCCAGGAGCGAGCGACAGAATTTTAGACGGAAGAATGGATTGTGTTTCTATTGTGGGGATTCTACTCATGTTATATCAGCATGCTCTAGGCGTACAAAGAAGCTTGATAAGTCTGTTTCCATTAGCACCATTCAGTCTAAGTTTATTTTGTCTGTAACCCTGATTTGCTCTTTGTCATCCATTGCCACGGACGCCTATGTTGACTCTGGCGCCGCTCTGAGTCTTATGGATTGGTCCTTTGCCAATCGTTGTGGTTTTGATTTAGAGCCTTTGGAGACTCTTATTCCTCTGAAGGGGATTGACTCCACCCCATTGGCTAATAATAAACCACAATACTGGACACAAGTAACCATGCGTATCAATCCGGATCACCAGGAGATTATTCGTTTCCTGGTGCTGTATAATTTACATGACGATTTGGTACTGGGATTGCCATGGTTGCAGTCTCACAACCCAGTCTTGGACTGGAGAGCAATGTCTGTGTTGAGCTGGGGATGTAAGGGTATTCATGGGGACGTACCTTTGGTTTCTATTTCGTCGTCCATTCCCTCTGAAGTCCCTGAGTTCCTCTCTGATTATCAAGACGTCTTTGACGAACCCAAGCTTGGGTCGTTACCTCCGCACCGTGAGTGCGATTGTGCCATAGATTTGATACCGGGTTGTAAATATCCAAAGGGTCGTTTGTTTAATTTGTCTGTGCCGGAACATGCTGCTATGCGGGAATATATAAAGGAGTCTTTGGAAAAGGGACATATTCGTCCATCTTCTTCTCCCTTGGGAGCTGGGTTTTTCTTTGTCTCAAAAAAAGACGGCTCTTTGAGACCATGTATTGATTATCGGCTTCTGAATAAGATCACTGTTAAGTATCAATACCCATTGCCATTGCTTACTGATTTGTTTGCTCGTATAGAGGGTGCTAAGTGGTTCTCTAAAATTGATCTTCGTGGGGCGTATAATTTGGTGCGGATCAGGCAGGGGGATGAGTGGAAGACCGCATTTAATACGCCCGAGGGCCACTTTGAGTATTTGGTCATGCCTTTTGGTCTTTCTAATGCCCCTTCAGTTTTCCAGTCTTTTATGCATGATATTTTCCGCGATTTTCTGGATAAATTTATGATAATATATCTGGATGATATTCTGATTTTTTCTGATGACTGGGACTCTCATGTCCAGCAGGTCAGGAGAGTTTTTCAGGTTCTGCGGTCTAATTCTTTATGTGTGAAGGGGTCTAAGTGCGTTTTTGGGGTCCAGAAAATTTCCTTTTTGGGGTATATTTTTTCTCCCTCTTCCATTGAGATGGATCCCGTCAAGGTGCAAGCTATTTGTGACTGGACTCAGCCCTCCTCTCTTAAGGGTCTTCAGAGATTTTTGGGCTTTGCCAACTTTTACCGCCGATTTATTGCTGGTTTTTCGGATGTCGTTAAACCACTGACTGATTTGACCAGACAAGGCGCTGATGTTGCTAATTGGTCCCCTCATGCTGTAGAGGCCTTTCAGGAGCTTAAGCGCCGTTTTGCCTCTGCCCCTGTGTTGCGTCAGCCTGATGTGAATCTGCCTTTTCAGGTTGAGGTTGACGCTTCGGAGATCGGAGCTGGGGCAGTGTTGTCGCAGAAAGGTTCCGACTGCTCCGTCATTAGGCCTTGTGCCTTCTTTTCTCGCAAATTTTCGCCCGCAGAGCGGAATTATGATGTTGGGAATCGGGAGCTTTTGGCCATGAAGTGGGCGTTTGAGGAGTGGCGCCATTGGCTCGAGGGGGCTAGACATCAGGTGGTGGTATTGACTGACCACAAAAATTTGATTTATCTTGAGACTGCCAGACGCCTGAATCCTAGACAGGCGCGCTGGTCTTTATTTTTTTCTCGCTTTAATTTTGTGGTGTCATACCTACCGGGTTCTAAGAATGTTAAGGCAGATGCCCTTTCTAGGAGTTTTGACCCGGACTCTCCTGGTAATTCTGAACCCACAGGTATCCTTAGGGAGGGAGTAATTTTGTCGGCCGTTTCTCCTGATCTGCGGCGGTCCTTGCAAGAGTTTCAGGCGGATAGACCGGATCGTTGTCCGCCTGATAGACTGTTTGTTCCGGATGATTGGACCAGCAGAGTCATCTCTGAGGTACATTCTTCTGCATTGGCAGGTCATCCCGGAATTTTTGGTACCAGGGATTTGGTGGCAAGATCCTTCTGGTGGCCTTCTCTGTCACGAGATGTGCGAGTCTTTGTGCAGTCATGTGACGTTTGTGCTCGGGCCAAGTCTTGTAGTTCTCGGGCTAGCGGACTGCTGTTGCCCTTGCCTATTCCTAAGAGGCCTTGGACACACATCTCGATGGATTTTATTTCAGATCTGCCTGTTTCCCAGAAGATGTCTGTCATCTGGGTGGTCTGTGACCGTTTCTCTAAAATGGTCCATTTGGTTCCTCTGCCCAAGTTGCCTTCTTCTTCTGAGTTGGTTCCTCTGTTTTTTCAGAATGTTGTCCGATTGCACGGTATTCCTGAGAATATTGTTTCTGACAGAGGTACCCAATTTGTGTCTAGATTTTGGCGGGCATTCTGTGCTAGGATGGGCATAGATTTGTCTTTTTCGTCTGCTTTTCACCCTCAGACTAATGGCCAGACCGAGCGGACTAATCAGACCCTTGAGACATATCTGAGGTGTTTTGTCTCTGCTGACCAGGATGATTGGGTTGCTTTTTTGCCATTGGCAGAGTTCGCCCTCAATAATCGGGCCAGTTCTTCCACCTTGGTGTCCCCGTTTTTCTGTAATTCGGGGTTTCACCCTCGATTTTCCTCCGGTCAGGTGGAATCCTCGGATTGTCCTGGAGTGGATGCGGTGGTAGAGAGATTGCATCACATTTGGGGGCAGGTTATGGACAATTTGAAGTTGTCCCAGGAGAAGACTCAGCGTTTTGCCAACCGTCATCGTCGTGTTGGTTCTCGGCTTTGTGTTGGAGATTTAGTGTGGTTGTCTTCTCGTTTTGTCCCTATGAGGGTCTCTTCTCCTAAGTTTAAACCTCGGTTTATCGGCCCTTATAGAATATTGGAGATTCTTAATCCTGTTTCTTTCCGTTTGGACCTCCCTGCGTCCTTTTCCATTCATAACGTTTTTCATCGGTCGTTATTGCGCAGGTATGAGGTACCTGTTGTACCTTCAGTTGAGCCTCCTGCTCCGGTGTTGGTTGAGGGTGAGTTGGAGTACGTTGTGGAGAAAATTTTGGACTCTCGTGTTTCCAGACGGAAACTCCAGTATCTGGTCAACTGGAGGGGTTACGGCCAGGAGGATAATTCTTGGGTCAATGCATCTGATGTTCATGCTTCTGATCTTGTTCGTGCCTTCCATAGGGCTCATCCTGGTCGCCCTGGTGGATCTGGTGAGGGTTCGGTGCCCCCTCCTTGAGGGGGGGGTACTGTTGTGAATTTGGATTCTGGGCTCCCCCGGTGGCCGCTTGTGGAATTGGACTTGTCATCCTCTTTCCTGTTTCACCTGATTCCATCAGTAGTGGGTGTCGCTATTTAAGCTCATTTCTCTGGTGGTTTCTTGCCGGTCAACAATGTTATCTGATGCCTCTCAGTGCTTGTTCCTGCTTCTAGACTACTACTAGATAAGTTGGACTTTTGTCCATGTTTTGTTTTGCCTATTTGTTCCAGTTCACAGCTGAAGTTTTGTTACTGTGTCTGGAAAGCTCTCGTTGATCAGGGATTGCTACTCTGGCGTTATGAGTTAATGCCAGAGTTTAAGGTAATCTCTGGATGGTGTTTTGTTAGTGTTTTTCTGCTGACCATGAAAGTATACTATCTGTCTTCTGCTATCTAGTAAGCGGACCTCAAATTTGCTAAGACTATTTTCCTGCTGCGTTTGTTGTTTCATCTGAACTCACCGTCATTATATGTGGGGGGCTACTGTCTTCTTTGGAATATTTCTCTAGAGGTGAGCCAGGTCTTATATTTCCCTCTGCTAGCTATTTAGGTCTTAGGCCAGAGCTGGGCATCTAGCGTTAAATAGGAAATGCTACCTGGCTATTTCTAGTTGCGCGGCAGGCTTAGTTCATGGTCAGTATAGTTCCATCTTCCGAGAGCTTGTCCCTCTATAGGCTTGCTATGATCTCTGCCTGCAGAGATCATGACACGCAGGTATGGAAAGCGTCCCTGCTCCCCCGACCGATCCTGCTCCCGTGACCGCTCCCCATCCCGACAATAACCGAGTTTTCACCGCTGAGCTGGTAGTGATAACCCCAGGCACGATGGAGAAGCTGGTGCCTCCGTTACCAACAACGATGGGGAAACCGCTAGATGTGAGCTCAGAGGGGTGATCTTCCAAAGGGACTCTCCACGGATTGGGCCGGATGGGGCCAGGCAGGAGGGCCTCAGCATTGCTGCGCTCACCTGGGAACAATATAAGCAATGCTTAATTCTACAATGGCAAAACCAAAAAGAGACAGAACCAAATGACCCACCAAGAGTACAAAGACCAAAGACTGAACACAATAAGAGGAACTTGGTAAGGCAGGGGACTGTACTAGCCTTTCACCCGAAACAGGGTTGGGGCTCTATACAAGAACCGGGACTGCCGACTGAAATCTTCTTTACCAGCTACAATGTGAAAAACCCCATCCCGCAATAGATGTGACAATTAGCTACCATGTAAAGGGGACCAGGCGACCTACACTCGCCACCGGAGTGCGCAGCGGTGGTGCGCTCGAGATGTCCAACGATGCAAGCCGGCAGTAGCGCCACCTGCTGTCCCGACTACGACTAACCCAGATTTGACAAACGCTACTACTGTCGCCACGGTGTGTATTATCGCCGCTACTGAACTTGCAACCACAGCTGACATTCGAATCCAGACACCGGGTGATCTGACCGCGCCTGGGAGACCAACCAATGATACCGATCCTGCATCCGCCGGGGACAGAGGACCGCAGCCTTGCCGGCCGGAGAGTGTCCGCCATCAGCTGATGCAGTGTAACCTCCTGTAAGGATAAACCTCGGTACCACGAGTATGTAAATAGTTAACTGTTTTGCTTTCCTAGCTTTTTGCTGCTAATACCCGACCAGGGTTATTCTTAAAGGGATCCCTTTGTTTACCCGGGATCCCAATTATTTTTGTTTTGCTTTTGTTTTTATTTTTGCTTTTGTTCATCAATGTTTATAAAGACTGCCGAATCATGGACGGTGAATGGTTCACAAACTGTATTGTAAATAGTTCGCATCTTCTTAAAGGTGCCCTTTACTGGTTTTACAAAGGAGAGAGCTTTTTGAAGATACTGTTCCTGAGTACAGCATGGAAGCTCTTGACGTAACCGGACTTGCAGATAGAGAGAGTCTGCATTACCTCAAAGAGACTTGGTTCCTTCTTAAAGGGAACGTTCACCAGTCGCACTTAAAGTATAATGTTGCCTTAAAGAAAGTAGATGGTAATAATGTTTTATATAGAAGTAATATGTAGTTAGCTAGATAGTTATAGAGAATGTTTAATAATGTTACTAGAGAATGAGGACAGGAAAAAGTTGAAAGCCGAATGTCAATAAAGTAAACCCGTAGGGGTTAGTTAGTGAGTCCTCCTGGGAGCCATGCAGATATGGCTCATTGTTCCTGTACTAAGAAAAGAGGCAGTAGGCCTGGGCAGATAGACAGGCGGTCCTGCATATGAAAAAAAAATCAGAGAGTAAAAAGAAAAATGTTGCACTTAGAAGAGAGAAATAAAGAAAAAGTTAATTTATATTTCAGAGTTTTATAGTAAGCCTTTAGTGGGTTCAGCCTATACGCCCTTAAAGGAAAAGTTAAATTATTGTTCAGAATTTGCACCTAGTAGAATGCCCGGCTGGGTAATAGAAGTTATTTATAGTATGTTATTTAAAATATTTAAATATGTTTTCTTTGTAACGGTCAAGAGTCCTCACCTCCCATAACGGGAAGCACTGTTATATTTACTTGTTCATTGCATTTCAAAATTTTGTATGTCTTTTGCTGACATGTATTGTTGTTTTCTTCCCAGTCCGGGAGTACTGGATTTAACCGGGGGGGGAGTGCAGCGCCCCAGAGTCCTGGTCGTTGCAGTACTGACGCTCCGCCACTAAGGGGAGTGATGGTACGTCTGATGGCACTTAAGGAGTTCACCTGACCAGGTATCACAGTCACACATTACACTTCACACTCTGGCCACCAGGGGGAGCGAAGGGTTCTATGTATTAGGCCACTCCTCACAATCTGGTAAAACTGGGGGCTGGATAGGAAGTTAGTCAGAAGCTGACTGGGTTGGATCCAGGCAACATCCTGTGGCAGGGGGTGTTGCAGGGGAAGATTCAGGGGGGTCTCTGTCAGGGGTGGGATCCTGACAGTGGCCTAGCGAAAAGAATAGAACGTTACGGAGCCGCGCCTGCACCCGTTGCAGTGGCATCCTGTTATGGACTGGTAATTTAGGAGCGACATGCGACTAGCTCTGAGCAGGTGGTAACTATACAGACCGCAGTTCCTGATCTTAACACAACACTAGCAGTAGCCGTGGGATGTTCCTGTCACTCCCTGGACACCTCGTCACAGCCGGAGAACTAGCTACCCCTAAAGGTAGAAATAGGAAAGCTATCTTGCCTCAGAGAAAATCCCCAAAGGATAGGACAGCCCCCCACAAATATTGACTGTGAGAGGAGAAGGAAATGACATACATAGTATGAAACAAGATTTAGCAAAGGAGGCCACTTCTAGCTAGATAGATAGTACAGGGAAGAACACTGTGCGGTCAGTAATAAAAACTAGAAAAAGTCCACCGCAGAGATATGCAAAAATCTCCACACCTGACTAAAGGTGTGGAGGGCAAAATCTGCAGCCCAGAGCTTCCAGCTTACCTGAATAGATCCATACTAATAAGCTGGACTAATGAGCAAAACATAGAATGTGCTGAACAATAAAGTCCACAACAAGTGGACTGCAAAAGGACAAGCAAGGACTTATCTTTGCTGAACTGGACAGAGTGTCAGGGAAATCCAAAAGAGCAGTGACTCCAGGCAGGAACAATTGACAACTGGCATTGATTGAGGAATAAGGCCAGACTAAAATAGCCGAGCCAGAAAGACGATCAGTGGAAGCAGCTGCTGATGCTAAATCCAAGAAGCAGCTATACCACTCAAAACCACAGGAGGGAGCCCAAGAGCAGAATTCCCAAAAGTACTACTTACAACCACCGGAGGGAGCCCAAGAGCGGAATTCACAACAGCATCCTAAGAAAGGAAACGAAGAGAGGTTTATTGCGGAGAAGTGAGAAACGAGATCGCAGCAAAAAGGAGATAAAGCCAGTAGGAGTCGTGCCTTAAGATCGTGGCAACATCCTACTGAGGCGCGTAGCCGGTGGACGGAACGCCGAGGAAGTATTGGGCTCCAAGCATTACTTCAAACAGCGGCAGGACAGTTGATTATAGGTTGGCTGTCTCACCTAAATCACCTAAGCAGACATAGGGGGCAATTGTGGGAGAGGGGCGACGCTAGGGTCCCGGAAGAACTCCAGGCCTACCCGTCATACGGGTGTGTCCTAGCCATATCATCTGGGGGACGGAGAAAGAACATCAGAACAGATACGAGTTGTGAGAAAGAACATCAGAAACAGACACAACAGTTGTGAGGACTATTTCGTGGTGCTCGGCAGGGAGGTACTACAATACACAGGCGCTAGAAGTTAGGCACTGATTTCCACCTGCAAAGGAAACTCTGGATGTGCCTTCGGACCGGCCGGTCTCAGTCAGCCCTGTTAGGAGTACTCTGGATTGCAGATCCCGAAGCCTTCAGTAAAGAAGTAAAGAGACTGCAACCCTGTGTCCTCGTTATTCATCGCGACCTGCACCACGCACCCTCATCACACCTTTCATTGGACGCCCCTTAGCAGGGTCACGGACCGGGTCTAGCCACCGTGACAACCCCAGGACCGAGACTGAGAGGCCCGGTACTGAGTACCCCGCGGCCCTGCGTCTGGGGGCGCTCCACACCCCTCAGAGGCCGGCGCTTGCTATTTATAGTCCCTATAAACAGCCTCAAGCCACCAGTCATACGGGTTATGTCCTATCCTATGTGGGGGACAGAGAGAGAGATAACATCTGTGAGGACATTATGTGAAGCTTTAAGCAGTAAGGGACTACACCACCACGGCGCTAGAGGAAGGCTTTTGATTTCCACCTGGGTAAGGGGACTCCTAACTTGCCTTCAAGCCGGCCAGACCCTGCCTGCCCTGTGATCTGGTGCCCTGGACTGTGGATGCTGAAGCCCTCAGTAAACCAAGGTAAAGAGACTGCAACCTTGTGTCCTCGTTCTTTACTGCACTCCTCACCATCTTCCATCTACACCACGGGAGCCTGGAGATACACTTCACCTGTGGGAAGTTATACCATCTAGCTGCCATAACATCACCCCAGAGGATCCTTTAAAGCAGCGTCGGTCCCCACTGACCGAACACCACAGGTGTCGTCATGAACATAAACTTTATTTCCTTTAAAGACCTTTCCCTTTAACGTTGATGCCCAGGGCCATGGACCGGGTCGCCACCGTGACATCCCCCTGTGAACCGCAGGACCCGGTACCGAGTACCCCACTGCCCTGTGGGCGCGTCATTAGCCCCTATCACTAGGAAAGGTGTTACCTTACTGATCACAAGTTGTCTGACCGCTTGGATACTCAGTGATCCCAAGAATGTGGGTCTGGAAACCGGAAAATGGACACTACAGAAACTCATCTTGAATGGAGCGGAGGAGCGCATGTTGCAATCTGCTTTGTCCAGCAGTTTCATAGGCAATGAATGGAATGGATGTTGATCATCTCTGCTCCATTGAAGATTGGGCACTACAGATTCCTATGTTCTAGAGCCCTGATTTTGGGATCACTGGTTTTTCAGCGATCATTTTATTATCAATTATGCAGTAATTATCCATTGTATTGGGGAAAATTAATTATTTTAGGAATATTAACCCCTTTCTGACCTCGGACGGAATAGTATGTCCGAGGTCAGATCCCCTGCTTTGATGTGGGCTCCGGTGGTGAGCCCGCATCAAAGCCAGGACATGTCAGCTGTTTTGTACAGCTGACATGTGCCCACAATAGAGGTGGGTGGAATCGCGATCCACCCACCTCTATTAACTAGTTAAATGCCGCTGTCAAACGCTGGCCGGAAATGAGCGCATCGCTGAACCCGTCACATGATCGGGGGTCTGCGATGCGTCGGCATGACAACCAGAGGTCTATTGAAGACCTCTATGGTTGTTGATGCCGGATTGCTGTGAGCGCCACCCTGTGGTCGGCGCTCATAGCAATGCAGTAAATCTACTACATAGGAGCGATCTGAGCATTGCTCCTATGTAGCAGAGCCGATCAGGCTGTGCCAGCTTCTAGCCTCCCATGGAGGCTATTGAAGCATGGCAAAAGAGAAAAAAAATGTTTAAAAAAATATGAAAAAAATTAAAAAATATAAAAGTTTAAATCACCCCCTTTTTGCCCCATTCAAAATAAAACAATGAAAAAAATGAAATATTCACATATTTGGTATCGCCGCTTTCAGAATCACCCGATCTATCAATTAAAAAAGGATTAACCTGATAGCTAAATGGCGTAGCGAGAAAAAAATTTGAAACGCCAGAATTACGTTTTTTGGTTGCCGCGACATTACATTAAAATGCAATAACGGGCAATCAAAAGAACGTATCTGCACCAAAATGGTATAATTAAAAACGTCAGCTCAGCGCACAAAAAATAAGCCCTCACCCATCCCCAGATCATGAAAAATGTAGATGCTATGGGTATCGAGAAATTGCACAATGTTTTTTGCAAGCTTTGGAAAAAAAATTTACCACTTAGATAAAAAATAACCTAGACATATTTGGTGTCTATGAACTCATAATGAACTGGAGAATCATAATGGCAGGTCTGTTTTAGCATTTAGTGAACCTAGCCAAAACGCCAAACAAAAAACAAGTGTGAGATTGCACTTTTTTTGCAATTTCACCGCACTTGGAATCTTTTTCTAGTACATAACATCCAAAAACCAATGATGTTGTTCAAAAGTACAACTTGTCCTGCAAAAACTAAGCCCTCACATGGCCATTTTGACAGAAAAATAGAAACGTTATGGCTCTGGGAAGGAGGGGAACGAAAACCGAAAACGCAAAACTGAAAAAAGCTGGGG
The DNA here is from genome assembly GCF_051348905.1 of Ranitomeya variabilis. NCBI lineage: Eukaryota > Metazoa > Chordata > Amphibia > Anura > Dendrobatidae > Ranitomeya > Ranitomeya variabilis. The sequence goes on from NC_135235.1 coordinate 486,073,152, forward strand.
TCATGAAGGGGTTAATATATAGTGATGAGCGAATATACTCGTTACTCGAGATTTCCTGAGCACGCTCGGGTGTCCTCTGAGTATTTTTTAGTTCTCGGAGATTTAGTTTTCATCGCCTCAGCTGAATGATTTACATCTATTAGCCAGCATGTGGGGGTTGCCTGGTTGCTAGGGAATCCCCACATGTAATCAAGCTGGCTAAGAGATGTAAATCATTCAGCTGAGGCGATGAAAACTAAATCTCCGAGCACTAAAAAATACTCAGAAGACACCCGAGCGTGCTCGGAAAATCTCGAGTAACGAGTATATTCGCTCATCACTATTAATATAGCCACACAGGTCAATTGTCTGACTGGTTAATTGGCCAACTATTATTGTGCAGTAAGTTTCACCTCTTTAGGCATCATTTCCATGTCTTTGTTTTACAATTAGGGCCCATCTCTTTGAAACTGTCACACTGTTGACAGGTTATTTGAAGCAATAATAGTATAAACAAATGAGCATAATAGCAACAACACTGTCTTAATACAAGAGTAATCTACTCAGAGAAGTTACAGCGCATGGGTGGAGCCATTCAATCAGTGATGTTATAATACAAAAATAATAGTAAATATAATAGTACTCGAATAGCGCAGAGAATGATGTCACAGTACATGGATAATGCACACAGTCATGTCACAGCAGAAGTGGCACTAAGTATTAGTAAACAGGTCGCTATAAAAAAGGGGCACCCGGACCAGAAATTCATAACCCCACTGGCATAGCTGAAGCATTTTGTCGGTATTATAGCTCGCTATATAATTTTCATGGACAATACCATGACATGCCATATTTTTTAAATAAAAATTGACAAATATATTCTGAACACTGCCCTTCCTTCCTTACAGACACCTAAGCAAGAGGTACTAGACAAAGCTTTCACTGAACAGTAGATAGGAGAGGCTGAGGTGTATCTAGATTTTCCGGCACCCTGGGGTAAGAATTCAGTTTGGTGCCCCCCCAAGCACATATGCGATTTGCATACTTAGTCACATGCCGACTTGTTGCTCTTCCAAATTTTCTCAATGTTCAGTGACAAAATAGGGAGAAGCAGGAAGAAAAGCTAGAACAATACCCAAGCTCGAACCAGAACCCAGACCCCATTCAGATGAACATCGGTTGTTTGCCATGCTGTCATATGCGTGACAGCGCTGCAAAAACTGGCTCTGATTGGGAGTACGATCGTTACCGCCGGTCAGAGAGCTGCGATTCCGACGCTGTCAGATGACAGCATGTGAGTCAGCAGCTGTGAGCGGCTGTATGCTGATAGTAATGAGAGCAGGCGAGGCTGATGAGAGTATTCATCAGCCGGTGCCTGTGCTAGAAATAAATACATTTTTTTAAAAATTACATGGGGTCTCACTTCATTAAGCCATTTACATGTAACAGTATGATAGTTATAACTAAGAATGTTGTTTATGCTCATGTTTATCTACTATTGCATTTTTTCTCTAGGTATGGACATTTACATCAAATGCCTAGAGACTGTATCCCAGCAATGTTCTCAATATTTCTCATGTTCACATCCTACGTTGGTTTTACTAGTAATTATTCCATTTGGCCATGCACTTTTATATAGCACCCTAACTTTGTCATTTTTACAAGGCTTCACCCTTCAACTGTACACCAAGGACAGCTTTTATTAAGAGGGGAGTTCGTGGTATCCCGGTACCTGTTCTACTGCTGCTGAATGAGGCAGTTGTCGTGTGGCAGTAGATTTGTTCCAGTGTGTCTGAGTTGGGCACTGTGAGTTAGGAGATGTAATACATTACATTGTATACCGACAACTTAAAAATGTGCTTTGCTGCCATCTACTGGCCAATGTGTGTATATGGAAGTTAAGTGTCTATTCTCCTCACAACAAGCTGCCATAGAAACGGCTGTGAGGAGCCTCCCAGCTCAGGGCTCACAGGCTTCATGAACACTGGTTCAAACTTGATTGGGGCGGTTCAAGCTGTCTAAGGCATAGGAGGCAGACACTACTGGTCTGAGGTAGTCCATGCTGGGAGAACACCTTTCTGCACATAATCTCCTCTACAAAAGAGTGAAGCCTCATCCAGTCAGGAGAGATAACGCTGCCCATGTGCTCTCCTGCAATCTGGTTTTCCTGTTTGCTTCTAGCCAGGACCAGATCCACTTGGCTGCCACGCCACTGACTTTGCTTCACCTACCCCATGTGAAAGGGAATGGTAGGTTCAAAACTCTGAGTACTTCCACACTTTAGTGTGTTTCCACGGAGAGTCGATTTGTGAAGGTCCCTCCATCAGTGTAATATTGCTTGGACTGCGCATAGCATTTCCTATAATAGCAAGTGAAGAGAACTCTGCTCCAGCCGCCCTGAGAGGCCATAACCTTGCTTGTCTCCTGAGGAGAGAACCATTACTTTCATATGCACAATATACTGTGAACTTTGCCTTTAAGAGAGAGACTGTACCCTGTTACCTCTTTCAGTAAAATTGTTATGTTTACTTGTGTGTCTGGCTGCTTGAGATTGCACAAACACCACGGGCGCTCCAAAACCTGCACCCAGACACTACTGCTACAGGAGTGCCTCTGGGGGGGGGGGGGGTCCTATACCATCCACAAGTGCCACCTCCTGCTATTGACAATTGTTGTGGACATGAGGGAAATGTTGAGGGGTCCAGTGACCCACTTCAGCTACCGTGACATCATTATCTGCTGCCAGTGGGACTCATACTCTAACTGACCCTACTATCTGGCGCCTACCCACTGGCCCACCACAATCTATTTCATGTAGTTAGGGTCTACTAATGCTCTTGTTTGACAGCCCATATTTCCCCCCTGCTTTGGGTGCGGACTCGTTTCTAATTTGGGACAGGTCCGCTGGGGCTAGATTGAGACATGTTCTTATGGGATGAGGCTCTTTCCTTCCTTTACAGAACTTGGTGGCTCTTGTCCGGGTGGATGTCTATCCTGGCTGGCATATTTCCAGCTCAGCTCATCTATAAATTCTCACATATAACGGATGAGCTCACTATCTTTGAGATCTAAATTACTCAAGTAGTGTCATGTCGGACGCTGTTCAGACCAGGTCGTTCGACAGACAGCGGTAATTCCGCTTTTGACCACTATGTGCTCATTGGCGTCGGCTAGATTTTATCTAGCTGTTCCAGGGTTAATTTACCTGATCCTCGGATTGGAAGCTGGGCCATGCCCATTGCCTTTAAATAGTTCTCCTGATCATTGGGCGTCGCCGATTATAGCTTCTGTCTTGTGCGTTGTTATCTCGGTCTGGAGTGAAGAGCTGGTTGTTGGAGATTCGTTGCTGGTGGTGTATTTTCCTTTGTCTTATTTACTCCTTCCTATAGTTGTATTTATTTTGCCCTGCACATTTATAGTGTATTCCTGAGTGACTGCGGCGTGGTGTATATTTTCCTTTATCCTTGTCTGTGCTAACTGTGGGTATTGGTGTATTACCTCTTCACTGGGTGGTGGGCAGAGGTTTCAGCCTAGGGTTGAAACAGGAGACAGGGTGAGGTTCGAGGCCTGGACATGCACACCATCAGTGTAAACTCCAGGTAGAGGGTCTGTCAGGATTTCCCTAGTCTGAGGGAAACTGCAGGGGCCCGGGTTATTAGCTCTCGCTCACCTAGTCTCCCCATGACATTATAATCGGCCCAACAAAAAAAAAAAAAGGTTTTTTTTTTGTGTGTGTTTTGTCATGGATCCCATGACTTTCATAACCCGCCAGTTGGAGGCGCTGTTCCTACAGGTCACTGAGTTGAGGGGGCAGTACAGCAACAAGGACTAGCAGTATCAAATGTGCAAGCTGGAGCGACAGGAAGAGTTGCTGAGCCTAAATTCCCTTTGCCTGAAAAATTTGCTGGGGAACGCAGTAAATTTGTTTCTTTTCGTGAAGCTTGCAAACTATATTTCCGTATGCGCATGATCTCCTCGGGTAATGAGGCTCAGCGTGTGGGCCTGGTATTGTCATTGTTAAGCGGGGATCCCCAAGCATGGGCGTTTTCTTTACCATCTGATTCAGCTGCATTTGACTCTGTGGAGTTTTTTTTCCTCTCTTGGAAAAATCTACGATGAACCTGACAGAATGGCTCTAGCAGAATCTAAGATACGCACTATTCGCCAGGGGGAGCGAGTTGCAGAGGATTACTGTTCTGAATTTCGTCGCTGAGCGATGGATACACAATGGAATGATCCAGGATTGCGGAGTCAGTTTATTCATGGGGTTTCTGGAAGGGTTAAAAAAGCCGTTCTGATGTAAGAGACTCCTGCTTCGCTAGATTCTGCTATGAGTCTGGTTGTCCGCATTGATCGCCATTTGCGTCAGAGGGAGCACGAGACACCGCCTATGGGAGAGGGTTTAGTTTCACGTGAGGTTGCTGCAGGTGAGCCCACGGAGCCTATGCAAATCGCAGGGGTGTCACATGTGAAGCGTCGAGCCCCTGAGCTCAGAAAGCAGGGAGCCTGTTTTTATTGTGGTAAAACTGGTCATTTTATTAACATCTGTCCTCTGCTGTCTAAGAAAAACGCAACGGCGGAAAACTTTTAAGCTCAGAGGGTGTGGAGGAGACCAATCTGAGCTTATGTATATCCTCCATGGTGGTTTCTCAATGCATGCTCCCTGCTAAGGTTTTTATCGCTGGCAGTGAGCTGCCAATTACTGTTTTTGTGGATAGTGGTTCAGCCACAAATCTCATTGATGAGGAGTTTGCGCGCACAGCAGGTTTTAGGATTGAAAAACTGTCTCATCCTATCTGCGTGGTCACCATCAATGCTGCTCCTCTCTCTCAGGGGGAGATTACTGAATTTGTGGCTGAGGTGAAACTCCACATTGGGGTTCTACATTTCGAGCGGGTTACATGTAAGGTGCTCAGGAATCTTCCTGCTCAGGTGGTTTTGGGTTTTCCTTGGTTGTCTATGCACAACCCGGTAATTGACTGGAAAACTCAGGACATAATTCAGTGGAGCGAGTTCTGCCAGGAGAATTGCCTGGCCACATGTGTGGCTGCGGTGACTTCAAGCGTTCCGGAGTCACTTCTGGATTTTGTGGATGTGTTCTCTGAGAAGTGTTGTTCAGAGTTGCCGCCACATCGTCCCTATGTGTTATGGACCTGGTGGTTAGGTGCACCAGGAATGACCTGATAGTTAAACACGGAATCAGGACGAGCTCAGGGGAAATGGGAACTCTGCTGACCGCAAACCCTACTCCTGCCAACACAACTAGAAACAGCCGTGGAGCGTGCCTGACTCTGCCTAGACGCCTCTTCACAGCCTAAGAGCTAACTACCCCTAAAGAAAGGAAACAAAGCCTTACTTGCCTCAGAGAAATTTCCCCAAAGGGAAAAGCAGCCCCCCCACAAGTATTGACTGTGAGATAAGAGGAAATCACAAACACAGGATGAAATAGGTTTTAGCAAAGAGAGGCCAGTCTAACTAAACAGATTGAGGATAGAAAAGGGATCTTTGCGGTCAACACAAAAAGCTACAAAAAACACGCAGAGTGTGCAAAAAATACCCCCGCACCGACTCACGATGCGGTGGTGCCACTCTGCACCCTCAGAGCTTCCAGCTAGCCAGGTAGTTTCATGATAGCAAGCTGGACTAGAACTTAGCAAGAAAAACCATATGTAACAAATGAACAAGCAGGAACTTAGCTTGTGCTGGAGTAGACAGGTCCTCAGAAAGATCCAGGAGAGATCTGAACCAGTACTAGAACATTGACAGCTGGCAAGGAATAACAATCTGAGTGGAGTTAAATAGAGAATCCAGCCTAGCCCTAAGCGAGGGCAGCTGGAGAAGGAATCTCAGAACCAGCAGCTCCACTCACAGCCACCAGAGGGAGTCCACAGACAGAACTCACCAAAGTACCATCCATGACCACAGGAGGGAGTTCGAGAACGGAATTCACAACACCTATGACTGTTTTATCAGGTTTAAACCAGGGGCCAAGTTGCCTAAAGCAAGGATGTTTAACATCTCCGGTCCGGAGAGACAAGCGTTAAAAGATTATATTGCTGAAAGCTTGAGCAAAGGGCACATCAGGCCGTCATCCTCGCCGGTGGCAGCAGGGTTCTTCTTCGTGAAGAAGAAAGATGGCGGATTACGCCCGTGTTTGGATTTCAGGGAGTTGAACCAGATTACGGTTTGTGATCCATACCCTATGCCACTGATACCAGATTTGTTCAACCAGGTGGCGGGTGCTAAGTGGTTTACCAAGCTTGACCTCAGGGGGGCGTACAACCTCATAAGAGTCCGTCAAGGTGATGAGTGGAAGACGGCTTTTAATACACCTGAGGGTCATTTTGAAAATTTGGTGATGCCCTTTGGGTTGACTAACGCACCTGCAGTGTTGCAACATTTCATCAATGATGTGTTCTCGCATGTTTTGGGGAAATTCGTTATCGTGTACCTAGATGACATTCTCATATATTCTTGCGACCGTGATGCTCATTTAGATCATGTCAGGCAGGTGTTACAGCTTCTCAGAGAGAATACGCTGTATGCTAAACTTGAGAAATGTGTATTTTTTGTTCAGGAGTTGCCTTTCTTGGGTTATATTGTGTCTGCTTCTGGTTTTAAAATGGACGCCGCTAAGGTGCAAGCGGTGCTGCATTGGGAACGTCCTGATAACCTGAAAGCACTTCAGCGGTTCCTTGGGTTTTCTAACTACTATAGGAAATTTATCAAGGATTTTTCCATCATTGCTAAACCGCTAACTGACATGACTAAAAAGGGTACCAATTTCTCCGTTTGGCCTGAGGCTGCTGTGCGCGCATTTGAATTTCTTAAGAACAGTTTTGTTTCAGCCCCCATTCTTGTGCAGCCAGATGTATCAAAACCCTTTGTTGTGGAAGTCGATGCGTCTGAGGTTGGTGTGGGGGCAGTACTATCTCAAAGCTCATCTTTGAGTGGTTTGCGTCCGTGCGCCTATTTCTCCATGAAACTGTCGTCCGCCGAACATAACTATGATATCGGCAACAGGGAGTTGTTAGCTATTAAGTTGGCCTTTGAGGAATGGCGACACTTCTTGGAGGGGTCGGTACATCAGGTTACTGTTATTACCGATCATAAGAATCTGCTGTATTTGGAGTCAGCCAAGCATCTGTCCCCCAGGCAGGCTCGCTGGGCATTGTTTTTCACGCGGTTCAATTTTGTTGTCACTTACAGACCGGGGTCTAAAAACACTAAGGCGGATGCTCTGTCCAGGTGTTTTCTGGGGGGAGAACCTCAGGAGGATCCAGTACCCATCCTTCAAAAGGGTGTTGTGGTTTGGGCTCTCACTACGGAGGTTGAGGCTGAGATTGCCGAGGCTCAGGAGGAGGTACCATCTGAGCTTCCCATCAACAAATCTTTTGTACCGCTTCATCTCCGCTTAAAGGTTTTGGCGGAGCATCATGATGCTGTCCTGGCTGGCCACCCAGGGGTTAGAGGTACCTTGGAGTTGGTGTCACGTCAGTTTTGGTGGCCCAAGATCCGACAGGTTGTGGTCTCATACGTGTCAGCTTGTACCACGTGCGCTAGCGCTAAGACGCCCCGCTCCCGTCCTGTTGGCACATTACTTCCTCTTGAGGTACCTAGTAAGCCATGGACGGAAATCTCCATGGATTTCATCACTGATTTGCCCTCATCAGCTGGGAACACGGTCATCTTGGTGATAGTTGATCGGTTTTCAAAAATGTCGCACTTTGTGTCTTTGCCTTCATTGCCTAACGCTAAGACTCTGGCTCAGGTATTTGTGCAGGAGGTGGTCAGACTTCATGGGGTTCCGTCTGACATCGTGTCTGATAGGGGGTCTCAGTTTGTGGCAAAATTTCGGAAAGCATTTTGCTCACGGCTGGGGATCAAGTTGTCTCATTCTTCGGCGTTTCATCCTCAGTCAAATGGTCAGACTGAGCGTATGAACCAAAATTTGGAACAGTACTTACGGTGCTTTGTCTCTGATAACCAGGAGGAGTGGTCTACGTTCCTTCCTTTGGCTGAGTTTGCCATCAATAATCACCGCCAGGAGTCGTCTGAGGAGTCTCCGTTTTTTTGTGTTTACGGGCTACATCCTCAATTTTGTACCTTGAGTCAGAGGGGCTCTTCCGGCGTTCCGGAGGAGGACCAGTTAGGAGCACAATTGTCGTCAGTCTGGAGGAGAGTTAAACAGCGCCTGTTGAGTGTGGGTGCTAGGTACAAACGTGTGGCTGACAGTAGGCGTGTGCCAGGTCCGGACCTGAGTGTGGATGACTGGGTGTGGTTATCCACAAAAAACATAAGACTCAAAATACCGTCCCTTAAATTGGGTCCACGGTTTATTGGTCCATTTAAGGTCACCTCCGTCATTAACCCAGTAGCGTACCGATTGGAGCTTCCTATCGTATATAAGATAACACAATGTGTTCCACAGGTCTCTTCTAAAGAAGGTGGTGGGTTCTGTGGATGCAGCGCCTATGCCACCTCCAGTCTTGGTGGATGGTAATTTGGAATTTGATGTCTCCAAGTGGTTGACTCTCGTGTAGTGCACCGCACTTTACAGTACTTGGTTCACTGGTGTGGTTATGGGCCTGAGGAGGGGTCCTGGGTACCAGCCTCGGACATTCATGCGGATCGGCTGGTCAGGTTTTTTCATCGTCGCCATCCAGACAAGCCGGGTCCTATAAGCCGTGAGGGCCCTGGGGTCCCTCGTTGAAGGCGGGGTACTGTCATGTCGGATGCTGTTCAGACCAGGTCGTTCGACAGACAGCGGTAATTCTGCTTTTGACCACTATGTGCTCATTGGCGTCGGCTAGATTTTATCTAGCTGTTCCGGGGTTAATTTACCTGATCCTCAGATTGGAAGCTGGGCCATGCCCATTGCCTTTAAAGGGAACCTGTCACCCCCAAAATGGCTGGTGAGGTAAGCTCACCGGCATCAGGGGCTTATCTACAGCATTCTGTAATGCTGTAGATAAGCCGCCGATGTTACCTGAAAGAGGAGAAAAAGAAGTTAGATTATACTCACCCAGGGGCGGTCCCGGTGCGGTCCGGTCAGATGGGTGTCTCCGGTCCGCTCCGGCGCCTCCCATCTTCGTTCCATGATGTCCTCTTCGGGTCTTTACGCTGTGGCTCCGGCGCAAGCGTACTTTGTCTGCCCTGTTGAGGGCAGAGCAAAGTACTGCAGTGCGCAGGCGCCGGGCCTCTCTGACCTTTCCGGCGGCTGCGCACTGCAGTTCTTTGCTCTGCCCTCAACAGGGCAGACAAAGTATGCCTGCGCCGGAGCTGCGGCGTAAAGACCCGAAGAGGACGTCATAGAACGAAGATGGGAGGCGCCGGAGCGGACCGGAGACGCCCATCCGACCGGACCGCACCGGGACCGCCCCTGGGTGAGTATAATCTAACTTCTTTTTCTCCTCTTTCAGGTAACATCGGCGGCTTATCTACAGCATTACAGAATGCTGTAGATAAGCCCCTGATGCCGGTGAGCTTACCTCACCAGCCATTTTGGGGGTGACAGGTTCCCTTTAAATAGTTCTCCTGATCATTGGGCGTCGCCGATTATAGCTTCTGTCTTGTGCGTTGTTATCTTGGTCTGGAGTGAAGAGCTGGTTGTTGGAGATTCGTTGCTGGTGGTGTATTTTCCTTTGTCTTATTTACTCCTTCCTATAGTTGTATTTATTTTGCCCTGCACATTTATAGTGTATTCCTGAGTGACTGCGGCGTGGTGTATATATTCCTTTATCCTTGTCTGTGCTAACTGTGGGTATTGGTGTATTACCTCTTCACTGGGTGGTGGGCGGAGGTATCAGCCTAGGGTTGAAACAGGAGACAGGGTGATGTTCGAGGCCTGGACATGCACACCATCAGTGTAAACTCCAGGTAGAGGGTCAGTCAGGATTTCCCTAGTCTGAGGGAAATTGCAGGGGCCCGGGTTATTAGCTCTCGCTCACCTAGTCTCCCCGTGACAAGTAGGTCCTTGTACTAAACTTCTATCTTGTATATACAAAGCAACTCAAAGGGACACCTGCAATGACTCTCTACCCTTTACTGTGCTAGGAAATGTAATAAACCATAATTACTTTCCCTTTAACCAGTCTACCTGTATCCCTTTAACTGTTTAAAAAAAAAAAAAAAAACAGAATAGAAAAACCAAATTATAACAACTAAATCTCATTTTAGGATTAATAAGTAATTACTAAGCAAAGATGTAGCGTTGACAGAAGCTAATGCAGTATTTGCAGAAGCCATATGCCCTGTTCACAATGCCCTTAGAGTCAGTGTGGTCTGGGGAAAGTACATTGAATATCAAACCGTTACGTTGCATCTTTTTCCTTTTAGCATAAACACATAGAATCATTTTTATGTAACCTCTTGTCATATTCTGATTGGTTGTTAATTGTTTGTACTGTAATATGATTGGTTCTTTGATAATCTCCCCATGTCCCTCCTACTTGTACATCCTTCTGTAGTTCACTATAAGAATTGTGCCCCAATACAATGGAAGCAATTCTGTTCTAACATTGATCAGAGCTCTTGTGGCTACAATACACCTTTCTCCAATTAAAGGTTGTGACGTCATCCTTGGGAGACTGAAAAGTTATTCCTTATCATTTGGTGCCGAAACCTGGGACTCAGCAGTCACTACACGTGGATTTTCCAGGCAAAGCTCAGACAGAAAAAGTGGATCACTACTAAAGCACGCAGCAGGTGAGAATCCCTATGTTTATGCAGTCATCCACTTTGCCTGCCGGTAACTGCTTGATCTTGTCTGGTGTCGCCTGAGGTACTCTTTCCTTTGTGACATCATACTTGGGAGACTGAGAAGTTATTCCTTATCAACTGGGGCTTAAAAATCCCGGAAACAGTGGATTTCAAATTCACTGCTGATTCCAAGATCCATAGATAAGATGGCTAATTGAAAGTGGTGTATTGTCAATGCGTTTCAAAGTCCGTAATGACTTCTTCCCCAGGACAACCACACGTGCTGGAATCAGTAGCGCATTTGAAGCAGCTGACAGTTACTCTATATAGTGGTTGTGTCATACACAACCTCTCAAGGTGAGCATCTTGCCCCTATCCCATCCCTCATACTTGGGTAAGACCCTATTGCGCCTTGCACATTTCTTTCACTTTCATGGAGCTTGGAAGAGGGAATTGGGTATTCATATTTCAGAGGAGGATTGGCAAAAAGCATTTATATCTTCCAATAAATTTTATACTTGTTAATTACTGTGCTCAGGAGAAAAACCTTTCTAGCTAGATGGTACCGTAGTCCCACTCTTCTACACAGGTCTTCCCTCTATGTCAGATTTGCGCTGGCGGAGTAGCCGGGACTATGTTACGTATATGTTGGAAATGTCCAAATGGTTTGTGGGTTATGGAGGAATTCAATTTTCTCTCTATACAATAGTCGCACACAGTCACCCCTCCCTCCAAATAGGCCTACTTTCCATTACTCCAGATTCAATCTCAAAGGCAATGAAAGATATTCTTTCACTTTCTAAAGGCTGTTATGTCAAATATTTCACATCACAGAAAATCCACAAAATTCCCACTTTGGACGAATGAGTGGAAGAGGTTAACAATATTATAAAAATGCAAAACATGATTGCACATGATAATAATCGCCTCAAAGCTTTTCATCACCAATGGACATGTTGGATATTATTCCGTGAGAGGAATGACGAGGCCATCTGGTTGTCAGAAAATAATACTTAAAATAGAATGTCGTGGTAGATGTGCTCTCCTCTGAAGTGCTGCATTCAATAAGTCGTGGTTTTGTTTTGATCTTTTCTTTTGTTTCCCCTCTCACCTCTTTTTCCTTCCCATTCTTTCTCTTTCTGCCCTCCTTTCTTCCTTACATTCCTCTAGCACACACATAATTATCTGATTCATGTAAAAGTTTATATTAATACTTCATCAAGCTGGTTATATTTACATTGTAATGTTTAGCGACAACTTAATAATAACAGTCAACTTGTTTATTATTATTATTGAACATAATTGGAATGTTATGCTTTCACATCAATGTTGTTAGAACCCAATTCAAATATTTAAAGTAAATATAGCGCAGACTGTAACATCACAACCCAGACTGGCAGGACTAGACAACCATTTCATATGTATGGGGCCTCCTGAATCTCCTCCATCTGATCCTTTAGTTCTTAAAGGGAATCTGTCACCAGTTTTTTCCTACCCCATCTGAGAGCAGTATGATGTAGGGGCAGAGCCCTGATTCCAGCGATGTGTCATTTACTTTACTGGCTTCTGCAGTTTTGATGAAATCACTGTTTCATCTGATGCAGATCTATAACAAACAAAGAATAATCTAGCAGTTCTCTGAATGCTGAGCTCTGTATAACCCCAACCCCACCACTCATTGGTAGCTTTCTGTGTACACTGTGTATAGGCAGAAGGCTGCTAATCAGAGGTGGGGGTGAGTTATGCAGAGCTCATGAATATGACGGACTACCTGGCTGCAGGTTTACTAGTCCTCTAGTGATTTTCTCTTGATAAAACAGTGATTAGGTTGCAAAAAACGGTGACAGATTCCCTTTAAAAGAGATAAGCCAACATTAAATACAAATGAATGCTTAAAAGAGGCAAGAGTCTATGTACATGGGGCCATCAGGAATCATAATTGTTGGCCGACAGCTACCTTATATGTATGGGCATCTTTGTTACCCTTTTGAACAAGTAGCCAGCAGGCATTTCTTTTAGGCCAGTCTCACACGTCCAGATAATTCCGGTACCGGAGAAAATGGTACCGGAGTTATCCGTGTCCATGTGCTCACGTGGCATATCAGTGTGGCACACTGCGGCAGCCAGCAGCCTGAGGACCACACGGACCGTGCATGAGAGACAGCGCTACAGTAAGCGCTGTCCCCAGCGTGTGGTGCTGAAGGCGGCATTCATCTATTGTCCCCTGCAGCGCTCGCAGGAGAGAAGAGATGAAAAATCTATTTTTTTTTGTGTTAAAAATAAAGTTTGGGGTCACCTCCCGCCTCCCACCCCCCGTGCGCCCGCCCGCTTGCAGAGAAATACTCACCCAGCTCCCGCGATGCCTCCTCTCAATGCCGGCAGCCTGTCCTGTGTGAGCGGTCACATGGTACCGCTCATTACAGTGATGAATATGCGGCTCCACCCCTATGGGGGTGGGAGGCGGGAGGTGACCCCAAACTTTATTTTTAACAAAAAAAAACTTGATCTTTCATCCCTTCTCTCCTGCAAGCGCTGCTTTCAGTCGAGCAGGACAGAAGGGATGAATGCCAGCTTCAGCACCACATGCAGGGGACAGCGCTTAACTGTAGCGCTGTTTCTCCTGCGGCGGTACGTGCACACGGAGGAGAGTGCACACTGTTCTCCGTGTGCACGTGTGAGGGACGCTTTGCGGACCGTGCTGCCGGAGAAAAGTGGACATGTCTCCGTGTTTTGCACACGGACACACGGTCCGTGAAAACACGCAGGCATGTGCATAGACCCATTCATTTGAATTGGTCTACGTGTGTCAGTGTCACCGGTACTTGAGAAAACTGTCACTACACGTACCGGAGCCACTGACGTGTGAAACCGGCCTTAACAGTCTATCAGTCTCTGAAATCAAGGTTTTCTCTCTCCTCATTTTTTTTAAAGCTGTCTAATGTTTAGATAGTTTCTTGCATTTATTGCCCATTTCAAATCCCCTTGCATCTCAGTGGGATTTACGTCCAGTCTTAGGTTGCCTTTGTAAAGTCAAATCAATCTGAGTGTTAACGCTGCTGCAGCCACAGGCAGCATGTAATTCTACGTGCCTCACGAATTACAAGGAACCTTGCTAAAGTTGATGGACTGTTTCTTTTCAGAGAAAAGACAGACATAAAGCGGGCCTTAGAAATAAGTGTCCATTGGGTGGTTCTTCTCTGGCTTCTACATGTCCGACTGTATAGGGAGAGACTTGTAAATGAGACTTAGGGCTTATTCACACCTTAGTTCTTCTTGTACAAGCACTATCTGTGTTTTTCACTGATAATACTAATACCTATAATAGTCTATCGGGCTGTTCACATGTCCATTTTTCCCATCAGACAGAGTGTTCTGTGCAAAATCGAGGGAGACGTGTCCAATATTGATCTGAGTGTTGGATCAAAGTTGGCAATACAAGTCTATCGGTTCATGAAAAAAATCGGACGGCACTCAGATGCCTTCTGCAGTCACTGACTTATAGGGCTCGATTCTATAAAGTTCGTTTCTTTTTTTTCCGCATGCGAGTTTCATCTCGCATGCGAGCTGTTCTCGCTTGCTCGCGTGATTCTTAGAAGCTTGCGAGTTTAATTCCCTTGTTCGAATGGTTGCGGAAGTCGTTGCGAGATTTTGAAACTCGCTTGCGGAAATCGGTGCTTTTCATGCGAGTTTGCGAGTTCCGATGCGGATTTACGTCACAAACTTGCGTATTTTTCTGTGCAGGAAGCTGCTGGAGTCTCGTGTGTGGACAGGAAGTGCGCCCCTGCGGGAACAGCTTTACACTTGTGCATGCGCATCACACATCTGGTTTGATAGGAGAGAGAGAGAGATAGGTAGGAGATAGAGATAGAGATAGGTAGGAGTGATAGGAGAGAGATAGGGGAGTGAGGTTAGGTTTATAGTGCTCCTGCCCGCAGCTGTTGCCTGTGTATTAGCTGCAGCAATCAGTCACCTTTTGGCATGTCTTCCCACAGACATAATACACACAGAGAGCGCTCACATGCTGCAGGGAGACAGACTCAGCATGGGCACGGCAGTTCACGCCGCCGTAGTATCTCCAGGCATATAAGACACAGTGGAAGTAGCAGGAGACAGGAGTCACATGTCAGTTTGCCTAGCAACTCAAGCTCACGGAGCCACAGTCCTAGGCCCTCCACAAGCAGGGCAAGCACCAGCAGGGTACAGCATTCCTCTAGTCAGGCCAGTGGTGAAGTGCAGGCTGCTGGAGATCAAACACTGCATACTGACAGACCTGTCATGAGGCCAGAATCCTGCGCTTCCACTCCTTTGAGCCACTCATCACCTGCAAGCCATCAGTCTGAGGAGCTAGGTTCCAATTCCCCAGAGGAAAGCATGGAGGTTCGTTCAGCTGAAGAGCGAAGTGGTTCTATTCAAAAATACACCCGTTTTTCTCAGATCGAGAATCTTGTTTTGGCACAAAAAATTACGGAGCATTTCGATAAATTAATGGGAAGGCTGTCAAACCGGACTGAAATGTCCGTGAAAGCAAACCTCTGGGGTGATGTTGTCGATGCCGTAAATTCCGTTGGGAGGCAAAGAAGGAGTGTTGCGAAATGTAAAAAGAGATACCAAGATCTAAAAACACAGGTCCGTAAAAAGGTCTCAGATCTACGGAAGTACAGGTGAGCAAAGTTCACTTCAGTTGCTTAATGCGGATGTTCCGGCCAACAAACCAAATACTCGGTTCCCCTCCCCCAGCTGCGGGGCATCCCCTTAAGGGGTCATTGTGCAGGAGTATATGGACGCAGAACGTCCATAGACTCCTGTGAGGTGACGTCACCAGGGGATGCTGCACTTGGAGCATAGGCCCCGGGGGCTTAGGGCCGTGGGGCATCCCAAAAGGGGATACCCTGCGGCAGGGGTGGGTTTTTTATTTTGGATTTTTGGGTGGATCTTCCGCTGCAATGATCATGGTTATTCCTTCCTGCTGTTTGGTTATTCATTTTTCTAAATTTTTACGCTACCACAGTTGTTGCACTAAAAATGCTGGCTGCAGGGGTGCACCGTGCCTTGCAGATGCCAGTGGCAAGGAAAAGGAAGGTGTCCAATTTTTTTTCCGGGGGGGGAAGCCCAGGCTTAGAGGCTGTCATGGGCCCCATAATTCCTAATGGCAGCCCTGCCTGCGACCATGGCACACACACACACGTGCAGATATATCTGTCACCAACTGTCATAACTGGTGCTGGCTGCTCCACGTTCTAAATGCGAGCGTACATGCTGTTCTATATTCTTACCTTTGCATTACAGCACCGGCACTGGTGGAGGTTGCCCTCGGCGGTTGCTTTTGACCGACGCAGAGAAGCTCATTGAGGGCCTAATAAATCCGGCGACCTTGATTGGTCTTCCGCACACCATAGACACCGATGGTCCTGATGTTGCAGTTGCAGGTATGCTGTGCCCCACTGATCATCCTTTTAATCAATTATGCCATTGCAGTTATCCATATGCAGGAACATGATACATTTCTGATGATGTAAGACAGGCTGCTACTCGGCCAGAGTATGGCTTTTTTACCATGGCGCTTGGCCACTTTAGCTCTCCTTTCACACAGTGGACTGTTCGTTCCACATGGGCGCAACCTTGACACCCATAACCTGCCCCTGCAGTAGAGGCACTTGCAAATATTCTCAAGTCCGCAGCAGATGCAAGCACAGCAGACAATGCACCACTTACCTGGTGAGCGAGTCTACGCCGCTTGGCAACATCACAAGTGTTTTCCCGTGGCGTACCATGCGCACGACAGACTAGAGGGAGGGCCTGGGTGGGGGAATACCTCCTAGGCTGTCCCTCTACTCAGATGTCATTGTATTACGTTAGAGGAACCCACTGGCAGAGGCGCCGCCCAGCGCATACTCTGGCGGCGGGAAAGTGGTCTCTGTGCTTGCAGCCATGGCGGCAGGGCGAGAAAGTTGGGGCACTGCCACAGACGCTGCCTCTACTGCCCTGTATGCTGCTGGTGCTGGATGACAGCATTCTTTTTAACCGTTGTCGTTTTTTTTGCATAGGTCCGGTGCAGGAACATGTACAGGACAGTAACACGCCTTCAGAGTTGGACATTCCACCAGAACTGTCGTCCCAGCAGGACGAACGGGAAATTATTCTGCCCGTGGAGTTCATAGATGGGGACCAATGTGAGGTGCAGCGTCTGAATGAAGAACCTATTGCTGCACCCACCACATCCACCCCTGTAAGTAACACACGTAGGGGTGCGGTTGGCAGAAACCGAGCTGACCGTAGTGCTGGCCCCCCACCTAGTTTGCAAATGCAGTCGAGCTGTCGTTTCTACAGGATGCAACAGCAGCACCGCAAAATGTTGCAGCGGCAGCTTAACGGTATCCGGCAACAACAGATCGCTACGAACCTGCAGCTAACCCAATTGAACGAGCATTTTGGAACCTTGAACAGTTTGATTGGCCTTTTTTTGGCCGATCAAGCAAGCCGTTCTGGCCAGCAGTAAGTGCAGCTTGGAACTGGTTACCCCTACTTTTTTCTAAAGATAATTATGTTAACTGCTGCTGCATACTGTGCTTTTGGTGTCTTGGACGTCTTGTTTAATTGTTTGTGTTATGATTCATGCATGTCTCTGTTTTGTGTTTAAAACATGCATTTTTTTCAAGTAATTGTTTGCGCACAAAATGCCATTTCACAATGTTGTGAACCTCAACTTGGGGTAGTTATGCCTTAAAACATTAAAGTATCTCTGTGAGGTCCATATTAAATCCTGTAATGGTCTGGTCTTTCTAATCCCCAACTCAGGCAGCAGCATGGCCCGGTGCACCCCTGGTCATACTTCAAATTACAAATGGTAACGTGCAAATAGTGTGGGCAGTAACTCTGTCCACACATCTGACATCCACATTGTTCCTAAATTGCTGACCAAGATTAAACACTAGGAAGTTGTTAAACAGACATTACACTTTTTTTTTTCAACTGCAGTTGCTTATTTTTGAAAAAACAAAAAAAAAAAACACTGCTGCAGCACATAAACGTTTGGAAGGTGGGCTGTAATTCTGATGTGCAGAGCATTAACACTGTTATTTATCTTTAACTGACACATGTACATGTTTAGAAGTGGATCACCATTGGCCAATGTGATCGGATACTTTGCTCAGGGATAAACAAGGCATAAGAATTAATTTTTGGGGCCGTTTTTATACAAAAAAAAGATACTTAATAAGCAAAGAACCGATTGATCAGTTGTGCTCTTACAGAATTTCCCTGGTCATTGGCTGGTCCATCATACTGCAAGGCATGGATGTTCTCCACCATGCCCTCTTCCTCAGCAATGTAGTCCTGAACCCTGTGCTTAATTGCCAGATTGTGCAGCACCACACAGGCTCCTACAATGTCAACTACCTTGGGAGGTCTGTATTGTAAATAGCCACCGGACTTATCAAGGCACCGGAACCGTATTTTTAGTAGTCCAAAAGCCCGTTCCACCACTGCTCTGGTCTTCTTGTGGGCCCTGTTATATGTGGTTTGCGCTGCCGTGTCCTCACGCAGCATTGGCGTCATCAGCCACGGTAAGCAGGGATAACCAGAATCACCTAGAAACATATCAGGTTGTTAGCAACATTGTTTAGCACAATCGGAGAACACCACATGAATAACTTACCAAGCAGCCATCCTTCAGGGAGATTGCCATCCTCAAACTTGGTATATAGGCCAGAGTTCCGCAGAATGTGGCTGTCGTGACAGGATCCTGGGAACCCTGCCACTAGGCTCATGATCTGCAGATCAGGCCCAGCGACCATTTGAATGTTCATCGAATGGCCCATCTTCCTGTTACGGTAGATGTGTTCCTCCTCCACTGGTGGAATAAAATTGACGTGCGTACAGTCTATTGCCCCGAGGACATTGGGCATTTGTGCGATTTTATACCACTTAGTTTTCATGTGGCTAACCTCTTGCTCAGATGTGGGGAAGTACACAACTGTGGGCAGAATGCGTCGCATCCCCTTCAGAAAGTCGTCCAATGCCCGACACATTGCCGGCTGTGACATGCCCATGCACAATGCTCCCAGCCGCTGGAACGACCCATTGGCCAAAAACTGAATGCTTGCCACCATCTTAAGCATCCCAGGTAAGGCATGATTACGAGCGGTGATTGGCTCCAGGTCCTGTTGGAGAAGGCCATATAGGTAGGTGAGGGCACTGCGGTTGAGTCGGGTCAGCTCATATATGCTCCTCTCCGATAAATTAGCGATGTCCAACCTATCCCGATATATTCTGGGTCGGGGTACCGGCCGTGTTCTGGCATTTTCAGCCAGAATGCGCTCAAAATCCACACAAACAGCTAGAAAAGGCTCCATGATGCTCCTGAGGTAACTAGTTCTCTCCACAAACAACCAACTGTAATTTTCTCCCACATAACTGTCGAGATTTGCTCGCCAGAGAGAGGGGAGTTTGGTTATAGGATCGCACTAGAATTTCTCGAATTCGCATAGCCATTGTGAGTTTTTCTCGCATGCGAGTTTTTTTGCGAGTTTGCACTCGCACTTGCGAGTTTTTTTCGCAAAAACTCGGCAAAATCGAGAATGACTGTATAGGATCGCACCTACATTGTTTTCAGAGCGAGAATTACATTTTAACGCTAAAAACAGGCGAGTTTCCCATTTTCGAACTTTATAGAATCGAGCTCATAGATACGAGAAAGTTAAGAAACTTTATTTTCTTTTTTTTTCATCAGTGAAAAAATACTGATTAAACTCTGCCCAATCTCTGATGACCCCCTGCTGACAGTGTGATTGAAACCACAGATGAAACTGTCATATGTTAAAAAAGCTGACGTCTTAATGAGATCTTAGGCTAGGTTCACATTTGCGGTTCAGTCCGCAGTGTATCGTCCACAACCGCATGCAAAAACGCATGCAAACGCAGCATTTTTTATCTGCATCAGCTTACGCATGACGGAAAAAAACGCAATGTTTTCACGTGTTTGCATGCATTATTGCATTCGTTTGCATTTTTAATGTGCATGCGTTTGATAGGAAAAAATTTTCAAGGAGAATCTCCATGACACAAGCCACGCCAAATGGGCGTGTCTCATGTGATTTCTGTATATAAACCCTTGTACAGATGAAATCCTTAGATTTTGCTCCCGTATCCTGCGTTAAGATGGATCTTCGCATGGAAAGTTTCTATCGGAATCTGGATTTGGATGTCAACTTGTTTCTTTCCTTTGCATTTGCTTGAGAGCAAGAACAGAAAAGAGAAAAACAGAGAAGATGGCGTCGGCACTTTTGGCAGCACCCGATTCTTGAACTCCGACAGAGCCGTGGAGCCTACCACTCCTTATTCAGTGAGCTCCGTGAAAACACACAGAAATATTTTGAGTACACGAGGATGTCTCAAGACAGCTTCATGGAATTGCTGTTTCGTGTACAAGGAGCCATCAGCAGACAGGACACCCAGCTCCGTAGAGTGATTCCTGCTGAAGAACGTCTGCTGGTGACACTAAGGTACGTAATATTTAAACATTAACGCCTGTCATAATTGTTATTGTTCTGCAATGCACTTAATATTTTTCCCTTTTTTGTTTTGCCAAAAAACTGTCCTAAATATTATTGTTATAAAAGACATATCCTTTTCTTATTTTTTTTTTCTGTTATGCAAAACCCCTATCATAAATATTATTCTGAATTTTTTTTTCCCTTTTGTGTTCATTAGATTCCTGGCTACCGGAGAGAGCCTATCATCGCTCCATTTCCAGTTCCGGATAGGAATTTCCACACAATCTGGGATTGTCACAGACACCTGCCGGGCTTTGTGGGATGTTCTCCGTGAGGAATTTATCCCCCTACCCACCATGGAAATCTGGCAGGAAAATGCTAATAAGTACTGGAAAATTTGTAATTTCCCCAACTGTTTGGGAGCAGTGGATGGAAAACATATTAGAATTACCTGTCAGGATCCAATTTTGGATTTGTGGCAGATCTGGTTTGCCTCAGTTTAAAACCTTTTTTCCTTAAGCTCAGTGGTGAGAGCCTGGAGCAGTTGGGCAAAGGCCTGCATTTGAGCCATGGCTCACCAGAAAAAATGTTACGGTCGGTGTTAATGTCACGAAGTGACTGACCCGGTATAACACGACCCAACAGTAGGTCTGTCACGAACAGCACAACACACAAGGGAACACCGGGGACACAATTACAACGGTGGGCCCTGTCGGTAGGGACTGGGGGAATGGGCACCTCCTGCACTGGCCTGCAGATGTGCCCTGATCTTGCTACCATCCCTATACGGGTTCTTTCAACCCGTCGCCGACCAGGATACCTAGTCCCTCACTTGCCCTGCACCTATCCCTAAGTAGGGAACTGGCAGATGAGAGCGCTGGTCCCACCGCTGCACTAATACAACACAGGGTAAGGAAATACAGACAAGGTAAAGGTAAACAACACTTAGCTTAATGCTGCAAGGCACAGCACAGCAGGAAGAAACACCAGATTCACTGGACTCAGCAGTAGAACAACAGTTCCCAGCAAGCTCCTTCTCCCAGCTTGGTCACTTTAGAATGAACTAACACCGACTGTCAGCTGATGAACCAGGTGACTATTTAAAGGATGGAGGGAGTGGTCACCACAAGCATCAGCAGACCCAGCAGCAATGCAATAACACCAGCGGCCACCGGGGGAGAGAACTGCATTAACCCTCGATGACCAGAAAGGAAAAAAGGTTTTAAACTGAGGGAAACCAGATCTGACACAAATCCAAAATTGGATCGTGACAGTACCCCCCTTTCAAAGAGGGGCCTCTGGACCCTCAACACTGGACCTCACCAGTAAACAACCTACAGTGAGAACGTCTCGATTCACCAGAGTTCACCTCCTCAATCACCTGACCCTCAGGTTTACGGTAGACACAGCACGATGGAGATGACAACATGGGCGGCACAAATCTCCAGAGCGCCGACCTGTGGAATGAGTTGTGTATGGGCCTTACTGAGGGTAACTCCAACTGGTAAGTCTTCGGACTGACAATGGCTGACACCTGATATGGCCCGATTACCCTTAAACTCCAGATTCCAGTTCCACACTTCCACCTGATATTTTTGGTGGACACCCATATGTAATCATTCACACACAGGTCCAGACCCTTAAGCGTTCAGGCCATTGACTCTGCCCCGCTCAGCCAGGGGAGCATTACCCAAGTCGTAGACAATATACATCTGCGTATAGGGGCTTGTCATGAAGAGTCCGTCATGCTACGTCTTGGAGGGCATACCAACTCCCATGGTCTTAGGTCTCCCTTGGTTGAAAAGACACAACACGGTCATAGACTGGCGGTCCAGAGAAGTAGTCAGCTGGGGTCAGTTGTGTGATGACTGCTGTCCGGGAACTACGATCTCTGCCGTCCTTTTACAACCTACCCCTTCTTCTCCAGTGGGGGCAGTAGAGGTGCTTGAAGGGAGTAGGGGCAAGACTCTACCCTCACAACATTCAAATCCAGTATGTCAGAGACCTCTTTGGAGGAGGGGTCAGAGGAGGGTGGTGGTTCCCTCGATGCATAGTGGGGGAGTGAGTTTGGCTACACAGGGGGACGCCTCTGTTGTCGGTTCTGTAAAAAGTTCACCATCTTGTGGCAGTCGCATGCATGAAAATAAATGTTCAGGTCCGGACCTGTGTCTGAATGATTACGTATGGGTGTCCACCAAAAATATCAGGTGGAAGTGTGGAACTGGAATCTGGAGTTCAAGGGTAATCGGGCCATATCGGGTGTCAGCCATTGTTAGTCCGAAGACTTACCAGTTGGAGTTACCCTCAGTAATGCCCATACACAACTCATTCCACAGGTCGGCGCTCTGGAGATTTGTGCCGCTGTCATGATTCCCCAATGGCATGGGAACATCAGAAACACAAAAATAACAGACTAGCTCTCGGGTGATGGAAACTCAAGCTGACCGTGACCTAAATCTACCACACAACTAACAGTAGCCAGGAAGCATACCTACGGCTGCCTAGATGCCATGCACCAGCCGGAGAACTAACTACGCCTGGAAGAGGAAGGAACAGACCTGGCTTACCTCTAGAGAAATTCCCCAAAGATGATAGTAGCCCCCACGTATATTAACGGTGAGTTCAGAGGAAAAGACATACACAGTATGAAGGTAGATTTAGCAAAGCGAGGTCCACTTACTAGATAGAGGAAGGATACAAAAGAGGACTTCACGGTCAGCTGAAAAACCCTTTCAAAAACCCATCCTGAAATTACTTTAAGACTCCTGTGTCAACTCATGACACAGGAGGGGCAATTTCAGTCCACAAGAGCTTCCAGTAACAGGAAATGACAAAACTGTAAACTGGACAAGAAAAACAAAACAATAAGGACAAGAGTCCACTTAGCTGCTCAGCAGACTAGTAGCAGGAACATGCAACTGAATGACTCAGGTTACAATGATGACCGGCAAGGAAGTGACTGGAGAGCAAGGCTAAATAGGGAACTCCCAAAACTGATGGAAGCAGGTGAGCTGAGGCAGAAAAGCACACACAAGTCTCCAGTACCACCAGCCACCACCAGGGGAGCCAAAAAGCGGATCACAACAGTACCCCCCCCCTTAAGGAGGGGGCACCGAACCCTCACAAGAACCGCCAGGGCGACCTGGATGAGCCCTATGAAAGGCACGAACCAAATCCGAGGCATGAACATCAGAGGCAGTTACCCAAGAATTATCTTCCTGACCATAGCCCTTCCATTTAACCAGGTACTGGAGTCTCCGCCTGGAAATACGGGAGTCCAAGATCTTCTCTATAACGTACTCCAATTCACCCTCAACCAGCACAGGAGCAGGAGGCCCAGCAGAAGGAACCACCGGCACCTCGTATCTCCGCAACAACGACCGATGGAACACATTATGGATAGCGAAAGATGCCGGAAGGTCCAAACGAAAGGAAACAGGGTTAATAATCTCCAAAATCCTATAGGGACCGATGAACCGAGGCTTAAATTTAGGAGAAGAAACCCTCATTGGGACAAAACGGGAAGACAACCACACCAAGTCCCCAACACGAAGGCGAGGACCAACCCGACGCTGGCGGTTAGCAAACCGCTGAGTCCTCTCCTGGGACAAATTCAAATTGTCCACCACTTGTTCCCAAATCCGATACAACCGATCCACCACAGCATCTACTCCAGGACAATCCGAAGACTCCACCTGACCAGAAGAAAAACGGGGATGAAACCCCGAATTGCAAAAGAAAGGGGAAACCAAAGTGGCAGAACTGGCCCGATTATTAAGAGCAAACTCCGCCAACGGCAAAAAGGCAACCCAATCATCCTGATCCGCAGACACAAAACACCTTAAATACGTCTCCAAAGTTTGATTAGTTCGCTCCGTCTGGCCATTAGTCTGAGGATGGAAGGCAGACGAAAAAGACAAATCAATGCCCAACCTGGCACAGAATGCCCGCCAAAATCTAGAAACGAACTGGGTACCCCTATCAGAAACGATATTTTCAGGAATACCATGCAAGCGAACCACATTTTGAAAAAACAAAGGAACCAACTCAGACGAGGAAGGCAACTTCGGCAATGGCACCAAATGAACCATCTTAGAAAAACGGTCACACACCACCCAGATAACAGACATCCTCTGAGAGACAGGAAGATCAGAAATAAAGTCCATCGAGATGTGCGTCCAAGGCCTCTTCGGAATAGGCAAGGGCAACAACAACCCGCTAGCCCTAGAACAACAAGGCTTGGCCCGAGCACACACATCACAAGACTGCACAAAAACACGCACATCACGAGACAGAGATGGCCACCAGAAGGATCTAGCCACCAAATCCCTGGTACCAAAAATTCCAGGATGACCCGCCAGCGTAGAAGAATGAACCTCCGAGATGACTCTACTGGTCCAATCATCAGGAACAAACAGTCTACCAGGTGGACAGCGATCAGGTCTATCCGCCTGAAACTCTTGCAAAGCACGTCGCAGATCTGGGGAAATAGCGGATAATATCACCCCATCCTTAAGGATACCTGTAGGTTCCGAATCACCAGGGGAATCAGGCTCAAAACTCCTAGAAAGGGCATCCGCCTTCACATTCTTAGAACCTGGTAGATATGAGACCACAAAATTAAACCGAGAGAAAAACAACGACCAGCGCGCCTGTCTAGGATTCAGGCGCCTGGCAGACTCAAGATAAATCAGATTCTTGTGATCAGTCAAAACCACCACCTGATGTCTAGCACCCTCAAGCCAATGACGCCACTCCTCAAATGCCCACTTCATGGCCAAAAGCTCCCGATTACCGACATCATAATTTCTTTCGGCGGCAGAAAATTTTCGAGAAAAGAACGCACAAGGTCTCATCACTGAGCAATCGGAACTTTTCTGCGACAAAACCGCCCCCGCTCCGATCTCGGAAGCATCGACCTCAACCTGAAAGGGGAGAGAGACATGGGGCTGGCGCAACACAAGGGCAGACGAAAAGCGGCGCTTAAGTTCCCGAAAGGCCTCCACAGCGGCAGAGGACCAATTGGCAACATCAGCACCCTTCTTAGTCAAATCCGTAAGAGGCTTAGCAACACCAGAAAAACCAGTTATAAATCGACGATAAAAATTAGCAAAGCCCAAAAACTTCTGAAGACCCTTTAGAGAAGTAGGCTGCGTCCAGTCACAAATAGCCCGAACCTTGACAGGGTCCATCTCAACAGAAGAAGGGGAAAAAATGTACCCCAAAAAGGAAATCTTTTGAACCCCAAAAACACACTTAGATCCCTTTACACACAGAGAATTCTCCCGCAAGACCTGAAAAACCCTCCTGACCTGCTGAACATGAGACTCCCAGTCCTCAGAAAAAATCAAAATATCGTCCAAATACACAATCATAAATTTATCCAGATATTCACGGAAAATATCATGCATAAAGGACTGAAAAACTGAAGGCGCATTAGAAAGGCCGAAAGGCATTACTAAATACTCAAAGTGGCCCTCAGGCGTATTAAATGCGGTTTTCCACTCATCCCCTTGCTTAATTCGCACCAAATTATACGCCCCACGGAGATCAATCTTGGAGAACCACTTAGCCCCCCTTATGCGAGCAAACAAATCAGTAAGCAGCGGCAACGGATACTGATATTTGACAGTAATTTTATTCAGGAGTCGATAATCAATACAAGGCCTCAGCGAGCCATCCTTTTTAGAGACAAAGAAAAACCCAGCTCCTAAAGGTGATGAAGAAGGACGAATATGTCCCTTTTCCAGGGACTCCTTAACATATTCTCGCATGGCAGCATGCTCAGGTACAGATAGGTTAAACAAACGACCCTTTGGAAATTTACTGCCTGGAATCAGATCTATGGCGCAATCACACTCTCTGTGGGGAGGGAGAGAACCAATTTTAGGCTCTTCAAAAATATCCCCAAAATCCGACAAAAATGCAGGAATCTCAAAGGGAATAGATGACGAGATAGGAACCAAAGGTATGTCCCCATGAGCCCCCCGACATCCCCAGCTTAACACAGACATAGTTTTCCAGTCCAGTACTGGGTTATGAGATTGTAACCATGGTAATCCAAGCACTAAAACATCATGTAAATTATACAACACGAGGAAGCGAATCATCTCCTGATGGTCTGGAGTCATACGCATAGTCACTTGCATCCAGAACTGTGGTCTATTACAAGCCAGAGGTGTAGAATCAACACCCTTCAGAGGTATAGGAACTTCCAGAGGCTCCAAATCAAACCCACAGCGCCTGGCGAAGGACCAATCCATGAGACTCAGAGCGGCGCCAGAGTCCACATAGGCATCCACGGTAATAACTGATAATGAACAAATCAGAGTTACAGACAGAAGAAATTTAGACTGTAAAGTGCCAATAGAAACAGACTTGTCAACCTTCCTAGTACGTTTAGAGCATGCTGATATAACATGCGCGGAATCACCACAGTAGAAGCACAAGCCATTTTTGCGCCTATAATTCTGCCGCTCACTTCTTGACAGAATTCTGTCACATTGCATTTTCTCTGGCGTCCCTTCAGAAGATACCGCCAAATGGTGCACGGGTTTGCGCTCCCGCAAACGCCGATCAATCTGAATCGCCATTGTCATGGACTCATTCAGACCTGTGGGCGTAGGAAACCCCACCATGACATCCTTAACGGCATCAGAAAGGCCCTCTCTGAAATTTGCCGCTAGGGCACACTCATTCCACTGAGTAAGCACAGACCATTTACGAAATTTTTGGCAGTATATCTCAGCTTCATCTTGCCCTTGAGACAGGGTTATTAAAGCTTTTTCAGCTTGAATCTCCAAATTAGGTTCCTCATACAGCAACCCTAAAGCCAGAAAAAACGCATCCACATTGAGCAACGCAGGATCCCCTGGTGTCAATGAAAATGCCCAATTTTGAGGGTCACCTCGCAGCAAAGAAATCACAATCTTAACCTGCTGAACAGGATCTCCAGAGGAGTGAGGTCTGAGAGAAAAGAATAATTTACAATTACATTTGAAATTCAGAAACCGAGATCTATCTCCGGAAAATACCTCTGGTATAGGAATCTTAGGTTCAGAAATAGGAGTACGTATAACATAATCTTGTAAATTCTGAACCTTCGTAGCAAGATTATTTAAACCTGCAGCCAAACTCTGAGGGTCCATCCTTAAACCGGAGAGATCAGAGCCATTCAAGGATTAGAAGGAGAGAAAGGCAAGGCTGTAAATAGAGCAGAAATACAACTGAGCAAACTAAGTAGCAAACATGAGAGGAAAAAAAAAAAAATCTACAGACTTCTTTTACTCTCCTTTCTTCTGCCAATTACTTTAACAGTGGCCGGTCATACTGTCATGATTCCCCAATGGCATGGGAACATCAGAAACACAAAAATAACAGACTAGCTCTCGGGTGATGGAAACTCAAGCTGACCGTGACCTAAATCTACCACACAACTAACAGTAGCCAGGAAGCATACCTACGGCTGCCTAGATGCCATGCACCAGCCGGAGAACTAACTACGCCTGGAAGAGGAAGGAACAGACCTGGCTTACCTCTAGAGAAATTCCCCAAAGATGATAGTAGCCCCCACGTATATTAACGGTGAGTTCAGAGGAAAAGACATACACAGTATGAAGGTAGATTTAGCAAAGCGAGGTCCACTTACTAGATAGAGGAAGGATACAAAAGAGGACTTCACGGTCAGCTGAAAAACCCTTTCAAAAACCCATCCTGAAATTACTTTAAGACTCCTGTGTCAACTCATGACACAGGAGTGGCAATTTCAGTCCACAAGAGCTTCCAGTAACAGGAAATGACAAAACTGTAAACTGGACAAGAAAAACAAAACAATAAGGACAAGAGTCCACTTAGCTGATCAGCAGACTAGTAGCAGGAACATGCAACTGAATGACTCAGGTTACAATGATGACCGGCAAGGAAGTGACTGGAGAGCAAGGCTAAATAGGGAACTCCCAAAACTGATGGAAGCAGGTGAGCTGAGGCAGAAAAGCACACACAAGTCTCCAGTACCACCAGCCACCACCAGGGGAGCCAAAAAGCGGATCACAACATGCCGCCCACATTGTCATCTCCATCGTGCTGTGTCTACCGTAAACCTGAGGGTCACGTGATTGAGGAGGTGAACTCTGGTGAATCGAGACGTTCTCACTGTAGGTTGTTGACTGGTGAGGTCCAGTGTTGAGGGTCCAGAGGCCCCTCATTGAAAGGGGGGTACTGTCACGATTCAATTTTGGATTTGTGGCAGATCTGGTTTGCCTCAGTTTAAAACCTTTTTTCCTTTCTGGTCATCGAGGGTTAATGCAGTTTTCTCCCCCGGTGGCCGCTGGTGTTATTGCATTGCTGCTGGGTCAGCTGATGCTTGTGGTGACCACTCCCTCCATCCTTTAAATAGTCACCTGGTTCATCAGCTGACTGTCGTTGTTAGTTAATTCTAAAGCGACCAAGCTGGGAGAGGGAGCTTGCTGGGAACTGTTGTTCTACTGCTGAGTCCAGTGAATGTGGTGTTTCTTCCTGCTGTGCTGTACCTTGCAGCATTAAGCTAAGTGTTGTTTACCTTTACCTTGTCTGTATTTCCTTACCCCGTGTTGTATTAGTGCAGCGGTGGGACCAGTGCTCTCACCTGCCAGTTCCCTACTTAGGGATAGGTGCAGGGCAAGTGAGGGACTAGGTATCCTGGTCGGCGACAGGTTGAAAGAACCCATATAGGGACGGTAGCAAGATCAGAGCACATCTGCAGGCCAGTGCAGGAGGTGCCCATTCCCCCAGTCCCTACCGACAGGGCCCACCGTTGTAATTGTGTCCCCGGTGTTCCCTTGTGTGTTGTGCTGTTCGTGACAGACCTACTGTTGGGTCATGTTATACCGGGTCAGTCACTTCGTGA
Source organism: Ranitomeya variabilis (assembly GCF_051348905.1). NCBI lineage: Eukaryota > Metazoa > Chordata > Amphibia > Anura > Dendrobatidae > Ranitomeya > Ranitomeya variabilis. The sequence goes on from NC_135235.1 coordinate 486,102,207, forward strand.
CATTACCAAACCGGCTGGAAATGGATACGAGTACTTTAATTATAAAAAATATTTTTCCATAGTGCTCATGGCAATTGCAGCTGCGGACTGTAGTTTTGTCGCCGTGGACATTGGATCATTTGGCCATGGTAATGACTCCCAGGCATTTAAAAACTCGGACATGGGCCAATGGTTGTATGGCAATCATTTAAATTTCCCCATGCTACAACTTCTTCCCAACACTCAAGGCCTGCCAATGCCATTTGTTGTGGTTGGGGATGAGGCCTTTTAGATGTGTGGAAATCTCCTTAAACCATACTCCAGTCGGCACTTGACACACACAAAAAGGATTTTTAATTACCGACTGACCAGGGCACGAAGAACAGTTGAGTGTGCCTCGAAATGGCGCATTTTAGGGACAGCCATTAATCTCAAAATTGAGACAGTCGATGAGGTTGTCAAGGCTTGTGTGGTTCTGCACAACTACATAATGACTAAAGAACAACCCAACGTTGAACTTGATGAACCTGTAAGTAACCCATTGCCAGCGTATCATCATCACTAGTGTTGAGCAATACCGTCCGATACTTGAAAGTATCGGTATCGGAAAGTATCGGCCGATACCGGCAAAGTATCGGATCTAATCCGATACCGATACCCGATACCAATACAAGTCAATGGGACTCATGTATCGGACGGTATTCCTGATGGTTCCCAGGGTCTGAAGGAGAGGAAACTCTCCTTCAGGCCCTGGGAACCATATTAATGTGTAAAATAAAGAATTAAAATAAAAAATATTGCTATACTCACCTCTCCGACGCAGCCTGCACCTTACCGAGGGAACCGGCAGCGTTGTTTGCTTAAAATTCGCGCTTTAACTTCCTTACTTGAAGTCCCGGCTTGTGATTGGTCGCGCGCCGCCCATGTGACCGCGACGCGACCAATCACAGCAAGCCGTGACGTAATTTTAGGTCCTTCAGGATTTTAAAATTACGTTCCGGCGTTGTGATTGGTTGCGTCGCGGTCACATGGGCGACGCGACCAATCACAAGCCGTGACGTCACGGGAGGCAGGACACGCGTGCTTTTTAAAATGCGCGCGTCTCCTGCCTCCCGTGACGTCACGGCTTGTGATTGGTCGCGTCGCCCATGTGACCGCGACGCAACCAATCACAGCAAGCCGTGACGTAATTTTAGGTCCTTCAGGATTTTAAAATTACGTTCCGGCGTTGTGATTGGTTGCGTCGCGGTCACATGGGCGACGCGACCAATCACAAGCCGTGACGTCACGGGAGGCAGGACACGCGCGCATTTTAAAATGCGCGCGTCTCCTGCCTCCCGTGACGTCACGGCTTGTGATTGGTCGCGTCGCCCATGTGACCGCGACGCAACCAATCACAACGCCGGAACGTAATTTTAAAATCCTGAAGGACCTAAAATTACGTCACGGCTTGCTGTGATTGGTTGCGTCGCGGTCACATGGGCGACGCGACCAATCACAAGCCGTGACGTCACGGGAGGCAGGAGACGCGCGCATTTTAAAATGCGCGCGTGTCCTGCCTCCCGTGACGTCACGGCTTGTGATTGGTCGCGTCGCCCATGTGACCGCGACGCAACCAATCACAACGCCGGAACGTAATTTTAAAATCCTGAAGGACCTAAAATTACGTCACGGCTTGCTGTGATTGGTTGCGTCGCGGTCACATGGGCGACGCGACCAATCACAAGCCGTGACGTCACGGGAGGCAGGAGACGCGCGCATTTTAAAAAGCGCGCGTGTCCTGCCTCCCGTGACGTCACGGCTTGTGATTGGTCGCGTCGCCCATGTGACCGCGACGCAACCAATCACAACGCCGGAACGTAATTTTAAAATCCTGAAGGACCTAAAATTACGTCACGGCTTGCTGTGATTGGTCGCGTCGCGGTCACATGGGCGGCGCGCGACCAATCACAAGCCGGGACTTCAAGTAAGGAAGTTAAAGCGCGAATTTTAAGCAAACAACGCTGCCGGTTCCCTCGGTAAGGTGCAGGCTGCGTCGGAGAGGTGAGTATAGCAATATTTTTTATTTTAATTCTTTATTTTACACATTAATGTTGTTTCGATACCGATACCCGATACCACAAAAGTATCGGATCTCGGTATCGGAATTCTGATACAGCAAATATCGGCCGATACCCGATACTTGCGGTATCGGAATGCTCAACACTAATCATCACCCTCTCAGGACAACACTTGAAGTTGCCCAAATGAGGAATACATTTGCGTCCTACTTTGTTTCGGAGAGAGGACTTGTGTCCTGGCAAGATGAAATGGTTTAGTGTTCTTGTAATGTTATGCAATCTTATGCACCTGTAATTATTAAAATCTTCCTTTAATGTTTGCTGACAATAAAACACCTCTAGTTAAACACCTGTTCTAAGTGCCCTCTATATTACAATATTTTTTTTTTACGTTTTAACAAGGTGATCACAACTACAGTTTTTATAAAATCTGGCGACGAAAGAGACAAAGAACAAGCAGTGATTGGGGAAAAACAACACAAATTTATTTAAACAACTGTGGTATAGCGACCCCTGTGGCAGCTAGGGGGCGCTGTGTGTGTGCTCCTTGAGATATGCATTGAGGCATACATATGGTGTGCAAGGACCTGTGGTGATGTCACGCTCACGTGACTAGCCATGTGACAGGTACCTGGGTGTGGTTACACCTATGTAAAGGAGGTGTGTGGAGCACATGGTGGAATGGGAATGTGAGTGTTAGTGGGTAAGTGTCCGTCAGGGTGGACACACTTCCGTGTGTCCTGGCAGGACACTGCAAAGTGGCCTGTGTGCTGGACGGTCCCAGGTGGGGACAGACGTCCTGGAAGCACACAGTGACCATTCCAGGCTGGAGAGCCTGCGTGCTGGACATAGCACAGACGGTTGGTGTTGGAGGCTCCGGCAAGTGGAGTCGTCCGGGAAGCACCTGGAGACCGTAGACCTGGGAGGTCTGTGTTGAGGACCTGGGACTGACCTGAAGTCAGTGTGAGTGAGAAACGTCTGATGGATACCTCTGTGGAGAAGAGGGATCCGGGAAACCTGTGTGGCACCAACATGTAACGGGAAGGAACCGTGTGATACTGACCGGGGTCAGAGTGAGAGACATTGTGTATGGGCACCTCGGAGGCCAAGGGGTGTCCAGGAACCCGTAAAGGTTGCCAACGGGTAACGGTCTGAAAACCGTGTATAATGCTGACCGGGGTCAGAGACGAACTGTGGTAAAGATGAATATATGCAGACTGTGTTCAAACTGTTACCAAGTTCCTGTGGATGTGGTTTACATTATGTGAAATAAACCGAAAAGACTGTTTTTGATAGAAAACCGTGCCCGAGTGCTTTGATTCTGCTGCCAAGCGAGTGTTCCCCAAGACACGTAGTAGGCGCTATGCTACACAACCAAACAAAAAACAATTAACTTTTACAAAACAATGAGGGGGAAATGTTATGGACCTGGGTGGATTGGCTACGTGTGGATGATGAAGGGATTCCAGGGAAAGGGCTAACTAAGCTTGTGGGGTCTGGGATGTCAAGGATGGAAGTAGACACATTATGAGTGGAAGCATGGGACAGGAGAGACACATTGGAAGGGAGAGAAAAACTAGACAACACAAACACATTGGGAGGTGAGAGTGGAGGTAGTACGACAGTTCTGGTGGCACGACTCATCTTAGCTTTCTGTCCCATCTTAGGCGGCTGCCTTCTTTTTTTGTGTCTCCTTCGGAGGGTTGGTGTGGTGGGGTCAACAGGACATCCAGAATGTGGACCCGGCCTGGTGGTGGCAGTGGACAGCCGTGCAGGATCTGAACACGGCCTAATGGTGGTGGCTAGGGTTGAGCGACTTTTATTTTTATAGGATCGGGTCGGGTTTCACGAAACCCGACTTTCTCAAAAGTCGGGTCGAGTGAAATCGGCCGATCCTATAAAAAAGTCGGGGTCGGGGTCGGCCGAAACGCGAAACCCAATGCAGTGCAATGGGATACTATGGTTCCCAGGGTCTGAAGGAGAGGAAACTCTCCTTCAGGCCCTGGGATCCATATTTAAGTGTAAAATAAAGAATTAAAATAAAAAATATTGATATACTCACCCTCTGACGAGCCCTGGTAGTAATCGGCATCTTCCGTTCCTAAGAATGAGCGCGTTCAGGGCCTTAGATGACGTCACGGCTTTGTGATTGGTCGCGGCGGCCCACGTGACCGCTCAGCGACCAATCACAAGCCGTGACGTAATTCTCTCAGGTCCTAAATTCCTCATTCTAGGAATTTAGGCCATGAGAATTACATCACGGCTTGTGATTGGTCGCTGAGCGGTCACGTGGGCCGCCGCGACCAATCACAAAGCAGTGACGTCATCTAAGGCCCTGAACACACTCATTCTTAAGAAGGAAGGCTGCCGGAAAGAAGCAGGGCACGTACGAGGGTGAGAATATACCTAATAGGAATATACTCACCCTCGGCTTCTTTCCGGCAGCCTTTCTTCTTAAGAATGAGCGCGTTCAGGGCCTTAGATGACGTCACGGCTTTGTGATTGGTCGCGGCGGCCCACGTGACCGCTCAGCGACCAATCACAAGCCGTGACGTAATTCTCATGGCCTTAATTCCTAGAATGAGGAATTTAGGACCTGAGAGAATTACGTCACGGCTTGTGATTGGTCGCTGAGCGGTCACGTGGGCCGCCGCGACCAATCACAAAGCCGTGATGTCTTCTAAGGCCCTGAACGCGCTCATTCTTAGGAACGGAAGATGCAGATTACTACCAGGGCTCGTCGGAGAGGTGAGTATATCAATATTTTTTATTTTAATTCTTTATTTTACACTTAAATGTGGATTCCGATACCGAGTTCCGATATCGCAAACATATCGGAACTCGGTATCGGAATTCCGATACCAGATTCAGAAGATCGCCGACCTCATGGCCGACCCCACATAGGGGTCGGGTCGGGTTTCATGAAACCCGACTTTGCCAAAAGTCGGCGACTTCTGAAAATGGTCGACCCGTTTCGCTCAACCCTAGTGGTGGCTGTGTACACCCGTGCAGGATCTGGAGGCGGCCTAGTGGTGGTGGCGGTGGACAGCCGTGCAGAATCTGAAGGCGGCCTAGTGGTGGTGGCAGAGGACAGCAGTGCAGGATCTGGAGGCGGCCTAGTGCTGGTGGGGGTGGACAGCCATGCAGGAGCAGGACTCAGCATGGTGGTGGTGGGGCATGAGTGACCTGTCCGAGGCCTTCTGCTGCTGGCAGGAAGAGCCCCCCCCCCAAAAAAAAAGAGGCAGAGCACTGGGACAAGGGAACACCTGAAGGACCAGCTGCCTGTTCTCCAGACTGTGACGCCAGCCCACTTACTGCTTCGCTGGTGGATGGCTGGGACTGGTCCGTGGCTGTTCGATGAGGGACCGCTCCAGAGAACTATCCAGGTTCAAGGGTGCTGAAAAAGAAAGAAAAGTAAAACATTACTCCAAAAAATTGACAATTGTAAAAGCGCCAGCTCCTGTTGAATAGAAAATTCAGATTAGGGAATACAACACAAAAATACTTATGTTCTCTGAGCAAGGACAGGCCTCAGGAAATCCAGCACCCGGTGGTATTTGTATTTCCCGATCCTTGCTGCAGCACCACTGCGAACTTGGATGTCCTGTCTCAGGTCCTTGTTGAAGCGATCCTTCATCGAACACCAATAGGTTTTGCCTTTCTTCACTGTGAATAGGGAAAAAAAAATTGATAAACAATGAACTTTAGGCCGGGATCACACAACAGTGTGTGATGCGAGAAACTCGCAGGAGTTTCTCGCATCACACACGGTTGTGTGATCCCGGCCTTCAGGTTCACTGCATCAGACCACACTGCAATACTTACAAAAAGCCTTTCTGACATGTGACGTGGCCTTGTCCCAGTCATCCATCAGCGCTTGGGCCACCTCATTCCACAGCCGCCAAATCACCACAGTGTCTGAGTGCTGCTGCTCCCGGGTGTCCCACAACAGAACTTGCTCCTGCACCAAGGTGAAGAGGAGGTCATTGTCAATGAATTCCTCCTCCCGTTGTGGAACCTAGAAATGAAACAAATACATTAATGTTGGAAAGATAAAACACTTAAAACAAAAAAAGGCAAAAAGAAAAAAAAACAAACAGTCAAGTACCAAAAACAGTCGAGAATAAATAAAAACAGTCAAGAATACTTGCCACCGGAACTGGGGCCTGAGTCTACTGCTCCTGCTCATCTGCACTGGAATGGTTCTGTATACAAAAATAAATATTTTGCCATATGTGTAAGGCTATGTTCACACGATCCTTTTTTTGATCCTTTTTTTTTCAGGTCCTGATTTGGAAAATCCGCAGTGCAAAACAGCACTGCTGATTTTCCGACTGTTTCTTCTGCGGATTCCTCTGCGGGTTTTCAACAGCACTTTCCTATTGGTGCATGTTGAAAACAGGAGCGGAATCCGCAGAAAGAATAGACATGGTACTTCTTTTTTTCTGCAGGCAAATCCGCGCGGATTTGCCTGGGAAAAAAAGGATAGTGGGCACAGCGGATTTTGTTTTCCATAGGGTAACATTGTACTGTACCCTGCATGGAAAACGGCTGCGGATCCGCAGCTGAAAATCCGCTGCGGATCCGCAGCAAATAAAGGATCGTGTGAACAAGCCCTAATAGTGATAGTGAATACTTACCATTCGGCAGCAAATGTACTCACTTCAGTCTCCTGTCCACTGTGTGAGCTGTGATCTTCACTGGAGGACATGATGAGGAATGCTACAAGAGAGACAGAAATTATTACAGACTGTAGGGAGAAAAACAGGCAGGCAGACATATAGCTTGCATTCTCACATTATAGTCAGAGTCTTCCAATGCTTCCAAAAAAGTCTTCCAATGCTTGTAGAGTCTTGAGAGTAATGGAATTCCACTGCCCACACCTTCTTTTATAAATTTTGTTTGGGGGGTTTACTCATAAAAACGCATGCATACGCAAACGCAGTCATACACATGTACTTGCGTACCAATGCGTTCCCATAGACTGTAATGTGTTTTTTTTTACGCAGTCCTTCCGCCAGCATCCGCATGTGTATGGCGGCGGAAATTTGCCACCAAAAATGTGCAACATGGTGCATTAGCCACGCCCAGCCGCACATCGCGAAAAGATGCATGCCTGAGCAAACGCGGGCGAACGCATGCAAGTGCATGAACCTGCGTCTACAATGTTAAAGATATGAAATCAAGACGCAAGCAGATGTATGCATCAGAAATGCTGCGGACACAACCACAAATGTGAAAATAAAACAGCATATGCTCTTCTCCCGGACTGGCGCTGTTCCAGTCATGTTGGCGCTGATGCGCTATGGAGCTCACACTTCTCTCGGACGAAGCAGTGTGAGTCCTGCAGCCTGTCACTTCTGCTGCAGTACAGATAAATATAACAATGTCACATAGGATCAGCAGGCACAGTGTCGACATTGTTGGAACTACGCCGGTCCCGGATGCGAATATAAGGTTTTTTTTTCATGTTTTTATTATTTTTAATTTCATGATACCGTAATTGGTGTGACATGAATTTGCTGACAGGTTCCCTTTCAAAAACCTTGCATTTCTTCATTTTTCGACTTTCTACCTTAATCACTGTACTAAAATATTGCTGTTATTAATAATAATAGTAATTTTATGTTTTGCTTCTACATTGGAATACATCTGTACGCAGTGCTAACACTAGAGGGCGGACTTGTTAAACATTTGCCCTCTAAACTAGAAATAATCCAAAATGTTAATAGGCGTACAGAAACGAGTAGCAGGGAACAGACATTTCTACATGCACTGTGCTGATCCGAAAGGTACTGTTGTAACAATTCATGACATCTCATCCCTCCTAAATATTCCAGCATCAATTGGGAATGATATTATTAACAAGTGGAAAGAACCACAGAAATTTGTCCGCAAAGTGATCAAAATAAAGAGAAGGTGCCTCTGACAATGCTCACTGGTATCAGCCATTATTCACAAAATCCAAGGGAAAATGAGGCATCTACAGGTCCTTCTCAAAAAATTAGCATATAGTGTAAAATTTCATTATTTACCATAATGTAATGATTACAATTAAACTTTCATATATTATAGATTCATTATCCACCAACTGAAATTTGTCAGGTCTTTTATTGTTTTAATACTGATGATTTTGGCATACAACTCCTGATAACCCAAAAAACCTGTCTCAATAAATTAGCATATTTCACCCATCCAATCAAATAAAAGTGTTTTTTAATAACAAACAAAAAAACCATCAAATAATAATGTTCAGTTATGCACTCAATACTTGGTCGGGAATCCTTTGGCAGAAATGACTGCTTCAATGCGGCGTGGCATGGAGGCAATCAGCCTGTGACACTGCTGAGATGTTATGGAGGCCCAGGATGCTTCAATAGCGGCCTTAAGCTCATCCAGAGTGTTGGGTCTTGCGTCTCTCAACTTTCTCTTCACAATATCCCACAGATTCTCTATGGGGTTCAGGTCAGGAGAGTTGGCAGGCCAATTGAGCACAGTAATACCATGGTCAGTAAACCATTTACCAGTGGTTTTGGCACTGTGAGCAGGTGCCAGGTCGTGCTGAAAAATGAAATCTTCATCTCCATAAAGCATTTCAGCCGATGGAAGCATGAAGTGCTCCAAAATCTCCTGATAGCTAGCTGCATTGACCCTGCCCTTGATGAAACACAGTGGACCAACACCAGCAGCTGACATGGCACCCCACACCATCACTGACTGTGGGTACTTGACACTGGACTTCAGGCATTTTGGCATTTCCTTCTCCCCAGTCTTCCTCCAGACTCTGGCACCTTGATTTCCGAATGACATGCAAAATTTGCTTTCATCAGAAAAAAGTACTTGGGACCACTTAGCAACAGTCCAGTGCTGCTTCTCTGTAGCCCAGGTCAGGCGCTTCTGCCGCTGTTTATGGTTCAAAAGTGGCTTGACCTGGGGAAATGCTGAAATGCTTTATGGAGATGAAGATTTCATTTTTCAGCACGACCTGGCACCTGCTCACAGTGCCAAAACCACTGGTAAATGGTTTACTGACCATGGTATTACTGTGCTCAATTGGCCTGCCAACTCTCCTGACCTGAACCCCATAGAGAATCTGTGGGATATTGTGAAGAGAAAGTTGAGAGACGCAAGACCCAACACTCTGGATGAGCTTAAGGCCGCTATTGAAGCATCCTGGGCCTCCATAACATCTCAGCAGTGTCACAGGCTGATTGCCTCCATGCCACGCCACATTGAAGCAGTCATTTCTGCCAAAGGATTCCCGACCAAGTATTGAGTGCATAACTGAACATTATTATTTGATGTTTTTTTTGTTTGTTATTAAAAAACACTTTTATTTGATTGGACGGGTGAAATATGCTAATTTATTGAGACAGGTTTTTTGGGTTATCAGGAGTTGTATGCCAAAATCATCAGTATTAAAACAATAAAAGACCTGACAAATTTCAGTTGGTGGATAATGAATCTATAATATATGAAAGTTTAATTGTAATCATTACATTATGGTAAATAATGAAATTTTACACTATATGCTAATTTTTTGAGAAGGACCTGTATAAACCCCTTCCTACAGCGGCCAATTTCCATTTTTGGGTTTCCATTTTTTCCTCCCCTTCTTGTCAGATATGTAATCTTTTATTTTTCTGTTTACATATACAATAAGGGCTTGCTTTTTTTGCGGGACGAGTTGTACTTTTGAATGACAACATTCATTTTACCAAATAGTGTACTGGAAAATGGGAAAAAAAATCAAAGTGTCTTGAAATTGTGAAAAAAATGCAATTCTGAAATTGTTTTGTTGGAAATATTTTTATGGTGTACATTTTGTGGTTAAATTGACGTTGCAGTATGATTCTGCTGATCAGTGCGATTACGGCGATACCAAACTTGTTCAGCTGTTTTCTTACTTTAGCAACGAAAAAAAAATCAGATGTTTGAGAAATTTGTTTTTGGGCTGTCGCCAGTTTCCAAGAGCCTTAACATTTTCATTTTTCAGTCGATGGAGCTGTGATATAGTTTATTTTTTGTAGGGTGAGACATCATTTTTATTGATACCATTTCGGGATAGATATTATGTTTTGATCCCTTGTTACAACTTGGTTTGTGGTATTACAACACAAATATTGAAAAAGCACATAAAAATATTCACTTTACATAGTTACATAGTTATTAAGGTTGAAGGAAGACTGTAAGTCCATCTAGTTCAACCCATAGCCTAACCTAACATGCCCTAACATGTTGATCCAGAGGAAGGCAAAAAAAAACCATGTGGCAAAGAGTAACTCCACCATGGGGAAAAAAATTCCTTCCCGACTCCACATACGGCAATCAGACTAGTTCCCTGGATCAACGCCTTATCAAGGAATCTAGTGTATATACCCTGTAACATTATACTTTTCCAGAAAGGTATCCAGTCCCCTCTTAAAAACACGGAGACATGTGCATAGACCCATTAATTTGAATGGGTCTACGCGTGTCAGTGTCTCCGGTACGTGAGAAAACTGTCACTACACGTACCGGAGACACTGACGTGTGAAAGAGGCCTAAGGCCGGTTTCACACGTCAGTGGCTCCGGTACGTGAGGTGACAGTTTCCTCACGTACCGGAGACACTGACACACGTAGACCCATAAAAATCAATGCATCTGTTCAGATGTAATTGATTTTTTGCGGGCCGTGTCTCCGTGTGCAAAACACGGAGACATGTCAGTGTTCGTGGGAGCGCACGTATTACACGGACCCAATAGAGTCAATGGGTCCGTGTAAAGCACGCACCTCACACGGACATTCTCCGTCTGGGGTCAGTGTGCGTGCAGGAGACAGCGCTACAGTAAGCGCTGTCCCCCCCACATGGTGCTGAAGCCGCCATTCATATGTTCCCTGCAACAGCGTTTGCTGCAGAGAAAATATGAATAATAGTGTTTAAAATAAAGATCTATGTGTCCGCAGGCCCCCCACCCCCTGTGCGCCCCCCGCTGTCCTGAAAATACTCACCCGCTCCCACGTTGGCTGTCACTCCTTCCTCTCTGCCCCGCGCCTCCTACTGTATGCGGTCACGTGGGGCCGCTCATTTACAATCATGAATAGTCGGCTTCGTTTTATGGGAGGTGGAGCCACATATTCATGACTGTAAATGATCGGCCCCACGTGACCGCATACACTAGAAGCCGCGGCCAGACCAGGAAGCAGCGAGGGAGCGGGTAAGTATTTTCTGAACAGCGGGGGGGGGGGGGGCGCACAGGTGGTGGGGGGCCTGCGGACAGATAGATCTTTATTTTAAACACTATTATTCATATTTTCTCTGCAGCAAACGCTGTTGCAGGGAACATATGAATAGCGGCTTCAGCGCGATGCAGGGTACCACACGCGTGGGTACCACACGCTCCGTGTGGTACCCGCTCGCCATACGGGCGGCACACGTGTGCCGCACGTATGGCCTACATGAGTTCCCAGGCACACGGACACGGATAACTCCGGTACCGATTTATTCCGGTACCGGAATTATCTGGACGTGTGGGACAGCCCTAACACGTAGTTTCGGGCACAGCATCCTCCAGTTAGTTAAATGAATAGAGTACTTTTCAAGCCTTTGTTTATGATCAGCATGGACTATTATTATTATTGTTATTTAGTGTTATAGCACCATTTATTCCATGGCGCTTTACATGTGAGGAGGGGTATGCATAATAAAAACAAGTACAATATTCTTAAACAATACAAGTCATAACTGGTACAGGAGGAGAGAGGACCCTGCCCGCAAAGGCTCACAATCTACAAGGGATGGGTGAGAATACAGTAGGTGAGGATAGAGCTGGTCATGCAGCGGTTTGGTTGATTGGTGCTTACTGCAGGTTGTAGGCTTGTCGGAAGAAGTGGGTCTTCAGGCTCTTTTTGAAGGTTTCGATGGTAGGGGAGAGTCTGATGTGTTGTGGTAGAGGGTTCCAGAGTAGGGATGATGCGCGAGAGAAATCTTGTATACGATTGTGGGAAGAGGAGATAAGAGGGGAGTAGAGAAGGAGATCTTGTGAGGATCGGAGGTTGCGTGTAGGTAAGTACCGGGAGACGAGGTCACAGATGTATGGAGGAGACAGGTTGTGGATGGCTTTGTATGTCATGGTTAGGGTTTTGTACTGGAGTCTCTGGGCAATGGGAAGCCAGTGAAGGGATTGACAGAGGGGAGAGGCCAGGGAATAGCGGGGGGACAGGTGGATTAGTCGGGCAGCAGAGTTTAGAATAGATTGGAGGGATGCAAGAGTGTTAGAGGGGAGGCCACAGAGCAGGAGGTTGCAGTAGTCAAGGCGAGAGATGATGAGGGCATGGACTAGGGTTTTTGCAGATTCTTGGTTGAGGAATGTACGGATTCGTGAAATATTTTTGAGTTGAAGTCGGCAGGAAGTGGAAAGGGCTTGGATATGTGGTTTGAAGGAGAGATCAGCGTCAAGGATTACCCCGAGGCAGCAAGCTTGTGGGACTGGGGAGAGTGGGTAGCCATGCACTGTAATGGATAGGTTCGTTGGGGGGGTCGCGGGAGATGGGGGAAAGATGATGAATTCTGTTTTGTCCATGTTAAGTTTCAGAAATCTAGCAGAGAAGAAGGATGAAATAGTGGGCAGACATTGAGGGATTCTGGTTAGTAGGGAGGTGATATCTGGTCCAGAGATGTAGATCTGTGTGTCGTCAGCATAGAGGTGATACTGGAAGCCATGAGATTCTATGAGCTGTCCCAGGCCAAAGGTGTAAATGGAGAAGAGCAGGGGCCCAAGGACTGAACCTTGTTGGACTCTGACAGATAGGGGGGGAGGTGAGGAGGTGGTTTGTGAGTGAGAGACGCTGAATGTCCGGTCTGTTAGGTATGATGAGATCCAGGATAGGGCCAAGTCTGTGATGCCAAGGGATGAGAGGGTCTATAATAATAGGGAATGGTCCACTGTGTCAAAGGCAGCCGACAGGTCGAGGAGGAGGAGGACAGAGTAGTGACGCTTGCTCTTGGCGGTTAAGAGGTCATTGGTGACCTTAGTTAGGGCAGTTTCAGTGGAGTAGTTTGACCTGAAGCCAGATTGTAAGCGGTCAAAGAGGGAGCAAGAAGAGAGATGGGAGGACAGGTCAAGGTAGATGTGTTGTTCCAGTAGTTTGGAGGCATAAGGGAGAAGTGATATAGGGCGATAGCTAGATACAGAGGATGAGTCAAGAGAAGGCTTTTTGAGGATAGGTGTGATTGAGGCATGTTTAAAGCTTGAGGAGAAAACACCAGTTGTTAGTGATAGGTTGAAGAGATGGGTTAGGGTTGGGATGAAGACTTTGGTGAGGTTTGGGATGAAGTGGGATGGGAGCAGGTCAAGTGCACAGGTGGTGAGATGCGATCTTGAGAGTAGAGTGGAGAGTTGATCTTCTGTAATGGTGGAGAAGTTGGTTTTGGAGGTGGAGGGCTGGGAAGTCGGGAGGAAGGGCTCTGGGGTTGTTGACCAAAACTGTCTCTGATGTTATCAATCTTCTGCTTGAAAAATGAGGCAAAGTCTTCAGCTGAGATAAGTGGGGAGGGAGGAGGTGCTGGGGGACGGAGGAGAGAATTGAAGGTGCTGAATAACTGTTTAGGGTTGTGAGACAGGGAGGATATGAGAGATGAGAAGTAGGTTTGTTTAGCTGTGGTGAGTGTGGTCTTGAAAGTAGTGAGGGACTGAATGCGATGAAGTGCTCGTTGGAGTGGGATCTTTTCCATCTGCGCTCAGCAGCCCTGGAAGCTCGCCTCAGTTCTTTGGTCAGGCTGGTGTGCCAGGGCTGTCTGTTGATTTTGCGAGCTTTGGTATGTGTAAGTGGGGCAGCAGATTCCAGAGCTACAGCTATTGTGTTGTTACATAGAGCGGCAGCGTCATCAGCATTGTGTAAAGAACTTATGTCTGTGAGAGGGAGGAGGGATTCAGAGAATGAATGTAGGTCAAGATGTTTAAGATTTCTGCGAGGGTGTGAAAGTTTGTGGGGTGGGGATTGTAGACATGGAGTGGAGAGGGAAGAGAATGTGAGAATGTTGTGGTCAGAGAGAGGAAGAGGTGAGTTAGAGAGGTTAGATAGTGAGCAGAGGCGGGTGAAGATGAGGTCCAGTGTGTGACCATCTTTGTGAGTGGCTGCAGAAGACCATTGAGTGAGGCTGAAGGAGGAAGTGAGAGATAGAAGTTTAGTGGCAGCTGAGAGGGAAATGTGTCATGATTCTCAATGGTGAGAGAACATAGCCCAGCATATATGAGAACTAGCTCTTGGAAGATGGAAACTATACTGACCATGAACTAAACCTGCCGCACAACTAGAAGTGGCCGGGTAGCATGCCTACGTTTTTTTATCCCTAGATGCCCAGCGCCAGCCGGAGAACTACCTAATCCTAGCAGAGGAAAAGACAGTCCTGGCTCACCTCTAGAGAAATTTTCCCAAAAGGCAGACAGAGGCCCCCACATATATTGGCGGTGATTTTAGATGAAATGACAAACGTAGTATGAAAATAGGTTTAGCAAAAATCGAGGTCCGCTTACTAGATAGCAAGAAGACAGAAAGGGCACTTTCATGGTCAGCAGAAAACCCTATCAAAACACCATCCAGAAATTACTTTAAGACTCTAGCATTAACTCATAACACCAGAGTGGCAATTTCCGCTCACAAGAGCTTTCCAGACACAGTAACGAAACAGCAGCTGTGAACAGGAACAAAATGCAAAAACACACAAGGACAAAAGTCCAACTTAGCTGGGAGTTGTCTAGTAGCAGGAACATGCACAGAAAGGCTTCTGATTACATTGTTGACCGGCATGAAACTGACAGAGGAGCAAGGTTATATAGCGACTCCCACATCCTGATAGGAGCAGGTGAACAGAGGGGATGATGCACACAAGTACAATTCCACAAGTGGCCACCGGGGGAGCCCAGAATCCAATTTCACAACAGTACCCCCCCCTCAAGGAGGGGGCACCGAACCCTCACCAGAACCACCAGGGCGATCAGGATGAGCCCTATGAAAGGCACGGACAAGATCGGAGGCATGAACATCAGAGGCAGTGACCCAAGAATTATCCTCCTGACCGTATCCCTTCCATTTGACCAGATACTGGAGTTTCCGTCTGGAAACACGAGAGTCCAAGATCTTTTCCACAACGTACTCCAACTCACCCTCAACCAACACCGGAGCAGGAGGCTCAACGGAAGGCACAGCCGGTACCTCATACCTGCGCAACAATGACCGATGAAAAACATTATGAATCGAAAAGGATGCAGGGAGGTCCAAACGGAAGGACACAGGGTTAAGAATCTCCAATATCTTGTACGGGCCAATGAACCGAGGCTTAAACTTAGGAGAAGAAACCCTCATAGGGACAAAACGAGAAGACAACCACACCAAGTCCCCAACACAAAGCCGAGGACCAACACGACGACGGCGGTTGGCAAAAAGCTGAGTCTTCTCCTGGGACAACTTCAAATTGTCCACCACCTGCCCCCAAATCTGATGCAACCTCTCCACCACAGCATCCACTCCAGGACAATCCGAAGATTCCACTTGACCGGAGGAAAATCGAGGATGAAACCCCGAATTACAGAAAAACGGGGACACCAAGGTGGCAGAGCTGGCCCGATTATTGAGGGCGAACTCCGCCAAAGGCAAAAAAGCAACCCAATCATCCTGATCCGCAGACACAAAACACCTCAAATATGTCTCCAAGGTCTGATTAGTCCGCTCGGTCTGGCCATTAGTCTGAGGATGGAAAGCAGACGAAAAAGACAAATCTATGCCCATCCTAGCACAGAATGCCCGCCAAAATCTAGACACGAATTGGGTCCCTCTGTCAGAAACGATATTCTCCGGAATACCATGCAAACGAACAACATTTTGAAAAAACAGAGGAACCAACTCGGAAGAAGAAGGCAACTTAGGCAAGGGAACCAGATGGACCATCTTAGAGAAACGGTCACACACCACCCAGATGACAGACATCTTATGAGAAACAGGCAGATCCGAAATAAAATCCATCGAGATGTGCGTCCAAGGCCTCTTCGGGATAGGCAAGGGTAACAACAATCCACTAGCCCGAGAACAACAAGGCTTGGCCCGAGCACAAACGTCACAAGACTGCACAAAGCCTCGCACATCTCGTGACAGGGAAGGCCACCAGAAGGACCTTGCCACCAAATCCCTGGTACCAAAGATTCCAGGATGACCTGCCAACGCAGAAGAATGAACCTCAGAGATGACTCTACTGGTCCAATCATCAGGAACAAACAGTCTACCAGGTGGGCAACGATCAGGTCTATCCGCCTGAAACTCCTGCAAGGCCCGCTGCAGGTCTGGAGAAACGGCAGACAATATCACTCCATCTTTAAGGATACCTGTGGGCTCAGAATTACCAGGGGAGTCAGGCTCAAAACTCCTAGAAAGGGCATCCGCCTTAACATTCTTAGAACCCGGTAGGTAAGACACCACAAAATTAAACCGAGAGAAAAACAACGACCAGCGCGCCTGTCTAGGATTCAGGCGCCTGGCAGACTCAAGGTAAATTAAATTTTTGTGGTCAGTCAATACCACCACCTGATGTCTGGCCCCCTCAAGCCAGTGACGCCACTCCTCAAAAGCCCACTTCATGGCCAAAAGCTCCCAATTCCCAATATCATAATTCCGCTCGGCGGGCGAAAATTTACGGGAAAAAAAAGCACAAGGTCTCATCACGGAGCAGTCGGAACTTCTCTGCGACAACACCGCCCCAGCTCCGATTTCAGAAGCGTCGACCTCAACCTGAAAAGGAAGAGCAACATCAGGCTGACGCAACACTGGGGCGGAAGAAAAGCGGCGCTTGAGCTCCCGAAAGGCCTCCACAGCATCAGGGGACCAATCAGCAACATCAGCACCCTTCTTAGTCAAATCAGTCAATGGTTTTACAACATCAGAAAAACCAGCAATAAATCGACGATAAAAGTTAGCAAAGCCCAAAAATTTCTGAAGACTCTTAAGAGAAGAGGGTTGCGTCCAATCACCAATAGCCTGAACCTTGACAGGATCCATCTCGATGGAAGAGGGGGAAAAAATGTATCCCAAGAAGGAAATCTTTTGAACCCCAAAAACACATTTAGAACCCTTCACACACAAAGAATTAGACCGCAAAACCTGAAAAACCCTCCTGACTTGCTGGACATGAGAGTCCCAGTCATCCGAAAAAATCAGAATATCATCCAGATACACAATCATAAATTTGTCCAAATAATCGCGGAAAATGTCATGCATAAAGGACTGGAAGACTGAAGGGGCATTTGAAAGACCAAAAGGCATCACCAAATACTCAAAATGGCCCTCGGGCGTATTAAATGCGGTTTTCCACTCATCCCCCTGCTTGATTCGCACCAAATTATACGCCCCACGGAGATCAATCTTAGAGAACCACTTGGCCCCCTTTATACGAGCAAACAAATCAGTAAGCAGTGGTAACGGATATTGATATTTAACCGTGATTTTATTCAAAAGTCGATAATCAATACACGGCCTCAAAGAGCCGTCTTTCTTAGACACAAAGAAAAAACCGGCTCCTAAGGGAGATGACGAAGGACGAATATGTCCCTTTTCCAAGGACTCCTTTATATATTCTCGCATAGCCGCGTGTTCAGGCACAGACAGATTAAATAAACGACCCTTAGGGTATTTACTACCCGGAATCAAGTCTATGGCACAATCGCACTCCCGGTGCGGAGGTAGTGAACCAACCTTGGGTTCTTCAAAAACGTCACGAAAGTCAGACAAGAATTCAGGAATCTCAGAGGGAATAGATGATGAAATGGAAACCAAAGGTACGTCCCCATGAGTTCCTTTACATCCCCAGCTTAACACAGACATAGCTCTCCAGTCGAGGACTGGGTTATGAGATTGCAGCCATGGCAATCCCAGCACCAAAACATCATGTAGATTATACAGCACCAGAAAGCGAATAACCTCCTGGTGATCCGGATTAACACGCATAGTCACTTGTGTCCAGTATTGTGGTTTATTACTAGCCAATGGGGTGGAGTCAATCCCTTTCAGAGGTATCGGAGCCTCCAATGGCTCCAAATCATACCCACAGCGTTTGGCAAAGGACCAATCCATAAGACTCAAAGCAGCGCCAGAGTCGACATAGGCGTCCGCGGTAATAGATGACAAAGAACAAATCAGGGTCACAGATAGAATAAACTTAGACTGTAAAGTGCTAATTGAAACAGACTTGTCAGGCTTCTTAGTACGCTTAAAGCATGCTGATATAACATGAGTTGAATCACCACAATAGAAGCACAACCCATTTTTTCGTCTAAAATTCTGCCGCTCGCTTCTGGACAGAATTCTATCACATTGCATATTTTCTGGCGTTTTCTCAGTAGACACCGCCAAATGGTGCACAGGTTTGCGCTCCCGCAGACGCCTATCGATCTGAATAGCCATCGTCATGGACTCATTCAGACTCGCAGGCACAGGGAACCCCACCATAACATCCTTAATGGCATCAGAGAGACCTTCTCTGAAAATCGCCGCCAGGGCGCACTCATTCCACTGAGTAAGCACAGACCATTTGCGGAATTTTTGGCAGTATATTTCAGCTTCATCTTGCCCCTGAGACAAGGACATCAAGGCCTTTTCCGCCTGAAGCTCTAAATGAGGTTCCTCATAAAGCAACCCCAAGGCCAGAAAAAACGCATCCACATTGAGCAACGCAGGATCCCCTGGTGCCAATGCAAAAGCCCAGTCTTGAGGGTCGCCCCGGAGCAAGGAAATTACAATCCTGACCTGCTGTGCAGGGTCTCCGGCAGAGCGAGACTTCAGGGACAAAAACAATTTGCAATTATTTTTAAAATTTTGAAAGTGAGATCTATTCCCCGAGAAGAATTCAGGCAAAGGAATTCTAGGCTCAGACATAGGTGCATGAACAACAAAATCTTGCAAATTTTGTACCTTTGTGGCGAGATTATTCAAACCTGTAGCTACACTCTGAAGATCCATTTGAAACAGGTGAACACAGAGCCATTCAAGGATAAGAAGGAGAGAAAGAGAGGAAGGCTGCAGTATAGGCAGACTAGCAAGTGATTCAATTAAGAGCACACTCAGAACTAGAGGGGAAAAAAAAAAAAAAAAAAAAAAAAAATTGTAGCAGACTTCTTTTTTCTCTCCTTTCTCAGCCAGTAATTTAACCCTTTTTTTTAGGCCGGTCAAACTGTCATGATTCTCAATGGCGAGAGAACATAGCCCAGCATATATGAGAACTAGCTCTTGGAAGATGGAAACTATACTGACCATGAACTAAACCTGCCGCACAACTAGAAGTGGCCGGGTAGCATGCCTACGTTTTTTTTATCCCTAGATGCCCAGCGCCAGCCGGAGAACTACCTAATCCTAGCAGAGGAAAAGACAGTCCTGGCTCACCTCTAGAGAAATTTTCCCAAAAGGCAGACAGAGGCCCCCACATATATTGGCGGTGATTTTAGATGAAATGACAAACGTAGTATGAAAATAGGTTTAGCAAAAATCGAGGTCCGCTTACTAGATAGCAAGAAGACAGAAAGGGCACTTTCATGGTCAGCAGAAAACCCTATCAAAACACCATCCAGAAATTACTTTAAGACTCTAGCATTAACTCATAACACCAGAGTGGCAATTTCCGCTCACAAGAGCTTTCCAGACACAGTAACGAAACAGCAGCTGTGAACAGGAACAAAATGCAAAAACACACAAGGACAAAAGTCCAACTTAGCTGGGAGTTGTCTAGTAGCAGGAACATGCACAGAAAGGCTTCTGATTACATTGTTGACCGGCAAGAAACTGACAGAGGAGCAAGGTTATATAGCGACTCCCACATCCTGATAGGAGCAGGTGAACAGAGGGGATGATGCACACAAGTACAATTCCACAAGTGGCCACCGGGGGAGCCCAGAATCCAATTTCACAACAGAAATGTCAATGGGGATGTTGAAGTCGCCCATGATGATAGTGGGGATGTCCGCGGAAAGAAAATGAAGTAGCCAGGTGGTGAAGTGGTCAAAGAAGGTGGTGACTGGCCCTGTGGGGCGGTAAATGACAGCCAGTTGGAGGTTGGTGGGGGAGTAGATGCACACAGAGTGCACCTCAAAGGAAGGGAGGGTAACAGGGTGGAAGTGGGATTGGGGTGAAGGAGCAGTTATCTGACAGGAGAAAACCAACTCCTCCGCCATGTTTGCTGCCGCAGCGGGGTGTGTGAGAAAGGTGGAAGCCACCGTAAGAGAGTGCAGCAGGGGAGGCTGTGTCGGAAGGGGTGAGCCAGGTTTCGGTGATGGCGAGGAAGGAAAGTTTGGTAGTAACAAAGAGATCATGAATGTAGGAAAGCTTGTTGCAGACAGAGCGAGCATTCCACAGAGCTCCTGTTAGTGGGACTGGGGAAGTGGGGGCTGGGTGAATGGGTATAAGGTTAGAGAGGTTACGGAAATTTGTGATAGAATGTGGATGGGAGGTAGAAATGACTGTGGGAATGTGGTGAGGAGGACCAGGATTTGGAGAGATATCACCAGCAGTGAGAAGGAGCAGAGAAAGTGTTCGCAGGTGGGAGCAGGAGAGGGCATGAGGGGGCTGTCTGTGCTTGGAGACAGAGGATTGTATGCTAAGGAACAGTTCTGAGGAGGAGGTGAGATGGATGGGGAGAATTGAAGCAGAGATAAACAGTTCCTTACTTGGTGTAGGGATTAGGGGAGGTAGCATAAAGTGAAGGATTATAGGGGTGAGAGTGAAAACAAACAGACACATTGTTTACAGTGACTGGCCAGGTACCTTCAGTTCCCTTCAGGTTCAATTCAGGTTTTAATTCTACTGTTATCTTCACACTTTTAGAACACACTTCTAGAAATCACACTGCAGACTAAAGTCATGCAGACTTTAGCTATGCAATATATGTACAACTAAGTGCGTTCAGGTGTGAAGCAGAGAGGAGTGGTCTTTGCTCATCTTGGTCAGAGAATTAAGTGTGGACCAGATGCATACAATCAAGCCTGAGTAAACAAGGTCATAAATAACACAGTGTAAGCTGGGGTTAGCTGAAATGCATACCATAAGAATGCTAGGAGCAGAGGAAAGTCTAGGTGCAAAGCTGGGTGATGTACTATGTGCACTTCATAGACAGACAGCAGGAGAGCAGGAGAGCTGGATGGATGAACATACCATGAGAATGCTAGGAGCAGAGGAAAGTCTATGTGCAAAGCTGGGTGATGTACTATGTGCACTTCATAGACAGACAGCAGGAGAGCAGGAGAGCTGGGTGGATGAACATACCATGAGAATGCTAGGAACAGAGGAAAGTCTATGTGCAAAGCTGGGTGATGTACTATGTGCACTTCATAGACAGACAGCAGGAGAGCAGGAGAGCTGGGTGGATGAACATACCTGTCGGAAGAATAGAGATGCTTGTTAGAGTGCGATGGTGGCAGGTAGCAGGGCACAGTCTGTATGCATCTTTCAGGTTTTAATTCTACTGTTATCTTCACACTTTTAGAACACACTTCTAGAAATCACACTGCAGACTCAGACTCAGACTATCCCTACACT
This sequence comes from Ranitomeya variabilis, assembly GCF_051348905.1. Classification (NCBI taxonomy): domain Eukaryota; kingdom Metazoa; phylum Chordata; class Amphibia; order Anura; family Dendrobatidae; genus Ranitomeya; species Ranitomeya variabilis. Next base: position 486,123,796 of record NC_135235.1, read on the forward strand.
TGATCTTCCTGTCAACCCTCCAGGGATTTGCCGTCCTGCCACACAGCACTCCTGATATTTGTTATGTTTCCCTCACACGTTTCCCTGTCCGGCTTCATCTGTATGGAAGGGAATAAGACCCACTTCCCAGTGCCGCGGACATTACAGAAATGTCCGCAGGAAATCTGGTACAACCTGATGCTACCAGAACGCTATGCGCTCCATGTGCCTCCAGCCCACTGCCACTTGAACTTGAACTTCACATGATCCTCCCACTAACTCAGACTGTCTAAACCAGGAAATGCTTCCCCTTTTTGCTTGACCAATCGACCTCCCATGCACGCTTAACTGTATCTTAACCTATTTCTATTACTGTACATTTATAGGCCCACCACTGCCTATCTGCCTTAAAGGGAACCTATCACCCCGTTTTTTAAAAATTAGATAAAAATAGTGTGAAATAGGGGCAGAGCTGGGCTTTACATTACTGCCTTTTTGGTGCCTTTACACCCCCGTTAGGCTGCCGAAATACCTTTGTGAAGTGGCCGTTTTCTGCTGTCACTCAAGTTGGTCAGGTCGGATGGGCGTGGTCACAGCGCTGTTTCTCCCCCAGATCAGGCTCATCATTACGTTGGTGGCGTAGTGGTGTGCGCATGTCCAAAGAGAAGATCCACTGGCCAGGAGATTCAAAACAGCGCGGTCTTCGCTATTCGCCGTTTACCGGTGGGCGCGGCCATCTTTCCTGTGGCCGCGCGTGCGCAGATGGAGCGCTCTGCTGCCCGGAGCTTCAGGAAAATGGCCGCGGGATTCCGCGCGTGCGCAGATGGAGATCGCGGCGGCCATTTTCCTGAAGCCCCGGGCAGCAGAGCGCTCCATCTGCGCACGCGCGGCCACAGGAAAGATGGCCGCGCCCACCGGTAAACGGCGAATAGCGAAGACCGCACTGTTTTGAATCTCCTGGCCAGTGGATCTTATCTTTGGACATGCGCACACCACTACGCCACCAACGTAATGATGAGCCTGATCTGGGGGAGAAACAGCGCTGTGACCACGCCCATCCGACCTGACCAACTTGAGTGACAGCAGAAAATGGCCACTTCACAAAGGTATTTCGGCAGCCTAACGGGGGTGTAAAGGCACCAAAAAGGCAGTAATGTAAAGCCCAGCTCTGCCCCTATTTCACACTATTTTTATCTAATCTTGAAAAAACGGGGTGATAGGTTCCCTTTAATACCTATATATAGTGCCTTGCGAAAGTATTCGGCTCCCTGGAATTTTTCAACCTTTTCCCACATATCATGTGTGGCGCCCCAGGGTCCTGGTCGTCACAGTAGCATTGCTTTCCTCACGGGGAGAGTGATGTTACGCTTGAAGGCAAGAAGGGATAACTGCAACCAGGTACCACAAACATGCAACACATTCACACTCCAGGCCACCAGGGGGAGCTTTTGATCCTACTTGCTAGGTGACTCCCCATATATATATAACTGGTAGTCTGTAGGGAAAGTTAGCTTCAGTTTCAGAACAGTTCCTGTCAGAGATACAGAAGTGAAGGAAGCAGAAAGATGTGCTAGAGAGAGAGATTGCCAGAAGGGAGATTGTCGTGGAATATCAGCTGAGGCAGAGCTAGTACGATAGGAGAATAGCTGAGCAGACGTGGGATGCTGCAGCTCCTGACAGAAAGAGGAAACTGAGAAGGAAAGAACAGAGTTCAGTCTTGCCAGGAAACAGACTGGATCAGTCTGAGGCAGAGAAGGAGGTTTTACGGAGCTGTGTAGCCGCAGTGCAGCAGTTCCAGGAAAGAGACATTCAGAAGGCCGAATTGATTGATTGAGCATGTGCAGGAGAGCAAAGCAAAGTAGAGGACATCAGGGGGAGACCAGCCCCGAGCAGGCTCCCTCCTTCTGAGGCGCAGAGACCGGTAGCCAGAACACCGAGGTTGTAAGGACCTCTACGACTTACATCAGAGACCGGCAGGACAGCTGAACTCTATGTTACCTGTCCGACCTAATACCCAGGAGGCACTGTGGCACCCCTCAGAGGCCGGGGCTTGCTAGAGTCCCTATAAACAGCCTCAAGCCACCAGCCATACGGGTTATGTCCTATCCTATCCGGGGGACAGAGAGAGAGAGAGATAACAACTGTGAGGACCTTATGTGAAGCTTTAAGCAGTAAGGGACTACAACACCACGGCGCTAGAGGAAGGCTTTTGATTTCCACCTGAGTAAGGGGACTCTTAACTTGCCTTCAAGCCGGCTGGACCCTGCCTGCCCTGTGATCTGGTACCCTGGACTGTGGATGCTGAAGTCTTCAGTAAACCTAGTTAAAGAGGCTGCAACCTTGTGTCATCGTTCTTTAGTGCACTCCTCACCATCTTCCATCTACACCACGGGAGCCCTGGGGATGCACTTCACTTGTGGGAAGTTATACCATCTAGCTGCCATAACATCACCCCAGAGGACCCCTTAAAGCAGCGTCGGTCTCCATTGACCGAACACCACAGGTGGCGTCATGAACATAAACTTTATTCCCTTTAAAGACATTTCCCTTTAAGGTTGATGCCCAGGGCCACGGACCGGGTTGCCACCGTGACATCCCCCTGTGAAACGCAGGACCCGGTACCGAGTACCCCATGGCCCTGTGGGCGCGTCACATGCTTCAAACAAAGATATCAAATGTAAATTTTTGGTGAAGAATCAACAACAAGTGGAGCACAATTGTGAAGTTGAACAAAATGTATTGGTTATTTTAAATTTGTGTGGAAATTCAAAAACTGAAAAGTGGGGCGTGCAATATTATTCGGCCCCTTTACTTTCAGTGCAGCAAACTCACTCATGCAGTTCATTGTGGATCTCTGAATGATCCAATGTTGTCCTAAAAGCCTAATCATGATAAATATAATCCACCTGTGTGTAATCAAGTCTCCGTATAAATGCACCTGCTCTGTGATAGTCTCAGGGTTCTGTTTGAAGAACAGAGAGCATCATGAAGACCAAGGAACACAACAGGCAGGTCCGTGATACTGTTGTGGAGAAGTTTAAAGCCGGATTTGGATACAAAATGATTTCCAAAACTTTAAACATCCCAAGGAGCACTGTGCAAGCGATCATATTAAAATGGAAGGAGTATCATACCACTGCAAATCTACCAAGACCCGGCCATCACTCTAAACTTTCATCTCAAACAAGGAGAAGACTGATCAGAGATGCAGCCAAGAGGCAAATGATCACTCTGGATGAACTGCAGAGATTTACAGCTGAGGTGGGACAGTCTGTCCACAGGACAACAATCAGTCGTACACTGCACAAATCTGGTCTTTATGGAAGAGTGAAAAAAAACAAAGGAGCAAACAAAAGTCAAAACAATCAGAGATCAATTGCTGATCTGTAATCTCCAGTTGGTGTACCAGTCGGGGCACTAATAGGCCTATTTGACCCTGATTCACCCTAACTGAACCCCTGCCTGTCAGCAGAGGTTGGCACCCTCTTGAAAGGCAAATGAACGCAAATGGCACCCCCACTCAACGACGGCTCGCCCTAAATTCCCTAGAAATCCCTATGATAGGGAGACTCACTATAGACCAAACATAATAATACCAATCCTAACCACAAAAATATCTGTGCCTTTCTAACATTGATTGTATAATGCAGGGAATATAAACATGGGCTTAAACACCAATCAGCCTCGATATAAAAAAACAAAGGATACCAAAACTAGAAGCCAAAACAAATATCCTATTAGTGATGAATTTTTAAGGGGAGGGGGGTATAATTACTAACCCTCCATTGCAGAGTCCCTGCCTGGCCACAGAGGTTGGCACCCTATATAATATGATGCAATGTGGTGCCCCCGCTCAATGAAGACTCACCCTTTATTACCCTACTGCTCTCCCTTCACGTACTTCCCATGATGATGGAATGTGAAGAAGGGGAAAATAATGGGTTAAAGTGTGCTTGCTCAGAATATATATCTCTTTCTGGGCTGTTTAGACAACTTAGTCGACTAAGTTGACTTACACCTGCAACCAGGCATCATGCATGATGTTCTGAATGAACACTAAAGCTACCATGGGCCTCCTGAGTAACTCTTATCATGGGAGAGAAATGCGTTGAGGCGATGCTGATCTAATACTGTATATTCAAGCTAAGTTTTATATTGAAAATTATGCGTTTAATCATCTGTTTGGGCATTGTGCAATAGAAGGTTGATGTGCATAGGATATGTTTTGCTATTTGCTAACTGCGGCTGATCCGTTTGGGCATAGTGCAATAGAAGCTTGATGTGCATAGGATATTACTCTTGCCATTGGTTAACTGCGATTCATGAGTGGCAATGCAGGAGTACTATTGTATATTGTACTATAGCATGTTCCTATCCAACCTAACCTAACTGCACTTGACCATATCCTATATAAAAGATGAATTTATAATGTCGTATGAGAATAAGGGGGTTATTGTCTAAACAGCCCAGAAAGAGATATATATTCTGAGCAAACACACTTTAGCCCATTCTTTCCCCCTTCTTCACATTGCATCTCATAGGAAGTATGTGAAGGGAGAGCTGTAGGGTAATAAAGGGTGAGTCTTTGTTGAGCGGGGGCACCATATTGCGTATTATATAGGGTGCCAACCTCCGCGGCCAGGCAGGGACTCTGTCAATAGGGACTGTGGAGGGTTAGTAATCATACTCCCCCCCTCCCCCTTAAAAATTCATCACTAATAGGATATTTGTTTTGGCTTCTAGTTTTGGTATCCTTTGGTTTTTTATATGGTGGCTGATTGGTGGTTAGGCCCATGTTTATATTCCCTGCATTATACTATCAATGTTAGAAAGGCACAGATATTTTTGTGGTTAGGATTGATATTATTATGTTTGGTCTATAGTGATTCTCACTATTATAGGGATTTCTAAAGAATTTAGGGCGAGCCGTTGTTGAGAGGGGGCGCCATTTACGTTTCAAGAGGGTGCCAACCTCCGCTGACAGGCAGGGGTTCAGTTAGGGTGAATCAGGGTCAAATAGGCCTATTAGTACCCCGGCTGGTACACCAACTGGAGGTTACGGATCAGCAATTGATCTCTGATTGTTTTGATTTTTGTTTGCGTGTCGTGTTTTGGAAACAACATTTTTTTTCGTTAGGGAGTTATAAGGGTTAAAAGTTGACCAACAATTTCTCATTTTTACAACACCTTTTATTTTTAGGGACCACGTCACATTTGAAGTCATTTTGAGGGGTCTATATGATAGAAAATACCCAAGTGTGACACCATTCTAAAAACTGCACCCCTCAAGGTGTTCAAAACCACATTCAAGAAGTTTATTAACCCTTCAGGTGTTTCACAGGAATTTTTGGAATGTTTAAAAAAAAATGAACATTTAATTTTTTTGCACAAAAAATTTACTTCAGCTCCAATTTGTTTTATTTTCCCAAGGGTACCAGAAGAAATTGTACCCCAAAAGTTGCTGTGCAATTTGTCCTGAGAACGCTGATACCCCATATGTGGGGGTAAACCACTGTTTGGGTGCATGGCAGAGCTCAGAAGGGAAGGAGCGCCGTTTGACTTTTCAATGCAAAATTGGCTGGAAATGAGATGGGACACCATGTTGCATTTGGAGAGCCCCTGATGTGCCTAAACATTGAAACCCCCACAAGTGACACCATTTTGGAAAGTAGAACCCCTAAGGAACTTATCTAGATGTGTGTTGAGCACTTTGATACACCAAGTGCTTCACAGAAGTTTATAATGTAGAGCCGTAAAAATAAAAAATCATATTTTTTCACAAAAATGAAGTTTTCACTCCCAATTTTTTATTTTCCCAAGGGTACCAGAAGAAATTGTACCCCAAAAGTTGTTGTGCAATTTGTCCTGAGTACACTGATACCCAATATGTGGGGGTAAACCACTGTTTGGGTGCATGGCAGAGATCCGAAGGGAAGGAGCGCCGTTTGACTTTTCAATGCAAAATTGACTGGAATTGAGATGGACGTCATGTTGCGTTTGGAGAGCCCCTGATGTGGTTAAACATTGAAACCCCCCACAAGTAACACATTTTGGAAAGTAGACCCCCTAAGGATCTTATCTAGATGTGTTGTGAGAGCTTTGAACCCCCAAGTGTTTCACTACAGTTTATGACGCAGAGCCGTGAAAATAAAAATTCTTTTTTTTCCACAAAAATTATTTTTTAGTCCCCAGTTTTGTATTTTCCCAAGGGTAACAGGAGAAATTGGACCCCAAAAGTTGTTGTACAATTTGTCCTGAGTACGCTAATACCCCATATGTGGGGGAGAACCACCGTTTGGGCACATGGCAGAGCTCGGAAGGGAAGGAGCGCCATTTGGAATGCAGATTTAGATGGATTGGTCTGCAGGCGTCACGTTGCATTTGCAGAGTCCCTGATGTACCTAAACAGTATAAACACCCCACAAGTGACCCCATATTGGAACCTAGACCCCCCAAGAAACTTATCTAGATGTGTTGTGAGAACTTTGAACCCCCAAGTATTTCACTACAGTTTATAATGCAGAGCCGTGAAAATAAAAAATTATTTTTGTCCCACAAAAATGTTTTTTTAGCCCCTCAAATTTTTATTTTCCCAAGGGTAACAAGAGAAATTGGACCCCAAAAGTTGTTGTCCAATTTGTCCTGAGTACGCTGATACCCCGATATGTTGGGGTAAACCCCTGTTTGGGTGCACGGGAGAGCTCGGAAGGGAAGGAGCACTGTTTTACTTTTTCAACGCAGAATTGGCTGGAATTGAGATCGGACGCCATGTCGCGTTTGGAGAGCTCTGATGTGCCTAAACAATGGAAACCCCCAATTCTAACTGAAACCCTAACCCAAACACACCCCTAATCCCAACCTCACCCCTAACCCCAACCCTAACCACATGCCTAACTCCAACACACCCCTAACCCTAATCCCAACCATAACCCTAACCACACCCCTAACCCTGACACACCCCCAACCCTAATCCCAACTGTAAATGTAATCCAAACCCTAACCCTAGCCCCAACCCTAACCCTAGCCCCAACTCTAACCATAGCCACAACCATAACCCTAACCCTAACCCTAGCCCTAACCCTAGCCCCAACCCTAACCCTAGCCCTAAACCCTACCCTAACCCTAGCCCTAACCCTAGCCCTAACCCTAATAGGAAAATGGAAATAAATACATTTTTAATTTTTTTATTTTTTCCTAACTAAGGGGGTGATGAAGGGGGGGTTTGATTTACTTTTATAGTGGGTTTTTTAGTGGATTTTTATGATTGGCAGCTGTCACACACTAAAAGACGCTTTTTATTGCAAAAAATATTTTTTTGCGTTACCACATTTTGAGAGCTATAATTTTTCCATATTTTGGTCCACAGAGTCATTTGAGGTCTTGTTTTTTGCAGGATGAGTTGACGTTTTTATTGATAACATTTTCAGGCACGTGACATTTTTTGATCGCTTTTTATTCCGATTTTTGTGAGGCAGTATGACCAAAAACCAGCTATTCATGAATTTCTTTGGGGGGGGGAGGCATTTATACCGTTCTGCCTTTGGTAAAATGGATAAAGCAGTTTTATTCTTCAGGTCAGTACGATTACAGCGAGTCCTCATTTAGATTATTTTTTATGTTTTGGCGCTTTTATACGATAAAAACTATTTTATAGAAAAAATAATTATTTTTGCATCGCTTTATTCTGAGGACTATAACTTTTTTATTTTTTCACTGATGAAGTGATGATGCTGTATGGCAGCTCGTTTTTTACAGGACAAGAATATGTTTTCAGTGGTACCATGGTTATTTATATCCGCCTTTTTGATCGCGTGCTATTCCACTTTTTGTTCGGTGGTATGATAATAAAGGGTTGTTTTTTGCCTCGTTTTTTTAAAAATTTTTTACGGTGTTCACTGAAGGGGTTAACTAGTGGGACAGTTTTATAGGCCGGGTCGTTACGGACACGGCGATACTAAGTATGTGTACTTTTATTTTTTTTATTATTTAGATAAAGGAATGTATTTATTAGAACCATATATTTTTTTTTATTTTATTTAGGAATTTTTTTTACACATCTGAATATTTTTTTTTTATTTTTTAACTTTGCCCCAGGGGGGGATATCACAGTAAAGTGACAGATCGCTGATCTGACACTTTGCTGTGCACTGTGCCAGATCAGCGATCTGACATGCACAGCAGGGAGGCTTCCCGGCGCCTGCTCTGAGCAGGCGCTTGGAAGCCACCTCATTGCAGGACCTGGATGCAGCCCCGCGGCTATTTTGGATCTGGGGCCTGCAGGGAGAAGAAGGTAGGAGACCCTCGAAGCAACGCAATCACATCGCGTTGCTCCGAGCGTCTCAGGGAAGCACGCAGGGAGCCCCCTCCCTGCGTGATGCTTCCCTATACCGCCGGAACACTGCGATCATGTTTGATCGCAGTGTGCCGGGGGTTAATGTGTCGGGGGCGGTCCGTGACCGCTCCTGGCACATAGTGCCGGATGTCAGCTGCGATATTCAGGCTGCGCTTACCTCGTGAGCGCAGCCGATCGCTATGACGTACTATCCCATCCCTGGGAATTAAGTCCCTGGTCACCTTGACGGGATAGTACGTCAAATGGGATTAAGGGGTTAAACTATATCAAATAAAGAAATTTTAACGGTATTAGTTTTTTTGATGAGCCAATTTTGCAACTAATCCAAACAATTTTGAATTATAATTTCTTTATGGAAGAGCGGAAAGAAGAAAGCCATTTCTCAAAGATATATCTATAAAAAGTATCGTTTAAAGTTTGCAACAAGCCACCTGGGAGACACACCAAACATGTGGAAGAAGGTGCTCTGGTCAGATGAAACCAAAATCGAACTTTTTGGCAACAATGCCAAACTTAAAATTGATGGGAAGATGGATGGAGCCAAATACAGGACCATTCTTGAAGAAAACCTGTTGGAGTCTGCAAAAGACCTGAGAATGGGACGGAGATTTGTCTTCCAACAAGACAATGATCCCAAAAATAAAGCAAAATCTACAATGGAATGGTTCACAAATTAACGTATCCAGGTGTTAGAATGGCCAAGTCAAAGTCCAGACCTCAATCCTTTCGAGAATCTGTGGAAAGAGCTGAAAACTGCTGTTCACAAACGATCTCCATCAAACCTCACTGAGCTTGAGCTGTTTGCCAAGGAAGAATGGGCAAGAATTTCAGTCTCTCGATGCCCAAAACTAAAAGAGACATGACCCCAAGCGACTTGCAGCTGCAATCGCAGCAAAAGGTGGTGCAACAAAGTATTAAGTTAAAGGGGCCGAATAATATTGCACATCCCAATTTTCAGTTTTTGAATTTCCACAAAAATATAAAATAACCAATAAATTTAATTCAACTTCACAATTGTATTCCACTTGTTGTTGAGTTTTCACCAAAAATTTACATTTGGTATCTTTATTTTTGAAGCATGATATGTGGGAAAAGGTTTAAAAGTTCCAGGGAGCGGAATACTTTCGCATGGCACTGTATATCACTAACTAAACACTACACCATGTTCTATATTGTCCCTACCCCTGAGCTGAGTGTACCAGGTTACCTTAGACATTACCAATACAGTACCCACTCAGCAGCATCAGCACCTAGTATGCATTTTACATTACATTTTACACATTTCCCATTATGCAATAAAATGCACTAAAGCCCAAGTTAATACACTACAATTGTTGGCTTTAGGGGAAGGGATATGGCTGTCCCTTGCACACCCTTACATATCTTCACTCTTTAAATATGGTAATCCTGGACCATAACGGAACTTGCAAGACAGCAATTTACAAACACACTTTGGTACCAGTTATTATTCATGGACAGACCATGAGGCAGAAGAGTCAGACTTTCCGGGGTCAATCAATACCTATAGAGTACGTAGATAGCAAAGGGAAAAGACGAAGGGATAAGTTAGGTCACAGTCCAGGGTCAATAACAAGAGATAGCAGATCAAAAGCCAAAGGACAAGACAAAGGGATAGTAAGAACACAGTCCAAAGGGTCAGGCAGCAGAAGATCAGAACTCAGAGCAACAGAATCAGGCTAACACTCTCCAAGAAGTACAAACTACAGTATGTCTGGTGGAGATCAGGGGCAGACAGCTCAGTTAAGTAGCTGGGCAATCAACAGGACACCGAACATCTGGAGAAACACCCACACCTCCCAGTCACAGATTGGACAGTTGAGCTGTCAATAAAGGTGCCAACATGTCATCAAGCCTATCACATAATTAGACAGCCAAGCTGTCAATCAAGACATAGATAACTCAGCAAAACAGTTTCCATAGAACAGCATAGTAATCACTGAGGGGAGGAATTGTGACACACACAAAATACACTTTCACTTTAAATGCATATAAACTTTAATGCTCCCTCCGTCCACGGACAAAAAGTGATTTTTTTGTTGGTCATCCTTGTCCTTAGTGAGGGTTGGGACCCTGAAACATAGAGTCCAAGTCCTTTAAGAATACCAACCCTTTGGTTCCAACAACAGTAGCTGAACAACAGTCCATGGGCACTGTCCTTTTCCTCTCCCACCCAGCAGGCACATTGGGTCATCCAATTTTTCCACGGGCCACATGACCCCAGTCCCACTGCTCTGGGGACGAGACACAGAGTGTCCTAGTTTCTGTAAACACAGGTCTGCATTAACCAAGTTCCACTACTCCAGGGACCCCAAAGCAGCATGTCCACATACCAGCAAATAACGGCTGTGTTGGATTGGCTCACTCCACTGCTGACAGAGGTAGACACAGGAATGCGTCTCATCTTCTACTGGTTTATTTAAAAGGTACAGAATAAACCAATGCAGTATTCAGCAAAATAAACATGGCCTTCATGGCATAATGGGAAAACAAAAAATAACATATTGCACGGGCCATGTGGCTGTGGGGATCCACCCATCTGCTCATGGTAAACAGCAAGGTTCAACTTTCTTTCACATAAACACCACTCTGGAGTTTTTGTCTCCAGGCACACCCAACTCTGAATTAGCCAGAAGGCTGTGTATTTATCCTCTGGACTTAACATTGGGGTGGAGATATGGTGAACAGCCACCCACCCACTCTTCAGCTCTTCACTAAACCAAGCCAATTAACCCCTCTTAGCACTTAGTGGCTGGAGCATTTTCTGACGTCCATATCTCTGATCACGCTGGAAGCATAAGTGGATTCATTGCAATGATTGCAAACCAGTGGGTGCCGTACCTGCTGGTCATTGCAGCTTAGCATGAGGTTTCGGTTTTAAAATAGACTTTTAACTTTATCTAATTAAGCTTGAATTTTGCCAAGTTGATTGTGCCGGATACTACCCTCCATTTTCTTAATCACTGAATATAATAATGTCAGTGATACATATCTCCCCTCTAGTGACTTTGTCACTTGCCCCATTGGCCAACTTTACACTAGCTCCCACAGTCCAGGAGCACTGACCAGACTCGATTCTCGGGTCGTCTGTGTCATGTCGGATGCTGTTCAGACCGTTCGACAGACAGCGGTAATTCCGCTTTTGACCACTATGTGCTCATTGGCGTCGGCTAGATTTTATCTAGCTGTTCCGGGGTTAATTTACCTGATCCTCGGATTGGAAGCTGGGCCATGCCCATTGCCTTTAAATAGTTCTCCTGATTATTGGGCGTCGCCGATTATAGCTTCTGTCTTGTGCGTTGTTATCTCGGTCTGGAGTGGAGAGCTGGTTGTTGGAGATTCGTTGCTGGTGGTGTATTTTCCTTTGTCTTATTTACTCCTTCCTATATTTGTATTTATTTTGCCCTGCACATTTATAGTGTATTCCTGAGTGACTGCGGCGTGGTGTATATTATCCTTTATCCTTGGCTGTGCTAACTGTGGGTATTGGTGTATTACCTTTTCACTGGGTGGTGGGAGCAGGTTTCAGCCTAGGGTTGAAACAGGAGACAGGGTGAGGTTCGAAGCCTGGACATGCACACCATCAGTGTAAACTCCAGGTAGAGGGTCAGTCAGGATTTCCCTAGTCTGAGGGAAATTGCAGGGGCCCGGGTTATTAGCTCTCGCTCACCTAGTCTCCCCGTGACATTATAATCGGCCCAACAACAACAAAAAAAAAAAGGGTTTATTTTTTTTTGTGTTTTGTCATGGATCCCATGACTTCCATAACCCGCCAGTTGGAGGCGCTGTCCCTACAGGTCACTGAGTTGAGGTGGGCAGTACAGCAACAGGGACTAGCAGTATCTAATGTGCAAGCTTGAGGAAGAGTTGCTGAGCCTAAATCCTCTTTGCCTGAATAATTTGCTGGGGAACTTCTTTTCGTGAAGCTTGCAAACTACATTTCCGTATGCGCCCGATCTCCTCGGGTAATGAGGCTCAGCGTGTGGGCCCGGTGTTGTCATTGTTAAGCGGGGATCCCCAAGCATGGGCGTTTTCTTTGCCATCTGATTCTGCTGCATTTGACTCTGTGGAGAGTTTTTTTTCCTCTCTTGGAAAAATCTACGATGAATGGCTCTAGCAGAATCTAAGATAGGCACTATTCACCAGGGGGAGCGAGTTGCAGAGGATTACTGTTCTGAATTTCGTTGCTGGGCGATCGATACACAATGGAATGATCCAGCATTGCTGAGTCAGTTTATTCATGGGGTTTCTGGAAGGGTTAAAAAAGCCCTTCTGATGTATGAGACTCCTGCTTCGCTAGATTCTGCTATGAGTCTGGTTGTCCGCATTGATCGCCGTTTGCGTCAGGGGGGCATGAGACACCGCCTATGGGAGAGGATTTAGGTTCACGTGAGGTTGCTGCAGGTGAGCCCACGGAGCCTATGCAAATCGCAGGGGTGTCACATGTGAAGCGTCGACCCCCTGAGCTCAGGTAGCAGGGAGCCTGTTTTTACTGTGGTAAAACTGGTCATTTTATTAACATCTGTCCTCTGCTGTCTAAGAAAAATGCAATGGCGGAAAACTTCTAAGCTCAGAGGGTGTGGAGGAGACCAATCTGAGCTTATGTATATCCTCCATGGTGGTTTCTCAATGCATGCTCCTTGCTAAGGTTTTTATCGCTGGCAGTGAGCTGCCAATTACTGTTTTTGTGGTTAGTGGTTCAGCCACAAATCTCATTGATGAGGAGTTTGCGCGCACAGCCGGTTTTAGGATTGAAAAACTGTCTCATCCTATCCGCGTGGTCACCATCAATGCTGCTCCTCTCTCTCAGGGGGAGATTACTGAATTTGTGGCTGAGGTGAAACTCCACATTGGGGTTCTACATTCCGAGCGGGTTACATGTAAGGTGCTCAGGAATCTTCCTGCTCAGGTGGTTTGGGGTTTTCCTTGGTTGTCTATGCACAACCCGGTAATTGACTGGAAAACTCAGGACATAATTCAGTGGAGCGAGTTCTGCCAGGAGAATTGCCTGGCCACATGTGTGGCTGCGGTGACTTCAAGCGTTCCGGAGTCACTTCTGGATTTTTTGGACGTGTTCTCTGAGAAGGGTTGTTCAGAGTTGCCGCCACATCGTCCCTATGACTGTTCTATCAGGTTTAAACCAGGGGCCAAGTTGCCTAAAGTTTAACATTTCCGGTCCGGAGAGACAAGCGTTAAAAGATTATATTGCTGAAAGCTTGAGCAAAGGGCACATCAGGCCGTCATCCTCGCCGGTGGCAGCAGGGTTCTTCTTCGTGAAGAAGAAAGATGGCGGATTAAGCCCGTGTTTGGATTTCAGGGAGTTGAACCAGATTACGGTTCGTGATCCATACCCTATGCCACTGATACCAGATTTGTTCAACCAGGTGGCGGGTGCTAAGTGGTTTACCAAGCTTGACCTCAGGGGGGCGTACAACCTCATAAGAGTCCATCAAGGTGATGAGTGGAAGACGGCTTTTAATACCCCTGAGGGTCATTTTGAAAATTTGGTGATGCCCTTTGGGTTGACTAACGCACCTGCAGTGTTCCAAAATTTCATCAATGATGTGTTCTCGCATGTTTTGGGGAAATTCGTTATCGTGTACCTAGATGACATTCTCATATATTCTTGCGACCGTGATGCTCATTTAGATCATGTCAGGCAGGTGTTACAGCTTCTCAGAGAGAATAAGCTGTATGCTCAACTTGAGAAATGTGTATTTTTTGTTCAGGAGTTGCCTTTCTTGGGTTATATTGTGTCTGCTTCTGGTTTTAAAATGGACGCCGCTAAGGTGCAAGCGGTGCTGCATTGGGAACGTCCTGATAACCTGAAAGCACTTCAGCGGTTCCTTGGGTTTTCTATCTACTATAGGAAATTTATCAAGGATTTTTCCATCATTGCTAAACTGCTAACTGACATGACTAAAAAGGGTACCAATTTCTCCGTTTGGCCTGAGGCTGCTGTGCGCGCATTTGAATTTCTTAAGAACAGTTTTGTTTCAGCCCCCATTCTTGTGCAGCCAGACGTATCAAAACCCTTTGTTGTGGAAGTCGATGCGTCTGAGGTTGGTGTGGGGGCAGTACTATCTCAAGGCTCATCTTTGAGTGGTTTGCGTCCGTGCGCCTATTTCTCCAAGAAACTGTCGTCCGCCGAATGTAACTACGATATCGGCAACAGGGAGTTGTTGGCTATTAAGTTGGCCTTTGAGGAATGGCGACACTTCTTGGAGGGGTCGGTATATCAGGTTACTGTTATACCGATCATAAGAATCTGCTGTATTTGGAGTCAGCCAAGCGTCTGTCCCACAGGCAGGCTCGCTGGGCATTGTTTTTCACGCGGTTCAATTTTGTTGTCACTTACAGACCGGGGTCTAAAAACACTAAGGCGGATGCTCTGTCCAGGTGTTTTCCGGGGGGAGAACCTCAGGAGGATCCAGTACCCATCCTTCAAAAGGGTGTTGTGGTTTCGGCTCTCACTACCGAGGTTGAGGCTGAGATTGCCGAGGCTCAGGAGGAGGTACCTGTTGTGGATTCTGTTTGTGGGCTCCCTCTGGTGGTTACTGCTGGTACTGGGTGACTTTGGTGGGTTGCGGCCTTTGGTTTCCACCTGTCCATCAGAGGCTGGGTGTTTCCTATTTTACCTGGCCTTTTTGTCATTTCCTTGCCGGCTATCAATGTATTCAGATGTGCTCTGTTTGGTTCCTGCCTACCTGCTCCCAGATCTTTCAGGATAAGCTAAGTGCTGATTTTCAGTTGTTTGGTTTTTTTTGTCCAGCTTGCTTATTATGTCTCTATGCTAGCTGGTAGCTCTAGTGGACTGAGGTTCTCCCCATGTGCCATGAGTTGGCACATGGGTTCTTGTAATCTCAGGATGGTTTTTTGATTAGGGTTTTTTGCTGACCGCTCAGTCCCCTTTTGTATCGTTCTGCTTTCTAGTTTACAGCGGGCCTCAATTTGCTAAATCTATATATATCATCTCTATGTGTGTGCCTTCCTCTCATTTCACCGTCAATACATGTGAGGGGGCAACTATATCTTTTGGGGCTCATTCCTCTGGAGGCAAGTGAGGTCTTTATTTTCTCTGCAGTACTAGTTAGCTCTTAGGCTGGTGCGTAGCGTCTAGAACCAACGTAGGCACGCTCCCTGGCTATCTCTAGTTGCGTTTGTCAGGCGTAGGGCAGCGGTCAGCCCAGGTTCCATCACCCTAGAGCTCGTCCGTTATTTATTTGTACTTTGCTTGTCCTGTGCTATCCCTAGCCATTGGGGATTCATGACAGTACAGCCGGCCCACAAAGTGTTAATTGTTTGGGCTGAAGCAGGAGAAAAAGAAGTGTTTAAGGGAATTTTTTTTTTTTTTTCCCTTCAGAGTTTTGCTGCCTAGCCCTTAATTGCTGTCTAGCTGCTTCTTACCTCCTCTTAACCCTTGAATGGCTCTGATCTTAGCTGTTTAAAATGGATGTCCAGAGTTTGGCTTCCAGCCTGAGTAATCTCGCGGCAAAAGTTCAAAACATACAGGATTTTGTTGTTCACACTCCCATGTCTGAACCTAGAATTCCTATTCCAGAGTTCTTCTCTGGAGATAGATCTACCTTCCTGAATTTCAGGAACAATTGTAAATTGTTTCTTTCTTTAAAATCTCGCTCCTCTGGAGACCCTGCTCAACAGGTCAGGATTGTAATATCTTTCCTGCGGGGCGACCCTCAGAATTGGGCATTTACATTGGCACCAGGGGATCCTGCATTGCTCAGTGTGGATGCGTTTTTTCTGGCATTGGGATTGCTCTATGAGGAACCCAACCTGGAGATTCAGGCTGAAAAGGCTTTATTAGCCCTCTCTCAGGGGCATGATGAAGCGGAAATATATTGTCAAAAATTTCGGAAATGGTCAGTGCTTACTCAGTGGAATGAGTGCGCCCTGGCTGCAAACTTCAGAAATGGTCTTTCTGAGGCCATTAAGGATATTATGGTGGGGTTCCCTACGCCTACAGGTCTGAATGAGTCTATGGCTATGGCCATTCAGATTGATCGGCGTTTGCGGGAGCGCAAACCCGTGCACCAGTTGGCGGTGTCTTCTGAACAGGCACCTGAGACTATGCAATGTGATAGAATTCAGTCCAGAAGTGAACGGCAAAATTATAGGCGGAAAAATGGATTGTGTTTTTATTGTGGTGATTCAGCTCATGTTATATCAGCATGCTCTAAACGCACAAAAAAGCTTGATAAATCTTTTGCCATTGGTACTCTGCAGCCTAAGTTCATTTTGTCTGTGACTCTGATTTTTTCACTGTCTTCCATTTCCGTTGATGCCTATGTGGATTCGGGCGCTGCCCTGAGTCTTATGGATTGGTCATTTGCTAAACGCTGCGGTTTTAGTCTGGAGCCTCTGGAAGTCCCTATTCCTCTGAAGGGAATTGACTCTACACCATTGGCTATGAATAAACCGCAGTATTGGACACAAGTGACCATGCGCATGACTCCCGTTCATCAGGAGGTGATTCGCTTCCTTGTACTGTATAATTTACATGATGTACTAGTGCTGGGTCTGCCATGGTTACAAACTCATAATCCTGTCCTGGACTGGAAAACAATGTCTGTGTTAAGCTGGGGATGTCAGGGGGTTCATGATGATGCACCTCCGATTTCTATCGCTTCATCTACTCCTTCTGAGATCCCTGAGTTTTTGTCTGACTATAGGGATGTTTTTGAGGAGCCTAAGCTCAATTCGCTCCCTCCTCATAGAGATTGTGACTGTGCTATAGAATTGATTCCTGGCAGTAAGTTCCCTAAGGGTCGTTTATTTAATCTGTCACTGCCAGAGCATACTGCTATGCGGAATTATATTAAGGAGTCCTTGGAAAAGGGACATATTCGTCCATCTTCGTCCCCTCTGGGAGCAGGTTTTTTTTTCGTGGCAAAAAAAGATGGTTCCCTGAGGCCTTGTATAGATTATCGCCTTCTGAATAAGATTACAGTCAAATATCAGTATCCATTGCCATTATTGACTGACTTGTTTGCTCGCATTAAGGGGGCTAGGTGGTTCACTAAGATAGATCTTCGCGGTGCGTATAATCTGGTGCGGATAAAACAAGGTGATGAGTGGAAAACCGCATTTAATACGCCTGAGGGCCATTTTGAGTATTTGGTAATGCCTTTTGGACTCTCCAATGCTCCGTCAGTCTTTCAGTCCTTTATGCACAATATTTTCCGTGAATATCTGGATAAGTTTATGATTGTGTATTTGGATGATATTTTGGTGTTTTCTGATGACTGGGAGTCTCATGTTCTACAGGTCAGGAAGGTGTTTCAGGTTCTGCGGGCCAATTCTCTGTTTGTGAAGGGCTCAAAGTGTCTCTTCGGAGTCCAGAAGATTTCTTTTTTGGGGTACATTTTTTCTCCTTCTACTATTGAGATGGATCCCGTTAAGGTTCAGGCAATTTGTGACTGGACACAACCTACATCTGTTAAGAGCCTACAAAAGTTCTTGGGGTTTGCTAATTTTTATCGTCGGTTCATTGCAAATTTTTCCGGTATTGTTAAACCTTTGACTGATTTGACTAAAAAGGGTGCTGATGTTGCTAATTGGTCTCCTGCGGCTGTGGGGGCCTTTCAGGAACTTAAGCGCCGGTTTTCTTCTGCTCCTGTGTTGTGTCAACCAGATGTTTCACTTCCTTTTCAGGTTGAGGTTGATGCTTCCGAGATTGGAGCGGGGGCGGTTTTGTCACAGAGAAGTTCTGATGGCTCGGTGATGAAGCCATGTGCATTCTTCTCTAGAAAATTCTCGCCCGCCGAGCGCAATTATGATGTGGGTAATCGGGAGCTTTTGGCCATGAAGTGGGCATTTGAGGAGTGGCGTCATTGGCTTGAGGGTGCTAAACATCGTGTGGTGGTCTTGACTGATCACAAGAATCTCATTTACCTTGAGTCTGCCAGGCGTTTGAATCCTAGACAGGCTCGTTGGTCGTTGTTTTTTTCTCGTTTCAATTTCGTGGTTTCATACCTGCCAGGTTCAAAGAATGTGAAGGCAGATGCTCTTTCCAGGAGTTTTGTGCCTGACTCTCCTGGAGACTCTGGGCCTACTGGTATCCTTAGGGATGGGGTAATATTGTCCGCCGTATCCCCAGACTTGCGACGTGCATTGCAGGAGTTTCAGGTGGATAAACCGGATCGTTGTCCACCAGAAAGACTGTTTGTTCCGGATGATTGGACCAGTAGAGTCATCTCCGAGGTCCATTCTTCTGTGTTGGCTGGTCATCCTGGAATATTTGGTACTAGAGACTTGGTGGCCAGGTCTTTTTGGTGGCCTTCCTTGTCTAGGGATGTGCGTACCTTTGTGCAGTCTTGTGAAGTGTGTGCTCGAGCTAAGCCTTGCTGTTCTCGGGCCAGTGGGTTGTTGTTATCCTTGCCCATCCCGAAGAGGCCTTGGACGCACATTTCCATGGATTTTATTTCTGATCTCCCGGTTTCACAGAAAATGTCCGTTATCTGGGTTGTGTGTGACCGCTTTTCTAAGATGGTTCATTTGGTGCCCTTGCCTAAGTTGCCTTCCTCCTCTGAGTTGGTCCCTTTATTTTTTCAGAACGTGGTTCGTTTGCATGGGATTCCGGAGAATATCGTTTCTGACAGGGGATCCCAGTTTGTGTCTAGATTTTGGCGGACGTTTTGTGCCAAGATGGGCATTGATTTGTCTTTCTCGTCTGCATTCCATCCTCAGACGAATGGCCAGACGGAGCGAACTAATCAGACCTTGGAAACTTATTTGAGGTGTTTTGTTTCTGCTGACCAAGATGACTGGGTTGCTTTTTTGCCACTGGCCGAATTTGCTCTTAATAATCGGGCTAGTTCTGCCACGTTGGTCTCTCCTTTTTTTTGTAATTCGGGGTTTCATCCTCGTTTTTCCTCTGGTCAGGTGGAGTCTTCGGATTGTCCTGGAGTGGACATGGTGGTGGACAGGCTACATCAGATTTGGAATCAGGTGGTGGACAATTTGAAGTTATCTCAGGAGAAGACTCAGCAGTTTGCTAATCGCCGTCGCCGCGTGGGTCCCCGACTTCTTGTTGGGGATTTGGTGTGGTTGTCTTCTCGTTTTGTCCCTATGAAGGTCTCTTCTCCTAAGTTCAAGCCTCGGTTCATCGGTCCTTATAGGATCTCGGAGATTCTTAACCCTGTATCTTTTCGTTTGGATCTCCCAGCATCGTTTGCTATTCATAATGTGTTCCATCGGTCGTTGTTGCGGAGGTATGAGGTGCCCGTTGTTCCTTCGGTTGAGCCTCCTGCTCCGGTGCTGGTGGAGGGAGAATTGGAGTATGCTGTTGAGAAGATCTTGGATTCTCGTGTTTCCAGACGCAAACTCCAGTATTTGGTTAAGTGGAAGGGTTATGGTCAGGAGGATAATTCCTGGGTGATCGCCTCCGATGTTCATGCGACTGATTTGGTTCGCGCCTTTCATAGAGCTCACCCTGATCGCCCTGGGGGTTCTCGTGAGGGTTCGGTGACCCCTCCTCAAGGGGGGGGTACTGTTGTGGATTCTGTTTGTGGGCTCCCTCTGGTGGTTACTGCTGGTACTGGGTGACTTTGGTGGGTTGCGGCCTTTGGTTTCCACCTGTCCATCAGAGGCTGGGTGTTTCCTATTTTACCTGGCCTTTTTGTCATTTCCTTGCCGGCTATCAATGTATTCAGATGTGCTCTGTTTGGTTCCTGCCTACCTGCTCCCAGATCTTTCAGGATAAGCTAAGTGCTGATTTTCAGTTGTTTGGTTTTTTTTGTCCAGCTTGCTTATTATGTCTCTATGCTAGCTGGTAGCTCTAGTGGACTGAGGTTCTCCCCATGTGCCATGAGTTGGCACATGGGTTCTTGTAGTCTCAGGATGGTTTTTTGATTAGGGTTTTTTGCTGACCGCTCAGTCCCCTTTTGTATCGTTCTGCTTTCTAGTTTACAGCGGGCCTCAATTTGCTAAATCTATATATATCATCTCTATGTGTGTGCCTTCCTCTCATTTCACCGTCAATACATGTGAGGGGGCAACTATATCTTTTGGGGCTCATTCCTCTGGAGGCAAGTGAGGTCTTTATTTTCTCTGCAGTACTAGTTAGCTCTTAGGCTGGTGCGTGGCGTCTAGAACCAACGTAGGCACGCTCCCTGGCTATCTCTAGTTGCGTTTGTCAGGCGTAGGGCAGCGGTCAGCCCAGGTTCCATCACCCTAGAGCTCGTCCGTTATTTATTTGTACTTTGCTTGTCCTGTGCTATCCCTAGCCATTGGGGATTCATGACAGGTACCATCTGAGCTTCCCATCAACAAATCTTTTGTACCGCTTCATCTCCGCTTAAAAGTTTTGGCGGAGCATCATGATGCTGTCCTGGCTGGCCACCCAGGGGTTAGAGGTACCTTGGAGTTGGTGTCACGTCGGTTTTGGTGGCCCAAGATCTGACAGGACATGGTCTGATACATGTCAGCTTGTACCACGTGCGCTAGGGCTAAGACGCCCCGCTCCCGTCCTGTTGGCACACTACTTCCTCTTGAGGTACCTAGTAAGCCATGGACGGAAATCTCCATGGATTTCATCACTGATTTGCCCTCATCAGCTGGGAACACGGTCATCTTGGTGATAGTTGATCGGTTTTCAAAAATGTTGCACTTTGTGTCTTTGCCTTCGTTGCCTAACGCTAAGACTCTGGCTCAGGTATTTGTGCAGGAGGTGGTCAGACTTCATGGGGTTCCGTCTGACATCGTGTCTGATAGGGGGTCTCAGTTTGTGGCAAAATTTTGGAAAGCATTTTGCTCACGGCTGGGGATCAAGTTGTCTCATTCTTCGGCGTTTCATCCTCAGTCAAATGGTCAGACTGAGCGTATGAACCAAAATTTGGAACAGTACTTACGGTGCTTTGTCTCTGATAACCAGGAGGAGTGGTCTACGTTCCTTCCTTTGGCTGAGTTTGCCATCAATAATCACCGCCAGGAGTCGTCTGGGGAGTCTCCGTTTTTTTGTGTTTACGGGCTACATCCTCAATTTTGTACTTTGAGTCAGAGGGCCTCTTCCGGCGTTCCGGAGGAGGACCAGTTAGGAGCACAATTGTCGTCAGTCTGGAGGAGAGTTAAACAGCGCCTATTGAGTGTGGGTGCTAGGTACAAACGTGTGGCTGACAGTAGGCGTGTGCCAGGTCCGGACCTGAGTGTGGATGACTGGGTGTGGTTATCCACAAAAAACATAAGACTCAAAATACCGTCCCTTAAATTGGGTCCACGGTTTATTGGTCCATTTAAGGTCACAACCGTCATTAACCCAGTGGCGTACCGATTGGAGCTCCCTACGATGTATAAGATACACAACGTGTTCCACAGGTCTCTTCTAAAGAAGGTGGTGGGTTCTGTGGACGCAGCGCCTATGCCACCTCCAGTCTTGGTGGATGGTAATTTGGAATTGGAAGTCTCCAAGGTGGTTGACTCTCGTGTAGTGCGTCACACTTTACAGTACTTGGTGCACTGGCATGGTTATGGGCCTGAGGAGAGGTCCTGGGTACCAGCCTCGGATATTCATGCGGATCGGCTGGTCAGGTTTTTTCATCGTCGCCATCCAGACAAGCCGGGTCCTATAAGCCGTGAGGGCCCTGGGGTCCCTCGTAGAAGGCGGGGTACTGTCATGTCGGACGCTGTTCAGACCAGGTCGTTCGACAGACAGCGGTAATTCCGCTTTTGACCACTATGTGCTCATTGGCGTCGGCTAGATTTTATCTAGCTGTTCCGGGGTTAATTTACCTGATCCTCGGATTGGAAGCTGGGCCATGCCCATTGCCTTTAAATAGTTCTCCTGATCATTGGGCGTCGCCGATTATAGCTTCTGTCTTGTGCGTTGTTATCTCGGTCTGGAGTGGAGAGCTGGTTGTTGGAGATTCGTTGCTGGTGGCGTATTTTCCTTTGTCTTATTTACTCCTTCCTATAGTTGTATTTATTTTGCCCTGCACATTTATAGTGTATTCCTGAGTGACTGCGGCGTGGTGTATATTTTCCTTTATCCTTGTCTGTGCTAACTGTGGGTATTGGTGTATTACCTCTTCACTGGGTGGTGGGCGGAGGTTTCAGCCTAGGGTTGAAACAGGAGACAGGGTGAGGTTCGAGGCCTGGACATGCACACCATCAGTGTAAACTCCAGGTAGAGGGTCAGTCAGGATTTCCCTAATCTGAGGGAAATTGCAGGGGCCCGGGTTATTAGCTATCGCTCACCTAGTCTCCCCGTGACAGTCTGTTTCTTCCCCTATAATCTTTTTAAGAAGTGCAGTGCTGCCCATCAGTCCCTGGGGGAAAAATCATGGATAAAATTGGGCAGAGTTCATGGGGACAATGTGGCAGAATCCATGGGACAGTTTCACACAGTCCATAAGGCCACAAGAGTTTCAGGCCCTTTAAGAGTTCACAGTCCTGCAGTCCAGGAAGGAGTGAGTAAACACGTGCAAAGTAACTTGGCAGGGAAAAACACATTACATACACAAAAAGAAGCTCCGGCCACAGTGCCAACTCCGGTAGCTTCCAGGTTACTTTAGCCTGCTGCGCTTAGTAATGCAACAAGCACTTACAGCCGACACTTTACTTCCAGCCACCATTTAAAATTTTCCGTTGCCATTTTAACTTTCAGCTGCCATTTTAACTTTTTGGTTTCCTGTGGCTGTGTCACAACCACGTCTCCTTGGCTCTTGGCTTCCCCACGTAGATTTTAAAGGGAATCTGTCACCTCATAAAAGCTGCGGCCACCACCATTAGGGGCTTATCTACAGCATTCTGTAATGCTATAGATAAGCCCCCGATGTAACCTGAAAGTTAAGAAAGACAAGTTAGATTATACTCACCCAGGGGCGGTCCGGTGCGGTCCGGATCTGATGGGCGTGCAGGTCAGGGTCCGGCACCTCCCATCTTCATGCGATGTCATTATCCTCCTTGCTTATGTCACGGCTCTTGCACAGGCATACTGATTTGAGGGCAGCGTAAAGTACTGCAGTGCGCAGGCGCCTGGCCTCTCTGGCCTTTACCGGTGCCTGCGCACTGCAGTACTTTGCTCTGCCGTCAACAGGGTAGAGAATCACGCCTGCACAGGAACCGCGACAGAAGCAAGGAAAAGGACGTCATCGCATGAAAATGGGAGGTGCCGGACCCGGACCTGCGACACCCATCAGACCCGGACCACACAGGACCGCCCCTGGGTGAGTATAATAAACTTGTTTTTCTTATCTTTCAGGTTACATCGGGGGCTTATCTACAGCATTACAGAATGCTGTAGATAAGCCCTTATTGGCGGTGGCCGCATCTTATATGTGAAAAATGAGGTGGTAGATTCCCTTTAAACATACTACACAGACATGGGGTTCAAAGAGGAAGGATCAAGTAAGAGAAATGGTAGATCCAAGTAAAAGGGTCCGTATTCACAGCTAAAACATATTGAAGATGGCTGTCATTCATATGAACAGTCTGGTGTTGACATGAGTAAGGACAAGCAAGATCATATATTATTTGAATAGTAAAGAGTCACTGTTTACCCATAATATGATATGAAGATTGCCACAACCACCCTGACGCACATTTCGCACAGGTGCTTTCTCAAGGGGAGTGTGTCTTTCAACTTCTCCTGCGTCCCTTCTCAAGGTATGTTGCCACGTTTAGGAAACGCTGCGTTTTTGACGTAGCGTTGAGCCGCAGCGTCAAACACGCAGCGTCCAGATGTTACAGCATAGTGGAGAGGATTTAATGAAATCCCGTCTCCACTATGCAGTAAAAAACGCATGCGGCAGACCCGCGGAAACGGACATGCGGCGCGTCTTTTAAGAACGCAGCATGTCCTTACATTGCAGAAAAAACGCAAGGACAGCGCAGGTGACCTGCCAGTGACCTCAGGTGCAGATTTGGTCAGGATTTTACCTGCATAAAATCCTCACCAAATCCTAATGCAATCCTGAACGTGGACACACACCCTCAGTCTTGTATTGCTGACATATGGGCCAATTAGGTGGAGCATGCGATGTCAATCCCATGCCACAGGTGCACCTTGTTCAGGCACTCACTCCCAGCGCACGTCAGGAGAAAACTCCATGACGTCAATGACGTGCACCGGCAATATTGTGAGGCCTTTAAAATTTCAGAGACACTAGATCTAGTGCGCATGTGCACATGAGCATCATTTTTAAGTCCATACACATAGCCATTTTCTATAGTACAATTGCAGTGCGATTACAGTGACATCTAGTGGTGGAAAGTGCTAAGCGCAGAGAGAAAACCAGAATCATATAATAATCAGTCATAGAATGTTAGAGTTGGACGGGACCTCCAACGTCATTGTGTCCAACCCCCTGCTCAATTCAGGATTCAATAAACCACCTCAGACAGATGTCTGTCCAGCCTCTGTTTCAAGACTTCAATTGAAGGAGAACTCACCACCTATCGTGGAAGCCTGCTCAACTCATTGATCACCCTCACTGTCAAACATTTTTTTTCTAATATCTAATTTGTATCTTCTCCCTTTTAGTTTCATTCCATTGCTTCTCATGTTTCCATGTGCAAATAAGAATAATGATGATCCCTCTCCACTGTGACATCTCTTCAGATATTTGTAGACATCTATAACGTCTCCTCTTACCCTTCTTTTTTGCAACCTAAACATTCCCAGATCCTTTAACCGTTCCTCATAGGACATACTTTGCAGTTCGCTCACCATCCTGGTAACTCTTTTCTGAACTTGCTCCAATTTTTCAATGTCTTTTTTAACCCCTTCACTCCCAGAGCTGTTTTCGGTTTTGTGTTTTTGTTTTTCGCTTCCCTCCTTCCCAGAGCCATAACTTTTTTTATTTTTCCGTCAATATGGCCATGTGAGGGTTTATTTTTTGTGGGACGAGTTGTACTTTTGGACAACACCATTGGTTTTACCATGTCATGTGCTAGAAAACGGGAAAAAAATTCCAAGTACGGTGAAATTGCAAAAAAAGTGCAATCCCACACTGATTTATTGTTTGGCTTTTTTGCTAGGTTCGCGAAATGCTAAAACTGACCTGCCACTATGATTCTCCAGGTCATTACGAGTTCATAGATACCAAACATATCTAGGTTCTTTTTTGCCTAAGTGGTGAAAAAAATTCCAAACTTTGCTATAAAAAAAGAAAATTGCACAATTTTCCAATACCCGTAGCGTCTCCATTTTTCCTGATCTTGGGTTATGTGTGTTAAGTGTCGAGTTCCCACCACTGCACAGGGGGAATTTCAAACCATGTCCTTTGTGGTCTCCCATTCTTCCTCGGCAGAGACATCAGTCCCAGCGTCTTGCTCAAGCTGATGCTGTACGTCTGGTTACTGCTGTTGTCCCAGGTCCAGCTATTGTAACCAGCATTAATCAGCAGCGAGCAGACGCTCCTGGGACCAAGTCCTGCCTTTTGTCTACTGAGCATGCCTGTAGGACGACCTCTCATTGGAGGTTGGAGGTCACACGCTCAGGTCCTCAAATGGCTCTGATTGGACCACTGGCAAGGTCCCGGAAGGCTGCAACTATAAAAGGTTTGCATGGCCCCTCCGCCATGTGCTAGTATAAACACAAATCGTGTGTGTGGATGCGTGTATGTTATCTGTATGTATGTATGTATGTATGATAGCTCCTAATCATCCCCCTCCCTAGTGTTGTTGTATGTTTTTGGGTGTCTGGAGCAAGTACAGTGCAATCTAGCACAGAGGACAAGTACAGCATCAATTTAGCATCGTTCACCAGTGCGGCACCGTGCTCAACTAGTGCGCTTTCCAGTCCCTGGTTAGGGCAGTTAGTGGTGTCCACCAGAGCAGGTGCGTCGCCTAGCGCTAGTGGGTCTAGAGGGACTCTAACCCCATGTCCTTGGGGCAGGGTCCTGTGACTGAACACTAGCACCTATTCTGTGGTATTGCGGCTCTGTGACATAACTGGGTCCATTTCTAATTCATACCAGGTGTAGTGTTGCGCATTCCGATACCGCAAGTATCGGGTATCGGCCGATATTTGCGGTATCGGAATTCCGATACCGAGATCCGATACTTGCCGCATATCGGATACCGGAATCGGAAGTTCCCAGGATTCAAACTGCAGGAATTCAGCCAATGAGGAATGATTCCAAGTGTGGGCACATCCTGTTCAGCATGGTGGGCATGTAACTACTGGCAAGGCTGTGATTGGCTGCTGAAATGATGTCATGATGCACTATAAAAAACGCTGCCGCCCTTTCTGGCTCACTCTGCTGTGAATTCAGTTAGTGACAGGACGCTGTGTTCTGACTGAGGGCCAGTTGAGATAGCGATTTGCTTCTTTGTGCTTTTCCCAGGCTAATTTAGCAACCGCTGTGTGTTCACCTTGCTTTTGCCTTGCAGCGCTGTTTTCACAGCGATCTGCAAGGTCTCTGTGTGTGTGTGAGTGCAGCCCACTCTCTAGTCTGTGTGCAGCCATAGCTGGTTGTATTCAGGTCAGGGTGGTTCACTGCCTCATACTGTTCTATCCTTTCCATTGTACTTTTTTGCAAGTAGTGCAGGCTGCTGCACATTTTTTTCAAATAATTCCTATTAGTGACTTTCCACCCGTATCCAGCTAAATTGTGGAAAAACACTACATAGGATAACCTAGAGTAGTTTTTTTGGGCCTTGCAGCGCCGTTTACGGCTGTCTGCACGGTCTCCGTGTGAGTGCAGCTCGCCCTGTAGTCTGTGTGCAGCCACAGCCGGTTGTATCCAGCTCAGGGTGGTTCACTGACTCATACAGTTCTATCCATTCCATTGTCCTTTTTTGCAAATAGTGCAGCCCGCTGCACGTTTTTTAAAATAATTCCTATTAGTGGCTTTCCACCCGTATCCAGCTAAATTGTGGAAAAACACTACATAGGATAACGTAGAGGAGGTTTTTGGGGCCTTGCAGCGCCGTTTACGGCTGTCTGCACGGTCTCCGTGTGAGTGCAGCTCTCCCTGTTGTCAGTTCATCCCCCCAAAAATAAATAAAGAATAAAGTTCACCAAACACACCACTTTACAGTTGTGTAGGCCACATTAGCTCATATTAAAGTCTAGTCCACACTTTAGAAAATTAGTGTTTCTTACACCTGTTAGGAGCTGTTCAGGAATAAGCACACTAAGCCGTTAGTACTTTTCTGCTTATCTTTATCAGTCAACCAAGATGAAGAAGGCAGGGAGTAAGGCACGTGGGCGTGGGCGCGGAGCAGGGAGAGGACGTGGGGATTCTGTGCCTGCTGCGGGCACCGGTGACTCATCATCAACCAGTTTCAGCAGGGAACAGTCCTTCATGCGCAGCTTTGTCGGAGAGCGCCGTACACCGCTGCTGCGTGAAGACCAAATTGAAGCCGTTGTCGGATGGATGGCAGCTAACGCATCGACTTCAATTAGTGCCACATCCTCTCAGACACAGAGCACTGGAGAGCACCCATCTGTCTCTTCGCCACCTGCCAAATTGCCCAGGCAGACAGAGAGCCCAGGACAGGAGCCGTCTCTACTTCTGTTCTCTGAATCCCTTGGCTTGGAAACAGGGGGCCAGCCAAGCAGCATTGGAGAAATGGAAGAAGAGGCAGTGTGCAGTGATGCCCAACAGCTTTTTCTCTCTGAGTCTGAAGAGGCGGGTGGGCCAGTGCCTCCGGTCACCACACCGCAGAACGCATCCGCTGATGACACTCAGGTGCCACTTTCTGGTGCGTGCTCTGCTGCTGAGACTACCCAGGAGGAGCAGTTGGTGGCAGAGGGTAGTGTAGATGATGAGGTCCTTGACCCATCGTGGCGTGAGGGACAGGAAGGTGGTGGGAGCAGCTCTGAGGAAGAGATTCCCCGAATGGGCCAAAGAGGGAGAGGGAGGGGGAAGACTGCGGATCCTGTAGCCTCCACTTTGGCACCCGTTAGGAGCGTGTCTCTTCCAAAAGCCAAAAAGGGCGCTCCCAAGACTTGCAGTGCCTGGTCCTTTTTTGACACAGTTGCAGATGACATTTGCTATGTCAAATGCAAGGTGTGTCATCACAAAGTCAAAAGAGGGAGAAATGTCAGCAACTTCAATACCTCCAACATGTGGAAACATGTGCGGACCAGGCACGTGGCGGAGTTACAGAAACACACTGAAGAGCTAGGCCAACCAACAGCGGCAGCTACCACCTCTTCAGCTCGTGTTGCCTCTTCCTCCAGCTCACACACAGCTGGTTCGGCTTCCTCCCAGGATCGCCATGGAAGAACCTCTGGCACTGTTGTCCAGAGACCCACTGTAATTCCACCCGCAGCACCACGTTCCCAGTTATCCTCACACTCCCAGCCCAGTCTACAGCCATCGGTAGTACAGGCATGGGAGAAAAGGCGGCCTTTCTCGGCAAACCACCCACGAGCACAGGCTCTGACTGCAGGCATTGCCAAACTTCTGTCACTGGAAATGCTGTCATTCAGGCTGGTGGAGACTGACAGCTTCCGTGACTTGATGTCATTGGCAGTGCCACAGTACAATGTGCCCAGCCGCATTTATTTCAGCAGGCAAGCCGTCCCTGCCCTGCACAAGCATGTGGAGGGACACATAAAACACGCGCTACTGAACGCCGTCAGTAGCAAGGTCCACCTCACCACCGATGCGTGGACCAGTCAACATGGACAGGGGTGATACCTTTCCCTCACTGCCCATTGGGTTAATGTTGTTGAGATGGGTACAGATCGTGCGAGTGGCGCAGGACGTGTCCTGCCCACTCCAAGGATTGCAGGAATCCAGTCTGTACGCATTGACTCCTCCTCTTACACAAGTTCCTCAGAATCATCGCTGCAGGAGCCGTCACAGTCCACCTCCACATGGACCCGTGAACGTTTACCTGTTACGACCGACATGAGCACAGCCGTGGCCAAACGTCAACAGGCCGTCTTGAAATTAATTTCTTTGGGGAATTGAAGCCACACAGCGCAGGAGCTCTGGAATGCCATCAAGCAGGAGAGCGATGTGTGGTTTGTGGCAGCGAATCTCCAGCCAGGCATGGTAGTGTGTGATAATGGCCGAAATCTGGTGGCAGCTCTGGGCCTCGGCAACCTCACTCACATCCCATGTCTGGCACATGTGCTCAACTTGGTCGTGCAGAGTTTTTTGAGGGACTATCCGGATCTTGATGCACTGCTGCACAAGGTCCGCCTAGAGTGTGCTCACTTGCGGCATTCCAGCACGGCAAAATCGTGCATTGCGGCTCTGCAGCGCCGATTCCGCCATCCGGAACATCGCATCATATGTGACCTACCTACCAGGTGGAATTCCACGTTACATATGTTGGAGCGGTTGTGTGAGCAGCAGCAAGCAGTAATGGAGTACCAGCTGCATCAGGTGCAAAGAAGTCGCACTCCGCGCCGTTCAGACTTCACAACCACAGAGTGGGCCACTATGAAGGACGTCTGCCAGGTTTTGCGTCCCTTCGATTATTCCACGCGGATGGCGAGTGCAGATGATGCACTAGTCAGCATGACTGTCCCCCTTATCTGCCTGCTTGAAAAATCACTGCAAGCGCTAAGGGATGATGTTGTGGAAGAGGTGGAGGATGAGGATTCACCATTTCCATCATCTTCTGGACAGTCAGCACCATGTGGTTCCTCACAAACGCGTAGGCAGAGGACACTTTGTGAGGAGGATGAGGAGGAGTCAATGGAGGAGGAAGACATCCGTCCAGAGGAGGGAGTTACACAATTGTCCAGTAGTCAGTGTGTACAGCGAGGGTGGGGTGATGGCGAGCGGGCAGAGATCACGCCTCAAGCAGGGGACAGCGTTTCTTGGCCAGATGGCAGTCAGCAGCACATGGTTGATTACATGCTGCAGTGCCTGAGAAACGACCGCCGCGTCGCCCACATTCTCAACATGTCTGATTATTGGGTGTTCACCCTCCTCGATCCTCGGGACAACGTACAAAGCCTCATCACACCGTTGAACCGGGAGCGTAAAATGCGGGAGTACCAAGACACACTGGTGAATTCCATCATCTTCTCCAGTCCAACTGAGAGAAGTGCTGCTAGTGCTTTACAAAGCAGCTCAGTGCGTCCAGGCAGTGGAGGAGGCTCTGCACAAAGAGGGAGCAGAAGCAGTGCCTCTGCCCAAGGCAAGACCAGTATGGCCCAACTGTGGCACAGTTTTGTTTGCCCGCCACAAATGTCTACACCATCACAGACGGCACCAGTCAGCAGGAGGCAACGGTTCCATCAGATGGTGACAGACTACATGTCTTGCCCTCTTGCTGTACTCCCAGACGGCTCTTCCCCTTTCAAGTTTTGGGTCTCTAAGCTGGATACATGGCCAGAGCTAAGCCAGTATGCACTGGAGGTGCTGGCTTGCCCTGCGGCTAGTGTATTATCGGAACGCGTCTTTAGTGCTGCAGGTGGTGTACTAACTGACCGTCGCATGCGACTATCCTCCGATAACGTTGACCGGCTTACTTTCCTGAAAATGAACCAGGCCTGGATCTTGCAGGAATTTGCCACTCCTCTTCCTGATTAAATAATTGGGTGACTGTCTACAGTATCCAGGTCTCCTGTTGTGTTCATCTTTCTACCACCTGAACTGTAATTCCTGGGCTCCAACACTGCCAGTTGAGGCTCAGAAGTGCCGTCTGCACAGTCAAAACATATGACCCAGTGTTATTGGGTGTCAGTAACGTCAGCTGATCCCCAGCTGCGTAGCCGGCAATGTGTCCTGCGACCGCCACGCTGACACAACAACTGAAATGTAAGGGAACCTGTCCCCCCCCCCCAGGCGTTTGTTACTGAAATAGCCACCTTGTGCAGCAGTTATGCTGCACAAGGAAAAGGTAACTATTTTTGTTTAGCTCCTTGCACACGCAGAACTTAACACGTTTAAAGTGTGTCCACTGTGTCCACTGATACCGTAAACCATCCCAGAGGTGGGACTTTCCTTTGTAATGTGATGCAGCACACCCGTCATTCCTACCCCCTTGGCGACGTGCGCCGCCTCCTCCACGTTGTTTAATTCTGTCCCGGAGCCAGCGCTGTTATGTTATCCCTTGGCCAGGCACACTTTGCGGTGCCCGTCTTCTGACATCATTTGGTGTCAGGCTGGCTGCGCCTGTGCGGCCGCGCTGGCCGAGATCCCGCCTCGCAGTGTCTTCTGATTTAATCACACTGCGGGCCTGGGATCCATGGGCATGCGCAGTGCATATCTTCACCTCCGCCTCTCACTCATCTCCCTCCACCTTCTTCAGACTGTGCGCCGTCAGCTGATCCCTAATAGCATGCCACGGCCGTGACACCGCACAGTCTGAAGAAGCTGGAGGGAGGGGAGTGAGAGGCGAGGATATGCACTGCGCATGGCCATGGATCCCAGGCCCGCTGTGGGATTACATTAGACGACACTGCGAGGTGGGATCTCGGCCAGCGCGGCCGCACAGGCGCAGCCAGCCTGACACAAAATGATGTCAGAAGACGGGCACCACAAAGTGCGCCTGGCCAAGGGATAACATAACAGCGCAGGCTCCGGGACAGAATCAAACAACGCTGAGGAGGCGGCGCACGGCGCCAAGGGGGTAGGAATGACGGCTGGGCTGCGTCACATTACAAAGGAAAGTCCCACCTCCGGGACGGTTTAACGGTGTGAGGGGACACATTTCATAAGTGTCTAGTTTAGCCTTTGAAAGGAGTATAATTAACCTTTTCCTTTTGCATCATTAGT
The DNA here is from genome assembly GCF_051348905.1 of Ranitomeya variabilis. NCBI lineage: Eukaryota > Metazoa > Chordata > Amphibia > Anura > Dendrobatidae > Ranitomeya > Ranitomeya variabilis. The sequence goes on from NC_135235.1 coordinate 486,155,800, forward strand.
GCTGTACAAGATTGCTCTTTCAGCAACAAACGCCTGGGGTGGGGGTTAAAGGTTCCCTTTCAACTTGTTCCAGTGCAGGCTTCGGCCTACACTCTGCTCCTCCTGCTGACCCCGGGCTCTAACACCACCAGTTGGCGCCCGGAAGTGCTAGCTGCACAGAGAAAAACACCAGCCAATGTGTCAGTGGGGTTCAGCAACGCCAGCTGTTCCCCTGCTGTGTAGCCGGCATCGTGTCCTGCAAACGCCACGCAGACACAACAGTGTTGTGAATTTGGATTCTGGGCTCCCCCGGTGGCCGCTTGTGGAATTGGACTTGTCATCCTCTTTCCTGTTTCACCTGGTTCCATCAGTAGTGGGTGTCGCTATTTAAGCTCATTTCTCTGGTGGTTTCTTGCCGGTCAACAATGTTATCTGATGCCTCTCAGTGCTTGTTCCTGCTTCTAGACAACTTCTAGATAAGTTGGACTTTTGTCCATGTTTTGTTTTGCCTATTTGTTCCAGTTCACAGCTGAAGTTTTGTTACTGTGTCTGGAAAGCTCTCGTTGATCAGGGATTGCTACTCTGGCGTTATGAGTTAATGCCAGAGTTTAAGGTAATCTCTGGATGGTGTTTTGTTAGTGTTTTTCTGCTGACCATGAAAGTATACTATCTGTCTTCTGCTATCTAGTAAGCGGACCTCAAATTTGCTAAGACTATTTTCCTGCTGCGTTTGTTGTTTCATCTGAACTCACCGTCATTATATGTGGGGGGCTACTGTCTTCTTTGGAATATTTCTCTAGAGGTGAGCCAGGTCTTATATTTCCCTCTGCTAGCTATTTAGGTCTTAGGCCAGAGCTGGGCATCTAGCGATAAATAGGAAATGCTACCTGGCTATTTCTAGTTGCGCGGCAGGCTTAGTTCATGGTCAGTATAGTTCCATCTTCCGAGAGCTTGTCCCTCTATAGGCTTGCTATGATCTCTGCCTGCAGAGATCATGACAGTTTGACCGGCCCATAAAGTGTTAAAGACCCAGGTTGAGAAAGGAGAGTTATAAGAAGTCTGCTGGAATTTTTTTTTTTTTTTTTTTTCCTTCAGTCTGCCTTGCTGCAGTCTTTTTTCTCTCTCTCCTCCTAATCTCTGCATGCTCTGTGTGCACCTGACTATAATGGATCTCCAGAGTGTAACTGCGGGTTTGAATAATCTCATCACGAAAGTACAAAATTTACAAGATTTTGTGGTACATGCTCCGGTATCTGAGCCGAGAATTCCTTTGCCGGAGTTCTTCACAGGGAATAGAGCTAGCTTCCAGAATTTCCGAAATAATTGTAAGCTTTATTTGTCCCTGAAGTCTCGTTCAGCTGGAGACCCTGCTCAGCAGGTTAGGATTGTGATTTCCTTGCTCAGGGGTGACCCTCAAGATTGGGCCTTCTCATTGCCAGCAGGGGATCCTGCGTTACGCGATGTGGATGCGTTTTTTCTGGCCTTGGGCTTGCTTTATGAGGAACCTCATTTGGAACTTCAGGCAGAAAAAACTTTGATGGCACTATCTCAGGGGCAAGACGAAGCTGAAGTTTTCTGCCAAAAATTCCGTAAATGGTCTGTGCTTACTCAGTGGAATGAGTGCGCCTTGGCGGCAACTTTCAGAGAAGGTCTCTCTGATGCCGTTAAGGATGTTATGGTGGGGTTCCCTTTGCCTGCAGGTCTGAATGAGTCCATGACAATGGCTATTCAGATTGATAGGCGTCTGCGGGAGCGCAAACCGGTGCACCATCTGGCGGTGTCTATGGAAAAGACGCCAGAAAGTATGCAGTGTGATAGAATTCTGTCCAGGAGCGAGCGACAGAATTTTAGACGGAAGAATGGATTGTGTTTCTATTGTGGGGATTCTACTCATGTTATATCAGCATGCTCTAGGCGTACAAAGAAGCTTGATAAGTCTGTTTCCATTGGCACCATTCAGTCTAAGTTTATTTTGTCTGTAACCCTGATTTGTTCTTTGTCATCCATTGCCACGGACGCCTATGTTGACTCTGGCGCCGCTCTGAGTCTTATGGATTGGTCCTTTGCCAATCGTTGTGGTTTTGATTTAGAGCCTTTGGAGACTCTTATTCCTCTGAAGGGGATTGACTCCACCCCATTGGCTAATAATAAACCACAATACTGGACACAAGTAACCATGCGTATCGATCCGGATCACCAGGAGATTATTCGTTTCCTGGTGCTGTATAATTTACATGACGATTTGGTACTGGGATTGCCATGGTTGCAGTCTCACAACCCAGTCTTGGACTGGAGAGCAATGTCTGTGTTGAGCTGGGGATGTAAGGGTATTCATGGGGACGTACCTTTGGTTTCTATTTCGTCGTCCATTCCCTCTGAAGTCCCTGAGTTCCTCTCTGATTATCAAGACGTCTTTGACGAACCCAAGCTTGGGTCGTTACCTCCGCACCGTGAGTGCGATTGTGCCATAGATTTGATACCGGGTTGTAAATATCCAAAGGGTCGTTTGTTTAATTTGTCTGTGCCGGAACATGCTGCTATGCGGGAATATATAAAGGAGTCTTTGGAAAAGGGACATATTCGTCCATCTTCTTCTCCCTTGGGAGCTGGGTTTTTCTTTGTCTCAAAAAAAAGACGGCTCTTTGAGACCATGTATTGATTATCGGCTTCTGAATAAGATCACTGTTAAGTATCAATACCCATTGCCATTGCTTACTGATTTGTTTGCTCGTATAGAGGGTGCTAAGTGGTTCTCTAAAATTGATCTTCGTGGGGCGTATAATTTGGTGCGGATCAGGCAGGGGGATGAGTGGAAGACCGCATTTAATACGCCCGAGGGCCACTTTGAGTATTTGGTCATGCCTTTTGGTCTTTCTAATGCCCCTTCAGTTTTCCAGTCTTTTATGCATGATATTTTCCGCGATTTTCTGGATAAATTTATGATAATATATCTGGATGATATTCTGATTTTTTCTGATGACTGGGACTCTCATGTCCAGCAGGTCAGGAGAGTTTTTCAGGTTCTGCGGTCTAATTCTTTATGTGTGAAGGGGTCTAAGTGCGTTTTTGGGGTCCAGAAAATTTCCTTTTTGGGGTATATTTTTTCTCCCTCTTCCATTGAGATGGATCCCGTCAAGGTGCAAGCTATTTGTGACTGGACTCAGCCCTCCTCTCTTAAGAGTCTTCAGAGATTTTTGGGCTTTGCCAACTTTTACCGCCGATTTATTGCTGGTTTTTCGGATGTCGTTAAACCACTGACTGATTTGACCAGACAAGGCGCTGATGTTGCTAATTGGTCCCCTCATGCTGTAGAGGCCTTTCAGGAGCTTAAGCGCCGTTTTGCCTCTGCCCCTGTGTTGCGTCAGCCTGATGTGAATCTGCCTTTTCAGGTTGAGGTTGACGCTTCGGAGATCGGAGCTGGGGCAGTGTTGTCGCAGAAAGGTTCCGACTGCTCCGTCATTAGGCCTTGTGCCTTCTTTTCTCGCAAATTTTCGCCCGCAGAGCGGAATTATGATGTTGGGAATCGGGAGCTTTTGGCCATGAAGTGGGCTTTTGAGGAGTGGCGCCATTGGCTCGAGGGGGCTAGGCATCAGGTGGTGGTATTGACTGACCACAAAAATTTGATTTATCTTGAGACTGCCAGACGCCTGAATCCTAGACAGGCGCGCTGGTCTTTATTTTTTTCTCGCTTTAATTTTGTGGTGTCATACCTACCGGGTTCTAAGAATGTTAAGGCAGATGCCCTTTCTAGGAGTTTTGACCCGGACTCTCCTGGTAATTCTGAACCCACAGGTATCCTTAGGGAGGGAGTAATTTTGTCGGCCGTTTCTCCTGATCTGCGGCGGTCCTTGCAAGAGTTTCAGGCGGATAGACCGGATCGTTGTCCGCCTGATAGACTGTTTGTTCCGGATGATTGGACCAGCAGAGTCATCTCTGAGGTACATTCTTCTGCATTGGCAGGTCATCCCGGAATTTTTGGTACCAGGGATTTGGTGGCAAGATCCTTCTGGTGGCCTTCCCTGTCACGAGATGTGCGAGTCTTTGTGCAGTCATGTGACGTTTGTGCTCGGGCCAAGTCTTGTAGTTCTCGGGCTAGCGGACTGCTGTTGCCCTTGCCTATTCCTAAGAGGCCTTGGACACACATCTCGATGGATTTTATTTCAGATCTGCCTGTTTCCCAGAAGATGTCTGTCATCTGGGTGGTCTGTGACCGTTTCTCTAAAATGGTCCATTTGGTTCCTCTGCCCAAGTTGCCTTCTTCTTCTGAGTTGGTTCCTCTGTTTTTTCAGAATGTTGTCCGATTGCACGGTATTCCTGAGAATATTGTTTCTGACAGAGGTACCCAATTTGTGTCTAGATTTTGGCGGGCATTCTGTGCTAGGATGGGCATAGATTTGTCTTTTTCATCTGCTTTTCACCCTCAGACTAATGGCCAGACCGAGCGGACTAATCAGACCCTTGAGACATATCTGAGGTGTTTTGTCTCTGCTGACCAGGATGATTGGGTTGCTTTTTTGCCATTGGCAGAGTTCGCCCTCAATAATCGGGCCAGTTCTTCCACCTTGGTGTCCCCGTTTTTCTGTAATTCGGGGTTTCACCCTCGATTTTCCTCCGGTCAGGTGGAATCCTCGGATTGTCCTGGAGTGGATGCGGTGGTGGAGAGATTGCATCACATCTGGGGGCAGGTTATGGACAATTTGAAGTTGTCCCAGGAGAAGACTCAGCGTTTTGCCAACCGTCATCGTCGTGTTGGTTCTCGGCTTTGTGTTGGAGATTTGGTGTGGTTGTCTTCTCGTTTTGTCCCTATGAGGGTCTCTTCTCCTAAGTTTAAACCTCGGTTCATCGGCCCTTATAGAATATTGGAGATTCTTAATCCTGTTTCTTTCCGTTTGGACCTCCCTGCGGCCTTTTCCATTCATAACGTTTTTCATCGGTCGTTATTGCGCAGGTATGAGGTACCTGTTGTACCTTCAGTTGAGCCTCCTGCTCCGGTGTTGGTTGAGGGTGAGTTGGAGTACGTTGTGGAGAAAATTTTGGACTCTCGTGTTTCCAGACGGAAACTCCAGTATCTGGTCAAATGGAAGGGGTACGGCCAGGAGGATAATTCTTGGGTCAATGCATCTGATGTTCATGCTTCTGATCTTGTTCGTGCCTTCCATAGGGCTCATCCTGGTCGCCCTGGTGGATCTGGTGAGGGTTCGGTGCCCCCTCCTTGAGGGGGGGGTACTGTTGTGAATTTGGATTCTGGGCTCCCCCGGTGGCCGCTTGTGGAATTGGACTTGTCATCCTCTTTCCTGTTTCACCTGGTTCCATCAGTAGTGGGTGTCGCTATTTAAGCTCATTTCTCTGGTGGTTTCTTGCCGGTCAACAATGTTATCTGATGCCTCTCAGTGCTTGTTCCTGCTTCTAGACAACTTCTAGATAAGTTGGACTTTTGTCCATGTTTTGTTTTGCCTATTTGTTCCAGTTCACAGCTGAAGTTTTGTTACTGTGTCTGGAAAGCTCTCGTTGATCAGGGATTGCTACTCTGGCGTTATGAGTTAATGCCAGAGTTTAAGGTAATCTCTGGATGGTGTTTTGTTAGTGTTTTTCTGCTGACCATGAAAGTATACTATCTGTCTTCTGCTATCTAGTAAGCGGACCTCAAATTTGCTAAGACTATTTTCCTGCTGCGTTTGTTGTTTCATCTGAACTCACCGTCATTATATGTGGGGGGCTACTGTCTTCTTTGGAATATTTCTCTAGAGGTGAGCCAGGTCTTATATTTCCCTCTGCTAGCTATTTAGGTCTTAGGCCAGAGCTGGGCATCTAGCGATAAATAGGAAATGCTACCTGGCTATTTCTAGTTGCGCGGCAGGCTTAGTTCATGGTCAGTATAGTTCCATCTTCCGAGAGCTTGTCCCTCTATAGGCTTGCTATGATCTCTGCCTGCAGAGATCATGACACAACAGACCTAAAACTGCCTCCATTGCAGGCTTCGGCCTACACCCTGCTCCCTCTCCTCCTGCTGTCCCTGGGCTCTAACACCGCCAGTTGGTGCCTGGAAGTGCTGGATGCACAGTTAACACTTGCTGCCGTGTTATTGGGGTTCAGTAACGTCAGCTGCTCCCCTGCTGTGTGTGCTGCAATACCTCCTATCTGCTCCTCCTGCTGTCCCTGGGCTCTAACACCGCTAGTTGGTGCCTGGAAGTGCTGTCCGCACAGTCAACAGTCGCTCCTCTGTTATTGGGGTTCAGTAACGTCAGCTGCTCCCCTGCTGTGTGTGCTGCAATACCTCCTATCTGCTCCTCCTGCTGACCCTGGGCTCTAACACCGCTAGTTGGCGCCCGGAAGTACTAGCTGCACAGAGCAAAACACCCGCCACTCTGTCAGTGGGGTTCAGCACCGCCAGCTGTTCCCCTGCTGTGTAGCTGGCAACGTGTCCTGCAAAAGCCACGCAGACACAAAGCTGCCACCAGTGCAGGCTTCGGCCTACACTCTGCTCCCTCTCCTCCTGCTGACCCTGGGCTCTAACACCACCAGTTGGCACCCGGAAGTGCTAGCTGCACAGAAAAAACACCCGCCACTCTGTCAGTGGGGTTCAGCACCGCCAGCTGTTCCCCTGCTGTGTAGCTGGCAATGTGTCCTGCAAAAGCCACGCAGACACAAAGCTGCCGCCAGTGCAGGCTTCGGCCTACACTCTGCTCCCTCTCCTCCTGCTGACCCTGGACTCTAACACCGCCAGTTGGCACCCGGAAGTGCTGGCTGCACAGAGAAAAACACCAGCCAATGTGTCAGTGGGGTTCAGCACCGCCAGCTGTTACCCTGCTGTGTAGCTGGCAACATGTCCTGCAAAAGCCACGCAGACACAAAGCTGCCACCAGTGCAGGCTTCGGCCTACACTCTGCTCCCTCTCCTCCTGCTGACCCTGGGCTCTAACACCACCAGTTGGCGCCCGGAAGTGCTAGCTGCACAGAGCAAAACACCCGCCACTCTGTCAGTGGGGTTCAGCACCGCCAGCTGTTCCCCTGCTGTGTAGCTGGCAACGTGTCCTGCAAAAGCCACGCAGACACAAAGCTGCCGCCAGTGCAGGCTTCGGCCTACACTCTGCTCCCTCTCCTCCTGCTGACCCTGGGCTCTAACACCGCCAGTTGGCGCCCGGAAGTGCTGGCTGCACAGAGAAAAACACCAGCCAATGTGTCAGTGGGGCTCAGCACCGCCAGCTGTTCCCCTGCTGTGTAGCTGGCAACATGTCCTGCAAAAGCCACGCAGACACAAGAACTGAAGTTGAAGGGAACCTGTCCCCCCCCCAGGCGTTTGTATTTATTACAGCCACCTTGTACAGCAGTCATGCTGCATTTGTGCAAGGTGGCTCATAAACTTATTCTCCTTGCACACGTGGAACTGAACACGTCTAAAATGTGTCCCCTGAGACCATTAAAACGTCCCTCAGGTGTGACTTTCTTTTGTAATGACACGCTGCACCCCCCTTGGTAGCGCTGCCCGTCTTCTCACATTATTGTTTGGCTGGCTGCGCCTCTGCGGCCGCCCTGCCTGACACAACGCCCCTCGGTGTCTTATTTATTTTGACTGCGAGGGTGTGATTGATGGGCATGAGCAGTGCATATGTTCGCCTGTCACTCATCTCCTTCCGCCTTCTTCAGACTGTGCGGCTTCATGGCCGTGGCATGCGATAAGGGATCAGCTGACGCCGCACAGTCTGAAGCAGGTGTAAGGACCCGAGTGTGAGGCGAACATATGTACTGCGCAAGGCCATGAATCCCAGCCCCGCAGTGTGAAACAATGTAAAGACACTGCTGGGCTGGGATTCATGGGCATCGTGAACCGCACCAGCCGACATCAAATGATGTCAGAAGACGGACAGCGCATGGCCAAGGGATAACGCAACAGCGCAGACTCCTGTACAGCAAAATGCGATGCTCAGGAGGCCGCGCCAAGCACCAAGGTGGTATTTTTGCCAGCTGTGCTGCGTCTCATTAAGAAGGGAACTCCCTCCTCCAAGACAGTTTTGACTGTATAAGGGCCTAAATTTGGTACGTGTTTCATTCAGCGTGTGCAAGGAACAAAATTAAAAGAGCAACCTTTGACTTGGGCAGCATTACTGCTGCCCAAGGTGTGGCTCTTCTAGTTTGTAACACCTGAGGGGGGTTAAAGGTTACCTTTAAAATTGGTTCAATTAGGCTTTGACCTACACTCTGCTCCCTCTCCTCCTGCTGTCCCTGGGCTCTAGCACTGCCAGTTGGTGCCCGGAAGTGCTGGCTGCACAGAGCAAAACACCCGCCACTCTGTCAGTGGGGTTCAGCACCGCCAGCTGTTACCCTGCTGTGTAGCTGGCAACGTGTCCTGCAAAAGCCACGCAGACACAAAGCTGCCGCCAGTGCAGGCTTCGGCCTACACTCTGCTCCCTCTCCTCCTGCTGACCCTGGGCTCTAACACCGCCAGTTGGCGCCTGGAAGTGCTAGCTGCACAGAGAAAACACCAGCCAATGTGTCAGTGAGGTTCAGCACCGCCAGCTGTTCCCCTGCTGTGTAGCTGGCAACGTGTCCTGCAAATGCCACGCAGACACAACAGACCTCCAAATGCCTCCAGTGCAGGCTTCGGCCTACACTCTGCTCCCCCTGCTGACCCTTTGCTTCAACCCCACTAGTTCGGGCTGTAAGAAGACAAGCTTGAATAGGTCCCCATCCTGGTTCCAGTACCGTCAGCTGGTTCCGGGCAGAGCCTTTGGCTTAGGTGCCTCCCTCTGGGTATCCAAGTTCCACCAACGTCAGGTGGTCCTTGGTAGTGCTTTCAGGCACGGGTACCTCCTGCTTAGTAACCGGGTTCCAGTAACGTCAGCTGGTCCTCGGTAGTTCCATTGGCTCTTGGACCTTCGGGTAGCCATCCGAGTTCCAGTTCCATCAGCTGTTTCTCGGCATTTTCTCAGCCTTCTTGTACCTTCTGCTACATTTCCAAGTTCAAGACCCTAAAGACGATGACCCAGAAGACCACCCCTAAAATGACGACGACACCAGAGACGACAACCACTGAGATGACGACGACCCTGGACACGATGACCCTGAAGACCACCACGATGACGACGACCCCAGAGACGACGACCCTGGAGACGACGACGACATGGGAGACCGAGAAGCAGAAGAACAAGAGGCTGCAGAACAAAGAGCAGAAGAACATTAAGCATAACACTAAATATCAGAGCAAAAGATATTATCTAAATTATAAGCAGAAGAAGACTAAGCAGTGTATGGGGGTGAGTCCGTTCCTCCTCGTGGTGCCCCTGGATAAAGCCTGATGCTGCAGGCCAAACTGAACGCGGACAAATCTAACTGTTTTGTGACAGGCAGAACGGAAGGTGTAATTTTCAAACTTTTATAGATAACAACTACGGGAATGCCTGTCACAAATAAGAATATGATGAAGAAGTTGAATATGAAGAAGAATAATAGTTAAATAAAAAGAATATGAACAATGTAACAAAAAAAAATAATAGGTAGAAGATGAAGAAGAAGATGAATAAGGTGAAGAAGAACTTGATGTCAAAGATGCTGATGATGATGAAGAAGAAAGTGTGGGAGAAGTAAAAAAGAGGGTGAAGGGCGTGGAAGTAGTGAAACATCAATATCTGACAAAATAAAAAAAAACTTAACATAGTCAATATCTTTGTAACTCCGAACGTCTTAAATTTTTTTTAAAATTCCTGCTATTCTATTTGATTGGGCTAAACCTCTATGCCTTTAATGTCTCCGCTACCTCCCCCAATACATCCTACATTATTCTTAGTTGTTTTCCTTCATGTAGAATGAACCTACAAGGAAAGAAAGGGTTTATTTTAATTCCGATATTTTCGTCCGATTGACTTGCATTGGTATCGGGTATCGGTATCGGCGAGATCCGATATTTTGCCGGTATCGGCCGATACTTTCCGATACCGATACTTTCCGATATCGGAAGGTATCGCTCAACACTAACCAGGTGACGTTAACCCGTGTGTGTTCTTACTGTACCGTCATATACTGTCCTCCATTACCGAGCAGCAGGTAATATCTCTGCACGGTGGACCTCGGGCTGCGAGCGCACCTTATAGCTTTCTTTATATTATTTTGTGCGTTCCGCCAGCCCTAAGATTATACTAGTGCCAGGGTCTGGCTAGTAATGGGCGGACGAGCAGCGACTGCAGTGGTACATCCAGCAGCTGGAGGGCAGGTTGGCGGCTCTCGAGCGCACAACCTCAGCTGTGGATGTTACCGCAGTAGCTGTTCAGATTGCTAGTGTGGCTGCAGCCAGTATGTCCGCTGCCACCCCTGTTCCAACCTTATGCCGCCTCCCGCTGCCAGATAAGTTCTCTGGCAATAGCAAGTCGTGTAGGGGATTCGTGACCCAATGTGCAATACACCTTGAGCTCCTGGCTGCACGTTTTTCTACAGAGTGGGCTAAGGTGGGATTCATAATATCCCTCCTGTCGGACAGGGCGATGGAGTGGGCTACGCCGCTGTGGGAGCGCAACGATCATATGGAGCAGAGTGCTCTGCAGTTCCTGAGCACTCTGAAACAGGTCTTTTTGGGACCTCAAGTCACCCATGATAAGGCGCTGCAACTGCTTGCACTGATACAGGGCTCATCCATGGTCAGCCATTTCACCGTCCACTTCCGGACTTTAGCATCTGAGCTGGAGTGGCCGGATAAAGTCCTCATCCCTGTATTTTGGAGGGGGCTCACTAAACATGTGAAGGACGCTTTGGCCACTAGGGAGATTCCTGCCACACTAGAGGAGCTAATAGCGGTCTCCACTCAACCTTCGTTTTAACGAGCGAAGGTAAGAGCGAGCCCAGTGTAGGCAGAGGTTTCGGCTGGCTCTCACCTTCGCCAGACCTCTGGAATCTCCGGATCAGGTGTCTGAGCCACATGAGGCCATGGAGGTTTCTTGAGCAGGATCTAAGTCCCGGGTCGCGCGAGTACCCATGGTCTCTCTTGTCTGCTAGCAGTTGGGACATTATACCAGCGGTCAGAAAAGCGACCGCAACTAGTGACCATAGGAGGAGGTTCACTAGACTCAGCGGCGTTTTCCTCCAAACTGTCCTTCAAGGGGACAATTACCATAGGCCCATCCACTCACATAGTAGAGCTTTGCGTGGATTTCGGGGCAGGGGGCAACTTCATGTCTTCTGCCTTTGCCAAATGGCATGCAATACCGCTGGTGTTGCTCGCTAAACCAGTGACCGTACAAGTGGCAAATGGGTCGACAGTGCCCTCACAGATTACCCTCTAAACCAGAGGTGTCAAACTGCATTCCTGGAGGGCCGCCAACAGGTCATGTTTTCAGGATTTCCTTAACATTCCACAAGGTGCTGCAATCATTCTGTGCAGGTGATTAAATTATCACCTGTGCAATACAAGGAAATCCTGAAAACATGACCTGTTGGCGGCCCTCGAGGAATGCAGTTTGACACCTCTGCTCTAAACCATCCCATTTACTATTTCCTTTTCTCCTTCCCATCAGGAGATTATCTCCCTGCTAGTTATACCCGAGGGAATTGATGAGGTCGTGCTAGAGATACAGTGGCTATGTTACCACTCCCCTCATATTGAGTGGTCCTCAGGTAAAATTCTGGGATGGAGAGAATCTCGTGAGGGTATATGTCTGAGGGAGTGCGTTCAGGTTGCTACTACAGAGGTACTCGCAGATCGTTCCTCTCTCCCCAAGCACTATTGGCCCTATGCGGACGTGTTCTCCAAGAAGGCTGCAGAGACCCTTCCGCCTCACAGCCCCTATGACTGTCCTATTGACTTCTAGCCTGGTGCTGAGCCTCCCCGGGGTCGAGTCTACCCACTATCTCTCTCGGAGTCGGAGGCAATGTCTCAGTACATTCAGGATAATCTGGCAAGACGATTCATTAAAAAGTCAGTGTCACCCGCGGGGGCTGGGTTCTTCTTTGTGCAGAAGAGGAACAGAGAACTACGTCCATCCATAGATTCAAGGGGTCTTAACACCATAACCGTTAAAGGGAACCTGTCACCCCCAGGGTGTTTTTAAGTAAAAGAGCCACCTTCAGCAGCACTAAGGTATGGTGTCTCCCCCTGTTTCACCCGCCTTCCAGCGGTCCATCATCCTAATCTCTTGCGTCTGTGCGCCGCCTCCTGTGTTGCTGTTACATGCCCGGTGCCTGCCCCCATCCTCGTCCTCCTCTTTCTCTTTCCTCCCTCGGCAGCGTCTGATGAGCTGACCTGCCAATGAACTGCGTATGGGGAGCTCAGCTCATCAGACACTGCCGAGGAAGGAAAGAGAAAGAGGGAGATGGGAGCAGGTGCAGGGCATGTAACAGCAACACAGGAGGCTGCGCACAGACGCAAGAGCTGGATGATGAATGGCTGGGAGGCGGCTGAAACAGGGGTAGACACCATACCTCTGGGACTCAATACAGGTATGGGGCGCAATTTATAAAATTCACTATTTCAGTGTTACTAGGGATCTGTAACATAAGAGCCACATTCACAGAATGCAGCCTTAGTGCTGCTGAAGGTGGCTCTTTTTACTTAAAAACGCCCTGGGGGGTGACAAGTTTCCTTTAAGAATAATTATACCCTCTGCTCCTGATATCTGAGGTCTTCGATAGGAGTGAGGGTTTTTACTAAGCTTGATCTGCGGGGTGCTTACAACCTGATTCGCATCCGTGAGGGGGACAAATGGGAGATGGCATTTAACACCAGGGACGGCCATTATGAGTTTCTTGTGATGCCCTTCGGGCTCTGTAATGCCCCTGCCATCTTTTGGGATTTGCTCACCACTTCGGTTGTAGTCTATCTGGATGATATTCTCATCTACTCCAGATATAGACTCCCACCGGAGAGATGTTTGCAAAGGTTTCGACCTCCTTCGGGCAAACTCCCTCTATGCCAAGTTGGAGAAGTGTGTTTTTGATCAGGAGTTTTTGCTTTTCCTGGGCTATATTATCTCCGCCCAGGGATTGGCCATGGATCCTGCCAAGCTACAGGCTATGATGGACTGGCAGGAGCCCCATTCTCTCTAACTATTTTAACCAGTTAATTCCCCACTTGTCAACTTTGGTAGCTCCCCTGGTTGCCCTCACCAAGAAGGGAGCTAATCCCAAATTGTGGTCGGAGGAGGTCTCCAAGGCCTTCCTCTGTATCAAGTCGCACTTCGCTAGCACTCCCATTTTACATCGCCTCGATGTTGATAAACCATTTATTTTGGAGGTGGATGCCTCTTCTGTCAGTGCTGGAGCAGTCCTCTTCCAGAAGGATGCTCAAGGTTGGAAGCATCCTTGCTTCTTCTTCTCCAAGACCTTCACACTGGTGGAGAGGAATTATTCCATCGAGGACAGTGAGTTGCTAGCCATGAAGTTGACCATTTTCTCTCCGGGGAGAAGAACATTCGTGCCAACGCTCACTCTCGCTCCGTAGTGTCATCAGAGGAGGAGGAGCCTCGGCTAATTGTCCCTGCAGAGATCCTGAGAACTGTGGCTCCGGTTTCGCTAGAGTCTGTGGCCCCGGGCAAGACTTTTGTGCCACCTCATTTGTGACCGCAGGTCTCTCTTGGGCTCACTTATCCAGGGTGGGTGGACATTTTGGGACCAAGAGGACATCTGAGCTCCTGGCAAGGACGTACTGGTGGCTGCATATGGCCCGTGATGTCGGAAACTATATTCGGCGTGTGTGTCCTGCTGGGTTACTTTACCCCCTGGCGGTGGCAGATAGGCCCTGGGAAATGATCGGGATGGACTTTGTGGTGGGCTTAGCTAAGTCCGGTAGCTGCACCGTTATCTGGGTAGTCACCGACCATTTTTCCAAAATGGTGCATCTGGTGCCTCTTACGCGGGTACCTTCTGCACAGGTCTTGGAGGCGTTGTTCACTAAGCACCTTTGTCGCCTACACGGTATGCCTGACAAAATTGTTAGTGACCGGGGTCCCCAGTTCGCTTCTCGGTTCTGGAGAGTTTTGTTGTCTACTCAGCATTGAGCTGAATCTCTCTTCAGCTTACCATTCCGAGATGAACGGGTTGGAGAGAGGGCCAACCAGACCCTGGTCACATACTTGCGACATTTTTTGTTGGCCAGACAGGATGACTGGGCATCCTTGCTACCGTGGGCGGAGTTTGCGCTGAACAACGCCGTAGCTGACTCCACAGGGCAGACCCCATTCCTCCTTAACTTTAGCCAGCATCAGTGTGTCCCTGTGTCCATGCCCGTGTCATCCACCGACTCTAGGGTGGCAGACTGGGCGGTGGAGGCATATGATATTTGGGACTGCACACAGAATGCCATCCGGGCCTGCAAGGAGAGAATGAGGGTCTCCGCTGATACACACCAGCGCCCCGCTCCGACCTTTGCTCCTGGCCACTTAGTGTGGCTCTCTGCCCGTAACATCAGACTGCGAGTTGAGTCCACTAAGTTTTCGCCTGCCTATGCAGCACCCCAGGGTCCTGGTCATTGCAGTAATATCATTCTCCTCTAGGGGGGAGTGATGTTACGTTTGGAGGCAATAAAGGAGATCTCTTTACCAGGTATCACAAACATACAACACATTTCATAATCCAGTCCACCAGGGGGAGCTATGCTCCTATTTATTAGGGCACTCTTCACACTTAGGTAAAACTGGTGGCCTGGAGAGGAAGTTAGGCAGTTGCTGTCTGAGCTCCGCTCAGGTAGTTGGTCCCTGACAGGGGTGGGAGCCTGTCAGAGGCCTAGACAGAAGGTCATGGAGCTGCACCTGCCCTAAGTGCGGCAGTTCCCAAGAACGGACACCAAGGAGAACTGTATTGTAGACAGGGTGAGAAAGAAGTCATAGCAAAGGAGTGGATACCAGAAGAAGTTCTGCCCTGCACAGGCTGCCTCCTTCTGAGGTGCAGGATCCCGGTAGCCGGAACACCGAGGGAGCAACAGTCCTTTATGCCTTGCTCCAGAGACTGGCAGGACAGCTAATTTCATGTTACTGATCCGCCCCATACCCAGGAGGCAAGGTGGCACCCACGAGAGGCCGGGGCATGATTGAGTCCCTGTAAAAAGCCTCAAGTCACCGGTCATACGAGTTGCCCCTCCATCTGGGGGACAGAGAGAGAGAGACATAACATCTACAACATCTGTGAGGACCTTATGAGAGGCTCAGCAATAAGGTACTGCAACACCAAGGCACTAGATGAAGGCTACTGATTTCCACCTGAATAAGGGGACTCTGGATTTGCCTCCAAACCGGCCGGACTCTGCCTGCCCTGTGATCTGTGCTTTGGACTGTGTATGCTGAAGCCTTCAGTTAAAGGTAAAGAGCCTGCATCCTTGTGTCCTCGTTCTTCACTGCGCCTCTCACCATCCACCAGCTACACACTGGGAAGCTCTGGGGACATACTTCACCTGTGGGAAGGTATACCATCTAGCTGCCATAACATCACCCCAGCTGACTCCTTAAAGAAGCGTTGGTCACCCTGACCGAATACCACAGGTGACATCACAAACATTTCCCCTTTAAAGACCTTTCCCTTTAACATGGACCTCCCAAGGGCCACAGACCGGGTCAGCCACCGTGACATCCCCCTTGAGAACCGAAGGACCCGGTACCGAGTACCCCTTGCCCACGGAGGTGCTCCACCTACATAGGTCGTTTCAAGGTCCTCGAACAGGTCAACCCTGTGGTCTATCATCTGGCCCTTCCTTCATGCCTAGATATCACCGACACCTTTCATGTGTCCCTCCTAAAACCCATTCACATGTCCCAATTTTCCGAGTCATCTGCCGGGACATTGGACTCGTCCATTGTTGTGAATTCCATTTCTCGGACTCCCTCCTGTAGTCATGAATGGTACTTTGGTTAGTTCTGCTCTTGGACTCCCTCTGGTGGCTTTGAGCGGAACTGCTGGTCTCTGAGGTTGCTTTCTCAGCTGCCCTCGTTTATTGTTATGCTTGCTTCCCTATTTAACTCTGCTCAGATCGTTACTTCATGCCAGCTGTCAATGTTTCAGTATTGGTTCAGATCTCTCTTGGACTTCTCTGAGGACCTGTCTACTCCAGCAGAAGCTAAGTCCTTGCTAGTTCATTTGTTGTTACTGCTGCCTGAATATATTTCTTAGTACTGCTAAATTCTAGTCCAGCTTTCTATCATGATATTTCCTTGCTAGCTGGTAGCTCTGGGGGTGCAGTGTTGCACCTCCACACCGTGAGTCGGTGTGGGGGTCTTTTTGCATACTCTGCGTGGTTTTTTGTAGTTTTTTGTGCTGACCGCATAGTTTCCTTTTCTTTCCTCTGACTATTTAGTTAAGTCTGGCCTCCTTTGCTAAAACCTGTTTCATTCCTGTGTTTGTGACTTTCCTCTTAACTCACAGCCAATATATGTGGGGGGCTGCCTTTACCTTTGGGGAATTTCTCTGAGGCAAGGTTAGGCTTCTATTTTTATCTTTAGGGGTAGTTAGCTCTTAGGCTGTGAAGAGGCGTCTAGGGAGAGTTAGGTACGCTCCACGGCTATTTCTAGTGTGTGTGATAGGAGGAGGGTTTGCAGTCAGCAGAGTTCCCACTTTCCCAGAGCTTGTTCTGATTACTAGTTTACTCATCAGGTCATTCCGGGTGCTCCTAACCACCAGGTCCATAACAGTACAGCTGGCCCACAAAGTGTTAATGCATCTCAAAAGAGGGATAAGAGAAGTTCTGAACCCATTTTTTTTTCTTTGCAGTTTGTTTTGTCTCTCTTTTCCCCTTAATCTCTGGGTGGTTCAGGACTCAGGTGTAGATATGGATATTCAAGGTCTGTCCTCTTGTGTGGATCAACTCGCTGCAAGGGTCCAAAGCATTCAAGATTATGTAGTTCAGAATCCGATGTTAGAGCCTAGAATTCCAATTCCTGATTTGTTTTCTGGGGATAGATCTAAGTTTCTGAATTTCAAAAATAATTGTAGACTGTTTCTTGCTTTGAAACCCCGCTCCTCTGGTGACCCCATTCAGCAAGTAAAAATTATTATTTCTTTGTTACGTGACGACCCTCAAGAGTCAGACTGGGCATTCTCCCTTGCGCCAGGAGATCCTGCATTGCTTAATGTAGATGCGTTTTTTCTGGCGCTTGGATTGCTTTATGACTAACCGAATTCAGTGGATCAGGCAGATAAAACCTTGCTGGCTTTGTGTCAGGGTCAGGATGAAGCGGAGGTATATTGTCAGAAGTTTAGAAAGTGGTCTGTGCTTACTCAATGGAATGAGTGTGCCCTGGCAGCAATTTTTAGAAAGGGTCTCTCTGAGGCCCTTAAGGATGTTATGGTGGGCTTCCCCACGCCTGCTGGTCTGAATGAATCAATGTCCTTGGCCATTCAAATTGATCGGCGTTTGCGCGAGCGCAAAGTTGTGCACCATTTGGCGGTGTCCTCTGAGCAGAGGCCTGAGCTTATGCAATGTGATAGAACTTTGACCAGAACTGAACGGCAAGAACACAGACGTCAGAATCGGCTGTGTTTTTACTGTGGTGACCCTACTCATGCTATCTCTGATTGTTCTAAGCGCATTAAGCGGTTCGCTAGGTCTGTCACCATTGCTACTGCACAGCCTAAGTTTCTTTTGTCTGTTACTTTGATTTGCTCTCTGTCGTCCTACTCGGTTATGGCATTTGTGGATTCGGGCGCTGCCCTGAATTTGATGGACTTGGAGTTTGCCAGGCATTGTGGTTTTTTCCTGGAGCCTTTGCAGTATCCTATTCCATTAAGGGGAATTGATGCTACGCCTTTGGCCAGGAATAAACCTCAGTACTGGACTCAGTTAACCATGTGCATGGCTCCTGCACATCAGGAAGATATTCGCTTTTTGGTGTTGCATAATTTGCATGATGTGGTCGTGTTGGGTTTGCCATGGCTACAGGTTCATAATCCAGTATTGGATTGGAAATCAATGTCTGTGTCTAGTTGGGGTTGTCAAGGGGTACATGGTGATGTTCCGATGATGTCAATTTCTTCATCCATTCCTTCTGATGTCCCTGAGTTTCTGTCGGATTACCGGGATGTATTTGATGAGCCCAAATCCAGTATCCTACCACCTCATAGGGATTGTGATTGTGCTATTGTTATGGAAATATTAGGGTTGGATAAATATATCCCTGTGCGTGCTGTGGCCGCTCCCAATTAGACTGAGTATTTTGAGCGCTCAAAGGAATGAGACTGCAACACCATTGTGTCAGAACAACATTCCATCAATACTGATACTTTATTGTACATACATAGTTTTATATTTTCACATAGAAAGGAGTGGTTAGGGGTTGTCAGGGGTGGTTAGTTAATTACCATATTGTCTAGCTCGTCTGTCATTGGTTATCTAAACATATATGGAATATTGTGATTAATGCTCATATGACTGCCGATTAAGCTGAGACATTCGATCAGCAGTCATCAAACATCTGACATTCTTCTGCTTTTAGGGGTGGAAAACCCCATATGATCTGTCTGGCTTATATCAGGCTTATATCAGTTTGTCAGCCATTTTAAACCATTGATTATAATATATATATTAGCTGTGAGCATATAAGTATATATTTGATTATAGAGGAGTATACATGCAAGTGAGATCTACATGATATATATATTTCTATCACAAGCCCCCCTTAGATATCACTTGCCCTAATCCTAGCCTCCTGTCCCAAAGCGCTGCAACTCTTTTGTGCTGTTGGCGAACTGACACAAGCCTAACGCCTGTGCCCCACTCCATACAGACTTTTCGCAAATGGGCGGTCAGGAGATCTGTCCCTAACGGGGGTTCGTTGCAATCAGTCTCTTAGTCAATAGCATGTGTAGTGAGCGATGTGTAGTCTTTATCAGGTAGGTCATCTGTTCAGTCAGGCAGGGCATCCACGACATCATTCTGGCTTGGGTGTCATCTTCTGGTAGGGGAGCTTTCTTGCCATGCGATGAGTGGATCCAAGTGGGTCTTCCATCCAGTTTCACAGAGTTTGGTGTCATCAGCAGCACTTGAGCAGGATCATCAAATCTGGGATCGAGTGGTGTTCTCCTTACAAGCTTTTTCACCAACACCCAGTCTCCTGGCTTCTAGGAGTGCATACCGGACACTGAATCTGGATCTGGCAATGAAGAAAAAAACTCGAGAATGGATGTTAGCAAGTTTCTTGGAGATTTCAATTACATAAGCAGACAAAGTATCACATTACATAGTCAGCTGCTGAGGGAAAAGATACCCCTAACCTGGGACTAGACACAAACAAAATTTCATATGGTGACAGCTTTTCTGGGCCTCTGGGAGTGTGCCTAACACTGAGTAGTGTGATTGGGAGTGTGTAGGCCTAAGTCTGATCCTACTGCTGACTAGATCTCTCGTGTGAGATTTGCTGTGAATGCGGGTCCCTGGTCACTCTCTATCACTTCTGGGACCCCATAGCTGCATATCTCGTCTCTGAGAGTAGCTTCTTTGCAGTAGTCTTTGCTGACTGGTTCCTCACTGGGAAAGCTTCTGGCTGTCATCTTGAGAACATGTCCACGGCCACAAGGGCATATTCGAATTCTCCACTTGGCGGCATCTGGATGTGGTCTATCTGGATCCTCTGGAAGGGGGTACAGTGGTCTGGCAAGACGATGTGTGGGAACTTTCTTCATTCTCCCAGGGTTGCATTTGCCACAGGTCAGACAGCTGTTTATGAACTTGGCTGTTAGGGTGGAGATTTCTGGAGTGAACCAGTAAGCACCAATCGGATCATTCATCTGTGTCTTTAATCTGTGTGTGGGCCCATGTGCCCACTGGACCACCATAGGGTACATGCTTCGGGGTAAACAGGGTTTGTAGTCCATTTAGTATACCCTTCCTTCTTCATGTGTTGCTCACTTCTGCATCCAGCATTCCTTCTTGTCCTTTGGGGCTTGCTCTTGCAACTTTTTGAGCAGATCACAGGACGTCATCTTGTCAGGCTTCCTGTCTTCAGCCGTCCTGTAGTAGCCGTCCGGCTCTACGACCTCTTCCACTTGTCCATATTGTCTTCCCTTGACTGTTTCTTTGGCTGCCATATCCGCCATGTTGTTGCCTCGTGCCCCTACTGTGTTCAGTTTTCCATGCGCTTTGACTTTTAGCATTGTCACCACTTTTGGAAGTTGAGGTGTGTTCAGCAGGTCCTTAATGGCTCCATTGATGCTTCACGGTTGTTCCGCTTGCTGTGAGGAAGTCCCTTGCAGCCCAGATGGGTCCGAAGTCGTGTGCTATGCCATGCAAGTACCTTGAATCGGTAAACATTTTCTCAGTCTTGTCTTCTGCCATCTGGTAGGCCTTCATCAGCGCTATCAGTTCTGCTTCCTGGGCTGACAGACTGGGCGGCAGACTTCTGGACCACAGGATCTCTTGATTGCTGGTCGCTGCACCTCCCGTGTGGAATCTTCCTTCATCATCTGCAAATCTGGAGCCATCCACATAGAGGATCAACTCTGGGTTGGTCAGTGGCTCTTCTGCCACCTTGGGTAGTCCTGCTGTTTCCTGTTGCATGATGCTGAAGCAATCATGGTCATCCGTCCGGAGCAAATTCAGATCCCTGCAGAAGGTATCATGCAGATTTTGATCAGACTTTTTATCTGAGGATCCGTATCTGTATCCCCCCTTGGGAGTGGGAGTAGAGTGGGCGGATTGAGGACTGTGCATCTGGAGATGGTGACATTGTTGGGCAGGAGTAGAGAGCACTGGAGGCGAAGATGCCTGGCGGTGGAGAGATGTTTTGGCTGGGTTTGGTTGAGGATTGCTGAGATGTCATGCAGAGCCAGGATTTCCAATGGTTTTTCCACTGATGTCAGTAGTCCTGTCCAGGAGGGCGTGTGCTGCAACTGCTGCCTTCATGCGGGAGGAAGAGGCTTCCCTTGCAACTGGATCCAGGCAAGCTGAAAAGTAGTCCGAAAGTCTCTGCTTTCCCCCCTGAAGCTGTGTCAGGACTCCAGTAGCAAGGCCTTCTTTTCTCATCAAGTAGAGATGGAATGGCTTCTTGTAGTCGGATAGGCCTAGTGCTGGCGCTGGGACTACAGAGCCTTTTAACTTCTTGAACGAACTGAAGACCACATCTGTCTGGAGGAACGGGGTCACACTGACGTATTCACACAGAGGCTGCATTAGGACGGAAGCATCAGGGGTCCAGGCTCTGCAATATGAAACTTGACCAAGGAAGGCCTGTAGCACCTTTGGAGTTGTCGGAGGGACCATCTTCTCCACTGTGGTCCTCCGGTCATCTGTCAGGTATTTCACCTGGTGAGCAATACAGTGTCTCTGGAACGTAACTTGCTTCAGACACCACTGGACTTTGTTCTTTGAGATCTTGCAGTGCTGCTCCGCCAGGTAGAGTAGGAGATACAAGGAAAGGGCTTTACACGTGTCAAAGTCAACTGCACAAATGAGTAGATTGTCCATGTACTGTAGCAGGGTTACTTCTGCTTGTTCTGTGACTCAGTTGGTGAGAACTGTGGACATTGCTTTGGTGAACTGTGAAGGGCTGTTCTGGGCCCACTGTGGCATCACTGTCCATGTGTGGTGTCCCCCCTGGTGCATTAAGGCAAACAGGAACTGGTCTTCCGGATGAGGGGGAACACTGAAGAAAACCTTAGCCAGGTCGGTCACTGTGAACACTTTTGCTGTGGCAGGCACATTCGAGAGCAGAGTGTGCGGATTCGGCATAATTGCAGTTTCAAACACTGTGGTGTCATTCACAGCTCTCAGGTTATATACCATTCTGAACTTGGCTGGCTCTCCTTTTACAGTCTTTTTCTTGACGGGGAAAAGCGGGGTATTGCAAGGCGATTTGCGAGGAACAATGATTCCTATTTTCAGGTGGACCTTCAGTTGGTCAGAGGCAGCTTGACTCTAGGCCTGGCCTGGGCCTTACGAGGGTACGGGGTACATGGCTTGAGTGACACCCGTACTGGGGCAACTTGAGGTTTTCTCACGTGCTGGGGTCCCTTAGACCATAGACTTTCTGGTACTATGTCCAGTACCTCCTTGAGTAGGCCTCATTGGTTGCTTAATGTTCTTGTAGGGCCGCCAGCATGACTCTTCTTGGGTCAGGGATGAAGAAAGTGTCACTGTCCCATCTTCCTGGAACACTGTGGTTGCCTTCAGCTTCTGCAGTAGGTTCGCTCCCAGCAGGTTGAGTGGCAGGTCCTTTACACCACAAACTGGGACAGGATAGAGTGTCCTGGCTGAGTGCACACGCTCAGTGGCTTTGTAAGCTGAGAATGTCTGACTTGACCACCAATGCCCATGCGAGACACAGAGGATTCTGATAGGCAGGTGGGATCAGCGAGTTCCACAGGTGTCATCACACTTCTGGCTGCACCACTTTGGATCTGACAACGCCATCCACTTTAAGGGTAATTTGAGGTATTGGTCCTGCAGATGAAGTTTTACATGTCAGGAGCGTAGTGTCTTGCGGACCTGGCTTGCTTGCCTCTGTCCTATGGATGGGGTACTTCACTGCTTTCTGCACTTCCTCCTTGACCTGTTTCTCTGGACCAACTCTTGGGTTGCATGGGTCCAGTCTCTTCGGGGGCGTGGGTGCTTTTGCACTGGTTCTGGTAATGGCCAAACTTGCCACAGATGTAACCCTTGACACTTCTTCTGTCTTTGTAGGGTGGTTGTGCTTTCAGGTCAGTGGTCACCATGAGAGGGGCTGTCTTCTGCACCCCTGGTTGGGACTCAATCCTTTTGGCTACTGTGGACAACGGCATGGTGGGTACTGTAGCGGCAGCGGGGTCCGGCCTGCTGATTGAAGCTGCGGTGGTAAGACGGGGCCTGCAGGTGCATTCGTGACGAGGCCCGGGGGTGCCATGAGACCGGCGGCTGCATCCAACCCAAGGTCTTGGGGCATTACAGGGGCTGCGGCTGCATCTGCCGTCACTTCTTACCCCTGGTCTGGCATAGCTTCTCCCCTTTGCTAACCTTATTGAGGTCGGTGTCTTCTCTCTGGAGTCTGCAGCGGTTCTTCTGGTGTGTTGGTCGGCACTTTACAGCGTCTTCACCTCTGGCTCCCCTTCTGGTGTTCTCAGCAGCACGGCACCCGTTTCCTTCTTCGTGCTCTTTGTGGTGCTATAATGGTGGCAGTTTTGGCAACAATTAGCAATAAACAGTCTCCTAGGCGCACATAAAACATTTTGCTGGGTCAGTCCACTGCTATTGACCTGTTCTCAGGCCTAGCCACTATCAGTGGTTTCCTGACTGGCTGTCTCAGTCCATGCCCAAAGGCCTGTGTATCTGGTCATGAATGGTGAAGCCCAAGTCTTGGAATACTTGCATTACTCTGCCATGAAACTTCTTTACAGACTCTGTCTTATCTTGGCTCATGTCATGTAAGCTGAGGGCCTGTCCGGCCAGCCTGCCTTTGGCCCGCTCTCTGAGCTGTTCAATTAGCTGTGGCTCTGACTCCCAAGCGTGTACGTCTGATTCTGCTGGAAATTTGAATTGTTCCTTCATGATTGGCCAGAGTGCATCACCTGCTTCTATTTTCATTCATGGCCCAGAGATCATTCCAGCTGGCTGCATATGTTTGCTGCTTCTGCTTCTGCTACATTCTTCGGTAAAATGGCATGGGATGCATCCCTGGGTCTGGAAAATTGTCACCTGACTTGAAGTGCAGTGCACATAGTGTAATGGTGGTGCCTCTATCTGCCCCTGCATTCTTGGTGCCTGTGGGTTTCTTTTCTAGTACTAGACAGCATGTATGATGTTCCCTCTTCATCTTCATCAGAGGAATAGTTGTGATGGCTTGTACTGGGGTCATACACTGGCTGATTTTGGACTTAGAAGTTGCTTTTTTGTGTGAGGATGTCTCCCCCCTTGCTGAAGCTATGATGGATTAGGATTATAGTTTCATGTTGGTGTGAATGTGGATGTAGGCAGCTCTGACCGGTGCTGAAGCTGTACATTATCAATACATGGTGATATCAAAGTTCATGTAAAATCTTAAGGGTTACAATATTGTTGACTGTGAAATGAGGTAACGGAGGATCTGTCAGTGAGCTCGTTCTGATATCACCCCTCCCCCCTCTGCACCCAGGGCTGAGCTGACTGCTGCCTGATATGTCTGGGGCTGCCCACTGTAGGGGGGGCTTTCACCTTCTTTCCCCGATATCACAACTGGCAATGGCTGGACTGTGCCAGGGACACTTTGTGCTGTACGCACCATATTGTTTGAATTGGGCGTTGGCCCAGCCGGCAACAAGGAGGGAAAAAGAGGAAGAAGAAGGGGGAGGGTTCGAGGAGTGAGACAAAGGAATAGTAGGAGGGGAGAGAGAGAGAGAGAGTGTGGGGAAGAGGGAGGAGAGATGGGTGTGTAGAAGGAAAAGAAGGAGGAGATAGGTGTGGTTGTGAAGTGGAGAAGAAGGGAGGAGAAGATGGAGGGTGAGAAGAAATATGTGGAGGAAGAGGAGAGGAAAAGAGAGAGAGAGAGAAGAATGCAGAGAGAAAAGACTGACAACAGAATGAGAACAATAGAGTGGAGCAATGATGCCTTCTCCCTGTAGGGAGAGACGGGGTGCACCACATACTGTGCAAAAATAACTACCTATACCATGGATTCTGCTAAAAGCAGACTACTCAGATTCTCCTGTCTTATACCCACAAAAATCACTTCCTGGTTTGCTCACATAATTTTCTGTAACACCTAAACGATGTAAGCTCTGCTGCCACTTTATACCATGTATTAGTTTTCAGCAATCTAACATCAGATAACTTCCCTTATTTTTCCTTTCTACGTCATGCCACTCCGCAGCTTGAAGTCTGCCATTCTAATGAATTTCACGTACTTAATACCTTCCGTGTCCTGCCACTATCTAGGGGCTCTTTTCTCATCAGGAAGTAAAAAGACTTTCCTGTTGCTCGGCCACTTTATTCCCCATGGCAAGAGTAAAAAATGAAAAAAACACACAAAAATGAAAAAAAGAAAACAGTACTAAAAAAAAAACTTCTAAAAATGAGTATATAAAACTCTAAGAAAAACCCAAAATGATAAGAAAACCGTCAAAAACTTAGTTCACAACCAAAAACTCAAAACTTTGATACAAGAGTAAAGAAAAAACTTTTTTCAAAAATAAATAAATAAAAAATAAAAAGATAAAGAGATTGAAGATTGAGGAAAACTTAATTAAAAATTTTAAAATGCCGCAAAAAGGAAAAAAAAAGACCCTTTAAGAGAGTAAAAAGAATTAAAAATGAAAACGGCTTTTCCCTTTTTTTTTTTTCTCTCTTAGAATCTCTGCGCCCAAATGCAGTCAGAGACACACTTCCTCTTTTTTTAATACTATAATATTCTAATATGCAATGTCACTAAAATCCCGTTTGTCATATCAAAAATGATGGATACAATTTAAATTTCACTTCTTCACAAAAAAACTACGCATACCCAGCATTGCAGCTGAAAACAGTCAGGAAAAAAAAAACTAGATATGACAGTTTGATTTACAATGCATATCTCTCTGCTAAACAGCACGGAGAAAGAGGAAGTTCGGACAAGAGAACTATTTCTGCTTCTTAAAGCGGCAATAGTACATGGCACAAACAGACAGATAGACAATCCGAGAGATGCCCTTTTAAATTCTGTGACACATGCAGGCTGCGCTGGGAACAGACAACTATCAATCGCACTGGCACGCATATGCCGGGTTCTACCACCCTCCGCTCCGGTCGTCCTGACTGGCCGCCGGCTACGGGAATCTGTGGTAGCCCCTGAAAACTATCACCATCCATGCCTGGATTCTGGAGCCACCTGCTCCGGAACTACCTGTTCCTTTCCTCTTGCACGGGAATCTGTGATAGCTTTCTCAGCGATTTGAACTCCTGCTGTCTGTTACCCAGCCACCATAAACAAAAGTCACTTTTTCCTTCCTCTCTCGGATTTTACACAAACACATACACGGTCCACAGCAGACACCTCCCAGGGTGGATTCGTGGCTACGGATTTTTTACACTACCTGGGAATTTGTGACCACATCTTACCGGCAAGAAGCATAGACGAGGACTGGGCACAGGGGACTTTCAGGTAAGATGATAACATTTTCTTACCTTACTTATGGAGCTGCGCAGTCTCCTGCCCCTGTGCCAAAGCCACGGCCATAACTTCGGTTCCGGTCAGTAGTGGGTCCACGTGTGTTCATCCGTGCCTCGCTGTTGGGCGCCATTATTGTTATGGAAATATTAGGGTTGGATAAATATATCCCTGTGCGTGCTGTGGCCGCTCCCAATTAGACTGAGTATTTTGAGCGCTCAAAGGAATGAGACTGCAACACCATTGTGTCAGAACAACATTCCATCAATACTGATACTTTATTGTACATACATAGTTTTATATTTTCACATAGAAAGGAGTGGTTAGGGGTTGTCAGGGGTGGTTAGTTAATTACCATATTGTCTAGCTCGTCTGTCATTGGTTATCTAAACATATAT
This sequence comes from Ranitomeya variabilis, assembly GCF_051348905.1. NCBI lineage: Eukaryota > Metazoa > Chordata > Amphibia > Anura > Dendrobatidae > Ranitomeya > Ranitomeya variabilis. The sequence goes on from NC_135235.1 coordinate 486,182,161, forward strand.
GGAATATTGTGATTAATGCTCATATGACTGCCGATTAAGCTGAGACATTCGATCAGCAGTCATCAAACATCTGACATTCTTCTGCTTTTAGGGGTGGAAAACCCCATATGATCTGTCTGGCTTATATCAGGCTTATATCAGTTTGTCAGCCATTTTAAACCATTGATTATAATATATATATTAGCTGTGAGCATATAAGTATATATTTGATTATAGAGGAGTATACATGCAAGTGAGATCTACATGATATATATATTTCTATCACACTATAAATTTGATCATTGGTAGTAAGTTTCCTAAGGGCCGACTTTTCAATTTATCCGTGCCAGAACACACTGCTATGCGGAGTTATATAAAGGAATCCTTGGAGAAAGGGCATATTTGCCCGTCTTCATCACTGTTGGGAGCAGGATTCTTTTTTGTGGCCAAGAAGGATGGTTCTCTGAGACCCTGTATAGACTACCGCCTTCTCAATAAAATCACGGTCAAATTTCAGTACCCTTTGCCTCTGTTGTCTGATTTGTTTGCTCGGATTAAGGGGGCTAGTTGGTTCACCAAGATAGATCTTCGAGGGGCATATAACCTTGTGCGTATTAAACAGGGCGATGAATGGAAAACAGCATTTAATACGCCCGAGGGCTATTTTGAGTACCTGGTGATGCCATTCGGGCTTTCTAACGCTCCATCTGTGTTTCAGTCCTTTATGCATGACATCTTCCGAAAGTATCTGGATAGATTCATGATTGTATATTTGGATGATATTTTGGTCTTTTCAGATGATTGGGAGTCTCATGTGAAGCAGGTCAGAATGGTATTCCAGGTCCTTCGTGCTAATTCCTTGTTTGTGAAGGGGTCTAAATGTCTCTTCAGAGTTCAGAAGGTTTCCTTTTTGGGCTTCATTTTTTCCCCTTCTACTATCGAGATGGATCCTGTTAAAGTTCAGGCCATTTATGATTGGACTCAACCTACATCTGTGAAGAGTCTTCAGAAATTCCTGGGCTTTGCTAATTTTTACCGTCGCTTCATTGCTAATTTTTCTAGTGTGGTTAAACCTTTGACTGATTTGACAAAGAAAGGTGCTGATGTGGTGAATTGGTCCTCTGCGGCCGTGGAGGCTTTTCAGGAGCTGAAACGTCATTTTTCTTCGGCCCCTGTGTTGCGTCAGCCAGATATTTCGCTCCCTTTTCAGGTTGAGGTTGATGCTTCTGAGATTGGAGCAGGGGCTGTTTTGTCTCAAAGAAGTTCTGATGGCTCTGTGATGAAGCCACGTGCCTTCTTTTCTAGAAAATTTTCGCCTGCTGAGCGTAATTATGATGTTGGCAATCGGGAGTTGTTGGCTATGGTGGGCATTCGAGGAGTGGCGACATTGGCTTGAAGGAGCCAAGCACCGCGTGGTGGTCTTGACGGATCACAAGAATTTGACTTATCTCGAGTCTGCCAAGCGGTTGAATCCTAGACAGGCTCGATGGTCACTGTTTTTCTCCCGTTTCGATTTTGTGGTTTCATACCTTCCGGGTTCTAAGAATGTGAAGGCTGATGCCCTTTCTAGGAGTTTTGTGCCTGATTCTCCGGGAGTCCCTGAGCCGGCTGGTATTCTTAAAGAGGGGGTAATTCTGTCTGCCATCTCCCCTGATTTGCGGCGGGTGCTGCAGGAGTTTCAGGCTGATAGACCTGACCGTTGTCCAGTGGAGAAACTGTTTGTCTCTGATAGATGGACTAGCAGAGTTATTTCTGAGGTTCATTGCTCGGTGTTGGCTGGTCATCCTGAGATTTTTGGTACCAGGGATTTGGTGGCTAGGTCCTTTTGGTGGCCTTCCTTGTCACGGGATATGCGTTCTTTTGTGCAGTCTTGTGGGACTTGTGCTCGGGCCAAGCCCTGCTGTTCTCGTGCCAGTGGGTTGCTTTTGCCCTTGCCGGTCCCGAAAAGGCCTTGGACGCATGTTTCCATGGATTTTATTTCAGATCTTCCTGTCTCTCAAAGGATGTCTGTCATCTGGTTGGTTTGTGATCGCTTTTCTAAGATGGTCCATTTGGTACCCTTGCCTAAGTTGCCTTCCTCCTCTGATTTGGTGCCATTATTCTTTCAGCATGTGGTTCGTTTGCATGGCATTCCAGAGAACATTGTGTCGGACAGAGGGTCCCAGTTTGTCTCTAGGTTTTGGCGGTCCTTTTGTGCCAAGATGGGCATTGATTTGTCTTTTTCTTCGGCTTTCCATCCTCAGACAAATGGCCAAACCGAATGAACCAACCAGACTTTGGAGGCCTATCTGAGATGCTTTGTTTCTGCTGATCAGGATGATTGGGTGACCTTTTTGCCATTGGCTGAGTTCGCCCTTAATAATCGGGCTAGTTCGGCTACTTTGGTTTCGCCTTTTTTTTGCAATTCTGGTTTTCATCCTCGTTTTTCTTCAGGGCAGGTTGAGCCTTCTGACTGTCCTGGTGTGGATTCTGTGGTGGACAGATTGCAGCAAATTTGGACTCACGTAGTGGACAATCTGACGTTGTCCCAGGAGAAGGCTCAACGTTTCGCTAACTGCCGTCGTTGTGTTGGTCCTCGACTTCGTGTTGGGGATCTGGTTTGGTTATCTTCTCGTTATGTTCCTATGAAGGTTTCTTCTCCTAAGTTTAAGCCTCGTTTCATTGGTCCTTATAAGATTTCTGAAATTCTCAACCCTGTGTCATTTCGTTTGGTCCTTCCAGCTTCCTTTGCCATCCTGTTGTGAAATTGGATTTTGGGCTCCCCCGGTGGCCACTGATGGAATTGAACTGGTGTGCTTTATCCTCTCTGTTCACCTGTTTCCATCAGGATGTGGGAGTCGCTATTTAGCCTTGCTCCTCTGTCACTTCCATGCCGGTCAACATTGTAATCAGAAGCCTTTCTGTGCATGTTCCTGCTGCTAGACAACTCCCAGCTAAGTTGGACTTAGTCCTTGTTTGTTTTTGCATTTTGTTCCAGTTCACAGCTGTAGTTTCGTTTCTGTGTCTGGAAAGCTCTTGTGATCTGAAATTGCCACTCTGATGTTATGAGTTAATACTAGAGTCTTAAAGTAATTTCAGGATGGTATTTCGATAGGGTTTTCAGCTGACCATGAAAGTGCCCTTTCTGTCTTCCTGCTATCTAGTAAGCGGACCTCAATTTTGCTAAACCTATTTTCATACTACGTTTGTCATTTCATCTAAAATCACCGCCAATATTTGTGGGGGCCTCTGTCTGCCTTTCGGGGAAATTTCTCTAGAGGTGAGCCAGGACTATATTTTCCTCTGCCAGGATTAGTTAGTCCTCCGGCCGGCGCTGGGCGTCTAGGGATAAAACGCAGGCTACGCTACCCGGCTACTGTTAGTTGTGCGGCAGGTTTAGTTCATGGTCAGTTTAGTTTCCATCCTTCCAAGAGCTAGTTCGTATGTTTGCTGGGCTATGTTCTCTTGCCATTGAGAACCATAACAGTTTGACCGGCCCAAAAGGGTTAAATTAATTGACAGAGAAAGGAGAGAAAAGAGAAGTCTGCTGAAGATTTTTTTTTTTTCTTTTCTCAGTTCTGAGTGTGCTTGTAATTGAATCTCTTGCAAGTCTGCCTATATTGCAGCCTTTCTCTCTCTCTCTCCTTCTAATCCTGGAATGGCTCTGTGTTCACCTGTTTAAAATGGATATTCAGAGTTTAGCTGCAGGTTTGAATAATCTCACCACGAAAGTTCAAAACTTACAAGATTTTGTTGTTCATGTTCCTATATCTGAACCTAGAATTCCTTTGCCTGAATTTTTCTCGGGGAATAGATCTTGCTTTCAAAATTTCAAAAATAATTGCAAGTTGTTTTTGTCCCTGAAATCTCGCTCTGCTGGAGATCCTGCTCAGCAGGTCAGGATTGTGATTTCTCTGCTCCGGGGCGACCCTCAGGATTGGGCTTTTGCATTGGCTCCAGGGGATCCTGCGTTGCTCAATGTGGATGCGTTTTTTCTGGCCTTGGGGTTGCTTTATGAGGAACCTCAGTTAGAACTTCAGGCGGAAAAGGCCTTGATGTCCCTATCTCAGGGGCAAGACGAAGCTGAAATATACTGCCAGAAATTCCGTAAATGGGCTGTGCTTACTCAGTGGAATGAGTGCGCCCTGGCGGCGAATTTCAGAGAGGGTCTCTCTGATGCCATTAAGGATGTTATGGTGGGGTTCCCTGTGCCTGCGGGTCTGAATGAGTCCATGACAATGGCTATCCAGATCGATAGGCGTCTGCGGGAGCGCAAACCTGTGCACCATTTGGCGGTGTCTACTGAGAAGACGCCAGAGAATATGCAATGTGATAGAATTCTGTCCAGAAGTGAACGGCAGAATTTTAGACGAAAAAATGGGTTGTGCTTCTATTGCGGTGATTCAACTCATGTTATATCAGCATGCTCTAAGCGTACTAAGAAGCTTGATAAGTCTGTTTCAATTGGCACTTTACAGTCTAAGTTTATTCTATCTGTGACCCTGATTTGTTCTTTATCATCTATTACCGCGGATGCCTATGTCGACTCTGGCGCCGCTTTGAGTCTTATGGATTGGTCCTTTGCCAAACGCTGTGGGTATGATTTGGAGCCTCTTGAAACTCCTATACCCCTGAAGGGGATTGACTCCACCCCATTGGCTAGCAATAAACCACAATACTGGACACAAGTAACTATGCGGATTAATCCGGATCACCAGGAGATTATTCGCTTTCTTGTGCTGTATAACCTACATGATGTGTTGGTGCTTGGATTGCCATGGCTGCAATCTCATAACCCAGTCCTTGACTGGAAAGCTATGTCTGTGTTAAGCTGGGGATGTAAGGGGACGCATGGGGACGTACCTGTGGTTTCCATTTCATCATCTATTCCCTCTGAGATTCCTGAATTCTTGACTGAATATCGTGACGTTTTTGAAGAACCTAAGCTTGGTTCATTACCTCCGCACCGGGAGTGCGATTGTGCCATAGATTTGATTCCGGGTAGTAAATACCCTAAGGGTCGTTTATTTAATCTGTCTGTGCCTGAACATGCTGCTATGCGAGAATATATAAAGGAGTCCTTGGAAAAGGGACATATTCGTCCTTCGTCATCTCCCTTAGGAGCCGGTTTTTTCTTTGTGGCTAAGAAAGATGGCTCTTTGAGGCCGTGCATTGATTATCGGCTTTTGAATAAAATCACGGTTAAATATCAATATCCGTTGCCACTGCTGACTGATTTGTTTGCTCGCATAAAGGGGGCCAAGTGGTTCTCTAAGATAGATCTTCGTGGGGCGTATAATTTGGTGCGAATTAAGCAGGGGGATGAGTGGAAAACCGCATTTAATACGCCCGAGGGCCACTTTGAGTATTTGGTGATGCCTTTTGGTCTTTCAAATGCCCCTTCAGTCTTTCAGTCCTTTATGCATGACATTTTCCGTGATTATTTGGATAAATTTATGATTGTGTATCTGGATGATATTTTGATTTTTTCGGATGACTGGGACTCTCATGTCCAGCAGGTCAGGAGGGTTTTTCAGGTTTTGCGGTCTAATTCCTTGTGTGTGAAGGGTTCTAAGTGCGTTTTTGGGGTTCAAAAGATTTCCTTTTTGGGATATATTTTTTCCCCCTCTTCCATCGAGATGGATCCTGTCAAGGTTCAGGCTATTTGTGATTGGACGCAACCCTCTTCTCTTAAGAGTCTTCAGAAATTTTTGGGCTTTGCTAACTTTTATCGTCGATTTATTGCTGGTTTTTCTGATGTTGTTAAACCATTGACTGATTTGACTAAGAAGGGTGCTGATGTTGCTGATTGGTCCCTTGCTGCTGTGGAGGCCTTCCGGGAGCTTAAGCGCCGCTTTTCTTCCGCCCCTGTGTTGCGTCAGCCTGATGTTGCTCTTCCTTTTCAGGTTGAGGTCGACGCTTCTGAAATCAGAGCTGGGGCGGTTTTGTCGCAGAGAAGTTCCGATTGCTCCGTGATGAGACCTTGTGCTTTTTTCTCGCGTAAATTTTCGCCCGCCGAGCGGAATTATGATGTTGGGAATCGGGAGCTTTTGGCCATGAAGTGGGCTTTTGAGGAGTGGCGTCATTGGCTTGAGGGGGCTAGACATCAGGTGGTGGTATTGACTGACCACAAAAATCTAATTTATCTTGAGTCCGCCAGACGCCTGAATCCTAGACAGGCGCGCTGGTCGTTGTTTTTCTCTCGGTTTAATTTTGTGGTGTCCTACCTGCCGGGTTCTAAGAATGTTAAGGCGGATGTCCTTTCTAGGAGTTTTGAGCCTGACTCCCCTGGTAATTCTGAACCTACAGGTATCCTTAAGGATGGAGTGATATTGTCTGCCGTTTCTCCAGACCTGCGGCGGGCCTTGCAGGAGTTTCAGGCGGATAGACCTGATCGTTGCCCACCTGGTAGACTGTTTGTTCCTGATGATTGGACCAGTAAAGTCATTTCTGAGGTTCATTCTTCTGCGTTGGCAGGTCATCCTGGAATCTTTGGTACCAGGGATTTGGTGGCAAGGTCCTTCTGGTGGCCTTCCCTGTCTCGAGATGTGCGAGGCTTCGTGCAGTCTTGTGACGTTTGTGCTCGGGCCAAGCCTTGTTGTTCTCGGGCTAGTGGATTGTTGTTGCCCTTGCCTATCCCGAAGAGGCCCTGGACGCACATCTCGATGGATTTTATTTCGGATCTTCCTGTTTCTCAGAAGATGTCTGTCATCTGGGTGGTGTGTGATCGTTTCTCTAAGATGGTCCATTTGGTTCCCCTGCCTAAGTTGCCTTCTTCTTCCGAGTTGGTTCCTCTGTTTTTTCAAAATGTGGTCCGTTTGCATGGTATTCCGGAGAATATCGTTTCTGACAGAGGTACCCAATTCGTGTCTAGATTTTGGCGAGCATTCTGTGCTAGGATGGGCATAGATTTGTCTTTCTCGTCTGCTTTCCATCCTCAGACTAATGGCCAGACCGAGCGGACGAATCAGACCTTGGAGACATATTTGAGGTGTTTTGTGTCTGCAGATCAGGATGATTGGGTTGCTTTTTTGCCTTTAGCGGAGTTTGCCCTCAATAATCGGGCCAGTTCTGCCACCTTGGTGTCTCCCTTTTTCTGTAATTCGGGGTTTCATCCTCGATTTTCTTCTGGTCAGGTGGAATCTTCGGATTGTCCTGGAGTGGATGCTGTGGTGGAGAGGTTGCATCAGATTTGGGGGCAGGTAGTGGACAATTTGAAGTTGTCCCAGGAGAAGACTCAGCTTTTTGCCAACCGCCAGCGTCGGGTTGGTCCTCGGCTTTGTGTTGGGGACTTGGTGTGGTTGTCTTCTCGTTTTGTCCCTATGAGGGTTTCTTCCCCCAAGTTTAAGCCTCGGTTCATCGGCCCGTACAAGATATTGGAGATTCTTAACCCTGTGTCCTTCCGTTTGGACCTCCCTGCATCTTTTTCTATTCATAATGTTTTTCATCGGTCATTATTGCGCAGGTATGAGGTACCGGTTGTGCCTTCCGTTGAGCCTCCTGCTCCGGTGTTGGTTGAGGGCGAGTTGGAGTACGTTGTGGAAAAAATCTTGGACTCCCGTGTTTCCAGACGGAAACTCCAGTATCTGGTCAAATGGAAGGGATACGGTCAGGAGGATAATTCTTGGGTGACTGCCTCTGATGTTCATGCCTCCGATTTGGTCCGTGCCTTTCATAGGGCTCATCCTGATCGCCCTGGTGGTTCTGGTGAGGGTTCGGTGCCCCCTCCTTGAGGGGGGGGGTACTGTTGTGAAATTGGATTTTGGGCTCCCCCGGTGGCCACTGGTGGAATTGAACTGGTGTGCTTTATCCTCTCTGTTCACCTGTTTCCATCAGGATGTGGGAGTCGCTATTTAGCCTTGCTCCTCTGTCACTTCCATGCCGGTCAACATTGTAATCAGAAGCCTTTCTGTGCATGTTCCTGCTGCTAGACAACTCCCAGCTAAGTTGGACTTAGTCCTTGTTTGTTTTTGCATTTTGTTCCAGTTCACAGCTGTAGTTTCGTTTCTGTGTCTGGAAAGCTCTTGTGATCTGAAATTGCCACTCTGATGTTATGAGTTAATACTAGAGTCTTAAAGTAATTTCAGGATGGTATTTCGATAGGGTTTTCAGCTGACCATGAAAGTGCCCTTTCTGTCTTCCTGCTATCTAGTAAGCGGACCTCAATTTTGCTAAACCTATTTTCATACTACGTTTGTCATTTCATCTAAAATCACCGCCAATATTTGTGGGGGCCTCTGTCTGCCTTTCGGGGAAATTTCTCTAGAGGTGAGCCAGGACTATATTTTCCTCTGCCAGGATTAGTTAGTCCTCCGGCCGGCGCTGGGCGTCTAGGGATAAAACGCAGGCTACGCTACCCGGCTACTGTTAGTTGTGCGGCAGGTTTAGTTCATGGTCAGTTTAGTTTCCATCCTTCCAAGAGCTAGTTCGTATGTTTGCTGGGCTATGTTCTCTTGCCATTGAGAACCATAACACCATCCATAATGTGTTCCATAGGTCATTGTTGCGGAGGTATGTGGCGCCTATGGTTCCCTCCGTTGATCCTCCTGCTCCGGTGTTGGTTGAGGGGGAGTTGGAGTATGTGGTGGAAAAAATTTTGGATTCTCGTATTTCGAGACGGAAGCTCCAGTACCTGGTTAAGTGGAAGGGCTATGGTCAGGAGGATAATTCCTGGGTTGTTGCCTCAGATGTCCATGCTGCCGATTTGGTTCATGCCTTTCATTTGGCTCGTCCTGATCGGCCTGGGGGCCCTGGTGAGGGTTCGGTGACCCCTCCTCAAGGGGGGGGTACTGTTGTGAATTCCATTTCTCGGACTCCCTCCTGTAGTCATGAATGGTACTTTGGTTAGTTCTGCTCTTGGACTCCCTCTGGTGGCTTTGAGCGGAACTGCTGGTCACTCTTGAAGGAGTTCCCACAGATGCTTAGCACTTGTTGGCCCTTTTGCCTTCACTCTGCGGTCCAGCTCACCCCAAACCATCTCGATTGGGTTCATGTTATGATCCCAGTGGTAGAGGATCTCTGATATTCCGGCAAGATAGCAAAAACATAAATACTGCTCTAGGGAGGTGGAAACTGGGCTAACCGCATAACTGATCCTAACACACACAACTAGAAGCAGCCGGTGAACGTGCCTACGTTGGTTCTAGACGTCTCGAGCCAGCCGGAGAACTGACTACCCCTAGAGGGAAAATAAGACCTCACTTGCCTCCAGAGAAATTGAACCCCAAAGATATAGAAAGCCCCCAACAAATAATAACGGTGAGGCAAGAGGAAAACACAAACATAGAGATGAACTAGATTCAGCAAAGTGAGGCCCACTAGTCTAGATAGACAGAAAATAGATAGTGGACTATGTGGTCAGCAGAAAACCATACAAAAACATCTACGCTGAACATTCAAGAACCCCCACACCGACTGACGGTGCAGAGGGAGAATATCAGCCCCCTAGAGCTTCCAGCGAGCCAGAAAATCAAATATTAAGCAAGCTGGACAAAGACACTGAAGAATGCAAAAGATGCAAATTATACAAAACGGACTTAGCTTTTCTTGCATGAGACAGACTGAAAGGAATCCGGAGGAGACCATATAGGTCTGGATACAACGATGCCAGGCAAGAGACTGAGTCCGGAGGAGACTTAAATAGGGAACACCCGCTGCTTAACGACACAGCTGGAGCTCAGTCCTGCAACAAGACATGCCTAACACAATACCGTTAGTGACCACCAGAGGGAGCCCAGAAACACAGTTCACAACAGTACCCCCCCCTTGAGGAGGGGTCACCGAACCCTCACCAAGACCCCCAGGGCGATCAGGATGAGCAGCGTGAAAGGCATGAACCAAATCAGCCGCATGAACATCAGAGGCGACAACCCAGGAATTATCCTCCTGACCATAGCCTTTCCACTTAACTAAATACTGGAGTTTCCGTCTAGAGATACGAGAATCCAGAATCTTCTCCACCACGTACTCCAACTCGCCCTCAACCAAAACCGGGGCAGGAGGCTCAACAGCAGGAACCATAGGCACCACGTACCGCCGCAACAAGGACCTATGGAACACATTATGAATAGCAAATGACGCTGGAAGGTCCAAGCGAAAAGACACCGGGTTAAAGATTTCCAAAATCTTATAAGGACCGATAAAGCGAGGCTTGAACTTAGGAGAGGAGACTTTCAAAGGAACATGCCGAGAAGACAACCAAACCAAATCCCCAACACGAAGTCGGGGACCCACACCGCGGCGGCGGTTGGCAAAACGCTGGGCCTTGTCTTGTGACAATTTCAAATTGTCCACCACATGGTTCCAAATCCGCTGCAACCTATCCACCACAGAATCAACCCCAGGACAGTCAGAAGGTTCAACCTGGCCCGAGGAGAAACGAGGATGAAAACCAGAGTTGCAGAAAAAGGGTGAAACCAAAGTGGCAGAACTAGCCCGATTATTAAGGGCAAACTCGGCCAGTGGCAAAAAGGTAACCCAGTCGTCCTGATCAGCAGAAACAAAACATCTCAAATAAGTCTCCAACGTCTGATTAGTTCGCTCGGCCTGGCCATTAGTCTGAGGATGAAAAGCAGACGAAAAAGACAAATCAATACCCATCTTAGCACAAAAGGATTGCCAGAATCTGGACACAAACTGGGATCCTCTGTCAGACACAATATTCTCAGGGATGCCGTGCAAACGAACCACATTCTGGAAGAACAAAGGGACCAAATCAGAGGAGGAAGGCAACTTAGGCAAGGGAACCAAATGGACCATTTTAGAAAAACGATCGCACACCACCCAGATGACAGACATCTTCCGAGATACCGGAAGATCCGAAATGAAATCCATGGAAATGTGCGTCCAAGGCCTCTTCGGGATAGGCAAGGGCAAAAGCAACCCGCTGGCACGGGAACAGCAAGGCTTAGCCCTAGCACAAATCCCACAGGACTGCACAAAAGAACGCACATCCCGCGACAAGGACGGCCACCAAAAGGACCTAGCCACCAAATCTCTGGTACCGAAAATCCCAGGATGTCCCGCCAACACTGAAGAATGAACCTCAGAAATAACTCTGCTGGTCCATCTGTCAGGGACAAACAGTCTCTCTGGTGGGCAACGATCAGGCCTATCAGCCTGAAATTTCTGCAGCACTCGTCGCAAATCTGGGGAAATGGCAGACAAAATCACTCCCTCTCTGAGAATACCAGCCGGCTCCGAGACTCCTGGAGAGTCAGGCACAAAACTCCTAGAAAGTGCATCAGCCTTCACGTTCTTCGAACCAGGCAGGTACGAGACCACAAAGTCAAAACGGGAGAAAAACAACGACCAACGAGCCTGTCTAGGATTCAGGCGCTTGGCAGACTCGAGGTAAATCAGATTTTTATGATCAGTCAAGACCACCACACGATGTCTAGCTCCCTCGAGCCAATGTCGCCACTCCTCAAATGCCCACTTCATAGCCAACAACTCCCGATTACCAACATCATAGTTCCGCTCAGCAGGCGAAAATTTTCTTGAAAAGAAGGCGCATGGCTTCATCACGGAGCCATCAGAACTTTTTTGCGACAAAACAGCCCCTGCACCAATCTCAGAAGCATCAACTTTAACCTGGAAGGGAAGAGAGACATCCGGCTGGCACAAGACTGGCGCTGAAGTAAACCGATGCTTCAGCTCCCGAAAGGCCTCCACGGCCGCAGGAGACCAATTAGCAACATCAGAACCCTTCTTGGTCATATCCGTCAAAGGTTTAACCACGCTGGAAAAATTAGCGATAAAACGACGGTAAAAATTAGCAAAGCCCAAGAACTTCTGCAGGCTCTTAACAGACGTGGGCTGAGTCCAGTCATGAATGGCACGGACCTTGACTGGGTCCATCTCCACAGTAGAAGGGGAAAAAATAAAACCCAAAAAAGAAACCTTCTGTACCCCAAAGATACATTTTGAGCCCTTCACAAATAGAGCATTCTCCCGCAGAATCTGAAACACCATCCTGACCTGGCTCGCATGGGACTCCCAATCATCAGAAAAAAACAAAATATCATCCAGATAAATAATCATAAATTTATCCAGATATTTCCGGAAGATGTCATGCATGAAGGACTGAAACACAGAAGGGGCATTCGATAATCCAAAAGGCATCACCAGGTACTCAAAATGACCCTCGGGCGTATTAAATGCCGTTTTCCATTCATCTCCCTGCTTTATGCGCACAAGGTTATACGCACCACGAAGATCTATCTTGGTGAACCAACTGGATCCCTTAATCCGAGCAAACAAATCAGACAACAATGGCAAAGGATACTGAAATTTAACCGTGATCTTATTCAGAAGACGATAATCTATACAAGGTCTCAAAGACCCGTCTTTCTTGCCCACAAAAAAGAATCCTGCACCAAGAGGAGAAGAGGATGGGCGAATATGTCCCTTCTCCAAAGACTCCTTTATATAACTCCGCATCGCGGCATGCTCTGGCACAGATAAATTAAAGAGTCGTCCCTTAGGAAACTTACTACCAGGATTCAAATCTATAGCACAATCACAGTCCCTATGAGGAGGAAGGGCACTGGACCTGGCCTCATTAAATACATCCTGAAAGTCTGACAAAAACTCAGGGATCTCAGAAGGAGTAGAAGAAGCAATAGACACCAATGGAGAATCGCCATGAATCCCCTGACACCCCCAACTAGACACAGTCATAGCTTTCCAATCTAAAACTGGATTATGGGCCTGTAACCATGGCAGACCCAAAACGACAACATCATGCATTTTATGCAGTACCAGAAAACGAATCACCTCCTGATGTACAGGAGTCATGCACATGGTCACTTGCGTCCAATACTGAGGTTTATTCTCTGCCAATGGCGTAGAATCAATTCCTCTAAGAGGAATAGGATTTTCCAAAGGCTCCAGGACAAAACCGCAGCGCTTGGCAAACGACAAATCCATCAGACTTAAAGCAGCACCAGAATCCACAAAAGCCATAACTGAGTAAGAAGATAATGAACAAATTAAAGTCACAGACAAAATAAACTTAGGCTGAAAAGTACCAATGGTGACAGGATTAACAATTTTTTTTTAAGCGTTTAGAGCATGCTGAGATAACATGTGTTGAATCACCACAGTAGAAACACAACCCATTTTGACGTCTATGATTTTGTCGCTCGGCTCTGGTCAAAATCCTGTCACATTGCATGGAATCAGGTGACCGTTCAGACAGCACCGCCAAAGGATTAACAGATTTGCGCTCCCGCAAACGTCGATCAATTTGAATGGCCAGAGCCATTGAATCATTCAGACCTGTAGGGATAGGAAACCCCACCATCACATCTTTAATGGCTTCAGAAAGACCATTTCTGAAATTTGCGGCCAGTGCACACTCATTCCATTGAGTAAGCACGGACCATTTCCGAAATTTTTGCCAATATACCTCAGCTTCGTCCTCACCCTGAGAGATAGCCAGCAACATCTTTTCAGCCTGATTTTCAAGATTAGGCTCCTCATAAAGCAAACCAAGTGCCAGGAAAAACGCATCAACATTCACCAATGCAGGATCTCCTGGCGCCAGAGAGAAGGCCCAATCTTGAGGGTCGCCGCGCAAGAAGGAAATAACAATCTTAACTTGCTGAGCGGAATCACCAGAGGAACGAGGTTTCAGAGACAGAAACAATTTGCAATTATTCCTAAAATTCAGGAACTTAGATCTATCTCCAAAAAACGGCTCAGGAATAGGTATTTTTGGTTCAGACATAGGGCTATGGATAACAAAATCCTGAATGCTTTGCACCCTAGCAGCAAGCTGATCCACACTAGAAGTCAGAGTCTGGACATTCATATCTGCAGCAGAGTTCCAGCCACTCAGAGAAAAAGGGGATGGAAGAAGCTAGGCAAACTGCAGCAACAACAAAAAAACAACAACTCAGAACTTCTTTTTAATCCCGCTTCTGCGATGCAATAAACATTTTCTTTCGGCCTGGCATACTGTTATGATCCCAGTGGTAGAGGATCTCTGATATTCCGGCAAGATAGCAAAAACATAAATACTGCTCTAGGGAGGTGGAAACTGGGCTAACCGCATAACTGATCCTAACACACACAACTAGAAGCAGCCGGTGAACGTGCCTACGTTGGTTCTAGACGTCTCGAGCCAGCCGGAGAACTGACTACCCCTAGAGGGAAAATAAGACCTCACTTGCCTCCAGAGAAATTGAACCCCAAAGATATAGAAAGCCCCCAACAAATAATAACGGTGAGGCAAGAGGAAAACACAAACGTAGAGATGAACTAGATTCAGCAAAGTGAGGCCCACTAGTCTAGATAGACAGAAAATAGATAGTGGACTATGCGGTCAGCAGAAAACCCTACAAAAACATCCATGCTGAACATTCAAGAACCCCCACACCGACTGACGGTGCGGAGGGAGAATATCAGCCCCCTAGAGCTTCCAGCGAGCCAGAAAATCAAATATTAAGCAAGCTGGACAAAGACACTGAAAAATGCAAACGATCCAAATTATAAAAAACGGACTTAGCTTTTCTTGCATGAGACAGACTGAAAGGAATCCGGAGGAGACCATATAGGTCTGGATACAGCAATGCCAGGCAAGAGACTGAGTCCGGAGGAGACTTAAATAGGGAACACCCGCTGCTTAACGACACAGCTGGAGCTCAGGCCTGCAACAAGACATGCCTAACACAATACCGTTAGTGACCACCAGAGGGAGCCCAGAAACACAGTTCACAACAGGTTCAGGTCTGGTGACTGGTCATCTGGTGTACCACCCCATCACTCTCCTTCTTGGTCAAATAGCCCTTACACAGCCTGGAGGTGTGTTTGGGGTCATTGTCCTGTTGAAAAATAGATGATGGTCCAACTAAACGCAAACCGGATGGAATAGCATGCCGCTGCAAGATTCTGTGGTAGCCATGCTGGTTCAGTATGCCTTCAGTTTTGAATAAATCCCCAACAGTGTCACCAGCAAAGCACCCCCACACCATCACACCTCCTCCTCCATGCTTCATGGTGGGAACAAGGCATGTAGAGTCCATCTGTTAACCTTCTCTGTGTCGCACAAAGACACGGTGGGTGGATGGAACCAAAGATCTCAAATTTGGACTCATCAGACCAAAGCACAGATTTCCAATGGTCTAATGTCCATTCCTTGTGTTCTTTAGCCCAAACAAGTCTCTTCTGCTTGTTGGCTGTCCTTAGCAGTGGTTTCCTAGCAGCTATTTTACCATGAAGGCCTGCTGCACAAAGTCTCCTCTTAACAGTTGTTGTAGAGATGTGTCTGCTGCTAGAACTCTGAGTGGCATTGACCTGGTCTCTAATCTGAGCTGCTGTTAACCTGCGATTTCTGAGGCTGGTGACTCAGATAAACTTATCCTCAGAAGCAGAGGTGACTCTTGGTCTTCCTTTCCTGGGGCGGTCCTCATGTGAGCCAGTTTCTTTGTAGCTCTTGATGGTTTTTGCAACTGTACTTGGGGATACTTTCAAAGTTTTCCCAATTTTTCACACTGACTGACCTTTATTTCTTAAAGTAATGATGGCCACTCGTTTTTTCTTTTCTTAGCTGCTTTTTTCTTGCCATAATACAAATCCTAACATTCTATTCAGTAGGACTATCAGCTGTGTATCCACCAGACTTCTACTCAACACAACTGATGGTCCCAACCCCATTTATAAGGCAAGAAATCCTACTTATTAAACCTGACAGACAACACCTGTGAAGTGAAAACCATTTCCGGTGACTACCTCTTGAAGCTCATCAAGAGAATGCCAAGAGTGTGCAAAGCAGTCATCAAAGCAAAAGGTGGCTACTTTAAAGAACCTAGAATATAAGACATAATTTCAGCTTTTTCACACTTTTTTGTTAAGTATATAATTCCACATGTGTTAATTCATAGTTTTGATGCCTTCAGTTTGAATTCCGATTTTCATAGTCATGAAAATACAGAAAAATCTTTAAATGAGAAGGTGTGTCAAAACTTTTGGTCTGTACTGTATATAAAGTATATATATCTACAGTGGGGAAAATAAGTATTTGATACTAATGCCGATTTTGCAAGTTAGCTAGAATTCTGTCTCTCACAGATCTGCTAGTTTTTCTGTTTTTCTTTTTCATTACCTGTATTAATTGCACCTGTTTTAATTTCTTACCTGTATAAAAGACAACTATCCACACAATCAATCACACTTCAACCTCTCCATCATGGCCAAGAACAAAGAGCTGTCTAAGGACACCAGGGACAAAATTGTAGACCTGCACAAGGCTGAGATGGGCTACAGGACAATCGGCAAGCAGCTTGATGAGAAGGCAACAACTGTTAGCACAATTATTAGAAAATGGAAGCAACACAGAATGACAGTAAACCTTGGTCTGGGGCTCCATGCAAGATCTTGCCTCGTGGGATAAGAATGATTCTTAGAAAAGTCAGCAATCAGCCCAGATCTCCATGGGAGGACCTGGTCAATGACCTGAAGAGATCTGGAACCACAGTCTCAAACACTACAGTTAGTAACACAATATGCAGTCATGTCCAGGCCCATTTGAAGTTCGCCATTGACCCTCTGGATCATCCAGAGGAGGCATGGAAGAAGGGAAGAAGGTCATGTGGTCAGATGAGACCAAAATAGAACATTTTGGTATTAACTCCACTTGCCATGTTTGAAGGAAAAGAAGGATGGTGGGGAAAACATCTTACTTTGAGGGTGCTTTTCTTCCAAGAGGACAGGATGACTTTACTGTATTGAAGGTAGGAAGGATGGAGTCATGTATCACAAGATTTTGTCCAACAACCTCTATCCCTCAGTAAGAGCATTGAAGATGGTTCATGGATGGGTCTTCCAGCATGACAATAACCCAAAACACACAGCCAGGGGCACTAAGCAGTGGCTCGGTAAGAAGCATTTCAAGGTCCTGGAGTAGCCTAGTCAGTCTACACACCTGAACCCAATAGAAAATCTTTGGAATGAGCTGAAACTCAATGTTGCCCAGTGACAGCCCTGAAACCTGAAAGATTTGGAGAAGATCTGTATAAAGGATTAGACCAAAATCTTTGCTGCAATATGTGAAAACTTGGTCAAGAACTACAGGAAACGTCTGACCTCTGTAATTGCAAACAAAGGTTTCTGTACCAAATATTAAGTTCGGCTTATCTGTCTTATGAAATACTTATTTCATACAATTAAATACAATTAATTATGTAAAATTCATACAATGTTTTTCTGGAATTTTTTAACATTCTGTCTCTCACAGTTGACGTGTACCTACGATAAAAATTATAGACCTCTCAAATCTTTGTAGGAGGGAAAACTTGCAAAATTGGCAGTGTATCAAATACTTATTTTCTCCACTGTATATACTGTATATACACAGTTGTGCTCAAAAGTTTACATACCCCAGCAGAATTTTTGCTTTCTTGGCCTTTTTTCAGAGAATATGAATGATAACACCAACGCTTTTCTCCACTCATGGTTAGTGGTTGGGTGAAGCTATTTATTGTCAAACTACTGTGTTTTCTCTTTTTAGATCATAATGACAACCCTAAACATCCAAATGACCCTGATCAAAAATTCACATACCCTTGTGATTTTGGCCTGATAACAAGCACAGAAGTTGATACAAATGGGTTTCAATGGCTACTAAAGGTAATATCCTCACCTGTGACCTGTTTGCTTGTAATCAGTGTGTGTGCATAAAAGTTAAGTGAGACAGACTCTTGCATCTTCCATCCAGCCACTGACTTTTCTGGATTGTGAGTCATGGGGAAAGCAAAAGAATTGTCAATGGATCTATGGGAAAAGGTAGTTGAACTGTCTAAAACAGGAAAGGAATACAAAAAATATCCAAGAAATTGATGATGCCAGTCAGAAGCATTCAAACTGTAATTAACAAATGGAAAATTAGGGTCTCCGTAAAAACAAAACCATGGTCAGGTAGACCAACAAAAATGTTGTCAACAACTTCCAGGAATATTGTTTGGTACACAAAGAAAAACCCACAAATAACATTAGCTGAAATACAGGACTCTCTGAAAACTAGCCGTGTGGCTGTTTCAAGATGCACAATAAGGAGGCACTTGAAGAAAAATAAGATGCACAATAAGGAGGCACTTGAAAAAAAATGTGCTGCATGGTTGAGTCACCCGAAGAAAGCCATTGCTGCACAAATGCCACAAAGTATCTCATCTACAATATGCAAAACAGCACAGAGACAAGCCTCAAAACTTGTGGAACAAGGTAATTTGGAGTCATGAGGTCAGAAGCATTACATTTGGAGAGAGGTTGTTGGATGCCGGGAATCTCCCACTGCATGGGGTAGATCCCAAGCCTTGTCTGCCTCTGCAGTCTCCCATTCTGTTTCAGCCACAGTGGGAGATGCACAGCAAAGACATCGGTCTCAGTGTCTTGCCAAGACTCATGCTGTTCGCTTGGTTACTGCAGGCTCTCCAGCCAAAGCTATAGTACCTACCAATAGGCAGCAGTGAACAGGCCTTTCAGAGGCTAAGTCCAGAAATCTCCCTACTGAGCATGCTCGTGAAGTGGCGACCTCTCATTGGTGTTTGGTCATCAGTTGCTTGGGAGTTGTGGCAGTTCCGGATTGGTCCACGAGCAAGGTACTGTCTGACTGGACTTGAACAGGAACATATAAAAGGTTTCCTGGAGCGCACGCAGGCGCACTAAGATCATTTATACCTGATGAGTGTGTGAACATAATGGTAGTGTGGACTTGTCTGCGTGTGCTCAGTGCAGGCGTAAAGCCTTTAGAATTCTGGCACCTCCGGAGAGGAGTTTGAGTGAATTCAGGGCAGGCGTATAGATTTAGGAATTTCGGCACCTTCGGAGAGGGGTTCGTGTGCGTGTATACACTGCTTTTGTGTCCACTACCTGTTCCCTTGCCCCTGTGAGGGTTGTGTTCTCCTGTGAGATTAACAGGGATCATGTTTAGCATCATACCTGCTCTGTTACTGTGTGCAAATAACGCAGCTCTACTGCAGAGCATCTTTTCCGTTACTGTGTGCAACTGACACAGCCTTGTGTGCTATACACTGAGTGACATTTAAATCAGTGCAAGCTAGCTATCGCTCGCTGTGTGTTCCGCCATTAATCACATTAGCTGCAGTTTTCCATCTCTGCACGGTGGACCCCAGGTTGCGATCGCAACCCTAACAGAGGTCAGCAAGGCCTATGATGAAAGGAACACCATTCCTACTGTAAAGCACGGAGGTGGATCGCTGATGTTCTGGGCATGTGTGAGCTACCAAGGCACAGGAAACTTGGTCAAATTTTAAGAAAAGATGAATGCAGCACAATATCAGCAAATACTGGAGGAAAATTTGCATTCATTAGCCCGGAAGCTGCGCATGGGAGGTACTTGGACATTCCAACATGAGAGCAATCCCAAACACAAGGTCAAGTCGACCTGTCATTTGCTACAGCAGAACAAATTGAAGGTTCTGGAGTGGCCATCTCAGTCTCCAGACCTCAATATCATTGAGCCACTCTGGGGAGATCTCAAGCACGCAGTTCATGCAAGACAGCCCAGGAATTTACAGGAACAGGAGGCGTTTTGCCTAAAAGAGTGGATAGCTTTATCATCTGAGAAATAAAGAACCTCATCCACAACTACCACAAAAGACTTCAAGCTGTCCTTGATGTTAGAATGGTGAAAACCATTTCCGGTGACTACCTCTTGAAGCTCATCAAGAGAATGCCAAGAGTGTGCAAAGCAGTCATCAAAGCAAAAGGTGGCTACTTTGAAGAACCTAGAATATAAGACATATTTTCAGTTGTTTCACACTTTTTTGTTAAGTAAATAATTCCACATGTGTTAATTCAAAGTTTTGATGCCTTCAGTGTGAATTTACAATTTTCATAGTCATGAAAATACAGAAAAATCTTTAAATGAGAAGGTGTGTCCAAACTTTTGGTCTGTACTGTATATGTGACTTAACATGATGCCACCTGCGGTGTTTGGCAACGGATGGCCGACGCTGGTAAATGAGACCGCTGGGGCTGATGGTGACGCAGCTGGGATGGTTCTGCTCCCCACAGGTGGAGTGGGGCCCAAGGGCTACCGGTCCCGTTTATGTCATGTTTCATGTACCTTGTGGTGCAGAACTCAGGGCGCAAGAGATCACTGAATGATACGAGGGCTGTAGTTTTCTTTTCCTTTACTTGATGGTTGATAGTGCAGACCGGGGTACTGGTAACAGATTGTAATGGAGAGCCAGGCAGCCTGGAAGCAATTTTTGGATACACCTGGCCAGCTAGGTTCGGAGGCCTTCCTTCTGCGCTGTCCTCCATTTTTCCTTGCTGCTTAACAGCTCACCCCCCTGCTCCAAGCTGACTCTCTTTTTAAAAACTCACCGTTGCCCGCATGGCAGGCAGCTTGAACTCCAGGCTCTGGTATGCTGCTGTGCCACCGGGTATTAGATCAGGCCAGGAGACCTGCAGTCCCCTGCCCTTCGGATTTAGCTGCCGGATTTAGCTGGACTTCAGTACTCATACAACCACGGATTCCGGTAGCCGGTTCCTATCGCTCAGCTCTGCAGTGAGTTTAATCACAGCTCCACTCCCCAGGTTCTTCGCTTCTTCTCTCCTACTGACACCTGGTAAGGGGACCCCTCCATGCTTTCAGGCATGACAATACTCCCTGTGAGGGAGGCAATGCCACTGTGGCAACCGGACTCCTGGGGTGCCACATTCCCCCCTAGTGAAATTCAGTACTCCTGGACTGAAGAAACAAATAACAAACAAATTAACAAATGAACAATCATAACTATTTATAAGTTTTCAAAAATAAAAATGACAAAAATCAAAGCTCAAAAATAGTCCTGGTGACGATTAGTCAATTCGTCATTGTCCATTGTTAATTCCTGAGCCAGGTTGGTAACTATATACATGTATTGTCCTGGTCACAACGAGTCCAGTGACCCAATAGTTCATTAAATCAAGTAAAATAGGATTGCTCAAGAGTTCTTACAGAGTCACTGTAGGCTAATATGCTTGACGGTTACGTACTTACATTACATATTTACATGTCTTCTATACACAATCTACTATCTACTTACATACAAAACCTTATGGGGATCTAACATAGGGTGCTACGGGTAGACCTTTGTAGCACTGGTACTTGGGTAGTGCACTCTCTATTGGATGCGCTACGAGTGACTCTACGTAACATGGGTAATGGGTATACCTGATGTTCTACGACCACTGATGCTCATCATGGGCATGACAGATTCGCTGCTGCTTGAGCCCGCTGGTCTTCAGGCTGGTCTTGAGTTGCATCTCTTTCTGGCACTACTAGCTGGGGAAAGGTCTAAATGGGTACGACTATGGCCTGGTTCACCCTTGTCCAATTTGCAGGGAACTCGCCGAGTACTGTGCTGATCTTTTCCTCCACCTCTTCCATTGGCTGAGGAATGTTTTGGTCTTCAATCCTTTCCTTTAGTTAGTTAGGGCATGGTTTTAGATGATCCCTCGACACTGCCACTGAGGTTTCTCCCCCATCTTTACTGATGAGGCACACCTTGGTGTTATCAAAGTCTGAAGGTGAAATGGTGTATGGCTCAGCCTCCCACTGGTCATCTAGTTTGTGAACTCGTATCTTCCTTTTGAGTACCTGTTCTCCAGGTGACAAGGGAACTGCAGGGGCTTGCTGATTATAGATTTCTTTCCTGCCTCTGTCTTGCCTGGGACAAACTTTTCTCTACACATTCTTGCACCTTGTGATATTGCTGCTGCCGCTCCGTATCCCAGTCTGCATCTGGTGATGTCATCTCAGTTGTTGAAACTCCCATGTCCAAGTCAATGGGTAACTTGCCAAGTCTTGCCTTCATCAGGTAGGCGGGTGTACAGTTGGTGGAGTTCACCGGGATGTGGTTATATAAGTCTACCAAATCCGGTAACTTCTCTGGCCACAGGCTACGCTCTTCCAGGGGCAGAGTCTTCAACAGGTCTATTACTACCTGGTTAATTTTCTCACATAACTCATTGGTCTGGGGATGACAAGGTGTGGTTCTTATTTTCTTGCAGCCTTACAGGATACAGAGCTCTTGGAACACTCCTGCTTCAAAGGCTTGGCCAGTAAGCACTCATTCAGGGTAACCGAGCGGGCAACAAAAGTGTTGTTGACATGCTTTGGCTGCCGTCTTCTCCATCTTATCCTTCACTGACACTACTACCAGGAATCGGGAGTAGTGGTCTACTATGGCCGGTACCTCTCCTTCATGGATGGATGATCTCCGGTGGGGATATGGTGTTGGACCCCTTTTACCTGCCCAAAGTCTAGAGGGTGTTTACTAAAGACCCGCTCATATTCTCAAACCACCTGGTAAACCCCATTCTTTTGGTGCGAAGGGGTGGAGTGAGTACTGACAGTGACGTGTAGCTTCTGACACCAGTCCTCCAGCTGCCCCTCAGAGCCTTTGTCCTCCACCTGGTCAGACAGAAGCAAGGGTTCCACGGCCTTTATTGCATTATTATTGACAGTGAACAGCTTAGCAAGGGTGGCATACCCGGGTAAATGGACCTCGTTCTCCCCACAATTCAGGATTCGTATTGGTACCCTCCCCTTGCGGACATCGACTACCCCTCTGGCTGTCAGGATAGTGGGTCTACTATCAGAGTACATGGGTTCTACCAGAGCCTGGTAATCTTGACATCTGAGGCCTATTGCTGCTCAACACCAAATCAACATTTCACTCCTGGGGGGTATTGCAATGGGGAATGGATCATTCACCCTGACATTGCCAACTTCTTCACAAAACAGCTCTACCTGTTGTGTCTGCATCAGGGCTCTGGTTTCCTTTTGCAGGACACGCTGTTGACTGGAACTGGTGGTCTCGACTACCTGTTGCAACAAAACAATAATCTCTCCAAGACAATTCTCTATTACATTGGTGCCTAGAGTAATCATAGGATGACATTCTTGTCTGTCAATATCAACTATAATCAAACCTTTCAACTGCAATTCTACTTGGCCAACCTTGATGGTCACCTCCTTGTCACCTCCTTGTACCCCACCTGAGGCAAGGGCTGACCATTGCTGGCAAAGATGTTAAAGTGTTCATTTGAGCTGCGAGTAATGACTCAATAAGCCCAATACTGTTTAAAAAGGATATATGGTATTGTTGTCACCTGGGAGCCAGTGTCCAATAAAGCATTCATCGGGATGCCATCAAGCATGATGGGCAGGATCGGCCGTCCACCCACATACTTGTCTCGCCAGCATTGTGGGCCCGGTCTTCTTACTCCTGGGGGTAGGCCCTCTGCTCCAGGGGTTGCTTGTTTAAATTACAGAATCTTGTGATGTTCCCTGCCTTGTTGCAGCGGCGACAGATGGGTCATCCTGTTATGGTCCCAATGGCAGGGGACCTCAGAGATTACCGCAAAGTCTGCAAAACATAAATACTAGCTCATAGGGAAGTGGTAACTAGGCTGACCATATACCTGATCCTGGTCACAAACACTAACAGCAGCCGGGGAACGTGCCTACGTTGATCCTAGACGTCTCGCGCTAGCCGGAGAACTAACTAACCCTATCAGGGAAAATAAGACCTCTCTTGCCTCCAGAGAAAAGACCCCAAAGTAATACAAGCCCCCAACAAATAATAACGGTGAGGTAAGAAGAAAAGACAAACGTAGGAATGAACTAGATTTAGCAAAGAGAGGCCCACTGACTAATAGCAGAATATAGTAAGAAGACTTATATGGTCAGCAAAAAACCCTGCAAAATATCCACGCTGAATATCCAAGAACCCCCAAACCGACTGACGGTGTGGGGGGAGAATATCAGCCCCCTAGAGCTTCCAGCGATATCAGGAATCACATTTTGTACAAGCTGGACAAAAAATAAGAACAATGCAAATGATCAAAAGTACGAAAGCAGGACTTAGCTTATCTTGCAAAGAACCAGGACCTGAAGACAGGAGCAAACAGAAGTGAACTGATTACAACGATGCCAGGCACTGGACTGAGAATCCAGGAAGTTTAAATAGCAACACCCATGGTCTAACGAAGCAGGTGAGTACCAACCTGGTAAAAGACAATCCAAGTGCCAAATCACTAGTGACCACAAGAGGGAGCCAAAAGGTATAGTTCACAACAGTACCCCCCCTTCAAGGAGGGGTCACCGAACCCTCACCAAGACCACCAGGGCGACCAGGATGAGCAGCGTGGAAGGCACGAACCAAATCGGCCGCATGAACATCAGAGGCGGCCACCCAGGAATTATCCTCCTGACCATAGCCCTTCCATTTGACCAAATACTGAAGCCTCCGTCTAGAGAGACGAGAATCCAAGATCTTCTCCACCACGTACTCCAACTCGCCCTCAACAAACACCGGAGCAGGAGGCTCAACAGCAGAAACCACAGGCACAACGTACCGCCGCAACAAAGACCTATGGAACACGTTGTGAATGGCAAACGACACCGGAAGATCCAAACGAAAAGAAACCGGGTTAAGAACTTCCAAAATTTTATAAGGACCAATAAAGCGAGGCTTAAACTTAGGAGAGGAAACCTTCAGAGGGACATACCGAGAAGACAACCAAACCAAATCCCCAACACTAAGTCGGGGGCCCACACCGCGGCGGCGGTTGGCAAAACGCTGAGCCTTCTCCTGTGACAACTTCAAGTTGTCCACCACATGATTCCAAATCCGCTGCAACCTATCCACCACGGAATCCACCCCAGGACAGTCAGAAGACTCAACATGACCCGAGGAGAAACGAGGATGAAAACCAGAGTTGCAGAAGAATGGCGAAACCAAAGTAGCGGAACTAGCCCGATTATTAAGGGCAAACTCCGCCAATGGCAAGAAGGTCACCCAATCATCCTGGTCCGCAGAAACAAAACATCTCAAATAAGCCTCCAATGTCTGATTAGTTCGCTCCGTTTGACCATTAGTCTGAGGATGGAAGGCAGATGAAAACGACAAATCAATGCCCATTTTAGCACAAAAAGATCGCCAGAATCTGGACACAAACTGGGATCCTCTGTCGGACACGATATTCTCCGGAATGCCGTGTAACCGAACCACATTCTGAAAAAACAAAGGAACCAGATCGGAAGAGGAAGGCAACTTAGGCAAGGGTACCAAATGGACCATCTTGGAAAAATGATCACACACCACCCAAATGACAGACATTCCTTGAGACACCGGAAGATCAGAAATGAAATCCATGGAAATGTGTGTCCAAGGCCTCTTCGGGACGGGCAAGGGCAGAAGCAACCCGCTAGCACGAGAACAACAAGGCTTAGCCCGAGCACAAGTCCCACAGGACTGCACAAATGACCGCACATCCCGTGACAAGGAAGGCCACCAAAAGGACCTAGCCACCAAATCTCGGGTACCAAAAATTCCCGGATGCCCTGCCAACACCGAGGAATGAACCTCGGAAATGACTTTGCTGGTCCATTTATCAGGAACAAACAGTCTGTCGGGTGGACAAGAGTCAGGTCTACCAGCCTGAAATCTCTGCAACACACGTCGCAAATCAGGAGATATGGCCGACACGATTACTCCCTCTTTAAGAATACCAGCCGGCTCCGAAACTCCAGGAGAGTCAGGCACAAAGCTCTTAGAAAGAGCATCAGCCTTAACATTCTTCGAACCAGGCAGGTACGAGACCACAAAGTCAAAACGAGAGAAAAACAATGACCAACGAGCCTGTCTAGGATTCAGGCGCTTAGCAGACTTGAGATACATCAGATTTTTGTGATCAGTCAAGACCACCACACGATGCTTAGCACCCTCGAGCCAATGACGCCACTCCTCAAATGCCCACTTCATGGCCAACAACTCCCGATTACCAACATCATAGTTCCGCTCAGCAGGCGAAAACTTCCTAGAGAAAAAAGCACATGGTCTCATCACAGAGCAACCAGAGCCTCTCTGCGACAAAACAGCCCCAGCACCAATCTCAGAAGCATCCACCTCAACCTGAAAGGGAAGTGAGACATCAGGCTGGCACAAAACAGGCGCCGAAGTAAACCGGCGCTTCAGCTCCTGGAAGGCCTCCACGGCTGCAGGAGCCCAATTAGCCACATCAGAACCTTTCTTGGTCATATCCGTCAAAGGTTTAACGCTAGAAAAATTAGCGATAAAGCGACGGTAGAAATTAGCAAACCCCAAGAACTTCTGAAGACTCTTAACAGAAGTGGGCTGAGTCCAATCATGAATAGCTCGGACCTTGACTGGGTCCATCTCCACAGCAGAAGGGGAGAAAATAAAACCCAAAAAGGAAACCTTCTGCACTCCAAAGAGACACTTTGAGCCCTTCACAAACAAAGCGTTATCATGCAAAACCTGAAACACCATCCTGACCTGCTTTACATGAGAATCCCAATCATCCGAGAAAACTAGAATATCATCCAGATACACAATCAAAAATGTATCCAGATATTTCCGGAAGATATCATGCATAAAGGACTGAAACACTGAAGGGGCATTAGAGAGCCCAAAGGGCATCACCAAGTATTCAAAATGACCTTCGGGCGTATTGAATGCAGTTTTCCATTCATCTCCCTGCCTAATGCGCACAAGGTTGTACGCCCCACGAAGATCTATCTTGGTGAACCACTTGGCACCCTTAATCCGAGCAAACAAGTCTGACAATAGTGGCAAAGGATACTGAAACTTAACAGTGATTTTATTCAGAAGCCGATAGTCTATACAAGGTCTCAAAGACCCGTCTTTCTTGGCCACAAAAAAGAATCCCGCACCGAGAGGGGAAGAGGATGGACGAATATGCCCCTTCTCCAAAGACTTCTTGACATAAGAACGCATCGCGGCATGCTCGGGTACAGACAAATTAAATAATCGTCCCTTAGGAAATTTACTGCCAGGAATCAAATCTATAGCGCAGTCACAGTCCCTATGAGGAGGAAGAGCACTGGACCTGGACTCACTGAATACATCCTGATAGTCACACAAATACTCAGGAACTTCTGAAGGAATAGAAGTAGCAATAGACACCGGCGGAGAATCGCAATGAATTCCCTGACAACCCCAACTTGACACAGACATAGCCTTCCAATCCAAAACAGGATTATGGGTCTGTAACCATGGCAGACCTAAAACGACCAAATAATTCATTTTATGCAGAACAAGAAAACGAATCACCTCCCGATGTTCAGGAGTCATGCACATGGTCACTTGTGTCCAATACTGCGGTTTATTTTCCGCCAGTGGCGTAGCATCAATTCCTCTGAGAGGAATCGGAACTTTTAAAGGCTCCAGGACAAAACCGCAGCGTTTGGCAAACGACAAGTCCATAAGACTCAGGGCAGCACCTGAATCCACAAATGCCATAACAGGGTAGGAAGACAATGAACAAATTAAAGTCACAGACAAAATAAATTTAGGCTGCAAATTACCAATGGTGACAGGACTGACAACCTTGGTTAGGCGTTTAGAGCATGCTGATATAACATGTGTAGAATCACCACAGTAAAAACACAGCCCATTCTGACGTCTATGATTTTGTCGTTCGGTTCTAGTCAGGATTCTATCACATTGCATTGAGACAGGTGTCTGTTCAGACAACACCGCCAGAGGTTTAGCGGATTTGCGCTCCCGCAAACGCCGATCAATCTGAATAGCCAGCGCCATAGAATCATTCAGACTTGTAGGAATTGTAAAACCCACCATCACATTCTTAATGGCTTCAGAAAGGCCATTTCTGAAATTTGCGGCCAGAGCACATTCATTCCATCGAGTAAGCACGGACCACTTCCGAAATTTTTGGCAGTACACCTCAGCTTCATCCTGGCCCTGAGAGATGGCCAGTAGAGCTTTTTCTGCCTGAATTTCAAGATTAGGCTCCTCATAAAGCAATCCGAGCGCCAGAAAAAACGCATCAACATCCGCCAATGCCGGATCTCCTGGCGCTAACGAGAAAGCCCAATCCTGAGGGTCGCCACGTAAGAAGGAGATAACAATTTTTACTTGCTGAGCTGAATCTCCAGACGAACGAGGTTTCAAAGATAGAAACAATTTACAATTATTCCTAAAATTCCTAAATTTAAATCGGTCTCCAGAGAACAGCTCAGGAATAGGTATCTTAGGCTCTGACATAGGACTGTGTTGTGAAATTGGATTCTGGGCTCCCCCGGTGGCCACTTGTGGAATTGTACTTGTGTGCATCATCCCCTCTGTTCACCTGCTCCTATCAGGATGTGGGAGTCGCTATATAACCTTGCTCCTCTGTCAGTTTCTTGCCGGTCAACAATGTAATCAGAAGCCTTTCTGTGCATGTTCCTGCTACTAGACAACTCCCAGCTAAGTTGGACTTTTGTCCTTGTGTGTTTTTGCATTTTGTTCCTGTTCACAGCTGCTGTTTCGTTACTGTGTCTGGAAAGCTCTTGTGAGCGGAAATTGCCACTCTGGTGTTATGAGTTAATGCTAGAGTCTTAAAGTAATTTCTGGATGGTGTTTTGATAGGGTTTTCTGCTGACCATGAAAGTGCCCTTTCTGTCTTCTTGCTATCTAGTAAGCGGACCTCGATTTTTGCTAAACCTATTTTCATACTACGTTTGTCATTTCATCTAAAATCACCGCCAATATATGTGGGGGCCTCTGTCTGCCTTTTGGGAAAATTTCTCTAGAGGTGAGCCAGGACTGTCTTTTCCTCTGCTATGATTAGGTAGTTCTCCGGCTGGCGCTGGGCATCTAGGGATAAAAAAACGTAGGCATGCTACCCGGCCACTTCTAGTTGTGCGGCAGGTTTAGTTCATGGTCAGTATAGTTTCCATCTTCCAAGAGCTAGTTCTCATATATGCTGGGCTATGTTCTCTCGCCATTGAGAATCATGACAGTTTGACCGGCCAAAAAAAAGGGTTAAATTACTGGCTGAGAAAGGAGAGAAAAAAGAAGTCTGCTACAATTTTTTTTTTTTTTTTTTCCTCTAGTTCTGAGTGTGCTCTTAATTGAATCACTTGCTAGTCTGCCTATACTGCAGCCTTCCTCTCTTTCTCTCCTTCTAATCCTTGAATGGCTCTGTGTTCACCTGTTTCAAATGGATCTTCAGAGTGTAGCTACAGGTTTGAATAATCTCGCCACAAAGGTACAAAATTTGCAAGATTTTGTTGTTCATGCACCTATGTCTGAGCCTAGAATTCCTTTGCCTGAATTCTTCTCGGGGAATAGATCTCACTTTCAAAATTTTAAAAATAATTGCAAATTGTTTTTGTCCCTGAAGTCTCGCTCTGCCGGAGACCCTGCACAGCAGGTCAGGATTGTAATTTCCTTGCTCCGGGGCGACCCTCAAGACTGGGCTTTTGCATTGGCACCAGGGGATCCTGCGTTGCTCAATGTGGATGCGTTTTTTCTGGCCTTGGGGTTGCTTTATGAGGAACCTCATTTAGAGCTTCAGGCGGAAAAAGCCTTGATGTCCTTGTCTCAGGGGCAAGATGAAGCTGAAATATACTGCCAAAAATTCCGCAAATGGTCTGTGCTTACTCAGTGGAATGAGTGCGCCCTGGCGGCGATTTTCAGAGAAGGTCTCTCTGATGCCATTAAGGATGTTATGGTGGGGATCCCTGTGCCTGCGAGTCTGAATGAGTCCATGACGATGGCTATTCAGATCGATAGGCGTCTGCGGGAGCGCAAACCTGTGCACCATTTGGCGGTGTCTACTGAGAAAACGCCAGAAAATATGCAATGTGATAGAATTCTGTCCAGAAGCGAGCGGCAGAATTTTAGACGAAAAAATGGGTTGTGCTTCTATTGTGGTGATTCAACTCATGTTATATCAGCATGCTTTAAGCGTACTAAGAAGCCTGACAAGTCTGTTTCAATTAGCACTTTACAGTCTAAGTTTATTCTATCTGTGACCCTGATTTGTTCTTTGTCATCTATTACCGCGGACGCCTATGTCGACTCTGGCGCTGCTTTGAGTCTTATGGATTGGTCCTTTGCCAAACGCTGTGGGTATGATTTGGAGCCATTGGAGGCTCCGATACCTCTGAAAGGGATTGACTCCACCCCATTGGCTAGTAATAAACCACAATACTGGACACAAGTGACTATGCGTGTTAATCCGGATCACCAGGAGGTTATTCGCTTTCTGGTGCTGTATAATCTACATGATGTTTTGGTGCTGGGATTGCCATGGCTGCAATCTCATAACCCAGTCCTCGACTGGAGAGCTATGTCTGTGTTAAGCTGGGGATGTAAAGGAACTCATGGGGACGTACCTTTGGTTTCCATTTCATCATCTATTCCCTCTGAGATTCCTGAATTCTTGTCTGACTTTCGTGACGTTTTTGAAGAACCCAAGGTTGGTTCACTACCTCCGCACCGGGAGTGCGATTGTGCCATAGACTTGATCCCGGGTAGTAAATACCCTAAGGGTCGTTTATTTAATCTGTCTGTGCCTGAACACGCGGCTATGCGAGAATATATAAAGGAGTCCTTGGAAAAGGGACATATTCGTCCTTCGTCATCTCCCTTAGGAGCCGGTTTTTTCTTTGTGTCTAAGAAAGACGGCTCTTTGAGGCCGTGTATTGATTATCGACTTTTGAATAAAATCACGGTTAAATATCAATATCCGTTACCACTGCTTACTGATTTGTTTGCTCGTATAAAGGGGGCCAAGTGGTTCTCTAAGATTGATCTCCGTGGGGCGTATAATTTGGTGCGAATCAAGCAGGGGGATGAGTGGAAAACCGCATTTAATACGCCCGAGGGCCATTTTGAGTATTTGGTGATGCCTTTTTGTCTTTCAAATGCCCCTTCAGTCTTCCAGTCCTTTATGCATGACATTTTCCGCGATTATTTGGATAAATTTATGATTGTGTATCTGGATGATATTCTGATTTTTTCGGATGACTGGGACTCTCATGTCCAGCAGGTCAGGAGGGTTTTTCAGGTTTTGCGGTCTAATTCCTTGTGTGTGAAGGGTTCTAAGTGTGTTTTTGGGGTTCAAAAGATTTCCTTCTTGGGATACATTTTTTCCCCCTCTTCCATCGAGATGGATCCTGTCAAGGTTCAGGCTATTGGTGATTGGACGCAACCCTCTTCTCTTAAGAGTCTTCAGAAATTTTTGGGCTTTGCTAACTTTTATCGTCGATTTATTGCTGGTTTTTCTGATGTTGTAAAACCATTGACTGATTTGACTAAGAAGGGTGCTGATGTTGCTGATTGGTCCCCTGATGCTGTGGAGGCCTTTCGGGAGCTCAAGCGCCGCTTTTCTTCCGCCCCAGTGTTGCGTCAGCCTGATGTTGCTCTTCCTTTTCAGGTTGAGGTCGACGCTTCTGAAATCGGAGCTGGGGCGGTGTTGTCGCAGAGAAGTTCCGACTGCTCCGTGATGAGACCTTGTGCTTTTTTTTCCCGTAAATTTTCGCCCGCCGAGCGGAATTATGATATTGGGAATCGGGAGCTTTTGGCCATGAAGTGGGCTTTTGAGGAGTGGCGTCACTGGCTTGAGGGGGCCAGACATCAGGTGGTGGTATTGACTGACCACAAAAATTTAATTTACCTTGAGTCTGCCAGGCGCCTGAATCCTAGACAGGCGCGCTGGTCGTTGTTTTTCTCTCGGTTTAATTTTGTGGTGTCTTACCTACCGGGTTCTAAGAATGTTAAGGCGGATGCCCTTTCTAGGAGTTTTGAGCCTGACTCCCCTGGTAATTCTGAGCCCACAGGTATCCTTAAAGATGGAGTGATATTGTCTGCCGTTTCTCCAGACCTGCGGCGGGCCTTGCAGGAGTTTCAGGCGGATAGACCTGATCGTTGCCCACCTGGTAGACTGTTTGTTCCTGATGATTGGACCAGTAGAGTCATCTCTGAGGTTCATTCTTCTGCGTTGGCAGGTCATCCTGGAATCTTTGGTACCAGGGATTTGGTGGCAAGGTCCTTCTGGTGGCCTTCCCTGTCACGAGATGTGCGAGGCTTTGTGCAGTCTTGTGACGTTTGTGCTCGGGCCAAGCCTTGTTGTTCTCGGGCTAGTGGATTGTTGTTACCCTTGCCTATCCCGAAGAGGCCTTGGACGCACATCTCGATGGATTTTATTTCGGATCTGCCTGTTTCTCATAAGATGTCTGTCATCTGGGTGGTGTGTGACCGTTTCTCTAAGATGGTCCATCTGGTTCCCTTGCCTAAGTTGCCTTCTTCTTCCGAGTTGGTTCCTCTGTTTTTTCAAAATGTTGTTCGTTTGCATGGTATTCCGGAGAATATCGTTTCTGACAGAGGGACCCAATTCGTGTCTAGATTTTGGCGGGCATTCTGTGCTAGGATGGGCATAGATTTGTCTTTTTCGTCTGCTTTCCATCCTCAGACTAATGGCCAGACCGAGCGGACTAATCAGACCTTGGAGACATATTTGAGGTGTTTTGTGTCTGCGGATCAGGATGATTGGGTTGCTTTTTTGCCTTTGGCGGAGTTCGCCCTCAATAATCGGGCCAGCTCTGCCACCTTGGTGTCCCCGTTTTTCTGTAATTCGGGGTTTCATCCTCGATTTTCCTCCGGTCAAGTGGAATCTTCGGATTGTCCTGGAGTGGATGCTGTGGTGGAGAGGTTCCATCAGATTTGGGGGCAGGTGGTGGACAATTTGAAGTTGTCCCAGGAGAAGACTCAGCTTTTTGCCAACCGCCGTCGTCGTGTTGGTCCTCGGCTTTGTGTTGGGGACTTGGTGTGGTTGTCTTCTCGTTTTGTCCCTATGAGGGTTTCTTCTCCTAAGTTTAAGCCTCGGTTCATCGGCCCGTACAAGATATTGGAGATTCTTAACCCTGTGTCCTTCCGTTTGGACCTCCCTGCATCCTTTTTGATTCATAATGTTTTTCATCGGTCATTGTTGCGCAGGTATGAGGTACCGGCTGTGCCTTCCGTTGAGCCTCCTGCTCCGGTGTTGGTTGAGGGTGAGTTGGAGTACGTTGTGGAAAAGATCTTGGACTCTCGTGTTTCCAGACGGAAACTCCAGTATCTGGTCAAATGGAAGGGATACGGTCAGGAGGATAATTCTTGGGTCACTGCCTCTGATGTTCATGCCTCCGATCTTGTCCGTGCCTTTCATAGGGCTCATCCTGATCGCCCTGGTGGTTCTGGTGAGGGTTCGGTGCCCCCTCCTTGAGGGGGGGTACTGTTGTGAAATTGGATTCTGGGCTCCCCCGGTGGCCACTTGTGGAATTGTACTTGTGTGCATCATCCCCTCTGTTCACCTGCTCCTATCAGGATGTGGGAGTCGCTATATAACCTTGCTCCTCTGTCAGTTTCTTGCCGGTCAACAATGTAATCAGAAGCCTTTCTGTGCATGTTCCTGCTACTAGACAACTCCCAGCTAAGTTGGACTTTTGTCCTTGTGTGTTTTTGCATTTTGTTCCTGTTCACAGCTGCTGTTTCGTTACTGTGTCTGGAAAGCTCTTGTGAGCGGAAATTGCCACTCTGGTGTTATGAGTTAATGCTAGAGTCTTAAAGTAATTTCTGGATGGTGTTTTGATAGGGTTTTCTGCTGACCATGAAAGTGCCCTTTCTGTCTTCTTGCTATCTAGTAAGCGGACCTCGATTTTTGCTAAACCTATTTTCATACTACGTTTGTCATTTCATCTAAAATCACCGCCAATATATGTGGGGGCCTCTGTCTGCCTTTTGGGAAAATTTCTCTAGAGGTGAGCCAGGACTGTCTTTTCCTCTGCTAGGATTAGGTAGTTCTCCGGCTGGCGCTGGGCATCTAGGGATAAAAAAACGTAGGCATGCTACCCGGCCACTTCTAGTTGTGCGGCAGGTTTAGTTCATGGTCAGTATAGTTTCCATCTTCCAAGAGCTAGTTCTCATATATGCTGGGCTATGTTCTCTCGCCATTGAGAATCATGACAGCTTCCCCATTGACTTGCATTGGGTTTCGTGTTTCGGTCGATCCCCGACTTTTAGCGATAATCGGCCGACTGCACTCGACTCGACTCTGGACAAAATCGGGTTTCACAAAACCCGACTCGATCTTAAAAAAATGAAAGTCGCTCAACTCTAGTCCTCAGCTCTATATAGAAAATCACAGCAAACTGAGTAGCGAGGCGCGACCGCTAATATGAACCAGTCCAGCAAGGAAATGATGTGGAAGCAAACAAGTTACCTAAACGAGGAAGTCCAATAAAGTTATTAGTGCGAATGCACACAGTACTTAAATGATGAAGTCCAGCAAAACTTGATCACACTTGTGCATAGTACTTGTTAGTAGGAGTCTAATAATTCACAGATGGTGCATTGTGTGAATGACATCCTGGAAAAGAGAGGACGTGGGGAGAAACAGGGAAAGCGCTATCTAAGCGTAGTAGATGAGTAGATCTTTCTTGGAGAAGAAAGCACAGCTTGAATCTTGCTCACCTGGTGTGGTTGTGCAAAGAGGCACAACACTGGGAAAAGGTTTGCAAACAAAGGAGATCCTTCTGAGGAGAACTCTTGGGAGCCTGTGGGCAATATCTGTGCTCCTCAAAAAATTACTTTGTTCCATCAGAAATATCCTGACAAGCCTGGTCCTGGATCGTCCTGAGGCCGCTTCTGAGGTGGGAGTAATGTAAGGATTCCGGACTTCCCTTGTGCCTGTTCACCCTGATCCAAGAAGGAGTCTTGGATCTCACTCTGCCAGTGGAAGGATATCCTTGCCATTTGATGAGGTACTGCAATTGATTCCTGCGGATCCTAGAATCCAGAATCTTCTCTACAACAAACTGTTCTTGTCCGTCCACTAACACAGGCTGAGGAAGAGGTGTAATATGACCCTGATAAGGATTTGTAGACACTGGTTTTAACAGGGAGACATGAAACACAGGATGTACCTTTAAGGTTCTTGGCAACTTCAGACGACAGGCAACTGAACTCACGATCCCAGAAATCTTGAACTGGCCTATGAATTTTTGTCCCAATTTCTGTGATGGAATGTTCAATCTCAAGTTTTTAGTAGATAACCACACAGCGTCTCCTACTTTGAAAATAGGTGCAGGTCTCCGGAACCTATTGGCAGATTTCTTATATCTCTCCCGTGCAGTAGACAGCGATTCCTTCATGGTTTCCAGATTCTGTCTCATTGCCACCAACCTCTCATGAACTGCAGGCACCGGTGCATCGATCGGGGATTTGGGAAGAATACTGGGATGATAACCCAGGTTGGCAAAGAAAGGTGTTACTTTGGTAGATGAACTCAGAGTTGTTGTAACAAAAATTCTGCAAGCGGAAGTAACTACAACCAGTCATCCTGCGAATGAATGATATAGCGTTGAAGATACTGTTCCAGAGTCTGATTAGTCCACTCCATCTGTCCATTAGTCTGAGGATGATATGCAGAAGACAGACAAACATTAACATCAAGCGCAGAGCAGAATCCCTTCCAAAACCTGGACGTAAACTGCACTCCCCGATCGGAGAAGATTTTGTCCGGAACTCCATGCAGCCGGAACACATTCCGGATGACCATATCTACCCTCTCCTTGGCTGAGGGAAGACCAGTGCAGGGAATGAAGTGGACAGCTTTAGTAAGATGATCAATAACCACCAGAATAGAGTTCTTTCCCCCAGAGGTGGGCAATTCAACTATAAAAACCATTGAAATAGACCCCCAAGGACAAGAGGGGATGGGTAGTGGTTGAAGCAGTCCATTAGGTGATACCCGAGGAGTCTTAAAACGTGCACATACCTCACAAGAGAGAACATAGCTCTTCACGTCCCTCAGACAGGTAGGCCACCAAAAAAAACGGCTCAGGAACTCCTGTGTCTTCTGTACCCCCCGATGACCCGCCAACTTGGAATCATGGACAAACTTGAGGACCTGCAGCTTTACGGCCTCTGGAACGTATAAACGTTGATCCCGGACCCACATACCGTTTTTGAGAACTAAGTTCAAGTCAGCAGTCGGGTTGGTGAGAAATGGATCTGCGTCATAGGCCTTCTTATTCTGAATGACTCTGACAAAATTGGCATGAGACAAGATGGTCTTAGACGCGGTCCCAGGTACGGAATCCGTGGCATGGATTCGGGACAAAGCATACGCTTTCCCATTACGTGAACCTGGGCGGTACGAAATTACAAAATTAAATTGGTTCAAAAATAGACTCCATCGAGCTTGCTGAGGAGAAAGACATCTCGCAGATCTAAGGAATTCCAGGTTGCAATGATCCGTGAGCACAATAACTTGTTGTGCTGCCCCCTGCAGATGGTGTCTCCAATCCTTAAATGCAGCGATAATGGCTAGAAGCTCCTTATCTCCCACATTGTAGTTCTTCTCTGCAACGGGGAGTCTGCGAGAAAAAAAAAGCACATGGATGTAACAAACCCTTCTCTCCCATTCTCTGTGAGAGGATAGCCCCCAGAGCACAGTCCGAAGCGTCCACTTCTACGATGAAAGGATGTGCCAGGTTAGGGTGAATCAATACAGGTGCAGAAGTAAACCAGGACTTAAGACACTCAAAGGCTTCCTGAGCCTGTGCGGACCACACAAAAGTCTTTTCCTTTTTGGTTAGCTGAGTAATAGGTCGAACAATTTCAGTAAAATTACGAATAAATCGTCTATAAAAGTTTGCGAATCTGATGAAACACTGGATCTCCTTGAAATTTTTAGGTGCGGGACAATCAAGAATAGCCTGGGTCTTACTTGCCTCCATGTTAAGCCCCTGAAGCGAGATGACATACCCCAGAAAATGAATCTCAGTGCAATGGAATTCACATTTTTCAGGCTTAATGTACAGGTGATTCTCTTTCAGGCGCCTTAGGACAGTTTTAACATGCTCCTGATGTTCCTGCAAAGAATCAGAAAAAATTAAGATGTC
The DNA here is from genome assembly GCF_051348905.1 of Ranitomeya variabilis. Taxonomy (NCBI): domain Eukaryota; kingdom Metazoa; phylum Chordata; class Amphibia; order Anura; family Dendrobatidae; genus Ranitomeya; species Ranitomeya variabilis. The sequence goes on from NC_135235.1 coordinate 486,218,861, forward strand.
ATCCAGATAGATTATGACAAAATGGTCCAATAGATCTCTGAAAATATAATTAGCCAGATATTGAAAGGTTGCCGGAGCATTGCAGAGACCAAAAGGCATCACCAGATATTCGAAGTGCACATACCGACATCTAAATGCAGTCTTCCATTCATCTCCAGAGCGGATCCTAATTAAATTATATGCTCCCCGAAGATCTAACTTGGAGAAGATCTTGGCCTGTCGCACTCTTTCTAGCAGTTCAGGGATCAACGGTAATGGGTAGCGATTCTGAATAGTCACCTTATTGAGCTCCCGATAGTCGATACATGGTCTAAGAGTTCCATCCTTCTTAATGAAAAAGATGGGTGCTCCTGCTGGTGATGAGGAGGGGCGAATAAAACCCTTAGCCAAATTCTCATCGATGTATTCCTTTAAAGCCTTCAGCTCTGGAGCTGCAAGTGGGTAGACATTCTTAAAAGGAATAGCGGCCCCAGGAAGCAGCTCAATGGGACAATCATACGGTCTGTGAGGAGGAAGCTGGTCTGCCATCTTCTTCTCACAAATGTCTGAAAATTCACTATACACAGATGGTAAAGTAGATACCTCAGTAGCACATTCCGTATCTAGAGGACTTACTTGGTCTGTTACCATGTCTCCATTGATGGGAAAGTGATTTCCTTGGTCTCCCAGTTGATAATAGGATTTTGCGACTACAGCCATGGAATTCCTAAAATTAAAGGGAAATGTGGTGAAGAGATCAACATAAATGACAGCATTTCCTGATGATCAGGGTCTAGCGTCTTGGGAGAGGCAGTCTTAGACAGAGAGTGAAAAATGGCATTCACAGAAAAACTAGACTCAGACGTAATGGATTCAGCATCCTGATTCTCAAATTCCCCAACCGTGGCTAGTATCTTGTGAGGCCGCTTGGGACTATTGATAAGAAAGTGATCTGACTGACCGCAGTAAAAGCCCAGACTTTCCCGGAAACGATGCTCCCTGTGCTCGTTACTCTCGCGCCGCTGTAGTGCCTCCACCTGCATGGGAACAGGTTCAGCCTCCCAAGAGGATTTGCCTGACGGTTCTTTAGAAGGAAGGGAAGAGTTAGTGATACGATTAGAGGCTGCAAATCTCTCCTGTCTACGCTCAGTAATACCAGTAATATCTATGCGTACACAATGCTGTATAAAAGCATCTAACTCTTCCGGAGCATCTGCATGAGCATCTGCATCCTTTAACACATTAGACAATCCCCTCTTAAAAATGGGTAATTGGGCATAACTGTCCCAAATCGTATTCACCGCCAGCCGTCTAAACTCAGTAGCGTATTCAATGACAGGACGCTTACCCTGACGAAGTGATAACAAGGCGGTTTCAGCTATAGTGCGATGATTAGGGTCATCAAACATCATGGACATTGCAGCAAGAAGTCTCCATAAGCGGATTTGCCCATGCAAGAGCTCGGGAAGTGAGCAACTGATAATGATAATAAAACTGAACATGATAATACATAAAACCTTAGATCGATCGGTAAGGATCGGTATGGGCGGCATGCACATCAAAATACAACAGGCATTGGTTTACAAACCCACGAAACTTGTAACGGTCCCCACTGAACCTAAATGGTGGTAACTTTGGAGGTGTAATTGGCTGTGGCTGTACTGGGGGGTGGAGGTGCCCATGCAGTCATCTGCCCAGCCACCTGATTACCTAAATCCTGAAGAGCCTGCCCAAAATGAGCCTCCCAGTTAGCAACCTTGTTTTGCAGTGCCTCAATATCCCCCTGTAAAGAGTGGATCATAGAGAACAACTGATCCATCTTTGTCTCAGTCGACATTATCCCAGCAGATTCCTTTATGGCCTGAGTATCCTGTAATATATGGGTACTACGAAATCTGATAGCATGGGATAAAGCCAGTCTGAGAGCAAAGTTGCAGCAAAAGATGTATTTACTCAAAACAGAAATGTAAACAGAACTAACACAGATACTTCTGCAATTGTAACGAGGTCCCCAGCTCTATATAGAAAATAGCTAACAGGATAGCGAACAGAACATAGTACAGATATTCCTGCAATAGTAAAGAGGTCCTCAGCTCTATATAGAAAATCACAGCAAACTGAGTAGCGGGGCGCGACCGCTAATATGAACCAGTCCAGCAAGAAAATGACGTGGAAGCAAACAAGTCACTTAAACGAGGAAGTCCAATAATGTTATTAGTGCGAATGCACACAGTACTTAAATGATGAAGTCCAGCAAAACTTGATCACACGTGTGCACAGTACTTGTTAGTAGGAGTCCAATAATTCACAGATGGTGTGTTGTGTGAATGACATCCTGGAAAAGAGAGGACAAGGGGAGAAAGAGGGAAAGCGCTATCTAAGCTTACTAGATGAGTAGATGTATCTTGGAGAAGATAGCACAGCTTGAATCTTGCTCACCTGGTGTGGTTGTGCAAGGAGGCACAACACTAGGAAAAGTTTTGCAAACAAAGGAGATCCTTCCACTGGTGTGCTCCCCGTCGCAGCAGTTCCAGAAACAAGACATAGCTGAATGGGGTGAGGCAGACCACCGAGTAGTGAGCAGCAGAAGCAGGGAGTTCACCAGACCACAGGCAGTAGCTTAGGAGCCAGCAGCACAAAATACTCAGGCACAGAAGAACACATGACCCTAACTTATATAATCATGACAGACAGGAAGTTCCATGACAGAGTGAGATCCAAGACTCCTTCTTGGATCAGGGCGAACAGGCACAAGGGAAGTCTGGAATCCTCACACTGGGAAAGTCCACCTAACCACGGACACGTGGACAAGTGCTTGTGGGCAGGGACAGTACATTTCACTGATGGCACACTGGGTTAACATAGTGAAAACCGGGACCCAGTTGGACCTTGGGATGGAACACATCCTCCCGACGCAGAGGATTGCGGGCCCTGTGTCAATCAGGGTTGCCCCCACAGTCTACAACTCCTGCACCTCCTCCTCTTCAGCATCCATCTCTGAAATGAGCACATCAGTCAGAAGCTGGAAGCACTGCAGCATTGCATTAATCAAGTGGCAACAGGCTGTGCTGACGCTAAGCTGCTTGGGTGACAAACCGCACAATGCAGAAGAGTTGCGGACAGCGCTGAAAGAGCAGTCAGATTTTTGGATGACACCGCTGAACCTACAGCCAGGCATGGTCATGTGTGACAATGGCCAGAACCTGGTGGTGGCTCTGAGGCAAGGTGAGCTCACACATATACCTTGCCTGGCCCATGTGCTTAACCTCATCATTCAACATTTTATCAAAAGCTACCCGGAGCTGCCAGATCTGCTAGTGAAAGTATGCCGCCTGTCTGCCCATTTTAGAAAGTCAGCTACAGCTTCAGCCGCCCTTGTTGTGCTTCAGCGGCGTTTGTATCTTCCGGGTCACCAACTGATACGTGATGTCCCCATGCATTGGAACTCTACACTGCATATGTTGGAAAGGATTTGTGAGCAGAAGAGGGCAGTTGTTGCCTTCCAGCATCAACAAGGCCGTCGTTCTTCAGTTCAGACACACATAAGACTTCAGGAGTGGACATGGATGTCAGACATATGTACCATCCTCAAAAACTTTGGGGACTGCACCAAGATGGTGAGCGGCGATGACGCCATAATTAGCATCACCATCCCGCTTCTCTGCATTCTGAAAATCTCTCTGCTCACAAATAAAGAGATTGCATTGCAGGTGGAGCATGAGGACATGGAGCAAGGAACCATACAGGGTGATTACACTCAGCCCAGTCTCATGTTGTCCCAACGTGGATTGGTAGACCATGAGTAAGTGGAGGAGGAGGAAGAACAGGAGCTGCTTTCATGCGCTATAGACTGTACTACAAGCACAGCTGTCATACCGTCTGTTCAGTGTGGATGGCCTGAGGACAGGGAGGATGAGGATGAGGAGGACAGCATGATCAGTCGTCATGTTGGTGAGGACACGGAAATCTTGCCTGTTAGCAAACTGGCACGCATGGCTGACTGTTTGTTGCGCTGTGTTTCCCATGACCCTTGCATTCTTAAAACTTTTGGTGACACTCATTACTAGTTGGTGACACTTCTAGACCCACGCTACAAGGAGAACTTTCAATCTCTTCAATCTCTTCTTCCAGTGGCAGACAGGTGTACTAAAATGTTGCAGTACCAGATGGCCCTTGCAGTGGAATTAATAAAAAAATTTTCATCTGTGAACACTGGCAGCAGACATCACAGTTTGTTGTACAACCAAGGAGTCCAAGCGAAAGTATCAGAAGTACAATCCAGCACAGGCAGGGGAACAATGGCAAAGTTCTGGGACTGTTTTCTCAGACTCTCCCATCATGCCGGCACAGAGGCAAGGGGTGCTGTCACAAGAAGTGCAATTTTGGGAAGATGCTGATGAGTACCTTGCTGATCGTACAAACATCCTCCATGATTCTCCTGTGCCTTTTATTTATTGGGTATCCAAGCTGGACACGTGGCATGAACTGGCTCTCTACGCCTTGAGGTCCTGGCCTGCCCTAGCATTCTGTCAGAGCGTGTTTTTAGTGCCGCTGGTGGAATTATAACAGATAAGGGCATCCGTCTGTCAACTGAAAATGCTGACAGGCTGACTCTTATAACCAAATTCACCGAATGAAAACAGCGAAACATAACCCAAATACATTGTCTTTTTTGTGGAGGTGTATTCTCATGCACCTCTTCGCAACCACACATGGGTATACGCTTCCTGATTTGGTCTTTTTGGTGTTATCCTCCTCCTTATCCTCATCCTCATCATCCACAACCTCTAGAACACCAGGGTGAATGTATTCCGTGAAGCAAAAGTCACTCAATTTTTGTGCATGGGTGTTTTTATGATGCCCGTTAATAATTTGAAACTAAAAATTTTTTTATTCCCCCAGGGGGAAATGTTTGTCAGCTCATACACTTAATGTATGGGAATTACAAGTCTAGGAAACCCGCTCCTTTAAATTGGGCCTAGATTTTAATGAGGCCTTCATCAACGTCTCATCCTTTTCCGCCACTAAATCACCAGGATTAACGTGTTCCTTTCTGCTATAGCCAGTCAATTTTTTGGCAAGGGTGTCTATGATCCCCATAATTTTTTTTTTGAAAATGTACCCTCCATGGGGAAATGTTTGTCAGCTCATGCACTTAGTGTATGGACATTACAAATCTAGGAGACCCACTCCTTTAAATTGGGCCTAGTTTTTAATGAGGCCTTCATCAACATCTCATCATTCTCCACCAATAGATCACCAGGGTTAGCGTATTCCGTGCTGCTACAGCCAGTCAATTTTTGGGCAAGGGTGTCTATGATGCCAAAGAAATAGTTTACAAAAAATGTATTCCCCATGGGGAAATGTTTGTCAGCCCATACAGTTAATGTATGGGTATTACAAGTCTAGGAGACCCGCTCCTTTAAGTTGGGCCTAGTTTTTAATGAGGCCTTCCTCCACGTCTCATCATTCTCCGCCACTAGATCACCAGGGTTAACGTGGTCCGTGCTGCTACAGCCAGTCAATTTTTTGGCAAGGGTGTCTATGATCCCCATAAAATATTTTTTTAAAATGTACCCCCCATGGGGAAATGTTTGTCAGCCCATGCACTTAGTGTACTGTATGGGCATGACGAGTCTAGGAGACCCGCTCATTTTAATGGGACAGTTTTTTTATGAGGCCCTCCTCCATATTTCTTCCAAGGGGGGATTGTGGTGCGTGCAAATTTGGGTCAAGGTGGCTCTTGCATTCAATGCATAAGGAAACAGTATGGCAGGACCAACTGAAGAATGTGAAGTGGGTTTTCCTGTGGCCATCCAGTACCTTGGTTCAAAAGCTTATTGGGCTGCATATGACTTGGTAGCAGGGCAGGCCTTGCAGTCAATACATAAGAAAACAGTATGGGATTACAAAATGAATAATGTGAAGTGGATTTTCCTGTGGCCATCCAGTACATGGGTTCAAAGGCTTATTGGGGTGCATATCACTTGGTAGCAGGGCAGGCCTTGCAGTTAATACATAAGAAAATAGTATGGCAGGACCAACTGAATAATGTGCAATGGGTTTTCCTGCGGCCATCCAGTACCTGGGTTCAAAGGCTTATTGGGAGCATATGACTTGGTAGCATGGCAGGCCCTGCAGTTAATACATAAGAAAACAGTATGGCAGGACCAACTGAATAATGTGGCGTGGGTTTTCCTGTGGCCATCCAGTTCAAAGGCTTATTGGGGTGCATATGACTTGGTAGCAGGGCAGGGCTTGCATTTGATGCACCATTTTTTCAGGAAGCCCTCCTGTACCTCTCGTGAAAGTGGGGTGGGGTGTGTCGTAATTCTTGGCAGGCCAGCCACTCACTGCATAGGCAATAACAGCATAGGAGACACACTGTTTAATAATGGCCCTTTAATAATATTAATGCCGCCTGATGCCCCTCTAAAAATAGGCTTTGTGACTTTAAGAGTCCCTCCTTCATAAATGAAACAAGATGTATCTCCTTATGTGTCACATGCCACATGGCCGGCTAGGGTTGTTAAATGTTACAATAACATTTCCCAGTGAATGCATTTGTATTGGTTGAAAGCAATTTTAAAGTTGAAAAACGCATAAAAAACGCTGCTTGTGAACATAGCCCAAGTGGTGGAGGAACATTTTTGTCTGGGGTTAATTATTTTGCTTTATATACAAGTCATTACCCTGGAAATGATGTACCTTAACATATTTCCCAGCAAAATCCATTTTGGTTTTGTTTTTGTATGTTTTTGGGTGCACCGGTAAAAATGGCGTGAAACTCTGACATTGCTTAAAGCTGTGGCCTTGGAGTCAGAAATGCTTCCAGGGGCGATCCCCATGATGTTCCCATGTCATTTGAGCAGTGTTTCCATCATTTTCAGATGTTTTTAGACCTTAAAAGGACCCCCGGGAGGGATCGCGGTAAAAATACTCATGTTTCCCATAGCCTTACATTGGGCTTATTGCTCGGATCGAGTACCTGAGTATTCCAATTTGCTCGACCCGAGCAATGAGCACCCGAGCATTTTAGTGCTCGCCCATCACTAGTCTTCACCATATTGGAGTTTGGAGTGTGACTGTTTGAGGTTGTGGACAGATGTCTTTTATACTGATAACAAGTTCAAACAGGTGCCATTACTACAGGTAATGTGTGGAGGACAGAGGAGCCTCTTAAAGAAAAAGTTACAGGTCTGTGAGAGCCAGAAATCTTGCATGTTTTTAGGTGACCAAATACTTATTTTCCAACATAGTTTTCAAAATAAATCTTGCCAAATCAGACAAAGTGATTTTCTGTTTTTTTTTTTCTTTTTGAGTGTCATAGTTGTGGTCTACCTATGATGTCAATTTCAGGCCTCTCTCATCTTTTTAAGTGGGAAAATTTGCACAATTGGTCGCTGACTAAATACTTTTTTCCCCACCATATATATTAATCTTTTATATTTTAAAAGTTACAAAAAGAAAAATGGGCTAATGCAATAGTTTGGTCACCCTTGGAGATTTGTGTGCTCAGATAACTGTTGCCAAGGTTTCAAGCCTTAATTAACCTGTTATGGTTATGGCTTGTTCATTATCATCATTAGGAAAGGCCAGGTGAGGCAAATTTCCCAGTTTCATAAAAACCCAGCCTCCTATAAACTTGTGACAAAATACTGCAGCCATGGTTTCTTCTAGGCAGCTGCCTAGCAATGTGAAAATGGTGGAAGCCACAAAGCAAGAGAAGGCTATAAGAAAATAACAAAGAGATTTTTTGAAGTTGCCCTTTCCTTAGCTCAAAATGTAATTTAGAAATGTCAGTTAACAGGAACTATCTATGATTGCTAGAGAGACAAATCAGAACCTCCGCGTGACTACAAAAAATCTTCAGAAAGATTTGGCCGACTCTGGAGTTGTGGTACATTGTTTTCTGTTCAGAGACATCTGCACAAACATGCCCTTCCTGGAAAAGTCATCAGAAGAAAACCTCTCCTGCATCCTCACCATAAGGCCAGTCTCACACGTCTAGATAATTCCGGTACCGGAGTTATCCGTGTCCGTGTGTCCGTGTGCTCACGTAGGCCATCCATGTGGGATCCGTGTGATGTCCGTGAGTACGTTTTTAGGGTCCGTGTGCTGTACGTGTGCTGTACGTGTGTTGTACGTGTGTCCGTGTATTGCAACAATTTTTACAATTTTAACCCTATGACAGGAAAAACGCACACGGACAGCACACGGATGGCACACGGACATCATCCGTGTGCGGTACGTGTTTACACGGACCCATTGACTTTAATGGGTCCATGTGATCCGTGCGCTCCCACGAACACTGACATGTCTCCGTGTTTTGCAAACGGACACACGGTCCGTGAAAACACGCTGACATGTGCAGAGACACATTTACTTTAATGTGTCTACGTGAGTCAGTGTCTCCGGTACGTGGGGAAACTGTCACCACACGTACTGGAGCCACTGACTTGTGAAACCGGCCTAAAGCATCAGAAATATGTAAAAGAACAACTAAACAATGATGCATTTTGAAAACAAGTACTGTGGACTGATGAGGTTAAAATAGTACTCTTTGGCCACAATGATCATAGTTAGGCTAGGTTCACATTGCGTTAATGTGTGCACGCTAACGGACAGCGTTGCACGGCGAAAATGTCGCAATTAACGCTGTGCAACGGGTCCGTTAGCGCACCCATTGACAGCAATGTGAAGTTTCCCTGTAGCGCATCGCTAGCGCGTGCTTTTTTCGGCTCGCGCTAGCGATGTGCCGTTCTTCTGTGGCGCGCCTCGGACGCTGCTTGCAGCGTCCGCGGTGCGCCCGAGGTCCGTTCCCCGCTCTCGCAGATCGGGGATCTGCGAGAGCGGGGACGTTAACGCGACCCCTAACGCGGCCCCTAAAAAAAACATTGCGTTAGCGCAATCCGCTAGCGCTAGCGCTAAACGGATTGCCCTAACGCAATGTGAACCTAGCCTTATATGTGGAGTAAAAAGGGCACAGAATTTCAGGAAAAGAACATCTCACCAACCATTAAGCATGGGGGTGGATCAATCATGCTTTGGGATTGTGTTGCAGGAAGTGGCACGGGGAACATTTCACGAGGAGAGGGAAGAATGGATTCAATGAAATTCCAACATATTCCAGATACAAACATAGCACCATCTGTAAAAAAGCTGAAGAGGATAGCTTCTACAAATGGATAATGATTAGGGATGAGCAAGCACTAACATGCTCGGATGCTCGTTACTCAAACTGAGCAATTCTTAACGCTCAGATGATCGTTTCAAGTCACGAGTATAATGGGATTCAATCAGAGCATTTTTCCGGCAGACCCTACAAGGATGTCTGGGGGGCTGTGAAAATGTTGAAATAGATAGAAAAAGTACTGAATGGGAGGAAAACAGCATGGGAAAGACACCCAGAAGCATCTCTGACTCACAGTTTGCTGTAGAGAATAATGGTGTCATGCTTTTACGCCACTTTACAAATGACAATAAAACACTAAAAATCTGAAGGAAATTGCAGTTTACAGTAAAAAAGTTGTTACAAAACATTCTCACCTGTATAATGACTTGTATATAAGGCAAAATCTAAAGAGGATTTAACACCTTAATGATACGCATTAAAACAGTGGCCTCTAAGGGACCTTATTCCCTCATTTCCGATCGAAAATAAGGCTGTAGAGTCAGAAAATCTCTGGGGACTTGGCTATCGAGGGTACCTGAGACTATGGAAACATGATCAGGACCAGATTTCAGGTACCCGAATAGCCATTATTCACTGAATAATGGTGATTAGAAAAAAAAGTGTACCTGCTGTTTCAATTATTTTTCTCTCTTCTGACATGATATACATGTCAGAGGAGAGAGAAATGAGGCCCCTCGAACCCCCTGATACCTCTGCCATCCCTGGTCCCTCCTGATCTGTTCCCTGGCCCTCCGTGTCATCTACCTGAAAAAAAAAATGGCTGGTGCATGCGCAGTGCGCCTGCTGAGATCTGCCGGCCAGTACCCAACAACAATAGGTAAATTTTCCTATTGATTCATTTTGCCTCTCCATACACACTGAACCCTGAATGCCTCAGAAGGCCGACTATTTAAACCCCAGACCACACACTGTGGTGGAGATAAGGTGGACAGCCTCCCACCTGCTATATGGTTGTCCACAAGAACCCAGCCCTCAAAATGGCTGATTAATCTCTCTGAACACATAGTGAGCTGGAACAAAGTTCTGGGTTTCAAATCACTGAAGCTAACAGCCTCAGTGAAACATATCTCTCCTTCAGTGTTTTGCCAATGACAATGTCACATATCCCACTCCTCTGCCAAAATCCAGGGGGATTTCACTTAATAAACAGCGAAGTCTGTACAGGGTGTCTGCGTTACTATGTAGTTTCCCGGGGCTGTGCTACACATGAAAACTAAAGTCCTGGAGTGCTAGAAACCACCTAGATACCTGGGCATTCTTCCCCTTCCTTTCCCTCATCCTTCTCAGGGGCGCATGATCTGACACTAGCCTGACCTTCCGGCCTAACAGGTAGTACCTCAGCGTGTCAACTGCCCATTTGATGGCCAGGCATGCTTTTCATCACAGGAGGAGAGTTTCCTACTCAGGTATAGGACTGGATGTTCATCTCCATCTATTTCCTGGGACAACACAGCTCCCAAACCAACCTTGGACTCCTTAATAAAGTCCGATGCAACCAAGACCGGCTGTTTACATAGGACGAGCTTCAACTCCTGGAATGCCATCTCCACTTCAGAGGACCATTTGGCCATCGACCTCTTTGTGTCCTTAAGAAGATCAGTCAGGGGGGTAGTTATCATGGCGAAATTCAGGATAAATCGCTCATAGTATCCTACAATTCCCAGAAATGCCCGAACTTGCTTCTAGGAGACCAGCTACGGCCAATTTTGGATTGTTTCCACCTTATTTACTTGCGACTTTATTTTGCCACTTCTGAAGATGCAGTAGAAGTATTTTGCTTCTTCTTTCCCCATGATGCACTTCTTTGGGTTTATGGTAAACCCTGTCTTCCTGAGTGCATCCAGTACTACTTGGACCTTCTGTAGTTGACTTCCCAAATCTGGGCCGATGTCATCCAGATAAGCTGCTATGTACTTTTTGTGGGAGGCTAGGATCCGGTCCATAGCCCTCTGGAAGGTAGCTGGGGCTCCCTGCAGACCCAACATTATCCTGGTGTATTGAAACCACCCATCAGGTTTAGAGATGGCAGTTTTCTCCTGTCTTGGGGACATGAGAATTTGCCCGTACCCTTTCGTTAGGTCCGGGGTGGTGATATATCTGGCTATCTCTATCCTGTCAATGAGTTTATCCAGGCGGGGCATTGGGTGAACGTCAATTTAGAAACCTCATTTAGCTTTCTGTAATCATTACAAAAACGCCATTCTCAACCAGGCATTAGTAACAGGACAATGGAGATGGACCACCCGCTGTTTGATTCCTAGATATATGAAGATGGTTACTTTAAAGGTACCTTCACACGAAACGACTTTACAACGAGAACGACAACGATCCGTGACGTTGCAGCGTCCTGGATAGCGATATCGTTGTGTTGTTGTTGTGACACTCAGCAGCGATCTGGATCCTGCTGTGATATCACTGGTCGTTGAATAAAGTTCAGAACTTTATTCGGTCGTCAGACCGGCGTGTATCGTCAGGTTTGACACCAAAAGCAACGATACCAGCGATGTTTTACGCTGGTAACCAGGGTAAATATCGGGTTACTAAGCGCAGGGCCGCGCTTAGTAACCCGATGTTTACCCTGGTTACCAGCGTAAAAGTAAAAAAACAAACAGTACATACTCACCTGCGCGTCCCCTGCCGTCCACTTCCTGCTCTGACTGAGCGCCGGCCCTAAAGTGAAAGTAAAAGCACAGCGGTGACGTCACCACTAGGGTTGAGCGAAACGGATCGTTCATTTTCATAAGTCGCCGACTTTTGGCAAAGTCGGCGTCTCATGAAACCCGACCCGATCCCTGTGTGGGGTCGGCCATGCGGTACGCGATCTTGGCGCCAAAGTCGCGTTTCGTATGACGCGTTTAGCGCCATTTTTTCAGCCAATGAAGGAGTGTGGGCAGAGTGATGACATAGGGGTTAGGGGCGTGCACGCCTATGATCATTTTAGCGCTTGTGCGCAGCAGGGATTTGCAATGTGTAAAATGAAATTTTCGGGGCTGGGACGGAGGGAGAGAGAGAGAGAGAGAGAGAAAAAAAAAAAAAAAATCCCCATTGACGTGCATAGGGTTTCGTGTTCCGGCCGATCCTCGACTTTTCGCAGTAATCAGCCGATTTCGCCCGACTCGACTTTTCAAAAAGTCGGGTTTTGCAAAACATGACTCGACCCTAAAAAGGTCAAGGTCGCTCAACCCTAGTCACCGCTCTGCTGTTAGGGCCGGCGCTCACACAGTACAGGAAGCGGACGCCGGGGGACGCGCAGGTGAGCATGTACTGTTTGTTATTTTTACTTTTACGCTGGTAACCAGGGTAAACATCGGGTTACTAAGCGCGGCCCTGCGCTTAGCAACCCGATGTTTACCCTGGTTACCCGGGGACCTCGGCATTGTTGGTCGCTGGAGAGCGGTCTGTGTGACAGCTCTCCAGCGACCAAACAGCGACGCTGCAGCGATCGGCATCGTTGTCGCTATCGCTGCAGCGTCGCTTCATGTGAAGGTACCTTAAGTAATCACCTGTTCACACCTGTTTTCTGTTTGGATGTGTCAGTCAGTCTTTTGTTATTTGTATACATAGGCTCTCTGACTGCGCAGTCCACCCCTCAGCCTCAGGCTTTTTTAAATTACAGCAGTATCTTCCCTTCCCATATAAATGTAGGTTTTGGCCCAAGAGAGGATTCACTTAGGCAGGTTTCCAGCAATGAGAATCACCTTATCGTGGCTGCCAAGTACACATGAATTGGCTAATTTATGCGCTAAGTATTCTCAATTTTTCTAATTTTCTAGAGCAGACCAAAAGTTTGGATACACCTTCTCATTTAAAGATTTTTCTGTATTTTCATGACTGAGAAAATTGTACATTCACACTGAAGGCATCAAAGCTATGAATTAACACATGTGGAGTTATAAACTTAACAAAAAAGTGTGAAACAACTGAAATTATGTCTTATATTCTAGGCTCTTCAAAGTAGCCACCTTTTGCTTTGATGACTGCTTTGCACATTCTTGCCATTCTCTTGATGACCTTCAAGAGGTAGTCACCGGGAATGGTTTTCACTTCACAGGTGTGCCCTGTCAGGTTTAATAAGTGGGATTTCTTGCCTTATAAATGGGGTTGGGACCATCAGCTGTGTTGTGCAGAAGTCTGGTGGATACACAGCTGATAGTCCTACTGATAGACTGTTAGAATTTGTATTATGGCAAGAAAAAAGCAGCTAAGTAAAGAAAAACGAATGGCCATCATTACTTTAAGAAATGAAGGTCAGTCAGTCTGAAAAATTTGGTAAACTTTGAAAATGTCCCCAAGTGCAGTGGCAAAAACCATCAAGCGCTACAAAGAAACTGGCTCACATGATGTTGTGAACTATACCTTTTGGCTCCCTCTTGTGGTCACTAGTGATTTGGCACTTGGATTGTCTTTTACCAGGTTGGTACTCACCTGCTTCGTTAGACCATGGGTGTTGCTATTTAAACTTCCTGGATTCTCAGTCCAGTGCCTGGCATCGTTGTAATCAGTTCACTTCTGTTTGCTCCTGTCTTCAGGTCCTGGTTCTTTGCAAGATAAGCTAAGTCCTGCTTTCGTACTTTTGATCATTTGCATTGTTCTTATTTTTTGTCCAGCTTGTACAAAATGTGAGTCCTGATATCGCTGGAAGCTCTAGGGGGCTGATATTCTCCCCCCACACCGTCAGTCGGTTTGGGGGTTCTTGGATATTCAGCGTGGATATTTTGCAGGGTTTTTTGCTGACCATATAAGTCTTCTTACTATATTCTGCTATTAGTCAGTGGGCCTCTCTTTGCTATATCTAGTTCATTCCTACGTTTGTCTTTTCTTCTTACCTCACCGTTATTATTTGTTGGGGGCTTGTATTACTTTGGGGTCTTTTCTCTGGAGGCAAGACAGGTCTTATTTTCCCTGATAGGGTTAGTTAGTTCTCCGGCTGGCGCGAGACGTCTAGGATCAACGTAGGCACGTTCCCCGGCTGCTGTTAGTGTTTGTGACCAGGATCAGGTATATGGTCAGCCTAGTTACCACTTCCCTATGAGCTAGTATTTATGTTTTGAAGACTTTGCGGTAATCTCTGAGGTCCCCTGCCATTGGGACCATAACAGTATGCCAGGCCCATAAATAGTTAATGCATTGCTGAAGTGGGATTAAAAGAAAAGAAGTTCTGAGTTTTTTTTTTTTTTTCTTCCTCCCCTTTATCTCTGAGTGGCTTGAAACTTTGCTGCAGACATGAATGTTCAGACCTTGATTACTAGTGTGGATCAGCTTGCTGCACGTGTGCAGGGCATTCAGGATTTTGTTGTTAGCAGTCCTACGTCAGAGCCTAAGATACCTATTCCTGAGCTGTTCTCTGGAGACCGATTTAAATTTAGGAATTTTAGGAATAATTGTAAATTGTTTCTATCTTTGAAACCTCGTTCGTCTGGAGATTCAGCTCAGCAAGTAAAAATAGTTATCTCCTTCTTGCGTGGCGACCCTCAGGATTGGGCTTTCTTGTTAGTGCCAGGAAATCCGGCATTGGCGGATGTTGATGCATTTTTTCTGGCGCTCGGATTGCTTTATGAGGAGCCTAATCTTGAAATTCAGGCAGAAAAAGCTCTACTGGCCATCTCTCAGGGCCAGGATGAAGCTGAGGTGTACTGCCAAAAATTTCGGAAGTGGTCCGTGCTTACTCGATGGAATGAATGTGCTCTGGCCGCAAATTTCAGAAATGGCCTTTCTGAAGCCATTAAGAATGTGATGGTGGGTTTTACAATTCCTACAAGTCTGAATGATTCTATGGCGCTGGCTATTCAGATTGATCGGCGTTTGCGGAAGCGCAAATCCGCTAAACCTCTGGCGGTGTTGTCTGAACAGACACCTGTCTCAATGCAATGTGATAGAATCCTGACTAGAACCGAACGACAAAATCATAGACGTCAGAATGGGCTGTGTTTTTACTGTGGTGATTCTACACATGTTATATCAGCATGCTCTAAACGCCTAACCAAGGTTGTCAGTCCTGTCACCATTGGTAATTTGCAGCCTAAATTTATTTTGTCTGTGACTTTAATTTGTTCATTGTCTTCCTACCCTGTTATGGCATTTGTGGATTCAGGTGCTGCCCTGAGTCTTATGGACTTGTCGTTTGCCAAACGCTGCGGTTTTGTCCTGGAGCCTTTAAAAGTTCCGATTCCTCTCAGAGGAATTGATGCTACGCCACTGGCGGAAAATAAACCGCAGTATTGGACACAAGTGACCATGTGCATGACTCCTGAACATCGGGAGGTGATTCGTTTTCTTGTTCTGCATAAAATGAATTATTTGGTCGTTTTAGGTCTGCCATGGTTACAGACCCATAATCCTGTTTTGGATTGGAAGGCTATGTCTGTGTCAAGTTGGGGTTGTCAGGGAATTCATTGCGATTCTCCGCCGGTGTCTATTGCTACTTCTATTCCTTCAGAAGTTCCTGAGTATTTGTGTGACTATCAGGATGTATTCAGTGAGTCCAGGTCCAGTGCTCTTCCTCCTCATAGGGACTGTGACTGCGCTATAGATTTGATTCCTGGCAGTAATTTTCCTAAGGGACAATTATTTAATTTGTCTGTACCCGAGCATGCCGCGATGCGTTCTTATGTCAAGGAGTCTTTGGAGAAGGGGCATATTCGTCCATCCTCTTCCCCTCTCGGTGCGGGATTCTTTTTTGTGGCCAAGAAAGACGGGTCTTTGAGACCTTGTATAGACTATCGGCTTCTGAATAAAATCACTGTTAAGTTTCAGTATCCTTTGCCACTATTGTCAGACTTGTTTGCTCGGATTAAGGGTGCCAAGTGGTTCACCAAGATAGATCTTCGTGGGGCGTACAACCTTGTGCGCATTAGGCAGGGAGATGAATGGAAAACTGCATTCAATACGCCCGAAGGTCATTTTGAATACTTGGTGATGCCCTTTGGGCTGTCTAATGCCCCTTCAGTGTTTCAGTCCTTTATGCATGATATCTTCCGGAAATATCTGGATAAATTTTTGATTGTGTATCTGGATGATATTCTAGTTTTCTCGGATGATTGGGATTCTCATGTAAAGCAGGTCAGGATGGTGTTTCAGGTTTTGCGTGATAACGCTTTGTTTGTGAAGGGCTCAAAGTGTCTCTTTGGAGTGCAGAAGGTTTCCTTTTTGGGTTTTATTTTCTCCCCTTCTGCTGTGGAGATGGACCCAGTCAAGGTCCGAGCTATTCATGATTGGACTCAGCCCACTTCTGTTAAGAGTCTTCAGAAGTTCTTGGGGTTTGCTAATTTCTACCGTCGCTTTATCGCTAATTTTTCTAGCGTTGTTAAACCTTTGACGGATATGAACAAGAAAGGTTCTGATGTGGCTAATTGGGCTCCTGCAGCCGTGGAGGCCTTCCAGGAGCTGAAGCGCCGGTTTACTTCGGCGCCTGTTTTGTGCCAGCCTGATGTCTCACTTCCCTTTCAGGTTGAGGTGGATGCTTCTGAGATTGGTGCTGGGGCTGTTTTGTCGCAGAGAGGCTCTGGTTGCTCTGTGATGAGACCATGTGCTTTTTTCTCTAGGAAGTTTTCGCCTGCTGAGCGGAACTATGATGTTGGTAATTGGGAGTTGTTGGCCATGAAGTGGGCATTTGAGGAGTGGCGTCATTGGCTCGAGGGTGCTAAGCATCGTGTGGTGGTCTTGACTGATCACAAAAATCTGATGTATCTCGAGTCTGCTAAGCGCCTGAATCCTAGACAGGCTCGTTGGTCATTGTTTTTCTCTCGTTTTGACTTTGTGGTCTCGTACCTGCCTGGTTCGAAGAATGTTAAGGCTGATGCTCTTTCTAGGAGCTTTGTGCCTGACTCTCCTGGAGTTTCGGAGCCGGCTGGTATTCTTAAAGAGGGAGTAATCGTGTCGGCCATATCTCCTGATTTGCGACGTGTGTTGCAGAGATTTCAGGCTGGTAGACCTGACTCTTGTCCACCCGACAGACTGTTTGTTCCTGATAAATGGACCAGCAAAGTCATTTCCGAGGTTCATTCCTCGGTGTTGGCAGGGCATCCGGGAATTTTTGGTACCCGAGATTTGGTGGCTAGGTCCTTTTGGTGGCCTTCCTTGTCACGGGATGTGCGGTCATTTGTGCAGTCCTGTGGGACTTGTGCTCGGGCTAAGCCTTGTTGTTCTCGTGCTAGCGGGTTGCTTCTGCCCTTGCCCGTCCCGAAGAGGCCTTGGACACACATTTCCATGGATTTCATTTCTGATCTTCCGGTGTCTCAAGGAATGTCTGTCATTTGGGTGGTGTGTGATCGTTTTTCCAAGATGGTCCATTTGGTACCCTTGCCTAAGTTGCCTTCCTCTTCCGATCTGGTTCCTTTGTTTTTTCAGAATGTGGTTCGGTTACACGGCATTCCGGAGAATATCGTGTCCGACAGAGGATCCCAGTTTGTGTCCAGATTCTGGCGATCTTTTTGTGCTAAAATGGGCATTGATTTGTCGTTTTCATCTGCCTTCCATCCTCAGACTAATGGTCAAACGGAGCAAACTAATCAGACATTGGAGGCTTATTTGAGATGTTTTGTTTCTGCGGACCAGGATGATTGGGTGACCTTCTTGCCATTGGCGGAGTTTGCCCTTAATAATCGGGCTAGTTCCGCTACTTTGGTTTCGCCATTCTTCTGCAACTCTGGTTTTCATCCTCGTTTCTCCTCGGGTCATGTTGAGTCTTCTGACTGTCCTGGGGTGGATTCTGTGGTGGATAGGTTGCAGCGGATTTGGAATCATGTGGTGGACAACTTGAAGTTGTCACAGGAGAAGGCTCAGCGTTTTGCCAACCGCCGCCGCGGTGTGGGCCCCCGACTTAGTGTTGGGGATTTGGTTTGGTTGTCTTCTCGGTATGTCCCTCTGAAGGTTTCCTCTCCTAAGTTTAAGCCTCGCTTTATTGGTCCTTATAAAATTTTGGAAGTTCTTAACCCGGTTTCTTTTCGTTTGGATCTTCCGGTGTCGTTTGCCATTCACAACGTGTTCCATAGGTCTTTGTTGCGGCGGTACATTGTGCCTGTGGTTCCTGCTGTTGAGCCTCCTGCTCCGGTGTTGGTTGAGGGCGAGTTGGAGTACGTGGTGGAGAAGATCTTGGATTCTCATCTCTCTAGACGGAGGCTTCAGTATTTGGTCAAATGGAAGGGCTATGGTCAGGAGGATAATTCCTGGGTGGCCGCCTCTGATGTTCATGCGGCCGATTTGGTTCGTGCCTTCCACGCTGCTCATCCTGGTCGCCCTGGTGGTCTTGGTGAGGGTTCGGTGACCTGTTGTGAATTTGGATTCTGGGCTCCCCCGGTGGCTACTGGTGGAATTGAACTTGTGACATCATCTTCCCTGTTCACCTGTTCTGATTAGATCTGGGTGTCGCTATATAACCTGGCTTCTCTGTTAGATGCTTGCCGGTCAACAATGTTATCAGAAGCCTCTCTGTGCTTGTTCCTGCTCCCAGACATCTACTAGATAAGTTGGACATTCGTCCATGTTTTGTTTTTGTATTTTGGTTCCAGTTCACAGCTGCAGTTTCGTTACTGTGTCTGGAAAGCTCTTGTTGATCAGGAATTGCCACTCTGGTATTATGAGTTAATGCCAGAGTCCTAAAGTAATTTCTGGATGTGTTTTGTTAGGGTTTTCTACTGACCATGAAAGTATGCTTTCTGTCTTCTGCTATCTAGAAAGCGGACCTCAAATTTGCTAAAACTATTTTCCTGCTGCGTTTGTTGTTTCATCTCATATCACCGCCAATATATGTGGGGGGCTTCTGTCTCCTTTTGGGCATTTCTCTAGAGGTGAGTCAGGTCTTATATTTCCCTCTGCTAGCATTATTTAGTTCTCCGGCCGGCGCTGGGCATATAGGGATAAAAAGTAGGACATGCTACCTGGCTACTTCTAGATGATGCGGTAGGTTTAGTTCATGGTCAGTACAGTTACATCTTCCAAGAGCTTGTTCCTATAGAGGCTTATGCTAGTTCTCTGGCCATGGAGATCATGACAGTTTGACCGGCCCACTAAAGGGTTAAAATCCTTGGCTGAGAAAGGAGAGAAATAAGAAGTCTGCTGAGAGTTTTTTTTTTTTTTTTTTTTCCTCTGTGCTCTTAATTGGATCACTTGCCAGTCTGTCTATGCTGCAGTCTTTCTTTTTTTTCTCTCTCCTTATAATCTTTGAATGGCTTTGTGTTCACCTGTTAATAATGGATCTTCAGAGTGTAACTGCAGGTTTGAATAATCTCACCACGAAAGTACAAAATTTGCAAGATTTTATTATTCATGCTCCGGTATCTGAGCCGAGAATTCCTTTGCCGGAATTCTTCTCAGGGAATAGATCTAGCTTTCAGAATTTTAGAAATAATTGTAAGCTATTTTTGTCCCTGAAATCTCGTTCTGCTGGAGACTCTGCACAGCAGGTTGGGATTGTGATTTCCTTGCTCCGCGGCGACCCTCAAGACTGGGCTTTTGCATTGGCACCAGGGGATCCTGCGTTGCGCAATGTGGATGCGTTTTTTTTGGCCTTGGGCTTGCTGTATGAGGAACCTCATTTGGAACTTCAGGCAGAAAAAACTTTGATGTCCCTATCGCAGGGGCAAGATGAAGCTGAAATTTACTGCCAAAGATTCCGTAAATGGTCTGTGCTTACTCAGTGGAATGAGTGTGCCTTGGCGGCTACTTTCAGAGAGGGTCTCTCTGATGCCATTAAGGATGTTATGGTGGGGTTCCCTGTGCCTGCGGGTCTGAATGAGTCCATGACAATGGCCATTCAGATCGATAGGCGTCTGCGGGAGCGCAAACCTGTGCACCATCTGGCGGTGTCCACTGAGAAGACGCCAGAAAGCATGCAGTGTGATAGAATTCTGTCCAGAAGCGAGCGGCAGAATTTTAGACGGAAAAATGGGTTGTGTTTCTATTGTGGGGATTCTACTCATGTTATATCAGCGTGCTCTAAGCGTACTAAAAAGCTTGATAAATCCGTTTCCATTGGCACTTTACAGTCTAAATTTATTTTGTCTGTGACCCTGATTTGCTCTTTGTCATCTATTACTACTGACGCCTATATCGACTCTGGCGCCGCTTTGAGTCTTATGGATTGGTCCTTTGCCAATCGTTGTGGGTATGATTTAGAGCCTTTGGAAACTCTTATTCCTCTGAAGGGGATTGACTCCACCCCATTGGCTAATAATAAACCACAATACTGGACACAAGTGACTATGTGTATTAATCCGGATCACCAGGAGACTATTCGTTTTCTAGTGCTGTATAATCTACATGAGGATTTGGTGCTGGGATTGCCATGGCTGCAGTCTCACAACCCAGTCCTTGACTGGAGAGCTATGTCTGTGTTGAGCTGGGGATGTAAGGGGACGTACCTTTGGTGTCCATTTCATCATCTATTCCCTCTGAAATCCCTGAGTTCCTGTCTGATTATCGTGACGTCTTTGAAGAACCCAAGCTGGGTTCACTACCTCCGCACCGTGAGTGCGATTGTGCTATAGATTTAATTCCGGGTAGTAAATACCCAAAGGGTCGTTTATTTAATCTGTCTGTGCCTGAACATACTGCTATGCGAGAATATATAAAGGAGTCCTTGGAAAAGGGACATATTCGTCCATCGTCATCTCCCTTAGGAGCCGGTTTTTTCTTTGTGTCAAAAAAAGACGGCTCTTTGAGACCATGTATTGATTATCGGCTTTTGAATAAAATCACGGTTAAATATCAATACCCATTGCCGTTGCTGACTGATTTGTTTGCTCGCATAAAGGGGGCCAAGTGGTTCTCTAAGATTGATCTCCGTGGGGCGTATAATTTGGTGCGGATCAGGCAGGGGGATGAGTGGAAAACCGCATTTAATACGCCCGAGGGCCACTTTGAGTATTTGGTGATGCCTTTTGGTCTTTCTAATGCCCCTTCAGTCTTCCAGTCCTTTATGCATGATATTTTTCGCGATTTTTTGGATAAATTTATGATAGTGTATCTGGATGATATTCTGATTTTTTCGGATGACTGGGACTCTCATGTCCGGCAAGTTAAGAGGGTTTTTCAGGTTTTGCGGTCTAATTCTCTGTGTGTCAAGGGTTCTAAGTGCGTTTTTGGGGTTCAGAGAATTTCCTTTTTGGGATATATTTTTTCTCCCTCTTCCATTGAGATGGATCCTGTCAAGGTTCAAGCTATTTGTGATTGGACGCAGCCCTCTTCTCTTAAAAGTCTTCAGAAATTTTTGGGCTTTGCCAACTTTTATCGTCGATTTATTTCTGGTTTTTCGGATGTCGTTAAGCCATTGACCGATTTGACTAGACAGGGTGCTGATGTTGCTAATTGGTCCCCTGATGCTGTGGAGGCCTTTCAGGAGCTTAAGCGCCGTTTTTCTTCTGCCCCTGTGTTGCGTCAGCCTGATGTGACTCTTCCTTTTCAGGTTGAGGTCGACGCTTCTGAGATCGGAGCTGGGGCAGTGTTGTCGCAGAAAAGTTCTGACTGCGCCGTGATGAGGCCTTGTGCCTTCTTTTCCCGTAAATTTTCGCCCGCTGAGCGGAATTATGATGTTGGGAATCGGGAGCTTTTGGCCATGAAGTGGGCGTTTGAGGAGTGGCGCCATTGGCTCGAGGGGGCCAGACATCAGGTGGTGGTATTGACTGACCACAAAAATTTGATTTATCTTGAGACCGCCAGGCGCCTGAATCCTAGACAGGCGCGCTGGTCATTATTTTTTTCTCGGTTTAATTTTGTGGTATCGTACCTACCAGGGTCTAAGAATGTTAAGGCGGATGCCCTTTCTAGGAGTTTTGAGCCTGATTCACCTGGCAACTCTGACCCCACAGGTATTCTTAAGGAGGGAGTTATCTTGTCAGCTGTTTCTCCAGACCTGCGGCGGGCCTTGCAGGAGTTTCAGGCGGATAGACCGGATCGTTGTCCGCCTGATAGGCTGTTTGTTCCTGATGATTGGACCAGTAAAGTCATCTCTGAGGTGCATTCTTCTGCGTTGGCAGGTCATCCTGGAATTTTTGGTACCAGGGATTTGGTGGCAAGATCCTTCTGGTGGCCTTCCCTGTCACGAGATGTGCGAGGCTTTGTGCAGTCTTGTGACGTTTGTGCTCGGGCCAAGCCTTGTTGTTCTCGGGCTAGTGGATTATTGTTGCCCTTGCCTATTCCTAAGAGGCCTTGGACACACATCTCGATGGATTTTATTTCAGATCTGCCTGTTTCTCAGAAGATGTCTGTCATCTGGGTGGTGTGTGACCGTTTTTCTAAGATGGTTCATTTGGTTCCCCTGCCCAAATTGCCTTCTTCTTCCGAGTTGGTGCCCCTGTTTTTTCAAAATGTTGTTCGTTTGCATGGTATTCCTGAGAATATCGTTTCTGACAGAGGAACCCAATTTGTGTCTAGATTTTGGCGGGCATTTTGTGCTAGGATGGGCATAGATTTGTCTTTTTCGTCTGCTTTTCACCCTCAGACTAATGGCCAGACCGAGCGGACTAATCAGACCCTGGAGACATATCTGAGGTGTTTTGTGTCTGCTGACCAGGATGATTGGGTTGCTTTTTTGCCATTGGCGGAGTTCGCCCTCAATAATCGGGCCAGCTCTGCCACCTTGGTTTCCCCGTTTTTCTGTAATTCGGGGTTCCACCCTCGATTTTCCTCCGGTCAGATGGAATCCTCGGATTGTCCTGGAGTGGATGCGGTGGTGGAGAGATTGCATCATATCTGGGGGCAGGTGATGGACAATTTAAAGTTGTCCCAGGAGAAGACTCAGCTTTTTGCCAACCGTCACCGTCGTGTTGGTCCTCGGCTTTGTGTTGGAGATTTGGTGTGGTTGTCTTCTCGTTTTGTCCCTATGAGGGTCTCATCTCCTAAGTTTAAGCCTCGGTTCATCGGTCCGTATAAAATATTGGAGATTCTTAACCCTGTTTCCTTCCGTTTGGACCTCCCTGCATCCTTTTCTATTCATAACGTTTTTCATCGGTCGTTATTGCGCAGGTATGAGGCACCGGTTGTGCCTTCCGTTGAGCCTCCTGCTCCGGTGTTGGTTGAGGGTGAGTTGGAGTACGTTGTGGAAAAAATCCTAGACTCCCGTGTTTCCAGACGGAGACTCCAGTATCTGGTCAAGTGGAAGGGATACGGCCAGGAGGATAATTCTTGGGTCACTGCATCTGATGTTCATGCCTCTGATCTGGTTCGTGCCTTTCATAGGGCCCATCCTGATCGCCCTGGTGGTTCTGGTGAGGGTTCGGTGCCCCCTCCTTGAGGGGGGGGTACTGTTGTGAATTTGGATTCTGGGCTCCCCCGGTGGCTACTGGTGGAATTGAACTTGTGACATCATCTTCCCTGTTCACCTGTTCTGATTAGATCTGGGTGTCGCTATATAACCTGGCTTCTCTGTTAGATGCTTGCCGGTCAACAATGTTATCAGAAGCCTCTCTGTGCTTGTTCCTGCTCCCAGACATCTACTAGATAAGTTGGACATTCGTCCATGTTTTGTTTTTGTATTTTGGTTCCAGTTCACAGCTGCAGTTTCGTTACTGTGTCTGGAAAGCTCTTGTTGATCAGGAATTGCCACTCTGGTATTATGAGTTAATGCCAGAGTCCTAAAGTAATTTCTGGATGTGTTTTGTTAGGGTTTTCTACTGACCATGAAAGTATGCTTTCTGTCTTCTGCTATCTAGAAAGCGGACCTCAAATTTGCTAAAACTATTTTCCTGCTGCGTTTGTTGTTTCATCTCATATCACCGCCAATATATGTGGGGGGCTTCTGTCTCCTTTTGGGCATTTCTCTAGAGGTGAGTCAGGTCTTATATTTCCCTCTGCTAGCATTATTTAGTTCTCCGGCCGGCGCTGGGCATATAGGGATAAAAAGTAGGACATGCTACCTGGCTACTTCTAGATGATGCGGTAGGTTTAGTTCATGGTCAGTACAGTTACATCTTCCAAGAGCTTGTTCCTATAGAGGCTTATGCTAGTTCTCTGGCCATGGAGATCATGACAGTGACCCCTCCTTAAAGGGGGGGTACTGTTGTGAACTATACCTTTTGGCTCCCTCTTGTGGTCACTAGTGATTTGGCACTTGGATTGTCTTTTACCAGGTTGGTACTCACCTGCTTCGTTAGACCATGGGTGTTGCTATTTAAACTTCCTGGATTCTCAGTCCAGTGCCTGGCATCGTTGTAATCAGTTCACTTCTGTTTGCTCCTGTCTTCAGGTCCTGGTTCTTTGCAAGATAAGCTAAGTCCTGCTTTCGTACTTTTGATCATTTGCATTGTTCTTATTTTTTGTCCAGCTTGTACAAAATGTGATTCCTGATATCGCTGGAAGCTCTAGGGGGCTGATATTCTCCCCCCACACCGTCAGTCGGTTTGGGGGTTCTTGGATATTCAGCGTGGATATTTTGCAGGGTTTTTTGCTGACCATATAAGTCTTCTTACTATATTCTGCTATTAGTCAGTGGGCCTCTCTTTGCTAAAGGCCCCGTCTCACATAGCGATTTACCAACGATCACGACCAGCGATACGACCTGGCCGTGATCGTTGGTAAGTCGTTGTGTGGTCGCTGGGGAGCTGTCACACAGACAGCTCTCTCCAGCGACCAACGATCAGGGGAACGACCTCGGCATCGTTGAAACTGTCTTCAACGATGCCTAAGTCCCCCTGCAGCACCCGGGTAACCAGGGTAAACTTAGGGTTACTAAGCGCAGGGCCGCGCTTAGTAACCCGATGTTTACCCTGGTTACCAAAAAAAACAAACAGTACATACTCGCCTTTCGGTGTCCCTTGCCGTCTGCTTCCTGCTCTGACTGAGCCGCCGTACAGTGAGAGCAGAGCGCAGCGGTGACGTCACTGCTGTGCTGTGCTCTCACTTTCCGGCCAGCAGTCAGTCAGAGCAGGAAGCAGACGGCAAGGGACCTGACGGACATCAGATGGTGAGTATGTACTGTTTTTTTTTTTTTACATTTACGCTGGTAACCAGGGTGTAAACATCGGGTTTACTAAGCGCGGCCCTGCGCTTAGTAACCCGATGTTTACCCTGGTTACCAGTGAAGACATCGCTGGATCGGTGTCACACACACCGATTCAACGATGTCAGCGGGACCTCAATGACCAAAAAAAGGTCCAGGCCATTCCGACACGACCAGCGATCTCACAGCAGGGGCCTGATCGCTGGTACGTGTCACACATAGCGAGATCGCTACTGAGGTCGCTGATGCGTCACAAAACTAGTGACTCAGCAGCGATCTCGCTAGCGATCTCGCTATGTGAGACGGGGCCTTAAATCTAGTTCATTCCTACGTTTGTCTTTTCTTCTTACCTCACCGTTATTATTTGTTGGGGGCTTGTATTACTTTGGGGTCTTTTCTCTGGAGGCAAGAGAGGTCTTATTTTCCCTGATAGGGTTAGTTAGTTCTCCGTCTGGCGCGAGACGTTTAGGATCAACGTAGGCACGTTCCCCGGCTGCTGTTAGTGTTTGTGACCAGGATCAGGTATATGGTCAGCCTAGTTACCACTTCCCTATGAGCTAGTATTTATGTTTTGCAGACTTTGCGGTAATCTCTGAGGTCCCCTGCCATTGGGACCATAACACATGAGGACCGCCCCAGGAAAGGAAGACCAAGAGTCACATCTGCTTCTGAGGATAAGTTTATCTTAGTCACCAGCCTCAGAAATCGCAGGTTAACAGCAGCTCAGATTACAGACCAGGTCAATGCCACACAGAGTTCTAGCAGCAGACACATCTCTACAACAACTGTTAAGAGGAGACTTTGTGCAGCAGACCTTCATGGTAAAATAGCTGCTGGGAAACCACTGCTAAGGACAGGCAACAAGCAGAAGAGACTTGTGTGGGCTAAAGAACACAAGGAATGGATATTAGACCAGTGGAAATCTGTGCTTTGGTCTGATGAGTCCAAATTTGAGATCTTTGGTTCCAACCACCGTGTCTTTGTGCGACACAGAAAAGGTGAACAGAAGGACTCTACATGCCTGGTTCCCACTGTGAAGCATGGAGGAGGAGGTGTGATGGTGTGGGAGTGCTTTTCTGGTGATACTTTTCCTCTTCTGGATGACGCCACCCCCTGACGAAGGCTGACGCCGAAACGCGCGTCGGGGACTGGCACATCCAGGAGACGGCAGCAGTTCAGGTAACCTCCGCTCTGGGCACCTTTTATTACCCCTATTGTTTGGATTAGATCTATTACTCTCAACACATATAACCTATTAAGGGGTGTATGTGTGATTGGTGCCTGTTATTTTCTGAGCTGGGACCTGTTTATATGAAAGTATATGCTGGCTACATATATATATAAATTTCTTTTTGTATTATACGGGGAATTTTTTGCCAGATATATTCAATTATTTATTTATATATATGTATACATGCCACTCACTGCATTTGCAGTAGTATATGTATTACAAGTCACAAATATTTAAGTGCGCATGTGTATATATATGTATATTTGTATTTTTTATACTGCTCTGTCTCCATGGTGTTGTGCCATTTTGTTGGTTTCTGTTTTCCCCCCCCCCCTACCAATTGGTGTAATTTTTTCATTAATAAAATAATTGTATTATTATTTGGGCATCAGTTCGGTCTTTTTGTTCTTTGTATTTCTTTAATTATTCCGAGTTGTCCTTGAAATTATGTCCATTTCAGAGTACATTTGATATTTGATATACATATGTTTTTCTATCCCTACACGTATGTATTCTGTGTCTAGAGTGTTATATTTAATCTCATTTGCTGTGTTTCGCACAGGTGTCTCCTCTCTGGCTATGGACCTAAAAGCCAAGGAACAATCCTGGCTTGGCCGTATTAATCAACTCTTTGGTAGTGGTGGGTCAGATTCCAATGGCCCTGGTGGTCTAGGATCTACTGATTTTAATATTACAATTAAAAAACTTTTACACAAGCGTACTCGGTTGTGGTGGAACAAAGCTTTTTTACAGAATTATATCACTAAAGATCTGATTCCAAGGGGGTTAAGGGTCAAAGTGATACCCTCATTTCCCATAGAAGATGAGGAATTCATAAAAAATTGGGAGGATGTTTGCAATAATACATCAAAAAAGTTTATGGAATTACTTATCAATCTCAATATTAAGAGTATTCAAACGATTGACCAACAATTGGATAACTCATATACTTTGGCCAAAACTCAGCTATCTACAGATGAGTATCAATTAATTAATTCGGCCATGGAAAAAGATATGGACATCTGGGTAAAAGAAATCCAAGATAACCACACCAATAAATTATCACGTGACTTGAAAGATGTCCAAATGAATAGAATATATCGATGGAGAAGACCAACAATTAATGATCCCCCTCGTATTCGGACTACATCTGTATCATCTACTCCGTCATTGAGTGAATACTCTGACGCTTCTGCCTCTTCGTCAACATCTTACAAAGATACATCTAAACGTAAAAGACATCTGCGTAGTACACCCTACAGACGCAACTTTGATTATTCAGATGATAATCGTCTAAAGGTAATTAATCTGAGTACCCATTCTCTTTCTCAGACTGATTTGACAGTGTTGTACAGAGGTCTCTCATTTTGTCCCGATGCTTCATTTGATCCTTGTTTTGCAATTAAGGACTTGCATATTTTTGCAAGATCACTTATGTTTAAGAAATATTTTCATGATGAAGCAACTTATGAATTATTTCCAACAGAATCGGAACAAACGGCATTACAAGTCTTAAACGAATTGGCTCAAGAGAATTCAGTACCAGAGGGAGGTAAGATCCCATCATGTATTGCACCGCGCTCAAAGAAATTTCCTCCATTTTCTACCTGTGCAAATATTGATCTATTCGTTAAAATAGTTAGCGAGGAATTCAAAAAGATTCCTCGCTATATTACCAATGGTAATTTAAACTTTGAGGAACGAAAAAGCCTCCAGAGATTGAGAAACTTACCCGGAGTTGTGATAAAACCGGCAGATAAAGGGGGCAATATTGTCATCTGGCCGTCTACAATGTATGAAGCCGAAGTTTTCAGACAATTAAAAAATAAAACATGCTATAAGAGGCTTACTTACAACCCTTTATCTGCCTTTACTTCTGAGTTAAATACCATTCTGCATAGGGCCAATAGCGAAGGTATCATATCTAAAGAACTTTGTCAAGCTCTTGTAATTAAAGAGCCATGTATACCTACGCTATATTTGTTGCCTAAGGTACATAAAGACCCTGTAGTGCCACCTGGTAGACCTATCGTCTCCGGCAATCGCAACTATGTGGAAAATATTGGGAAATTCATTGATTGTAAATTACAACCACTGGTGGAATGTCTTCCATCTTTTACCCGAGATACAGGTGATTTTCTGAAGAAGATTGACGGTTTGCACATTGAGGACGACACGATTCTAGTCACGTGTGACGTCGAATCACTGTATACTAGCATAAAGCACGCAGATGGTATACATGTAACTAAATGGTTCCTCACTACATCCGATTACCCAGTGTCCATGATTGACTTCATTATTGAAGTCTTAGATTTTAGTCTGACACACAATTTTTTCATCTTTAAAGAGGCCCTCTACCTACAGCTCTAGGGCACCGCAATGGGCGCATCATATGCGCCTGCGTATGCAAACTTATTCCTGGGGCTGTGGGAGAGGGACCTCTTTATGTCAGACTGTCATCAATACATGTGCCGTGTCCTATTTTGGGCACGGTACATTGATGACATTTTTTTCATTTGGCAAGGTAGTGTGGAACTATTGGATTCATTTATTTTTTATCTTAATGACAACAATCTCAATATTCGGTTGACGTACCATCATCACAAGTCCCAGATTGAATTTTTGGATGTCACTGTAAAACGCGACGGTGACAACATCTTGCAAACGGATATATTTCGGAAACAGACGTCAACTAATTCACTACTGCATGCTTCATCCGCGCATCCCAAATCTCTAATTAAATCTATCCCGGTGGGCCAATTTCTTAGGCTTAGACGCTTATGTTCTACTGAAAAGGACTTCGAATTTAGAGCACAAGAATTAAAAACTAGATTTTTAGACCGGGGATATAGTCACCGCAGTCTAAAACGGGCATATAATAGAGCCAGGTATTCATCTAGGAACGATTTACTATATTCTGTCCCTACAGCATCTAATTCAATGAATGTGCGTTTTATCACTGACTATCATTCCAAAAATCAAAAAATGAGACAAGTATTAGAGAAGGCGTGGCCTATTCTTCTTGCGGATGAGACCCTTTCAAAATATCTTAATGAGCAACCCAGTATCACATTCCGTAGATCAAAGAATATCCGCGATGTGTTGGTAAAAAGCCATTATGAGAGTAATCCTAAAACCTTTCTTTCTCAGACTCAACAAAAGAAAGGATCCTTTCAATGTGGACATTGTAAGGCATGCCCGAATATTGAACGGACTAATATATTTAGTGATTCTTCTGGGCTAAAACAATTTAACATCAGACATTTCATCAATTGTGAAACCAAGGCGGTTATCTATTACGCCACATGTCCTTGCCCCAAAATTTACGTTGGCCTTACCACCCGTCAGTTTAAGGTACGGGTACGGGAACACGTTAACGGTATAATTGCTGCTCAGGATGATGAAATTGACCTCTGTACCCTTAAGACTATTCCGAAACACTTTAAGCAATTCCATAATTGTGATCCGAGATGTTTAAAAATTAGAGGCATTGACAAAGTGAATCTATCTATCCGTGGAGGCAATATAAGCCAAAAATTGGCGCAGATGGAATCAAAATGGATTTGGTCACTGGACACAATACAACCCCGAGGTTTAAATGAAAATATTAGCTTTGTTCCATTTCTATAACCTATTCTACCAAGCTATCCTGTGTAGAGATGTAATATATATTTTTAAATATTTATTAATTTATTAAAAATGTTTTAATATATTTTTTATGGAGCACGTATTTAGTATACATATATGTATAGATAGATAGCTATCTGTTTTGTTTTTATGTATTTTATTTTCTTTCTAGGTATGTTCCTTTCTTTATTTATGTATACTGCATCATATTTATTATATCATGTTTTTAGTTTTTTCTAGTTGTCACTTACCTGGTGTTCCTTTAATGAAGATCTTATATGTTGGGTATCCCCGCTATTGGAGTCACAGCAACATCCGTCTATGTATTCCTCCATCGTATTATTGAAATGGATATTTGGTTGAAGATCTGCTTTCAATTTTTTCTGAAACTGAAATGAAAAAGACAACAAGGAGAATTATGGACTATTAAATTAATTTAATGTTTATTATCATATATATATATTTTTTTAGTGTTGGTATCATATAGGTTACTTGTCTTTTCTAATATTAATAACAGTAATGTTTTAAACATTTTTTTCACATATATAAATTTATTTACTCATGGTTTTCTTATATTACCCATGGTGCATGTGTGTATGCACATATTATCTACACTATTTTATGATTAGTTATTACTTCTTTCACTCTATAATATGCATATAATTATATATACATATGCACATATATTATTATTATTAATTTAGTTTTTTTGTGGGTGGTTTCAATTATCTTCACGGTTATTAATTATATTATTTCATCAAAGTTTTTTTTTTTTTTCCGGTCCACCCTTGTTTGTTTATTTATTTATTTCAGTATTTTTTCTCCTCTTTTTTCCTTCACCTATTCCCTTAAGGTTGTTGCACGTATTAACTTTGTATATTGTCTAGTTTTTTATTTTTGCCCACATTATTCATTCATTTTTTCTTATTGATTATTAGTACCAGGACCCTGCAGTTTCGGTATTTTCGTTTTCTTTTCAGGACCTGCGGGTCACATGTCTTGTGCTCACCAATGACGGCAGGCCGGATGGTATGCGCATCATTGTTGTGCTCCTGGTGTCTCCGCCTTCCGGTCTCATGTCCCTCGATGCTGCGTCCATTGCACGCGGCGCCGGGGATCACATGGGCTGGCGGCGGGTGTCGCCACGGTTTCGCCCAATAGTGGTGTGCGTCACTCCACATCCGTGCCGCCTGTTCATTGGGTGCTCCGCCTTTAAATACTTTTCCTCTTCTGGATGACGCCACCCCCTGACGAAGGCTGACGCCGAAACGCGCGTCGGGGACTGGCACATCCAGGAGACGGCAGCAGTTCAGGTAACCTCCGCTCTGGGCACCTTTTATTACCCCTATTGTTTGGATTAGATCTATTACTCTCAACACATATAACCAATTAAGGGGTGTATGTGTGATTGGTGCCTGTTATTTTCTGAGCTGGGACCTGTTTATATGAAAGTATATGCTGGCTACATATATATATAAATTTCTTTTTGTATTATACGGGGAATTTTTTGCCAGATATATTAAATTATTTATTTATATATATGTATACATGCCACTCACTGCATTTGCAGTAGTATATGTATTACAAGTCACAAATATTTAAGTGCGCATGTGTATATATATGTATATTTGTATTTTTTATACTGCTCTGTCTCCATGGTGTTGTGCCATTTTGTTGGTTTCTGTTTCCCCCCCCCCCTACCAATTGGTGTAATTTTTTCATTAATAAAATAATTGTATTATTATTTGGGCATCAGTTCGGTCTTTTTGTTCTTTGTATTTCTGTAATTATTCCGAGTTGTCCATGAAATTATGTCCATTTCAGAGTACATTTGATATTTGATATACATATGCTTTTCCATCCCTACACGTATGTATTCTGTGTCTAGAGTGTTATATTTATATTTATATTCAATGCCACACAGAGTTCTAGCAGCAGACACATCTCTACAACAACTGTTAAGAGGAGACTTTGTGCAGCAGACCTTCATGGTAAAATAGCTGCTGGGAAACCACTGCTAAGGACAGGCAACAAGCAGAAGAGACTTGTGTGGGCTAAAGAACACAAGGAATGGATATTAGACCAGTGGAAATCTGTGCTTTGGTCTGATGAGTCCAAATTTGAGATCTTTGGTTCCAACCACCGTGTCTTTGTGCGACACAGAAAAGGTGAACAGAAGGACTCTACATGCCTGGTTCCCACTGTGAAGCATGGAGGAGGAGGTGTGATGGTGTGGGAGTGCTTTTCTGGTGACACTTTTGGGGATTCATTCCAAATTGAAGGCTTACTGAACCAGAATGGCTACCACAGCATCTTGTGGTGGCATGCTATTCCATCCGGTTTGCGTTTAGTTGGACCATCAACAGGACAATGACCCCAAACACACCTACGCCAGATGACCTGGCCTCCACAGTCACCAGACCTGAACCCAATCGAGATGGTTTGGGGTGAGCTGGACCGCAGAGTGAAGGCAAAAGGGCCAACAAGTGCTAAGCATCTCTGGGAACTCCTTCAAGATTGTTGGAAGGCCATTCCCGGTGACTACCTCTTCAAGCTCATCAAGAGAATGCCAAGAGTGTGCAAAGCAGTCATCAAAGCAAAAGGTGGCTACTTTGAAGAACCTAGCGTATAAGACATATTTTCAGTTGTTTCACACTTTTCTGTTAAGTATATAATTCCACATGTGTTAATTCATAGTTTTGATGCCTTCAGTGTGAATGTACAATAGTCATGAAAATACAGAAAAATCTTTAAATGAGAAAGTGTGTCCAAACTTTTGGTCTGTACTGTATATGGCGATGGCTACATTTAGCAAGTGTCATGATCCGTTCCAGGGTTTAATCCGGTCTGCCCTTTTTCCTGGTGGATCATATCAAGGCTTAACTTTGCTCTGCCTTATTCTGGATTCATGTTTGCTATTTAGCTCCGATGCATCCTGCTCACGGTGTCAGCTATAGTTCTGCCTTCGGCATGTGAACCTGACTCTGGTAACTCTTGATTTGTCCTGCTGTGATCCCTGACTTGCCCCGTGTCTGTTGACTCCCTCTGTCTGCCCTTTTCCCAGCGTTTCCCTGTTTGTCTGTTTGATTCTCTGGTTCCTGACTTGGCTCGTATTCGAACTCACTTCTGCCTTCTGACTTTGTCTTATCAGCTTCTGACCATTGCTGAACCTCTTGGCTTGTTCCTGACCACATGTACTGCTTATCCCTTTTGGTACTTCTGCCTCTGATTGTATTTTGACTCAGCTTGTCTGAACACTCTCTCACCACTTGGTGGGGCCTGTGCTGCTGCTCTGTGGTGTTTCTCTGTGTAGGCAGTCTCACTTCCCTCTCAAGCTCCCTCTGGTGGAGGTTGCATTATACTGCACTGCAGCAGCATGACAGTAAGCACATGTTCACACTTGTTTTCTGTTTGGATGTGCCGGTCAGTCTTTTGATATTTGTGAGGCCTAATGATGACAGCCTCATTACTTTGCTCACCATCATTATTTTACTCTGATAGTATAGAACCTGGTAGCTTACTTGAAATTGTAAGCGAGGAAAAGATAACTGCTAAAACTCTACTATGCACTTGTGAAATTTCTATTGTAGGCTCTGGTTACTGAGAATTATGAATTCATATATATTACTTTTCTGAAATGTTTCTTCCTAATTACGTTGACATATCGTATTAGAAAATAGTGATTGGTTTTGTTCTCATTGCATGAAAATGAATGAACCCTCAGTCTTGTATGGCTTATGTTTTGAATAAAAGCAATTTACCACAGCTCGAGCATTGTTCTTGCTTTCCCCCAGTCATCACTTGATGGCACTGTTACCTTGCATTACAATGTCTGCCCAACGTCACATTGTCAAATTATTTCAGCAGCATTTTCAAAAGAAAGAAGAAAAAAATGAAAACACAGAATCATTTCTACATATTGTTCATTTGCTGAACTTGTAATTTCACTTTCCAAGGCCATTTATCATAAAACTGCCTGTTTTCCCGTTCCATTGCTCAAGGCTGCATGTTATATTTCACTCTGCTCCGCTGAGAACCAAAGAACTAGAGTTGATTCTGTGGAAACAACTCTCAGTGTATTACCAGAGTACATTTTATTAAAGTTGCTTCTCTCGACTTGAAATTGAAGAGTGTGCCATTCCAAAGTAATTTATTACCAGACGCTGGAACAACAATCTCTCTCTTTTGAAGCAGAGCTATTGAGATGGTGAAGTTAACCAAAAGTATTTGGAAACTGATTTGTACATTCATCAAAGTGCATTAAAAAGTAGCTGTTCTGGACAAGAGTAGAGCCAATTGATGTTAAACACAGAAGGAAGACTTTCTAGAGACATCATTCTAGAGGTTTGGAGTTATTTTTTCACAATGTTATATTTTACTTGAAAACATTATTTCCTCTTGATGGTGCAGTTCAAAGGTGTAGTTATTTGGGGTGCAAGGGTAGCAGTCACACAGCAGCCCTGGTTCCTGTCTGTCACATAGGAGGAGGCTCATTTGCTTTGGACCCAGGGTCTTTACATTACAGTCATGGGGAGGAATGTCACTTTGTGTTTGATATAATACAGTAAAAGGTGATTCTACGACACAAGGCATTCGACATATTTCCTGTTGCATCTCGGCTTCAGGAAAATGGCCGCCGCGATCTCCATCTGCACACGCGCGGCATCCCGCGGCCATTTTCCTGAAGCCCCGGGCAGCAGAGCGCTCCATCTGCGCACGCACGGCCACAGGAAGATGGCCGCCCCCACCGATCACCAGGGAAATAGCGCAGATCGCGCTCTTTTTCCTCACCTGTGCAGTGGATTCGGCAGTTGGGCATGCGCAAACCACTACGCCACCAACGGAAAAATAAGCAAGGTCTGGGGGAAGAAACAGCGATGTCACAACGCCCATTTGACCAGACCAGCCTGATTGACAGGCGAAAACGGCTACTTTGGTAACGTATTTCGGCAGCATAGGTGGGGAATCAGGGTACACAAAATACACTATTGTAACGCACAGCTCAGGCCCTATTTAACGGTATTTTTATCTCATACGGAAAAAACGGGGTGACAGGTTCCCTTTAAATAGTCATTTGACCATCTGGTTGCTGTATTTATGTATCTGCAGGGCTGACCTCAGTATTATTATGTGTGTATTATGAGTCAGTTGGAGTGGTCCTCCATCATTGAGCATTTTGGATAAACGAGACATTAATTTTGCCCAAAAAATTGGTTGGATTTATATGAATACCCTATTAAGGGTCTTTGTCTGGGGCAAGGAAACTAATTTTGTGTTTTTTTGCTGAGTTTTGTTTTTTGAGTTTTTTCTATATATATTTTCAAGTTTTGCTGATTTTTTATATTGCTTTAATTTTTTTGGGTAACTAATCTATTGGAACACAACTTGTTAGGGATCACAGGGCTATATAGGGCTATCAGGGCCAGTCGTCGTGGAGCGGGGGCGCCAACCGCAGAAACTTAGGGTGCCAACCTCCGCAGGCAGGTAGCGATCAGTATTAGGGCACCTGACAGGGTCAGATAGTCCACATCTTATATATTCCTGTGGGAATTTAATTGTATTAATGTCTTCAAATTTGGAACAAAGAGTTTATAGCTTTATTTATTAAAAGTTATATTTTAGGGATCCTTGTGTTTTTGTTTTGGTTTTTTTTGTTGACCATATGAAAAGGCCAATAATAGTTAAGGGCCCTGTTGGAGATTTTACATTGGGGCCAAGATACTCCACTGATCAGACACTTAGTGAATTTGCAGAGTTTAGTATTATTTTATACAGTATATATAATTGAGCAAGTCATTATTCAAAATCTAAATCTGACCTTAGCAATAAATCAATGTTTATCTACAAAGGCTGTTTTTTTTATGGACAAATCACAATTGACTATTATAGCCCAATTTTGAAAATGACTTCTGGGAGATCTGAAATGTCATGCATTAAAAATCTTTACCCCCTTAAGGACTCAGCTAAGTTTCAAATTTGTGCTTCTGTTTTTCATTTTGATTTGATTGCTTTGTATTGTATTTTTAGGGGAAGGTGCGGTAACCAAAAAAAGGCAATTTAGGAGTTATGATTTTTTTCTTTACGTTAGTATAAAGTACAAACCCAACATAAATGATCTTTCTTGTTCCTTTTTCATTTTGTTCTCTGTGCATCCAACTGCACAAAGCTGAATAGTCAGTCCTAATTTAATCTAATCTAATCTCCGAAAACTACGATTTCCAGCAGCACATTGCGTCTTCTAAGTGCTGCATGCCCCTATCTCTGCTCTCCTGAGTGCTTCATGTTAGAAATAGATGTCAACATGAACAATTTTTATCTATATGGATGAAGTGACTGTTGATAGTTTTGAATGCAACTGTCTCTCACATGTCTCGGCTCCAGGGCTAGGCATCTCTCTTCCCCATTGTTGCTTCCTTTTGCTGTGATGCATGCCGGATTCATAAATTGCCCTGTGAACTCCAGGAACATTATCATCCAAGCAGAGGCGTAGCTAGGGTTTCAGCTTAGGGAGGGGGGGCGAAAAATCTGAGTGGGCCCCTAATTGGGTAATCCTCACTACAGCTATGTGGTGCACCTTAATTGTGATTATAGGGGAACATCAGCAGATGATACGCTGTGATTGAAAATTTAAATCTATATACAAAAACAAACACTGATATTACTTTATGGAAACCATATCGTGGTAGATCCCAGTCCTGCAGAGGTCACAGTACAGTTATAGATGGTGACTTACAGCTGACATTCCTTCTTATGGAGTCATTCACTTTTCCCATCTTTTACATCTGGCCCAAACCAACATGACAACTTCTCGAGCCAGGACTTATCTGCAGAGATTACAACACATTTGACTTGTCACATTTCCTGCACTGTCCATATCTACAGTATGCCCAAACTGCACAAACTACTCATTCTACTTGAAACCTGCACCTGCGCCATGCGATTCACCACAACCTGAACTGCTTCCTTCCTTCTATGGGTGCTGCATTCAGGGCCGGTGTTAGGGGCAGGCAGACCAGGCAGCTGCCTGGGGCACCCGCTCCTCCAGGGGCCCCCAGCTAGCGGCAAGTCACGCAGCCGCTATGGGGCCCCTGTGAGGCAAGGGGGCCCGCCTGCCACCAGCGCTGACTCCCCTGCCGCATTGAACTATACCGGCGTCTGCCGGTACAGTTCAAAGCAATGATGGAGAGAGCGTCACCTGACGCTGCCTCTCCCATCATTCCCCGCTCTGCCCCTGACACAGCAGGTGCGCGTCATCGCTCACTCGCTGCGCGCCAGGCAGTGCGGCGGCAGCCGCCGACACAGGAGCAGGGGGCAGCGCGGGTTCGGGAAGAGGTAAGGAGCTTGTGTTTTTTTTTGGTTTTTTTTACTGGACTGTGCTGCCATTCTCGGGAGGAGAGAGGTGGGGAGCAATGGGGGGATGTGGGCAGTGCTGTATACTACTGTATGGGCAGCAGTGCTGTATACTACTGTGGGCAATGCTGTATACTACTGTGTCGGCAGTGCTGTATACTATTGTGGGCAGTGCTGTATACTACTGTGGGCAGTGCTGTATACTACTGTGTGGGCAGTGCTGTATACTACTGTGTGGGCAGTGCTGTATACTACTCTGTGGGCTGTGCTGTATACTACTGTGTGGGCAGTGCTGTATACTACTGTGTGGGCAGTGCTGTATACTACTGTGTGGGAAGTGCTATATACTACTCTGTGGGCTGTGCTGTATACTACTGTGTGGGCAGTGCTTTATACTACTGTGTGGGCTGTTCTATATACTACTATGTGGGCTGTGCTATATACTACTGTGTGGGCTGTGCTATATACTAAGTGGCTGTGCTATATACTACTATGTGGGCTGTGCTATATACTATGAGGGTATATTATATTCTATGGGGGAGGCTGTGTTATATACTATGTGGCTGTGTTATATATTTTTGGGGTACATTATACATTATATTCTATGGAGGAGGCTGTGTTATATACTATGGGGGGCTGCATTATATTCTGTGGGGGGCTTTATTAGATTTTATGAGGGATGATTGCATCATACCCTTTGATGGGGCTACATTATATTCTATGGGGAGGTGGGCTGTATTATATCTTGTTCGGGGCTACAGTATATTCTATGGGGGGGCTGTATTATATTTATATTCTATGAGGGGTGATTGCATCATACTCTATGAGGGGGCTACATTATACTATATGGGGGGCTGCATTATATTCTATGGGGAGGTTACATTATACTCTGTGGGGGGTTACATTATACTCTGGGGTGGCTGCAGTATACTCTGTGGGGTGGCTGCATTATACTCTGTGGGGTGGGGCTGCATTATACTATATGTGTGCTGAATTATACTGTATCGAGGACTATGGGGAATACATTATACTATATGAAGAACTATGGGGTGCATTATACTATGGGAAGTGAATTGTACTACATGGATGACTATGGCAGTGCATTATACTATATGGAGCACTGTGAGGAGTGTACTATGCTATATGGAGGACTGAGGAGTATATTTTAATATATGGAGGATTATGAGGAGTGTATTATACTATATGGAGGAATATGGGAAGTGTATAATACTATATGGAGGACTATGGGAAGTGTATTATACTATATGGAGGACTATGGGGCACATTATATTATATGGAGGACTATGGGGTGTGCATTTTACAATATGGAGGACTGTGGAGCACATTATAATATATGGAGGACTATGGGGTGTATTATACTAAACAAGCAAAATGCTGCATATTCATTGGGTGATTGAATTGCTTATGCCGGAATAAAAATCATTGTTCTCAGCAGCACATCGCCGGTGTAAACTGTAGATGTGCTGCTAATAACATGATACTTTATGGTGATCTGTTAGTGATCTATTAGTGATTGTTCTGTCCCCTTCATTCTTTCTCAGACGGTGGAAAGAGGCCGGGAAACAAGCGTCCAACGACTTCAGTATTGTCGATCACACTCGTTTAGCGGCCTGAGATCAGCGCATGTAAATTCAACCGAAATGCTTCTGTATGATGTGCAATATGTTAGCATTTGGGGCCCCATTTTAAACTTTGCCTAGGGCCCCACTTTGCCTAAAACCAGCCCTGGCTGCATTCATTGATCTTCAGCACAGGCAAGTCACTGTGACCTCCAGTGTGCACGCCAATAATATGCTCTCCCCACTTCCTCCATGCACAGTCATCACTAGGAACCATGTGTACATGGTGATGACTATGCAGGGAGGAAGTGGGGAGAGCACCTTATCGACGCGAACACCAGAGGTCACTTGAGTGGAAGTCGCTAGCGCCTGCGCAGAAGATCGCTAAATGCAGTGCCCACAGAAGGGAGGATGAGGTATGTATTTGTGAGGGCGTGCAGGGCGCAGGAGCAGGATTCCGGGGCCAAACTGACTCTGATGGGAAGGAGGTAGTATTACAAAGAAGACAGGAGGCAGTGATTTCTTACAACACCACACGCTCGGAGCATGGAAGAAATAAATCATTAACATAAAGACAGAATATAACATTTCTCAACATCAAGACCGTTAATATGAGGCAGACAGGTAGAGCTAGTGTAACATTTCTATTACCTATATGACCTTATTAATAGGTCACACACGTTCCGGTGGGAGGGTGGACAGATTCCCTTTCAATATGATGCAGCTCATGGTTACTGTATAGGGGCTTGTTATACTAATACTCGTAAAAGACCGAGTAAGTATCAAAAGCCCCCTACCTCCCCATCTCCAGCCCCCCCAGACAGCAACTATTACATGTGATAGAGTGCTTATAATCTCCTAACAAAACAGTATAATAATCAGCCCCCTTTGCCCTGTCCCCCCTCCCCACCTCAGCCCTCACAATACCCCCATCCTCTCACATTCACCCCCCAGTACCCTGTCGCCCCTCATCCACCTCAGCCCTCACAATATCCTCATCCTTTCACATTCACCTCCCCAGTGCCCTGTCGCCCCACACCCACATCAGCCCTCACAATACCCTCATCCTCTCACATTTACTCTCAGTGCCCTGACCTCTCTCACCCATGATACCCCATCCTCTTACATTCACCCCCAGTGACTATGACATGCCACTTACCAAGTCTGCAGTCAGTGAGGCAGGACCAGGAAGTGTCTGAGAGAAATGCACGGTGGGCACTAGGACCCAGCGTGCCTGAGCCAATTGAGCATGCACTGTGACCAAACTGCAACCTGGAAGAAGCTCCTCAATCCTCAGGTTAGTCAGCACTGTACAGTGCAGGAGGGACTGGGGGATTCTGCAACTGGCCACTGTGCTACCAGCGTGCAGAATCTCCGTCAGGCAGGAGCAGACATTTTGCTGCTCTCCTCCTGTGCGATGTTCTGTCTCTTCAAAAAGGGGCAGTAACTCTCGGTGGGCCCCTTCATGTGACAGGGCCCGGGGCAATGGCCCCCTCTGCCCCCCCCAGTAGCTATGCTACTGCATCCAAGGCCTCTTAAGGCCAATTCAGTCATCAATATGTATCTGAGTATTCAGTGCGCTTTGTATCTAGTTACCATGTGTCTTGGAGTTTGTCTCATCAACCAGATCTTCTCTGCAAACTCCTGTTTGTTTCTTCAGTCTGTACAGTTATATGAAAAAGTTTGGGCACCCCTATTAATCTTAAGCTTAATGTTTTATAAAAATTGTTTTTTTTTGCAACAGCTATTCCAGTTTCATATATCTAATAACTGTTGGACACAGTAATGTTTCTGCCTTGAAATGAGGTTTATTGTACTAACAGAAAATGTGCAATCTGCATTCAAACAAAATTTGACAGGTGCATAAGTATGGGCACCCTTATCATTTTCTTGTTTTAAATACTCCTACCTACTTTTTACTGACTTACTAAAGCACTTTTTTTGGTTTTGCATCCTCATTGAGCTTTGAACTTCATAGCCAGGTGTATGCAATCATGAGAAAAGCTACTTAAAGTGGCTACTTGCAAGTTGTTCTCCTGTTTGAATCTCCTCTGCAGAGTGGCATCATGGGCTCCTCAAAACAACTATCAAATGATCTGAAAACAAAGATTATTCAACATAGTTGTTCAGCGGAAGGATACAAAAAGCTGTCTCAGAGATTTAACCTGTCAATTTCCACTGTGAGGAACATAGTAAGGAAATGGAAGAACACAGGTACAGTTCTTGTTAAGGCCAGAAGTGGCAGGCCAAGAAAAACATCAGAAAGGCAGAGAAGAAGAATGGTTAGATCAGTCAAGGACAATCCTCAGACCACCTCCAGAGAGCTGCAGCATCAACTTGCTACAGATGGTGTCACTGTGCATCGGTCAACTATACAACACACTTTGCACAAGGAGAAGCTGTATGGGAGAGTGATGCGAAAGAAGCCGTTTCTGTAAGCACGCCACAAACAGAGTAGGCTGAGGTATGCAAAAGCACATTTGGAGAAGCCAATTTCTTTTTGGAAGAAGGTCCTGTGGACTGATGAAACCAAGATTGAGTTGTTTGGTCATACAAAAAAGCGTTATGCATGGCAGCCAAAAAACACAGCATTCCAAGAAAAACACTTGCTACCCACAGTAAAATTTGGTGGAGGTTCCATCATGCTTTGGGGCTGTGTGGCCAATGCCGGCACTGGGAATCTTGTTAAAGTTGAGGGACGCATGGATTCCTCTCTGTATCAGCAGATTCTTGACAATAATGTTCATGAATCAGTGACAAAGTTGAAGTTACGCAGGGGATGGATCTTTCAGCAAGACAATGATCCAAATCACGGCTCCAAATCTACTCAGGCATTCATGCAGAGGAACAATTACACTGTTCTGGAATGGCCATCCCAGTCCCAAGACCTGAATATCATTGAACATCTGTGGGATCATTTGAAGAGGGCTGTCCATGCTCGGCGACCATCCAACTTAACTGAACTGGAATTGTTTTGTAAAGAGGAATGGTCAAAAATACCTTCATCGAGGATCTAGGAACCCATTAAAAGCTACAGGAAGCGACTAGAGGCTGTTATTTTTGCAAAAGGAGGATCTACTAAATATTAATGTCACTTTTCTGGTGAGGTGCCCATACTTAAGTGCAGCGCCCCAGAGTCCTGGTCGTTGCAGTACTGTGGCTCCGCCACTATGGGGAGCTACGGTGCGTCCGATGGCACTGAAGGAGTTCATCTGATCAGGTATCACAGACACCAATACATTTCACAGCAGGGCCTCCGGGGGGAGCTAAGGGTGCTATTCATTAGGCCACTCCCCACCATAGTGGGTAAACTGGGGGTCAGGCAGGAAGTTAGATCAGAAAGCTGACTGGATTGGACGAAGCAACACCTGGTGGCAGAGGGTGTTGTGGGGGAAGAGACAGTAGGGTCTCTGTCAGGGGTGGGATC
Source organism: Ranitomeya variabilis (assembly GCF_051348905.1). Taxonomy (NCBI): domain Eukaryota; kingdom Metazoa; phylum Chordata; class Amphibia; order Anura; family Dendrobatidae; genus Ranitomeya; species Ranitomeya variabilis. The sequence continues at coordinate 486,261,182 of NC_135235.1, forward strand.
CTGACAGAGGCTTGGCATTGGAAAGAACGTAACGGGTCCGCGCCAGCTCCGGGAAGCGGCGGGGCCCAAGAAAGGACTAGAAGCGAGATAGATTGTGCTGAGTGAGAAACGAGATCAAGCAATAGGAGAATACCAGTAGGGGTCATGCTGTAAGACCGGAGCAACACCCTACTGAGGCGCACTACCGGTGGCCGGAACGCCGAGGGAGTATCATAACATTCAGCTTCAAGCAATACTCTAAACAGCGGCAGGACAGTCAGTTTAAGGCGGGCTGTCTCACACAAATCACCTATGAAGTCTTGGGGGGCACCTTGTGGAGAGGGGCGACTCTAGGGTCCCGGAAGAGCTCCGAGCCTACCCGTCAAACGGGTGCCGTCCCAACCAGAACATCAGGGAGGGACGGAGGATTAGAAGAACATCATTTAATCGAGTTGTGAGGGAACTTAAGAAACAGACACAACGGTTGTGGGGACTTTCCGTAAGCACAGCAGGGAAGGACCGCAACACATAGCGCTAGAAGGAAGGCACCGATTTCCACCTGTGAAGAGAACTCTGGAGGTGCCATTGGACCGGCCGGACTTGCGCAGCCTGGTGAACCGTATTCTGGACTGTGGACTCAGAGATCTTCAGTAAAGAGGTAAAGAGACTGCAACCTGGTGTCCTCGTTATTTACTGCACCGCACCACCACCACTGTCATCTACACGTATTATAAGACTGTGCGCCCCACGGCAGGGTCACGGACCGGGGCCTAGCCGCCGTGACAACCCCAGAGCAGAGACTCAGAGGCCCGGTACCGGGTCACCCCTCGGCCCTGCGGCGGTGGGGGCGCTACATATGCACCTGTCAAATTTTGTTTGAATGCAGATTGCACATTTTCTGTTAGTACAATAAACCTCATTTCAAGGCAGAAACATTACTGTGTCCAACAGTTATTAGATATATGAAACTGAAATAGCTGTTGCAAAAAAAACAATTTTTATTAAACATTAAGCTTAAGATTAATAGGGGTGCCCAAACTTTTTCATATAACTGTATTTACTTCCTGTATCAGAACTACTGCCAACCCTTTGTCTGATGTAAGTATAACAAACTGTTCTCTGGAACTGTTCACATTAGTAACGCTCTGCATCAGACTGTACCTTCTTTATAAACTAGTTTGCCTGTTTAACCTTTTGTCTGCTGTCAAACTCTGCTCTGGAGTTGACTGACTCTACATCTTTAGTTCCTGTCTGTGCACACAACCCTGGCTCTGTGTCTTTTGGTGTTTCCTGTTCCACTTGTCTGCCTGCTGCCCTTTTCCTCTCTGGTCCAAGTTCTGCCCACCGTGCCATCGTCTTTGGTCCATGTTTTTTTCCCTGACATGCATCGTAAGATAATTCACTTCACCAGTTGAGCCCATCATAGTTGTAATGGTGAGCCATTATTTGAACAATATTCATTACTAATTTCAAACTCTTCATATCATTGGTGGTTCATGAGGATTTTCAGAGAAGGATCATGTTCTCTTCTGCATGTACTACAACACAGATGTGAGAGCAATGAGAGGATCTGGGGATGTCTTATTAGATTAGGTGCAAATGCAATTGGAATCAATGGAATCTTCAGCATATCATCGCTGAACTGTGCTACAACCAAGCTGTCAGATGTTTTATTAAGCAGTATCCTTAAGAGCCTCTGAGCAGACTTGACTGACAGGATTAAAACTACCAGAGGAAGGATCTAGTGGCAAAGGAGGGTAGAGGAAACCCTAGGCTGTCATGACAAGGGGGTGATAGGTGCAAATCAACGCAGTTTTGAAATCGCTTGCATTGACACACGTGATACAACGGAGACCACAGTATGATTTTGGAATAACCCATTAAATATACTTTTCCATGCAGATAGATACTGTAAAACAGTGTATATTCTTTACTATGGGATATGGGGACATTTGGGCAAACTATATCACAGTATGATTATAAAATTACATACATTACATTCATTATGCAGCATATTTTGATTTAGGTATACCGTACTTTTATGTTGTATAACTCAGGTAGAAAGCAACAATGAAGTGTGAACAGAGTCTTATACTACATCTTGCATGCTTCTCCACAAATATTTCCCCAGTCTGGGACTCTGGTAACATTTGTGGCATAAGGAATGTGACAACTTGTCATGAATCAGAATTTGTGGTTTCATTTGCACCTGGTCCCTGATGCCAATGATGGTATGGAGCAAAGAAACTGGTACTGTCTCCAACTAAGTCTCTAATTTGCTGCACTATAATTCTGATGAAATGACAGACACCATAATTTAACCCAAATGGATACTGTTATGGTATGTGCACATGTTGAGTATTTGCAGCAGAATTTTCTACACCGAAAACCGAGTGTTGGAATGAAAAACTAGACATAAAATATGCCATGATATACAATAAACCTTGTACGCGACCCTGTTATTCAAAGTAAGATTTAGAAATAGTGATGCAAATTGCTGATTTTGATTCAAAACTAGAATTTCCTCAAATTTGTCTCAGGTTTAATTTGTCTGATTTGTCTTGAAATGAAAGTTCTCCAAAGCCTCCAATTGCCTTCAAAAGATGTGTAAAAGTCTGATGTTTCCTAAGATTGTATTAAACCCCTTCTGTGTTCTTTTATGCAAAGACAGCTTTAGTAATGTTAAAGTGACATCAACATACAGGTGCTTTTCACAAAATTAGAATATCATCAAAAAGTTAATTTATTTCAGTTCTTGAATACAAAAAGTGAAACTCATATTATATAGAGTCATTACAAACAGTGATCTATTTCAAGTGTTTATTTCGGTTAATGTTGATGATTATGGCTTACAGCCATCCAATTTCTCCTGTTACCCTTGGGAAAATACAAAACTGGGGGGCTAAAAAATAATTTTTGTGGAAAAAAAATAATATTTATTTTCACGGCTCTGCATTACAAACTGTAGTGAAACACTTGGGGGTTCAAAGTTCTCACAACACATCTAGATAAGTTCCTTAGGGAGTCTACTTTCCAAAATGGTGCCACTTGTGGGGGTTTCAATGTTTAGGCACATCAGGGGCTCTCCAAACCCGACATGGTGTCCTATCTCAATTCCAGTCGATTTTGCATTGATAAGTCAAACGGCGCTCCTTCCCTTCCGAGCTCTGCCATGCACCCAAACAGTAGTTTACCCCCACATATTGGCTATCAGCGAACTCAGGACAATTTGCACAACAACTTTTGTGGTCCAATTTCTTCTCTTACTCTTGGGAAAATAAAAAATTGGGGGTGAAAAGATCATTTTTGTGAAAAAATATTATTTTTTATTTTTACGGCTCTACATTATAAACTTCTGTGAAACACTTGGTGGGTCAAAGTGCTCACCAGACATCTAGATAAATTGCTTAGGGGGTCTACTTTCCAAAATGGTGTCACTTGTGGGGGGTTTCAATGTTTAGGCACATCAGGGGCTTTCCAAACGTGACATTGCGTCCTATCTCAATTCCAGTCAATTTTGCATTGAAAAGTCAAATGGTGCTCCTTCCCTTCCGAGCTCAGCCATGGGGTCCAATTTCTCCTGTTACCCTTGGTAAAATAAAACAAATTGGAGCTGAATTAAATTTTTTGTGAAAAAAGTTAAATGTTCATTTTTTTTAAACATTTTAAGAATTCCTGTGAAATACCTGAAGGGTTAATAAAGTTCTTAAATGTGGTTTTGAGCACCTTGAAGAGTGCAGTTTTTATAATGGTGTCACAATTGGGTATTTTCTATCATATAGACCAGGGGTGTCAAACTGCATTCCTCGAGGGCCTCAAACCATGCGTGTTTTCAAGATTTCCTTAGCATTGCACAAGGTGCAGGAATCATTATCTGTGCAGGTGGTTAAATTATCACCTGTGCAATACAAGGAAATCCTGAAAACATGACCTGTTTGCGGCCATCGAGGAATGCAGTTTGACACCCCTGATATAGACCCCTCAAAGTGACTTCAAATGTGATGTAGTCCCTAAAAAAAAAATGGTGTTGTAAAAATGAGAAATTGCTGGTCAACTTTTAACCCTTATAACTCCCTAACAAAAAAAATGTTGGTTCCAAAATTGTGCTGATGAAAAGTAGACATGTGGGAAATGTTACTTATTAAGTATTTTGTGTGACATATCTCTGTGGTTTAAGGGCATAAAAATTCAAAGTTGGAAAATTGCAAAAATTTCGCCAAATTTCTGTTTTTTTCCACAAATAAATGCAGGTAATATCATAGAAATTTTACCACTATCATGAAGTACAATATGTCACGAGAAAACATTGTCAAAATCATCAGGATCCGTTGAAGCGTTCCAGAGTTATAACCTCATAAAGGGACAGTGGTCAGAATTGTAAAAATTGGCCCGGTCATTAATGTGCAAACCACCCTTGGGGGTTAAGGGGTTAAAATGTGGTGCCCAGAACTGGACACAGTATTCCAGATGAGGCCTGACCAAGGAGGAGTAGAAGGGAATAATTACTTCATGTGATCTTGACTCTGTGCTTCTCTTAAAGCATAGAACTGTGTTTGCCTTTTTTGCTGCTGCATCACACTTTGACTCAAGTGCAGTCTGTGATCTATTAGTATAAGTCTTTTGCACATGTGCTGTTGCTTAGTTCTATTCCTCCCTTTCTGTAGACGTAATTTTTGTTTTTCTTGGCTAGATGTAGAATCTTGGATTTCTCCCTGTTAAATATTAATCTATTAGTCACTTCCAATTGTTCAAGCATCGCTGCCAATTGCTCAAGCTTATCTAGATCCTTCTGAATCCTTCCTCCATCTTCTGTAGTGTTAGGTATCCCTTCTAGCTTTGGCTAGCTTTGCATCATCTGCAAATTTGATTAGTTTACCTTCAGTTCCATTATCTAGATCATTTATAAAAATCTAAAGCACTAGAGATATACCATACAATTGAACATACATTTATCTTATAGAATACTATGAAACAATGTTAAAGTCACAATGGGCCTGTTTAAGCCAAGGAGATGAAAAAAAAAAATCACAATTATATGCATATCCGTCAACCATAATATTTGTTGGGAAAATTCCATTGCTTTGATCATGTCTATGTTGTCATGGATAGTTTCAACAATACCAGGGTAAAAACCAATGAAATACAACAATATTATTAGTAGCATATTTGGAGTAGGACATTTAAAGCTGTTATAACAGTGTGGAGTTATTGAGAGTGTAAGGGAAAACAGTGGAGATGGGACACCCATGTTATAGGCTGTGGTTCATAAGGTCAGATGGTGTGGTGTTTAGAGCTGATAGTGGCAGACAGTGATGTGGTTATAGCTCATAAGAGTAGAGAGTGGGGAGTCCATATACCATAGAAGGCTTATTCAGGGGACAGTATAAACAGGTGTTTTTTATGCAGAGGGCAGTTAATAAAACTCTTATTTTTAAGAACACCTTGTGGGGATGTGCTTCAGAAAAACATAGAGGATGGAAGTCTGTAGAGATGAGCTGTGGATGTGAGAAGTCATCATGATGTCTGGACAAGATGGAGACGAAAAGAAAGAGAATGACTCCAAACATGGAAGATACCAACTGTAAGGAGCCTGGATGTAAATATTTATTTGTAATCCTGCTTGTATCTCATCAGTGCTGTGGTTCCTGTATGGTCTGCAGTCTGATAAAGACTGACAACAACTCCCAGCATCTCCTTACTAGACTTCGGATTGGCGAATGTCCCAATATTCGTCAAACAGTTCGCTGAACATATTCGAACCCCATTGGATTCAATGAGAGGCAAAATCAGACACATAGCCAGCACCTTCAAGGGGGCCAAAAAGCTGCCTAACAGCTCAGATTAGGAGCAGGCACTAGGAAGAGTGGTATCAATTGACCCAGAGTTCTAATAGCATAATTTCACAATATGGATTAATGGGACAGGGCTTGGACCAGTATTTCTAGCTTGAAGATTACTCAGTAACAGGTGGATGAGTGACAGATGTAGGCCTGGTGCTCTGAAAGCTCTGCCAAATTCAGGCAACACACATGAAGGAGACCCAAACTGGAGTCCAAACATTTACAAAAATTAGAGGCAGACACCAGGAAAAGTGGCATCAATTGACTCACAATAAAAATTTGATAAAGGCACAGCAGCAGTCAGCCATGGGACATGCATGAGGTAACAGGGTCTGGTGTTATGACCCCAATGGCAGAGGGTCTCAGGAATCAATACCAAGTCTGCAAACACAAAAAAACAGCTCATAGGGCAGTGGTAACTGGGCTGACCATATATCTAATCCTAGCACCACAAATAGAAGTAGCCGGGGAACGTGCCTACGTTGGTTCTAGACGTCTCGCGCCAGCCGGAGAACTAACTAACCCTAGAAGGGAAAAGAAAGACCTTTCTTGCCTCCAGAGAAAAGACCCCAAAAGTTGGATACAAGCCCCCAACAAATAATAACGGTGAGGTAAGAGGAAAAGACAAACATAAGAATGAGCTAGGTATTTAGCAAAGAGAGGCCCACTAGCTAATAGCAGAATATCTATTAAGATGACTTATATGGTCAGCAAAAACCCTATTAAAATATCCACGCTGGATATTCAAGAACCCCCGAACCGTCTAACGGCCGGGGGGAGAACACCAGCCCCCTAGAGCTTCCAGCAAGATCAGAAATCACATTTAGTACAAGCTGGACAAAAATAGTAGCAAAGCAAGTAACTCAAAAAACAAAGAAGCAAGACTTAGCTTAATTTTGCAAGAGCCAGGACCAGCAGACAGGAGCAACAGAAGGATCTGATTACAACGATGCCAGGCACTGGACTAAGGATCCAGGAAGTTAATATAGCGACACCCCTGGACTAACGAACCAGGTGAGTGCCAAACAGAAAAAAGACAATCCCAGAGTCATACCACTAGTGACCACAAGAGGGAGCCAAAAAGTCTAAATCACAACAGTACCCCCCCCTTAAGGAGGGGTCACCGAACCCTCACCAAGACCACCAGGGCGATCAGGATGAGCAGCGTGAAAGGCACGAACCAAATCGGCCGCATGCACATCAGAGGCAACCACCCAGGAATTATCCTCCTGACCATAGCCCTTCCACTTGACCAGATACTGAAGCCTCCGCCTGGAGAGACGAGAATCCAAGATCTTCTCCACCACGTACTCCAACTCGCCCTCAACCAACACCGGAGCAGGAGGCTCAACAGAAGGAACCACAGGTACAACGTACCGCTGCAACAAAGACCTATGGAACACGTTGTGAATGGCAAACGACACAGGAAGATCCAAGCGAAAGGACACAGGATTAAGGATTTCCAATATCTTGTAAGGACCGATGAAGCGAGGCTTAAATTTAGGAGAGGAGACCTTCATAGGAACAAATCGAGAAGACAGCCATACCAAATCCCCAACACGAAGTCGGGGACCCACACCGCGGCGGCGGTTGGCAAAACGCTGAGCCTTCTCTTGTGACAACTTTAAGTTGTCCACCACATGATTCCAGATCTGCTGCAACCTATCCACCACAGAATCCACCCCAGGACAGTCAGAAGGCTCCACATGTCCCGAGGAAAAACGAGGATGGAAACCAGAGTTGCAGAAAAATGGCGAAACCAATGTAGCGGAACTAGCCCGATTATTAAGGGCAAACTCAGCCAACGGCAAGAAAGTCACCCAATCATCCTGATCCGCAGAAACAAAACACCTCAAATGAGCCTCCAGAGTCTGATTAGTTCGCTCTGTTTGTCCATTAGTCTGAGGATGAAAGGCAGATGAAAATGACAACTCAATGCCCATCCTAGCACAAAAGGATCGCCAGAACCTGGAAACAAACTGGGATCCTCTGTCAGACACAATATTCTCAGGAATGCCGTGTAAACGAACCACATTCTGAAAGAACACAGGAACCAGATCGGAAGAGGAAGGCAGCTTAGGCAAAGGTACCAAATGGACCATCTTAGAAAAGCGATCACATACCACCCAGATGACAGACATGCCCTGAGACACCGGGAGATCTGAAATGAAATCCATGGAAATGTGTGTCCAAGGCCTCTTCGGGACAGGCAAGGGCAAGAGCAACCCGCTGGCATGCGAACAGCAAGGCTTAGCTCGAGCACAAGTCCCACAGGACTGCACAAACGACCGCACATCCCGTGACAAGGAAGGCCACCAAAAGGACCTAGCCACCAGATCTCTGGTGCCAAAAATTCCCGGATGCCCTGCCAACACCGAGGAATGAACCTCGGAAATGACTCTGCTGGTCCACTTATCAGGAACAAACAGTCTGTCAGGTGGACAAGAGTCAGGTCTACCAGCCTGAAATCTCTGCAACACACGTCGCAAATCCGGAGAAATGGCTGACAAGATAACTCCCTCTTTAAGAATACCAACTGGTTCTGCGACTCCCGGAGAGTCAGGCACAAAGCTCCTTGAAAGAGCATCAGCCTTCACATTCTTTGAACCTGGTAAATACGAGACCACAAAGTCAAAACGGGAGAAAAACAATGACCAGCGGGCCTGTCTAGGATTCAGGCGCTTAGCAGACTCGAGATACATCAAATTTTTGTGATCAGTCAAGACCACCACACGATGCTTAGCACCCTCGAGCCAATGACGCCACTCCTCAAATGCCCACTTCATGGCCAACAACTCCCGATTGCCAACATCATAATTCCGCTCAGCAGGCGAAAACTTCCTCGAGAAAAAGGCACAAGGTCTCATCACAGAGCAACCAGGGCCTCTCTGCGACAAAACGGCCCCTGCCCCAATCTCAGAAGCATCCACTTCAACCTGAAAGGGAAGTGAAACATCGGGCTGGCACAAAACAGGCGCCGAAGTAAACCGGCGCTTCAACTCCTGGAAAGCCTCCACGGCTGCAGGAGCCCAGTTAGCAACATCAGAACCTTTCTTGGTCATATCCGTCAAAGGTTTAGCAATGCTAGAAAAATTAGCAATAAAACGACGGTAGAAGTTAGCAAAACCCAAGAACTTCTGAAGACTCTTAACTGACGTGGGTTGAGTCCAATCATGAATAGCACGGACCTTGACTGGGTCCATCTCCACCGCAGAAGGGGAAAAAATAAACCCCAAAAAGGGAACCTTCTGTACTCCAAAGAGACACTTTGAGCCCTTAACAAATAAAGCATTCTCACGCAAAACCTGAAACACCATCCTGACCTGCTCTACATGCGAGTCCCAGTCATCAGAAAAAAAACAGAATATCATCCAGATAAACGATCATAAATTTATCCAGATACTTCCGGAAAATATCATGCATAAAGGACTGAAACACTGAAGGAGCATTAGAGAGCCCAAAAGGCATCACCAAGTACTCAAAATGACCTTCGGGCGTATTAAACGCGGTTTTCCATTCATCTCCTCGCTTAATGCGCACAAGGTTGTACGCACCACGAAGATCTATCTTGGTGAACCACTTGGCACCTTTAATTCAGGCAAACAAGTCTGACAACAGAGGCAAAGGATACTGAAATTTAACAGTGATTTTATTCAAAAGCCGATAGTCAATACAAGGTCTCAAAGATCCGTCCTTCTTGGCCACAAAAAAGAATCCCGCACCAAGAGGGGAAGAGGAAGGACGGATATGCCCCTTCTCCAGAGATTCCTTGATATACAAACGCATTGCGGTATGCTCAGGTACAGACAGATTAAATAGTCTTCCCTTAGGAAATTTGCTACCTGGAATCAAATCTATGGCACAGTCACAGTCCCTATGAGGAGGCAGTACACTGGACCTGGACTCGCTGAACACATCCTGATAATCAGACAAATACTCAGGAACTTCCGAAGGAGTAGAGGAAGCAATAGACACCGGCGGGGAATCACCATGAATACCCTGACAGCCCCAACTTGACACAGACATTGCCTTCCAATCCAAGACTGGATTATGAGTCTGTAACCATGGCAAACCCAAAACGACCAAATCATGCATATTATGCAGAACAAGAAAACGAATCACCTCCCGATGTTCAGGAGTCATGCACATGGTTACCTGTGTCCAAAACTGCGGTTTATTTTCCGCCAATGGCGTAGCATCAATACCCCTCAGAGGGATAGGATTAACCAACGGCTCAAGAACAAAACCACAGCGCTTGGCAAATGACAGATCCATAAGACTCAGGGCAGCACCTGAATCCACAAACGCCATAACAGGGTAAGAGGACAATGAGCAAATTAAAGTCACAGACAAAATAAATTTAGGTTGCAAATTACCAATGGCGACAGGACTAACAACCCTTGTTAGGCGTTTAGAGCATGCTGATATAACATGTGTAGAATCGCCACAGTAAAAACACAACCCATTCTGACGTCTATGATTTTTCCGCTCATTTCTGGTCTGAATTCTATCACATTGCATCAAATCAGGTTACATAGTTATTAAGGTTGAAGGAAGACTTTAAGTCCATCTAGTTCAACCCATAGCCTAGCATGCCCTAACATGTTGATCCAGGGGAAGGCAAAAAAAACCCATGTGGTAAGAGTAAGCTCCATCATGGGGAAAAAAATTCCTTCCCGACCCCACATACGGCAATCAGACTAGTTCCCTGGATCAACGCCTTATCAAGGAATCTAATATATATACCCTGTAATATTATCCTTTTCCAGAAAGGTATCCAGTCCCCTCTTAAATTGAAGCAATGAGTCACTCATTACAACATCATACGGCAGAGAGTTCCATAGTCTCACTGCTCTTACAGTAAAGAATCCACGTCTGTTATTATGCTTAAACCTTTTTTCCTCCAGACGTAGAGGATGCCCCCTTGTCCCTGTCAGCGGTCTATGATTAAAAAGATCAGCAGAAAGGTCTTTGTACTGTCCCCTCATATATTTATACATTAACATAAGATCACCCCTTAGTCTTCGTTTTTCCAAACTAAATAGCCCCAAGTGTAATAACCTATCTTGGTATTGCAGACCCCCCAGTCCTCTAATAACCTTGGTTGCTCTTCTCTGCACCCGCTCCAGTTCAGCTATGTCTTTCTTATACACCGGAGACCAGAACTGTGCACAGTATTCTAAGTGTGGTCGCACTAGTGACTTGTATAGAGGTAAAATTATGTTCTCCTCATGAGCATCTATGCCTCTTTTAATGCATCCCATTATTTTATTTGCCTTTGTAGCAGCTGCCTGACACTGGCCACTGAATATGAGTTTGTCATCCACCCATACACCCAGGTCTTTTTCATTGACGGTTTTGCCCAGAGTTTTAGAATTAAGCACATAGTTATACATCTTATTACTTCTACCCAAGTGCATGACCTTACATTTATCCCCATTAAAGCTCATTTGCCATTTATCAGCCCAAGCTTCTAGTTTACATAAATCAGCCTGTAATATAAAATTGTCCTCCCCTGTATTGATTACCCTGCAGAGTTTAGTGTCATCTGCAAATATTGAAATTCTACTCTGAATGCCCCCTACAAGGTCATTAATAAATATGTTAAAAAGAAGAGGGCCCAATACTGACCCCTGTGGTACCCCACTACTAACCGTGACCCAGTCCGAGTGTGCTCCATTAATAACCACCCTTTGTTTCCTATCCCTGAGCCAACTCTCAACCCACTTGCACATATTTTCCCCTATCCCCATTATTCTCATTTTATGTATCAACCTTTTGTGTGGCACTGTATCAAAAGCTTTTGAAAAGTCCATATACACTACATCTACTGGGTTCCCTTGGTCCAGACCGGAACTTACCTCTTCATAGAAGCTGATCAAATTAGTCTGACATGATCGGTCCCTAGTAAACCCGTGCTGATACTGGGTCATGAGGTTATTCCTCTTCAGATACTCCAGTATAGCATCCCTTAGAATGCCCTCCAGGATTTTACCCACAGTAGAGGTTAAACTTACTGGCCTATAATTTCCGAGTTCAGTTTTTGTCCCCTTTTTGAATATTGGCACCACATTTGCTATACGCCAGTCCTGTGGTACAGACCCTGTTATTATGGACTCTTTAAAGATTAAAAATAATGGTCTATCAATGACTGTACTTAATTCCTGCAGTACTCGGGGGTGTATCCCATCCGGGCCCGGAGATTTGTCAATTTTTGTGATTTTTAGACGCCGCCGTACTTCCTGCTGGGTTAAGCAGGTAACATTAAATTGGGGATTATTATCACTAGTCATATTGGCTGCCATGGGATTTTCTTTTGTAAATACTGATGAAAAAAAGTCATTTAGCATATTGGCTTTTTCCTCATCCTCATCCACCATTTCACCCAGACTATTTTTAAGGGGGCCAACACTATCATTTTTTAGTTTCTTACTATTTATGTAGTTAAAGAATATTTTGGGGTTATTTTTGCTCTCTCTAGCAATGAGTCTCTCTGTCTCAATCTTTGCTGCCTTGATTTGCTTTTTACATAATTTATTTAATTTTTTGTATTTATTTAATGCCTCCTCACTACCTACTTCCTTTAATTCTCTAAATGCTTTCTTTTTGTCACTTATTGCGCCCCTTACAGCTTTATTTAGCCATATTGGTTTCCTCCTATTTCTAGTATGTTTATTCCCATACGGTATATACTGTGCACAGGTCCTATCCAGGATGCTAATAAATGTCTCCCATTTTCTTTGTGTATTTTTATGCCTCAGGATATCGTCCCAGTTAATTGCACCAAGATCCTCTCTCATCCGTTGGAAATTTGCCCTCCTGAAGTTTAGTGTCCTTGTCACCCCTCTACTACACATCTTATTAAAGGAGACCTGAAAACTTATTATTTCGTGATCACTATTCCCCAAGTAACCCCCAACCCTTATATTTGATATGCGGTCTGGCCTGTTGGTTAATATTAGGTCTAGCAGTGCCCCCCTTCTTGTTGGGTCCTGAACCAGTTGTGAAAGGTAATTGTCTCTCATAGTTGTCAAAAACCAATTACCTTTACTGGAACTGCAGGTTTCTGTTCCCCAATCTATTTCAGGGTAGTTGAAGTCCCCCATAATAATGACTTCTCCTTGAGTCGCCGCTTCATCTATTTGCTTTACGAGGATATTCTCCATTGCTTCCATTATTTTTGGAGATTTATAACAAACCCCTATCAGTAATTTATTATTTTTTCCCCCTCCCCTTATCTCCACCCACAGGGACTCTACATTTTCATTAGATTCACCTATATTATCACGCAGGATGGGTTTTAAGGTCGATTTTACATACAGACACACCCCACCTCCTCGCTTATCTGTACGGTCATTTCTGAACAGACTATAGCCCTGCAAGTTAACAGCCCAGTCATGGCTCTCATCCAGCCATGTTTCAGATATCCCCACCATGTCATAATTATGTTCCAACAACATTAGTTCTAATTCGTCCATTTTGTTGGCGAGGCTTCTGGCATTAGTATACATGCACTTGATGTTCCTCTCTGTACCTCTATTCTTTCTTAAATTACTAACTGTTCTAACCCCACCCCCCATGCAACCGCCACCCCCAGCTTCCATATTTGTGCCCAGGTCTCTATCTGCACTATCTTCCCCTCCTATGAAATGAATACCCTCCCCCCCAATCCCTAGTTTAAACACTCCTCCAACCTTCTAACCATTTTCTCCCCCATCACAGCTGCACCTTCCCCATTGAGGTGCAGCCCATCCCTAGCGTAGAGCCTGTAGCCAACTGAGAAGTCGGCCCAGTTCTGCAGGAACCCAAACCCCTCCTTCCTACACCAATTCTTGAGCCACTTATTAACCTCCCTAATCTCCCGTTGCCTCTCTGGCGTGGCACGTGGTACAGGCAGTATTTCAGAAAATACCACGTTGGAGGTCCTTGCTTTCAGCTTGTAGCCTAATTCCCTGAAATCATCTTTAAGGACCTTCCACCTACCTCTAACTTTGTCATTTGTACCAATGTGCACCATGACCGCTGGGTCCTCACCAGCCCCTCCCAGTAATCTGTCCACCCGATCAGCGATGTGTCGGACTCGAGCGCCAGGTAGGCAGCACACCGTTCGACGATCCCTGTCTTTGTGACAGATTGCCCTATCTGTTCCCCTAATAATTGAGTCCCCCACTACCAGCACCTGTCTGGCCTGCCCTGCTCTCCTATTTCCCTCCTTACTGGAGCAGTCACTCCTCCGGCTTTCAGAGGACATGCCTGGCTGCAGCAGTGCTACCCCTGTACTGGCACCCCCCTCATCTGCCAACTTAGCAAACTTATTGGGGTGTGCCAGATCAGGACTAGCCTCCCTGGCACTCTTCCCTCTACCCCGCTTCCTAACTGTCACCCAGCTAACTGCCTCACTGTCCTGCAGCTCCATCCTACCATCCCCCTCCTCATCTATCCCATTGAGCGTCTGCTCTGTGAGCAGAAGACTCCTCTCCATATTGTCTATGGATCTCAGTGTTGCCAGCTGCACATTTAGATCCAGTGTCTGGGTTTCCAAATGCACAACGTGCTCACATCTCGCACAGCAGTATGCACCCTCGACCGGCTGATCAAGGACTGCATACATGTGGCAAGATGTGCACTGGATGGCATTAACAATTGTGGAGCACATTTCCTAATGGGGATTGCACCAGACAGAAATGTTAAATAAAAAAAAAAAAATACAAAGTATTAATTAACACTTGGAACAGCAATTCCTCCTTTGGAAACTCCCTGATTCCAAAGTCACTGAGTCACAAGTCACACTTACCGCCGTTCACACTTACGCTCAGGTCACACTCAGCTCGCTCACACTCGCTATGCTGAAGATTTAAAGATTTTTTTTTTTTCCTCTATTTCCCTTCAACAACAAGCCTCCTTGCTGTTCAAATGCACTTCCAAAAAGGACTTGAGCCCCAAACAGCTGCCCCTTATAAACCCTTGATTATGACCGCCCACCCTAAGTTAACCCCTTGTGAATATAGCTACTCCCAATTCAACAACTCACACAGATTCACACAGGTATTTGTTAAAGGCCTTCCAAATACCTCTTCACTGAGTCACAAGTCACACTTACCGCCGTTCACACTTACGCTCAGGTCACACTCAGCTCGCTCACACTCGCTATGCTGAAGATTTAAAGATTTTTTTTTTCCTCTATTTCCCTTCAACAACAAGCCTCCTTGCTGTTCAAATGCACTTCCAAAAAGGACTTGAGCCCCAAACAGCTGCCCCTTATAAACCCTTGATTATGACCGCCCACCCTAAGTTAACCCCTTGTGAATATAGCTACTCCCAATTCAACAACTCACACAGATTCACACAGGTATTTGTTAAAGGCCTTCCAAATACCTCTTCACTGAGTCACAAGTCACACTTACCGCCGTTCACACTTACGCTCAGGTCACACTCAGCTCGCTCACACTCGCTATGCTGAAGATTTAAAGATTTTTTTTTTCCTCTATTTCCCTTCAACAACAAGCCTCCTTGCTGTTCAAATGCACTTCCAAAAAGGACTTGAGCCCCAAACAGCTGCCCCTTATAAACCCTTGATTATGACCGCCCACCCTAAGTTAACCCCTTGTGAATATAGCTACTCCCAATTCAACAACTCACACAGATTCACACAGGTATTTGTTAAAGGCCTTCCAAATACCTCTTCACTGAGTCACAAGTCACACTTACCGCCGTTCACACTTACGCTCAGGTCACACTCAGCTCGCTCACACTCGCTATGCTGAAGATTTAAAGATTTTTTTTTTTTTCCTCTATTTCCCTTCAACAACAAGCCTCCTTGCTGTTCAAATGCACTTCCAAAAACAAAGGTGTTTGTTTAGACAACACCACCAGAGGATTAGCGGTTTTGCGCTCCCGCAAATGCCGGTCAATTTGAATAGCCAGCGCCGTGGAATCATTCAGACTTGTAGGAATGGAGAAACCCACCATCACATTCTTAATGGCTTCAGAAAGGCCATTTCTGAAGTTTGCGGCCAGAGCACACTCATTCCACTGAGTAAGCACGGACCATTTCCGAAATTTTTGGCAATACACTTCAGCTTCATCCTGGCCCTGAGAAATAGCCAGCAAGGCTTTTTCTGCCTGAACCTCAAGATTGGGTTCCTCGTAAAGCAATCCGAGCGCCAGAAAAAACGCATCAATATTTGCCAATGCCGGATCTCCTGGCGCTAGCGAGAAAGCCCAATCCTGAGGGTCGCCCCGTAAAAAAGAGATAACAATTTTAACTTGCTGAACTGAGTCACCAGATGAACGGGGTCTCAGAGATAGAAACAATTTACAATTATCCCTGAAATTCCTAAACTTTAATCGGTCTACAGAAAACAGTTCAGGAATAGGTATTTTAGGTTCAGACATAGGACTACTGGTAACAAAATCTTGTATGCTTTGCACACGAGCAGCAAGCTGGTCCACACTTGTAATCAAGGTCTGGACATTCATGTCTGCAGCAAGCTCAAGCCACTCAGAGGTAAAGGGGAGGAAGAGAGGAAAAAAAAAAAAATTCTGAATTTCCTTTCTTATATCCCACTTCTGCAATGCATTAAACATTCAATGTTGGCCTGGCATACTGTTAGGACCCCAATGGCAGAGGGTCTCAGGAATCAATACCAAGTCTGCAAACACAAAAAACCAGCTCATAGGGCAGTGATAACTGGGCTGACCATATATCTAATCCTAGCACCACAAATAGAAGTAGCCGGGGAACGTGCCTACGTTGGTTCTGGACGTCTCGCGCCAGCCGGAGAACTAACTAACCCTAGAAGGGAAAAGAAAGACCTTTCTTGCCTCCAGAGAAAAGACCCCAAAAGTTGGATACAAGCCCCCAACAAATAATAACGGTGAGGTAAGAGGAAAAGACAAACATAAGAATGAGCTAGGTATTTAGCAAAGAGAGGCCCACTAGCTAATAGCAGAATATATTAAGATGACTTATATGGTCAGCAAAAACCCTATTAAAATATCCACGCTGGATATTCAAGAACCCCCGAACCGTCTAACGGCCGGGGGGAGAACACCAGCCCCCTAGAGCTTCCAGCAAGATCAGAAATCACATTTAGTACAAGCTGGACAAAAATAGTAGCAAAGCAAGTAACTCAAAAAACAAAGAAGCAAGACTGTCATGATCTCAATGGCAAGAGAACATAGCATAAGCATATATAGGAACTAGCTCTTGGAAGATGGGAACTGAGCTGACCATGAACTAAACCTAACGCACAACTAGCAGTGGCCGGGTAGCATGCCTACGTTGATTCTAGATGCCCAGCCCAGCCGGAGGACTAAATAAAGCTAGCAGAGGAAAATATTAGTCCTAGCTCACCTCTAGAGAAATACCCCGAAAGGAGACAGAGGCCCCCCACATGTATTGGCGGTGAGTTGAGATGAAATAACAAACGTAGTATGAAAATAGGTTTAGCAAATTTGAGGTCCACTTACTACATAGCAGAAGACAGAAAGGACACTTTCATGGTCAGCTGAAAACCCTATCAAAAAACACCATCCAGAAATTACTTTAAAACTCTGGCATTAACTCATAACACCAGAGTGGCAATTCCCGTTCACAAGAGCTTTCCAGACACAGTAACGAAACTACAGCTGTGAACTGGAACAAAATGCAAAAACAAACATGGACAAGAGTCCAACTTATCTAGTAGTTGTCTAGGAGCAGGAACAAGCACAGAGAGGCTTCTGATAACATTGTTGACCGGCAAGCAACTAACAGAGCAGCAAGGTTATATAGCGACTCCCACATCTTGATGGGAACAGGTGAACAGAGAAGATGAAGACACCAGTTCAATTCCACCAGTAGCCACCGGGGGAGCCCAGAATCCAAATTCACAACAGTACCCCCCCCTCAAGGAGGGGGCACCGAACCCTCACCAGAACCACCAGGGCGATCAGGATGGGCCCTATGAAAGGCACGAACCAGATCGGAGGCATGAACATCAGATGCATTCACCCAAGAATTATCCTCCTGGCCGTATCCCTTCCACTTGACCAGATACTGGAGTCTCCGTCTGGAAACACGAGAGTCCAAGATTTTCTCCACAACGTACTCCAACTCACCCTCAACCAACACCGGAGCAGGAGGCTCAACGGAAGGCACAACCGGTACCTCATACCTGCGCAATAATGACCGATGAAAAACGTTATGAATAGAAAAGGATGCAGGGAGGTCCAAACGGAAGGAAACAGGGTTAAGAATCTCCAATATCTTATACGGGCCGATAAACCGAGGCTTAAACTTAGGAGAAGAGACCCTCATAGGGACAAAACGAGAAGACAACCACACCAAATCCCCAACAGAAAGCCGAGGACCAACACGACGGTGGCGGTTGGCAAAAAGCTGAGTCTTCTCCTGGGACAACCTCAAATTGTCCACCACCTGCCCCCAGATCTGATGCAATCTCTCCACCAGAGCATCCACTCCAGGACAATCCGAAGATTCCACCTGACCAGAGGAAAATCGAGGATGAAACCCCGAATTACAGAAAAACGGGGACACCAAAGTGGCAGAGCTGGCCCGATTATTGAGAGCGAACTCCGCCAATGGCAAAAAAGCAACCCAATCATCCTGGTCAGCAGACACAAAACACCTCAGATATGTCTCCAGGGTCTGATTAATCCGCTCGGTCTGGCCATTCGTCTGAGGATGGAAAGCGGACGAAAAAGATAAATCTATGCCCATCCTAGCACAGAATGCCCGCCAAAATCTAGACACGAATTGGGTCCCTCTGTCAGAAACGATATTCTCAGGAATACCATGCAAACGAACAACATTTTGAAAAAACAGAGGAACCAACTCGGAAGAAGAAGGTAACTTGGGCAGAGGAACCAAATGGACCATCTTAGAAAAACGGTCACACACCACCCAGATGACAGACATCTTCTGAGAAACAGGCAGATCTGAAATAAAATCCATCGAGATGTGCGTCCAAGGCCTCTTAGGAATAGGCAAGGGCAACAATAATCCACTAGCCCGAGAACAACAAGGCTTGGCCCGAGCACAAACGTCACAAGACTGCACAAAGCCTCGCACATCTCGTG
Source organism: Ranitomeya variabilis (assembly GCF_051348905.1). Lineage (NCBI taxonomy): Eukaryota > Metazoa > Chordata > Amphibia > Anura > Dendrobatidae > Ranitomeya > Ranitomeya variabilis. Next base: position 486,280,084 of record NC_135235.1, read on the forward strand.
ACAGGGAAGGCCACCAGAAGGACCTTGCCACCAAATCCCTGGTGCCAAAAATGCCAGGATGACCTGCCAACGCAGAAGAATGAACCTCAGAGATGACTCTACTGGTCCAATCATCAGGAACAAACAGTTTATCAGGTGGGCAACGATCAGGTCTCTCCGCCTGAAACTCCTGCAAGGCCCGCCGCAGGTCTGGAGAAACGGCTGACAATACCACTCCATCCTTAAGGATACCTGTGGGCTCAGAGTTACCAGGCAAGTCAGGCTCAAAACTCCTAGAAAGGGCATCCGCCTTAACATTCTTAGAACCCGGTAGGTATGACACCACAAAATTAAACCGAGAGAAAAATAATGACCAGCGCGCCTGTCTAGGATTCAGGCGCCTGGCGGTCTCAAGATAAATCAAATTTTTGTGGTCAGTCAATACCACCACCTGATGTCTGGCCCCCTCGAGCCAATGGCGCCACTCCTCAAAAGCCCACTTCATGGCCAAAAGCTCCCGATTCCCAACATCATAATTCCGCTCAGCGGGCGAAAATTTACGGGAAAAGAAGGCACAAGGCCTCATCACGGAGCAGTCAGAACTTTTCTGCGACAACACTGCCCCAGCTCCGATCTCAGAAGCGTCGACCTCAACCTGAAAAGGTAGAGCAACATCAGGCTGACGCAACACAGGGGCAGAGGAAAAACGGCGCTTAAGCTCCCGAAAGGCCTCCACAGCATCAGGGGACCAATCAGCAACATCAGCACCCTTCTTAGTCAAATCGGTCAATGGTTTAGCAATATCCGAAAAACCAGCAATAAATCGACGATAAAAGTTAGCAAAGCCCAAAAATTTCTGAAGACTCTTAAGAGAAGAGGGCTGCGTCCAATCACAAATAGCTTGAACCTTGACAGGATCCATTTCAATGGAAGAGGGGGAAAAAATATATCCCAAAAAGGAAATCCTCTGTACCCCAAAAACACACTTAGAACCCTTCACACACAAAGAATTAGACCGCAAAACCTGAAAAACCCTCCTGACTTGCTGGACATGAGAGTCCCAGTCATCCGAAAAAATCAGAATATCATCCAGATACACAATCATAAATTTATCCAAATAATCGCGAAAAATATCATGCATAAAGGACTGGAAAACTGACGGAGCATTAGAAAGACCAAAAGGCATCACTAAATACTCAAAGTGGCCCTCGGGCGTATTAAATGCGGTTTTCCACTCATCCCCCTGCCTGATTCGCACCAAATTATACGCCCCACGAAGGTCAATCTTAGAGAACCACTTGGCCCCCTTTATGCGAGCAAACAAATCAGTCAGCAACGGCAATGGGTATTGATATTTAACAGTGATTTTATTCAAAAGCCGATAATCAATACATGGTCTCAAAGAGCCGTCTTTTTTTGACACAAAGAAAAAACCGGCTCCTAAGGGAGATGACGATGGACGAATATGTCCCTTTTCCAAGGACTCCTTTATATATTCTCGCATAGCAGCATGTTCAGGCACAGACAGATTAAATAAACGACCCTTTGGGTATTTACTACCCGGGATTAAATCTATGGCACAATCGCACTCTCGGTGCGGAGGTAACGAACCAAGCTTGGATTCTTCAAAGACGTCACGATAGTCAGACAGGAACTCAGGAATTTCAGAGGGAATGGATGATGAAATGGAAACCACAGGTACATCCCCATGAGCCCCCTTACATCCCCAGCTCAACACAGACATAGCTCTCCAGTCGAGGACTGGGTTGTGAGATTGCAGCCAAGGCAATCCTAGCACCAAATCATCATGTAGATTATACAGCACCAGAAAGCGAATAATCTCCTGGTTATCCGGATTAATACGCATAGTTACTTGTGTCCAGTATTGTGGATTATTATTAGCCAATGGGGTGGAGTCAATCCCCTTCAGAGGAATAGAAGTCTCCAAAGGCTCTAAATCATACCCACAGCGTTTGGCAAAGGACCAATCCATAAGACTCAAAGCGGCGCCAGAGTCGACATAGGCGTCCGTGGTAATAGATGACAAAGAGCAAATCAGGGTCACAGATAGAATAAATTTAGACGGTAAGGTGCAAATGGAAACAGATTTACCAAGCTTTTTAGTGCGCTTAGAGCATGCTGATATAACATGAGTAGAATCACCACAATAGAAACACAACCCATTTTTCCGTCTAAAATTCTGCCGCTCGCTTCGGGACAGAATTCTATCACACTGCATACTCTCTGGCGACTTCTCAGTGGACACCGCCAGATGGTGCACTGGTTTGCGCTCCCGCAAACGCCTATCGATCTGAATAGCCATTGTCATGGACTCATTCAGACCCGCAGGCACAGGGAACCCCACCATAACATCCTTAATGGCATCAGAGAGACCCTCTCTGAAAGTCGCCGCCAGGGCGCACTCATTCCACTGAGTAAGCACAGACCATTTACGGAATCTTTGGCAGTAAATTTCCGCTTCATCTTGCCCCTGAGATAGGGACATCAAAGTTTTTTCTGCCTGAAGCTCCAAATGAGGTTCGTCATAAAGCAACCCCAAGGCCAGAAAAAACGCATCCACATTGAGCAACGCAGGATCCCCTGGTGTCAATGAAAAAGCCCAGTCTTGAGGGTCGCCCCGGAGCAAGGAAATCACAATCCTGACCTGCTGTGCAGGGTCTCCGGCAGAGCGAGATTTCAGAGACAAAAATAATTTGCAATTATTTCGAAAATTCTGAAACCCGGATCTATTCCCCGAGAAAAATTCCGGCAAAGGAATTCTCGGCTCAGATACAGGTGCATGACAAACAAAATCTTGCAAATTTTGTACCTTCGTGGCGAGATTATTCAAACCTGCAGTTACACTCTGAAGATCCATTACAAACAGGTGGACACAGAGCCATTCAAGGGTTAAGAGGAGGTAAGAAGCAGCTAGACAGCAATTAAGGGCTAGGCAGCCAAACTCTGAGGGGAAAAAAAAAAAAATTTCCCTTCAACACTTCTTTTTCTCCTGCTTCAGCCCAAACAATTAACACTTTGCGGGCCGGTCAAACTGTCATGATCTCAATGGCAAGAGAACATAGCATAAGCATATATAGGAACTAGCTCTTGGAAGATGGGAACTGAGCTGACCATGAACTAAACCTAACGCACAACTAGCAGTGGCCGGGTAGCATGCCTACGTTGATTCTAGATGCCCAGCCCAGCCGGAGGACTAAATAAAGCTAGCAGAGGAAAATATTAGTCCTAGCTCACCTCTAGAGAAATACCCCGAAAGGAGACAGAGGCCCCCCACATGTATTGGCGGTGAGTTGAGATGAAATAACAAACGTAGTATGAAAATAGGTTTAGCAAATTTGAGGTCCACTTACTACATAGCAGAAGACAGAAAGGACACTTTCATGGTCAGCTGAAAACCCTATCAAAAAACACCATCCAGAAATTACTTTAAAACTCTGGCATTAACTCATAACACCAGAGTGGCAATTCCCGTTCACAAGAGCTTTCCAGACACAGTAACGAAACTACAGCTGTGAACTGGAACAAAATGCAAAAACAAACATGGACAAGAGTCCAACTTATCTAGTAGTTGTCTAGGAGCAGGAACAAGCACAGAGAGGCTTCTGATAACATTGTTGACCGGCAAGCAACTAACAGAGCAGCAAGGTTATATAGCGACTCCCACATCTTGATGGGAACAGGTGAACAGAGAAGATGAAGACACCAGTTCAATTCCACCAGTAGCCACCGGGGGAGCCCAGAATCCAAATTCACAACACAAGACTTAGCTTAATTTTGCAAGAGCCAGGACCAGCAGACAGGAGCAACAGAAGGATCTGATTACAACGATGCCAGGCACTGGACTAAGGATCCAGGAAGTTAATATAGCGACACCCCTGGACTAACGACCCAGGTGAGTGCCAAACAGAAAAAAGACAATCCCAGAGTCATACCACTAGTGACCACAAGAGGGAGCCAAAAAGTCTAAATCACAACAGTCTGGGCCAGCATTTACAGCTTTAAATTCAAGTTTAAATTAAGACGAGATGGGTGAGGAACCAATGTAGACCTGTTGTGCTGGGAGCCCTGATACCTCATGCAACAGCTCAAACTGCTTTTCTAGTCAGCCACACTCAGGTGCCACAAACATCATTTTTGTTGCGTACTATTGGTAGAAAAATTTAAAGATAGTAACACAGGTAGTTGACTGATCAGTTGACCCACAGTAGAAATTTGATAATGGCAAAGCAGCAATGGGCCATGCATGAGGTATCAGGGTCTGGGCGAGCATTTAGAGCTTTGAATTTAATTAAGTTGAGGTGGGTGAGGGACTGGTAAAAACCTGTTTTGCTAGGAGCCCTGATACCTCATGCAGCAGCTCAGCTGCTTTTCTGCTCAGCCATACTCCAGCATGTGCACGTCTCTTACTGGGGGGGGGGGCATCTGGCAAAATTTACTCTTGTGTCGCGGATCTAAGAGTGTCAACTCAGTAGTCAGCACTATTTCTAACCCTAAGAATATGGGCATCATGATGTTGCAAGAAGGCGCTTATGTGTCGGGCGCTTCCATGAGGTCCAAGTCCATGGTGTGTTGTGGCAGGGTAACACTCAAGTTTGGTTCCTCTGTCCCCTCCCACCAACTACAGACAACAGAGATGGGATCATTATCCTGTTAATCTCCTGACTGTTGTGCGCCCATCACCTGTTCCTTCTCCATTTGTTCCTCGACTCCTACACCTTCAGTAACAGTTTATCCGGTACCATGAGCCACCCTCGATCACTGCAATCCATCCTCCTATGGCACTCATCTGTGGAACGACTTTACGGAACTTAGAGATATTGTTATCACTTCTGCATCCTCCTCTGCCTCCATCTCTTCCTCTTGGACCACCCCCTCCTCATGCAGAATATTCAAAGTGTGCTCCAGCATGTAGATGACAAGAATAGTGATGCTGATCATGGCATCATTAGCACTAACCATCTCAGTAGCCATTTAGAAACTGTACAGAAGGGTGCAGAGGTCCTTCATCTGTGCCCACTCCACAAGCATGATTTGCGCCACTTGCGTACTGCGTTGACCCAGGCTATGCAAAAGGACATACTGCACTAGGGCTTGTCGCTGCTGCCACAGTTGCCGCAACACGTGTAGAGTGGAATTCCACAGTGTCAGCACATTGCATATCAAACGCTTATCCAGTAGGCATTGATCTGCGGTGAACTCAGTGAGCTGAACTGCGGTGAATTCAGTGACTTTTTTAATGAGGTCACTGGTGCTTACTGAGCACCTCATTCACCAGTTGTTCTCAGCCTGGATGGTCGCATCTTGGCACCATCCAGGTTGGAAACTATTAATCCCCAGACACGTGTTTTGTTTTGATATTAAATAAAATACTTTATACTTGCTGTGTCTTTATTTACAATACAACTATAGGATTAGTAATGGATAAGTGTCTTATGGATTCTTTTGAGTGGAGACTTCCTGAATAGCACCTGGTGAGACCATGTACCTACAGAGCCTGGGACGGCATCTGTGTTAGCGAAGCCAGGACTGACAAGGAGTCAGCGTGAGAAGCGGAGCTCCTGGAAGGTAACCAGAGACAAGGGGGGTTGTAATACATGGCAGAGAAGTTTATCTGCTACATGAACAGTCTGGTGGTCATGACATAATTCGTGGATGTAATTAAATTAACTTTACGTTATATGGTTTATGATACCTGAGTAAACCAAATAGACTGATTTATGTGAGGAAACCGCTCCTGTGTGCTTTAATCCCTCACCAAGCGAGTGTCACCCAACCCACTTAGGTAGCGCTATCTCACAATATATGTGATATATATATATATATATATATATATATACACTCACCGGCCACTTTATTAGGTACACCATGCTAGTAACGGGTTGGACCCCTTTTGCCTTCAGAACTGCCTCAATTCTTCGTGGCATAGATTCAACAAGGTGCTGGAAGCATTCCTCAGAGATTTTGGTCCATATTGACATGATGGCATCACACAGTTGCCGCAGATTTGTCGGCTGCACATCCCAAAGATGCTCCATACAAGGCAGGATGGATCCATGCTTTCATGTTGTTTACGCCAAATTCTGACCCTACCATCCGAATGTCGCAGCAGAAATCGAGACTCATCAGACCAAGTAACGTTTTTCCAATCTTCTACTGTCCAATTTCGATGAGCTTGTACAAATTGTAGCCTCAGTTTCCTGTTCTTAGCTGAAAGGAGTGGTACCCGGTGTGGTCTTCTGCTGCTGTAGCCCATCTGCCTCAAAGTTCGACGCACTGTGCGTTCAGAGATGCTCTTAGGCCTACCTTGGTTGTAACGGGTGGCGATTTGAGTCACTGTTGCCTTTCTATCAGCTCGAACCAGTCTGCCCATTCTCCTCTGACCTCTGGCATCAACAAGGCATTTCCGCCCACAGAACTGCCGCTCACTGGATTTTTTTTCTTTTTCGGACCATTCTCTGTAAACCCTAGAGATGGTTGTGCGTGAAAATCCCAGTAGATCAGCAGTTTCTGAAATACTCAGACCAGCCCTTCTGGCACCAACAACCATGCCACGTTCAAAGGCACTCAAATCACCTTTCTTCCCCATACTGATGCTCGGTTTGAACTGCAGGAGATTGTCTTGACCATGTCTACATGCCTAAATGCACTGAGTTGCCGCCATGTGATTGGCTGATTAGAAATTAAGTGTTAACAAGAAGTTGGACAGGTGTACCTAATAAAGTGGCCAGTGAGTGTATATATATATATATATATATATATATATAAAGTCGATCCACTAATAATAACAATAATAACCAATAACAATAACAAGTCCTGACAAAAATAGTAGAAATGTCTATTTTTTTTCTAATGGTAATCTTAATATTAGGATTTTGGTCCTTCTACACTGAAATGCTTCCTTTGCTATGTACACTAACCATATACCATACAGCAATGTTTTTGTTTGGTCTATTAAGAAGTTACTTTGCCTCACTAGATGGAGCTCGGCACCTTCATCACGCAGGAGTTGAACAATAGATGATAAACTGAAGAATAAATCTGTTTGTATGAAGGCATTGTAGAAGCTGCAGCTGCGTGGAAGTACGGGCAGGTAGTTTGATATATGGAACAAATACATGGTACTTTTTTCAATTTATTATTTTTTTTAATAAAGCTCCTATAACAGATTTCTGTATGTGTTCTAAATATGCAATGTAGTGCAATATGACAAGTGGGAAAATTCAGATTGATGGATGGAACTGAAAGTGACAATGTTTTTTAATGTAAAATATCTAGTCCATATACACTGATCAATGGATGGCTTAAAAATAAAAATTTTCCTTCCTTCCTTCCATCCATCACTTCCTTCCTTCTTCACTCTATTCATCACTTCTGTATTCGAGTGACCCACCCAGCAAGTTTTTTGCTGTTTTTGCAGCCAATGAACATACTGTGCTGGTTTGCCAATCACAGTAATGCCGGCGCCATCTTTGGCGTGACATTACTGTGATTGGCTGGCCTGCCAGTGTCATAGGGACTATTTAAAGGCTGCCGGTGCCATCTTGCGCACATTGCAGCCGGAAACAGCGTAGTGAGAGCGTTTTTCCAGCGTAGAGACAGTGAAAGGAGCATAGGGACTGTGATAGAAAGTTACAGTAAAAGATATTTATTACAAAAAGCTCTTTTAAGAGCTTGAAGATTGTCAATATTAGTTGTTTGCTAGGTGGGGATTTAGTAGGGAGAGATTTAATAAGAAGGAGGGAGGGTGGATGAAAGGCAGGCACTTGGGTGTTCTCTTTATTGCAAGTACATGCTGCAGTGCTCTCCTATTTTCCACTTAAAATACCTAATATTTGTCTAGCAGTTGTGCGACTGGCGCAATCTAGGTAGAGATAATCGTACGTGACAATTTAGCAAGGGAAATAATCTTCATTACTCCGCATTTGGAGTGTGTCAGCTAGACAATTGAAAAAAAATCATAATTTTCTATTGTTTTAAAAAATGGCTTATATTTATCTAGTAGTTGTGTGACTGTTAGGGTTGGCGGATTGTGCTAAGTAAAAATAAATAATAAAGTGCAATCGCAACCCACGGTCCACCATGCAGAAATGGAAAACTACTGCTAGTGAACAATGGTGGAACTAAACAGCGAGCGATCAGTATAAACACAGTGTTAAATGTCACACAGTGTGAACAGACCTCAGAGTACCCAGCTCAGATACTGCACAGAAAGGTACTGCTGAAAGTAAGCAAGATGCTAAACCCTGTTAAACGTCACAGGAGAAATAGCATGAGAGTAGTGCTCGCTCTGCAAGTAAATTGTGCTAACTGCACACGTGTAATAAGCAAATTGCCTCTTCTGAGAAAAAGAGGACTTAAACTCTATAGTGCCACCTGTTGGAAGTAGCAATCCTACAAGTCACAATCAACCCTTTAACGAGTCGTGCAATATGACTTAGGATAAAAGCCAAATCAGTATCTCAATTGCAGACACGGTGTTTTGGGACAGGTGTAATAAAGCAGATACCGATTCAAGAGAATGAACTCATGTGACGCTAGGTGCAAAGCCCTGACACTCTCCCTGAAAGATGTAGTCTAAGGGTTGGACTTGCTCTGTAACTCAACTGCTCTAACCGCACACATGAGGGAGACAGATGCTAAGCCAAGGGAAGTTGCCCAGTCCTAACCCTATCTGCCAATGTAAGAGCTCACAGTGTAAAGAGTGACCCGTGCAAACAGACTGGTAGAGCATCCACTCCCATACACCACAAATACGTGATACTAGCATGTCCGCGTGCGCTGCTGGGGGCCTTTTATGCACAAGATTCCACCCCAAACACTCACGCCCAGTCGGCCGTGATGTCGCTCCTCACCAGAGCAACAAGTGGCCGACCCCCAATGAGCAGATGCAACATCATGGACATGCTCATTTGGGTGAACTCTGGACTTAGACTCCCCAGCATCAGGCTGCAAATTCCTCTCTCTGATTGCTATAGACTTGGCTGGAGAGCCAGCAGTAACCACACGAACATCATGAGTCTGAGCAAGACGCTGGGACCGACGTCTGTGCTGAGCAGCACCCGCAGCGGCTGGAGAAAAATGGGAGACCACAGCACCAGGCAATGCCCGGGATCTATCCCACACAGCGGGAGAATCCCGGCGTCAAACAGCGACTGGCGCAATCCTGTCTGCATTTTCCATTGACAGGCTTGTGTGCCTATCTGTTATGATTGCACCAGCCAAACTAAAAACCTGCTCAGACAACACATTTGCATGGCAGCACCTCCAAGGTGCAGAAGGAGAGGTTGGGCCAAATGTGGAGCTTGGACAACTAATAGTTAAATGGCACTGAAGAATAAGGAAGGACAGTGGCATGGTCACTTACATAGTCCTTTACCGTCTTGGTCAACTTCTCCCTCCTCATCATAGTTACACCAACAGATAGGCCTTGCTGATGTGACGGTCTCATGAAAATGTGTCGGTTGATGGACTTCCCCCCCCGAGTTGCACCTGGTGTGCGTGGCCCTCCCCTGTTATCCTTGTGGTTGAAAAAAGCCGGTACCTCTGTCAGCAGTGTTGTCTGAGGATAATCTTTTTAGGAAGTTTTCCACAATGGCCCTCTTGCAGACATGTACTGAAAATGGCTCGTCTGCCTCCGACATGAGAGAAGCAAATTTCTCCTTGTACCGTGGATCAAGAAAGGTGCACAGCCAGTATTTTATGTTGGACAAAATGTGTTTCACGCAAAGGTCTTGGGAAAGGCATCTGGACATGAACTCTGCCATGTGTGGCAGACTGCAAAGAGTCAAATGTTCAGTGCCCTCACCAGGAAGAAAACTAACCATCCTCTCCTCCTCACGACGCATAGCCTCTTCCTTCTCCTTTTCAGGCCATCCATGCTCGACAGGCGTGAAGCTGGGATTGGGAGTACCCCTGAAGAGCAGACCAAAAACTCCTGTTCAACCTCATCTTCCTCCTTCTCCTGTTCCTCGTCATCACCCAATGGGGCTTGAGAATATTGTGTGAGGCTGGGCTGTGTGGTATAAGCCACTGTAAAAAGTTTTGAAGAACCTCAGAAATGCCATGAATCCACACCTACTCAGCAGTTGTTACAGTGGGGCAAAAAAGTATTTAGTCAGTCAGCAATAGTGCAAGTTCCACCACTTAAAAAGATGAGAGGTGTCTGTAATTTACATCATAGGTAGACCTTAACTATGGGAGACAAACTGAGACAAAAAAATCCAGAAAATCACATTGTCTGTTTTTTATCATTTTATTTGCATTTTATGGTGGAAAATAAGTATTTGGTCAGAAACAAACAATCAAGATCTCTGGCTCTCACAGACCTGTAACTTCTTCTTTAAGAGTCTCCTCTTTCCTCCACTCATTACCTGTAGTAATGGCACCTGTTTAAACTTGTTATCAGTATAAAAAGACACCTGTGCACACCCTCAAACAGTCTGACTCCAAACTCCACTATGGTGAAGACCAAAGAGCTGTCAAAGGACACCAGAAACAAAATTGTAGCCCTGCACCAGGCTGGGAAGACTGAATCTTCAATAGCCAACCAGCTTGGAGTGAAGAAATCAACAGTGGGAGCAATAATTAGAAAATGGAAGACATACAAGACCACTGATAATCTCCCTCGATCTGGGGCTCCACGCAAAATCCCACCCCGTGGGGTCAGAATGATCACAAGAACGGTGAGCAAAAATCCCAGAACCACGCGGGGGGACCTAGTGAATGAACTGCAGAGAGCTGGGACCAATGTAACAAGGTCTACCATAAGTAACACACTACGCCACCATGGACTCAGATCCTGCAGTGCCAGACGTGTCCCACTGCTTAAGCCAGTACATGTCCGGGCCCATCTGAAGTTTGCTAGAGAGCATTTGGATGATCCATAGGAGATTTGGGAGAATGTCCTATGGTCTGATGAAACCAAACTGTAACTGTTTGGTAGAAACACAACTTGTCGTGTTTGGAGGAAAAAGAATACTGAGTTGCATCCATCAAACACCATACCTACTGTAAAGCATGGTGGTGGAAACATCATGCTTTGGGGCTGTTTCTCTGCAAAGGGGCCAGGACGACTGATCCGGGTACATGAAAGAATGAATGGGGCCATGTATCGTGAGATTTTGAGTGCAAACCTCCTTCCATCAGCAAGGGCATTGAAGTTGAAACGTGGCTGGGTCTTTCAACATGACAATGATCCAAAGCACACCGCCAGGGCAACGAAGGAGTGGCTTCGTAAGAAGCATTTCAAGGTCCTGGAGTGGCCTAGCCAGTCTCAAGATCTCAACCCTATCGAAAACCTTTGGAGGGAGTTGAAAGTCCGTGTTGCCAAGCGAAAAGCCAAAAACATCACTGCTCTAGAGGAGATCTGCATGGAGGAATGGGCCAAAATACCAACAACAGTGTCTGGCAACCTTGTGAAGACTTACAGAAAACGTTTGACCTCTGTCATTGCCAACAAAGGATAAATTACAAAGTATTGAGATGAAATTTTGTTTCTGACCAAATACTTATTTTCCACCATAAAATGCAAATGAAATGATAAAAAAACAGACAATGTGATTTTCTGGATTTTTTTTTCTCAGTTTGTCTCCCATAGTTGAGTTCTACCTATGATGTAAATTACAGACGCCTCTCATCTTTTTAAGTGGTGGAACTTGCACTATTGCTGACTGACTAAATACTTTTTTGCCCCACTGTATGTGGGAGTGTTACTCTGACTGGCATTGAGAAGCTGGAATTCAGTCTTTTATTGTCTGTGCAAGTCAACTCTAAAATGTAAAGTGCTACAGAATATGTTGGAGCTATAGAAATAAAACTATTATTATTTATTATTACTATTATTAAATTCCAAATTATAGCGTGTGGGCAGGTCACAAATCAGTCGGTGACGAGGAAAATTAAAGCGCTACTGCAGCAAAGCTAGTCTGCCGAAAGCCTGAGATGACTGTAGGAAATGTGCGCTGACACGCCATACCTTGACAAATAGGTCCAACATGTCAGGGTAAGTTTTTAAAAAATGCTGTACAACCAAGTTCAGGATGTAGACCATGCATGGAATGTGTTTACCAGCTTGCCGAGCTTTAAAGCCGCCACCAAGTTATACCCATTATCGCACACAACCAACCTGGTTCAGCGGGGAGAGCCGCTGATCGGTCTGTTCTTTGACCGCAGCTCGGCTGCATTGTGAGCTTGATCACCTAAAGAGATGAGATCCGGCAGAGCGTGCTGCTGCTTTGCCAAGGCAGTGCTGCAGACCTCCCAGCTGGGGAGTGATGGGGAGGACTTGATTGCTGACTGTTGTGTCTGTGCAACCATAGGTTCTGGGCAGGAGGCAATAGCCCCCGCTGCATGTACAGCAGATTGGGAAGGGCGTAACAGGGGAAGAGTCAGTGGTTTCACCCTCAGACACAGATTTTGTACCCAGACTTTCCTCCCACCTACTGAGGTGCTTTGCTGCCATCTGCTTCTGCATGCTGGTGGTGCTCAGGTTGGCAGTGTTCTTGCCCCTTCTCAATTTGGTGTCGCAGATGCTGCAAATTACAGTTGTTTTGTCTGAAGGACTTTCAGAAAAAAAACTACCATACAGGGGAACACCGCATCCTTGGCCTTTTATCTAGCCGAGTGAGGGGGCTCTATGGAACAGTTGACCAAGTTCTCCCTCTAGTCAAACCACTACCTCTTCTTGCCTGTTTTCGTTCTACAGATCCGTCTCTCACTGCACTGTTGTGCTCGCTAAGTATGCCACTGTGCCAGGTTGGATCAGTGGCTTCATCATCGTCTTCCAATTCATCAATCTGATCCTCCTTTTGAGTTTCCATTTTAGGCTGACCTGATGGCAACTGTGTATCATGATTATCCTCCACGTCTTCAGACATGAATTGACCTTACCCAACTTGTCTTTCTCCTGCCTGTGGGGGCTCAAATGTTTGGGCATCAGTGCACTTCACCTCATCATAACCCTCTTTAATGGTGCACGTTGACAGGCCTGAATAATAGTAAGCGAATGCAAATAGTTCCTCTGAGTGGCCAGTGATGGGGTCATACGTCTCCTGGGACTCTTGATGGAGGAGGTAGGAGGACCAGGTTGAGGATTGTGAGGTCCAGCCTCTTGGCTATTGAGACTGGACTGTGAGGAAGACTTTGTGGTGCTGCTTGTCAACACACTGGAGCATTTGTCTGCCATCCAACCCACAACATCCTTGTGCAGCGCCCCAGAGTCCTGGTCGTTGCAGTACTGTAGCTCCGCCGCTAAGGGGGGCTATGGTACGTCTGATGGCACTGAAGGAGTTCTTCCGACCAGGTATCACAGACACCAATACTTTTCACAGTCTGGCCTCCAGGGGGAGCTAAGGGTTCTATTTATTAGGCCACTCCTCACAATCTGGTAAAACGGGGGGTTAGGCAGGAAGTTAGAGAGAAAGCTGACTGGGTTGGAACCAGGCAACACCTTGTGGCAGAGGGTGTTGTAGGGGAAGATTCAGAGGGGTCCCTGTCAGGGGTGGGATCCTGACAGAGGCCTAGCAACCAGAGAGAACGTTACGGGACCGCGCCTGCACGATATAGCGGCGGTACCCCAAGAAAGGACAAGAAGCGAGGTTTATTGTGCTGAGTGAGAAACGAGATCAACGCAACAAGGAGAATACCAGTAGGAGTCGTGCTGTAAGACGAGGCAACATCCTACTGAGGCGCATAACCGGTGGCCGGAACGCCGAGGAAGTATAGAGCTCCAGGCCAAACTTCAAACCTACGGCAGGACAGTCAGTTATAGGCGGGCTGTCTCACCCAATTGACCTAGGAAGACACAGGGGGGTAACAACAGGAGTGGGGCGACGCTAGAGTCCCGGAAGAGCTCCGAGCCTCCCCGTCATACGGGTGCGTCCTAACCATAAGATCTGGGGGACGTGGAAGAACATCAGAATCGAGTTGTGAGGGAACACGAGAAACAGAGACAACAGTTGTGGGGACTATCCCATAAGCACAGCAGGGGAGGACCACAACACACAAGCGCTAGAAGGTAGGCACAGATTTCCACCTGCAAAGGGAACTCTGGAGGTGCCATCGGACCGGCCGGACTTGCGCAGCCTGGTTAACCGTATTCCAGACTGAGGACCCTGAAGCCTTCAGTAAAGAGGTAAAGAGACTGCAACCTGGTGTCCTCGTTATTTACCGTGACCGGCACTTCACCACACCATAGCGACATCCCATACCACCACCTTCATTGTACGCCCCTCAGCAGGGTCACGGACCGGGCCTAGCCACCGTGACGACCCCAGAGCAGAGACTCAGAGGCCCGGTACCGGGTACCCCTCGGCCCTGCGGCAGTGGGGGCGCTATAACTTGGCGTCACGAACAGGATCTACTTAAGTCTGAAGAATCAGGTCATGTGTGCCTTGGAACTGTGATTTATTATACTTGGACTGTGATTTATTGCAAAGACTGTGGATTGCCAATTGCCGCCAAAAAACGCCGCCATTGCAGCGCTGAGGAGAGCGCAGGAGAAGAAGAGGGGCGTGGAGTAGGCGTAGACAAGCTGAAGAGCGCGAAAGACAATGGCCGCCCAGTCTAAGTATTTCTGTCCCTTGAGGACGTGTCCGTCAGCAGCCGAGATCCGCCTCCTGATTCTCAATGGTGGGCGGAGACAGAGAAAACGAAACCGCCCACGAAGGAGAGAGCGGGAAAAGGACCAGGAAGAAGAAGTCAGTGACATGGAGGACGCCATGGCCAGCCGCCCGGAGCCGGAGCGTGGGGTCAGAGCCGAGGACTCCCCCAGCTACCCGGAGAGGCACCGCAGCCAGACCTCCACAGTTGACGCTGACCTGCAGACCGGAGCAGACGAGCAGATCCACCAACTCCTGCAGACGCAGCTGAGCACTGAGGCCGGGTGGAAGAAGACCATCATCGGGAGCCTCGCCAGACGTCTGTCGGCAGCCTCGTCTGGTCCGGAGCAAGAAGGAAGTTACAGCGCTCCAAAGCCAGAAAGCCAGGCCCTGCCGGAAAGCGAGATGCTGCAAGCAGAGATGACAACGTCGCAGCACGAGGCCCTGCAGCCAGCATTCCAGACCCCAGCGGAGGCAGAGCAGACCGGCACCGGAGGGACCGCATCTGAAGCAGGTATGAAGGACGACCCTGCCCTGATGACCGACACCACTCCAGTGACTGCTAGTGCCACAACTGCTGACTCCATTCCAGTGACTGATCTTGCAGCAGCCACTACCTCTGCTGCAGCAAATGCCCATACTCAAGCTGCGCAGACCTCCATCGCTGCGCATGATTTTACCGTACATGAAAGACGGATTAACGGCGTTTGTCCAGCACTGGGTGTAACCCTGGACCTCACTTTTCCCAGGCCAAGAAGGGTTAAGTGCCAGGTGCAGCCCTGGAAGCCGTCCAACTAAACCTCGGAAACCTGAACATGTAAATAGTTCATTGTTTCTCTGCTGTTTTGCTGCTAAAACCCGTCCAGGGTTAACTCTTAAAGGGATCCCTTTGTTGACCCGGGATCCCTATTGCCTTTTGTTTGTTTTCTACTTGTTGCCTCAGTTATCAAGAGACTGCCAAATCATGGACGGTGAATGATTCAAAAACTGATGTTGTAAATAGTTTGCACCTTCTTAAAGGTGCTCTCTACTGGTTTTATACAAGGAAAGGACTCTTTGCGAAGACACTGGTCTTGGAACCAGCACCTGAGTCCTTACTGCGAACAGACTTGCAGCTTGAGAAGTTGCACTACCTCATAGAGACTTGGTTCCCTCTTAAAGGGAATGTTCACATATTGCACTTATGAACAGTGTTACCTTGAGATGGTTAAATGGCAATAATGTCTTGAAAGAAGAAGTTAAATGTAACTAACTAGTTGACTGTAAGAAATGTTGGTAATGTGCTCTGAAATAAAGTCCTGTAAAGGTGAAAGCTAGAAGAAAGATGCAGCAGACCCGTAGGGGTAGACATAGCGTCCTGCATACATGTCAGTAAGAAAGTAATGAAGGAAGTTTAATGTTTTATTTAATAGAAAATGTTTAATAATGTGCTAGATAATGAGGACAGGAAGTGAACCCGTAGGGGTTAGTGGTGAGTCCTCTTAGGAGCCATACAGAGATGGCTCAGTAATGCTGAACTGAAAGATGGATGATATGTTCTATACTGTGTATAGTAGTAGAAAGACAGTAGGCCCGGGCAGAAAGGGGCGGTCCTGTGACAGAAAGGAGAGGCAGTAGGTCTGGAGCAGTTAGGACAGGCGGTCCTGCCGATGTAAAGAAGGAGAATGCATAAAAGTTGATTAGCCTTATAATGTTTTATAAGAAGGTCTTTAGTGGATCCAGCGAGTACGTCCTTAAAGGCAATGTTGAATTATTGTTCAAAGATTTTGCACTTAGTAGAATACCCGGTTGGGTAAGAAAAGTTATTTAAAATAGTTAACCATGTTTGTAACGTTCAAGTGTCCTCACCTCCCATAAAGGGAAGCTCTGTTAAAAAGTTTACTTGTACTTGCAATTTCAAAATTGTATGTCTTTTTGCTGACATGTATTGTTGTTTTCTTCCCAGTCCAGGAGTACTGGATTTAACCGGGGGGGGGGGGGGGGGGGGGGGGGGTGCAGCGCCCCAGAGTCCTGGTCGTTGCAGTACTGTAGCTCCGCCGCTAAGGGGGGCTATGGTACGTCTGATGGCACTGAAGGGGTTCTTCCGACCAGGTATCACAGACACCAATACATTTCACAGTCTGGCCTCCAGGGGGAACTGACGGTTCTATTTATTAGGCCACTCCTCACAATCTGGTAAAACTGGGGGTTAGGCAGGAAGTTAGAGAGAAAGCTGACTGGGTTGGAACCAGGCAACACCTTGTGGCAGAGGGTGTTGTAGGGGAAGATTCAGAGGGGTCCCTGTCAGGGGTGGGATCCTGACAGAGGCCTAGCAACCAGAGAGAACGTTACGGGACCGCGCCTGCACGATATAGCGGCGGTACCCCAAGAAAGGACAAGAAGCGAGGTTTATTGTGCTGAGTGAGAAACGAGATCAATGCAACAAGGAGAATACCAGTAGGAGTCGTGCTGTAAGACGAGGCAACATCCTACTGAGGCGCATAACCGGTGGCCGGAACGCCGAGGAAGTATAGAGCTCCAGGCCAAACTTCAAACCTACGGCAGGACAGTCAGTTATAGGCGGGCTGTCTCACCCAATTGACCTAGGAAGACACAGGGGGGTAACAACAGGAGTGGGGCGACGCTAGAGTCCCGGAAGAGCTCCGAGCCTCCCCGTCATACGGGTGCGTCCTAACCATAAGATCTGGGGGACGTGGAAGAACATCAGAATCGAGTTGTGAGGGAACACGAGAAACAGACACAACAGTTGTGGGGACTATCCCGTAAGCACAGCAGGGGAGGACCACAACACACAAGCGCTAGAAGGTAGGCACAGATTTCCACCTGCAAAGGGAACTCTGGAGGTGCCATCGGACCGGCCGGACTTGCGCAGCCTGGTTAACCGTATTCCAGACTGAGGACCCTGAAGCCTTCAGTAAAGAGGTAAAGAGACTGCAACCTGGTGTCCTCGTTATTGACCGTGACCGGCACTTCACCACACCATAGCGACATCCCATACCACCACCTTCATTGTACGCCCCTCAGCAGGGTCACGGACCGGGCCTAGCCACCGTGACAACCCCAGAGCAGAGACTCAGAGGCCCGGTACCGGGTACCCCTCGGCCCTGCGGCAGTGGGGGCGCTACACTTGCACTTATCTGGGTTCGACAGTCATGTAGTGTGCTGACCAAATTTTGACAGGAAGCTAAAATGAGATACAGTCACTTTCTTTCTGATCTGTCACATGGCCTTGGCGGGCACCACCACATCCATGTCCACGTTCCTTAATGTCACCCTCTCCCATATTGAATATGTTATGAAAAAAACTATTCCTGGCTTTATTTTTCACTGGTACCCTCACAGAGGTATTATCTACACATTCCTTGTATCTAGCAATGTGTGGGTATTTTTTTTCAGATTTCAGCTTTACTACACATGGCAACAGCAGACTCATGAAAATCACAAGTAAATAGTCACATTTGTGTATCTAATCCGGCTTTGTGCCATTAACACAACTGCTAGATAAATATACGCTATTTATTTAACCAATTGAAAATTAGTATTTTTTATGACACACAGCAACAGCAGAGAAAGGAACATTATTGGCACTGGTAAGTTGTGACGATGATGTATCTCTGCAGGCTTTGCAGAAGTCGCACAAGTGCTAGAAAAATGAAAAATCATAAAGGTCTTGAGAGGGTTAAACAGCACAGTCACGCAACCAAATGTCTGGGGTGTGCATACCAATGTATGCAAATCCAAAAATGTTATTGATGCACAATAGCAGCGCACACATTCTCACCAGACAGAGTGGAATGGAATACTGTCCTATAAAGTATGTGATAACATAAATCAAACAATACATGAGGAAATTAAGACTGAACCATATGTATCATATACATAACTGTTCATAAATCTAAAAGCAATTTATATAAATGTAGGAAATGTTATCCTTTGGACCTGGCAAGCCAGAATCTCACACTGGCCCTTAAGTTTTTCCAGGTTTTCAAGTTACTGTCAATAGGACTAGGGAGGAAGCAGGGTGGTTCATAACTCTCCCCGCTTCCTCCATTTATATTTTAATGCTACGAAAATAAAAGAAAAATTTTATGGTCGGTGGGTGCCACTTGTTTTTTCTCATATTATCCTATACTACAACTTAGGCCGGGGTTACACTTACGAGTGCAATGCGAGAAACTCGCACGAGTCTCTCGCCTCAATACTCGCCACTGCCGCCGGCACTCGGGACCCGAGCGTGCGGCTGCATGTATTTCTATGCAGCTGTACGCTCCGGTCCCAAGTGCTGGTGGCAGTGGTGGGTATTGAGATGCGAGTTTCTCGCATTGCACTCGCAAGTGTGACCCTGGCCTAATTTAACATATTGTAATGAAGTGTAGTATCTTGGTCCCTCACTTCACTTTCCTGACCTCGTCCTTTGAGCCACCTGGTCTTTACCCATCTGCCTGTTTTCTTTACTCTCCTACTTACTTTCCCTATCTTTCCTTCTCTCCTGCTCCACCCTTTTCTTCTGTCCTGCATTCTTCTCATTCCTTCCTCCAGCTACTGGAGGGCAGGGTCGATACCAAAGAGACTGGATCCTCTAAGCAATGGTGCACCGGGTGGAGAGTGAAAAGGGCATGGCTAATATTCCAGAAATGGGTGGTGCTAGACAGTTTCCTCCCCCTCCAGCTGCAGCAGTGCATGAGGTGATTTCTAAGGCTATGTCTCCACGGTACGGATGGGCGGCGGTATCGCCGCAGCGGCGAAGCCGCTCGGCGCTAAGCCCCGCCCCCTTTCTGGGACGCTATCATGCCGGATGTGTTAACTCTTCACATCCGGGATGATCGCTCTCTCCCATAGGGCCCTGTGATATGCCTTGCGGGGACGCTGCGTCCCCGCAAGGTGTACGGGCATGCTGCGATCTGAAAAGACGTGCAGCATGTCCGGAGTCGCAGGGCCGCCGCGTGCGGGTTTCCACGCATAGTGGAGACAGGATTTCATAAAATCCCCTCCACTATGCAGGAACATCTGGACGCTGCTTGTTTGACGCTGCAGCGCTGCGCAGCGTCAAACAAGCAGCGTTTCCTGAACGTGGAAACATACCCTAATACTGGATGTAAGCTGGACTAGTGTTATCCTTCTTTGGACTGCACTTGAAAGCCTGCGTCAGAGAAGTAGCAGACTGCCATCTGAGCCGAGATTCTCATTTTGCCTTTTGGTAGATGCTGCCCTGACAGGAACACTATCAGTAACACCAATTTGCCATAAATAAAAATACAGGATGTAGCACATAGTCAACAAAGATAATATAATTGGGACTGGAGATACTTGTAGGGGGTAGAAGGAGAATTTTACCATGTCCATCATGAGCACCAAGTCACTTAGAGACCTTCCCTCCCCTTTAAAATCCTTTATTTTCCTCTGTGGTTATGATATTCAAGTGTCTATGCACTTTTGTAAATGTAGTATATATATGCATTTATGTCTGTAATCTCCTCTGAAAACGCGGCACGCATACAAAGTATACAGAACACCTACTTTACCTTTATCTCCAAGCAGCGCCGGCAGTTCCTTTCTGAATTCATCTACTTCGGCAGTGGCGATATTGTAAATCATTTTATTTTGCTCCTACAGGAAGGAATAGATGCTTTAAATTTGTTGTTGGAGAAGACTATTGTTTGCTGGCGGTCCAGCAAAAAACGGGTTAATAGATGGTTGTCCTGTTATTCAGAAAATAATTGCTTTGGGTGCAAATTTTGTACTGATGGCGTATGTTTAAATAGAGAAAGTATGTAAATCAGAACAGCTCTGCTCTATCTATAATTCACGAGATAATGCAAGAAAGCTTTTCACAAAAGCTTTTTCTGAGCAGCAGAAAAATCCAGCAAGTATTCTGAAAGAGAGGACAAAAAAATCCACTTACTGCCTACCATCAATTCTTAATTTTAGTACCAGGGAAAAAAAATAGATGGAAAGTAAGATTGATTGGAGCGAACAAAAAAAAAGAAAAAAAATAGAAAAATAGAATGAGTTTTCTTCATTTCATATTTCACCGCAGAATTACATATTTCTAAATTGCCATTTATAAGGCGGGAATTGATTTTATTTTCTCCCAGGACAAAGTGAAAAGTGGGAGAAATTGGATGCATTTTCTTTTGCATCAATAGAAATATCTTACTTGCCTTTCAGAAATCAACAACATAGATACCATAGGTACAATTAGATTGTACGCTCTTCAGAATCAAATTGTGTCATTACAGTAATGTACACTTCAGCTGCCACTTGAGCTTTACTTTGTTTCACGGGAGCAATGACTGTATGCGTGTCAAAATCCAAAGTGCCGTAGCGGTTATATATGTGAAATGTGTATTTATGTAGTTAGGTACCTTTTTAACCTTGAGAAAAGTGAACCATATAAGTAAAAAAAATTGCACTGCATAATTTTGTGATTATATGTTAAAATATCACTTATGACTAAATCAATGTGTTCTATTGTGCGGTGTTCTGCTGAATAAACTATAGATATTAATGCTTTGCGTAGTAGACTGCTTTGTCAGATAGAATGGTAATGAAAGACTCAAAATATGGTCATGAACCAGGAAAGATATATATCTTGGTACTGTGTTAGCCAGTGGATAGAAAAATATTTAGAATTGAGAGTCCTCGGCGGTTGATACCTTTTAATGGCTAATTGAAAAGATGGTAACAAATTGCTAGCTTTCGAGACTACACAGGTCCCTTCATCAGGCATTGACTAATAAAAATTCTGAAGAATCACATATTTATGCACAAATCAGCACAGAAATAATGCCATAGATAAGACAGGTGACGTGAAGCAGAACTACCATTATGTGAGTGATAAACAGTTGTGTCCATAAATATTGGAACAGTTCATAGATAAGGAGTGTGAATGTTTTATTGTCCTCTGATTGGGGTCTGGTTCTGTGTTATGATGCCCCCATACGGTCTGAGGAGCAAATTCCTTAATTGATGTAAAAAGACATAAATCCATGCGACACATTCATTACTGCACTGAGTGTGTCAAAGGTCGTCATCAGTTTATATCCCATACTCTTCTGTCTCTCTCAGATTTGAAATGACCCTTTAATACAAGTAATCTCATGTCCATGATGCTGTGATCAGGGAGACAAAAATGTATTGCCACAGGCAGATCCATTCTTCTTTCTCTTAATGTGTCGCGATGAGAGTTCATCCTTGTTCTCAGTTTTTGCCCTGTCCCCCTACACACAGACCCCCAGTGGGACATTTAGTACAAATAATTAGGTATACCATTTGATGTAATTCAGCTGAAAATACCTGGGATCTTGTAGTCTTGATGTGAATTGGGGATCTTTGTCCATGGTCATTATAAATGGACAGGTTTTACATTTTTTTCTGGTTGCAAGGAAAGGTTCCTGCAGCTGTTGGAGAGGACAGCAAGCTTCTGACAATGATGCTACTTAGATTTGGGGGCTGTCTAAAACACAGTAGTGAGGGGTCTGGAAAAATGGTTTGTAAGTGGACATCGTTTTGTAGTAAAGGTTGTAATTTCTGTGCAGCTCCCCTTAACACCTCCAGATTTGGATTGTAGGTGACTACTAGAGGCACCCTGTTGTTTTCTTCTTTAGCTTTGTAATGTAGCAGGTGATTCCTTGGTATTCTAGTTGCTATTGTAATTTGGTTTTGAATTGTTCTTGGATGGTAGCCCTGGTTCAAATAGGTCTTTCTGAGGAGACCAAGGTGTTCATCCCTATCCATGGGATTGGAGCATATACGATTGTATCTGATGTCTTGGCTGTAGACAATAGAGTTTTTTATGTGTTTTGGATGGAAACTGTCCCATTTAAGGCATGTTGAGCAGTTGATTGGCTTGTGATACAGGGATGTTTCTATTTCATTGTTCTGCACAGCTTAATGTGGTGTCCAAAAAGTTAATTTCAGTGTTGGAATAGTTGAGTATTAAGTTGATGGTGGGATGAAATTGATTAAACTGTTCAACGTCTTTAGCTGTGGCTCAAACTCTGTCAAGATACTTAAAATAATATCATCAATGTAGCGGTAGTAGGCCAGAGGCCTGATGGGACATGAGGACAAAAAGTTGCTTTCAAGCTTGGTCATGAAAAGATTTGCATACAGTGGGGCCATTTTACTTCCCATTGCTGAGACAGTCTCCTGTAAATATATCCTGTTGTCAAATTCAAAGTAATTAAGGGTGAGGATGAATTTTATAAGTTTCACCGCAGAATAAGCATCAGTCCCTGTGTTTTCCAGGAAGAATTTGCAGGCATTTAATCCATCCTGGTGTGGGATATTAGAGTACAAAGATTCCACATCCATGGTGGCCAGGATGGATCCTTCTGGTAGAGGACCTATTGCTGCTAGTTTATTCAATATGTCAATTGTGTCCTGAATGCAGCTGCGTGTATCCTTTACCAATGGTTTAAGAATACCCTCTACCCAGATACCTGCTCAGCAAGGGTGCCCACACATGAAGTAATTGGTCTTCCTGGATTTCCAGATTTGTGGATTTTGGGAAGCATGTAGAATGTCCCTATTTTTGAACTTTCTGATATCAGGTCATTGGCTCTTGTGGATTCGTCAGGCAGACAAGTTACCAACTTGTTTAGTTCCTCGTAATAGTCCTGTGTAGGATCCGACTCCAATTTTTTGTAGTAGCGTGTGTCCATAAGTTGCCTGTTAGCTTCCTTCATATAGTCTGATGTGTTCACCATGACTATTGCACCTCCCTTGTCAGCAGGTTTGATGATGATTTCTTTGTTGGTTTTCAGAGACTGTATGGCCTTTCTCTCCTGGGTACTGATGTTGGATGCTTGTCTCCTGTTAGTATCTATTATGGTGGATTTTATCAAATGTCTGAAGGTGTCTATATATCTATTGAAATGAAGGTTGCGTCCAGGTGGAGGTGTCCAGTCTGACCTCTTCTTGGTTGTTAGGATCCTTTTTCCTTTTCCTTCAGTTTGAGTGTTTTTGAATCTTTTGTATCATTCTGTATCATTCAGCTGCATCACATCTAATGTGATGTGATGTACCTAATTATTTGTACTAAATGTCCAACTGAGGGTCTGTATGTAGGGGGGGAGAGGGCAAAAACTGAGAACAAGGATGAACTCTAATTGCCACACAATAAGAGAAAGAAGAATAGATATGTCTGTGGCAATACATTTTTGTCTCCCTGATCACAGCATCATGGACATAATAATAATAATAATAATCTTTATTTATATAGCACCAACATATTCCGTAGCGCTTTACAGTTTAACAGCTTCAAACAGAACAGTCATAAGTAACAATGTTAACAATATAATAATTAAAGCAACACAAGACGACCCTGCTCGTGAGAGCTTACAATCTACAATGAGGTGGGGGAGACACAAAGTACAGGTGTGTATTTACAATTATCAGAGCCGTATTTAGAGTTTCTGCTGCCCTAGGCACTTTTAGTGCTGCCTCCCCGTTTAGTGAGTATGACACTATCGGCAGTGACTTTGGCAAGAATCGCTGATGTGAAAGTAGCCTTTTGCAGCAGATCGGGCAGTTTTTCTGCATGTGCCGCGTAACGGATCACTTACGGCAACACTGCGTTCGGCCTCATTCATTCCCTATGGGATTTGCGGCACTTGCCGTGATCTGGCAAATGCGGTACCATACCTCCCAACTTTTGAAGAAGGGAATGAGGTATAAAGTTTGCGGCGCGCGTAGTGCGCCGCAGCAAATTTTAGGCCACGCCTCTGACCACACCCATTTCACAACAAGTCACACCCATATCCACGTCCCAACCACAGCCATTTAGCACTGCTAATCACACTGTTTTATATACAATAATTATAAACAAAAAAAAATATGGCCACACAGTGCTCCATACTGTATAATGGCCACACATGATGATCCATACTGTATAATGGCCACACATGATGCTCAATACTGTATAACGGCCACCACGCATGATGCTCCATACTGTATAATGGCCACACACAGTTCTCCATACTGTATAATGGCCACACATGATGCTCAATACTGTATAATGGCCACACATGATGCTCCATAGTGTATAATGACCACACACAGTTCTCCATACTGTATAATGGCCTCACATGATGCTCAATACTGTATAATGACTGCAAATGATGCTCAATCCTGTATAATGGCCACACATGATGCTCAATACTGTATAATGGCCACACATGATGCTCCATAGTGTATAATGGCCACACATGATGCTCCATAATGTATAATGGCCACATAGTGCTCCATACTGTATAATGGCCACACAGTGCTCCATACTGTATAATGGCCACACATAGTGCTCCATACTGTATAACGGCCACACACAGTTCTCCATACTGTATAATGATCCCACATGATGCTCAATACTGTATAATGGTAACACATGATGCTCCATAATGTATAATGGCCACACAGTGCTCCATACTGTATAATGGCCACACAGTGCTCCGTATTGTATAATGGCCACAAATAGTGCTCCATATTGTATAACGGCCACACACAGTTCTCCATACTGTATAATGATCCCACATGATGCTCATTACTGTATAATGGCCACACATGATGCTCAATACTGTATAATGGCCACACATGATGCTCCATACTGTATAATGGCCACACATGATGCTCCATACTGTATAACGGCCACACATGATGCTCCATACTGTATAACAGCCACACATGATGCTCAATACTGTATAATGGCCACACACAGTTCTCCATACTGTATAATGATCCCACATGATGCTCAATACTGTATAATGGCCACACATGATGCTCAATACTGTATAATGGCCACACATGATGCTCCATACTGTATAATGGCCACACATGATGCTCCATACTGTATAACGGCCACACATGATGCTCCATACTGTATAACAGCCACACATGATGCTCAATACTGTATAATGGCCACACACAGTTCTCCATACTGTATAATGATCCCACATGATGCTCAATACTGTATAATGACCCCCCTCCTGTATGCATGGCTCATATTCCCCCTCCTGTATGCATGACTCATATTCCCCCTCTTGTATGCATGGCTCATATTCCCGCCCTTATGCATGGCTCATATTCCCCCCTGTATGCATGGCTCATCTCTCCACCCCCCCCGCTCCCATCTTGCATGGCGCAGCTTACCATCCTCCTTCATCCCCCTGTCCCCCCATCCCTCATACTCACCTGTCCCACACCAACTGCGCCGACATCCCTATGGCTTTGTCCCGGCTCCCGGTGCTGCACCTTCTTCCTGCATGAGTGGTCATGTGATACCGCTCATTAAGGTCATGAATATGTGCATATTCATGACCTTAATGAGCGGTACCACATGACCGCTCGTTCAGGACGAGCTGCAGATGCCGAGACCAGGCATCGCTGGAGCAGGGTGAGTATCGTCTTCAAGGAGGGTGGGTGGGAGGCAAGCGGGCGGCCGGGGGGGCGCGTGGGGTGGGGTATGGCGGGGGGGCGGTCGGTCAGGAGGTGACCCAGGACTTATATAAAAAAACCTTGCTCAGGTGCCGCCCCCTGCATTGTCCCACCCTAGGCACGTGCCCTCAAGTGCCTAGTGGCAAATACGGCCCTGACAATGATGTATTTACAATGATGGTCCAGCCATCTTCAGGGAGTGGGGGATAGATGGAAGTAGTGAATGGGCTACACACAAACAACACTGATTAAGGAACATGATAGGTCGCTCTGAGCAAATGTGTTTTGAGGGAGCGTCTAAAACTATGCAAATTGTGGATGGATCCTAATTTCTTGGGGTAGAGCATTCCAGAGGATTGGCGCAGCACGGGAGAAGTCTTGGAGTCGGGAGTGGGAGGTACGGATTAGTACAGAGGTTAGTCGAAAGTCATTTGCAGAGCGCAGAGGTCGGTTAGGCCGATAGACAGAAATGAGGGAGGAGATGTATGGGGGTGCCGCACTGTGAAGAGCTTTGTGGGTGAGAACAAGTACTTTGAATTGTATCCTGTAATGAATGGGCAGCCAGTGTAATGACTGGCGAAGAGCGGACACGTTTGAGTAACGATTAGCTAGATAGATGACCCTGGCTGCTGCATTAAGGATAGACTGGAGAGGGGAAAGTCGAGTGAGGGGGAGGCCAATTAATAGACAGCTGCAGTAGTCCAGGCGGGAGTGGATCAGAAATGGACATGAAATTACTTGTATTAAATGGTAATTTCAAATCTCAGAGAGGCAGAAGAGTATGAGAATATAAACTGATGACAACCTTTGACACTCTCAGTGCAGGAATGAATGTGTGGCATTGATTTATGTCTTTTTACATCAATTAAGGAATTTGCTCCTCAGACCGTATGGGGGCATCATAACACAGAACCAGACCCCAAGCAGAGGACAATAAAACATTCACACTCCTTATCTATGAACTGTTCCAATATTTATGGACACAACTGTTTATCACTCTCACATAATGGTAGTTTCTGCTTCACGTCACCTGTCTTAGCTATGGCATTATTTCTGATCTGTATTGTGCATAAATATGTGATTCTTCAGAATTTGTATTAGTCTATGCCTGATGAAGGGATCTGCGTAGTCTCGAAAGCTAGCAATTTGTTGCCATCTTTTCAGTTGGCCATTAAAAGGTATCAACCACTGAGGACTCTCAATTCTAAATATGGTCATGAACAAGGGTATTTATTGTAATGGCTCCTCCATATAGAAGCACAACAATTACAGTGACTGTCCATACAATCTTAGTTTGCTTTATTTTAACTAGGCCCATAGTTCTGCACAGATTCATTTCTTAATACCTCTTTATAGCATGATAAATGTCTGTTCACTAGGAATATGAACCCACCGTTTTGCCTCATTGTTCCCCATGCAGAGATGGGAACCTTGACCATGTGGCTGACCATGTGTATGTCTGCGTCATTCAATGTTTACGGGACTGAAAGAAACAGCCGACTACTGAATCTCTGCTGTCACCATCAGTCCCAAAGACTTAGAATGGATTGGCATGATGAATAATAGACCATTTCTCTATTGAAAGTTCTCCTCACTGGTGAATCAGTGGGGCTTGCGACTTCCTGTTTTAGTGATGCCAGTGGTGGGGTCCTTGGAACCCTATATGAAGGACATAAATGCCTATTTTGGGGAAATCATTTAAATCTTAGAGATTTGTGGCATATCCCATGCTATAAATGTATGAGAGATGCAAATCTCACTTCTGGGAGCCATATCTATCACGCTGCCAGGAATAGAGGGGTGGCAAGTTCTCTCCAATCATTTCTGAAATCTGTAGAGCAAGGGTCTTCTTTTTAAATCTCTCCAAATTCAGCCTAGATTTTCTAAATATCTGAAAGTACATTACTTTGTATAAAGCACAGGGCATGGCTACTTCATCTGACCTATTATTTGCTCATTCTAATTTTAAGTAGAACTAAACTTTTTTCCATTAAATTATCCTCCAGGCATTACAAAGATATTAATTTTTGTAACGTACTTCATTACCTTATTTTGCTTCTTTCTCTTCTAAACAGTAGCCTGCAGTGCTGTTTCAATGCTTAGTTCATGCTCCTTTGGATGCTCCTTTCAATTGCTGCTCAGCAAGGTCACTGCATTAAACCAAATTTGAGTATGGGGATGGAAAGCAGAGAGTTTCAGACAGGGGACGTCTCATACTGTAATTGTTTGAATATAGTGTACAGACTTGTTTAGCAGCAGTTGAATTTAGATTCTAAAAAAACAAGAACTCACCATTGAAACAGCACTACAGGAAAGTTGTTGAGAGAGATTGCCTTGTGCAGGCATGTACTACGGAGGACAGAGAATGAACTTCAATCCAATATTGCGGCCAGCATGCAGCCAGCGGGTAAGGAAAGGGTGAATCAAACACCCGAAAATCCCGCCCATATGACCGCAAACCTGTCCCGCCAAATTCAGGTGACAGGTTCCCTTTAAACAAAATGAAGTAATAAAGTATATTACAAAAATGAATAACTTTGCAATGCCTGGAGTATGATTAAAGCACCACTCCAGCTTTTTTTTCTTTTCAGTGTTGGAGTTGTGCTTCTACTGTAAGTTCCCTGCCCCCAGGCTTATACTCACACTCTGGCATCTTCACCTTTTTTTGAGCCGTACTTGTTCCGTGGCGCCATCTTGTGATTGCAACTTCTGACTGTCCGGAAGTCAGATGCTATGTCACAAGCACTCAATGCAAGTATATGAGAGCCAGAACAAGGCTCTCTTTGACTTGTATTGAGTGGTGACCTCCAGCTTGCTCCATGAATTACTTGAGCGATCTGGCAGGTCACAAAAGAAGTGGAAGATGGCAGCATGTAAGTATGAGAATAGTGTTATGGACCTTAGGTTAGAATCACCACTCCAATGGTAAAATAAAAAGAAATGCTGGAGTGATGCTTTAAGTAATAATACAAAAGCTTATTCTATTCTGATATGAACCAAATATCATACTGACTCCAAAAGTACAGAAACGGGATTCCTTAGAGTCCAACTCAAAACCTTGCTTTACTAAGATTCTAGAAGATGCAAGATATGTTATGAGTTGTAGGACATGTTGTCAGCCTGGTAGTATCATGCATAATTCATATAGGCAGCTTGCTTGTTGATGATTACTTTGCATTTTTTTGTTGCATGGGTGAACAAAACTGCTTCTGCAATTTAGTTTGTGAAAAGATAAAGGGACTGATGTGAGTGATGACGATCTATGTAAGGCATGAAATATGTTAATACTATATAAATAAAAACATTTATATAGAGTCATGCAACCATTTCTCAATGTAAATAGCCCATTGAATTTGACAACTCATAGCAAAAAAATGACTATGGTTTTAATTTTAAATCACATAGTAAAAAATTAAAGGGCTGGTCCGGCACCTAAAGCCTATGTTCTAACTATCTATCCTTATACCCTGACCACTTTTGCAATTTCCTTTATTAAACAACACCCTACACTTTTCCTTATCTAGCTAATCCTTAGATGTGTTTTTTTATTGTTCTTCTTGTGAAATTTTGTTTGAGAGGAGTCTGAAACATGATATCATAGGAGGTTGGGGCTGCGTCAGTCCCTGCAGCATCCATCGCCCCTCCTGGAATAGGATATCATGAGGGGGCAGAGCTGCAGTAACTCATTAATTTCTTGCAGCGCTGCCCCCTGAAGACATCCTGGATCCTGGGTGAAGGACACTGTAGGAGAAGTGAGTGCAGAGCCAATTCTCTGTTTCGGTCTCCACCTCCATAGCTTCTGTGAAAGAAGACATCGTCAGGGGTGGAGGTAAAAGCAGTGAGTGACACCAACATTCCCTCACAGTTTTTAGCACCACCTGCAAACAAATTGTCATCAGGGGGTAGTGCTGGTGTCATTCACTGCTTCTATATACAGTGGGGAAAATGAGTATTTGATTCACTGCCAGTTTTGCAAATTTTCCCACTACAAAGAATGGACAAGTCTGTAATTTTTTATTGTAGGTACATTTCAGCTGTGAGAGACAGAATTGAAAAAAGAAATCCAGAAAATCACATTGCATGATTTTTACATAATTAATTTGCATTTTCTTGCATGAAATAAGTATTTGATACAATAGAAAAACAGAACTTAATATTTGGTGGAGAAACCTTCAGGTTTGGGGACTCGCTAGGCTACTCCAGGACCTTGGAATGCTACTGCTCCTCACTTGTCCTGGCTGAGTGTTTCGGGTCTTTATCATGCTGGAAGACTCTGCCAATGACCTATCTTTAATGCTCTTACTGAGGGAAGGAAGTTATTGGCGAAAATTTTAAGATATGTGACCCAATCCATCATCCCTTCAATACGGTGCGGTCATCCTGTCCCCTTTTCAGAGCAGCACCCCCAAAGTATGATGTTTCCCCCACCATGCTTCATGGTTAGGAAGGTGTTCTTGGGGTTTGTACTCATCCTTCTTCTTCCTACAAACACAGCGAGTAAAGTTCATACTTGTCCTGTAGGATATGGATCCATGACGGTGTTGGAAAGGAACATATGGACATTGCATGTATTATAAGAGCATTGAACTCCATGAACTCAGAATAACACTTAAGGCCTAACTGTAAAGGGGATTGCAAAAGTTGTGAGGCAGGAAGGAATTGCCATGTGATATTTCAGTTTTTCTTTTTTAATAAATTTGCAAAAATTACTACATTTCTGTATTTTTTTCAGTCAAGATGAGGTGCAGAGTGTACATTAATGAGAAAAAAAAGGAACTTTTTTGAATTTACCAAATGACTGCAATGAAACAAAGAGTGAAAAATTTAAAAAGGGACTGAATACTTTCTATACCCACTGTATAAGCCAAGGCACCTAATTTTGCCACAAAAACTGGAAAAACTTATTGACTCGAGTATAAGCAGGGAATGCATTGTCGCCTCATGCTCATCCTGGCATGCATCGCTCCTTATCCCTACCCTTGTTTGCATGGCTCCTTAACCCCATCCTTGTTTGCATGGCTCCTTATCCCAATCCTTGTCTGCATGGCATCTTATCCCCATCCTTGTCTGCATGGCACGTTATCCCAATCCTTGTCTGCATGGCTCCTTATTTCCATCCTTGTATGCATGGCTCCTTATCCTCAAGTTCAGTTCGGGTACCAGAACAGTACCCAGACCCGATCCCGAACCCAGACCCCATTCACTTTAATAGGTGGCCTGAACTTCCATTGTTTGCCATGCTGTTATGTGCATGACAGCGTGGCAAGCACTGCTTCTAATCAGGTGTAAAATCATTACCGCCGGTCAGACAGCTGTGGTTCTCACGCTGTCAAGTGACAGCATGAGCCCTCAGCTGTGATTGGAAGTATCAAGTTTACAAAAGTCTCACAGTGCAGTCCTGAACTCAGAGAGTTCACCATAGTACACTGTGGGAAAGTTCTCCCGGTGAACTGTGGTGAACTCACCGCTGCACTGTGAGGCTTTTTCTCACTGTGCTAGCAGGGATCTTACCAAGATCATCGCGGTTCAGGGGCCCATCTGGGAACGCAGCCTTAGTGACCTCGATGAAGTCACTGCTAGTCACTGATGCTGCACTCACAGCAGCTCATTCTCTCAGTTGTTCTCAGCCTGGACGGTGGCATCTTGGCACTGTCCAGGTTGAAAACTGTTTTGCCCCAGACATGGATTACAGCGTGGGACAGAACGATGGACTGGGGAGGGATAAGGTTGTTTTTTATTACTGTTTTATTACAGGAGAAAAGGGCTTCAATTGAATGGGTGATGATGTGAGTGCTAGCAGCGTGTCCGTGCCCGAATAATAGGTGTTCGTAACGGATGCCAAACTTGACAGTTCGGGTTCGCCCATCTCTAATCACCAGTACAAAAGATGCCTCCAAAAGCTGGGAAAACAGTCAAAAAATGGCAACCATTACAAATATTGCAAAAGCTGTAAGGAAATGGCAAAAATTTGCTAACAAAAAGCACTTTAGGTCTACAAAACGTTAGACAAAAGGAGAGTATCCATCTGCCTGAAAAATGGCCATTTTTGACCCCCTGAAAAAGATGTCATGATGATTTGAATTTTTTCTAGTGTTTTTTTTTTTCTATAGACATGAACTTCTTTTTCTTGAACTAGTTTTAAAATAGGAAACCCATTATGAATTTGGCATCAGAAAATAAAGAATTAATATGGGAACCTCAAAATAGAGTCTAGTTGTCTCTCCTGACCTTTTAAAACTAAATGCTTCCTTATTCTTTAACTGTTCCTTGTAGTACTTTAATAAAAGGGGAAAATGTCAGAAATAGACGATATGCCAAACAAAAGTTGGAGAGTGGAGCAGAAGAACAGCATGACTACAATACTATTACTTTTGGGTCTGTATTGGGTATCCTTGATTGTTTTTGCCCCTTTGTAATATTTTCTCTTATAATACCACCAACAAAACAGTTCTTTGGCTGACAGTTTTTCATTCATTATACTGTACAAAAAAAGTTTGCAAAAGAATGTCAATGTGAAATATATGAAATATGAATAGCAATACGTATTTTGAATATTAGGAAAACAGTTTTGAGATGCTTAGCATAAAATCTGCCCATCAACCATCATCAAGGTGGTCACTGATGGGTAGCTACATGTGTCAACACCTCTCTTAGGCTGATGTCTGAATTCCTGGGTGAATATGGACACCTCTCTCAGCAATGCCTGCATTTATAGGTAAGTGGGAACCTGCTGCAATTAAAATCACCACATGTTGCATGTCGGAATGCTCAGTCAGTAAGCTAACATACAAACGACAAAAAACTGACTGGAACATCCAGACTAGTGTGATTAGGTGCATACCAGGAGGAGCTACCTCCATATACAATGTACAAAAAAGTTGCACTCTATCATGCTAAAGCATGTCAATGTGAAATATATGAAATCTGAATAGCAATATGGCTTTTGAATATTAGGAAAATAAATTTGAGATGCTTAACATAAAATTTGGCCAAATTATATCTGTCCATCAACCATTGTCAAGGTGGTCTCAAAAACTGATGGGTACCTATGTGTGTCATCAGTGTTTTATTCATTGTTTGTTCGTATGAATTAGATCTTAGACAGTGTTACACAATTTCTCTCTTGCTATCCTGCCGTTCTTTCTTATATCCTGGCACAGGACAGTTCCAACGATGGAATCTTGGTTCTATCCAGGTACTGCCCATTCACCAACTATTAATTTGAATAGGTGGCCAATGTGTAATCCCTGGCCGTGACCACTATACAGTCAACTGTGCTGTGCAACTCAATAACTGAGCAGTTCTGGCAGCCACCCACAGCGGGAACACCTCATTGGTGGGGGGTGGCCATCAATGTTAAAATCACAGACAGCCTCTTTAATCTATTTGGAATGTCAATTTGATGTAAAGTATTTATTGGATTTTCATAATCATTTGATATTTCTTTTTTTTATTGAGTATGATATGCTTTTTGTTTAGGGTAATCTGTAACGTTGTACTTTCATATTATAGGTATTTACTTTTTTATATAAGTTATACGGAAATAAATTGTTCTGGATATTACAGGGTTTGACAATGTTACAATGTGTGTTAATTATTGAAATAAGTTAAAAAGGCCTGCTCACCTAAAGCCATGCTGCTCGGTGGGTAGGCAATGTATTCACATCTCACGCAGCTGAAGACAACAGCGATATTGTTAAAAGACAAAACACACATGTGAAACCAGAATAAAAGACTTTTTCATTTTCACTGAATTTATAACAATGCCAATGAGAAGAATGGAAAGGTCATTTACTGACAGGGAAAATTGTAGAGTAACAGCAGACAAATGTTTTTTTTCCTCTTATGAAATGCATACATTTTTGTGTTATTTTACCTGTTTTACCCACATTTTTATATTACATCAAGAGAGTGAGGATTTCAGAAGGAGCAAGATTTAATTGGGAAGAGAATGTGGAATTCGATGGAAGAGTTTAGCTTTGGTCTTGAAGCAGGTGGACATTCACAATATGCATATAATCCAGGAAATAAAGGTTCTAACGTTGAAGTATAAAACTGCAGGCTTATTTTGTGGAGGGACTATATTTACAGACCCCAGATGGTGCTGTGTTTTTGACTATACTGCATGACCTCCCTGGTTTATGTTGTCCTGTAATCATCTATGTTGTAATGATGCAGATAATAGTTTCTGTATATTCCAAGTAAAATAGTTCATTCTTCGACACTGCCTGAGTGATGAATGATTCTGGTGAAAGTTGAAATCTGCGACATGTTATGCACCCAGTCACACACAGAAAGAGCACAGCATAGCTTGGTGAAGAGACTGATACAAGGAATCTCTTAGAGGTTCTCATGATTTTTTATACAAGTAAGAAACTCGGTAGTTAAATGCAAAAGATAGAAGTAAAATGCCAGCAGATCAGAACCTGCAGAGGTTTTCCAGTCTGAAGCCTATGTGACTGCAGAAATGTAAATCCTCACATCGAGCACACTGCGCACTGTGAGGATTTTCCGGTGCCAGCATTGGAAGTGGCCAGCGCTACAAGTTTGTGATTTGCAGCCACATGCCGACCTGATGGGCATAACCGTGGCCATTGCAGGTGTATAGAGTGATGCTGGATACACTCTAGTCAGAATGTGTCTGGAAGTATGCACATCACGTACTTACGGTCACATGACTGCCTGATCCTGGCTCCGGCATTGGAGAATCTTGTACGTGTGAGGATTCACAACTCTGTAGACACATACAGTGACTGCAGACTTGTAGCGTAAGACAGGACAACCCCTTTACACTTAGAATAATGTGCCATGGAAGCTTTAAGTGGAATTTATACTATACAAAAATGATTTGTGAGCGGCCATTACTACAGAGAGATCACAGACTGATACTCAAGAATTGGACAAGAAAAATCAGACATGCAAAAGCCATTATAAGTTTATTAGTGGAGGATGACCAACTGAACCACATAAGAATGGAGAACACATGTGGAATGCACAGTAGAATAAAAAATGGTAGGATATTTGGTATCATAATTGTATAAGCTAAAATACATATCATAATATTTTACCCATATGGGAAATGCCAAAATAAAAGATAAATAAATCGCAAAATTTTCCTCTAAAAAATGTACAAAATGAGAATGGGTAAAGTAGAGGATATCTACCTAAGAACATAAATGCAATGCTAGAAGAGGTCACCAATCTGAAGTCATTAGCTGAGGATACCAAAAAATGGCCATGCTGAAGCCACTTCACAATGTAGTTTGCCTGAAGCATACAGTGCATTGATTAATTGACAAAAGAGAAGGCCTGAGATAGACCTCACAATATAATTTGTGAAACCCAGACTAATAGATCAATATTGAGGAAAAATGGAATTTGTGCAGGATTCCACAAAAAGTAAGACACAAGGTTATAAAAGAAGGAAACTAGAACATGGACAAATGGGGATATTTAACCCCTTCACCCCCAAGCCTGTTTTCACCTTCATGACAAAGCTAATTTTTTTCTTTTCTGACCGGTGTCATTTTATGTGATAATAACTCTGAAATGCTTCAATGGTTCACTTCCCACTAATTCTGAAATTGTTTTTTCGTGACATATTGTACTTCATGTTAGTTTTAAAAGTTGTTCGATATAAGTTGTGTTTACTTGTGAAAAATCAGAAATTTGTAGAAAATGTAGCAATTTTCAGACTTTTAATTTTTATGTCCTTAAACCAGAGAGCTATGTCACACAAAATAGTTAATAAATAACATTTCACACATTTCTAGTTTACATCTGCATTATCTTTTTAAAAATATTTTTTTTGTTAGGAAGTTAGAAGGGTTAAAATTTGATCAACAATTTCTCAGTTTTCTAACAACATTTCGAAAAACTTTTTTTTAGGGACCTCATCCCATTTGAAGTGAATCTGACGGGCCTATATGACAGAAAATACCCCAAAATTACATGATTCTAAAAACCGAACTCCTCAAAATGCGCAAAACCACATTCAAGAAGTTTATTAACCCTTCGGGTGCTTCACATGACTTAAAGTAATGTGGAAGAAAAAAAAATGAACATTTTAGTTTTTTCACAAAAATTTTACTTTAGCCACACATTTTTATTTTCACAAGAATAACAGGAGAAAATGGACCCCAATATTTGTTGTTCAATTACTCCTGAGTATTCCAATTCCCCATATTTGGTAGAAAACTACTGTTTGGGCTCACGGCAGGGCTTGGAAGGGAAGGAACACCATTTGAGGCCGGTTTCACACGTCAGTGGCTCCGGTACGTGAGGTGACAGTTTCCTCACGTACCGGAGACACTGACACACGTAGACCCATAAAAATCAATGCATCTGTTCAGATGTCATTGATTTTTTGCGGACCGTGTCTCCGTGTGCCAAACACGGAGACATGTCAGTGTTCGTGGGAGCGCACGTTTTACACGGACCCAATAGAGTCAATGGGTCCGCGTAAAACATGGACCTCACACGGACATTCTCCGTCTGGGGTCCGTGTGCGTGCAGGAGACAGCGCTACAGTAAGCGCTGTCCCCCCCACATGGTGCTGAAGCCGGTATTCATATCTTCTCTCCAGCAGCGTTTGCTGTTGAGAAAATATGAAGAATAGTGTTAAAAATAAAGATCCATGTGTCTGCCGCGCCCCCACCCCCTGTGCGCCCCCCCGCTGGTCAGAAAATACTTTCCCGCTCCCTCGCTCCTTCCTGGTCTGGCCGCGGCTTACTGTATGCGGTCACGTGGGGCCGATCATTTACAATCATGAATAGTCGGCTCCGCCCCTATGGGAGGTGGAGCCACATATTCATGACTGTAAATGATCGACCCCACGTGACCGCATGCAGGAGAAGCCGCGGCCAGACCAGGAAGCAGCGAGGGAGGCGGGTAAGTATTTTCTGACCAGCGGGGGGGCGCACAGGGGGGGGGGGGGGGCGGCGGACACATGGATCTTTATTTTAAACACTATTCTTCATATTTTCTCTGCAGCAAACGCTACTGCAGAGAGGATATGAATCGCAGCTTCAGCACCATGCAGAGTGGGTACCACACGCTCCGTGTGGTACCCACTCACCATACGGGCGGCACACGTGTGCCGCACGTATGGCCTCCGTGAGTTCCCAGGCACACGGACACGGATAACTCCGGTACCGATTTATTCCGGTACCGGAATTATCTGGACGTGTGGGACAGCCCTGACTTTGAGCGCAAAATTGGCTGGAATTGATAGCAGACGCCAAGTTTGCAGAGTCCCTGATGTGCTCAAGGAACTTATCTACACATGTGGTGAGCACCCTGAACACACAGATGCTTCAAAGAATTGTATAATGTTGAGTGATCAAAATAAAAAAATCACATTTTCCCCCAAAAATGTTGTTTTAGCTCCAAAAATGTTGGTTTTACCCCAGATTTTTCATTTTCACAAGGTTAAGAGCAGAAAATGGACCATACAATTTGTTGTGCAATTTCACCTTAGTACACTAATACATCATATGTAGTGGAAAAACAACTGTTTGTGCACACAGCATGGCTTGGAAGAGAATGCAAAATTTGTTGGACTCATTAGTGGACGCCATGTCGCGTTTGGAGATCCCATGAAAATAGTTGTGAAAATAAAAAAATCTAATTTTTCCCAAAGAAATGTTGTTTTACCCCCATGTTTTTATTTTCACAAGGGTAATAGGAGCAAAAAGAGACATGCAATTTGTTGTGCAACTTCTCTTGAGTACACTGATACCTCATATGTGGCTGAAAATGACTTTTGAAGCACAGTGCAAAGCTCAAAAGGGAAGAAGCGCCATATTGGAGTTCAGATTTTGCTGAAATGGTTTGAGGGTCCCTGAGCCCCTGAGGTGCCAGAACAGCAGAAACACCCTATACGTGACTACACTTTGGAAATTACACCCCCCAGGGGGGTCAATTCATCTATGGGTGCAGTAAACATGTTGACACCATATGTGTCTCACAGATTTTTACACCATTGGGCGGTGAAGAAAGAATAATTAAATTGTTACCCCTAAAATGTTGTTTTAGTAAAAAAAAATATATTTTTAGAGGGGCTAATAGGAAAACCTGGACCACTCAGTTTGTTTTACAATTTGTCCTGAGTGCACCAATACCCTACATGCAATAGGGAACTAGTTTTGAGGCACAGTGCAAAGTTCAGAAGGGAAGGAGTTATGTTATGGTTTGCCAGTGCCATGCCCCACTAGAAGAGCCCCTGAGGTGCCAGAGCCACAGAGCCATTCCATAAATGACCCAATATTACAAACTACACCTCTCAACTAATCTAAGGAAGCATATTGATACCACCTATATGTCACAAAATGTTATACCATTTGGCGGTGAAGAAAAAATAATGTAATTTTTCCGCAAAAATTTTAAATTTTGTTTTTGACACAGATTTCACATTTTCAAACAGGTAAATGGGTAAAGATGGTTCCAAAATTTGTCACCCAATTTTGGCTGAACATGGAAATACCCTGTATGTGGCTTTCCAGTACTGCTTAGCCACTTGACGAGACTCGGGAGGGATGCAGCACTATTTCCCTCCTTGTGCACAGATTTTCCTAGAATAGTTAGCGGACTCCATTTACAGAGCCCCTAAGTGCTAGAAGAACAGAATACCCCCTCAAGTGACCCCATTTTGGAAATTATACCCCGTTAGGAATTTATCTACAGGTGTAGTGATGATTTGACTCCATGGGTGTGTTCCAGAAACAAGCAGCAAATTCTGCACTCCCAAATCCAAAATCCAAATGCTCCCTTCCCTTTTGAGCCCTGCAGTGTGCCTAAACCACATTTATCATTTGGCAATTCTGTAGCGATGAGGGCCCGCCTAATTTACAGGTGTACGTCTCCAGAAGCACAAACTGGGCATAATGTACTGAGCACTACAACTTACTGGACAGTACAATGTATGGGCACTACAGTGTGCTGGCACTACAATAGCAATTTGCAATTTTCACTCAGCAACATCCACTGCTGGATTTCTTTTGGATGTCAAGGAGCCATAGCACTTCCCCAGAGCCTTTGTGCTACCAGTAACATGGAAGCCCTATATTTCCATTGACAGGTGGGGACCTGCTTTTATTTTTGATTGAGTTAAAGCTTTTAATGGGCACATTTTACATAATATTTTGGATCACATTTATCCTGCACTCTACGCTGAGCACTTAGATCTGGGTTTACATCTATATCTCGTGGTTCAGATGAAACCTCCAAGGGATCCATTTACTATAATCAGGGAGAAGAGTTACTCTAGACTCCATCTGGCCTCTGTTGAGCTATTTCCTTCTTGTCCGAAGTGCACAAAACTGTGGCTGACCTTGCTTTTATGCAAGTCTAAAAAGATGGACACCGCCGGATCATAGGCCAGATGGCATCCACAGTGTCTCCATTTGTCTCATTTTAGGTAATCTTCTGTAATCACGTATTTTAGAGATATACAAGGAAACCACAGTGTAAGCACTCAGCGCAGAGCTCAGGATAAATGTGCACTGAACCTTTGGGAGGTAGAATGAGCAAATCAATAGTAGGATAAGAATTGGCTTTATTTATTTTTACGCTGTTTCTCATGTGGTGTAAGTGATTAGTCAACTTTATTCTTCGGGTCAGTAAGATTACAGCGATACCAGATTTTTGTGTTTTTTTTTCTGTTTGGCTGTTTTCACACACTAAAAAGCAAGTTTTTCCATTGCCAATCTCATGTGAGGCTTTGTTTTTCTGGAACGAGTAAACGTTTTTATTGGTACTATTTATGGGTACATAACATGTTTTGATCACTTCCTATTCCGAGTTTTGGGAGGCAAAATGAAAAAAACCCAGCAAATCAGGATTTTGTTATGCTATTCTGCATGTGGTAAAGTTGATAGGGCAGCAATATTCTTTGGGTAAGTACAACCACTGGAAAAAATTATGCAATCACCGGCCTTGGAGGAAGTTCATTCAGTTGTTTAATTTTGTAGACAAAAAGAAGATCACAGACATAGCACAAAACTAAAATAATTTCAAATGGAAACTTTCTGGCTTTAAGAAACACTATAAGAAATCAAGAACCAAAAATGTGGTAGTCAGTAATGGTTACTTTTTTCAACCAAGCATAGGGTAAAAATTATGGAGTCATGAAAACAAACAAACAAAAAAAACCCCTCCAACACATCACTAGTATTTTGTTGAAACACCTCTGGCTTTTATAACAGCCTGCAGTCTCTGAGGCATGGACTCAATGAGTGTCAAACAGTACTCTTCATCAATCTGGTCTCCAACGTTCTCTGAATGCTGTTGCCAAATCAGCTTTGCAGGTTGGAGCCTTGTCGTGGACCATTTTCTTCAACTTCCACCAAAGATTTTCAATTGGATTGAGATCCGGACTATTTGCAGGCCATGACATTGACCTTATGTGTCTTTTTTCAAGAAATGTTTTCACAGTTTTTGCTCTATGGCAGGATGCATTATCATTTTGAAAACTGATTTCATCATCCCCAAACATCCTTTCAATTGATGAGATAAGAAAAGTGTCCAAAATATTAACATAAACTTGTGCATTTATTGAAGATGTAATGACAGCCATCTCCCCAGTGCCTTTACCTGACATGCAGCCCCATATCATCAATGACTGTGGAAATTAGCATGTTCTCTTCAGGCAGTCATCTGTTATGACCTGGTGGGTATGGAGCGGTACTGAGATGACCTGGTGAGCAAAACCAATCGTGGACTCGCTTAGAGGAGGTAGCAGCTCCACAGACATTAATCACTGATATGACCTAGTGAATACAGAGCAGCACTGAAATGACCTGGTGGGTAAAACAAACGTAGTACTAGCTCTGAGGAGGTGGTAACTTTACTGACTGCAATCCCTACTCCTAACACCAATACTAGAAATAGCCGTGGAGCATACCTAACTCTGCCTAGACGCCTCTGCACAGCCTAAGAACTAGCTACCCCTGAAGATGGAAACGGAAAACTATCTCGCCTCAGAGAAATCCCCAAAGGAAGATAGCCCCCCACAAATATTGACGGTGAGTGGAGAGGGAAATGACAAACTCAGAAATGAAACTAGAATTTTTAGCAAAGGAGGCCAAAACTATCTAAATAGACAGAGATAGAAAAGATTGCTGTGCGGTCAGCATAAAAACTAAAAGTCCACGCAGAGTTTGCAAAAATAACCACCACACCGACTCACGGTGTGGAGGGGCAAATCTGCGACCCCAGAGCTTCCAACTAGCCGGGATATCTCATAATGACAAGCTGGACAAAAGAGACATAAATTGAACTGAACAGAAGGTCATAAGCAGGGAAACACCCAAAAACTAGCAGACTTATCTTAAGCTGAAAATGGACTGGCCAACAGAGAACTTCCAGGAAAGGACTGAATCCACAGGAAATACATTGACAGCTGGCTTCACCTACAGCCAAAAGCCCAGTTAAATAACAAGGCCAGGAAACAGATTAGTGAACACAGCTGCTAAGTTCCACTTGAAACCACCAGAGGGAGCCCAAGAGCAGAACTCCCAAAAATACCATTAGCAACCACAGGATGGAGCCCAAGAACGGAATTCACAACAGTACCCCCCCCTTAAGGAGGGGTCACCGAACCCTCACCAGAGCCCCCAGGCCGATCGGGACGAGCCAAATGAAAAGCACGTACCAAATCGGCAGCATGGACATCGGAGGCAAAAACCCAAGAGTTATCCTCCTGGCCATAACCCTTCCACTTGACCAGATACTGAAGTTTCCGCCTTGAAAGACGAGAATCCAAAATCTTCTCCACCACATATTCCAGCTCCCCCTCAACCAACACCGGAGCAGGAGGGTCAACGGAGGGAGCCATGGGCACCACATATCTCCGCAACAAAGATCTATGGAACACATTATGAATGGAAAACGAAGCTGGAAGGGCCAAACAAAAAGACATCGGATTGATAATTTCCAAAATCCTATAAGGACCAATAAAACGAGGTTTGAACTTAGGGGAAGAGACCTTCATAGGAACATGACGAGAAGACAACCAGACCAAATCCCCAACCCGAAGCCGGGGACCAACGCACCGACGGCGGTTAGCAAAACGTTGAGCCTTCTCCTGAGACAATGTTAAATTGTCCACCACATGAGTCCAAATCCGCTGCAACCTGTCCACCACAGAATCTACCCCAGGACAGTCCGAAGGCTCAACCTGCCCTGAAGAAAAACGAGGATGAAAACCGAAATTGCAAAAAAAAGGCGAAACCAAAGTAGCCGAAGAAAAAGACAAATTAATGCCCATTCTACCACAAAAGGACCGCCAAAACCTAGAAACAAACTGGGTACCTCTGTCAGACACAATATTCTCCGGAATACCATGCAAACGAACCACATGCTGGAAAAACAAAGGAACCAAATCAGAGGAGGAAGGCAACTTAGGCAAAGGTACCAAATGGACCATTTTAGAAAACCGGTCACAAACCACCCAGATGACAGACATCTTCTGAGACACAGGAAGATCAGAAATAAAATCATGGAAATATGCGTCCAGGGCCTCTCAGGGATAGGCAAGGGCAAAAGCAACCCACTAGCACGAGAACAGCAGGGCTTAGCCCGGGTACAAATCCCACAGGACTGCACGAAGGAACGCACATCCCGTGACAAAGAAGGCCACCAAAAGGACCTGGCAACCAAATCTCTGGTTCCAAAGATCCCAGGATGACCAGCCAACACCGAACAATGGATTTCAGAAATCACCTTACTAGTCCATCTATCAGGAACAAACAATTTCCCCGCAGGACAGCAGTCGGGTCTATCAGCCTGAAACTCCTGAAGCACCCGCCGCAAATCAGGGGAGATAGCAGAAAGAATCACCCCCTCCCAACGGTGACGAAGACGGGCGAATATGCCCCTTCTCCAAGGACTCCTTTACATAAGTCCGCATAGCGGCATGCTCTGGCACAGACAGATTGAAAAGTCGACCCTTAGGGAACTTACAGCCAGGAATCAAATTAATAGCGTAATCACAGTCCCTATGAGGAGGCAGAGGACTGGATTTAGGCTCCTCAAATATATCCTGGAAATCTGACAAAAACTCAGGAACTTCAGAAGAAGGGGCGAGGAAATTGACATCAGAGGAATGTCACTATGTATCCCCTGACAACCCCAACTAGTCACGGACATAGATTTCCAATCCAGCACTGGATTATGTACCTGTAACCATGGAAACCCCAGCACAACCACATCATGCAAATTATGCAACACCAAAAAGCGAATATTTTCCTGATGTGCTGGAGCCATGTTCATGGCTAACTGTGTCCAGTACTGAGGTTTATTCTTGGCCAATGGCGTAGCATCAATCCCCCTCAAGGGAATAGGACTCTGCAAAGGCTCCAAGGAAAAACCACAGCGCTTGGCAAATTCTAGGTCCATTAAGTTCAGGGCAGCGCCAGAATCCACAAATGCCATAACAGAAAAGGACGACAATGAGCAAATCAGGGTAACAGACAAGAGAAATTTAGGCTGTACAGTACTGATGGTAACTGACTTAGCAACCCTCTTAGTTCGCTTCGGGCAGTCAGAGATAGCATGAGTAGCGTCACCACAGTAAAAGCACAGCCCATTCAGGCATCTGAACTCCTGCCATTCTGCTCTCGTCAAAACTCTATCGCATTGCATAGGCTCAGAACTCTGCCCAGAGGGCACCGCCATATGGTGCACCACCTTACGTTCACGTAAGCGCCGATCAATCTGAATGGCCAGAGACATTGATTCGTTCAAACCAGCAGGCGTGGGAAACC
This sequence comes from Ranitomeya variabilis, assembly GCF_051348905.1. NCBI lineage: Eukaryota > Metazoa > Chordata > Amphibia > Anura > Dendrobatidae > Ranitomeya > Ranitomeya variabilis. The sequence goes on from NC_135235.1 coordinate 486,323,879, forward strand.
CCACCATAACATCTTTAAGAGCTTCAGAAAGACCCTTTCTGAAAATAGCCGCCAGGGCATCCTCATTCCATTTTGTAAGCACAGACCACTTTCTAAATTTCTGACAATATATCTCTACCGCTTCCCGACCTTGACACAGAGCCAGCAAAATTTTTTCTGCCTGATCCACAGAATTAGGTTCGTCATAAAGCAGTCCAAGTGCTTGAAAAAACGAATCTATATTGAGCAATGCAGGATTACCTGGCTCCAGGGAGAATGCCCAGTCCTGCGGGTCGCCACGCAACAGAGAAATAACAATCTTCACCTGCTGAATGGGGTCACCAGAGGAACGGGGTCTCAGAGCAAAAAATAATCTGCAATTATTTTTTAAATTCAAAAACCTAGATCTATCCCCAGAAAACAAATCAGGAATAGGAATTCTAGGGTCAGAAACAGGAGTTTGAACAACATAGTCTTGGATACTCTGTACCCTTGCAGCGAGATGATCAACACGCGCAGACAGACCTTGAACCTCCATATCAGCACCAAGATCCTGCACCATCCAAAAATCAAGGGGAAAAAAAAGGACAAAAAAAGCAACACAAAAAAAAATGACTCAGAACTTTCTCTTCCCTCTTTTGAGATGCATTTAACACATTGTGGGCCAGCTGTACTGTTATGACCTGGTGGGTACGGAGCGGTACTGAGATGACCTGGTGAGCAAAACCAATCATGGACTCGCTTAGAGGAGGTAGCAGCTCCACAGACATTAATCACTGATATGACCTAGTGAATACGGAGCAGCACTGAAATGACCTGGTGGGTAAAACAAACGTAGTACTAGCTCTGAGGAGGTGGTAACTTTACTGACCGCAATCCCTACTCCTAACACCAACACTAGAAATAGCCGTGGAGCGTACCTAACTCTGCCTAGACGCCTCTGCACAGCCTAAGAACTAGCTACCCCTGAAGATGGAAACGGAAAACTATCTCGCCTCAGAGAAATCCCAAAGGAAGATAGCCCCCCACAAATATTGACGGTGAGTGGAGAGGGAAATGACAAACTCAGAAATGAAACTAGAATTTTTAGCAAAGGAGGCCAAAACTATCTAAATAGACAGAGATAGAAAAGAATGCTATGCGGTCAGCATAAAAACTAAAAGTCCACGCAGAGTTTGCAAAAATAACCACCACACTGACTCACGGTGTGGAGGGGCAAATCTGCGACCCCAGAGCTTCCAACTAGCCGGGATATCTCATAATGACAAGCTGGACAAAAGAGACATAAATTGAACTGAACAGAAGGTCATAAGCAGGGAAACACCCAAAAACTAGCAGACTTATCTTAAGCTGAAAATGGACTGGCCAACAGAGAACTTCCAGGAAAGGACTGAATCCACAGGAAATACATTGACAGCTGGCATCACCTACAGCCAAAAGCCCAGTTAAATAACAAGGCCAGGAAACCGATTAGTGAACACAGCTGCTAAGTTCCACTTGAAACCACCAGAGGGAGCCCAAGAGCAGAACTCCCAAAAATACCATTAGCAACCACAGGATGGAGCCCAAGAACGGAATTCACAACAGTCATCTTTATAAATCTAATCGGAACGGCACCAAACAAAAGCTCCAGCATCATCACCTTGCCCAATGCAGATTTGCGATTCATCACTGAATATGACTTTCATCCAGTCATCCACAGTCCACGATTGCTTTTCCTTAGCCTATTGTAACCTTGTTTTTTTCTGTTTAGGTGTTAATGATGGCTTTCGTTTACCTTTTCTGTATGTAAATCCCATTTCCTTTAGGCGGTTTCTTACAGTTCGGTCACAGACGTTGACTCCAGTTTCCACCCATTTGTTCCTCATTTGTTTTGTTGTGCATTTCCTGTTTTGGAGACATATTGATTTAAGTTTCCGGTCTTGACGCTTTGATGTCTTCCTTGGTCTACCAGTATGTTTGCCTTTAACAAACTTCCCATGTTGTTTGTATTTGGTTCAGATTTCAGACACAGCTGACTGTGAACAACCAACATCTTTTGCAACATTGCGTGATGATTTACCCTCTTTTAAGAGTTTGATAATCCTCTCCTTTGTGTCAATTGACATCTCTCATGTTGGAGCCATGATTCATTTCAGTCCACTTGGTGCAACAGCTCTCCAAGGTGTGATCACTCCTTTTTAGATGCAGACTAACTAGCAGATCTAATTTGTGCAGGTGTTATTTTTGGGTATGAAAATTTACAGAGTGATTCCATAATTTTTTCCTCAGAATTGAGTGATTCCATAATTTTCCCCCTAAGCTTGGTTAAAAAAAAGTAACCATTACTGACTTCCACATTTTTTGTTCTTGATTTTTTTTAGTGTTCTTAAAGCCAGAAAGTTGCCATTTGAAATGACTTTAGTTTTGTGCCATGTCTGTGATCTGCTTTTGTTCTACAAAATTAAACAACTGAATGAACATCCTTCAAGGCCAGTGATTCCATAATTTTTGCCAGGACTTGTACAATTGCAGCGATACCACGTTTATATCATTTTTTTATGTTTGCTGCTTCTACACATTAAAACTATTTTATAGAGAAAATTAGTATTTTTGCATCACTGTATTCTGAGCGCTATAGTTTTTTTAGTTTTCCATTGATGGAGCTTTATGGTGGCTTGTTGTTTGTGGGACAGGATGGCGTTTTCAGCTATACCGTTTTTATGTACAGTTTTTTGTCTTTTTTTTCTTTATTTTACTGTGTTCACTGAAGAGGTTAACTAGTGTGACCAATGTATAGGGCAGGTCGCTCTGGACACAGTGATACCAAATATGTGTAATTTTTTAGTTTATTTTTTTACATAAAAATACATATTTATGGGTATAATATATTTTTATTTTATTAAAAAATATTTTTACAATTTTTGTATTATTTTTTTTCTCTTTTTTACTTTGTCCCTCTATATGACTTTAACTTTTAGCACTGTGTATGCTGGTATAATGCATTGCAATGCATTAACACTCTCAGTGCCCTTAGCGTGGTCTAACAGGCTTACCATAGCCTGATGACCCAGATGTTGTCATGACGACCGTGGGTTACCATGGCAATAATCGGGCCCTTGCAATGCCGGAGGAGCTAATCGGACAGGAGAGGGAGACCCCTCCCTCTACTTGCCTTCTAAATGTTGCGATCAATATCGATTGCAACATTTAGTTGGTCAAAATGCCCTGGGGTGGTGGGGTCACCGCTCCTGTCTGTGAGACCCAGGTGTCAGCTGTCATGTTAGCTGAACTCCTTTCGACGATCGTTCGTGCACAGCTCCTGTGACCGTGCAATTGCCAGGACGTACCATATGCCCAAAGTAAGTAGCCCATCCCAACCAAGATGTATAGAAATGTCCAAGGTTGTGAAGGGGTTCAAGAAACACTGTACAGTGTGGAAAGTATAACAATGGAAACTACAACATTTGCAAAAAACACCAAACCAACAGTACTGTTTTTCATCCGAATGCAAATAATTGGGTAATCACTTTTAAAGTGACAAATAATGAGACATTACAAGATTGTTGCATCAATTCCAAAGCAAAATGTGATAGAAGCTTTTCTCACACACCTTAACATAAATAACAAGGAAGCAATCTATCTATCAGGTGGGAGCAGAATAAATGCAGAAGGTACTGGAAATGGAATTTTCATGTGCCATAATGAAAATAGATGGAATTTAGACATTCTAATAAAGGATATATTATATGTTCCCAATCTAGAAGGATGACTGTTATCTGTAAAGTGTATACCAGTTAAATGACATGGAAACAAATATTATCGTGGGTGGAAAGATTGATAAGGAAGAAAAGACTACTATGAAAAATAAAGCAGTTGAACTGTCGAAAGATCCATCAAAAAGAAGGAAAAGTTAGAAGGCAGGAAAAGGCAGATGAAACTTCTGAGGGAACAGATAAAACAGTTGGGTGCTCATTGATGGAACAGAGCAATTCCTAATACTCAAATACTCATTTTGAGTAACGAGTATAATGGGAGTCAATGGGAAATCCAAGCTTTTTTCCGGCAGACTCTACAACGAGGTCTGGGGGCAGTGAAAATGTTCAAATGGATGGGAAAAGTGTTGAATGGAAGGAGAACAGCATGGGAAAGTCCTCTGAAAGCATCTCTGACTTCCAGTTTACTGCCAAGAACAATGGTGTCACAATTTTAAGGAGTGACAATAAAACACTCCAAACCGACGAGAAATTGCCTTTTACAGGAAAAAAAATATTTAAAATATTTTTTTCCTGTATAATGACTTGATTATAATGATGGGGAGGTTAATTCAGCTGAGGATGAGGAGGAGAGGCAGGAACTGGCATACGAGGAGACTGAATCCCTGATGGAAGTTGGGCCCGCTATTCTTGGTGTGGCTAAGATGTGTTATGTCCTAGCCTCTGACTCTGTCCCAGACTCCACCAGGTTCACGCAGGGTTCCATCAGGGAAATTTAGCATCCCCGTCCACAAGAACTTGTGACTTTGTTGGCCAGAGCATGGCTGACATTGTGTAACATGTGCTTATTAGTGTTGAGCATTCCGATACCGCAAGTATCGGGTATCGGCCGATACTTGCGGGTATCGGAATTCCGATACCGAGATCCGATACTTTTGTGGTATCGGGTATCGGTATCAAAACAACATTAATGTGTAAAATACAACATTAATGTGTAAAATAAAGAATTAAAATAAAAAATATTGCTATACTCACCTCTCCGACGCAGCCTGGACCTCACCGAGGGAACCGGCAGCGTTGTTTGCTTAAAATGCGCGCGTTTCCTGCCTCCCGCAACGTCACGGCTTCTGATTGGTCGCGTGCCGCCCATGTGGCCGCGACGCGACCAATCACAGCAAGCCGTGACGTAATTTTGAGGTCCTGGAAGCTTAATTCTAGGCATTCAGGATTTTAAAATTACGTTCCGGCTTGTGATTGGTCGCGTCGCGGTCACATGGGCAACGCGACCAATCACAAGCCGTGACGTCATGGGAGGCAGGACACGCGCGCATTTTAAAATTACGTCACGGCTTGTGATTGGTTGCGTGCCGCCCATGTGGCCGCGACGCGACCAATCACAGCAAGCCGTGACGTAATTTCAGGTCCCCAATGCCTATTTCTGCATTCAGGACCTGAAATTACGTCACGGCTTGCTGTGATTGGTCGCGTCGCGGCCACATGGGCAGCACGCAACCAATCACAAGACGTGACATAATTTTAAAATGCGCGCGTGTCCTGCCTCCCGTGACGTCACGGCTTGTGATTGGTCACGTCGCCCATGTGACCGCGACGCGACCAATCACAAGCCGGAACGTAATTTTAAAATCCTGAATGCCTAGAATTAAGCTTCCAGGACCTCAAAATTACGTCACGGCTTGCTGTGATTGGTCGCGTCGCAGCCACATGGGCGGCACGCGACCAATCAGAAGCTGTGACGTCGCGGGAGGCAGGAAACGCGCGCATTTTAAGCAAACAACGCTGCCGGTTCCCTCGGTAAGGTCCAGGCTGCGTCGGAGAGGTGAGTATAGCAATTTTTTTTATTTTAATTCTTTATTTTACACATTAATATGGATCCCAGGGCCTGAAGGAGAGTTTCCTCTCCTTCAGACCCTGGGAACCATCAGGAATACCGTCCGATACTTGAGTCCCATTGACTTGTATTGGTATCGGGTATCGGTATCGGATTAGATCTGATACTTTGCCGGTATCGGCCGATACTTTCCGATACCGATACTTTCAAGTATCGGACGGTATCGCTCAACACTAGTGCTTATGTAATGCGGGGATGGCACACCGGAAAAAATATTGGTGGCTGTGAATTGAGTATCGTGGATATTTCTGCTTCCTGAGAATGTCTGTGGCAGGGACAACTGAATACTGCACTGGGACAACGAACTGGATGTGGTTGCTGACTGTTGTGTCTTTGCAACTGCAGGTTGTGGGCAGGAGGCAATAAGGGAAGGCCATAACATAGAGGAAGGGGCAGTGGTTTCACCCTCAGACACAGATTTTGTACCAGTCGTTCCGCCCACCTACTGGGGTGCTTGGCTGCCATGTGCTTCTGCATGCTGGTGGTGCTCAGGATGGCAGTGTTCTTGCCTCTTATCAGCTTGCTATGGCAGATGCTGCAAATTACAGTTGTTTTGCCTGAAGGACTTTCAGAAAAAAACTCATATAGGGGAACCATGCACCCTTGGCCTGTTATCTAGCCGAGTGGGGGGCTCTGTGGAACAGTTGACCGAGATCTCTCTCTAGTCAAACCACTACTTCTTCTTGCCTGTTTTTGTGCTACAGATTCATCCCTCTCTGTACTGCTTTGCTCGCTAAGCGTGCCATGTTAAGTCAGTTAACTCATCATCAACCACGTTGTCTTCCAATTCATCTATCTGATCCTTCTTCTGAGTTGTGATTTTAGGCTGATCTGATGGCAGCTGTGCATCATGATTATCCTCCACCTTTTCAGGCATGAATTGACCTTCCCCAACATGGCTGTCTCCTGGGAGTTGGTGCTCAAATGTTTGTGCATCACTGCACTCCACCCCCCGCATGGCCCTCTTTAATGATGAGCATTGAGAGGCCTGAATAATTACAAGGGAACGTAAACAGATCCTCGGAGTGGCCAGCGTTGAGGTCATCCTGGGACTCTTGATGGAGAAGGAAGGAGGACTAGGTTGAGGATTTAGTGGCCCAACTTTTTGGCTACTGAGATTGAATCGTGTGAAAGACTTGGTGGTGCTGCTTATCAACACACTGGAGCCTTTGTCTGCCATCCAACATCCTCGCACTTGTCTGGGTTTGACAGTGGTGAAGTGTTCTTCTGACCGAATTTTGACAGGAAGCTAGAACGAGATACAGTCACCTTCTAATCTGTCACATTGCCTTGGCAGACACCACCACATCCATGTCCCCATTCCTTAACATCACCCTTTACCATATTATATGCATTATGAAAAAAAAATTCCTGGCTTTATTTTTCACAAATACCCTCACAGAGGTGTTATCTACAAATTCCCAGTATTTAACAATGTGTTGGTATTTTTTAAGACATCAGCTTTATTACACATGGCAACAGCAGACCCACGAAAATTACAGGTAAATAGTCACATTTGTGTATCTTAGCAGTCTTTGCGCCAGTCGCACAACTGCTAGATAAACATACACTATTTATTTAACCAATAGCAGAGTAAGTTTTTTGTTATATCGCCTTTATGACAGACGCCAACAGCAGACTCAGGAAAATTATTGGCACTGGTAAATAGCGGCGTTTGGGTATCTCTGCATGCTTTACGCCAGTTGTGTGCATATAAATATAATGTCACGGTTCCACCCCTCAGGGTGTCTGGGATGCAGTTACTGACAGCTTGGCCATCCAACCTGGTACAGGGGAGTGCTGAAGCTGTCAGTATTTTAATGGACAGCATGGCCATCCAATCTGGTACAGGGGTGTGCTGAGCTGTCAGTGTGTTGATTGACAGCTTGACTATCCAATCTGTGACTGGGAGGCATCGGCTGTCTCCAGATGTTCACTATCCTGGGTGATTGCAATGCCTACTTAACTGAGCAGCTTCTCCCAGATGACTGCCAGACGTACATTCAGCCTGTGAGGTTTGTGCTGTGCTTTCCTGTTCCTTGGGTTCTTTCTGCTTGATCTGTTGCCTGAGTTTGGACTTCGTTTTGACCATCCGCCTGTTTAACCCCTTCAGCTCTGATCTGTTATCCTCTCGGTACTCTGATCTCGGACCATTACATGATGATGCTTTTGTCTCTTCCTTCTGTTTATGACTTACCCTCTTGGCTTCTGGCCTGGGACTCCTTGACCCTTCTGACTCAGGACTTGGCCGTGAGAAGTAAGTAGCATCACATATACGCTATTTATTTAACCAATAGAATTTTTTTTGTTATATCGCCTTTATGACACACGCCAACAGCAGGCTCATGAAAATTATTGGCACTGGTAAATAGTGATGATAAGTAGTGTTGAGCGATACCTTCCAATATCGTAAAGTATCGGTATCGGATTGGATCGGCCGATATTCAAAAAATATCAGATATCGCCGTTGCCGATACCCGATACCAATGCAAGTCAATGGGACCAAAATATCGGAATTAAAATAAACCCTTTCTTTCCTTGTAGGTTCATTCTACATGAAGAAAAACAACTAAGAATAATGTAGGATGTATTGGGGGAGGTGGCAGAGACATTAAAGGCATAGAGGTTTAGCCCAATCAAATAGAATAGCAGGAATTTTAATTTTTTTTTTAAACACGGTCGGAGTTACAAAGATATTGACTATGTTAAGATTTTTTTTATTTTGTCAGATATTGATGTTTCACTACTTCCATGCCCTTCACCTTCTTTTTTACTTCTCCGACACTTTCTTCTTCATCATCCTCAGCAGCAGCATCTTTGACATCAACTTCTTCTTCACCTTATTCATCTTCTTCTTCATCTTCTACCTATTATTTTTTTTTGTTTGTCTTCATATTCTTTTTATTAAACTATTCTTCTTCTTCATATTCTACTTCTTCATCATATTCTTATTTGTGACAGGCATTCCTGTAGTTGTTATCTATAAAAGTTTGAAGATTACACCTTCCGTTCTGCCTGTCACAAAAGAGTTACAACAGGATTTGTCCGCGTTCAGTTAGGCGTGCAGCAGCAGCCTTTTTCCAGGGGCACCACGAGGAGGAACGGACTCACCCCCATATACTGCTTAGTCTTCTTCTGCTTATAATTTAGATAATATCTTTTGCTCTGATGTTTATGCAGCGCCCCAGAGTCCTGGTCGTTGCAGTAATGTCGCTCTGCCGCTAAGGGGAGTGATGTTACGTCTGACTGCACTAAAGGAGTTCACCTGATCAGGTAACACTCACATTACACTTCACACTCCGGCCACCAGGGGGGGTGGTTTTATCTAGTAGGCCACTCCTCACACTCTGGTAAAACTGGGGGTTGGACAGGAAGACAGAGAGAAGTAATTGGGAAGAGCTAGAGAGAGGACCTGTCAGGGATGGGATCCTGACAGATTCCTAAGAAAGGACAAGAAGCAAAGTTTATTGTGCCGAGTGAGAAAAGCAGGAATACAGCAAAGAGGCAATAGAATACCAGAAGGAGTCGTGCTGTAAGATAGAGGCAACATCTTTCTGAGGCGCAAACAGTCGGTGGCCGGAACGCTGAGAAAGTAAGAGACTTTAAGCAATACTTCAAACCACGGCAGGACAGCCAATTATAGGTTGGCTGTCTCACACATATCACCTAAGCAGACAACGGAGGCAGCTGCGGGAGAGGGGCGACTCTAGAGTCCCAGAATAACTCCAGGCCTACCCCGTCATACGGGTGCATCCTGCCATATCATCTGGGGGACAGAGAGAACGAGATCAGAGACAGACAGAAGCAGTTGTGAGGACTATCCCGGGGTGCTCAGCAGGGAAGGACTACAACACACAGGCGCTAGAAGGTAGACGCTGATTCCCACCTGTGAAGGGGACTCCTGATGTGCCGTCGGACCGGCCGGTCTCAGACAGCCCGGTTAACAGTGCCCTGGATTGGACACCAGAAGCCTTCAGTAAAGAGGTAATGAGACTGCAACCTGGTGTCCTCGTTATTAACTGCGACCGGCACTACACCGCACCACTACCACCATACCACCATCTTTCCTTGGGCGCCCCTCGGCAGGGTCACGGACCGGGTCTAGCCACTGTGACAACCCCAGAGCAGAGACTCAGAGGCCCGGTACCGGGTACCCCTCGGCCCTGCGGCAGTGCGGGCGCTACATTTAGTCTTATGCTTAATGTTCTTCTGCTCTTTGTTCTGCAGCCTCTTGTTCTTCTGCTTCTCGGTCTTCCGGGTCGTCGTCTTTAGGGTCTTGAACTTGGAAATGTAGCAGAAGGTACAAGAAGGCTGAGAAAATGCTGAGAACCAGCTGATGGATCTGGAACTCAGATGGCTACCCGAAGGTCCAAGAGCCAATGGAACTACCGAGGACCAGCTGAAGTTACTGGAACCTGGTTACTAAGCAGGAGGTACCCGTGCCAGAAAGCACTACCAAAGACCACCTGACGTTGGTGGAACTCGGATACCCAGAAGGAGGCACCTAAGCCAAAGGCTCTGCCCGGAAGCAGCTGATGGTACTGGAACCAGGATGGGGAGCAGAAGGTACAAGAGCAAAAGACACTGCCGAGAACCAGCTGACGGTACTGGAACCTGGATGGGTAGCCGAAGGTACAAGAGCCAATGGAACTACCGAGGACCAGCTGACATTACTGGAACCCGGTTACTAAGCAGGAGGTACCCGTGCCAGAAAGCACTACCAAGGACCACCTGACGTTGGTGGAACTCGGATACCCAGAAGGAGGCACCTAAGCCAAAGGCTGTGCCCGGAACCAGCTGACTGTACTGGAACCAGGATGGGGACCTATTCAAGATTGTCTTCCTAGAGCCCCAACTAGTGGTGTTGGAGCCAAGGGTCAGCAGGGGGAGCAGAGTGTAGGCCGAAGCCTGCACTGGAGGCAGCTTAGTGTCTGTTGTGTCTGCGTGGCGTTTGCAGGACACGTTGCCGGCTACACAGCAGGGGAACAGCTGATGTTACTGAACCCCACTGACACAGTGGCGAGGCGAGTGTTTTTCTCTGTGTAGCCAGCACTTCCAAGCACCAACTGGCGGTGTTAGAGCCCAGGGAATCAAGGAGGAGCAGAGGAGCACAGTGTAGGCTGAAGCCTGCACTGGAGGCAGCTTAGTTTCTGTTGTGTCTGCGTGGCGTTTGCAGGACACGTTGCCGGCTACACAGCAGGGGAACAGCTAACATTACTGAACCCCACTGACACAGTGACGAGTGTTTTTCTCTGTGCTGCCAGCACTTCTGAGCAGCAACTAGCGGTGTTGTAGCCCAGGGTCAGCAGGAGGAGCAGAGTGTAGGCCGAAGCCTGCACTGGATGCAGTTTAATATCTGTTGTGTCTGCGTGGCGTTTGCAGGACACGTTGCCGGCTACACAGCAGGGGAACAGCTGGCGTTGCTGAACCCCACTGACACAGTGGCGAGGCGAGTGTTTTTCTCTGTGTAGCCAGCATTTCCGAGCACCAACTGGCGGTGTTAGAGCCCAGGGAATAAAGGAGGAGCAGAGGAGCACAGTGTAGGCCGAAGCCTGCACTGGAGGCAGCTTAGTGTCTGTTGTGTCTGCGTGGTGTTTGCAGGATATGTTGCCGGCTACACAGCAGGGGAACAGCTGGCATTAATGAACCCCACTGACAAAGTGGCGAGTGTTTTTCTCTGTGCAGCCAGCACTTACGAGCAGCAACTAGCGGTGTTGGAGCCCAGGGGCAGTAGGAGGAGCAGAGTGTAGGCTGAAGCCTGCATTGGAGGCAGTTTAATATCTGTTGTGTCTGCGTGGCTTTGCAGGACACGTTGCCAGCTACACAGCAGGGGAACAGCTGGCGTTACTGAACCCCATTGACAGTGGCGAGTGTTTTTCTCTGTGTAGCCAGCACTTCCAAGCACCAACTGGCGGTGTTAGAGCCCAGGGAATCAAGGAGGAGAAGAGGAGCAGAGTGTAGGCCGAAGCCTGCACTGGAGGCAGCTTATTGTCTGTTGTGTCTGCGTGGCGTTTGCAGGACACGTTGCCGGCTACACAGCAGGGGAACAGCTGGCATTGCTGAACCCCACTGACACAGTGGCGTGTGTTTTTCTCTGTGTAGCCAGCACTTCTGAGCACCAACTGGTGGTGTTAGAGCCCAGGGAATCAAGGAGGAGCAGAGTGTAGGCCGAAGCCTGCACTGGAGGAAGTTTAATATCTGTTGTGTCTGAGTGGCGTTTGCAAGACACGTTGTCAGCTACACAGCAGGGGAAAAGCTGGCTTAACTGAACCCCACTGACACAGTGGCGAGTGTTTTTCTCTGTGCAGCCAGCACTTCTGAGCAGCAACTAGCGGTGTTGGAGCCCAGGGTCAGCAGGAGGAGCAGAGTGTAGACCGAAGCCTGCACTGGAGGCAGCTTAGTGTCTGTAGCTTAGTGTCTGTTGTGTCTGCGTGGCGTTTGCAGGACACGTTGCCGGCTACACAGCAGGGGAACAGCTGACGTTACTGAACCCCACTGACACAGTGGCGAGTGTTTTTCTCTGTGCAGCCTGCACTTTCAAGCACCAACTGGCGGTGTTAGAGCCCAGGGAATCAAAGAGGAGCAGAGGAGCAGAGTGTAGGCCGAAGCCTGCACTGGAGGCAGCTTAGTGTCTGTAGCTTAGTTGTTGTGGATTCTGTTTTTGGGCTCCCTCTGGTGGTTACAACTGGTACTGGGTGACTTTGGTGGGTTGCGGTCTCTGGTTTCCACCTGTCCATCAGAGGCTGGGTGTTTCCTATTTAACCTGGCTTTCCTGTCATTCCCTTGCCGGCTAGCAATGTATCAGTGTGTCTCTGTTACCTTTGCTACCTGCTCCTAGGCCTTCAAGACAAGCTAAGTCTGGATTTCCCTGTTTCATGTTTGCTTTCATGTTTTTAGTCCAGCTTGCAGATATGTAATTCTCTGCTGCTGGTTGCTCTAGTGGGCTGAAATTACCACTCATGTACCATGAGTTGGCACATGAGTTCAAGTAATTTCAGGATGGTATTTTGAAGGGTTTTAAGCTGACCGCGCAGTTCACCTTTTGTATCCTCTGCTATCTAGCTTAAGCGGGCCTCATTTTGCTGAATCTGTTTTCATAACTACGTTTGTGCCTTCCTCTCATTTCACCGTCATTATATGTGGGGGGCTGCTATTTCTGTGGGAATATTTCTCTGGAGGCAAGATAGGTCTGTGATTCTTCTGATAGGGGTAGCTAGATCTCCGGCTGGCGCGAGACGTCTAGAGTCCCCCCAGGAACGTTCCCCGGCTGCTGTTAGTTGAGTGTTGAGGTTCAGGATCGCGGTCAGCTCAGGTTCCATCACCCTAGAGCTCGTCCTGTTTTTGCCCGTGTTATTTGTTTAATTCCCTGCCATTGGGAACATGACAGTATAGCCGGCCCACAAAGTGTTAATTGTTTGGGCTGAAGCAGGAGAAAAAGAAGTGTTGAAGGGAAATTTTTTTTTTTTTTTTTTTCCCTCAGAGTTTTGCTGCCTAGCCCTTAATTGCTGTCTAGCTGCTTCTTACCTCCTCTTAACCCTTGAATGGCTCTGACCTTAGCTGTTTAACATGGATGTCCAGAGTTTGGCTTCCAGCCTGAATAATCTTGCTGCAAAAGTTCAAAACATACAGGATTTTGTTGTTCACACTCCTATGTCTGAACCTAGAATTCCTATTCCAGAGTTTTTTTCTGGAGATAGATCTACCTTCCTGAATTTCAGGAACAATTGCAAATTGTTTCTTTCTTTGAAATCTCGCTCCTCTGGAGACCCTGTTCAGCAGGTCAAGATTGTAATATCTTTCCTGCGGGGCGACCCTCAGAATTGGGCATTTGCATTGGCACCAGGGGATCCTGCATTGCTCAGTGTGGATGCGTTTTTTCTGGCACTGGGATTGCTCTATGAGGAACCTAACCTGGAGATTCAGGCTGAAAAGGCTTTATTAGCCCTCTCTCAGGGGCATGATGAAGCGGAAGTATATTGTCAAAAATTTCGGAAATGGTCGGTGCTTACTCAGTGGAATGAGTGCGCCCTGGCTGCAAACTTCAGAGATGGTCTTTCTGAGGCCATTAAGGATATTATGCTGGGGTTCCCTGCGCCTACAGGTCTGAATGAGTCTATGGCTATGGCCATTCAGATTGATCGGCGTTTACGGGAGCGCAAACCTGTGCACCAGTTGGCGGTGTCTTCTGAACAGGCACCTGAGACTATGCAATGTGATAGAATTCAGTCCAGAAGTGAATGGCAAAATTATAGGCGGAAAAATGGATTGTGTTTTTATTGTGGTGATTCAGCTCATGTTATATCAGCATGCTCTAAACGCACAAAAAAGGTTGATAAATCTTTTGCCATTAGTACTCTGCAGTCTAAGTTCATTTTGTCTGTAACTCTGATTTGTTCACTGTCATCCATTTCCGTCGATGCCTATGTGGATTCGGGCGCTGCCCTGAGTCTTATGGATTGGTCATTTGCCAAACGCTGCGGTTTTAGTCTGGAGCCTCTGGAAGTTCCTATTCCTTTGAAGGGAATTGACTCTACACCATTGGCTATGAATAAACCGCAGTACTGGACACAAGTGACCATGCGCATGACTCCCGTTCATCAGGAGGTGATTCGCTTCCTTGTACTGTATAATTTACATGATGTACTAGTGCTTGGTCTGCCATGGTTACAAACTCATAATCCAGTCCTGGATTGGAAAACAATGTCTGTGTTAAGCTGGGGATGTCAGGGGGTTCATGATGATGCACCTCTGATTTCAATCGCTTCATCTACTCCTTCTGAGGTCCCTGCATTTTTGTCTGACTATCGGGATGTTTTTGAGGAGCCTAAGCTCAATTCGCTCCCTCCTCGTAGGGATTGTGACTGTGCTATAGAATTAATTCCTGGCAGTAAGTTCCCTAAGGGTCGTTTATTTAATCTGTCAGTGCCAGAGCATACTGCTATGCGGAATTATATTAAGGAGTCCTTGGAAAAGGGACATATTCGTCCATCTTCGTCCCCTCTGGGAGCAGGTTTTTTTTTCGTGGCAAAAAAAGATGGTTCCCTGAGGCCTTGTATAGATTATCGCCTTCTGAATAAGATTACAGTCAAATATCAGTATCCATTGCCATTATTGACTGATTTGTTTGCTCGCATTAAGGGGGCTAGGTGGTTCACTAAGATAGATCTTCGCGGTGCGTATAATCTTGTGCGGATAAAGCAGGGTGATGAGTGGAAAACCGCATTTAATACGCCTGAGGGCCATTTTGAGTATTTGGTAATGCCTTTTGGACTTTCTAATGCTCCTTCAGTCTTTCAGTCCTTTATGCACAATATTTTCCGTGAATATCTGGATAAGTTTATGATTGTGTATTTGGATGATATTTTGGTGTTTTCTGATGACTGGGAGTCTCATGTTCTACAGGTCAGGAAGGTGTTTCAAGTCCTGCGGGCCAATTCTCTGTTTGTGAAGGGCTCAAAATGTCTCTTCGGAGTCCAGAAGATTTCTTTTTTGGGGTACATTTATTCTCCTTCTACTATTGAGATGGATCCCGTCAAGGTTCAGGCGATTTGTGACTGGACACAACCTACATCTGTTAAGAGTCTTCAGAAGTTCTTGGGTTTTGCTAATTTTTATCGTCGGTTCATTACTAATTTTTCCAGTGTTGTTAAACCTTTGACTGATTTGACTAAAAAGGGTGCTGATGTTGCTAATTGGTCTCCTACGGCTGTGGAGGCCTTTCTGTTGTGAAATTGGATTTTGGGCTCCCCCGGTGGCCACTGGTGGAATTGAACTGGTGTGCATCATCCTCTCTGTTCACCTGTTTCCATCAGGATGTGGGAGTCGCTATTTAGCCTTGCTCCTCTGTCACTTCCATGCCGGTCAACATTGTAATCAGAAGCCTTTCTGTGCATGTTCCTGCTGCTAGACAACTCCCAGCTAAGTTGGACTTAGTCCTTGTTTGTTTTTGCATTTTGTTCCAGTTCACAGCTGTAGTTTCGTTTCTGTGTCTGGAAAGCTCTTGTGATCTGAAATTGCCACTCTGATGTTATGAGTTAATACTAGAGTCTTAAAGTAATTTCAGGATGGTATTTTGATAGGGTTTTCAGCTGACCATGAAAGTGCCCTTTCTGTCTTCCTGCTATCTAGTAAGCGGACCTCAATTTTGCTAAACCTATTTTCATACTACGTTTGTCATTTCATCTAAAATCACCGCCAATATTTGTGGGGGCCTCTGTCTGCCTTTCGGGGAAATTTCTCTAGAGGTGAGCCAGGACTATATTTTCCTCTGCCAGGATTAGTTAGTCCTCCGGCCGGCGCTGGGCGTCTAGGGATAAAACGCAGGCTACGCTACCCGGCTACTGTTAGTTGTGCGGCAGGTTTAGTTCATGGTCAGTTTAGTTTCCATCCTTCCAAGAGCTAGTTCGTATGTTTGCTGGGCTATGTTCTCTTGCCATTGAGAACCATAACAGTTTGACCGGCCCTAAAAGGGTTAAATTAATTGACAGAGAAAGGAGAGAAAAGAGAAGTCTGCTGAAGATTTTTTTTTTTTTTTTCTCAGTTCTGAGTGTGCTTGTAATTGAATCTCTTGCAAGTCTGCCTATATTGCAGCCTTTCTCTCTCTCTCTCCTTCTAATCCTGGAATGGCTCTGTGTTCACCTGTTTAAAATGGATATTCAGAGTTTAGCTGCAGGTTTGAATAATCTCACCACGAAAGTTCAAAACTTACAAGATTTTGTTGTTCATGTTCCTATATCTGAACCTAGAATTCCTTTGCCTGAATTTTTCTCGGGGAATAGATCTTGCTTTCAAAATTTCAAAAATAATTGCAAGTTGTTTTTGTCCCTGAAATCTCGCTCTGCTGGAGATCCTGCTCAGCAGGTCAGGATTGTGATTTCTTTGCTCCGGGGCGACCCTCAGGATTGGGCTTTTGCATTGGCTCCAGGGGATCCTGCGTTGCTCAATGTGGATGCGTTTTTTCTGGCCTTGGGGTTGCTTTATGAGGAACCTCAGTTAGAACTTCAGGCGGAAAAGGCCTTGATGTCCCTATCTCAGGGGCAAGACGAAGCTGAAATATACTGCCAGAAATTCTGTAAATGGGCTGTGCTTACTCAGTGGAATGAGTGCGCCCTGGCGGCGAATTTCAGAGAGGGTCTCTCTGATGCCATTAAGGATGTTATGGTGGGGTTCCCTGTGCCTGCGGGTCTGAATGAGTCCATGACAATGGCTATCCAGATCGATAGGCGTCTGCGGGAGCGCAAACCTGTGCACCATTTGGCGGTGTCTACTGAGAAGACGCCAGAGAATATGCAATGTGATAGAATTCTGTCCAGAAGTGAACGGCAGAATTTTAGACGAAAAAATGGGTTGTGCTTCTATTGCGGTGATTCAACTCATGTTATATCAGCATGCTCTAAGCGTACTAAGAAGCTTGATAAGTCTGTTTCAATTGACACTTTACAGTCTAAGTTTATTCTATCTGTGACCCTGATTTGTTCTTTATCATCTATTACCGCGGATGCCTATGTCGACTCTGGCGCCGCTTTGAGTCTTATGGATTGGTCCTTTGCCAAACGCTGTGGGTATGATTTGGAGCCTCTTGAAACTCCTATACCCCTGAAGGGGATTGATTCCACCCCATTGGCTAGCAATAAACCACAATACTGGACACAAGTAACTATGCGGATTAATCCGGATCACCAGGAGATTATTCGCTTTCTTGTGCTGTATAACCTACATGATGTGTTGGTGCTTGGATTGCCATGGCTGCAATCTCATAACCCAGTCCTTGACTGGAAAGCTATGTCTGTGTTAAGCTGGGGATGTAAGGGGACGCATGGGGACGTACCTGTGGTTTCCATTTTATCATCTATTCCCTCTGAGATTCCTGAATTCTTGACTGAATATCGTGACGTTTTTGAAGAACCTAAGCTTGGTTCATTACCTCCGCACCGGGAGTGCGATTGTGCCATAGATTTGATTCCGGGTAGTAAATACCCTAAGGGTCGTTTATTTAATCTGTCTGTGCCTGAACATGCTGCTATGCGAGAATATATAAAGGAGTCCTTGGAAAAGGGACATATTCGTCCTTCGTCATCTCCCTTAGGAGCCGGTTTTTTCTTTGTGGCTAAGAAAGATGGCTCTTTGAGGCCGTGCATTGATTATCGGCTTTTGAATAAAATCACGGTTAAATATCAATATCCGTTGCCACTGCTGACTGATTTGTTTGCTCGCATAAAGGGGGCCAAGTGGTTCTCTAAGATAGATCTTCGTGGGGCGTATAATTTGGTGCGAATTAAGCAGGGGGATGAGTGGAAAACCGCATTTAATACGCCCGAGGGCCACTTTGAGTATTTGGTGATGCCTTTTGGTCTTTCAAATGCCCCTTCAGTCTTTCAGTCCTTTATGCATGACATTTTCCGTGATTATTTGGATACATTTATGATTGTGTATCTGGATGATATTTTGATTTTTTCGGATGACTGGGACTCTCATGTCCTGCAGGTCAGGAGGGTTTTTCAGGTTTTGCGGTCTAATTCCTTGTGTGTGAAGGGTTCTAAGTGCGTTTTTGGGGTTCAAAAGATTTCCTTTTTGGGATATATTTTTTCCCCCTCTTCCATCGAGATGGATCCTGTCAAGGTTCAGGCTATTTGTGATTGGACGCAACCCTCTTCTCTTAAGAGTCTTCAGAAATTTTTGGGCTTTGCTAACTTTTATCGTCGATTTATTGCTGGTTTTTCTGATGTTGTTAAACCATTGACTGATTTGACTAAGAAGGGTGCTGATGTTGCTGATTGGTCCCCTGCTGCTGTGGAGGCCTTTCGGGAGCTTAAGCGCCGCTTTTCTTCCGCCCCTGTGTTGCGTCAGCCTGATGTTGCTCTTCCTTTTCAGGTTGAGGTCGACGCTTCTGAAATCGGAGCTGGGGCGGTTTTGTCGCAGAGAAGTTCCGATTGCTCCGTGATGAGACCTTGTGCTTTTTTCTCGCGTAAATTTTCGCCCGCCGAGCGGAATTATGATGTTGGGAATCGGGAGCTTTTGGCCATGAAGTGGGCTTTTGAGGAGTGGCGTCATTGGCTTGAGGGGGCTAGACATCAGGTGGTGATATTGACTGACCACAAAAATCTAATTTATCTTGAGTCCGCCAGACGCCTGAATCCTAGACAGGCGCGCTGGTCGTTGTTTTTCTCTCGGTTTAATTTTGTGGTGTCCTACCTGCCGGGTTCTAAGAATGTTAAGGCGGATGCCCTTTCTAGGAGTTTTGAGCCTGACTCCCCTGGTAATTCTGAACCTACAGGTATCCTTAAGGATGGAGTGATATTGTCTGCCGTTTCTCCAGACCTGCGGCGGGCCTTGCAGGAGTTTCAGGCGGATAGACCTGATCGTTGCCCACCTGGTAGACTGTTTGTTCCTGATGATTGGACCAGTAAAGTCATTTCTGAGGTTCATTCTTCTGCGTTGGCAGGTCATCCTGGAATCTTTGGTACCAGGGATTTGGTGGCAAGGTCCTTCTGGTGGCCTTCCCTGTCTCGAGATGTGCGAGGCTTCGTGCAGTCTTGTGACGTTTGTGCTCGGGCCAAGCCTTGTTGTTCTCGGGCTAGTGGATTGTTGTTGCCCTTGCCTATCCCGAAGAGGCCCTGGACGCACATCTCGATGGATTTTATTTCGGATCTTCCTGTTTCTCAGAAGATGTCTGTCATCTGGGTGGTGTGTGATCGTTTCTCTAAGATGGTCCATTTGGTTCCCCTGCCTAAGTTGCCTTCTTCTTCCGAGTTGGTTCCTCTGTTTTTTCAAAATGTGGTCCGTTTGCATGGTATTCCGGAGAATATCGTTTCTGACAGAGGTACCCAATTCGTGTCTAGATTTTGGCGAGCATTCTGTGCTAGGATGGGCATAGATTTGTCTTTCTCGTCTGCTTTCCATCCTCAGACTAATGGCCAGACCGAGCGGACGAATCAGACCTTGGAGACATATTTGAGGTGTTTTGTGTCTGCAGATCAGGATGATTGGGTTGCTTTTTTGCCTTTAGCGGAGTTTGCCCTCAATAATCGGGCCAGTTCTGCCACCTTGGTGTCTCCCTTTTTCTGTAATTCGGGGTTTCATCCTCGATTTTCTTCTGGTCAGGTGGAATCTTCGGATTGTCCTGGAGTGGATGCTGTGGTGGAGAGGTTGCATCAGATTTGGGGGCAGGTAGTGGACAATTTGAAGTTGTCCCAGGAGAAGACTCAGCTTTTTGCCAACCGCCGGCGTCGGGTTGGTCCTCGGCTTTGTGTTGGGGACTTGGTGTGGTTGTCTTCTCGTTTTGTCCCTATGAGGGTTTCTTCTCCCAAGTTTAAGCCTCGGTTCATCGGCCTGTACAAGATATTGGAGATTCTTAACCCTGTGTCCTTCCGTTTGGACCTCCCTGCATCTTTTTCTATTCATAATGTTTTTCATCGGTCATTATTGCGCAGGTATGAGGTACCGGTTGTGCCTTCCGTTGAGCCTCCTGCTCCGGTGTTGGTTGAGGGCGAGTTGGAGTACGTTGTGGAAAAAATCTTGGACTCCCGTGTTTCCAGACGGAAACTCCAGTATCTGGTCAAATGGAAGGGATACGGTCAGGAGGATAATTCTTGGGTGACTGCCTCTGATGTTCATGCCTCCGATTTGGTCCGTGCCTTTCATAGGGCTCATCCTGATCGCCCTGGTGGTTCTGGTGAGGGTTCGGTGCCCCCTCCTTGAGGGGGGGGTACTGTTGTGAAATTGGATTTTGGGCTCCCCCGGTGGCCACTGGTGGAATTGAACTGGTGTGCATCATCCTCTCTGTTCACCTGTTTCCATCAGGATGTGGGAGTCGCTATTTAGCCTTGCTCCTCTGTCACTTCCATGCCGGTCAACATTGTAATCAGAAGCCTTTCTGTGCATGTTCCTGCTGCTAGACAACTCCCAGCTAAGTTGGACTTAGTCCTTGTTTGTTTTTGCATTTTGTTCCAGTTCACAGCTGTAGTTTCGTTTCTGTGTCTGGAAAGCTCTTGTGATCTGAAATTGCCACTCTGATGTTATGAGTTAATACTAGAGTCTTAAAGTAATTTCAGGATGGTATTTTGATAGGGTTTTCAGCTGACCATGAAAGTGCCCTTTCTGTCTTCCTGCTATCTAGTAAGCGGACCTCAATTTTGCTAAACCTATTTTCATACTACGTTTGTCATTTCATCTAAAATCACCGCCAATATTTGTGGGGGCCTCTGTCTGCCTTTCGGGGAAATTTCTCTAGAGGTGAGCCAGGACTATATTTTCCTCTGCCAGGATTAGTTAGTCCTCCGGCCGGCGCTGGGCGTCTAGGGATAAAACGCAGGCTACGCTACCCGGCTACTGTTAGTTGTGCGGCAGGTTTAGTTCATGGTCAGTTTAGTTTCCATCCTTCCAAGAGCTAGTTCGTATGTTTGCTGGGCTATGTTCTCTTGCCATTGAGAACCATAACACCTTTCAGGAACTTAAGCGCCGGTTTTCTTCTGCTCCTGTGTTATGTCAACCAGATGTTTCACTTCCTTTTCAGGTTGAGGTTGATGCTTCCGAGATTGGAGCGGGGGCGGTTTTGTCACAGAGAAGTTCCGATGGCTCGGTGATGAAGCCATGTGCGTTCTTTTCTAGATAATTCTCGCCCGCCGAGCGCAATTATGATGTGGGTAATCGGGAGCTTTTGGCCATGAAGTGGGCATTTGAGGAGTGGCGTCATTGGCTTGAGGGTGCTAGACATCGTGTGGTGGTCTTGACTGATCACAAAAATCTGATTTACCTTGAGTCTGCCAGGCGTCTGAATCCTAGACAGGCTCGTTGGTCGTTGTTTTTTTCTCGTTTCAATTTTGTGGTTTCATACCTGCCAGGTTCAAAGAATGTGAAGGCAGATGCTCTTTCCAGGAGTTTTGTGCCTGACTCTCCTGGAGACTCTGGGCCTACTGGTATCCTTAGGGATGGGGTAATATTGTCCGCCGTCTCCCCAGACTTGCGACGTGCATTGCAGGAGTTTCAGGCGGATAAACCTGATCGTTGTCCACCAGAAAGACTGTTTGTTCCGGATGATTGGACCAGTAGAGTCATCTCCGAGGTCCATTCTTCTGTGTTGGCTGGTCATCCTGGAATATTTGGTACTAGAGACTTGGTGGCCAGGTCTTTTTGGTGGCCTTCCTTGTCAAGGGATGTGCGCACCTTTGTGCAGTCTTGTGAAGTGTGTGTTCGGGCTAAGCCTTGCTGTTCTCGGGCCAGTGGGTTGTTGTTATCCTTGCCTATCCCGAAGAGGCCTTGAACGCACATTTCCATGGATTTTATTTCAGATCTCCCTGTCTCACAGAAAATGTCCGTTATCTGGGTTGTGTGTGACCGATTTTCTAAGATGGTTCATTTGGTACCCTTGCCTAAGTTGCCTTCCTCCTCTGAGTTGGTCCCTTTCTTTTTTCAGAACGTGGTTCGTTTGCATGGGATTCCGGAGAATATCGTTTCTGACAGGGGAACCCAGTTTGTGTCTAGATTTTGGCGGACGTTTTGTGCTAAGATGGGCATTGATTTGTCTTTCTCGTCTGCATTCCATCCTCAGACGAATGGCCAGACGGAGCGAACTAATCAGACCTTGGAAACTTATTTAAGGTGTTTTGTTTCTGCTGATCAAGATGACTGGGTTGCCTTTTTGCCACTGGCCGAATTTGCCCTTAATAATCGGGCTAGTTCTGCTACTTTGGTTTCTCCTTTCTTTTGTAATTCGGGGTTTCATCCTCGTTTTTCCTCTGGTCAGGTGGAGCCTTCGGATTGTCCTGGAGTGGACGTGGTGGTGGACAGGCTACATCAGATTTGGAATCAGGTGGTGGACAATTTGAAGTTGTCTCAGGAGAAGACTCAGCAGTTTGCTAATCGCCGTCGCCGCGTGGGTCCCCGACTTCTTGTTGGGGACTTGGTGTGGTTGTCTTCTCGTTTTGTCCCTATGAAGGTCTCTTCTCCTAAGTTCAAGCCTCGGTTCATCGGTCCTTATAAGATCTTGGAGATTTTAAACCCTGTATCTTTTCGTTTGGATCTCCCAGCATCGTTTGCTATTCATAATGTGTTCCATCGGTCGTTATTGCGGAGGTATGAGGTGCCCGTTGTTCCTTCGGTTGAGCCTCCTGCTCCGGTGCTGGTGGAGGGAGAATTGGAGTATGTTGTTGAGAAGATCTTGGATTCTCGTGTTTCCAGACGTAAACTCCAGTATTTGGTTAAGTGGAAGGGTTATGGTCAGGAGGATAATTCCTGGGTGGTCGCCTCTGATGTTCATGCGACTGATTTGGTCCGTGCCTTCCATAGAGCTCATCCTGATCGCCCTGGGGGTTCTCGTGAGGGTTCGGTGACCCCTCCTCAAGGGGGGGGTACTGTTGTGGATTCTGTTTTTGGGCTCCCTCTGGTGGTTACAACTGGTACTGGGTGACTTTGGTGGGTTGCGGTCTCTGGTTTCCACCTGTCCATCAGAGGCTGGGTGTTTCCTATTTAACCTGGCTTTCCTGTCATTCCCTTGCCGGCTATCAATGTATCAGTGTGTCTCTGTTACCTTTGCTACCTGCTCCTAGGTCTTCAAGACAAGCTAAGTCTGGATTTCCCTGTTTCATGTTTGCTTTCATGTTTTTAGTCCAGCTTGCAGATATGTAATTCTCTGCTGCTGGTTGCTCTAGTGGGCTGAAATTACCACTCATGTACCATGAGTTGGCACATGAGTTCAAGTAATTTCAGGATGGTATTTTGAAGGGTTTTAAGCTGACCGCGCAGTTCACCTTTTGTATCCTCTGCTATCTAGCTTAAGCGGGCCTCATTTTGCTGAATCTGTTTTCATAACTACGTTTGTGCCTTCCTCTCATTTCACCGTCATTATATGTGGGGGGCTGCTATTTCTGTGGGAATATTTCTCTGGAGGCAAGATAGGTCTGTGATTCTTCTGATAGGGGTAGCTAGATCTCCGGCTGGCGCGAGACGTCTAGAGTCCCCCCAGGAACGTTCCCCGGCTGCTGTTAGTTGAGTGTTGAGGTTCAGGATCGCGGTCAGCTCAGGTTCCATCACCCTAGAGCTCGTCCTGTTTTTGCCCATGTTATTTGTTTAATTCCCTGCCATTGGGAACATGACACTTAGTATCTGTTGTGTCTGCGTGGCGTTTGCAGGACACGTTGCCGGCTACACAGCAGGGGAACAGCTGGCGTTACTGAACCCCACTGACACAGTGGCGAGTCTTTTTCTCTGTGCAGCCTGCACTTCTGAGCACCAACTGGCGGTGTTAGAGCCCAGGGAATCAAAGAGGAGCAGAGGAGCAGAGTGTAGGCCGAAGCCTGCACTGGAGGCAGATTAGTGTCTGTTGTGTCTGCGTGGCGTTTGCAGGACACGTTGCTGGCTACACAGCAGGGGAACAGCTGGCGTTACTGAACCTCACTGACACAGTGGCAAGCCTTTTTCTCTGTGCAGCCTGCACTTCCGAGCACCAACTGGCGGTGTTAGAGCCCAGGGAATCAAAGAGGAGCAGAGGAGCAGAGTGTAGGCCGAAGCCTGCACTGAAGGCAGCTTAGTGTCTGTAGCTTAGTATCTGTTGTGTCTGCGTGGCGTTTGCAGGACATGTTGCCGGCTACACAGCAGGGGAACAGCTGGCATTACTGAACCCCACTGACACAGTGGCGAGTGTTTTTCTCTGTGCAGCCTGCACTTCCGAGCACCAACTGGCGGAGTTAGAGCCCAGGGACAGCAGGAGGAGCAGATTGTAGGCTGAGGCCTAATTGGAGCAAGTTGAAAGGTAACCTTAACCTCCCCAGACGTTTGTAGCTGAAAGAGCCAACTTGTGCAGCATTAATGCTGCAAAAGGAAAACGTGTCTCTTTTAATTATGCTCCTTGCAAACGCAGAACTAAACACTTACAAAATGTGTCCCCTGATACAGTGAAACCGTCCCGGAGGTGGGACTTTCCTTCATAATGGGACGCAGCACAGCCATCATCCCTACCCCCTTGGCGCCGTGCGCCGCTTTCTCAGCGTTGTTTGAATCTGTCCTGGAGCCTGCGCTGTTATGTTCAACCTTGGCCATGTGCAGTTTGCGCTGCCTGTCTTCTGACATCATTTGGTGTCAGGCTGGCTGCGCCTGTGCGTCCGCGCTGCCAGAGATCCCGCCTCGCAGTGTCGTCTAATGTAATCACACTGCCGGCCTGGGATCCATGGGCATGCGCAGTGCATATCTTCGTCTCTCACCCATCTCCTTTTGGATTCTTCAGACTGTGTGGTGTCACAGCCGTGGCATGCTAGTAGGGATCAGCTGACGGCGCACAGTCTGAAGAAGGCGGAGGGAGATGAGTGAGAGCCTGAGGTGAAGATATGCACTGCGCATGCCCATGGATCCCAGGCTTGCATTATGATTAAATCAGAAGAGACTGCGAGGTGGAATCTTAGGCAGCGCATCTGCACAGTCCCAGTCCGCCTGACACCAAATGATGTCAGAAGACGGGCAGCGCAAACTGCGCATGGCCAAGGTTAAACATAACAGCGCAGGCTCCAGGACAGATTCAAACAACGCTGAGGACTCGGCGCATGGCGCCGAGGGGGTAGGAATAACGGCTGTGCTGTGTCCCATTACAAAGGAAAGTCCCACCTCCGGGACGGTTTTACGGTATCAGGGGACACATTTTATAAGTGTTAAGTTCAGCGTGTGCAAGGAACAAAACTAAAAGAGCTACCTTTTGCTTGTGCAGCATTACAGGTGCACAAGGTGGCTCTTTCAGTAACAAACGCCTGGGGGGGACAGGTTCCCTTACATTCAAGTTGTGTCAGCGTGGCGGTCGCAGGATACATTGCCGCAACACAGCAGGGGAGCAGCTGGCGTTACTGAACCCCAATAACAGAGGAGCAATTGTTAACTGTGCAGACAGCACTTCCGAGCACCAACTGGCGGTGTTAGAGCCCAGGGATAGCAGGAGGAGCAGGCTAGATCTATTGCCGCAACACAGCAGGGGAGCAGCTGGCGTTACTGAACCCCAATAACAGAGGAGCAACTGTTAACTGTGCAGACAGCACTTCCGAGCACCAACTGGCGGTGTTAGAGCCCAGGGATAGCAGGAGGAGCAGGCTAGAGTTATTGCCGCATCACAGCCGGGGAGCAGCTGGCGTTGCTGAACCCCAATAACAGAGGAGCAACTGTTAACTGTGCAGACAGCACTTCCGAGCACTAACTGGCGGTGTTAGAGCCCAGGGATAGCAGGAGGAGCAGGCTAGAATTATTGCCGCAACACAGCAGGGGAGCAGCTGGCGTTACTGAACCCCAATAACAGAGGAGCAACTGTTAAGTGTGCAGACAGCACTTCTGAGCACCAACTGGCGGTGTTTGAGCCCAGGGATAGCAGGAGGAGCAGGCTAAAGTTATTGCAGCAACACAGCAGGGGAGCAGCTGGCGTTACTGAACCCCAATAACAGAGGAGCAACTGTTAACTGTGCAGACAGCACTTCCAAGCACCAACCGGCGGTGTTGAAGCCCAGGGATAGCAGGAGAAGCAGGCTAGAGTTATTGCCGCAACACAGCAGGGGAGCAGCTGGCATTACTGAACCCCAATAACAGAGGAGCAACTGTTAACTGTGCAGATAGCACTTCCGAGCACCAACTGGCGGTGTTAGAGCCCAGGGATAGCAGGAGGAGCAGGCTAGAGTTATTGCCGCAACACAGCCGGGAAGCAGCTGGCGTTACTGAACCCCAATAACAGAGGAGCAACTGTTAACTGTGCAGACAGCACTTCCGAGCACCAACTGGCGGTGTTAGAGCCCAGGGATAGCAGGAGGAGCAGGCTAGAGTTATTGCCGCAACACAGCAGGGGAGCAGCTGGCGTTACTGAACCCCAATAACTGAGGAGCAACTGTTAACTGTGCAGACAGCACTTCCGAGCACCAACTGGGGGTGTTAGAGCCCAGGGATAGCAGGAGGAGCAGGCTAGAGTTATTGCCGCAACACAGCAGGGGAGCAGCTGGCGTTACTGAACCCCAATAACAGAGGAGCAACTGTTAACTGTGCAGACAGCACTTCCGAGCACCAACTGGTGGTTTTAGATCCCAGGCATAGCAGGAAGAGCAGGCTAGAGTTATTGCCGCAAGACAGCAGGGGAGCAGCTGGCGTTACTGAGCCCCAATAACAGAGGAGCAACTGTTAACTGTGCAGACAGCACTTCTGAGCACCAACTGGTGGTGTTAGAGCCCAGGGATAGCAGGAGGAGCAGGCTAAAGTTATTGCCGCAACACAGCAGGGGAGCAGCTGGTGTTACTGAACCCCAATAACAGAGGAGCAACTGTTAACTGTGCAGACAGCACTTCCAAGCACCAACCGGCGGTGTTGAAGCCCAGGGATAGCAGGAGAAGCAGGCTAGAGTTATTGCCGCAACACAGCAGGGGAGCAGCTGGCATTACTGAACCCCAATAACAGAGGAGCAACTGTTAACTGTGCAGACAGCACTTCTGAGCACCAACTGGTGGTGTTAGAGCCCAGGGATTGCAGGAGGAGCAGAGTGTAGGCTGAGGCCTAATTGGAGCAAGTTGAAATGTAACCTTTAAACCCCCCCAGGCATTTGTAGCTGAAAGAGCCAACTTGTGCAGCACTAATGCTGCAAAAGGAAAAGGTGTCTCTTTTAATTATGCTCCTTGCAAACGCAGAACTAAACACTTATAAAATGTGTCCCCTGATACAGTGAAACCGTCCCGGAGGTGGGACTTTCCTTCATAATGGGACGCAGCACAGCCGTTATTCCTACCCCCTTGGCGCCGTGCGCTGCCTCCTTAGCGTTGTTTGAATCTGTCCCGTAGCCTGCGCTGTTTTGTTTAACCTTGGCCTTGCCCAGTTTGCGCTGCCCGTCTTCTGACATCATTTGGTGTCAGGCGGACTGGGCCTGTGCGGCCGCGCTGCCCGAGATCCCACCTCGCAGTGTCGTCTAATGTAATCACACTGCGGGCCTGGGATTTATGGGCATGCGCAGTGCATATCTTCGCCTCTCACTCATCTCCTTTTGGATTCTTCAGACTGTGCGGCGTCACGGCCGTGGCATGCTAGTAGGGATCAGCTGACGGCACACAGTCTGAAGAAGGCGGAGGGAGATGAGTGAGAGCCTGAGGTGAAGATATGCACTGCGCATGCCCATGGATCCCAGGCCTGCAGTATGATTAAATCAGAAGAGACTGCGAGGCGGGATCTAGGGCAGCGCAGCCGCACAGGCCCAGTCCGCCTGACACCAAACGATGTCAGAAGACGGGCAGAGCTAACTGCGCATGGCCAAGGTTGAACAAAACAGTGCAGGCTACGGGACAGATTCAAACAACGCTAAGAAGGCGGTGCACGGCGCTAAGGGGGTAGGGATGACGGCTGTGCTGCGTCCCATTATGAAGGAAAGTCCCACCTCCAGGACGGTTTTACGGTATCAGGGGACACATTTTATAAGTGTTAAGTTCAGCGTGTGCAAGGAGCAAAACTAAAAGAGCTACCTTTTCCTTGTGCAGCATTACTCTTTCATTGTATTCTATTGTGGGACTGCCAATGCCATCAAGTTACGGAAGCTGTCAGTCTCCACCAGCCTGAATGACAGCATTTCAAGGGACAGTAGTTTTGCAATGCCAACATTCAGAGCCTGTGCTCGGGGGTGGTTTACCGAGAATGGCCGCCTTTTCTCCCATGCCTGTGCTACCGATAGCTGTAGACTGGGCTGGGAGTATGAGGATGACTGGGAACGTGGTGCTGTGGGTGGAATTACAGTGGGTCTCTGGACAACAGTGCCAGAGGTTCTTCCATGGCGATCCTGTGAGGAAGCCGAACTAGCTGTGTGTGAGCTGGAGGAAGAGGCAACAACACGAGCTGAAGAGGTGGTAGGTGCCGCTGTTGGTCGGCCTAGGTCTTGTGTTTTTGTAACTCCACCACGTGCTTGGTCAGCACATGTTTCCACATATTTGTGGTATTGAGGTTGCTGACATTTTTCCCTCTCTTGACATTCTGATGACACACCTTGTATTTGACTAAGCAAATGTCATCTGCAACTGTGTCAAAAAAGGACCAGGCACTGCAAGTCTTGGGAGCGACCGTTTTGGCTTTTGGAAGAGGCATGCTCCTAACAAGTGCTGAAGTGGAGGCTACAGGAACCGCAGTCTTCCCCCTCCCTCTCCCTCTTTGGCCCGTTCGGGGAATCTCTTTTTCAGAGCTGTTCCCACCACCTTCCTGTACTTCACGCCACAATGGGTCAAGGACCTCATCATCTACACTACCCTCTGCCACCAACTGCTTCTCCTGGGTAGTCTTGGCACCACAGTACGCACCAGAAAGTGGCACCTGAGTCTCATCATCAGATGCGTACTGCGGTGTGGTGACCGAAGGCACTGGCCCACCCGTCTCTTCAGAGTCAGAGGGACAAAGCTGTTGGGCATCACTGCATACTGCCTCTTCTTCCATTTCTCCAATGCTGCTTGGCTGGCCCCCTGTTTCCAAGCCAAGAGATTCAGAGAACAGAAGTAGAGATGGCTCCTGTCCTGGGCTCTCTGACTGCCTGGGTAATTTGGCAGGTGGTGAAGAGACAGATGCGTGCTCTCCAGTGCTCTGTGCCTGAGAGGATGTGGCACTAATTGAAGTCGATGCATTAGCTGCCATCCATCTGACAACGGCTTCAATTTGTTCTTCACGCAGCAGCGGTGTACGGCGATCTCCTACAAAGCTGCGCTTGAAGGACTGTTCCCTGCTGTAACTGGGTGATGATGAGTCACCGGTGCCCACAGCAGGCACATAATCCCCACGTCCTCTCCCTGCTCCGTGCCCACGCCCACGTGCCTTACTCCCTACCTTCTTCATCTTGGTTGACTGATAAAGATAAGCAGAAAAGTACTAAGGGCTTAGTGTGCTTATTCCTGAACAGCTCCTAACAGGTATAAGAACCACTAATTTTCTACAGTGTGGACTAGACTTTAATATGAGCTAATGTGACCTACACAACTGTAAAGTGTTGTGTTTGGTGAACTTTATTAATTTTTTTTTTGCAGAACTGACTTCAGAGTGATCTGCACTCACACACAGACCGTGCAGACAGCCGTGAACGACACTGCAAGGCCAAAACAAGCTCCTCTATGTAATCCTATTTAGTGTTTTTCCAAAATCTAGCAGGATACGGAGGGAAAGCCACTAATAGGATAAATTTGACAAAATGTGCAGCAGGCTGCACTAATTGAGAAACAGACAATGGAATGGTATGAGGCAGTCACGCACCCTGAGCTGACTACAACAGTCTGTGGCTGCCGACAGACTACAGAGCGATGTGCACTCACACAGAGACCGTGCAGACAGCCGTAAACGGCGCTGCAAGGCCAAAAAAAGCTGCTCTATGTAATCCTATGTAGTGTTTTTCCACAATTTAGCTGGATACGGATGGAAAGCCACTAATAGGAAATATTTGAAAAAATGTGCAGCAGGCTGCACTAATTGCAAAAAAGGACAATGGATTGAATGGTATGAGGCAGTCACGCACCCTGAGCTGACTGCAACCGGCTGTGGCTGCCGACAGACTACAGAGCGATGTGCACTCACACACACAGAGACCTTGCAGACAGCTGTGAACAGCGCTGCAAGGCAAAAGCAAGGTTCTCACACAGCGGTTGCTAAATTAGCCTGGGTAAAGCACAATGAAGCAAATCGCTATCTCTAAACTGGCCCTCAGTCAGAACACAGCGTCCTGTCCCTAACTGAATTCACAGCAGAGTGAGCCCTAAATGGCGGCAGCGACTTTTATAGTGCACCATGACATCATTTCAGCAGCCAATCACAGCCATGCCAGTACTTCCATGCCCACCATGCAGAACAGGATGTGCCCACACTTCTAATCATTCCTCATTGGCTGAATTCGGGCACTTTGAATTGTGGGAACTTCCGATTCCGGTATCCAATATACTGAAAATATCGGAACTCGGTATCGGAATTCCGATACTGCAAATATCGTCCGATACCCGATACTTGCGGTATAGGAATGCTCATCATCACTAATGATTAGGCAAAATAATTAACCCCAGACCAGAATGTTCCTCCATCACTTGGACTATGTTCACACGCTGCGTTTTTGATGCGTTTTTCAACTTTAACATTGCTTTCAACCAATACAAATGCATTCACTGGGAAATGTCATTGTAGCATTTACAACCCTAGCTGGCCATATTGTGTGTGACACATAAGGAGACACATCTTGTTTCATTTATGAAAGAGGGACTCTTAAAGTCACAAAGCCTATTTTTAGAGGGGCATCAGGCGGCATTAATATTCTTAAAGGGCCATTATTAAACAGTGAGTCTCCTATGCTGTTATTGCCTATGCAGTGAGTGGCTGGGCTGCCAAGAATTACAACGCACCCCAATACCCCTTTCACGAGAGGTACAGGAGGGCCTCCTGAAAAAATGTTGCATTGAATGCAAGGCCTGCCCTGCTATCAAGTCATATGCACCCCAAATAAGCCTTTGAACCCAGGTACTGGATGGCCACAGGAAAAGCCACTTCACATTCTTCAGTTGGTCCTGCCATACTGTTTTCTTATGTATTACCTGCAAGGCCTGCCCTGCTATCAAGTCATATGCACCCCAATAAGCCTTTGAACCCCGGTACTGGATGGCCACAGGAAAAGCCACTTCACTTTCTTCAGTTGGTCCTGCCATACTGTTTTCTTATGTATTACCTGCAAGGCCTGCCCTGCTATCAAGTCATATGCACCCCAAAAAGCCTTTGTTCCCAGGTACTGGATGGCCACAGGAAAAGCCACTTCACTTTCTTCAGTTGGTCCTGCCATACTGTTGTCTTATGTATTACCTGCAAGGCCTGTCCTGCCATCAAGTCATATGCACTCTAATAAACCTTTGAACCCAGGTACTGGATGGCCACAGGAAAAACCACTTCACATTCTTCAGTTGGTCCTGCCATACTGTTTCCTTATGCATTGAATGGAAGAACCACCTTGACCCAAATTTGCACGTACCCTAATCCCCTTTGGAAGAAACATGGAGGAGGGCCTCATAAAAAACTGTCCCATTTCAAAGGAGTGTGCCTCCTAGACTCGTAATGCCATACACTAAGTGTATGGGCTGACAAATATTTCCCCATGGGGGTTACATTTTAAAAAAAATTATTTATGGGGATCATAGACACCCTTGGCCAAAAATTGAATGGCTGTAGCAGCACAGAACACATTCACCATGGTGTTCTAGTGGCAGAGAATGATGATATGTGGAGGAAGTCATTATTAAAAACTAGGCCCAATGTTAAGGAGTGTGTCTCCTAGACTTGTAATGCCCATCCACGCAGTGCATTGGCTGACAATCATTTCCCCATGGGGGGTAAATTTTTAAAAAATATACTATGGGCATCATAGACACCGTTGCCAAAAAATTGACTGTCTGTAGCAGCACAGAAGATGTTAAGCCTTGTGATCTAGTGGTGGAGAATGAGGAGACATTGCAGAAGGCCTCATTAAAAACTAGGCCCAATGTTAAGGAGTGTGTCTCCTAGACTTGTAATGGCCATCCACGCAGTGCATGGGCTGACAAACATTTCCCCAAGGGGATACATTTTTTTAAAATATACTATGGGCATCATAGACACCCTTGCCAAAAAATAGACTGTCTGTAGTGGCACAGAAGACGTTAAGTGTCATGATCTCTGCAGGCAGAGATCATAGCAAGCCTATAGAGGGACAAGCTCTCGGAAGATGGAACTATACTGACCATGAACTAAGCCTGCCGCGCAACTAGAAATAGCCAGGTAGCATTTCCTATTTATCGCTAGATGCCCAGCTCTGGCCTAAGACCTAAATAGCTAGCAGAGGGAAATATAAGACCTGGCTCACCTCTAGAGAAATATTCCAAAGAAGACAGTAGCCCCCCACATATAATGACGGTGAGTTCAGATGAAACAACAAACGCAGCAGGAAAATAGTCTTAGCAAATTTGAGGTCCGCTTACTAGATAGCAGAAGACAGATAGTATACTTTCATGGTCAGCAGAAAAACACTAACAAAACACCATCCAGAGATTACCTTAAACTCTGGCATTAACTCATAACGCCAGAGTAGCAATCCCTGATCAACGAGAGCTTTCCAGACACAGTAACAAAACTTCAGCTGTGAACTGGAACAAATAGGCAAAACAAAACATGGACAAAAGTCCAACTTATCTAGAAGTTGTCTAGAAGCAGGAACAAGCACTGAGAGGCATCAGATAACATTGTTGACCGGCAAGAAACCACCAGAGAAATGAGCTTAAATAGCGACACCCACTACTGATGGAACCAGGTGAAACAGGAAAGAGGATGACAAGTCCAATTCCACAAGCGGCCACCGGGGGAGCCCAGAATCCAAATTCACAACAGTACCCCCCCCTCAAGGAGGGGGCACCGAACCCTCACCAGATCCACCAGGGCGACCAGGATGAGCCCTATGGAAGGCACGAACAAGATCAGAAGCATGAACATCAGATGCATTGACCCAAGAATTATCCTCCTGGCCGTAACCCTTCCATTTGACCAGATACTGGAGTTTCCGTCTGGAAACACGAGAGTCCAAAATTTTCTCCACAACGTACTCCAACTCACCCTCAACCAACACCGGAGCAGGAGGCTCAACTGAAGGTACAACAGGTACCTCATACCTGCGCAATAACGACCGATGAAAAACGTTATGAATGGAAAAGGCCGCAGGGAGGTCCAAACGGAAAGAAACAGGATTAAGAATCTCCAATATTCTATAAGGGCCGATGAACCGAGGTTTAAACTTAGGAGAAGAGACCCTCATAGGGACAAAACGAGAAGACAACCACACCAAATCTCCAACACAAAGCCGAGAACCAACACGACGATGACGGTTGGCAAAACGCTGAGTCTTCTCCTGGGACAACCTCAAATTGTCCATAACCTGCCCCCAGATGTGATGCAATCTCTCCACCACCGCATCCACTCCAGGACAATCCGAGGACTCCACCTGACCGGAGGAAAATCGAGGGTGAAACCCCGAATTACAGAAAAACGGGGACACCAAGGTGGAAGAACTGGCCCGATTATTGAGGGCGAACTCTGCCAATGGCAAAAAAGCAACCCAATCATCCTGGTCAGCAGAGACAAAACACCTCAGATATGTCTCAAGGGTCTGATTAGTCCGCTCGGTCTGGCCATTAGTCTGAGGGTGAAAAGCAGATGAAAAAGACAAATCTATGCCCATCCTAGCACAGAATGCCCGCCAAAATCTAGACACAAATTGGGTACCTCTGTCAGAAACAATATTCTCAGGAATACCGTGCAATCGGACAACATTCTGAAAAAACAGAGGAACCAACTCAGAAGAAGAAGGCAACTTGGGCAGAGGAACCAAATGGACCATTTTAGAGAAACGGTCACAGACCACCCAGATGACAGACATCTTCTGGGAAACAGGCAGATCTGAAATAAAATCCATCGAGATGTGTGTCCAAGGCCTCTTAGGAATAGGCAAGGGCAACAGCAGTCCGCTAGCCCGAGAACTACAAGACTTGGCCCAAGCACAAACGTCACATGACTGCACAAAGACTCGCACATCTCGTGACAGGGAAGGCCACCAGAAGGATCTTGCCACCAAATCCCTGGTACCAAAAATTCCGGGATGACCTGCCAATGCAGAAGAATGTACCTCAGAGATGACTCTGCTGGTCCAATCATCCGGAACAAACAGTCTATCAGGCGGACAACGATCCGGTCTATCCGCCTGAAACTCTTGCAAGGACCGCCGCAGATCAGGAGAAACGGCCGACAAAATTACTCCCTCCCTAAGGATACCTGTGGGTTCAGAATTACCAGGAGAGTCCGGGTCAAAACTCCTAGAAAGGGCATCTGCCTTAACATTCTTAGAACCCGGTAGGTATGACACCACAAAATTAAAGCGAGAAAAAAATAAAGACCAGCGCGCCTGTCTAGGATTCAGGCGTCTGGCAGTCTCAAGATAAATCAAATTTTTGTGGTCAGTCAATACCACCACCTGATGCCTAGCCCCCTCGAGCCAATGGCGCCACTCCTCAAAAGCCCACTTCATGGCCAAAAGCTCCCGATTCCCAACATCATAATTCCGCTCTGCGGGCGAAAATTTGCGAGAAAAGAAGGCACAAGGCCTAATGACGGAGCAGTCGGAACCTTTCTGCGACAACACTGCCCCAGCTCCGATCTCCGAAGCGTCAACCTCAACCTGAAAAGGCAGATTCACATCAGGCTGACGCAACACAGGGGCAGAGGCAAAACGGCGCTTAAGCTCCTGAAAGGCCTCTACAGCATGAGGGGACCAATTAGCAACATCAGCGCCTTGTCTGGTCAAATCAGTCAGTGGTTTAACGACATCCGAAAAACCAGCAATAAATCGGCGGTAAAAGTTGGCAAAGCCCAAAAATCTCTGAAGACTCTTAAGAGAGGAGGGCTGAGTCCAGTCACAAATAGCTTGCACCTTGACGGGATCCATCTCAATGGAAGAGGGAGAAAAAATATACCCCAAAAAGGAAATTTTCTGGACCCCAAAAACGCACTTAGACCCCTTCACACATAAAGAATTAGACCGCAGAACCTGAAAAACTCTCCTGACCTGCTGGACATGAGAGTCCCAGTCATCAGAAAAAATCAGAATATCATCCAGAAAATCGCGGAAAATATCATGCATAAAAGACTGGAAAACTGAAGGGGCATTAGAAAGACCAAAAGGCATGACCAAATACTCAAAGTGGCCCTCGGGCGTATTAAATGCGGTCTTCCACTCATCCCCCTGCCTGATCCGCACCAAATTATACGCCCCACGAAGATCAATTTTAGAGAACCACTTAGCACCCTCTATACGAGCAAACAAATCAGTAAGCAATGGCAATGGGTATTGATACTTAACAGTGATCTTATTCAGAAGCCGATAATCAATACATGGTCTCAAAGAGCCGTCTTTTTTTGAGACAAAGAAAAACCCAGCTCCCAAGGGAGAAGAAGATGGACGAATATGTCCCTTTTCCAAAGACTCCTTTATATATTCCCGCATAGCAGCATGTTCCGGCACAGACAAATTAAACAAACGACCCTTTGGATATTTACAACCCGGTATCAAATCTATGGCACAATCGCACTCACGGTGCGGAGGTAACGACCCAAGCTTGGGTTCGTCAAAGACGTCTTGATAATCAGAGAGGAACTCAGGGACTTCAGAGGGAATGGACGACGAAATAGAAACCAAAGGTACGTCCCCATGAATACCCTTACATCCCCAGCTCAACACAGACATTGCTCTCCAGTCCAAGACTGGGTTGTGAGACTGCAACCATGGCAATCCCAGTACCAAATCGTCATGTAAATTATACAGCACCAGGAAACGAATAATCTCCTGGTGATCCGGATCGATACGCATGGTTACTTGTGTCCAGTATTGTGGTTTATTATTAGCCAATGGGGTGGAGTCAATCCCCTTCAGAGGAATAAGAGTCTCCAAAGGCTCTAAATCAAAACCACAACGATTGGCAAAGGACCAATCCATAAGACTCAGAGCGGCGCCAGAGTCAACATAGGCGTCCGTGGCAATGGATGACAAAGAACAAATCAGGGTTACAGACAAAATAAACTTAGACTGAATGGTGCCAATGGAAACAGACTTATCAAGCTTCTTTGTACGCCTAGAGCATGCTGATATAACATGAGTAGAATCCCCACAATAGAAACACAATCCATTCTTCCGTCTAAAATTCTGTCGCTCGCTCCTGGACAGAATTCTATCACACTGCATACTTTCTGGCGTCTTTTCCATAGACACCGCCAGATGGTGCACCGGTTTGCGCTCCCGCAGACGCCTATCAATCTGAATAGCCATTGTCATGGACTCATTCAGACCTGCAGGCAAAGGGAACCCCACCATAACATCCTTAACGGCATCAGAGAGACCTTCTCTGAAAGTTGCCGCCAAGGCGCACTCATTCCACTGAGTAAGCACAGACCATTTACGGAATTTTTGGCAGAAAACTTCAGCTTCGTCTTGCCCCTGAGATAGTGCCATCAAAGTTTTTTCTGCCTGAAGTTCCAAATGAGGTTCCTCATAAAGCAAGCCCAAGGCCAGAAAAAACGCATCCACATCGCGTAACGCAGGATCCCCTGCTGGCAATGAGAAGGCCCAATCTTGAGGGTCACCCCTGAGCAAGGAAATCACAATCCTAACCTGCTGAGCAGGGTCTCCAGCTGAACGAGACTTCAGGGACAAATAAAGCTTACAATTATTTCGGAAATTCTGGAAGCTAGCTCTATTCCCTGTGAAGAACTCCGGCAAAGGAATTCTCGGCTCAGATACCGGAGCATGTACCACAAAATCTTGTAAATTTTGTACTTTCGTGATGAGATTATTCAAACCCGCAGTTACACTCTGGAGATCCATTATAGTCAGGTGCACACAGAGCATGCAGAGATTAGGAGGAGAGAGAGAAAAAAGACTGCAGCAAGGCAGACTGAAGGAAAAAAAAAAAAAAAAAAAAAAAAATTCCAGCAGACTTCTTATAACTCTCCTTTCTCAACCTGGGTCTTTAACACTTTATGGGCCGGTCAAACTGTCATGATCTCTGCAGGCAGAGATCATAGCAAGCCTATAGAGGGACAAGCTCTCGGAAGATGGAACTATACTGACCATGAACTAAGCCTGCCGCGCAACTAGAAATAGCCAGGTAGCATTTCCTATTTATCGCTAGATGCCCAGCTCTGGCCTAAGACCTAAATAGCTAGCAGAGGGAAATATAAGACCTGGCTCACCTCTAGAGAAATATTCCAAAGAAGACAGTAGCCCCCCACATATAATGACGGTGAGTTCAGATGAAACAACAAACGCAGCAGGAAAATAGTCTTAGCAAATTTGAGGTCCGCTTACTAGATAGCAGAAGACAGATAGTATACTTTCATGGTCAGCAGAAAAACACTAACAAAACACCATCCAGAGATTACCTTAAACTCTGGCATTAACTCATAACGCCAGAGTAGCAATCCCTGATCAACGAGAGCTTTCCAGACACAGTAACAAAACTTCAGCTGTGAACTGGAACAAATAGGCAAAACAAAACATGGACAAAAGTCCAACTTATCTAGAAGTTGTCTAGAAGCAGGAACAAGCACTGAGAGGCATCAGATAACATTGTTGACCGGCAAGAAACCACCAGAGAAATGAGCTTAAATAGCGACACCCACTACTGATGGAACCAGGTGAAACAGGAAAGAGGATGACAAGTCCAATTCCACAAGCGGCCACCGGGGGAGCCCAGAATCCAAATTCACAACAGTTAAGCCTGGTGATCTAGTGGTGGAGAATCAAAAGACATAACGATATATCATAATGAAATCAAACAAATAAATAAAAAATATGAATCCACTGATGAAAGTAAATAACAAAAGGGAGGGGTGAACACAGGTTCATAGATTTGAAGCCAGAATGGGTCCAACGAGATATGTTTGTCCCTAGCAACAGCTCAGAGACAGGGCTATAAATAAAAATATAACATAAAAGTCTTTGAATAATTTTCTATTGTAGAGGTATACACTACCTCATTAGAGGACTGTCCAGAGATAGGGAAAATGGAAAATATAAGAATAAATGGGAATAATAGACGTTCATCTCTTTTTTATGACATTTCCCCTGTGGGAGTAACATTTGTTTTGGTTTCCAATTAGTAATGGGCATTATAAAAAAAACCCTTGCACAAAATATCGTGTCTTTGGCATCAAGGAATCAGTTCACCCTAGTGTTCTACTGGTTGTGTATGATGAGGATGAGATTAAGGAGGAGGATAACAACAAACAGACCAAATCTGAAAGCGTATACCCATGTGTGGTTGTGAAGACGTGCATGAGAATACACCTCCACAAAAAAGAGAATGTATTAGAGGTTATGTTTCGCTGTTTTCACTTGGTGGTGTACAGAAGTCTTTCCCAATCCAGCCCTTGTTCATTTTTATAAGAGTCAGCCTGTCATCATTTTCAGTTGACAGGCTGATGAACTTATGTGTTATAATTCCACCAGCGGCACTAAAAACACGCTCTGACAGAACGCTAGCAGCAGGGCAGGCCAGGACCTCCAAGGTGTAGAGAGCCACGTGTCCAGCTTGGATACCCAATAATTAAAAGGCACAGAGGAATCCCGGAGGACGTTTGCACGATCTGCAAGGTACTCCCTCAGCATCTTTCCAAACATTGCACTTCTTGTGACAGCACCCCTTGCTTCTATCCCGCCACGGTGGGAGGGTCTGAGAAATCTGTCCCAGAACTTTGCCATTGTTCCCCTGTGTGAGCTAGATTGTACTTCTGTCTCTCGCTTGGACTCCTTAGTTGTACAACAAACTCTGATGTCTGCTGCCAGCATTCTCACATGGGAATTTTCTAAGTAATTCCGCTACAAGGGCCCTTTGGTACTGCAACATTTTAGTACACCTCTCTGCCTCTGGCAGAAGAGATTGAAAGTTCTCCTTATAGTGTGAGTCTAGAAGTGTCACC
Source organism: Ranitomeya variabilis (assembly GCF_051348905.1). Taxonomy (NCBI): domain Eukaryota; kingdom Metazoa; phylum Chordata; class Amphibia; order Anura; family Dendrobatidae; genus Ranitomeya; species Ranitomeya variabilis. Next base: position 486,362,939 of record NC_135235.1, read on the forward strand.
AACCAGTAATGAGTGTCACCAAAAATTTTTATAATACGAGGGTCACGTGAAACGCAGCGCAACATAAAGTCAGTCATGCGTGCCAGACTGCTAACAGGCAAGACTTCTGTGTTCTCACCAACAGGTCGACTGACCATGCTGTCCTCCTCCTCATCGTCATCCTCCTCCTCCCTGTTTTCAGGTCATCCCCGCTGAACAGATGGTATGGCAGCTGTGCTTGTAGTACCGTCTATAGCGCATGAAAGTAGCTCCTGTTCTTCCTCCTCCTCCTCCTCATTGCCTACCAATCCATGTTGGGAAGACATGAGGCTGGGCTGAGTGTAATTACCCTGTATGGTTCTTGATCCATGTCCTCGTGCTCTGCAATGCATCCTCTTTAATTGTGAGCATAGAGGTTTTCAGAATGCTGAGAAGCAGAATGGTGACACTAATTATGGCATCATCGCTGCTCACCATCTTGGTGCAGGCCTCAAAGTTTTGTAGGATGGTACATATGTCTGGCATCCATGTCCACTCCTGAGGGCTTATGTGTGGAGTCTGAACTGAATATTGATGGCCTTGTTGATGTTGGTAGTCAGCACCTGCCCTCTTCTGCCCACAAATCTTTTCCAACATATGCAGCGTAGAGTTCCAGTGCGTGGGGACATCACACACCAGTCGGTGAGCCAGAATCTGCAAACTCTGCTGAAGCACAGCAAGGGTGGCTGAAGCTGTAGCTGACTTTCTAAAATGGGCGGACAGACGGCGTACTTTCACTAGCAGATCCGGCAGCTCCGGGTAGCTTTTCAGAAAATGTTGAACCATGAGGTTAAGCACATGGGCCAAGCAAGGTATGTGTGTTAGCTCACCTTGCCTCAGAGTGCCATTGTCACACATGATCATGCCTGGCTGTAGGTTCAGCAGTGTCATCCAAATATCTGACTGCTCTTTCAGCACTGTCCACAACTCTTCTGCATTGTGCGGTTGTCCAGATTAGCTTCAGCACAGCCTGTTGCTGCTTTGCTGAGGCAGTGTTGCAGTGCTTCCAGCTTCTGACTGATGTGTTGATTTCAGAGATGGAGGCTGAAGAGGAGGAGGAGGAGGTGCAGGAGATGTAGACTGTGAGGGCAACCCTGATTGACGTAGGGCCCGCAATCCTTGGCGTGGGGAGGATGTACTCCATCCCAAAGTCCGACTAGGTCCCGCCTTCCACTATGTTAACCCTGTGTGCCGTCAGTGAGACGTACTGTCCCTGGCCACAAGCACTTATCCACGTGCCGTGGTTAGGTGGACTTTCCCAGTAACAGCATTGTTGAGGGCATGGGTAATATTGTGGGACACATGCTGGTGTAATGCTGGTACGGCACACCTAGAGAAATAGTGGCGACTGGGGGCCAAGTACCTTGGGACGGCCGCCGCCATCAGGTTGCGGAAAGCTTCCATCTGAACGAGCCTAAAAGGCAACATTTCGAGCGCAAGCAGAAGAGAATTGTTAGAATATGGGACTGTGGCCTGTGGGGTGTTGGCTGGGTTATTTCCGCTTGCATTTCAATGACTAGGGTATAGACAACTGAAGGCTGTGCTGGGACAAGGACATGGACGGTCTTGATGATGGTGCTGCTTGACTGTGGGCAACAACAGGTGTAGTGCTAGAGGCATCTTCACATGCACGGTGGACTGGGGATTGGCTTCTTTGCAAAACAGTGGAAGAAGCAGTGGTGTCCCCTGCAGACAGTGTTCCTGGAGCCTGGGGTTCGGCCAACAAAGTCGGGTGCTTTGCTGCCATGCGCCTGATCATGCTGGTGGTGGTCAGGCTGGTAGTTTTGCTACCCCTGCTAATGCAGGCATTGCAGGTTCTGCAAATGGCCTGTTTGGGGTTATCGGCAGAGTCTTTAAAAAAATGACCAGACTTGGGAAGATCTAACAGTTGGAATGGCAACTTCCCTCATGTTGGTGTTATGGGGAACAGATGCATGCCTTCTCTCTGCGGCCACCACATTGCTTCTTCCTGCCTGTTGGGGTGATATGCCTCCTTCCCCATGTGTGCTGCTGTCATCGCTCTGCATGTCCTCCTGCCAGGTTGGGTCAGTCACTATGTCATCCACCACCTCATCTTCCATATCAACACCCTGCTCCTGACTATCTGGCAATTGTGTCTCATCATCGTCCACCTTTTGTGACACTTTCCTGCCATCACCTTCTTGTGACCTTGGCTGGTCAAAGCTTTGGGCATAGCTACATGCGATCTCATCTGGCCCCTCTTCAAGTTGACCGGCCGAGTGTACAGAATCTTGAAAGGGAAAACTGAACAGCTCTTTGGAGTGTCCAAGTGTGGGATCAGTTGTCTCAGGGCACTCGGCATGGTGGGAGAAAGGAGGATCAGGGTGAGGATTATCCGATCCACACTCACAGCTACTCAGACTTGACCATGTGGAAGACATGGTGGTGGTGGCTAAGTGACTGGAAGCATTATCCGTTATCCAACCAACAACCGTTTCACACTGCTCTGACTTCAATAGTGGTGGTCTGCGATCCCCTAGAAACTGGGAAAGGAAGGTCGAGCGAGAAGATGTGGGTCTTTGTTGAGGCCCACTTTCAGCTTGGCCATGGCCTCGTCCCCTGCATGCACCATCAGCATCACGTTCACTTCCCCATCCCTTGCCCCTTGCCTTGCCCATTTTAAATGGACTACTGAACTATTTCAAAAGCTCAACACAAATGTATCTATTTGGAGCAAAATTATATCTGATCAGTATACCTTCAAAGCTACGATTTTTCCACCACAGATACACCAGGCCTCAGCCTGACATAACAGACTGTATACATTTTTTTTTGAGTGAATTTAAAAAAAAAAAAAGAAAAAATAAAGGAGACCAAGGCTAGCAGAACTATGATACGTATGCCTGCGAAACTAAGATTTTTCTACCACAGATACAGCAGGCCTCAGCCTGACATAACAGACTGTATAACTTTTTTGGGGAGGTTTTGGAGAATTTTTAAAATAACAAAAAAAGAGTGGAACAAAGCTAGCAGACAGAACTATGAAACTTATGCCTGCGAAGCTACGATTTTTCCACCACAGATACAACAGGCCTCAGCCTGATATAACAGACTGTATAATTTTTTTGGGGGGGTTTTGAGAATTTTTAACATACCGTATATACTCGTGTATAAGCCAACCTGAGTATAAGCCGAGACCCCTAATTTTGCCACAAAAAACTGGGAAAACTTAATGACTCGAGTATAAGCCTAGGGTGGAAAATGCAGCAGCTACAGGTAAATGTCAAAAATAAAAATAGATACCAATAAAAGTAAAATTAATTGAGATATCAGTAGGTTAAGTGTTTTTGAATATCCATATTGAATCAGGAGCCCCATATAATGCTCCATACAGTTCATTATGGCCCCATAAGATGCTCCATACAAAATAGGCCCCCATATAATGCTCCATACAGTTCATTATGGCCCCATTATATGCTCCATATACAAATATGCCCCATATAATGCTGCACAAATGTTGATTATGACCCCATAAGATGCTCCATAGAGACATTTTCCCCATACAATGCTGCACAAATGCTGATTATGGCCCCATAAGGTGCTCCATAGACACATTTGCCCCATATAATACTGCACAAATGCTGATTATTTCCCCATAAGATGCTCCATACAGACATTTGCCCCATATAATGCTGCAGAAATGCTGATTATGGCTCCCATAAGATGCTCCATAGATGCATTTGCCCCATATAATGCTGCACAAATGCTGATTATGGCCCCATAAGATGCTCCATAGACACATTTGCCCCGTATAATGCTGCACAAATGCTGATTATGGCCCTATAAGATGCTCAGACACAGAGATATTTACCCCTATATAATGCTGCACATGACCCCATAAGATGTTCCATAGAGATATTTGCCCCATATAATGCTGCACATGGCCCCATAAGATGCTCCATAGAGATATTTGCCCCATATAATGCTGCACATGGCCTCATAAGATGCTCCATAGAGATATTTGCCCCCATATAACGCTGCACATGGCCCCATAAGATGCTCCATAGAGATATTTGCCCCATATAATGCTGCACATGGCCTCATAAGATGCTCCATAGAGATATTTTCCCCCATATAACGCTGCACATGGCACCACAAGATGCTCCATAGAGATATTTGCCCCATATGCTGTTGCTGCGATTAAAAAAAAAATGACACTCACCTCTCCTTTCTCAGGCCCCCGACACTTGCTATATTCACCTGTCCGCTGTTCCACCGCCGAGCGTCGCTGTGTCTTCCCTGTCCTCCGCACTGACGTTCAGGCAGAGGGCGGCGCACACTAGTCGTGTCATCATGCCCTCTGACCTGTACGTCACTGCAGAGGATGCAGAAGACACAGCAGCACCGACGGTGGAATGAGGAACAGGTGAATATAGAGCACTGCCCCCGCCATACTCACCTGCTCCCGGCGCGGTCCCTGGACGTCCCTGGTTCTCCGGGCGCCGGCAGCTTCTTCCTGTATTGAGCGGTCACATGGTACCACTCATTACAGTAATGAATATGTGGCTCCACCCCTATGGGAGTGGAGTCAGGTCTATATTCATTACTGTAATGAGCAGTACCATGTGACCGCTAAATACAGGAAGAAGCTGTCAGCGCCCGGAGAACGAGGGACATCCAGGGACCGTGCCAGGAGCAGGTGAGTATTATTAGACAGCTGCCGCTCCCCCTTCCCTGCCAACCCCTGGGAATGACTTGAGTATAAGCCGAGAGGGGCAATTTAAGCCTAAAAAAATGGGCTGAAATTCTCGGCTTATACTCGAGTATATATGGTAACAAAAAAAGAGTGGAAAAAGGCTAGCAGACAGAACTATGAAACATGCCTGCAAAGCTACGATTTTTCCACCACAGATACAACATGCCTCAGCCTGACATAACCCACTGTATAATTTTTTGGGGGGGTTTTGACAAATTTTTAAAATAACAAAAAAACAAAAAAAGAGTGAAACAGGGCTAGCAGACAGAACTATGAAACTTATGCCTGCAAAGCTATGATTTTTCCACCACAGATAAACAGGCCTCAGCTTGATATAACAGACTGTATCATTTTTTTTGGGTGTTTGGAAAACTTTTAAAATAGCACAAAAAGAGTGGAACAAGGCTAGCAGACAGAACTATGAAACTTATGCCTGCAAAGCTACAATTTTTCCACCACAGATGCAACAGGCCTCAGCCTGACATACCAAACTGTATAATTTTTTTTTTCCATTTTTTGGATAATTAAAAAAAAAAAAAAAATTAGTGAAACAAGGCTAGCAGACAGAACTATGAAACTTATGCCTGCGAAGCTACGATTTTTCCACCACCGATACACCAGCCGTCAGCCTCAGATAACAGACTAATGTAAATGTGGCCTTGATTTTTTTGGCCCCAATAAATTGTGTCAACAAGCTGGCTATGACACGAAAAAAAAAAAGATTTTTTTGCGCACTCACATCTGGTGTCTGGGACAAAAAAAAAGGTAGATTTGCAAGTTCTTAGATTTTCAATAATTTGGCTGTAGTAGGCAGCATGAACAAGCAAATAAGTGTTAAAATAAGGGGGCTATGGATTGCTTTAAAATAAAAGGAGCAGGTATCAGGTGAAGAAAAAAAAAGCCACAGAAAACTGCAGCTAGATATATATTAAATAAGCAGCAGCAGACAATAATGGAGCTTTTGATGTATGCAGTGAGAGCTATGTACTCACATACAGTGCCTGCATGTCTTGCACTGATGTGGATATGCGCACATAGACTCCCCTGCCTACCTAGCGCTGCAATCTCGGGACCCCCGAATTAGCCCGAAAAAGGACTGTTGGTTTCTCAGGAGTTGTGGAACAGTTGCAGAACTACACTAACTCTTAAAAGCACGATTCTGACCCTATCTCAGCAGCAGCTCTCCCTACACTCGCTAAGTCCGGAGCAGAATGAGGCGAGCAGGGCGGTGTCATGTCTCTTATAGACCTGATGACGCTGTGCTGCCAGCCAATCAATGTAATACCACAACAAAGATGGCTGTGGCATTACAGTGCATGGCTGACAATCCCTGCACTGTCATTGGTGCTCTACAGAGCACCAGAATTGCAGGGCAGAGACCCGAGCTCCCGCCGAATAATCCCGGAAATACTCGGTGCTCGCCGAGTACACCGAGCATAGTGATACTCGAGCGAGTAACGAGCAGTGGCGATCAAAAGTTCACATACCCCATTTCTTAATACCATGTATTGCCCCCTCTAATATCAATTACAACTTGAAGTCTTTTGTGGAAGTTGTGGATGAGGTTTTTTATTTTCTCAGATGGTAAAGCTGCCCACTCTTCTTGGCAAAAAGCCTCCAGTTCCTGTAAATTCCTGGGCTGTCTAGCTTGAAATGTGCTCTTGAGATCTCCCCAGAGTGGCTCAATGATATTGTGGTCAGAAGACTGAGATGGCAACTCCAGAACTTTCACTTTGTTCTGCTGTAGCCAATAACAGGTCGACTTGGCCTTGTGTTTTGGATTGTTGTTATGTTGGAACATCCAAGTATGTCCCATGTGTAGCTTCCGGGCTGATGAGTGCAAATTTGCCTCCAGTATTTTCTGATAACGTGCTGCATTCATCTTTCCTTCAACTTCGACCAAGTTTCCTGTGCCTTTGTAGCTCACACATCCCCAAAATATCAGCGATCCACCTCCGTGTATTACAGTAGGAATGGTGTTCATTTCATCATAGACCTTGTTGACCTCTCTCCAAATGTAACGTTTATGGTTGTGGCCAAAAAGTTAAATTTTCGTCTCATCATCACTTCAAATTATCTTGTTTCAGAAGTTTTGAGGCTTGTTTCTGTGCTGTTTTGCGTATTGTAGGCAAGATACCTTGTGGCATTTGCAAAGTAATGGCTTTCTTCTGGCGACCCGACCATGCAGCGCATTCTTCAAGTGCCTCCTTATTGTCCATTTTGAAACAGCCACACCACAAGCTTTCAGAGAGTCCTGTATTTCAGATGATGGTATTTGTGGGTTTTTCTTTGCATCCCCAACAATTTTCCTGGCAGTTGTGGAAGACATTTGTGTTGGTCTACCTGACCGTGGTTTTGTTTTTACAGAGCCCCTGATTTTCCATTTGTTAATCACCGTTTGAACACTGCTGACTGGCATTATCAATTCCCTGTATCCCTTTGCTATTTTATACAGTTCAACTACCTTTTCCCATAGATCCGTTGACAATTTTTTTGCTCTCCCCATGACTCACAATCCAGAAATGTCAGTTGCTGGATGAAAAATAAAAGGAGTCTGTCTGGATCCCAGAAACTCACTCCGCTTTTATGCACATACACTGATTACAAGCAAACAGGTCACAGGTGAGGATGTTACCTTTAGTAGCCATTCAAACCCATTTGTGTCAACTTCTGTGCATGTTATCAGGCCAAAATCACCAGGGTGTGTGAACTTTTGATAGCAACCAAAATCCCATGTACATACTTAAAGACCAGGGTGGCAGAGAATATCTGTCTGCAAACCCAAATCAAAAATCAGCTCCAAACAGTATCAGATAACAGCAGGAGGACAAAAAGAGCAAACTGATTACTGTATATCTAAAAGATATCATATCATTTTATTATTTCATAGAAAAGGTAAAATGTCACAACAATATATAGAACACCAAAAAACAATGCAGACTGTTATGAACCCCACCCACACCTATCCCCACATATACACTTCAGTCCCTGGAAAAATAAATAAATAAAGGTCCAAAGACCGTAACTCAGGGAAAAGATAGTGCGTCCAAACATGGACGTCAGGGAAGCAGCATGCATGAACCAGATGATCGAGAATAAAGATACCCCCTCTATCTAACATCTAAGGTGCAATAGTGCATGGCAAGAAATGCAGCGCTTACCAACAGATGAGTGGAACACTCATCTGTTGGTAAGCGCTGCATTTCTTGCCATGCACTATTGCACCTTAGGCCGGTTTCACACGTCAGTGGCTCCGGTACGTGTGGTGACAGTTTTCTCACGTACCGGAGACACTGACTCACGTAGACACATTAAAATCAATGTGTCTCTGCACATGTCAGCGTGTTTTCACGGACCGTGTGTCCGTTTGAAAAACACGGAGACATGTCAGTGTTCGTGGGAGCGCACGGATCACACGGACCCATTAAAGTCAATGGGTCCGTGTAAAACACGTACCGCACACAGATGCTGTCCGTGTGCAGTCTGAGTGCCGTGCAGGAGACAGCGCTACAGTAAGCGCTGTCCCCCCTGCTTGTGGTGCTGAAGCCGCCATTCATTTCTTCTCTCCAGCAGCGTTCGGTGATGAATATGTGGCTCCACCTCCCATAATGTAATGAGCGGTACCACGTGACCGCTCATACAGGACAAGCTGCGGCGCTGAGAGGAAGCATCGAGGGAGCTGGGTGAGTATTTTATTTCCAGCGGGCGGGCGCACAGGGGGTGGGAGGGGGTGGGAGGGGGTGGGAGGGGGTTGGTTACCGGGAACTTTATTTCAACCGCAAAAAAAATAAAAAAACAATGATTTTTCATTCCTTCTCTCCAGCAGCGTTCGCTGGAGAGAAGGAATGAAAAATCATTGTTTTTTTATTTTTTTTGCGGTTGAAATAAAGTTCCCGGTAACCAACCCCCTCCCACCCCCTCCCACCCCCTGTGCGCCCGCCCGCTGGAAATAAAATACTCACCCAGCTCCCTCGATGCTTCCTCTCAGCGCCGCAGCTTGTCCTGTATGAGCGGTCACGTGGTACCGCTCATTACATTATGGGAGGTGGAGCCACATATTCATCACCGAACGCTGCTGGAGAGAAGAAATGAATGGCGGCTTCAGCACCCAAAGCAGGGGACAGCGCTTACTGTAGCGCTGTCTCCTGCACGGTCCGTGTGGTACCCAGTCGGCACACGGGCGGCACATGGCTGCCGCACGTGTGCCACACTGATGTGCCACGTGAGCACACGGACACACGGACACGGATAACTCAGGTACCGATTTTTCCGGTACCGGAATTATCTGGATGTGTGAGACTGGCCTTAGATGTTAGATAGACGGGTGTAACTTTATTCCCGATCATCTGGTTCATGCATGCTGCTTCCCTGACGTCCATGTTTGGACGCACTATCTTTTCCCTGAGTTACGGTCTTTGGACCTTTATTTATTTATTTTTCCAGGGACTGAAGTGTATATGTGGGGTGGGGATAGGTGTGGGTGGGGTTCATAACAGTCTGCATTGTTTTTTGGTGTTCTATATATTGTTGTGACATTTTACCTTTTCTATGATATAATAAAATGATATGATATCTTTTAGATATAATCAGTGTGCTCTTTTTGTCATCCTGCTGTTATGTGAACTTTTGACCAGGGTCATTTGAATGTTTTGGGTTGTCATTGATTTAAAAAGAGAAACCACAGTAGTTTGACAATAAATGGCTTCACCCAACCACTAACCATGAGTGAAGAAAAAGTTTTGGTGTTATCTTTCATATTCCCTGAAAAAAGGCCAAGTAAGCAAAAATTCTGATGGGATATGTAAACTTTTATTCATACTATCATCAAGTTATGAATTTTGTTATTATTTATATGAGTTTTCATTATTTATACACTTGAGCCACCAGATATTTCTATTATTTGTTATCCAGTGGCAGAATATGTTGGTGTCAGAATTTCTCCAGGGTCTCAGCTACCGGGGACACTCCAGAGAACATGATTCGGGTTGGTTTATACCAACCCCTGTGTGGTGATTGCCGTTATTAATGGTATAATGGTTACCGCAAAAAAGTACAATTTTCCCATTTAATTTCTCTCTCCTTTGATGTGATTGCACATCAGAGGAGAGAGAAATAGAGTCCCCCGATCCCCCTTAGTTAGGTAAAAATAATAAAATTAAAAAATATATATTTATTTCCATTTTTCCATTAGGGTTAGAGTTGGGCTAAAATGAGTTGGGCTAAAGTTAGGATTAGGGTTTGGCTAAAGTGAGTTGGGCTAGGGTTAGGGCTAGGTTAGGGTTATAATTAGGGTTATGGTTGGGGTTTTGGTTGGGATTACGATTAGGGTTGGGATTAGGATTAGGGGTGTGTTGGGGTAAGGTTTGTGGTTAGGGTTATGGTTAGGGTTGGGATTAGGGTTAGGGGTGTGTTGGAGTTAGGGTTGGAGTTAGAATTGGGGGGTTTCCACTGTTTAGGTACATCAGGGGGTCTCCAAACATGACATGGCGCCACCATTGATTCCTGCCAATTTTGCATTCAAAAAGTCAAACGGTGCTCTCTCCCTTATGAGCCCTGACGTGTGCCCAAACAGGGGCTTTTAACCACATATGGCACATCGGCGTACTCAGGAGAAATTGCATAACAAATTTTGTGGTCCATTTTCTCCTCATACCCTTGTGAAAATAAAAAAAAAATGGTTCCAATGTATATTTTTTGTGAAAAAAGTAAAATGTTCATTTTTTCCTTCCACATTGCTTTAGTACTCGTGAAGCACCTGAAGGGTTAATAAACTTGTTGAATGTGGTTTTGCACACCTTGAGGGGTGCAGGTTTTAGAATAGTGTAATTTTAGATATTTTCTGTTATATTGACCCTCCAAACTCACTTCAAATGTGAGGTGGTCCCTAAAAAAATGGTTTTGTTTTTGTTTGAAAAATGAGAAATCGATGGTTAACTTTTAACCCTTGTAACTTCCTAACAAAAAAAAAATTGTTTCCAAAATTGTGCTGATGTAAAGTAGACATGTGGGAAATGTTACTTATTAAGTATTTCATGTGACATATCTCTGATTTAAGGGCATAAAAATTCAAAATTTGAAAATTGCTAAATTTTCAAAATGTTTGCCATATTTTCATTTTTTCATAGATAAACCCAAGTCATATCAAATAATTTTTACCACTAACATGAAGTACAATATGTCACAAAAAACTGTCTCGGAATCAGCAGGATCCGTTAAATCGTTCCAGAGTTATAACCACATAAAAGTGATAGTGGTCAGAATTGTAACAATTGGCTCTGTCACTAAGGGGTTAAGGAGATCCCTTTTGTATGGCATGTGTTTTTTTCATCATGCTTCTACATCTCCTGTTTTCACAACATGATGCTCTGCAAAGAATGATGATTTTAATGTGGACATGAACAAGCCAATCACTTAACAAATGAGCATTTTTCATGTTTACCGGGTGATTATTGACATCTTTACACAAACCGAATCATCAAAAGAGCGTTCTAATGAACTTGTTCCCGATTATCAGCTCATCTAAATGGGCCGTCACGTTTTCTAGACATTGCGATGCTGAATTTCCTTTGAAATAAAATAGAAGTTTAATTTGAGTGGTTGAAGAACAAACGCACAATTATTTTTCTCTGAGGAAATATCAATCCTTATGATTTCTTGTTTTGTGGACTATTTTAGATCCTTCCATTTATATTTCCAGCAAGTTCTCTGCTTTCACAATTCTATCTTTAGCTCCTATCCAAGCATAAAAATGTCAGCTGTCTGTTTCTACCAGAACAAGGGCGCTGGTGCTTTTTGTTTAATCAGTTTCATTTATCAGAGAGAGACCTAGGATTGTCACTTGAATCTTGTCATTTATCACTGGGAAACAGAGATATACAAGTGACTTGAGTCAGTTCTGGAGAATGAGTTCCCAAGCGCATATTTGTTTTACAATTCATGGTTTGAATTAGAGTCATAACAAATCTATTTAACTTAATGGGCTAATGAAGGCTCGCACATGTTTACTGACCTTAGTTTTTCCTTTGTCAAATGCTATTGAATTTAAACCCCCTCCTTTCAGGCTAAAATTTTACTTCAGATTCTGTTTTCATATCTCCACATACAGGGTCGGACTGGGGTGTCTGGGGCCCACTAGAGGAATGGACTCTAGGGGGCCCACCCTACAGCTGTATGCAAATATCTGTCATTATAGTGGAGCATCGGCTGTAAAACACCGGCGGCTGCTGCACATCTACCGTGTGCCCCAATAACTGGGATGTATAATTACGGTAGTTTACATTAATGGGGTTCTTGGTTAAAACAAGTTATCACTGATCCATGGGCTCCACAGGATAGGTGATCGCTTAGATCCAACCATTAGAAACTGCACCGATCGGAAGAATGGGGAAGTTTTATCCCTGACAGTACACTTTTATCACTATTTTAAAATGCAGCGGCAGGTGGGATTTCTGACCGCAGCTCCATTCATTCTCTTTGGGGCTTCCAGAAAAAAACAAGTGCAGCCACAGAGTGAATGAATGAATCAGTGATCTAGTCGGACATGCCACTCCAGTCTAATGGGGATAAAAAGTTCCACATTTTGCTGAATGGGTCCAAGCAGTCAGACCCCCACCAATCAATACGTTATCACTTATCCTGTGGAGAGGTGATTACTTTTTTCCACAGGATACCCCCTGTAAGTGCATCTCCGCCGCTGTGTACAAAGCATTAAAACTCTAATGGAAATAAAGAATCTTCTCCTAATTAATATCAGAGAGAACAAATGATCACCATACACAACACAATCCACTATACCAAGACCAATAATACCACATACAGGAAAAAATACCACCACACCACACCATGACCAGACCATATAGTAACCGAATAATACTACATACAAGGGACAAATACCACCACACCATGTCAAGACCACATATTACCACCACTTGGTGACCAAATAGCACATACAAGGGACAAATACCACAACACCATTTCCAGACCACATATTACCACCACATAGTGACTGAATACTACAATACTGATCAGTAATAAAAAAAAGCACAATACTATCACCATAAGTGCCAGTATTCACAGGAGATCTGGACTTAGTATGCAGTGTCTGTGTAGAGGTAATGCAGAGATCACTGGTGGTATTATACACAGGAGCTCTGTATATAATGTATAGGAAATACAGTGATCACTGGTGGTATTATACACAGGAGCTCTGTATATAGTATACAGGGTATAGTGTCAGTGTATAGGTAACACTGACTCACCAGTGACATCTCTAGGTGAAGTCCTTCATCTTTCATCCAGCACAGACCGCCATCATTTCTTCCAGCCAGGACTCGTTTCTGCAGGAAATAATGCAGTTATCTCAAGCTCTGCTTGCAGAACACATTACTTAATTTTTCACAACTTCTACATTACACCACATGAAGAAAAAAAGGTGATATAGTGTCACTCTGCACAGTAACAGGACCGCCCCCCATTTAAAACAGTGTCCTCAAAAAATAAAATAAATACATCACTGCAGTAATAATATCCCTTAATTAGCCCCTATGGTAATAATATTCCTCACCCTGGCCCCGTTTATCTCATTCCTGGCTCCAGCCATATGTTCTCGCATCCTGCCCTCATGAGTATCCATTCTACCCCATATGATCTCCCCATCCTGCCCCATCTGTCTCCATCGTATCCATCCTGCCCCATGATCCAATCCTGCCCCATGTCTTTCATTCTGCCCCGTGTCTTCAATCATGCCCCGTATCTACATTCTGCCCATGCCTCCAGTCCTGCCCCCAGTGTGTCCAGCAATCTGCCCCAGTGTGTCCAGCATATTACCCTTAGTGTGTCCAGCATATTACCCCCAGTGTGTCCAGCAACCTGCCCCAGTATGTCCAGCATATTGCCCCAGTGTCCAGCAATCTGCCCCAGTGTGTCCAGCATTGCCCCCAGTATGTCCAGCAATCTGCCCCAGTATGTCAAGCATATTGCCCCAGTGTGTCCAGCAATCTGCCCTAGTGTGTCCAGCATATTACCCCCAGTGTGTCCAGCAATCTGCCCCAGTATGTCCAGCATTGCCCCCAGACAGTGTGTCCAGCAATCTTCCCCAGTATGTCAAGCATATTGCCCCAGTGTCCAGCATTTCCCCCAGACAGTGTGTCCAGCAATCTGCCCCAGTATGTCCAGCATATTGCCCCAGTGTGTCCAGATTTGCCCCCAGACAGTGTGTTCAACAACCTGCCCCAGTATGTCCAGCATATTGCCCCCGAGTGTCCAGCATTGCCCCAGACAGTGTGTCCAGAAATCTGCCCCAGTGTGTCCAGCATATTACCCCCAGTGTGTCCAGCATATTACCCCCAGTGTGTCCAGCAATCTGCCCCAGTATATCCAGCATATTGCCCCAGTGTGTCCAGCATATTACCCCCAGTGTGTCCAGCATATTACCCCCAGTGTGTCCAGCAATCTGCCCCAGTATGTCCAGCACTGCCCCCAGTGTGTCCAGCAATCTGCCCCAGTGTCCAGTATTGCCCCCAGTGTGTCCAGCAATCTGCCCCAGTGTCCAGCATTGCCCCAGTGTGTCCAGCAATCTGCCCCAGTATGTCCAGCCCTGCCCCCAGTGTGTCCAGCAATCTGCCCCAGTGTCGAGCATTGCCCCAGTGTGTCCAGCAATCTGCCCCAGAGTCTCCAGCATTGCCCCAGTGTGTCCAGCATTGCCCCCAGACAGTGTGTCCAGCAATCTTCCCCAGTGTGTCCAGCAATCTGCCCCAGTGTGTCCAGCATATTACCACCAGTCTGTCTGAGTCAGACATAAAGAAAAAAAAAAGTTAAATCCTCACCTCTCCCGTTCCCAGCGCAGGTCCGGTGCACTCAGCGTCTCTCCGGCTCTGCAACGCTCAGGACAGAGAGGCTGAGCGCGCAGTGATGACGTCATCGCACCCTCTGCCCTGAGACGTCACAGAGTCAGAGGGCGCTGAAGACGCTGCAGCTGCTGCAGGAACCAGGAGAGGTGAGTATTAGAAGGGGGGCCCAATGCCAGCGCTGGCATCGGTGGGGGGGGACCTGGTCATGGCGGCGGTCGGCGCCGCCCGAAGATTTAAAGGGCCCACGTCTCTCTTTTTTTTTTTCTTCCTCCTCCTCTTCTCTGGGTCGGGGCCCACCGGGCATTTCACCGGTATCCCGGTGGGCCAGTGCGACGCTGTCCACAAATAGTCCCATGTTGACTTTGCACAATCAAGTAATTAATGCCTGTAACTGGGTTTTAGGGTGCGTGTCCACGATCAGGATGGCTGGCGGTATCGCCGGAGCGGCGAAGCCGCTCGGCGCTAAGCCCCGCCCCCTTTCTGGGACGCGATGATGCCGGATGTGTACTGTACACATCCGGGATCATCGCACCCCTCGCCATAGGGCCCTGTGATATTACCTGCGGCGACGCAGCGTCACCGCATGTAGCACGGACATGCTGCGATCTGAAAAGACATGCAGCATGTCCGGAGTCGCAGGCCCGCCGCGTGCGGGTTTCCACGCATAGTGGACACGGGATTTCAAAAAATCCCCTCCACTATGCTGGAACATCTGGACGCTGCGTGTTTGACGCTGCAGCGTCAAACAAGCAGCGTTTACTTACCGTGGACACACACCCTTAGAGTTTTCACTCATAGGTTTTGTTCACACACAGCGTTTTTGCATAGTTTTGTTTTATGTAGTTTGCAGTTTTGCAGCATTTTCGCTGTGTTTCGCTGCATTTTTTGCAGCATTTTCTGATTGCGGATTACATGTCAACAGTAGATGTTTTGTAAAGTTAGATTGATTCACCATTAGCACTAGGGTTGAGCGACTTTCATTTTTTTAAGATCGAGTCTGGTTTTGTGAAACCCGATTTAGTCCAGAGTCGAGTCGAGTGAAGTCGGCCGATTATCGCTAAAAGTCGGGGATCGACCGAAACACGAAACCCAATGCAAGTCAATGGGGAAGCATAGCCGGCAGTGAGTGGAGGCCAGGAAAACACCTACAGTGCACATTTTACTGCCAAAAACATCCATTCTTGTTTTCTGAAGCTTGTCAATCTTAATTAACTTTATAATAATAGTTGGGCACTGGAAATTGGGGGTCATTTGGCAAAAGTTGTGGGGGTAGGGCTGGTTCAAGGTTTTAGTGGGCCCAGGAAACATGGACTACGTCATGGCGGTGGAGCAGGGAGAGGTAAGTATTTCAACGTTGCAAGTGCTGTGATCCTGAGCAAGCAGGGGGGGCCCACTCGTTCGCATTGGCACTGGCACAGGGCCCCTCAAAGTACGGCGGTGTGTTTGCATGGCGGGGGCGCCTCCCACCAGCAGCGACACTTTTGCGTACTCTGAGTGGCCCTGTGCCAGTGACGTCGCCAACGAGTATGCCCCCCCACCTGATGAAGGAACCTGCACTTTCATCTGCACCTTCCTCATTGTCCCTGTGTAAGGTGGTATAATATGCGGGAAGGGGAACCTTACTTTCAGCAGGGTCAGATTCTGGTTGTGTAGAGTACAAGGGGAATGTAGTGGTCTAGGTCAATGTACCAGCAGACTCATCTAGCAGTGGCTGGGCAATGGGCAGGATGATGAGGAAACAGATATAGGGCCAAAGAATAAAGTAGGCTAAATGCAGATCAAAATTGGTAACAGGACTAAACAGGCGGCATTGCTTTGTTCAGTGGAGTAGCAAACCCAAGAGCAGCAGACACTGTTTCAAGGGCCTAACCACACTAGTAGGCCAAATGCAGTTTAATATCTGATAGTATAGGCCGAAAGCCAGAATGTGGAAGCTCAGCTTTGTTCAGTTGAGGACAACACCAGGGAGGGGCAGACACCGTTAGTAGGCCCTAACCACCATTTTGTTTTTTAAAAAACACTTAATGAGAGCCAGAAGGTTGAAGCTCAGCTTTATTCAGTTGAGGGCAACACCAGGGAGGGGCAGACACCGTTAGTAGGCCCTAAACACCATTTTGTTTTTTTAAAAAACACTTAATGAGAGCCAGAAGGTTGAAGCTCAGCTTTATTCAGTTGAGGGCAACACCAGGCAGGGGCAGACACCGTTAGTAGGCCGGAACCACCATTTTGTTTTTTAAAAAACACTTAATGAGAGCCAGAAGGTTGAAGCTCAGCTTTATTCAGTTGAGGGCAACACCAGGCAGGGGCAGACACCGTTAGTAGGCCGGAACCAGCAATGTGTTTAAAAACAGCAGTTAATCAGAGCCGGAAGGTAGAAGCTCAGCTTTATTCAGTTGAGGGCAACACCAGGGAGGGGCAGAAGCCGTTAGTAGGCCCTAACCACCATTTTGTTTTTTAAAAAACACTTAATGAGAGCCAGAAGGTTGAAGCTCAGCTTTATTCAGTTGAGGGCAACACCAGGGAGGGGCAGACACCGTTAGTAGGCCCTAACCACCATTTTGTTTTTTAAAAAACACTTAATGAGAGCCAGAAGGTTGAAGCTCAGCTTTATTCAGTTGAGGGCAACACCAGGGAGGGGCAGACACCGTTAGTAGGCCCTAAACACCATTTTGTTTTTTAAAAAACACTTAATGAGAGCCAGAAGGTTGAAGCTCAGCTTTATTCAGTTGAGGGCAACACCAGGCAGGGGCAGACACCGTTAGTAGGCCGGAACCACCATTTTGTTTTTTAAAAAACACTTAATGAGAGCCAGAAGGTTGAAGCTCAGCTTTATTCAGTTGAGGGCAACACCAGGCAGGGGCAGACACCGTTAGTAGGCCGGAACCAGCAATGTGTTTAAAAACAGCAGTTAATCAGAGCCGGAAGGTAGAAGCTCAGCTTTATTCAGTTGAGGGCAACACCAGGGAGGGGCAGAAGCCGTTAGTAGGCCCTAACCACCATTTTGTTTTTTAAAAAACACTTAATGAGAGCCAGAAGGTTGAAGCTCAGCTTTATTCAGTTGAGGGCAACACCAGGGAGGGGCAGACACCGTTAGTAGGCCCTAACCACCATTTTGTTTTTTAAAAAACACTTAATGAGAGCCAGAAGGTTGAAGCTCAGCTTTATTCAGTTGAGGGCAACACCAGGGAGGGGCAGACACCGTTAGTAGGCCCTAAACACCATTTTGTTTTTTAAAAAACACTTAATGAGAGCCAGAAGGTTGAAGCTCAGCTTTATTCAGTTGAGGGCAACACCAGGCAGGGGCAGACACCGTTAGTAGGCCGGAACCACCATTTTGTTTTTTAAAAAACACTTAATGAGAGCCAGAAGGTTGAAGCTCAGCTTTATTCAGTTGAGGGCAACACCAGGCAGGGGCAGACACCGTTAGTAGGCCGGAACCAGCAATGTGTTTAAAAACAGCAGTTAATCAGAGCCGGAAGGTAGAAGCTCAGCTTTATTCAGTTGAGGGCAACACCAGGGAGGGGCAGAAGCCGTTAGTAGGCCGGAACCAGCAATGTGTTTAAAAACAGCAGTTAATCAGAGCCGGAAGGTAGAAGCTCAGCTTTATTCAGTTGAGGGCAACACCAGGGAGGGGCAGAAGCCGTTAGTAGGCCCTAACCACCATTTTGTTTTTTAAAAAACACTTAATGAGAGCCAGAAGGTTGAAGCTCAGCTTTATTCAGTTGAGGGCAACACCAGGCAGGGGCAGACACCGTTAGTAGGCCGGAACCACCATTTTGTTTTTTAAAAAACACTTAATGAGAGCCAGAAGGTTGAAGCTCAGCTTTATTCAGTTGAGGGCAACACCAGGCAGGGGCAGACACCGTTAGTAGGCCGGAACCAGCAATGTGTTTAAAAACAGCAGTTAATCAGAGCCGGAAGGTAGAAGCTCAGCTTTATTCAGTTGAGGGCAACACCAGGGAGGGGCAGAAGCCGTTAGTAGGCCGGAACCAGCAATGTGTTTAAAAACAAATAAATTGAGGCCCTCCAAGTGAAACTAACTGGCACTTTGTCCTCTGTTGATATGGAGCTGTTTAAAAATGAGATTGATAAACTATTGACTACATGGGTTAAGGAGATCCAGGATATTAAAGTTAAAAAATTCCAACGTGATTTAAATGATTTCCAGAGTAATAATGTGTATAGATGGCAGCAACCACGCCCACCTCAGAGGACTCTATCCAACTCATCATTATCATCGGTTGAAAGTATATCTGGACCCTACCCCTTCAAAGGCAGTTCGGGTAACAAGAATAAACGTGGTGGTGGCCACAGATTTAGCCCATACCAACATAGGAATTTGAGATCCTCCAATAAGTCCTCAAAACTTCAGGTAATAAATCTCTCAAACATTGAGCTAACTGTGGATCAAATTGATGTACTCAGTATGGGTTTAACATTCTCTCCTGTGGCATCCTTTGATTATTTCACAGCCTTAAAGGACTTACACCTTTTTGCCAGAAAATTGGTTCTTAAGAAATTGCACGAAAAACCATCCACCGCCAGTGAGTGGTCTACCCAGGAACAAGAAACTATAGCCATACTGGAAGAACTAAGCAATGAGACTCCAACATCTACTCCTGTGAGTAAATTTATGGCATTTAAACCTAAAAAGTTTCCATCACTTAGTCTCTATCCTGACATTGACTTATTTGTCCGTTTGGTTGCTGATGAATTTCGTCGTATCCCTACTGGGATACAACATGACAATTTGACGAGAAAACAGAGGATGGCCCTTAAGGAATTGAGATCTCTTGATAATATTGTAATCAAACCCTCTGATAAAGGGGGAAACATTGTCTTGTGGCCTTCCCCGATGTATGAAAGAGAAGCATATAGGCAATTGAGGGATTCAAACTGCTATAAACGTCTCACTTTTAATCCCATGACCATTTACCAAAATCAATTGAGAGATTTGGTGGAACAAGCATTCTACAACGGCACCATATCAAAAGAAATTATGGATGGCTTGGTTCCGGAGACACCACGGACACCGTGTTTATACTTACTCCCTAAAGTGCATAAGTCCACCGCTAACCCCCCTGGACGTCCCATTGTATCAGGGGGGGGTGGACTTTGTGAACAGATTAATAAATTCCTTGATTTCCATTTAAAACCTATGGTTGAATGCCTTCCATCTTATATTCAAGATACGGGTGACGTACTCCGTAAACTGATGGACATCCCTCTTGAAACCGATATGTGGTTGGTAACCCTAGACGTTGAGTCTTTGTACACGTCTATCCGCCACAATGATGGTATTGAGGCAGTTAGAAGTTTCCTCCATATGTCCAGTTGTGATAATGACCTAATTGAGTTTCTCATCACATTACTGGAATATGCACTCACTCACAACTTCTTCATATTCAAGGAAATCCTGTACCTCCAATTACAGGGGACTGCTATGGGGGCTGCATTTGCGCCCTCATATGCAAATTTGTTTATGGGGTCATGGGAGCGTGATATCTTCCTAACTAACACTATCCCTTTGATTGAGAAAGTTTGTACCTGGGTACGATTTATAGATGACATTTTTGTCATCTGGCAGGGTTCTGAGGAGGATTTAATTTCTTTCATCCAAATTCTGAATGATAATTCACTAAATATCAAGTTGACCCATAAGTATAGTCAGTCAGCTATTGAATTTTTGGATACAAAAATCCTCAAAGGTGAAGACGGCTTCCTACATACTGAGGTCTTCAGGAAGGAAACATCCGTTAATTCGGTTTTGCACGCCACTTCTTCACACCCTAGACCACTCAAGGATAGTATCCCTTATGGGCAGTTCCTAAGAACCAGGAGAATTTGTTCTACTGAATCCTCATTTCAAACTCAATCGTCTGAGCTGGCGCAACGGTTCGTGGAAAGAGGATACTCAAATCGGGTGATTAAACAGGGTTGGTCTAGAGCAGATAAGAAATCTAGGCAGGAGTTGTTGAAATTAAAACCAAAAAATGCATCTAACACGCAAGCTACGGTGAGATTTATATCGGACTATAATGAAAAATGGAAACCAATGAGACAAGCCTTGTCTAAGTTCTGGCCTATTATCACAAATGACCCCCTCTTGGCACAAAATATCTCTGTGACTCCTACAATTACATACAGGAGGTCTCGGAACCTCAAAGACATACTGGTTCATAGCCAATACAAGGGGACCACCAATCGCAATACTTTTAGCACCAGAGGACCCAAATGGGGTTTTTTCCCCTGCAAAAAGTGTCTGGCCTGTCGCAACATGGACAGGGCCCAGGAATTTAAGGACATATATGGCAAGAGTTTTCGTATCACCCACAACATTACGTGTGGCACGGACTGTGTGATCTACTATGCCACATGTCCGTGCCACTTGATTTATGTGGGTATGACGTCCAGACAACTCAGGATACGGACTCGTGAACATATTCGGGACATAGCCAGTGCCTGTGGGATTACTGACCTGACACTTTTAAAACCTATACCGCGGCATTTCAAACTAGCCCACAACTGTGATCCGAATGGATTGAGGGTAATTGGTATTGATAGAATTCTGGTGGACTCGAGAGGTGGCAATACTAAAACCAGACTGGCCCAACTTGAGACAAAATGGATCTCAAAAATTGGCTCACTCCAACCTAAGGGCTTAAACGAAGTTATGAGCTTTGCTCCTTTTCTTTAAAAATTGTTCTTTGGGTTATGTTGCTGTGTTCCCTTTTTGTTTTTAATTTTTAATGATTCGGTTGTTTGTGTGTGCATCCACACACCCCTTATCTAATTATATGTATTTTTATGCTTTTTAACCGTTTTTTTGTATTTATGAGTATTAATTGTTTGTGTTATCTCCCTCTTAGTGGTTTACGTCCTTTGCATGAGAACATGATCTGATCAGCTGCTGTCTACCTACATCTTTCATACAATACTATCTAATTGGATTTTATTTATTTATATATGAAATGACTACTAATTTCACTGTCATTATCTCTGTATATCCATTTATTACTGTATAGCCGGATAGTGGTTTGTATATTTATGATAATTGTTGGTATGTTCACGTGTCCAGTCACTTCTCTTTTATTATATGTATTTTCTATATGTACTTAGTGGCACTTTTATACATCTTTTATCAGCTTTAATGTTATACTTGCACTTTTATTCATGAATTATAAATATGCACCTAATATGTACTTTGCACTTTGTACACTTTAATCTTTGACTGTATATGTCATTTTTATGACATGAGTCTTTACATGTTTATTCACATCTCTTTTACTACATATTTACTATTCTCCTATTTATTTAGTAACACCTACACTCTTCCTGGATTCATTGCCATACCCATTTATTCATGGATTGTGTACATATTCCCCTCACCTACTATGTCTCTCCCCTTCGGCTGTACACGGTACCAGATTTGTTCTCTGCGTTTAGGATTTTCCTCACACTGCTTTCTTGCTACAGCGCAGTGCGCTTGCGCCCGTCGGCCATCTTGGGTTGCCGTGGTAACGTGTCCCTCAGCGTCGTCTTGTCCCTCACTCCTCTGACGCGTCGGAGGTGGGCGGGACTGGATGACGTGGGACGCCGGACCCACCGCTTCCTGTCTTGTGTCTGATGGACGCTAAGCGCCGAGATAACCGCTGCACATAAAAGGCCTGCACCATGCCCCCTGTATTACCACTACCCCCAGGAAGAAGCTACGTTGCGAAACGCGCGTCGGGGTTCATTCCCACACCGCAGCCCTCTCGCCAGCAGGTAGTTATATGATATTGAGTGCTCGTATTATTTTTCATTGCTCTTGCATTGTCCCTTTATTATTGTCCACAGGCCTGATGGTCAATCCTGTGCATGCACTGACACTTTATTAATTCACTACTTACCTTACGATTTTGGTCATATATTCTTTCAATACACATATACGTGCAGCATAACATCTATGGGACATACCTATATATTTCTATGAGCCATGATATCTATCTATATAGAATTAATTTCAGTGATATTTGCTAGTACAAATCCTGAGCCTGCTGTTGCATAGAATTTTATCGCATATTTAGTACAAGTTCATTATGTCTATATGTATATGCTTGGTTATTTGACCTTTATGTGGACTGCTGTGGGGCCACTCTGCCTTGTTCCTATACCCTTGTTCTAATATGTGTTTGTTTAAATATTTCTTTTTGCTTTTAATTATCTTTAATAAAACAATTTGAATTTTATACTTCCTTTGCGTGGTACCTCCCTTTTCTTTTGGATATATATGATTATGGTGGCACACCTTATATATTTATTGGTCTAATTTATGTTGGTAAAGTGTTTAAAAACAGCAGTTAATCAGAGCCGGAAGGTAGAAGCTCAGCTTTATTCAGTTGAGGGCAACACCAGGGAGGGGCAGAAGCCGTTAGTAGGCCCTAACCACCATTTTGTTTTTTAAAAAACACTTAATGAGAGCCAGAAGGTTGAAGCTCAGCTTTATTCAGTTGAGGGCAACACCAGGCAGGGGCAGACACCGTTAGTAGGCCGGAACCACCATTTTGTTTTTAAAAAACACTTAATGAGAGCCAGAAGGTTGAAGCTCAGCTTTATTCAGTTGAGGGCAACACCAGGCAGGGGCAGACACCGTTAGTAGGCCGGAACCAGCAATGTGTTTAAAAACAGCAGTTAATCAGAGCCGGAAGGTAGAAGCTCAGCTTTATTCAGTTGAGGGCAACACCAGGGAGGGGCAGAAGCCGTTAGTAGGCCGGAACCACCATTTTGTTTTTTAAAAAACACTTAATGAGAGCCAGAAGGTTGAAGCTCAGCTTTATTCAGTTGAGGGCAACACCAGGCAGGGGCAGACACCGTTAGTAGGCCGGAACCAGCAATGTGTTTAAAAACAGCAGTTAATCAGAGCCGGAAGGTAGAAGCTCAGCTTTATTCAGTTGAGGGCAACACCAGGCAGGGGCAGACACCGTTAGTAGGCCGGAACCAGCAATGTGTTTAAAAACAGCAGTTAATCAGAGCCGGAAGGTAGAAGCTCAGCTTTATTCAGTTGAGGGCAACACCAGGGAGGGGCAGAAGCCGTTAGTAGGCCCTAACCACCATTTTGTTTTTTAAAAAACACTTAATGAGAGCCAGAAGGTTGAAGCTCAGCTTTATTCAGTTGAGGGCAACACCAGGCAGGGGCAGACACCGTTAGTAGGCCGGAACCACCATTTTGTTTTTTAAAAAACACTTAATGAGAGCCAGAAGGTTGAAGCTCAGCTTTATTCAGTTGAGGGCAACACCAGGCATGGGCAGACACCGTTAGTAGGCCGGAACCAGCAATGTGTTTAAAAACAGCAGTTAATCAGAGCCGGAAGGTAGAAGCTCAGCTTTATTCAGTTGAGGGCAACACCAGGGAGGGGCAGAAGCCGTTAGTAGGCCGGAACCACCATTTTGTTTTTTAAAAAACACTTAATGAGAGCCAGAAGGTTGAAGCTCAGCTTTATTCAGTTGAGGGCAACACCAGGCAGGGGCAGACACCGTTAGTAGGCCGGAACCAGCAATGTGTTTAAAAACAGCAGTTAATCAGAGCCGGAAGGTAGAAGCTCAGCTTTATTCAGTTGAGGGCAACACCAGGGAGGGGCAGAAGCCGTTAGTAGGCCCTAACCACCATTTTGTTTTTTAAAAAACACTTAATGAGAGCCAGAAGGTTGAAGCTCAGCTTTATTCAGTTGAGGGCAACACCAGGGAGGGGCAGAAGCCGTTAGTAGGCCGGAACCAGCAATGTGTTTAAAAACAGCAGTTAATCAGAGCCGGAAGGTAGAAGCTCAGCTTTATTCAGTTGAGGGCAACACCAGGGAGGGGCAGAAGCCGTTAGTAGGCCGGAACCAGCAATGTGTTTAAAAACAGCAGTTAATCAGAGCCGGAAGGTAGAAGCTCAGCTTTATTCAGTTGAGGGCAACACCAGGGAGGGGCAGAAGCCGTTAGTAGGCCGGAACCACCATTTTGTTTTTTAAAAAACACTTAATGAGAGCCAGAAGGTTGAAGCTCAGCTTTATTCAGTTGAGGGCAACACCAGGCAGGGGCAGACACCGTTAGTAGGCCGGAACCACCATTTTGTTTTTTAAAAAACACTTAATGAGAGCCAGAAGGTAGAAGCTCAGCTTTATTCAGTTGAGGACAACTTGAATTAGGGACTGCATACAGACTTAGCAGGCTGTCCCCTGTGTGGACCATGCATCCAATACATTAACCCATTGAGCCACAAAGGACACGTAACCTTCCGTGGCCATGCCTACAGGTCCATGTGTCTGTTGTCAGGTGTACCTTTGTCAGTGTAGGCCTATTGGAAGGAGGGACCGCAGACAGGCTTCGAAGGCCTAACACAATAAAATGGGCTGGCTGTAGGCACTTTAAAATTGGTTCCAGGGGTACACGGGCAGCAGTGGTCTGGTCAGTGGAGGCCTAGTGGAAGGAGGGACCGCAGACAGTCTTTGAAGGCCTAACACAATAAAATGGGCTGGCTGTAGGCACTTTAAAATTTGTTCCAGGGGTACACGGGCAGCAGTGGTCTGGTCAGTGGAGGCCTAGTGGAAGGAGGGACCGCAGACAGGCTTCGAAGGCCTAAAATAACAAACAATAGGCTCATGGCAGTTTTACAGCGGTTACATGGATACACGGGCAGGCAGCTTGGTGGTGAGTGGAGGAGTATTTAAAGTAGGGACCGCAGACAGGCTATCAAAGGCCTAAAATAACAAACAATAGGCTCATGGCAGTTTTACAGCGGTTACATGGATACACAGGCAGCTTGGTGGTGAGTGGAGGAGTATTTAAAGTAGGGACCGCAGACAGGCTATCAAAGGCCTAAAATAACAAACAATAGGCTCATGGCAGTTTTACAGCGGTTACATGGATACACGGGCAGGCAGCTTGGTGGTGAGTGGAGGAGTATTTAAAGTAGGGACCGCAGACAGGCTATCAAAGGCCTAAAATAACAAACAATAGGCTCATGGCAGTTTTACAGCGGTTACATGGATACACAGGCAGCTTGGTGGTGAGTGGAGGAGTATTTAAAGTAGGGACCGCAGACAGGCTATCAAAGGCCTAAAATAACAAACAATAGGCTCATGGCAGTTTTACAGCGGTTACATGGATACACAGGCAGCTTGGTGGTGAGTGGAGGAGTATTTAAAGTAGGGACCGCAGACAGGCTATCAAAGGCCTAAAATAACAAACAATAGGCTCATGGCAGTTTTACAGCGGTTACATGGATACACGGGCAGGCAGCTGGTGATGAGTGGAGGAGTATTTAAAGTAGGGACCGCAGACAGGCTATCAAAGGCCTAAAATAACAAACAATAGGCTCATGGCAGTTTTACAGCGGTTACATGGATACACGGGCAGGCAGCTGGTGATGAGTGGAGGAGTATTTAAAGTAGGGACCGCAGACAGGCTATCAAAGGCCTAAAATAACAAACAATAGGCTCATGGCAGTTTTACAGCGGTTACATGGATACACGGGCAGGCAGCTGGTGATGAGTGGAGGAGTATTTAAAGTAGGGACCGCAGACAGGCTATCAAAGGCCTAAAATAACAAACAATAGGCTCATGGCAGTTTTACAGCGGTTACATGGATACACGGGCAGGCAGCTGGTGATGAATGGAGGAGTATTTAAAGTAGGGACCGCAGACAGGCTATCAAAGGCCTAAAATAACAAACAATAGGCTCATGGCAGTTTTACAGCGGTTACATGGATACACAGGCAGCTTGGTGGTGAGTGGAGGAGTAGTGCAAGGAGTGTCTGTCCCAGTACTCCGAAAATATAAATAGATGTTAATGTCTCGCAAAACAACCAAAACAAAAAAAAAGGTGGCATACTTAGGTACAGGGGTGGGTTCATCTACTGAGTTTCTGACATAGTAATTTGGCAGTAACTATTTAATGGTGCCAATATAGGACACAGACACAGACTACTTTAAGTTGCATCATAGATGTCTACAAATTTGTATTGTCAGTGCCAGACATTGAATGATGTCAGCGAATAGACTAAAGATTGGTGGAGCTGTGCGACATAATTTTGCACGTGGTAGAGCACATTTTGAGCTGGGGTAGGGGGGAACTCTCTTGAGGCCGGCGGGACCGCCCCAGGGCCCCTCATGTTACAACGGTGTGTCTGACGTTGGGTGCGCACCGCCACCGCCAGAGACACTACATTGTACTATGAGGGACCCAGTAGCAATGCCGTCAACCAAAAGCGAGCACACCCACCTCTTCAGACAAACAGCAGTCTCACGGGTGCTTGCGCCAAGTCGCGATACCACGGCCCCGTGTGGGGAGTTTTGCCATTTAGGGAGGTGTAAACATGTCGTATGCTGTACAATCAGCTGCAGCAAATTAGACATTAGAAAAGTAATTCACAGGCAAGAGCTTTTCATAGGAAAGCTAGGTGTCGGCCGGGCAAGGTGGGGCAAAAGATTTCGAAATCCAGTTGTGGTTCATTTTAATGAATGTTAGATCGTCAACATTTTGGGTAGCCAGACGAGTCCTTTTTTCGGTTAATATTGAACCTGCAGCACTGAATACTCTTTCTGATAGGACACTTGCTGCCGGGCAAGCAAGCTCCTGCAATGCATATTCTGCCAATTCTGGCCAGGTGTCTAATTTGGAGGCCCAGTAATCAAATGGGAATGACGGTTGAGGGAGAACATCGATAAGGGATGAAAAATAGTTAGTAACCATACTGGACAAATGTTGTCTCCTGTCACTTTCAATTGATGCAGCAGTACCTGTCCTGTCTGCGGTCATAGCAAAATCACTCCACAACCTGGTCAGAAAACCCCTCTGTCCAACGCCACTTCTGATGTGTGCACCCCTAACACTCCTAGTCTGCTGCCCCCTGGAGCTCGTGTGAGAACGATCACGTGCACTGTGTGCTGGGAATGCCTGAAGCAAACGGTCAACAAGAGTTGATTGTTTGGTTGCTAATATTAGTTCCAAGTTCTCATGTGGCATAATATTTTGCAATTTGCCTTTATAGCGTGGATCAAGGAGGCAGGCCAACCAGTAATCGTCATCGTTCATCATTTTCGTAATGCGTGTGTCCCTTTTTAGGATACGTAAGGCATAATCCGCCATGTGGGCCAAAGTTCCAGTTGTCAAATCTCCGGTTGTGATTGGTTGAGGGGCAGTTGCAGGCAAATCTACGTCACTTGTGTCCCTCAAAAAACCAGAACCCGGCCGTGACACGCAACCAATTTCCTGTGCCCCCGGGAAAGGTTCGGCATTAAAAATATACTCATCCCCATCATCCTCCTCGTCCTCCACGTCCTCTTCGCCCGCTACCTCGTCCTGTACACTGCCCTGACCAGACAATGGCTGACTGTCATCAAGGCTTTCCTCTTCCTCTGGTGCAGACGCCTGCTCCTTTATGTGCGTCAAACTTTGCATCAGCAGATGCATTAGGGGGATGCTCATGCTTATTACGGCGTTGTCTGCACTAACCAGCCGTGTGCATTCCTCAAAACACTGAAGGACTTGACACATGTCTTGTATCTTAGACCACTGCACACCTGACAACTCCATGTCTGCCATCCTACTGCCTGCCCGTGTATCCTCCCACAAATAAATAACAGCACGCCTCTGTTCGCACAGTCTCTGAAGCATGTGCAGTGTTGAGTTCCACCTTGTTGCAACGTCTATGATGAGGCGATGCTGGGGAAGGTTCAAAGACCGCTGATAGGTCTGCATACGGCTGGTGTGTACAGGCGAACGTCGGATATGTGAGCAAAGTGCACGCACTTTGAGGAGCAGGTCGGAGAACCCAGGATAAGTTTTCAATAAGCACTGCACCACCAGGTTTAAGGTGTGAGCCAGGCAAGGAATGTGTTTCAGTTGGGAAAGGGAGATGGCAGCCATGAAATTCCTTCCGTTATCACTCACTACCTTGCCTGCCTCAAGATCTACTGTGCCCAGCCACGACTGCGTTTCTTGTTGCAAGAACTCGGACAGAACTTCCGCGGTGTGTCTGTTGTCGCCCAAACACTTCATAGCCTGCTGACGCTTGGCAGTAGCTGGCCCATAATGGGACAACTGGTGTGCAACAGTGTCATCTGCCGATGGAGTGGTTGGCAGACTGCGTTCTGTGGAAGAGCTGTAGCTTCTGCAGGAGGACGAGGAGGAGGAGGAGGAGGGGGTGCGAACGCCTACAGCCAACTGTTTCCTAGACCGTGGGCTAGGCACAACTGTCCCTAAATTGATGTCGCCTGTGGACCCTGCATCCACCACATTCACCCAGTGTGCCATGATGGACACATAACGTCCCTGGCCATGCCTACTGGTCCATGCATCTGTAGTCAGGTGCACCTTTGTACTCACAGATTGCCTGAGTGCATGGACAATGCGCTGTTTAACATGCTGGTGCAGGGCTGGGATGGCTTTTCTGGAAAAAAGTGTCGACTGGGTAGCTCGTATCGTGGTTCAGCGTACTCCATCAGGGCTTTGAAAGCTTCGCTTTCAACTAACCGGTAGGGCATCATCTCTAACGAGATTAGTCTAGCTATGTGGGCGTTAAAACCCTGTGTACGCGGATGCGAGGATAAGTACTTCCTTTTTCTAACCAGAGTCTCATGTAGGGTGAGCTGGACTGGAGAGCTGGAGATCGTGGAACTTTCGGGTGTGCCGGTGTACATGGCAGACTGAGAGACGGTTGGAGACGGTATTGTTTCCGCCGGTGCCCTAGATGCAATATTTCCTCCTACAAAACTGGTGGTTCCCTGACCCTGACTGCTTTTGGCTGGCAAAGAAACCTGCACAGATACTGCCGGTGGTGCGGAAAATGGTGGCCTTACAGTGACGGAAGGGATGTTGCGTTGCTGACTAGCTTCATTGGCCGAGGGTGCTACAACCTTAAGGGACGTTTGGTAGTTAGTCCAGGCTTGAAAATGCATGGTGGTTAAGTGTCTATGCATGCAACTAGTATTTAGACTTTTCAGATTCTGACCTCTGCTTAAGCTAGTTGAACATTTTTGACAGATGACTTTGCGCTGATCAGTTGGATGTTGTTTAAAAAAATGCCAGACTGCACTCTTCCTAGACTCGGATCCCTTTTCAGGGATTGCAGACTGAGCTTTAACCGGATGGCCACGCTGTCCTCCAACAGGTTTTGGCTTTGACACGCATTTTGGGCCAGATACGGGCCCGGCAGATGGAACCTGTTGCGATGTTGATGCCTGCTGCGGCCCCTCCTCCACCTCCGCTTCTGAACTACTGCCGCCTGCACCCTGTTCCCCCAATGGCTGCCAATCGGGGTCAATAACTGGGTCATCTATTACCTCCTCTTCGAGCTCGTGTGCAACTTCGTCTGTGTCACTGTGTCGGTCGGTGGTATAGCGTTCGTGGCGGGGCAACATAGTCTCATCAGGGTCTGATTGTGGATCTGTACCAAGAGAGGGCAATGTGGTGGTCTGAGTCAAAGGAGCAGCATAGTACTCTGGCTGTGGCTGTGCATCAGTGCACTCCATGTCAGAATCTACTTGTAATGGGCATGGCCTGTTAAATGTTTCACTTTCTAAGCCAGGGACGGTATGTGTAAAGAGCTCCATGGAGTGACCCGTTGTGTCGCCTGCTGCATCCTTCTCTCTTGTTGTAGTTTTTGCTGAGGAGGACAAGGAAGCGACTTGTCCCTGACCGTGAACATCCACAAGCGACGCGCTGCTTTTACATTTACCAGTTTCGGAAGAGGAGGCAAAAGAGCTAGAGGCTGAGTCTGCAATGTAAGCCAAAACTTGCTGTTGCTGCTCCGCCTTTAAAAGCGGTTTTCCTACTCCCAGAAAAGAGAGCGTTCGAGGCCTTGTGTAGCCTGATGACGAAACTGGCTCCACAGCTCCAGACTTAGGTGGAATATTTTTATCCCCACGACCACCTGATGCTCCACTACCACTACCATCATTACCAGCTGACAATGAACGCCCACGACGACCTCTTGCACCAGACTTCCTCATTGTTTTAAAATCTTAACCAAAGTAACTTTATTTGTTGCTGTCAAACAACTTACACGGTGAGCTATAACTTCAGTATGATTTCAATATCCCTTAACAGGTTGGTGAGACCACAAGGAAAATCAGGCACAATGTTACACACTCTGTTTTCTGTGGCACAAAATCATAGAGATGACACACACGCAGGACTGTCACTCAAGCACTAATGTCAATATTAATCTCCCACCTAATTTATTTTTTTTTTTTCTCAGGGAGACTTTAGAAACCAAATAATATAAAAAAAAAAACAAAAAAAAAAAGGCTTTCTATGGCCCACAATTAGAGAGAGAGAGGTGGCACACCCAGGAGTCAAGACTGGCGCACAAGCTGAAAGGGCAATATTACTCTCCCACTGTTTTTTTAAGTTTTTTATTTTTTATTTTCAGGGAGACTTTAGAAACCAAATAATATTAAAAAAACCAAAAAAATAAATAGCCTTTCTATGGCCCACTGAATGAGAGAGAGAGGTGGCACACCCAGGAGTCAAGACTGGCACACAAGCTGAAAGGGCAATATTACTCTCCCACTGTTTTTTTATGTATTTTTTGTTTTTTAAGGGAGACTTTAGAAACCAAATAATATTTAAAAAAAAAAAAAAAAAAAAGGCTTTCTATGGCCCACAATTAGAGAGAGAGAGGTGGCACACCCAGGAGTCAAGACTGGCGCACAAGCTGAAAGGGCAATATTACTCTCCCACTGTTTTTTTAAGTTTTTTTTTTATTTTCAGGGAGACTTTAGAAACCAAATAATATTAAAAAAACCAAAAAAATAAATAGCCTTTCTATGGCCCACTGAATGAGAGAGAGAGGTGGCACACCCAGGAGTCAAGACTGGCACACAAGCTGAAAGGGCAATATTACTCTCCCACTGTTTTTTTTATGTATTTTTTGTTTTTTAAGGGAGACTTTAGAAACCAAATAATATTAAAAAAAAAACAAAAACAAAAAGGCTTTCTATGGCCCACAATTAGAGAGAGAGAGGTGGCACACCCAGGAGTCAAGACTGGCGCACAAGCTGAAAGGGCAATATTACTCTCCCACTGTTTTTTTAAGTTTTTTTTTTTTTATTTTCAGGGAGACTTTAGAAACCAAATAATATTAAAAAAACCAAAAAAATAAATAGCCTTTCTATGGCCCACTGAATGAGAGAGAGAGGTGGCACACCCAGGAGTCAAGACTGGCACACAAGCTGAAAGGGCAATATTACTCTCCCACTGTTTTTTTATGTATTTTTTGTTTTTTAAGGGAGACTTTAGAAACCAAATAATATTAAAAAAAAAAACAAAAAAAGAAAGGCTTTCTATGGCCCACAATTAGAGAGAGAGAGGTGGCACACCCAGGAGTCAAGACTGGCGCACAAGCTGAAAGGGCAATATTACTCTCCCACTGTTTTTTTAAGTTTTTTTTTTTTTTCAGGAAGACTTTAGAAACCAAATAATATTAAAAAAAACAAAAAAATAAATAGCCTTTCTATGGCCCACTGAATGAGAGAGAGAGATGGCACACCCAGGAGTCAAGACTGGCACACAATCTGAAAGGGCAATATTACTCTCCCACTGTTTTTTTATGTATTTTTTGTTTTTTAAGGGAGACTTTAGAAACCAAATAATATTAAAAAAAAACAAAAAAAAAAAGGCTTTCTATGGCCCACAATTAGAGAGAGAGAGGTGGCACACCCAGGAGTCAAGACTGGCGCACAAGCTGAAAGGGCAATATTACTCTCCCACTGTTTTTTTAAGTTTTTTTTTTTTTATTTTCAGGGAGACTTTAGAAACCAAATAATATTAAAAAAACCAAAAAAATAAATAGCCTTTCTATGGCCCACTGAATGAGAGAGAGAGAGGTGGCACACCCAGGAGTCAAGACTGGCACACAAGCTGAAAGGGCAATATTACTCTCCCACTGTTTTTTTATGTATTTTTTGTTTTTTAAGGGAGACTTTAGAAACCAAATAATATTAAAAAAAAAAAAAAAAAAAAGGCTTTCTATGGCCCACAATTAGGCCGGTTTCACACGTCAGTGGCTCCGGTACGTGAGGTGACAGTTTCCTCACGTACCGGAGACACTGACACACGTAGACCCATAAAAATCAATGCATCTGTTCAGATGTCATTGATTTTTTGCGGACCGTGTGCGGACCGTGTCTCCGTGTGCCAAACACGGAGACATGTCAGTGTTCGTGGGAGCGCACGTTTTACACGGACCCAATAGAGTCAATGGGTCCGCGTAAAACACGGACCTCACACGGACATTCTCCGTCTGGGGTCCGTGTGCGTGCCGGAGACAGCGCTACAGTAAGCGCTGTCCCCCCCACATGGTGCTGAAGCCGGTATTCATATCTTCCCTGTAGCAGCGTTTGCTATAGAGAAAATATGAAGAATAGTGTTAAAAATAAAGATTTAGGTGTCCGCCGCCCCCCCCACCCCCTGTGCGCCCCCCCGCTGGTCAGAAAATACTTACTCGCTCCTTCCTGGTCTGGCCGCGCCTCCTACTGTATGCGGTCACGTGGGGCCGATCAATTACAATCATGAATAGTCGGCTCCGCCCCTATGGAGGTGGAGCCACATATTCATGACTGTAAATGATCGGGCCCACGTGACCGCATGCAGGAGAAGCCGCGGCAAGACCAAGAAGGAGCGACAGCCGACGGGGGACCCGGGTAAGTATTTTCTGACCAGCGGGGGGGCGCACAGGGGGTGGGGGGGGCGGCGGACACCTAAATCTTTATTTTTAACACTATTCTTCATATTTTCTCTGCAGCAAACGTTACTGCAGAGAGGATATGAATCGCAGCTTCAGCAGCTTCAGCACCATGCAGAGTGGGTACCACACGCTCCGTGTAGTACCCACTCGCCATACGGGCGGCACACGTGTGCCGCAGGTATGGCCTCCGTGAGTTCCCAGGCACACGGACACGGATAACTCCGGTACCGATTTATTCCGGTACCGGAATTATCTGGACGTGTGGGACAGCCCTCAGAGAGAGAGAGGTGGCACACCCAGGAGTCAAGACTGGCGCACAAGCTGAAAGGGCAATATTACTCTCCCACTGTTTTTTTAAGTTTTTTTTTTTTTATTTTCAGGGAGACTTTAGAAACCAAATAATATTAAAAAAACCAAAAAAATAAATAGCCTTTCTATGGCCCACTGAATGAGAGAGAGAGGTGGCACACCCAGGAGTCAAGACTGGCACACAAGCTGCAAGGGCAATATTACTCTCCCACTGTTTTTTTATGTATTTTTTGTTTTTTAAGGGAGACTTTAGAAACCAAATAATATTTTAAAAAAAACAAAAAAAAAAGGCTTTCTATGGCCCACAATTAGAGAGAGAGAGGTGGCACACCCAGGAGTCAAGACTGGCGCACAAGCTGAAAGGGCAATATTACTCTCCCACTGTTTTTTTAAGTTTTTTTTTTTTATTTTCAGGGAGACTTTAGAAACCAAATAATATTAAAAAAACCAAAAAAATAAATAGCCTTTCTATGGCCCACTGAATGAGAGAGAGAGGTGGCACACCCAGGAGTCAAGACTGGCACACAAGCTGAAAGGGCAATATTACTCTCCCACTGTTTTTTTATGTATTTTTTGTTTTTTAAGGGAGACTTTAGAAACCAAATAATATTAAAAAAAAAACAAACAAAAAAAGGCTTTCTATGGCCCACAATTAGAGAGAGAGAGGTGGCACACCCAGGAGTCAAGACTGGCGCACAAGCTGAAAGGGCAATATTACTCTCCCACTGTTTTTTTAAGTTTTTTTTTTTTTCAGGGAGACTTTAGAAACCAAATAATATTAAAAAAACCAAAAAAATAAATAGCCTTTCTATGGCCCACAATTAGAGAGAGAGAGGTGGCACACCCAGGAGTCAAGACTGGCGCACAAGCTGAAAGGGCAATATTACTCTCCCACTGTTTTTTTAAGTTTTTATTTTTTATTTTCAGGGAGACTTTAGAAACCAAATAATATTAAAAAACCCAAAAAAATAAATAGCCTTTCTATGGCCCACTGAATGAGAGAGAGAGAGGTGGCACACCCAGGAGTCAAGACTGGCACACAAGCTGAAAGGGCAATATTACTCTCCCACTGTTTTTTTATGTATTTTTTGTTTTTTAAGGGAGACTTTAGAAACCCAATAATATTTAAAAAAAAAAAAAAAAAAAGGCTTTCTATGGCCCACAATTAGAGAGAGAGAGGTGGCACACCCAGGAGTCAAGACTGGCGCACAAGCTGAAAGGGCAATATTACTCT
Organism: Ranitomeya variabilis; assembly: GCF_051348905.1. NCBI lineage: Eukaryota > Metazoa > Chordata > Amphibia > Anura > Dendrobatidae > Ranitomeya > Ranitomeya variabilis. The sequence continues at coordinate 486,397,778 of NC_135235.1, forward strand.
CCCACTGTTTTTTAAGTTTTTTTTTTTTTCAGGGAGACTTTAGAAACCAAATAATATTAAAAAAACCAAAAAAATAAATAGCCTTTCTATGGCCCACAATTAGAGAGAGAGAGGTGGCACACCCAGGAGTCAAGACTGGCACACAAGCTGAAAGGGCAATATTACTCTCCCACTGTTTTTTTATGTATTTTTTGTTTTTTAAGGGAGACTTTAGAAACCCAATAATATTTAAAAAAACAAAAAAAAAAAGGCTTTCTATGGCCCACAATTAGAGAGAGAGAGGTGGCACACCCAGGAGTCAAGACTGGCGCACAAGCTGAAAGGGCAATATTACTCTCCCACTGTTTTTTTAAGTTTTTATTTTTTTATTTTCAGTAAGCCTTTAGAAACCAAATAATATTAAAAAAACCAAAAAAATAAATAGCCTTTCTATGGCCCACTGAATGAGAGAGAGAGGTGGCACACCCAGGAGTCAAGACTGGCACACAAGCTGAAAGGGCAATATTACTCTCCCACTGTTTTTTTATGTATTTTTTGCTTTTTAAGGGAGACTTTAGAAACCAAATAATATTAAAAAAAAAAAAAAAAAAAAAGGCTTTCTATGGCCCACAATTAGAGAGAGAGAGGTGGCACACCCAGGAGTCAAGACTGGCGCACAAGCTGAAAGGGCAATATTACTCTCCCACTGTTTTTTTAAGTTTTTTTTTTTTCAGGGAGACTTTAGAAACCAAATAATATTAAAAAAACCAAAAAAATAAATAGCCTTTCTATGGCCCACAATTAGAGAGAGAGAGGTGGCACACCCAGGAGTCAAGACTGGCACACAAGCTGAAAGGGCAATATTACTCTCCCACTGTTTTTTTATGTATTTTTTGTTTTTTAAGGGAGACTTTAGAAACCCAATAATATTTAAAAAAAAAAAAAAAAAAAAGGCTTTCTATGGCCCACAATTAGAGAGAGAGAGGTGGCACACCCAGGAGTCAAGACTGGCGCACAAGCTGAAAGGGCAATATTACTCTCCCACTGTTTTTTTAAGTTTTTTTTTTTTTATTTTCAGGGAGACTTTAGAAACCAAATAATATTAAAAAAAACAAAAAAATAAATAGCCTTTCTATGGCCCACTGAATGAGAGTGAGAGGTGGCACACCCAGGAGTCAAGACTGGCACACAAGCTGAAAGGGCAATATTACTCTCCCACTGTTTTTTTATGTATTTTTTGTTTTTTAAGGGAGACTTTAGAAACCCAATAATATTTAAAAAAAAAAAAAAAAAAGGCTTTCTATGGCCCACTGAATGAGAGAGAGAGGTGGCACACCCAGGAGTCAAGACTGGCACACAAGCTGAAAGGGCAATATTACTCTCCCACTGTTTTTTTTTTTTTTTTTTTCAGGGAGACTTTAGAAACCAAATAATAAGAAAAAAAATAAATAAATAAATAGGCTTTCTATAGCCCACTGAATAAGAGATAGCACACACAGCAGTGGCACACAAGCCCTGACTGAGGCCAATATTTTTCTACCACTGATTGATGTAGTGTTTTTGTGTTGAGGTAGAATTTAGAACACAAATCACGGAAAAAATAAATAGGCTTTCTATGGCCCACTCAGTGAGAGATGGCACACACAGGGATGGCACTGTAGCAGAAATGCCAATCTTAATCTCCCACAAAAAAAAAACAAAAAAAAAAAAACAGGGACTGTCCTACAATTACTATCTCCCTGCAGTAATCTAAGCCAGGTATGGCAGGCAGCAATAAGAGTGGACTGATGCACAAATTAAATAAAAAGTGTGGACAAACAAAAAAGATAGCTGTGCAGAAAGGAAGGAACAAGAGGATATGTGCTTTGAAAAAAGCAGTTGGTTTCCACAGTGGCGTACACACAGCAATACAGCTATCACGGAGCCTTCTAGGGCAGCCCAATGAGCTACAGCGCTGAGGAAAAAAAAAAAAAATAGCTTCCACTGTTCCTGCACACCGAAGGTGGTGTTGGACAGTGGAAATCGCTACAGCACAAGCGGTTTGGTGGTTAGTGGACCCTGCCTAACGCTCTCCCTGCTTCTGACGAAGCGGCAGCAACCTCTCCCTAAGCTCAGATCAGCAGCAGTAAGATGGCGGTCGGCGGGAACGCCCCTTTATAGCCCCTGTGACGCCGCAGACAGCAAGCCAATCACTGCAATGCCCTTCTCTAAGATGGTGGGGACCAGGATCTATGTCAACACGCTGCCCACACTCTGCGTTCACCTTCATTGGCTGAGAAATGGCGCTTTTCGCGTCATTGAAACGCGACTTTGGCGCGAAAGTCGCGTACCGCATGGCCGACAAGCACAGGGGTCGGATCGGGTTTCATGAGACGCCGACTTAGCCAAAAGTCGGCGACTTTTGAAAATGATCGACCCGTTTCGCTCAACCCTAATTAGCACTGCAAAAATGCTGCAAAACATTTTCTCAATTTTTGTGGTATTTTTTCCACTTTCTCATTGCTTTCTGTCGTTGAAAATATGCTAATACCCAAGAAAAAACTAAATGAGCATGTGCCCTGTAGTAAGTAATTACGTAAGAACTCATAGTAAAAAGTAATAGTTGTACCCAATTGGCACGGTGCTATCTCTAGTACTTAAAACTTACCTTATGTCAGCCAACCTCAATATAGATAAGGGCAGAGAAGGATACAGGCTCAAATGTTCAGACATCTGCCCATGGGAATCTACGGTATATAGAAATGCCTTGCTCAGAAAAGAGGGAGCCAGATCCAATTTATAAAGTTAACAAGAAACTACAGCAAAACCAAAGCAATGATTAGGAGCATAAGTTGTTATACATAGTGTCATAAGTCTGACAGGATGGTTCCACCTCCATCCTGGTCTGGTCAGGGTTAATTCTAGTCCGCCTCTCTTTGGTTCTGGGGCAGCTATTTAATGTTGGTAGTGTTAGTTGTCATCAAGTTCCCACCGCTGCACAGGGGGAATCTCGAACCATGTCTGTTGCAGTCTTCCATTCTCCTCCAGCCTCAGTGGAGTCTGCTCAGTGGAGACGTCGGTCCCAGCATCTGGCTCAGGCTGATACTGGATGACTGGTTACTACTGCCCTTCCAGGCTCTGTCGTTGCAGCCAGCAATATTCAGCAGCGAGCAGGTCTTTCTGGGACTAAGTCCCGCTTTTCCCATACTAAGCATGCCCACTGGACGACCTCCCATTGGAGGTCTGGGGTCACATGTTCAGGTCCTGTAGCAGCTCCTATTGGACCACCAGGAAGGTCCTTGTCTGCTACAGCTATAAAAGGTTTGCATGGCTGCACGGCCATGCACTAGTATCAACCTATGTTTTGAGCCTTGCTACTGTGTGGTCATGTTTGCATGAGGTCAGGGTTGGCTGAAATAAGCCCCTAGAATACCGGCACCTCCGGTGAGGAGTTTTGTGTGTTTGGATTCAGGTCTTAGCTGAAATAAGCCCCTAGCATACCGGCACCTCCGGTGAGGAGTTGTTTGTGTGCTATGCTGACTGCATAACCACAGATTTGCTCAGTTTGGTAGCTGTGTTCCTCTGTGAGGTTAACAGTGTTAGGGGTCGAGTTCCCGCCTCTGCACAGAGGGAATTTTGGGCCATCTCCGCTGCGGTCTCCCATTCTTCTCCAGTCGCAGTGGAGCCTGCTCAGCTGAGACATCAGTCCCAGCGTCTGGCTCAGCCTGATACTGTGCAGATGGTTACGGCTGCCTTTCCAGGCTCAGCCATTGTAGCCAGTACTGGTCAGTGGCGAGCAGACGTCTCTGGGACTAAGTCCTGCTTTTCCCCTTCTGAGCATGCTCGGGGTAAGACCTCTCATTGGAGGTCGGGGGTCACATGCTCAGGTACTGTGGCAGCTCCCATTGTTCCTCTAGGAAGGTCCTGAAGTTGCTCAGGTACTGCAGCAGCTCCCATTGGTCCTCTTGGAAGGTCCTGAAGTTGCTGTAGCTATAAAAGGTTCACATGGCCATGTGTTATGACCCCAATGGCAGAGGGTCTCAAAAGTACATACCAAGTCTGCAAACACAAAAAACCAGCTCATAGGGCAGTGGTAACTGGGCTGACCATATATCTAATCCTAGCACCACAAATAGCAGCAGCCGGGGAACGTGCCTACGTTGGTTCTAGACGTCTCGCGCCAGCCGGAGAGTTAACTAACCCTAGAAGGGAAAAGATAGACCTTTCTTGCCTCCAGAGAAAAGACCCCAAAAGTTGGATACAAGCCCCCAACAAATAATAACGGTGAGGTAAGGAGAAAAGACAAACGTAATAGCAGAATAATAGCAGAATATAGTAAGATGACTTATATGGTCAGCAAAAACCCTATCAAAATTTCCACGCTGGATATTCAAGAACCCCCGAACCGTCTAACGGCCCGGGGGGAGAACACCAGCCCCCTAGAGCTTCCAGCAAAATCAGGAATCACATCTAGTACAAGCTGGACAAAAAGTAAGAGCAAGCAAATAACCAAAAAACAAGGAAGCAGGACTTAGCTTAATTTTGCAAGATCCAAGACCAGCAGACAGAAGCAAACAGAAAGGAACTGATTACAACGATGCCAGGCACTGGACTGAGAAACCAGGAAGTTTATATAGCAACAACCCTGGACTAACGACCCAGGTGGGTGCCAAACTGAGGAAAGACAATCCCAGAGTCATATCACTAGTGACCACAAGAGGGAGCCAAAAAAGTCTAATTCACAACAGTACCCCCCCTTTAAGGAGGGGTCACCGAACCCTCACCAAGACCACCAGGGTGATCAGGATGAGCAGCGTGAAAGGCACGAACTAAATCGGCCATATGCACATCAGAGGCAACCACCCAGGAATTATCCTCCTGACCATAGCCCTTCCACTTGACCAGATACTGAAGCCTCCGCCTGGAGAGACGAGAATCCAAGATCTTCTCCACCACATACTCCAACTCGCCCTCAACCAACACCGGAGCAGGAGGCTCAACAGAAGGAACCACAGGTACAACGTACCGCCGCAACAAAGACCTATGGAACACGTTGTGAATGGCAAACGACACCGGAAGATCCAAGCGAAAGGACACAGGATTAAGGATTTCCAATATCTTGTAAGGACTGATGAAGCGAGGCTTAAATTTAGGAGAGGAGACCTTCATAGGAACAAATCGAGAAGACAGCCATACCAAATCCCCAACACGAAGTCGGGGACCCACACTGCGGCGGCGGTTGGCAAAACGCTGAGCCTTCTCCTGTGACAACTTCAAGTTGTCCACCACATGATTCCAGATCCGCTGCAACCTATCCACCACGGAATCTACCCCAGGACAGTCAGAAGGCTCCACATGTCCCGAGGAAAAACGAGGATGGAAACCAGAGTTGCAAAAAAATGGCGAAACCAAAGTAGCGGAACTAGCCCGATTATTAAGGGCAAACTCAGCCAACGGCAAGAAGGTCACCCAATCATCCTGATCTGCAGAAACAAAACACCTCAAATAAGCCTCCAGAGTCTGATTAGTTCGCTCCGTTTGTCCATTAGTCTGAGGATGAAAGGCAGACGAAAACGACAAATCAATGCCCATCTTAGCACAAAAGGATCGCCAGAACCTGGAAACAAACTGGGATCCTCTGTCAGACACAATATTCTCAGGAATGCCGTGTAAACGAACCACATTCTGAAAGAACAAAGGAACCAGATCGGAAGAGGAAGGCAGCTTAGGCAAAGATACCAAATGGACCATCTTGGAAAAGCGATCACATACCACCCAGATGACAGACATGCCCTGAGACACCGGAAGATCTGAAATGAAATCCATGGAAATGTGTGTCCAAGGCCTCTTCGGGACAGGCAAGGGCAAGAGCAACCCACTGGCACGAGAACAGCAAGGCTTAGCTCGAGCACAAGTCCCACAGGACTGCACAAATGACCGCACATCCCGTGACAAGGAAGGCCACCAAAAGGACCTAGCCACCAGATCTCTGGTGCCAAAAATTCCCGGATGCCCTGCCAACACCGAGGAATGAACCTCGGAAATGACTCTGCTGGTCCACTTATCAGGAACAAACAGTCTGTCAGGTGGACAAGAGTCAGGTCTACCAGCCTGAAATCTCTGCAACACACGTCGCAAATCCGGAGAAATGGCTGACAGGATAACTCCCTCTTTGAGAATACCAACTGGTTCTGTGACTCCAGGAGAGTCAGGCACAAAGCTCCTTGAAAGAGCATCAGCCTTCACATTCTTTGAACCTGGTAAATACGAGACCACAAAGTCAAAACGGGAGAAAAACAATGACCAGCGGGCCTGTCTAGGATTCAGGCGTTTAGCAGACTCGAGATACATCCTGGTAATCAGACAAATACTCAGGAACTTCCGAAGGAGTAGAGGAAGCAATAGACACCGGCGGGGAATCACCATGAATTCCCTGACAGCCCCAACTTGACACAGACATTGCCTTCCAATCCAAGACTGGATTATGGGTCTGTAACCATGGCAGACCCAAAACGACCAAATCATGCATTTTATGCAGAACAAGAAAACGAATCACCTCCCGATGTTCAGGAGTCATGCACATGGTTACCTGTGTCCAAAACTGCGGTTTATTTTCCGCCAATGGCGTAGCATCAATACCTCTAAGAGGGATAGGATTTACCAACGGCTCAAGAACAAAACCACAGCGCTTGGCAAACGACAGATCCATAAGACTCAGGGCAGCACCTGAATCCACAAACGCCATAACAGGGTAGGAGGACAATGAGCAAATTAAAGTCACAGACAAAATAAATTTAGGTTGCAAATTACCAATGGCGACAGGACTAACAACCCTAGTTAGGCGTTTAGAGCATGCTGATATAACATGTGTAGAATCACCACAGTAAAAACACAACCCATTCTGACGTCTATGATTTTTCCGTTCATTTCTAGTCTGAATTCTACCACATTGCATTAAATCAGGTGTTTGTTCAGACAACACCACCAGAGGATTCGCGGCTTTGCGCTCCCGCAAACGCCGGTCAATTTGAATAGACAGCGCCATGGAATCATTCAGACCTGTAGGAATGGAGAAACCCACCATCACATTCTTAATGGCTTCAGAAAGGCCATTTCTGAAATTTGCGGCCAGAGCACACTCATTCCACTGAGTAAGCACGGACCATTTCCGAAATTTTTGGCAATACACTTCAGCTTCATCCTGACCCTGAGAAATAGCCAGCAAGGCTTTTTCTGCCTGAATTTCAAGATTGGGTTCCTCGTAAAGCAATCCGAGCGCCAGAAAAAACGCATCAATATTTGCCAATGCCGGATCTCCTGGCGCTAGCGAGAAAGCCCAATCCTGAGGGTCGCCCCGTAAGAAAGAGATAACAATTTTTACTTGCTGAGCTGAGTCTCCAGATGAACGGGGTCTCAGAGATAGAAACAATTTACAATTATTCCTGAAATTCCTAAACTTAAATCGGTCTCCAGAGAACAGTTCAGGAATAGGTATTTTAGGTTCAGACATTGGACTACTGGTAACAAAATCTTGTATGCCCTGCACACGAGCAGCAAGCTGATCCACACTTGTAATCAAAGTCTGGACATTCATGTCTGCAGCAAGCACAAGCCACTCAGAGGTAAAGGGGAGGAAAAAAGAGAGGAAAGAAAAAAAAAAAACTCAGACTTTCCTTTCTTGTAATCCCACTTCTGCAATGCATTAGACATTCAACCTTGGCCTGGCATACTGTTATGACCCCAATGGCAGAGGGTCTCAAAAGTACATACCAAGTCTGCAAACACAAAAAACCAGCTCATAGGGCAGTGGTAACTGGGCTGACCATATATCTAATCCTAGCACCACAAATAGCAGCAGCCGGGGAACGTGCCTACGTTGGTTCTAGATGTCCCGCGCCAGCCGGAGAGTTAACTAACCCTAGAAGGGAAAAGATAGACCTTTCTTGCCTCCAGAGAAAAGACCCCAAAAGTTGGATACAAGCCCCCAACAAATAATAACGGTGAGGTAAGGAGAAAAGACAAACGTAAGAATGAACTAGATATTTAGCAAAGAGAGGCCCACTGACTAATAGCAGAATATAGTAAGATGACTTATATGGTCAGCAAAAACCCTATCAAAATTTCCACGCTGAATATTCAAGAACCCCCGAACCGTCTAACGGCCCGGGGGGAGAACACCAGCCCCCTAGAGCTTCCAGCAAAATCAGGAATCACATCTAGTACAAGCTGGACAAAAAGTAAGAGCAAGCAAATAACCAAAAAACAAGGAAGCAGGACTTAGCTTAATTTTGCAAGATCTAAGACCAGCAGACAGGAGCAAACAGAAAGGAACTGATTACAACGATGCCAGGCACTGGACTGAGAAACCAGGAAGTTTATATAGCAACACCCCTGGACTAACGACCCAGGTGGGTGCCAAACTGAGGAAAGACAATCCCAGAGTCATATCACTAGTGACCACAAGAGGGAGCCAAAAAAGTCTAATTCACAACAGCCATGCGCTAGTATCAGCTTATGTTATGAGCTTTAGCTACTCAGTGGTCTTGTCTGCTTGTGGTCAGGGTCCGGCTGAAATAAGCCACTAGAATACCGGCATCTGCGGTGAGGAGTTTGTATGGTGAATTCAGGGCTGGCGTAAAGCCATTAGAATTCTGGCTCCACCGGAGAGGAGGTGTTTGTGTGCTTGCTATTCCCTGACCACTGATTTCTTTTGCTCTGTTAGACAGCTGTGTTCCCCTGTGATGCTAACAAGGGCACAGCGTTTTCCCTTCTGTGCGACTCTGTGAAGTAACAGAGTTCGCTTCTATCGCCATATTGTGCCACCATTTGCTAGCAGCAGGTTGGTCTCCTGCACAGTGGACCACGGGCTGCGAACGCACCAATACTAATATCTAAATATACTTGGTGCATTCCGCCAGCCCTAACAAACAGGACACAGCGTTTCCCTATTGTCATGGCTAGGACAAGGTACCTGTATACTGTACTCTCAGGGTTAATGTTCTTAGCCTCTCTTTCAAGATGGGAGGGCTATTTATACTTAACCTGGTATCCTTGTCAGCTATAGGTTTTTCTGCATTCTGTATGCTTGACCTCTGAAGTGTGTGCTGGCTTGCTTTGTGTCTTGCTGTAACCTGTTTTATTCGATTTCCTGGATTACGGACTTCTGGCTTGGTTCTGACTATTCCCTGACTCTCCCTGTTGGTATCTTGTAATCTCCTGGCTAAGACCTTTGTTTGTTTCACTATTCTTTTATGCTTGTCCCTTCTCTGTTTCCCCGGTGTCTGGCTCTGCCCCTGACCACCTCCCACATGATCGTAGGTGCTTTTGCTTTACCTGATCACTCTGTCTCATGTGAAAGGTCCCCATGGTGTTCATGTTAGTTATCCGGTTTCTGGTCCAGCTCCGTTGCTGCTGGGTGCAGTTTCCCTGCAGCATTAATACCCGGGTATCGTGATACCTATCCAAGCGATTCTGTGAAGTAACAGAGTTCGCTAATACCGCCCCCAATTGCTAACAGCAGGTTCCTCTCCTGCACGGTGGACCCCGGGTTGCGAACGCACCTATTATTACATATATTTATACTCGGTGCGTTCTGCCATCCTTAACATAATACTAGCGCCAGGGTCTGGCTAGTGAATGGTGGATGATGAGCGTCTACAGCGGAACATCCAGCAGCTGGAGGGTAGGTTGGCGGCTCTTGAGCACGCAAGCTCAGCCATGGATTTAGGTGTCAGGTTCCCGCCGCTGGACAGAGGGAATTTCGAACCATATCTACTGTGGTCTCCCATTCTCCTCCAGCCATAGTGGAGCTCAGCGGAGACGTTGATCCCAGCATCTGGCTCAGTGTTGTGAATTAGACTTTTTGGCTCCCTCTTGTGGTCACTAGTGGTATGACTCTGGGATTGTCTTTTTTCTGTTTGGCACTCACCTGGGTCGTTAGTCCAGGGGTGTCGCTATATTAACTTCCTGGATCCTTAGTCCAGTGCCTGGCATCGTTGTAATCAGATCCTTCTGTTGCTCCTGTCTGCTGGTCCTGGCTCTTGCAAAATTAAGCTAAGTCTTGCTGCTTTGTTTTTTGAGTTACTTGCTTTGCTACTATTTTTGTCCAGCTTGTACTAAATGTGATTTCTGACCTTGCTGGAAGCTCTAGGGGGCTGGTGTTCTCCCCCCGGCCGTTAGACGGTTCGGGGGTTCTTGAATATCCAGCGTGGATATTTTAACCCCTTCCTGACATCGGACGTACTATCCCGTCGAGGTGGGGTGGGCCCCCATGACCACGGACGGGATAGTACGTCCAGCGCGATCGGCGGCGCTCACGGGGGGAGCGCGGCCGATCGCGGCCGGGTGTCAGCTGCCTATCACAGCTGACATCCGGCACTATGTGCCAGGAGCGGTCACGGACCGCTCCCAGCACATTAACCCCCGGCACACCGCGATCAAACATGATCGCGATGTGCCGGCGGTGCAGGGAAGCATCGCGCAGGGAGGGGGCTCCCTGCGGGCTTCCCTGAGCCCCCCGCAGCAACGCGATGTGATCGCGTTGCTGCGAGGGTCTTACCTCCCTCCCTGCCTGCTCCAGACCCGGATCCAAGATGGCCGCGGATCCGGGTCCTGCAGGGAGGGAGGTGGCTTCACAGAAGCCTGCTCAGAGCAGGCACTGTGAAGCAGCCTGCACTTCTCTCACTCAGATCGGTGATCTGTCAGAGTGCTATGCAAACTGGCAGATCACCGATCTGTATTGTCCCCCCCTGGGGCAAAGTAAAAAAGTAAAAAAAAAAATTTCCAAATGTGTAAAAAAAAAAAAAAAAAATATTCCAAAATAATGAAGAAAAAAAAAAAATATTATTCCCATAAATACATTTCTTTATCTAAATAAAATAAAAAAAACAATAAAAGTACACGTATTTAGTATCCGTAACGACCCGACCTATAAAACTGGCCCACTACTTAACCCCTTCAGTAAACACCGTAAGAAAAAAAAAAAAAAACGAGGCAAAAAACAACGCTTTATTATCATACCGCCGAACAAAAAGTGGAATAACACGCGATCAAAAAGACAGATATAAATAACCATGGTACCGCTGAAAGCGACATCTTGTCCCGCAAATAACGAGCCGCCATACAGCATGATCAGCAAAAAAATAAAAAAGTTATAGTCCTGAGAATAAAGCGATGCAAAAATAATTATTTTTTCCATAAAATAGTTTTTATCATATAAAAGCGCCAAAACATAAAAAAATAATATAAATGAGGTATCACTGTAATCGTACTGACCCGAAGAATAAAACTGCTTATCAATTTTACCAAACACGGAACGGTATAAACGCCTCCCCCAAAAGAAATTCATGAATAGCTGGTTTTTGGTCATTCTGCCTCACAAAAATCGGAATAAAAAGCGATCAAAAACTGTCACATGTCCGAAAATGTTACCAATAAAAACGTCAACTCGTCCCGCAAAAAACAAGACCTCACATGACTCTGTGGACCAAAATATGGAAAATTTATAGCTCTCAAAATGTGGTAACGCAAAAAATATTTTTTGCAATGAAAAGCGTCTTTCAGTGTGTGACGGCTGCCAATCATAAAAATCCGCTAAAAAACTCGCTATAAAAGTAAATCAAACCCCCCTTCATCACCCCCTTAGTTAGGGAAAAAAAAAATGTATTTATTTCCATTTTCCCATTAGGGCTAGGGTTGGAGCTAGGGTTAAGGCTACAGTTAGGGTTGGGGCTAAAGTTAGGGTTAGGGTTGGGGCTAAAGTTACGGTTAGGGTTTAGATTACATTTACGGTTGGGAATAGGGTTGGGATTAGGGTTAGGGGTGTGTCAGGGTTAGAGGTGTGGTTAGGGTTACTGTTGGGATTAGGGTTAGGGGTGTGTTTGGATTAGGGTTTCAGTTATAATTGGGGGGTTTCCACTGTTTCGGCACATCAGGGGCTCTCCAAACGCGACATGGCGTCCGATCTCAATTCCAGCCAATTCTGCGTTGAAAAAGTAAAACAGTGCTCCTTCCCTTCCGAGCTTTCCCGTGTGCCCAAACAGGGGTTTACCCCAACATATGGGGTAGCAGCATACTCGGGACAAATAGGACAACAACCTTTGGGGTCCAATTTCTCCTGTTACCCCTGGGAAAATACAAAACTGGGGGCTAAAAAATAATTTTTGTGGGAAAAAAAAATATTTTTTATTTTCACGGCTCTGCGTTATAAACTGTAGTGAAACACTTGGGGGTTCAAAGTTCTTACAACACATCTAGATAAGTTCCTTGGGGGGTCTAGTTTCCAAAATGGGGTCACTTGTGCGGGGCTTCTACTGTTTAGGTACATTAGGGGCTCTGCAAACGCAATGTGACGCGTGCAGACCATTCCATCTAAGTCTGCATTCCAAATGGCGCTCCTTCCCTTCCGAGCCCTCCCATGCATCCAAACGGTGGTTCCCCCCACATATGGGGTATCAGCGCACTCAGGACAAATTGGACAACAACTTTTGGGGTCCAATTTCTCCTGCTACCCTCGGGAAAATACAAAACTGGGGGCTAAAAAAATAATTTTTGTGAGAAAAAAATTTTTGTTTTATTTTTACGGCTCTGTATTATAAACTTCTGTGAAGCACTTGGTGGGTCAAAGTGCTCACCACACCTCTAGATAAGTTCCTTAGGGGGTCTACTTTCCAAAATGGTGTCACTTGTGGGGGGTTTCAATGTTTAGGCACATCAGGGGCTCCCCAAACGCAACATGGCGTCCCATCTCAATTCCAGTCAATTTTGCATTGAAAAGTAAAATGGCGCTCCTTCGCTTCCGAGCTCGGTCATGCGCACAAACAGTGGTTTACCCCCACATATGGGGTATCGGCGTACTCAGGACAAATTGTACAACAACTTTTGGGGTCCATTTTCTCCTGTTACCCTTGGTAAAATAAAACAAATTGGAGCTGAAGTAAATTTTTTGTGAAAAAAAGTTAAATGTTCATTTTTATTTAAACATTCCAAAAATTCCTGTGAAGCACCAGAAGGGTTAATAAACTTCTTGAATATGGTTTTGAGCACCTTGAGGGGTTCAGTTTTTAGAATGGTGTCACACTTGGGTATTTTCTATCATATAGACCCCTCAAAATGACTTCAAATGAGATGTGGTCCCTAAAAAAAAATGAGAAATTGCTGGTCAAATTTTAACCCTTATAACTCCCTAACAAAAAAAAATTTTGGTTCCAAAATTGTGCTGATGTAAAGTAGACATGTGGGAAATGTTACTTATTAAGTATTTTATGTGACATATCTCTGTGATTTAAGGGCATAAAAATTCAAAGTTGGAAAATTGCAAAATTTTCAAAATTTTCGCCAAATTTCCATTTTTTTTGCAAATAAACGCAGGTAATATCAAAGAAATTATACCACTATCATGAAGTACAATATGTCACAAGAAAACAATGTCAGAATCGCCAAGATCCGTTGAAGCGTTCCAGAATTATAACCTCATAAAGGGACAGTGGTCAGAATTGTAAAAATTGGCCCGGTCATTAACGTGCAAACCACCCTTGGGGGTGAAGGGGTTAATAGGGTTTTTGCTGACCATATAAGTCATCTTACTTATTCTGCTATTAGCTAGTGGGCCTCTCTTTGCTAAATACCTAGCTCATTCTTATGTTTGTCTTTTCCTCTTACCTCACCGTTATTATTTGTTGGGGGCTTGTATCCAACTTTTGGGGTCTTTTCTCTGGAGGCAAGAAAGGTCTTTCTTTTCCCTTCTAGGGTTAGTTAGTTCTCCGGCTGGCGCGAGACGTCTAGAACCAACGTAGGCACGTTCCCCGGCTACTTCTATTTGTGGTGCTAGGATTAGATATATGGTCAGCCCAGTTACCACTGCCCTATGAGCTGGTTTTTTGTGTTTGCAGACTTGGTATTGATTCCTGAGACCCTCTGCCATTGGGGTCATAACAGTATGCCAGGCCAACATTGAATGTTTAATGCATTGCAGAAGTGGGATATAAGAAAGGAAATTCTGAATTTTTTTTTTTTCCTCTCTTCCTCCCCTTTACCTCTCAGTGGCTTGAGCTTGCTGCAGACATGAATGTCCAGACCTTGATTACAAGTGTGGACCAGCTTGCTGCTCGTGTGCAAAGCATACAAGATTTTGTTACCAAGTAGTCCTATGTCTGAACCTAAGATACCTATTCCTGAACTGTTTTCTGGAGACCGATTTAAGTTTAGGAATTTCAGGGATAATTGTAAATTGTTTCTATCTCTGAGACCCCGTTCATCTGGAGACTCAGTTCAGCAAGATAAAATTGTTATCTCTTTTTTACGGGGCGACCCTCAGGATTGGGCTTTCTCGCTAGCGCCAGGAGATCCGGCATTGGCAAATATTGATGCGTTTTTTCTGGCGCTCGGATTGCTTTACGAGGAACCCAATCTTGAGGTTCAGGCAGAAAAAGCCTTGCTGGCTATTTCTCAGGGCCAGGATGAAGCTGAAGTGTATTGCCAAAAATTTCGGAAATGGTCCGTGCTTACTCAGTGGAATGAGTGTGCTCTGGCCGCAAACTTCAGAAATGGCCTTTCTGAAGCCATTAAGAATGTGATGGTGGGTTTCTCCATTCCTACAAGTCTGAATGATTCCATGTCGCTGGCTATTCAAATTGACCAGCATTTGCGGGAGCGCAAAACCGCTAATCCTCTGGTGGTGCTGTCTAAACAAACACCTGATTTGATGCAATGTGATAGAATTCAGACCAGAAATGAGCGGAAAAATCATAGACGTCAGAATGGGTTGTGTTTTTACTGTGGTGATTCTACACATGTTATATCAGCATGCTCTAAACGCCTAACAAGGGTTGTTAGTCCTGTCGCCATTGGTAATTTGCAACCTAAATTTATTTTGTCTGTGACTTTAATTTGCTCATTGTCCTCTTACCCTGTTATGGCGTTTGTGGATTCAGGTGCTGCCCTGAGTCTTATGGATCTGTCATTTGCCAAGCGCTGTGGTTTTGTTCTTGAGCCGTTGGTTAATCCTATCCCTCTAAGGGGTATTGATGCTACGCCATTGGCGGAAAATAAACCGCAGTTTTGGACACAGGTAACCATGTGCATGACTCCTGAACATCGGGAGGTGATTCGTTTTCTTGTTCTGCATAAAATGCATGATTTGGTCGTTTTGGGTTTGCCATGGTTACAGACTCATAATCCAGTCTTGGATTGGAAGGCAATGTCTGTGTCAAGTTGGGGCTGTCAGGGAATTCATGGTGATTCCCCGCCGGTGTCTATTGCTTCCTCTACTCCTTCGGAAGTTCCTGAGTATTTGTCTGATTATCAGGATGTGTTCAGCGAGTCCAGGTCCAGTGTTCTGCCTCCTCATAGGGACTGTGACTGTGCCATAGATTTGATTCCAGGTAGCAAATTTCCTAAGGGAAGACTATTTAATCTGTCTGTACCTGAGCATGCCGCGATGCGTTCGTATATCAAGGAATCTCTGGAGAAGGGGCATATCCGTCCTTCCTCTTCCCCTCTTGGTGCAGGATTCTTTTTTGTGGCCAAGAAGGACGGATCTTTGAGACCTTGTATTGACTATCGGCTTTTGAATAAAATCACTCTTAAATTTCAGTATCCTTTGCCTTTGTTGTCAGACTTGTTTGCCCGAATTAAAGGTGCCAAGTGGTTCACCAAGATAGATCTTCGTGGTGCGTACAACCTTGTGCGCATTAAGCGAGGAGATGAATGGAAAACCACGTTTAATACGCCCGAAGGTCATTTTGAGTACTTGGTGATGCCTTTTGGGCTCTCTAATGCTCCTTCATTGTTTCAGTCCTTTATGCATGATATTTTCCGGAAGTATCTGGATAAATTTATGATCGTTTATCTGGATGATATTCTGGTTTTTTCTGATGACTGGGACTCGCATGTAGAGCAGGTCAGGATGGTGTTTCAGGTTTTGCGTGAGAATGCTGTATTTGTTAAGGGCTCAAAGTGTCTCTTTGGAGTACAGAAGGTTCCCTTTTTGGGGTTTATTTTTTCCCCTTCTGCGGTGGAGATGGACCCAGTCAAGGTCCGTGCTATTCATGATTGGACTCAACCCACGTCAGTTAAGAGTCTTCAGAAGTTCTTGGGTTTTGCTAACTTCTACCGTCGTTTTATTGCTAATTTTTCTAGCATTGCTAAACCTTTGACGGATATGACCAAGAAAGGTTCTGATGTTGCTAACTGGGCTCCTGCAGCCGTGGAGGCTTTCCAGGAGTTGAAGCGCCGGTTTACTTCAGCGCCTATTTTGTGCCAGCCTGATGTCTCACTTCCCTTTCAGGTTGAAGTGGATGCTTCTGAGATTGGGGCAGGGGCCGTTTTGTCACAGAGAGGCCCTGGTTGCTCTGTGATGAGACCTTGTGCCTTTTTCTCGAGGAAGTTTTCGCCTGCTGAGTGGAATTATGATGTTGGCAATCGGGAGTTGTTGGCCATGAAGTGGGCATTTGAGGAGTGGCGTCATTGGCTCGAGGGTGCTAAGCATCGTGTGGTGGTCTTGACTGATCACAAAAATTTGATGTATCTCGAGTCTGCTAAACGCCTGAATCCTAGACAGGCCCGCTGGTCATTGTTTTTCTCCCGTTTTGACTTTGTGGTCTCGTATTTACCAGGTTCAAAGAATGTGAAGGCTGATGCTCTTTCAAGGAGCTTTGTGCCTGACTCTCCGGGAGTCGCAGAACCAGTTGGTATTCTTAAAGAGGGAGTTATCTTGTCAGCCATTTCTCCGGATTTGCGACGTGTGTTGCAGAGATTTCAGGCTGGTAGACCTGACTCTTGTCCACCTGACAGACTGTTTGTTCCTGATAAGTGGACCAGCAGAGTAATTTCCGAGGTTCATTCCTCGGTGTTGGCAGGGCATCCGGGAATTTTTGGCACCAGAGATCTGGTGGCTAGGTCCTTTTGGTGGCCTTCCTTGTCACGGGATGTGCGGACGTTTGTGCAGTCCTGTGGGACTTGTGCTCGAGCTAAGCCTTGCTGTTTGCGTGCCAGCGGGTTGCTCTTGCCCTTGCCTGTCCCGAAGAGGCCTTGGACACACATTTCCATGGATTTCATTTCAGATCTCCCGGTGTCTCAGGGCATGTCTGTCATCTGGGTGGTATGTGATCGCTTTTCTAAGATGGTCCATTTGATACCTTTGCCTAAGCTGCCTTCCTCTTCCGATCTGGTTCCTGTGTTCTTTCAGAATGTGGTTCGTTTACACGGCATTCCTGAGAATATTGTGTCTGACAGAGGATCCCAGTTTGTTTCCAGGTTCTGGCGATCCTTTTGTGCTAGGATGGGCATTGAGTTGTCGTTTTCGTCTGCCTTTCATCCTCAGACTAATGGACAAACGGAGCGAACTAATCAGACTCTGGAGGCTTATTTGAGGTGTTTTGTTTCTGCGGATCAGGATGATTGGGTGACCTTCTTGCCGTTGGCTGAGTTTGCCCTTAATAATCGGGCTGGCTCCGCTACTTTGGTTTCGCCATTTTTGTGCAACTCTGGTTTCCATCCTCGTTTTTCCTCGGGACATGTGGAGCCTTCTGACTGTCCTGGGGTAGATTCTGTGGTGGATAGGTTGCAGCAGATCTGGAATCATGTGGTGGACAACTTAAAGTTGTCACAAGAGAAGGCTCAGCGTTTTGCCAACCGCCGCCGCGGTGTGGGTCCCCGACTTCGTGTTGGGGATTTGGTATGGCTGTCTTCTCGATTTGTTCCTATGAAGGTCTCCTCTCCTAAATTTAAGCCTCGCTTCATCGGTCCTTACAAGATATTGGAAATCCTTAATCCTGTGTCCTTTCACTTGGATCTTCCTGTGTCGTTTGCCATTCACAACGTGTTCCATAGGTCTTTGTTGCGGCGGTACGTTGTACCTGTGGTTCCTTCTGTTGAGCCTCCTGCTCCGGTGTTGGTTGAGGGCGAGTTGGAGTACGTGGTGGAGAAGATCTTGGATTCTCGTCTCTCCAGGCGGAGGCTTCAGTATCTGGTCAAGTGGAAGGGCTATGGTCAGGAGGATAATTCCTGGGTGGTTGCCTCTGATGTGCATGCGGCCGATTTAGTTCGTGCCTTTCACGCTGCACATCTTGATCGCCCTGGTGGTCTTGGTGAGGGTTCGGTGACCCCTCCTTAAGGGGGGGGTACTGTTGTGAATTAGACTTTTTGGCTCCCTCTTGTGGTCACTAGTGGTATGACTCTGGGATTGTCTTTTTTCTGTTTGGCACTCACCTGGGTCGTTAGTCCAGGGGTGTCGCTATATTAACTTCCTGGATCCTTAGTCCAGTGCCTGGCATCGTTGTATTCAGATCCTTCTGTTGCTCCTGTCTGCTGGTCCTGGCTCTTGCAAAATTAAGCTAAGTCTTGCTTCTTTGTTTTTTGAGTTACTTGCTTTGCTACTATTTTTGTCCAGCTTGTACTAAATGTGATTTCTGACCTTGCTGGAAGCTCTAGGGGGCTGGTGTTCTCCCCCCGGCCGTTAGACGGTTCGGGGGTTCTTGAATATCCAGCGTGGATATTTTAATAGGGTTTTTACTGACCATATAAGTCATCTTACTTATTCTGCTATTAGCTAGTGGGCCTCTCTTTGCTAAATACCTAGCTCATTCTTATGTTTGTCTTTTCCTCTTACCTCACCGTTATTATTTGTTGGGGGCTTGTATCCAACTTTTGGGGTCTTTTCTCTGGAGGCAAGAAAGGTCTTTCTTTTCCCTTCTAGGGTTAGTTAGTTCTCCGGCTGGCGCGAGACGTCTAGAACCAACGTAGGCACGTTCCCCGGCTACTTCTATTTGTGGTGCTAGGATTAGATATATGGTCAGCCCAGTTACCACTGCCCTATGAGCTGGTTTTTTGTGTTTGCAGACTTAGTATTGATTCCTGAGACCCTCTGCCATTGGGGTCATAACAGCTCAGGCTGATACTGGACGACTAGTTACTACTGCCCTTCCAGGCTCTGTCATTGTAGCCAGCAATGTTCAGCAGCGTGCAGGTCTTTCTGGGGCTAAGTCCTGCTTTTCCCATACTGAGCATGCCCACGGGACGACCTCCCATTGGAGATCTGGGGTCACATGCTCAGGTCCTGTAGCAGCTCCTATTGGACCATATAGCTGTCACAGCTATAAAAGGTTTGCATGGCCGCACGGCCATGCGCTAGTATCAACCTATGTTTTGAGCTTTACTATTGTGTGGTCATGTTTGTATAAGGTCAGGGTTGGCTGAAATAAGCCCCTAGAATACCGGCACCTCCGGTGAGGAGTTGTTTGTGTGCTATGCTGACTGCATGACCACAGTTTTGCTCAGTGTGGTAGCGTCTCCCTAGCCTAGTGATTCTGTGAAGTAACAGCGTTCGCTAATACCGCCATATAGCGCCACCAATTGCTAGCAGCAGTTACTCTCCTGCCCGATGGACCCCGGGTTGCGAACGCACCTAATGTTACATATATTTATACTCGGTGCATTCCACCAACCATAACAGGTAGTTCCTGGGTTTGGTTTCGGTGATACTTCCGTATACTCGGCTTGTGGTTGCTGGACCCAGGTTACTCGTCCGTAATCATTGTGACTCTGTGCATGTGAGCTTTTGTTGTGCATGACACAGTTTGTCCCCTGACTTTTGCCTCTGTATCCTGCATTGTACTGCCCTGTCCTTCCTGGTAATCTGATCCCTTAGCTTGTATCGGTTTACTCTTTGTCTTATCCCTAGGTTCCAAGATCTTGTCTGCTTTTTGACCCTCTGCTCTTCTTTGACTACATTTACATTCTGTGCCCTGTACTCCGCGCTCCCAGCTGCCTTCCCTGGTCGCACGCTCGTTGACTCCACCCCCTGTCATCACGTGACTGCTTTATTCCAGGTCCTGTGCTCACTGTTTAGTCTCAGGTCCTTGTGCCTGCGTGCCTTGTTCCCCCACTCCCTGCGTTCGTTCCGGTGCCCTCTGATAGTGTCCCCTAGGCTGCGTCGGTGACACCATCGGTGTCATTACACATACCCTGTGTAGGAGCACATTCACACTGTGAGCATTTCACAGACAAAACCCAAGATAAAAACGAATTGAGCAAATACTCTGTAGTAAGTAAATAATAATAGTACATGTAAATAACATAGGGTATTTAATTAACACTATTCTGATCAAAAAAGTGCAAAAGCCATTCCACTGTGATAAGGTTTGCTCAGTTGGGAAAGTCCTATCCTTTTCTCTAGTATTAAAACCTTACTTTGTGTCAGCTGACCTCAATGTAGGTAAGGGCAGGACAGTTGCCAACTGTTCAGACACCTGCCCATGGGAAGATATATATATATATATATATATATATATATATATATATATATATATATATATATATATAAAATGCCTAGCTCAGAAAGAGGGGGCCATGACCTTGTTTGTACAAAGTACAAGAAACTACATCAAAACCAAAGATATGAGCCACAGCATACATTGGTATATATACTCTGTGTAGTGCATGTATTCCAACTTATGCTGCAACTTAATTTTTGGGTGAAAATACACTGCAAAAACACTGAAAAATTTGACATGTTGCAGATTCAAAAAAGCCACAGTTCTCAAAGTCGGACAGGAAAGGAAATAAAAGAGTGGCCATGATATTTTTGAAATGTCACAGCTTTTGCTGGTACTGTAAAACACAGCTTCTTTTCTGCAAAAAAAACAACACTGCATAAAAGCTGCATATGAACATAGACTGAGCAGTCTTTATGTGGTTTTCTAGGATTACGTATTAACCCCTTAATGACAGCCAATACGTCTTTTAACTGACCTGAGATATAAGAGAATAGCATCCACATACAGGTGACAATCCAGCAGCTGTCGGTTGTGCAGTATAGCTGACAACTTGCTGTATTAGCCACGATCAGTATTTGCACCTTCCAAATCTGTTTAACCCCTTAGATGCTGCTGTCAATAGTGATTACATCATTATAAATGGTTAACAGAGTGTGGGGGCTTCCTATTTATCCAAACTGGTGCCCTCAGATCATGATTTTGTGGTCCTGATGTTTGCCATGGCAATTCATGACCAAATAGTGGCCTTAGAGTCTGACGGCTGTAGTAATCTGTTCAGAAGTTAGAGGCATTTAGGTGGTAAAAATACACATTTTCATTTCTGTCATGCCACTTTGCATTAATTCCTGTAAAGCACCTGAAGAGTTAATAAACTACCTGACTGCAGTTTTCAGTATGTCTGGAGGTGCTGTTTTTAAAATGGTATCACGTTTGGGGGTTTCCCAATATATGGGACCCCTAAAGTCACTTTAAACATGGATAAGTCCCTAAAAAAATAAATTTTGTAAATTTCCTTGAAAAAATGAAAAATTGCTGCTACATTTTTAAACCTCCTAAAATGCTAACAAAATAAAATAAAATTTTACAAATGGTGGTGATGTAAAGCAGACATGTGGGAAATGTTATTTATTAATGGTTTGCTATGGTATGACTATCTGGATTAAAGGGATGATCATTCAAATTTAGAAAATTGCTAATTTTTTACCATTTTTCTCAAATTTTTGATATTTTTTACAAATAAACACATAACATATTGACCCAAATTTACCATTATCATAAAGTATAATGTGTCACGAAAAAACAGTCTCAAAATCACTGGGATTTGTTGAAGCGTTCTACAGTTATTACCACATAAAGTGACACTGGTCAGATTTCAAAAATTTGGCTCCGTCACTAAGGGGTTAATGACCTATTTGCCAATTTTCTTCCAGGCACATCATTGCTCTTACTGGAGGGCTGAGCCAATAATTTGATTTCCTAAGAAACCTCTCTAATTTGGCATTCACCAATAAAATGAAATAAATATGCAGGAGGGGCTACGTCCCTGTTCCTACCACTAGGGGGTGCTCAGGCATGCCCTATTCCTGGGATACTTCTGAAGGTGAAGATGCTGGGGTTGTCACCGTTGCCTTTTCTCCTGAATCAGCCCTCCGCCTGTTCTCTTCCTCCACCCAGGGAAGAGGAGCACTACTGTGCACCGCAGTATACCAACCCAATGAACAAGGCAACACAAACAAGTGTGACCTGAAAATACTAAGCATACAAATATTCACTCAGATATAACAGAGGAATGCACCGGGGAGTGAAGGACGGAGAATAACCAAAAAGAGAAGGGAAGGGAATTATCACACTTACAAACCACACAGCTGTCACAGATAACTCCTCCAAACTCCTTCTCATATAAACACCTCTCCTCCAAGCCATGTAGCAAAACTAAGCTCTGACTTGGGTTTGAATCAGGACCCAGATTATAAAGGGGATGGGAGTGGCTAACCAAGCTCAGCTGAGAGCTCATACTCCCAGAATTTTCAACATGACCAATTAATCCCTGTTCTGCCAAAAGAAATAAACACCATTTAAAAAGAAGTGCTTCTTTTCAGCGTAGGAGTATGAGCAATCAGACGCTGCGATCTTCTGGCTCCTCTCTGTTGTGGTGACCTCGTGACAGCCAGGGTTTCTGTACATACGTAGATGACTGGCTGGATATAAAGCAACTTTCTTCTAGATGACTGGAGAAAGAATTGTTACATTCACAGTTTGGCCTCTGAGATATTTGCATGGCTGTTGCAGTGGTCACAAATACTTTGAAATTGTAAGGCTTCGTTCACACTTGTTTTTTCACATTTTGATTATCTGTTCTATTTTACTAATAGACAAATGGAATGAATGTCAAAAAGAGATTTGTTGAATAACTGATGCAAATGGAAGTAGAAGCTTCGCATTGATTATTATGTGGTATGACTGGGTTTAAAAGTTCATCATGCAGACCTTAACACATAACAGATTCTGCTTCCATTTGCATCAGTTTTGCAAAAGATCCGTTTTCGACATTCATTTTTCTGAAAAACAGAACAGACAACACAGTATATCAAAATTATAGTGAGAACGTAGACTATGGGATCAATGACTTCAGAAACAAACTAAATGATCACATATTTCCATGATTTTCCAAATCTACTTGGAGTGGAAAGAAAAAGTATAGAGAGAAGAAGGGGGAAGAGGAGCGAGAGAGGAATGACTAGAGAGTGGGAGATGGAAAGGGGGAGAGAGGGAGAGAGAGAGAAGGAAGGAAACAAGGAAGGAAGGAGAGGAGGGAGTTGGGGATGGACGGAGGATGAACTGAAGAAGGGATGGGGTAGTTGGAAGGAAGGGAGGAAGGGTAGGGGAGAAGAAGGAAGGAAAGAAGGAAAGAATGAATCCCCAGCTTTTCCCTCACTGCTCTTACAGTTCCAGTTGGTACTGAAGGTCAATAGCCGAGAATTAGGGAGCTTATTATCACTAATTTAAATTAATGTTTTGGTTATTAAATAAGACATCTGCTTTGCATCTGTAAACAGCACCACTTGTCACCATGGACTTGATCAGTATTGCTGTTCAGATATTCAAGTGAACATTACGTAATGTTATTAGGACGTCTTGTAGATGGCTTAACTTAAAGAAGATTAAGTCTCTTTAAGAAAATAAATCAATATATAAAAATAGAATGTATTTCCCTTCAATATGGTTGTGTTAAAGTCAAGTGTTTACTTATGAAGCACCTTTCCATCTAAAAGCATAAACCACATTAAATTTGCAGGGTACACTGAGCCTCCCAGATATAAGTAAACACAGCGGAGCTTCAGGCTTTGTCCTTCTCGCTTTGTTTGAATGATGTGTTGTTCTTGTACTCATAGAGGGTACAATAATAAAAGCATCTCTCCATTATTAAAACCTTTTAAGGCAGCATGGAGCATAAATAAAGTGTTTACATTCTTGTGCACACAAATCTCATTGTGCTTTTTCATTCTCCATTTTTTTTGTACTTTGTTTCATAGAAACGAGGAAATAACAGGTTAGGGAGGTTTAGTTTCAGAAGAGAATGGTGCATAAGATTTACATGGTAATTATAACAAGCTCGTAATTATATACTGAATATATTCATTAGTCTTCTTAGTCCATTTTTTTACAGTCTTACTGGATTTGAAGCTTGCTAAATGAACATGCCACTCCTATTCCATGAAATCATCACAATCTGACAGTTCCTTCCAGACAGGATTCACACAACATTACATGGGTGGCCTATGTGCACCATCAGTGTAAAACCCGTTGAATAGAAGCTATGCTTCTCTCATTGGACATCGAAAAGGTCTTTGACACTATTTCTTGCTCTGTCTTCTTGCTGTGCTGGAGAATTATGGGTTTCATCCAAATTCATAGCTGTACCATCCAACTCCTGCATTTTTGAAATATATTGGCTTTTATTCTCATTTACCCATCTGCCCACTCTCCCAAATACTTTTAATCCTTGAGCAGGAGCTCCTTGCTATTCATTTTATCGCTATTCATTTTAACCATGACATCAGATTACTTCAGCGTCTCACAAGCTGTGGCTTTAGTAGTTGAAATTTTCTTTCCACATATTCTTTACCTAACCTTCTTAGGATCCTATCTGCTTTTGGGTCAGTCTCCAGATTATTCACTAAAGGGAATCTGTCAGGAGGTTTTTGCTACCTCATCTGAGAGCAGCCAGATGTAGGCAAATAGACCCTGATTCCAGTGATGTGTCACTTAGTTTACTGTTACAATCAGAGTTCTTAGATGTAGAATTCAGCATAGCTGAGAAATCTGTGAGCAGGCGCTGGACCTCGCTGACCTTTCCCGGCACCTGCAGTACTTTGCTCTGCCCTCAACAGGGCAGATAAGTACGCCTGCGCAGGAGCGCGATGCCGAGGAGTCTGTGTGGGTGACGCAGGGATGCGTTATGCACATGAAGCAAGCGAGAGGGCAGCATCACAATAAGATGGGAGGCGCCAGACCAAGAAAAGCAACACTCCTCGGACCGGACCGCCCTGCAGGTGAGTATAATAAATGTTATTTTTCTTCTCTTCCAGGTCAGGTTGGGGGCAGATTGTCACGATATTGTATGAAATATAATAGAAGTGTTAGTCGCTCATTGCCAGCACCTATAGTGGGCGCTGACCCCCCTTCCCTTTACATCAGGGTTTAGCTTTTCTTTTCAATGTGTGTGGGGGAGATTTTATTGCCTCTAGCTCTGAGAGCAAAGGAATTTACGACCGGCATAGCTGCAGTGGAAAGTTGGGCTAGCAGAAACTGGTCTGATCTCCCTTTTAAAACATGAGGCTCTTTGTTCTGTTTTAGTAAGATATTGGGCCAACGGTTTTGTCTAGGAAAATGATGGGTCCAGTTTGTGAATCTCCATCGACGGTTCTATCAGCCACGATAAACACGGGCTTCTAGTTCAAACAGGGACAAAATACAGATTTCTCTGGAACTGAGTGTCTCTACTAGCCCGAATTTAGCATCTATAGAGAGCAAATGTTAATTCAAGATGAATGCTGGGTGTGTTATGATTCTGACATGTTCGGTAGTGGAGATACAGGCATTAGACAAACTGGTGTTAAATTTACTAAGACTGAAGAGATGGGAGGGACTGTGTAAACCAGCCCTGTTGGTCATGTCACGGGCTGCGGTTTATAAGTTTCTGCAGGCTCCCAGCAGTTAGTTTTTTTCACCTGAAGAGCCCGGACTGCCAGTCCTGATGCATTGGGACATATGGGAACTCCACCCACTAGCCTGGTTGCCTGAAATGAACTGAGAACATGTGAGTTTTACCTTTTCTCATTTAATCCTTTTATTTTATAATTACCGTATATACTCGAGTATAAGCCGAGATTTTCAGCCCAAATTTTTGGGCTGAAAGTGCCCCCTCGGCTTATACTCGAGTCACGGTCTGTGGCAGGGTCGGCGGGTGAGGGGGAGAGGGCGCTGAGGCATACTTACCTAGTCCCGGCGATCCTGTCGCTCCCCCTGCCCGTCCCACGGTCTCCGGGTGCCGCAGCTCTTCCCCTGAGCGGTCACGTGGGACCGCTCATTAGAGAAATGAATAGGCTGCTCCACCTCCCATAGGGGCGGAGCCGCCTATTCATTTCTCTAATGAAGCGGTGCCGGTGACCGCTGATAGAGAAAGAGGCTGCGGCACCGAAGACAGGCAGGGGAAGGAGCGGGACGCCGGGAGCAGGTAAGTATGACATATTCACCTGTCCTCGTTCCACACGCCGGGCGCTGTCTCCATCTTCCCGGCGTCTCTCTGCACTGACTGTGCAGGCAGAGGGCGCGATGACGCATATAGTGTGCGCGCTGCCCTCTGCCTGATCAGTCAGTGCGGAGAGACGCCGGGAAGATGGCGCCGAGGAGCTGCAGGCAAGACAGGTGAGTATGTGTTTTATTATTTTTATTGCAGCAGCAGCAACAGCTATGGGGCAATAATGTACGGTGCAGAGCACTATATGGCACAGCTATGGGGCAATAATGGACGGTGCAGAGCACTATATGGCACAGCTATGGGGCAATAATGGTGCAGAGCACTATATGGCACAGCTATGGGGCAATAATGGACGGTGCAGAGCACTATATGGCACAGCTATGGGGCAATAATGGTGCAGAGCACTATATGGCACAGCTATGGGGCAATAATGGTGCAGAGCACTATATGGCACAGCTATGGGGCAATAATGGACGGTGCAGAGCACTATATGGCACAGCTATGGGGCAATAATGGTGCAGAGCACTATATGGCACAGCTATGGGACAATAATGGTGCAGAGCACTATATGGCACAGCTATGGGGCAATAATGGTGCAGAGCACTATATGGCACAGCTATGGGACAATAATGGTGCAGAGCACTATATGGCACAGCTATGGGGCAATAATGGACGGTGCAGAGCACTATATGGCACAGCTATGGGGCAATAATGGTGCAGAGCACTATATGGCACAGCTATGGGACAATAATGGTGCAGAGCACTATATGGCACAGCTATGGGGCAATTATGAACGGTGCAGAGCACTATATGGCACAGCTATGGGGCAATAATGGTGCAGAGCACTATATGGCACAGCTATGGGGCAATAATGAACGGTATGGAGCATCTATTTTTATTTTTGAAATTCACCGGTAGCTGCTGCATTTTCCACCCTAGGCTTATACTCGAGTCAATAAGTTTTCCCAGTTTTTTGTGGCAAAATTAGGGGGGTCGGCTTATACTCGGGTCGGCTTATACTCGAGTATATACGGTACCTTGTACATTTTCAATTGTCTCATATTGTAACATCTTTCTATGCCTTTTTGTAAACACTGCTTTAAACTTTCGGAGTAAAATATATAAATTACTATTTCGTTCTTCCTGTTCTAAAATGTACCTTAAGCCTTCTGACGGGAATTACGCTACTGTTTTGGGTTAGCTTTGGACCCATTTAATTGAAGCTGGTGGCAGCATACCGTTGTACTGGGTAGTTGGGAGTCGTTGTAGCGACTGCGGCGTTGATAATTATTGTTCCTGCCTGAGCGGGAGTATTTATATCGCCTCGCTGCAGCGTGCCCAATAGCCAGTACATAGCAGGCAGCCTTTCTGGCGACTAATAATCCTAGGTGCAGTACCTAATCTGACCTGAGGGTAAGGGGGGGACCAGAGAGCTGCAGGTTTCAAGTGGAACTGTATGCGGGATAATCATAAATCCCTGCAGTTCATGGTATATTGAAGAGCAGTGGGATACCTAAAATAAGCCCCTGCTGTAAACTAAGAGGTCAATAACCTTGTGTGTGTTTTTTTCATCACATTGTAGCAGTGGAGGGATAACTAAGATAAGCCCCCTGCACATGTGATAGCCGTCTGTTGGCCTAAAGTCACCCCAATCCGTGACGTAGGGGTGACGGTCACGGTGTGAATCGTGACATATTGGTGGCAGTGGTGAGGATTCGTGACACAGATATACAGCATTACAGAATGATGTATATCAGCCCTGTTGGCCAAAACTGGTGACAGGTGACCTTTAACTTCTTACACCTCCCTTTATGCAGAAAACTATTCCCCACTTCTTAGACATTGCCATTGGCTGCTGGAAGACTGGGCAAAATATCACATATTTTGGCTAGGTAGAATCAATGAGTTGAGGATATCTTTTTGCCCAAATGATTGCATTTTTTCAGGGTTCTTACTGTCATGGTCACTTACTTTTTACAAATGGTTCAATGCATGAAATTGAAGTTTGTTTCACCAGATGCTACTTCGGTACATGAACTCAAGTATCCAAATCACAAACATTTCGACTTGTGACCGAACCTCCAATACGGGGGGACCGGAAAAATGTGAGCGAAGTCAAACGTTCAGAAGTCTGCAATGACATAGACTGACTGCAAACTTTGCTTTCAAATTCGGATAACCCCTTTTAAGATCAGATCCCATGCTACTTTGAATTGATAATTGATTACTGTCTATACAAAATACAATAAAAATCTATTGTAAAAAATAAAAATCATCACAATCTGCTCAGTCTGAAACCAAGTGAAATGGGAACATTTTGATCACATAAATCAAAACTAAAAAACATGTCATATACTGTATGTATGACATCCTTGAACATTTTATGATATGTATAGGAGTGCACACAAGCAATTTACGTAATACAGTAAAGTAACAATAATAAAAAAAAGCTAAGTATAAAAAAAATTAATGGAAGAGTTATTAGGAAACCGGTAACTAGAGAGGTGGGGACAATGTTAAAATCAGCTTACAAAAGCATAGTCAGGGGGTAGGCAGGTTCAAGTTTTGGCTTTAGTTTTCTACATAACCAGAAACACATGGGCCACTTGCACATTGAACAAGTCTGTAGGAACCTGTTCACACCACCAGAATGCTTGAAGACACAAAAGAGCACAGTGAGGTCAAAAATACTCTGTTGTAAAAAAAAAAAAAAAAAAAACCACAGTAATCAGCAAGTGCTAGTCAAAAGATGTAAAGAAAACAGGGTATTTAGTTGATACGTTTTTTTGCAAAAAAAGCTGGGAGGGAGCACCTCTGTGTCGGGACTACATCAACTCTGCTTCCCATACATTGTCAGGATTGATGGAAGACCTAGAGGTCGAACCCCCACTTATAATAAAATATGGCATGTTGTAGTAATGTGAGATCACTTTATGAGATGGGAAACAGCATTTCATTTTTTTATTTAAAGGAACTTTTTAATAATAATATACAAGTAGAGTCCAAATTTATACAAAACTTATTTTACAGCTCGTATACGTAATCAAATAATTGTACATAGTATATAAACAGTGTTGCAATAAAGACATACATTATTCATAATCACCTGTGGAAGTCTCTCATTCTGGTACGAAATCTCACCTCAGATAGAAACTATGCACTTGCTGCAGTATAAAATAAGTGATCAAAAAGGGAAAGGGAGGGGCAACAGTTCTGTGTTGATTTGAAATATCGATAGTGTGAGATAGCGCTTACTGAGTGTTGGGGGACACTCGCTTGGCAACAGGATAAACGCAGACAGGCATGGTTTTCCACATAAACAGTCTATTTTCGTCTATTCAGACATCATAAACCATACCGTAGGCCATGTTGCACATCACAGGCCTACACATAGTCCATAGCACTTAATAGTATATGGCTTTAACTCGCAGTCACTAAACACAAGACATTAAGTTGCAGGCACTACACATGTTGGACCTTACTAAGTCCAGTTACCATAGGTGACCGCACAGTTCATTAACTGACCCCCTGTCAGTGCACACAGTTCCCCGTACTCTGGGTTCTTTCAGGAGCTCCGGCTCCACATGCTGAATCCTATCAGTACTCTCTCTCCCAGGGAAGCTGCCGAACTGGGATCACTGTCCCGGCTCACTAGGCCACCTGACAGTCCAGATCCTTAGACGTGCTGTAACTCCCTCAATGGAGTGCCATCACAGACTCTACATACATGGCTTCTCCATGCGCTATTCAGGAAGTCCTACTCCCAGGATCTTCCAACACAGGCCTCTCAGTGCGCTATTCAGGGATCTGATCCTACTTCCAAGATCTCCCAACACACAAGTCTCTCAGTGCGCTATTCAGGGATCCGATCCTACTCTCAGGATCTCACAACACACAAGTCTTCAGGTCCACAGCCTCAGTGCACTATTCAGTCCACACACAGGACCTCCCAACACACAAGCCTTACAGGACCCAGTCCCACACACTCTCTGCCACAGAGACCATGTGACCCAAACCATGGTCACATTATGTACCTGTAAGCACTCCCAGAGGTGGGAGGTGTGTGTGGTTAGCCACGGTGTAACGTAGTCCGTCTAATGGACGCCAAAAACGTAATGTGAACCTGGCCTTATTGTAGTTTAGGTAGGAGGAAAGAGAACTTTAGTGCTATTGTGGTGAGGTAGCAATTCCTTAAATAGTTAGATGGAAGGAAAAAAATACGGAATTAGGATTTAAAAAATAGATTCCAAAAGATGAGTCACATCAGCGGCATATATTTTCCATGGCTCATACTTTATGTACACACTTATTACTGTGTTGTTGTAGGCATTGTGTGGAAGGTATACACTCAGTGGCCATTAGTAGCTGAAGCTAAGCAGAGTCATGTTTAAAAGCTCTGCTCCATAATGGACTGAAAGTAGAAGCACTCATGTCCTGTACTTTATTCCAGATTCATTAAGAATGTGGTTCACTTTTGTGCATTACAATCGCCTTTTGTTCTGTGTTTTTATCTCTAAAATTAAATAAATATATCAGTAGATCATAGATAATTTAATATAATGCACAGCATGGTCAAAAATGTTCACCCCTCCCCTCGACTGGCTTTAAGAAGTTCTCTTACTATATAACTCACACATTTACAATGGCGTACGCTTTGTTGGGTGGGAGTCAAGACCTGTAAAAGCTAGAATTCTTGAAGATATTCTTGCTTTTACAGCCCTCTTATGTCATTCTTCTTTGTCACTCACCAGCACTCCCATCTTTTTGATGGAGATAGCATCCATACTGAAATGTTCCTGTACAGTGCCCCCCACTGTCCAGCCCTGTAAAGTGACACTTGTGGTCGATTAAAGCACCTTGCTAACTGGCCAATTAGGGGGACAAGTCATCTGGCCAATCAAAGGTCACATTTGGCGGTACTTGACCCTACGATTGCCTTCATACTCTTCCTGCCTCTACTAAATTCTTACCCAGTTTTCTCTGACCTTGCTCTTTGGTACTTATTCTGTGATGTATTCATATTTTGTTATCTAAACCCTGGCTTATTTAATTAACCCCCTCAGCTTTCTTTATCAGTCAATGAGTACTCTGCAGAGACACATGGGAGCCCCTGCAACATTCCAGAACGTTTGCTAAAGTGGCTCTCTCCGAAATATAAAATATATAAATAACTAAAGAAATTGACATTTTAAATAAATTCCTGAAGGTTTTTAAATAGCAAATCACAAACGTTTTGTCTTAGAGGTAATCACTATAGAGCTAAAGTGGTCACCTCTTTGTTTCACTAACAGAAACCTGCCCTAGAATGTTAGGACAGATGACTGTGACCATGTGCAGTAGAAGATCCTTTACCGTGACCTGGATGTAACATAGACCACTTACTGTCATTCAGATAGGCATGGTAGACAGCACTGTGGGCAGCCTCTTCTTTCAATTATTGATTGTGAGAGACTAATTACAAAAATTAAGGTATTTTTTTCTAATGACATTTCCTTTAGTTATTTATGTTTTTTCCCCAGAAAACCTATACAAAGGGTAAAAACTAGAGAGCTCCTTGGATCTCCAAACCAAACAGAGTGGCAAGTATACCATCAGAATGTTTTGAGCTGAATGTAAACATTACCTTGGATATATTTAATTTACAATTATTGACTCCTTTAAATTATTCCACTGATCTGGAGATATGTATAAAATATCTAGGCAATATGGGCCAGGTAAAAAAATTAAGTTTTGAGTTTAGGTGATACTTTAGTTTACTGATTGGTTTGTCCACATAAAGGTGCTATTAGAAGATATAGGCAAGGGTGTAACTATGATAGGTGCAGGGGTTGCAATCGCACCTAGGCCCCAGAGCCTAATGGGGCCCAAAAAGTCCCTTTGGCCTATATGAAAAAAACATTAAAGACTTGCAGTAATTGGGGACACCATTGGAGCTTTTACTTTGGGGCTCATGAGCTTCAAGTTACGCCACTGCATATAGGTATTATATGATAAAATGGACATGGAAAATCGCTTCAATAACACATTTTGTTTTTTTCTCTAGCGAGAATCCTCTTCTGGTGATATGTGATTCTTCATCAAGAAAAGAATTTTCAGTTTTCGGTGAAATTATTTTTCAAATAATCTTTTATGGAAGATCAATATTCCGCAATCTGTTCTTTGTTTCTGGATATGCTTTGCCAATTTTGAAAATGTGTGCTGAAGGAAAGAATATATGACTGAATCGATAGAGGAAAACACAGCTATAAGATAAACATCTTGTATGACTAATTTGTTTTCTGTAATTGCTAAGCATATGCTCCACATACATTTTGAGATTTTGGAGTGTGATACTGCTTTTTTAAACATTTTTATGTATGCAAAAGTTTTTAGCTTTCTTAGCTCTTTTTCGTTTACCTGGAACTTGAAATTAGCTGATTTTTCTCTTTATACTGTGTTACAAATCTTTATTTAACTTTTTTTTTTTTTAAAGTTGGGCAACATCAAATACCAATGGGGCAAAATTAATTAAAACCCTGGCTTCTTGCAGCCACAATTATAGGGTGTTTAGGAGCCCACTGTTAAACTCTTTGTACAATGAACTTAAAAGGGTATCCCAATATGTAATCTTACAGAGTTGCTTTCTGTTCTGGCATATTAAAATATTAGACAGTATAGATAGAAATAAAGAAATAAAGGAAGGTGGACATTAACTTCTAGCATTTTGTCTAGGGAGAGGCAGTAAATATGCACAAAGCCTTAAAGGAGTTGTCTGATAATCATTAATGATTAAAATTGCAAAGTGCTTGTAAAAAGAAGCATATCTGTAATTTACTGCTTATTAAAAATCATCTCCTAACTCAAGAACAGAAAAATTCTTAATTCTTCAGTTTGCTGTTCATTGCCTAGGTTACTGGCCACCTCTGAGTTCTGGTTTCCTAGGCAAGGAGCATGCGCATGAAAGCTATTTGTTATTCAGCTGCAAGTGTCGCTTGGAAGCTGGCCAGATTGCCGAGTACAACCAGCCTCAGTGTCCATGCACCTCTCCCATGCTGCAGAGGAAAAGCTGCCACTGCTAGCAGCATGGTAGCGTGCTCAGTCCAGACCAGCAGCTGGACCACGTGATTGGTCAGAACTCTCAATTTTCAGGAGCGCACCACCATCTTTGCCCTGGAGCCCCTCTTGCAAACAGGAGTCAGACAGGCGTGGGGTGTTGTGCTGTGGAGTTCGCCCTTTACTCACTTGTAGGTTGAGAGTTCTTGTAACCTCCTTATCCATGGGACTGGATCCGGCTGCAGCTACAGATATGACAGGAGTCCAAAGGTCCGGTTCAACAGGTTTGGCTAAACTCTGTAATGTGGATACAAGCAATTGCGGCATACAAATTGAGACAGAGACCCTTTTTGGTGATGTTCCATTGGTCCTGTGTATTATCAGTCCTTGACTCCTGATTTCAAACAGAGGCTGGACAGACATCTGTCTGGGATGATTTAGTGAATCCTGCTTTGAGCAGGGGTTTGGATCAGATAACCCAGGAGGTCCCTTCCAATTCTACCATTCTATGATTCTATGATTCTATGATTCTGCCTGACCTGCCCCATCTCAACATCTTCTGTCAGTCCCAGGAGTTTCCTATTCAGCATAACAGTTCCCTGAAGCCCACCATCCTTCCCTTTCGCTGTGACCCAGCTGACATCTTCCTCACAGGAGAGACAGAGATGAGACAGAGAGATTTGGAACTCAATACCTCTTCCGGGCCCTAGGCCCAAGACAGTCCTGGCATCTACAAGAGGCTTAGGATGTGTCTTCCTGCTGGTAGGATGCTTAGACTGAAGGAACCCTTCCACCTATTCTACATCACTTTCCTTAGAACCCGTTGGCACCTTCATAGAATCATAGAATCATAGAATGGTAGCATTGGAAGGGACCTCCTGGGTCATCTGGTCCAACCCCCTCCTCAAAGCAGGATTCACTAAATCATCCCAGACAGATGTCTGTCCAGCCTCTGTTTGAAGACTTCCATGGAAGAAGTACTCACTACCTCTCGTGGCAGCCTGTTCCACTCATTGATCACTCTAACTGTCAAAAAGTTTTTTCTAATATCTAATCTGTGTCTCCTCCCATTCAGTTTCATCCCATTGCTTCTAGTCTTTCCTTGTGCAAATGAGAATAAAGATGATCCTTCTACAATGTGACAGCCCTTGAGATATTTGTAGACAGCTATTAAGTCTCTGCTTAGTCTTCTTTTTTGCAAGCTAAACATTCCCAAATCCTGTAACCGTTCCTCATAGGACATGGTTTGCAGATCGGTCACCATTCTGGTCGCTCTTCTCTGAACTTGCTCCAGTTTGTTAATGTCTTTTTTAAAATGTGGTGCCCAAAACTGGACACAGTATTTCAGATGAGGTCTGAGCAGAGGGCAATAATGACTTCACATGATCTAGACTGTATACTTCTGTTGATACATCCCAGAATTACATTTGCCTTTTTTTGCTGCTGCATCACACTGTTGACTCATGTTCAGTCTTTGATCTATTAGTATACCCAAGTCTTTTTCACATGTGCTATTGCTTAGCCCTATTCCTCCCATTCTGTAAATGCTTTTTTCATGTTTATTGCCCAGATGTACTACTTTGCATTTTTCCTTGTTAAAAACCATTCTGTTAGTTGCTGCCCACTGTTCCAGCTTATTTATATCTTTTTGAATTCTCTCTCTCCTTCTCTAGTATTAGCTATCCCTCCTAGCTTTGTGACATCAGCAAATTTAATCAGTGTACCCTCAATTCCTTCATCTGAATCATTGATAAAGATGTTGAACAATACAGGAGCCAGGACAGAACCCTGTGGTACCCCACTTGAGACATTCTTCCAACTGGATGTGCAGCAATTTACGACCACTCTTTGGGTCTGATCACTAAGCCAGTTATGAATCCACCTAACAGATGCCTCATTGTCTAGCACTTCTTGACTCTCCTAAACTCCTCACTCACTTTTCTCCACTGTGACTCTCTCTCTCTCCCTCTTAACTAGTATGTGCTTTCCCTATAAAATAATTTATCACCTGACAACTAGCCGGCTATGTATTAACTAAACGTTTTCTTGTGTAGTGCAAACTATATCCCTATGCTGCTAATGGTCCCCCTAGTGGACATATGTGCAGAATCTAAGAGTTATCTCTCCTCAAATATTACTTGAAAACAAATAATCTCAGTTTCCATCAGCATTTAAATAAATTAGAAAATTCTCTTTTTGTCCATCAATGTTCTGAACAGCTGCTACAATTTCTGCAGTCTAATTCCAGTCCTTTCATTTAGCAGATTGATCACTTTCCAAAACACGTGCAAAAAATAACTTGAAAAATAGAGAACATGTAAACAATGTATAACCCATTCTCTTCCGTATAGAAATTAGACACTTTTACAGAAATTATATTATAACACTGCTGTTATTTTATGGAAGAATTCTGCCAAAGATGTATATCACTATCATTACATTTATTTACGTATTCTTCTTTATATTGACCGTGTTTGTATGATTTTTTATCACTAATTCATAAATAATAATGTAAAATAAGTAGGCATTGTATAACAGTGATGTAAAACCATCGCTTAGAATGCTTCTCCCAACACCCCCACTCCTCTCAGACTGTCCCCTGTGCCCCACCCTAATTAATTAGGAACCCTAAATGTAGAAATGAGTGACAACATTGAACAATAAATATGGTTGTCTTCACTTTGTCAGTTTTGTGATCCTGCTTTGTTCCATTTGTCTAGTTTTCAGCTAAGGGGAAAGAGTTTAGCCAAGGAGCAGTGCTTAAATGGGTATTCCCATCTCCAAGATCCTATCCCAAAATGTAGTGGGTGTAATAATAATAATATTAGCAAATACCTCCAAATAAAAATGTAGTACAGTTCTTCTGATTTGCTATGTCGCTTTTCCCATGTACAGGGCATTGCAGTAGATTATGTATCTGTAGGGGGGTTGCACTGGTTACTCAGAACCCCTGTGCCTTTCCCGAGTTTAACACATGTGTAAGAGTATGTATATATATATATATATATATATATATATATATATATATATAGTTACCCCGTACTGTTGCTAAATGTTTATAAGTAATGCATTTATTATTCCTGTGACTGCATTGTATGTAGGGAAAGTGCAGTGTTGGGATTAGACCACTAGATGGGGCATTTAGTGTTAATAGTTTACTGTAGGAGGGGTCACTGTGATATTGGCGGAAGAGCGTTCTGGTTGTAGTCAGAAGGGCCTGGGCTCCCATAAAGCTCAGAAGGGCTTAAGTGCCCAGGAACAATATAGATACCCCGTAACGTTGGTGCCTAAGCATAGTGCCCAGCCATCCAGCACCCCATTACTAGCCTAGTCGAGGCCATACAAGTGTCAGCAGCTTCTGGATGAAAGCCTGAATTAAAAGTAGACACGGCAGGAAAGACGGGCAGGTCGCTCACCATGTGGCAGATGTTTACGTGGGCTGATGCCTTCAGAGCCAAGACGAAACGGCGGCTGAAGGAACCCCCACTTAAGGCAAGGAATCTGGACAGGGAGGATGCTGAAATGCCATTTGAGATGGTAGGACCTGGGCTCAAGCTGTGTGAGGAGGAAAGGATTAAAGGGAAAACTAAGATGACATACACTGTGAAACCTGATGTAACTGCTGTAATGGAACTGGATGAGCTGCGAAGATATAAAAGTAAAGTGTTGTGTTTGAAGTTATACTTGGACTGTGTCTCAGTTATTCCCAAAGGGACTGGAGCAGTCCGACTGGAGCCGAGTAGAAGACCTGCCAGCGCAGAGAGTGGAGCGGCAGGTGAGCTGACAAGAGAACATGATTTTTATGTGGAGGGAGGCCAGGGCATACAAAGTCTGAGTAGCTCCGCCACAACTACGGCCCTGGCCTACTTCTACATATCCATGGTTACAACCACTAACAGCTATCTGTCACTATAGTTATAACCATAGATACCTAAGCTACTGCAATATCCTTCACATGGGGTTTCGACCACTCATGCATTGTATTGTGATATGTGGAATATGAACTATGTCATGCAGTTTTAGAAATGTAATATGCAGTAATGCATAGTGTTTTAGGTAATGCTGCTGTATAGCTACTGTAAAGGTAATGTGATAAGAAAACTGGGTCAGTGGGTCATGGCTGTTCTTTCTTAACAATATGATGGTCATCTATAAGCAGCTGTTCAATTTTAATATGTTTAAATACATTTTTTCTTTTTTAATTCCGGAGCCGGATTTCCTTGTTTTCTTATCAAGTTTTCAGCACCTTGACAGTGACGCTATTTCCGTGCTCGGACTTCTTCTTGACCACACTGATCTGATCTACAACGGGTGAGCTGAAATTCGTATCTTTTTGCCCTGTAAACGTAATGCCTAATGTGGGTAAAATACACTCCAGCACAAGTATAGGGTAAGCATAGGATAACTTATAGTTAAGTGGTAGGTTAGAGATAGAGAGTGACTATAGGTACATTAGGGCAAGATAAAGTTAAAGTTTGGGACTAGCCCAGATTGGGAGGGAGCTAGGGCAAGTAAAAAGGGAAGCACATACTGGTTTAGGTAAATAGTGGAAGAGTTTGTTGGTGACAGTGACGACAAGGTCAATTTCAAGAAGCAGTAGACTTGCAGCGAGAGAAGAACATTTATATTGGGCGGTATGAGACCTTGCGAAACTCCCTGCAGCCATTCATGCAATGTCTGGAGCATAAGGCTCGATACAGGTGTTATGGAGAGTACCTTAACCCCTTCCATACAGAGGACTTAGAACTGCTTATGGGAAAGGTAGTGGATCTCGACAATACTGTAGAGCCGGATGGGAAATCACTGGGGCACAAGGGATCAGTAAGAGTAAGGATAGTCCAGGTGGAACTGAAAGTGAAAAAGAAAATGCACGGTATTACTGAAACAAGAACTGGAGATGCATGTTACAATCGGATGTACTTGAACTGTGTCCCCTGATGTGTGTGCTGCTGTTCCTGAGTATAAAGACAAGAAGGCAGCAGAGGCCTGCGGTCTGCAACTGAGTGTAACGCACCCTACAGTAGACAGCATGCTGAGACTGGGACACGATTTTCCTGTAAAGTGTCTGTGTGTTATGTAGCAGCATCTCGACCTCGGCTACCGCCCTCCGCCACCTTACACACTATGCAGGTAACAAGTACAGTGCTAGTATGGTTGTTATACTGGCTAAGTCCCTTGCAGCACTGTATAGCCCATTTAAAATGAATTTTGAGGGTGAAGGACTCCCTTTAAATACAATAAACACAATAACATTCAAGGATAGACATATCATTTTAGGTATGACATCCTTAAATCCTTTCTCCATCTATTACACAATATAATAATTAACA
The DNA here is from genome assembly GCF_051348905.1 of Ranitomeya variabilis. Classification (NCBI taxonomy): domain Eukaryota; kingdom Metazoa; phylum Chordata; class Amphibia; order Anura; family Dendrobatidae; genus Ranitomeya; species Ranitomeya variabilis. Next base: position 486,436,132 of record NC_135235.1, read on the forward strand.
ATCTTTGAACGCTCAGTTTCACCAATAGCTTCAAGAAGTTATCCAAACATGAATATCAAACTCATTTTTATTCTACTCTAGGCATATAAAATGTCTTTCCAGGCCACTTCATTTTAATTTACAACCTATTTGTCTGTAAATGTAAATTTTCTGTTGCCATGTCTGCCGTGTGATTATAACACACATTTACCATTTCAATTTATCACAGGTTTGCAACCACTTTTGATGACATGTCCCATCAGTTTTAAGCAGAAGAATCATAAATCATATTGATATAGTTATGTTGCACACATTTCCAGTGTACAGGCGCAAGGGGGATTGTTTCATTTTTATTGTAATGTCCTGTCATCTCATTGCTTCCTTGGACAGTCCATTTTTAATGTTGCAAAATATGATTCTGTGCTTGTCTTTCTTCTTCTATGGTTTTGTCTCTCCCTATAAATGTACTGTATGTAAATCAGCTTATTTAATCTATAACTTTATGGTGTGCAGGGGTACCAGTCAAACTCGGGCATTTGCGTCTGTTACCTGAGAAACTATTACATTGCCATGTGGAAGACCAGGGGTATACATACGGACCCCACAGCAAAAATCCTCATTCCCCCCCCCCCCACTTCAAATAAAAATTCAGCAGAGTAGGCAAAGTAATGGGGGACATCTAGTCACAAACTAACAAAATTAAAGCTGCACTCAGAAACGCTATAATGTGTAAGCATTGAAAATATGAAATTGGAACTGCAATACTGCTGTATAAAACATGGTAAAAAAATGAAGGTACGTAGAGCACAAACTGGCCAATTCATGAGAACACAACAGCCAGCGACAAGGCTTACCTCTTTGTCAGGAACTTCATTTTTTAACATGTTTTATACAGCAGTAATGCAAATCCAATTTCATATATTTATTCCCATATGTCCAAAAAGTAAATACTATGTTAGACACTTCTGTATTCATAACACAAAATAATCCATCATGGCATATGGCCATCAAAATAGGAAGGGATTCCAACTGAAATTATATAAAAACATAATAATTTATAGATAAATATATAAAACATGCACCATAAAAAAGACCAAGAAAACCTCCATGAAAGGAAGGGGGGGGGGGGGGGGGTGCGGAGACACAGTAATAATCAACCAAAAGCCTGGTGGTGTGTCACAATAAATACATTGTATGTTCGTAATAATTATATAAACCCACATCTGTAGGTTAAAGGATGGATAACAAAGTGGAGAGCATGATAAAGATAAAGTGCAAATGCACCCTTATAGAAGGATATAAAATCCTACATTACCCCAATACTCCTATCTTTAGAATCCCAGAGAGAGCATTTCCTTCACGTACCCCACCAGAAAAATGCAAAAGATGTGGAAGGATCAATAGTATGTTACCTAAGTGCAGAGTGAGATCACAGTACATAGGGATGGTTGTGTCCACCCCACTCCAGACGGACAATATTTCACTGCTCGCTTCTTCCGGGGGCTTGACACACAAAAGGGGGAGCCATTGAATAAATATGCAATTAAGCCAAGAGACACACGGTGAGTGTACCTATTTCAAGAACCACCCAGAAATGGATATTAATAAATCACTGGAGAGTTGATAAGTGGTAATTCCAGCTTACATACATACGCTATAGAGAAACTATGAATGGACACATGAAATCAGTTAATTTTGCCTGCTTTAACAAATTTATGAGTACAGATCACCATAAAAAACATGAATCTGTCAATCAGTGCATGAAAAAAGCAATTAAGTTATGGACTGTTAAAGCCATGCATGTGACCAGAATGAACATTCATTTCCAGTGTAAGATTCCTAGCACCTATCTTTACAGTAAATACAGCTACCTGACCGTGGTTTTGTTTTTACAGAGCCCCTGATTTCCATTTGTTAATCACAGTTTGAACGCTGCTGACTGGCATCATCAATTCCTTGGATATCTTTTTGTATCCCTTTTCTGTTTTATACAGTTCATCTACCTTTTCCCATAGATCTGTTGACAATTCTTTTGCTTTCCCCATGACTCACAATCCAGAAACGTCAGTGGCTGGATGAAAGAAGCAAGACTCTGTCTGGATCCCAGAAACTCACTCAGCTTTTATGCACACATAATTACAAGCAAACAGGTCACTGGTGAGGATCTTACCTTTACTAGCCATTCAAATCCATTTGTGTCAACTTCTGTGCATGTTGTCAAGCCAAAATCACCAGGGTATGTGAACTTTTGATGTTTTGGGTTGTAATTTTGAATTAAAAAGAGAAATCACAGTAGTTTGACAATAAATGGCTTCACCAAATCACTAACCATGAGTAGAGACAAAGTTTTGGTGTTATCATTCATATTCTCTGAAAAAAGACCAAGAAAGCAAAAGTTCTGCTGGGGTATGTAAACGTGTGAGCACAATTGTAAGAGCTGTATAGTTAGAAAATAGAATTTACTCTGCTTATTTTCTGCTTCTTTCATCCAGTGGTGTGAGAAGAGTGGGCCAATCCAGCCCTTGTTCATTTGATAAGAGTCAGCCTTTCAGCATTTTCAGTTGACAGGCGGATGCACCTATCAGTTATACCCCAGTGGCACTAAAAGCCTGCTCTGACAGAACAGTGCGGCAGGGCAGGCCAGGACCTCCAAGGCATAGGGAAAAAGATCATGCCAAATAGATGGATACCCAACAGTTGTAAGGCACAGAGTAATCATGGAGAACGCTGGGATGGTTGGCAGGGTACGCCTTCAGCATCTTCTAAAACATTTCCCTCCTTGTCAGAGTACCCCACGCATCAGGGTCTGTGAGGTGGGAGGGTCTGATAAAACTATCCCATAACTTTAAGAGTGTTCCCGTTGGAGGACCCGTTGAAGTGCCTTGCTGCACGAAACGGCCGTCGTCCGTTATTTGTCCCTCCCTGCGTGTTGTTTTTTGCATTAAGTCCTAATAAAAAGGTGACCATTTGACCAGGGTAAGTGCGCTCCTATTTTTTTCTTTTTTTTCTATTTCTTTAAGAGTGTTCCCCTGCCTCTACTGGATCTGGTGTGTCTACCTCATCTCTACTGCTTGGTTGTCCAAGGAACTGTGACCTCTGCTGCCAGCGTTGTCAGATGGGAATTTTTTAAATAATTCTTCAACTAGAGCCTTCTGGTACTGCAATATTTTCTTAGACCTCTCCACCACTGGAAAGAAAGATGTAAAGTTCTCCTTGTAGTGTGGGTCTAGAAGGGTGACCAACCAGTAATCATTGCTGGCCAAAATGTGTACATTGCGTGGGTTATGAGAAAGGCAGCGAAACATAAACTAAGCCATGTGTGCCAGACTGCCAACAACCAAGACCTCCCTGTCCCCACCAAGAGGACAACTGTCCATGTTCTCCACCTCTTCCTCCTCCTTGACCTCCCTCTCCTCCTCATCTTCAGGCCATCCACACTGAACAGACAGGATGAATGTGATGTTGGTAGTACCATCTGTAGCGCAGGCAACTAGCTCCTGTTCTTCCTGTTCTACTCATTATCACTCAATCTGTGTTGAGAAGATGAGATGAGGCTGGGCTGTGTAGCATCACCCAGTATAGCTTCTTGCTCCATCTCAACTTGCTCTGCCTGCAAAGCCTCCTCTTTAAGTGTGAGCAGCGAGCATGTCAGTAGACAGAGAAGCGGGATCATGATGCTGATTATGGCATCATTGCCACTCACCATCTTGGTCGAGTCCTCCAAGTTTTGGAGAACTGCACAGATGTCAGACATCCATGCCCACTCATCAGTTCTTATGTGCAGAGGCTGACCGGAATACCAACGTTAATGTTGTAGCTGGTATTCAACTACTGCCCTCTGCTGCTCACAAATCCCTGCCAAAATATGTAACGTGATGACATCGCACACCAGTCGGTGAGCTGGAAGTTGCAAGCACTCCTGCATCACTGCCAGGGTGGTGGCAGTTCTTGCTGACTTGTATAAATGAACCACTAAGTTGAGCAGGTGGGCCAGGAATGGTACGTGTGCAAGGCTGCCAAGTTTCAGAGAGTTCACCAGGTTACGACCATTGTCACATATGACCATGGCTGATTGCAGGTTCAGAGGTGAGACCCACATATCAGTCTGGTCTGTTAGACCTTTCAACGATTCTGTGGCGGTGTGCGGTTTGTCACATAAGCAGATTAGCTTCAGCAGACCCTGATGCCACTTGGTCGAGGCAGTGCTGCAGTGCTTCCAGCTTGCGGCTGATGTTGACATTTCGAAGATGGAGGCTAAGGAGGTGGTGCAGGAACTACTGTAGAAGGTGGGGGCAAGCCTGATTGAACCAGAGCTAGCAATCCTCAGTGTCGGTTACACTTGTTCTGTCCCAGGATTCGACTGGGTTGCAGCTTCCACAATATTCACCCACTGTGCAGTCAGTGAAATGTAGCATCCCTTGCCACAAGCACTTGTCCACATGTGTGTGATTAAGTGGACTTTCCCAGTAACAGTGTTGGTCAGGGCACAGCTGATGTTATGGGATACTGCATGTGTTAGACTGGGTTGGAACAACTAGAGAAATAATTGTGGCTGGGGACGGAGTACCAAGGGATGTGACCGTTTAGTAATTTGGACTGTAGGTGGCTGTGTATTTATGTATTTACACTTGCGTTCCAAGGACTGGGGGTAGTGACAACTGAACGTGCTGGGACAAGGACGTGGTTGCTGACAGTGGTTGCAAGTGTGCGACGACGGGTGCAGGATGGGGGGCATCTTCAATTATATCATGGACAGGGGATTGGCATGCACGTAGAACAGGGGAAGAGGCAGTGGTGTCACCCTCAGACACTGTTTCTGGACCCTGGCGTTCGGCCCAAATAGTCAGAAGCTTTGCTGTCATGTGCCTGAGCATGTTGGTGGTGGTTAGGCTGGTAGTTGTGCTGCCCCTGCTGATGTTGGCATGGCAGATGTTGCAGATGGCCTTTATTGGATTAACTGAACTGTCCTTTAAAAAGCATCAGACTTTTGAACACCTAAACCTTGGCCTGGCAACTTCACCCATGATGGTGCTCTGGGGAACATGGGGAATACTTGCCCCCCATGTGTCTCTGGCCACTCAACTGCCTCTTCCTGACTGTTGTGGTGCTGCAGATCCTTCTTCCTGTGCACTGCTATCCTCGCTCTGTGTATCACCTTCCCAGCTGGGGTCAGTGTCTTCATAGTCCACCACCTTGTCTTCCACTTATGCACCCTGGTCCTCCTCCTGACTTGCTGACATAAAAATATCACTTGTTGGCAATTGTGTCTCATCAACATCCACCTTCTGTGACAGTAATTGTATTTTCCCACAGTTGCCTTTTTGTTAGCGTGGCTGCTCAAATATTTGGGCATCTCTACATGCGATCTCCACATGTCCCGCTTGAAACGGGCAGGGGGCGGGGGGGGGCCAGAATCTATAAATGAAAATGTCAAAAGCTCTTGGAGTGTTCAAGTGTGGGATCACTTATCTTCGGGCATTCGTCATGGTGGGAGGAAGGAGGATCAGGGTGAGGATAATCCAGAATCATGGCTACTGAGACTGGACCATGTGGAAGACAGGGTGGAGCTGGCAAAGTGATTGGAAGCTTTACCTGCTATCCATCCAGCAACCTTTTTACAATAGTTTGGCTTCAAGATTGGTGTTCCACACCCCCTACAAAGTGGGACAGGAATCTAGATTGACATGATGTGTGTGTTTGTTGCTGGCGCAGTATATATGGCGTATAATATTTGTCTGCTGAAAAAAATTGTCAGGAATACTAGCACAGGAAAATTAGACCACCTCAGATGGATGTGTTACTGTGACGGAGCAATACAGTGATGCTATTTCTAAGAAACCATCTTTAAATTGGTGCAGTATAAATGGCATATAATATTTGTCTGTGGAAAAAAAATGGCAGAAAAACTATAACACACAAATTTGCCCACTTCACATGAAAATGTTATTGTGCCGGAGCAATATAGCGATGCTATTTCTAACCAACCAACTCTGGCTTTTTTTACTGCAGAACTGGAGCAGTAAAAATGGCATATAATATTTATCTGCTCAAAAAAAATTGGCAGGAATACTTGCACAGCAAAGCACATGGGCTTGCTCCATTGAAGTAGCAATATAAAGATGCGATTGAGATCCAACCAAATCTGGCTGTATGCTTTTGATGCAGAACTGGAGCACTATAAATGCCGCATAAAATTTCACTTCTGAAAAAAACTGCAGTATTACTATAGCTGGAAAATTTGCACACCTTAGATGGACTGGTTACAATGGAGGAGCAATATACTGATGCTATTGAGACTCAGCCATAGTCTGGTTGTATGCTTTTGATGCACAACTGCCGCAGTAAAAACTGTGTATAATATTTCCATGCTCATAACAATTTGCAGGATTAAGAGCAAAATAATATTATTAGCTCTGAGAAGAGCTTTTGGTATGATTTGCAGTAGAATGGAAGTGTAACTAGCCCTATCCTGACCTACACTGTCCCTTCACCACAATCTCTCCCTAACTTCTGCTAACAGTAGTATTAATATTGATTATATTTAACCCTAAGAAGGGCTGTTGTTGTAGCTGAAAATATATGTGGTTGAAACCTTGCCCAATATGCAGCTACAATTCTCTCCCTCTTTCGGCAGCACCTCTCCCTGCTTTGCTTGTTTCTAGGGTACAGTGTGCTGAGCATAGCGTCACGAGTGTTATATAGACCCAATTATGCTATGTGGCCAGCCAATCACAGTAATGCCACAACCAAGATGGCTATGACATTTGAGTGACTACAGGCAATCCCGCATGCTTATTGGCTGTCTAAAAAGCGCCAAACATGCGGGGTGGAAACTGGAGCTTCTGCTTGAGCATTACAAAAATACTAGCTGAGTAACGAGCATCATGAGCACACTGATGCTCGAGGGAGTCATGAGTAGTGACGAACACGCTCGCTCATCACTGCTGGCGGCCTCTGATTGTCAGGTGATGCGTATTTCCACACACGGCCCCTACATTTCTACGTGCCGCAATACACTTCCAGATGCACATCCAGATGAACGCACATCCAGTTGAAGTTTCTGCTGGCATTGTTGGGTCCCCCACCCACACCAACCTGCATGTGTTGCGGCTATTGAACAGCCATGAGTCGTGTAGCCTCAGTGTCTCCAGCATATTTTTTGAGCACATCGAATTACTCGATTAGTACATGATCTTGCTCAGATAACACTTTATCCAAGCATGCTCGCTCATTACTACTGGCAACCCATCGGCACCATATGCTTGTGTTGTGAAGGGGATAAATTGGTACATGGGACAGTGCATACTTGGACTGTGAACCTTAAATGCAACTGTCAGAAATTGAGTGGGGTCTAAAGGGTAACACTTCTTCTTTGTGGAGAGTTATATACCAACTCTGGCATGTGAAGGTAAGGAGGCTTATTCGCCGTGCAATGCTCCCCTCGGAAATTTAATGTGCAAATTGCCTCTTCATATAGAAAGAGGACTTGAACTCTATAGCGCCACCTGTTGGAAGTAGCGATCGCGTCTGCAACTTGAGTTTCAAGGACTGAGACTATCCACCCGGAAGACCCATAATTTCAGCAATAAGAGGCATTACGGCCAACCTATCCAAATTTGTTGATTGTCATCTACAGAAGCTATGTCCTGAACTTTCATCTTATCTGAAAGATAGTTCCCATATTTTACAAATTTTATAAACTATTCAATGGAAGTATCATTATATTATGGGAACCCTCGATATCACCTCCCTATATACTATCATTCAGCACGAAAAAAGCTGTGAAGCAGTCAAATATTTTATGTTTAAAAATGGTACTACACCTGAAGACCAGATCTCTTTTATTATAGACTGTATAGATTTTATATTAACCCATAATTACTTCCGGTTTGGGATGCACCACTACTCCCAGCAGTGGGGTACTGCCATGGGTACCAGGCTCACCCCCAGCGGCGCCAATTTATATGTGGGAAAGTGGGAGGAAGAAAACATTTATGTTGGTGGTACGCTGCGGGCGGGCCTGGTCCTATAGCAGCGTTCTATTGATGACATAATTTTTATATGGTCTGGTGGGCCTATTTCATTGGTTGATTTTATTCATGACCTAAATAAAAATTGTTATTTTTTATATTTTACAGCCACTACTAGCAATAAAGAAATTAATTTTTTAGATTTAAAGATATTTATAGAAAGAAACGCGATTCAAACTTGAATGTATCATAAACCTACAGATTCTAACAACTACATTTCCCTGGATAGCTGCCATCTTCCCAGTTGGCTTTTAAATATTCCTAAGAGCCAACTTATAAGAGCTCATAGAAATTGCTCAAGACCAGAAGACTTCAACCTAGAGGCGGACACTCTAATTGAAAGATTCCACCACAAAGGATTTGACAAGTCACAAACGAGAGAACAGGTAGAAAAATTGCCACGAGAAAAACTACTTAAACATAAAGAGAAAAACAGCAATAATTTGGAAAATGATGAAGTCCCAATAATAACTCAATACAATTCTAATAGTAACATTTTGAAAAAAATTGTATGTAGAAATTGGAATATTTGAAAAGAGGACAAGGTCATTGGAGAAACATTCCCCGAACGTCCCAGATTTGTTTACAAGAAGGCAAACAATTTGGGCAATATGATAGCCCCCACGATATCTAAACCTCCTACTCTAGGGCCATCTTATTTACATCAGCCTCCCTCTGGATTTTTTCCTTGCAAGAAATGTCCACCGTGCAAAAAACTAGGCACTATAAAACAATTTACTATTGTTAATCAATCAACAGAAGCCACCATAAAAGATTTCATAACCTGTGCCACCCAAGGAGTAATTTATGGCATAACATGCCCCTGTGGGAAACTATATATAGGGCAGACTATATGCCCAGTGAGTGTAAGAATTGAAGAACATTTGTGTAACATCAACAGTAATAAATTCACGGGTCATCCTTTATCTCAACATTTTTCAAGGCATCATGGGGGTTCTCTTAAGGACATTAAAGTCACTGGCATTAAAATAGTAAAAAAAAAGTTGGCGAAAGGGCAATTTTATCCACCAAATGTCCCGTGAAGAGAGCAGGTGGATTTTTGAAATTAACACCTTGATACCTAATGGTTTAAACAGCGAAATAGAACTGTTCGCTTTTAATAGATAATCCAGGATCAATACTTGTCGCACGATATATAAGCACCTAAAGTGTACACTGGGCCATCCCTGAGGAAGGAATCAGCGTATTCCCAAATGCGTAGGATTGTGGTCCTCTGTGCGCTCCATAGCCAGTCACTTGAGTAATCACGTGACTGTGACATCACGCAAGGTCCTGCAGCCTCTCTGCGCCTTGTCGGCTTTGTTCCGGACATCGTGCCGTTACTGCCTGTACTGCCAAGAGGGGCGTCTGTTACCGGCTGGGACAGCGCACCTACCATTTACTAATAATTTGCCCTGTATCCGCTTTGGAAGATTTGTGACCCCTAATTGGACATTGAACCCTTCGCTATCTGCCCACTACAACGACCTTTCGATGCGGGACCATTAATCCAATGCTACTATTCCCCTATACAAAGGTAATTAAATACTTAATATATATAATTTTTTATTCTGCTTTGTATAACCTTTTAGGGCTTAGTGTTTTAATTTTATAGATACAGCTGGTCTATTGATCTGGAATACCATTTTGACATTCAGACACTGTTTGGTTCCTTAGCGCAAATATAAATATTGTTTATATATTACTGTACATTGGACAAACAGAGTGGTATTGTCCTATTATTTGCTGCAAAAGATCGCAGACTTTGTGCAGCGCCCTTGATTGTTTTTATATTCACATTGAGATTCTTATTTGGCTTTTATCCTAAGTCATATTGCAAGACTCGTTAAAGGATTGATTGTGACTTGCAGGATCATTACTTCCAACAGGTGGCACTATAGAGTTCAAGTCCTGTTTCTCTCTGGAGAGGCAATTTGCATTTTAAATTTCCCACAGGAGCATTGCACGGCGAATAAGCCTCCTTACCTTGACATGCCAGAGTTGGTATGTCACTCTCCACAAGGAGAAGTGTTACCCCTTTGACCCCAGTCCAGAGCCTCTCACCTAGCCAAATCAGTTCTCATACTTTGCGCTGATGAGGGCCAATAGCCCAAAGCACCGTGTCTGCAAATTGAGATTCTAATTTGGCTTTTATCCTAAGTCTTATTGCAAGACTGGTTAAAAGGTTGATTGTGACTTGTATGATTGCTACTTCCAACAGGTGGTGCTCTGGAGTTCAAGTCCTCTTTCTCTCTGAAGAGGCAATTTGCATATAGAAATTGAGAGTGTCATTTAAGGGATTAACAACAGTTATCGGAACTTAGCTATGATCATTGCTCTTTAAGGTAGATGCTGGTTATGTAACGGAAACAATTTATACCCGGTATTGTGGGAGCTCAGCTATATACTCTTACACTCAATATGCACTGATCATGTACAGCAGATATTGGGAAGGGGATATTGTTAGGTTTACAATAGTAATATTTGGTTGTGGTATACTGGTATTATTGAATAGCTATATGTATGTACAGCATATGGTGGGCTTATATGTGTACTGTCACGGTTCCATCCCCCAGTATGTCTGGGATGCAATTACTGACAGCTCGGCTTTCCAATCCAGTACAGGGGCATCCTGAAGCTGTCAGTACTTTGACTGACAGCTTGGCCATCGAATCTGGCAGTTTGGTCATCCAATCTGGTACAGGGGTATGTTGAGCTGTCAGTGTGCTGATTGACAACTCGACTATCAAATCTGTGACTGGAAGGTATCGTCTGTCTCCAAGTGTTCACTATCCTGGGTGATTGCCATGCTACTTTTTGTGACTATTGGGATTGCTGAGATTCGCCAAAAACGAAAGTCCGATAGATGACGTTCAGTGGGTCCTGTTTTTAAGATTGGGGATAAGGTTTGGTTGTTGTCTAGGAATATTAAACTTAAAGTGCCGTTGGCGAAGTTGGCTCCAAAGTTTATTGGTCCATATGAGATCCTGGAGTTGGTCAATCCTGTGGCATTTAAATTAAAGCTTCCTCCATCCCTTCGCATCCCTAATGTATTCCATAAATCCCTATTAAAGGAGTATGTCCCTTCTGCATTGTCTTCCTCATCCCCGCCTCCTCCAATTTCAGTAGATGGTGGCCTAGAGTATAAGGCTCAGAGGGTTGTGTATTCTTGGAGGTTTCGTAATTCCCTCCAGTAACTCATCCACTGGAGGGGATATAGACCAGAGGAGAGATCCTGGGTCCCTGCTCGAGATGTGAAGGCCAATCGATTAGTCAGTGCCTTCCATCTAACATTTCCTGGAAAGCCTGTGGGTCCGGTAGCCCCCCTAGAAGGAGTACTGCCATGGTTCCATCCCTCAGTATGTCTGGGATGCAGTTACTGACTGTGACTGGGAGGCGTCGGTTGTCTCCAATTGATCACTATCCCGGGTGATTGCCATGCTACTTAGCTGAGCTGCATCTCACAGACCACTGCCAAATATACATTCAGCTTGTGAGGTTTGTGCTCCCTGTGCCTTGAGTTCTGTATGCTTGATCATTTGCTGCCTGACATTGGACTTTGTCCTGACCATCTGACTGTGTAACCCCTTCTGCTCCGATCTGTTATCCTCCTGGTATTCTGACCTTGGAACGTTACCTGACCACGGTTTTGTCTCTTCTTTCTGTTTTTGATGTACTCTCTTGGCTTCTGACCTTGGACTCCTTGACCATTCTGACTCACGGTTTGGCCGTGAGACATGACTAGCGTCATATGTACTTTATATATCACTATTTTTATGTACAACATATGGCAGTATTATTTAAGTCTATTCCTCATGGGAATATATCCTTATTCATATGTTGTATACTCAGTTGTATGAGGAAGTGATTTTGGATTTGTCACAGGAAGGAGTGGATTGGTTAAGATTAATTTATACATCAGGGACGATGCTACACCTTTGATATCTGCACACTCACGAGTGACAATATTTCTATTTCCCCTATCAGAATGGTGTCTACCATGACAATTTAAATATCACGTCTCAGCTACTATCAAGGTCTTGGAGAGCTGTGTTTGATCCACGTCCTACAAGAAGTCACAGCCGTTTTGCCAGGCCAACTGTTGAGGATCATGTCTTGCGCAGGCAGCATTACAGCTTTAATAGGTGACTCAGCTTAGCTAGGATACAAGCACTTACACAGTACTCTGTGTGGGTGGCCGTAAAAGTAGAAGCTGTCACAATATTAGCAGGATGGCAAAAGCTTTCAGCTGTAACATTGTGACAAGGCATGGCACACATTGGGGAGGCATTGTGGAACTTACTATGTAAACAGACAGATGGAGATGTTTTGCATTAACTAGAAGATGAGAGTGTTGCCGATTAACTCATGCCGTGTTTGCGTTAGAAGTTTCTTGCCTGCATAGAAGTGATAGAGAAGAAAGTCTTCTGAAGATCATTTGTAAAGTGATAATATAGATAAGCGAATTCTATTTTTGTATTGCTATAAAAGCAGGCAACTGTCTAGAAGATTTATTGTTCAAGATAATGTAGCTGGAACCTTAAACATATTAAGACAAAAAAGCTGTTGAGATTTATTTTTAGGATGACTAGGGACTAGATTAAAGGATGGGAAGACAATTTCAATTTACAGCCATTTTATATTGCTTTGATGGATCTAGAGTAAAAAAATAGAATCTTTTTGTTGATCATTTTGATAAATAATAATCTTTAACTGTTTTGCGTTTACAACTCCTCTGCAGAGCTATTTGCTTCCATGGTTATAGACCACAAAGAAACCATGTGTAGTCTGATCCTGCAATAATATTCTCTTCCACTACTGAGCAGTTGCTTGTACTTAAGAGAGGATGTCCACTTTTAGTAAAGTGGTTCCAAAAAGTGAGTAAAGTACATAAAATATTCATGGTTCCAGCATCTGATGCTGAGCTAAGTGCATGCGCCGCTGTGACTGAGCTCAGTGGCGGGTCCACTCAGTTCAGCTTTGCATGCCTTCAACCTTTGCTCAAGCACTGACCTCAGTGAGTGGCAAGAGCCGTAATGCATAGTTGACATGGCGTAGCTGCTCTAGGTAAAACCATGGGGCTGCAGTAGGGGTGAAAGCTGGTGCAACACAGAGAGGATGAGTACCTGATAAGTTTGCTATTTTATGTACTTTACATACTTTGGGAACCAGTTTACTGAAGGTAGATATCCACTTTAATTTCTGTTGTTCATATATAATAAGGTTTGGAATCATGCGGAGGTATGAAGAAAAAGGAGACCTAGAAAGGATTGACTTAATAGGTAACTGTGGTAGCTCAGAATGACCCAACAGTACTTTGTTGTATATATTTCTATGCCAGTGCTTCTCAAACTGTAGGGTGACCTCACCAGTGAAGCGCCAGCTAGTTGTAAGTGAGGCATGCCAGGGGAGGCAGTTTTTATAGAGGTAACCAAATGCCGAAGAATTCTTTCTACGGCTGCAGCAATATTAAGTGTTAAAACATAATTGACTCATCTGGAAAATAGTGATATATTTTTAATTTTAGTATGTACTTCAACTATAGTTATAGTTATAGGTCCTGGCATCATCTCGGCCTGTATGGTAAATTCTGGGCATTATCTTGGTCAGAGATGAGCGAACTTTTCAAAATACGATTTGGTTTGGATTCGGTGAACGGACCGACATTCGCTGAACAGTTAGTCGAACGTATCCGAACGTCATTAAATTCAATGGGAGGCAAAACCAAATGCATAGACAACACCTTCAGGAAAGCAAAAAAGCTGCCCAAAGAGCTCAAATTAGGGGCAGACACCATAAAAAGTGGCATAAAATGTCCCACAGTAGAAATTTTATAATGTCGAAGCAGTCAGGTGTGGGCCATGCATGAGACAGGGTCTGGTCCAACATTTACAGCTTGGAACTGAAGTGTAATACTATTGTAGGAACTCAAGGATTCTGATAGCATGGGGCAATGAACAGACAGAGACGGCTTTCTTTAGTGCAAATAGTGTATTTGTACAACAGCAATAACACCCAAAACAATATACTGATAACCCACAGTGTCCTAGAATGAAACGAGTCCTTGAAATATATACAGCAAATCGGCGGAGTTCTTAAGGCAGAGTCCTCAGCAAGGTGAGTGTGATAGGTGATGTGGTGCAGATCCAAACACTGTCGGCACAGAAAGAGTCAAATCCAGGTATGAAGTAAACACAGGGAAGTCCAGAACAAGTCCACAAGTTCATCCCAGGTGTAGCATGAACACGGGTAAGTCCAGAAACTAGTTCACAAGTTGATCCCAGATGTGGCATAAACACGGGTAAGTTCAGAAACAGGTTCACATTAAAGTATTATACTGGTGTTGTTTCCAACAGCTCCCACCGGGGGGAGTAAATGAAGGATTAAGTAGCAACACACAGGCCCGAAACAAGTCCCGAAACAAAGTTCCAAAAACACAGTTCTTACCAGAAGGAGTGAACCGAGGGTTAAGTTCCAAGTCAGCAGACTAATGATAACCTAGAGAGTGTAGCTTACAAATGCAGGAAATGTCCAGAGCCAGAGGTGGAGATACACTCAGAACCAGCAGCTGAGCTGAAGGAGAACAGAATCAGAATACTCCAGCAAAGAGGCTGACACTTGACCCGGGTTTTAAACAAACGAACAGGAAGTAGGGCAGACAAAAACAGCAAACTCCATCTTAACAAAAGGCAAAATCATTCACAAGGTGACTTAGAAAACCCGGAATACTGACATGAAGTTTCAATGAGAACCTGGTGGTTAAGGGAGCGGTGTAAGCCTTCTTAGCTGGGAGACCTGATAACTCATGCAATACTGCCAATTTTTTTTTATTCCAGCCACACTCAGATGGCACAAACATCTGTTTCCAACAGATGGAGACCTAACTTGGACTCTCCACATTTCAAAAAATAATTGTCACACAACACTAAAGTGGCATCAATTTCCACAGAAAAGAGATATTATATATCAGAGGTATATGACACCACTTCCACAACAGGCAACCCACCAGATGGAGACCCAGCTTGGAGTGTCTACATTTCAAAAAATTGTCACACACCATTATGTACAAAGAAAAAAAACACAAAAATTGAGCTTGGTTTGTGTTGGTATACATGCAGCACATTAATGTATGTTCACATTGGCCATAAAACATACAAAACCTGCAAGAAACAAAATAAGCCAAAACCCTGCTGTAACTAAATAACTAAAAAACAAAAGTGCATTTAAATAACACAGAGTTCTTAGTAATACTGTTTTTGATCAATAATAGTATAAAAGCCATCCCACCATGACAAGGTGACTCTGATCGGGAGGTCCTATACTGTCTAATATTAAAAACCTCACCATGTGTTAAAGTTGACCTTAGTTTGTGAATAAGGGCAGACAAAAGGACCGAGTTCCAACCAGTGTACTACTGGTTGGGACTCGGTCCTTTTGTCTGCCCATGTTTGCTCAACCAGGTGTCAGTGGTGAAATGCACCCTGGTTTTCATGAAAAGGGTGATGTCGGCGACATGCTGGTGTAGCACAGGCATAGCTTTCTTAGAGAAGTAATGGCAACTGGTACTGGGGACTACGACAACCATCAACTTTCTGAAACCGTCTGCATCCACTAGGAGGAAAGGCAGCATTTTTGTGGCTAACAGATTGGAGATTAAAACATTCTTTTTCTTGACCACAACTTAGCGACCAAGGGCTGGCTGCTGAGCTGAGAAAGTGTGGAGTACAGAGAACAGGACAAACTGCTGGACTGTGAGTGAAATGGAGATGTTATGGTAGATTGAGAAAGATGTTCTGTACTAGAGATTCCCACACTAAGGCATGTTAATTGCTCATATGCCAATTCATGCACGTAGTTGTCAAATTATTTCAATTTTTGCCTCTACTGAGTTTTTCTTTTGCAAACTTGATAGATAAAGTGTGTTGGGTCATCCCTTGTGGTCTCAAAAAAGGCCCAGGTTAGGCAACCCTTGCCGCCCCTGCGAACTTCACACTTGCAGCCGGCGCTGGCCACAGCCAGAGGTGAGGCTGAGGATGCAGTGCTTGTCATGGTTGCATCACTTTGTGGCTGTGTAGGAAGCAGCAACGTAACCTCCTTGTCTTCCTCCTCCACTTCCTGTGCTGAGCTACTCAGCTGCATACCTCTGGGTTCACACCAAGTGGGAACTACAACCTCATCGTCATCCTCTCTGTTCTCCCACTACTCACCCTGAGAATCATCCTCCTCCTCTTCCTGCGCCGACACCACAGTACAGCCCTCGTGGGCCTCTGGTATCTGAGTCTCATCTGGATCACCTCCACCCTGGGTGGTTAACATCAGGTGACGAGGCCCAGAATCCAATGTAATAAAATTTTGGACATCGGTGCAGATGCTTTCCTCCTTCAGATTCTCTGATTCTTTGGAGCATACCTCTGATGCCCATGGAATAGAATGCGCTAACATCTCTGCAGTATGGCCCATCTGTGGTTCCCCAAAGTCAGTTGGGCGTTTGGAAATTTTTGACACAGGAGGAAACAAGAGTGATTGAGGAGCCACCTCTGAGGATTGTTCTGTGTGTGATGTTAAGGTGGAGGAAGAGGAGGAGAGGTCACTTGTTTCAGCGCTTGCCATCCACTGTAGCACATGCTCTTTCTGAGTCTCATCTACAAGGCGTACCTTTGTGCAGCTGCCAAAGAGAGTTGAGTAGCCGATCCAGTAACAGATGTTGTCAGTGGTCTTTGAATAGGACGGGATGATGTTCAGTTGACCTTTCATTAACACCTAACCCACTTACATGTCGAACACCAAGCCTATTCCCCCTTCCACCATGACTTCGCTTTTTCCCTCTTATGTTGTAAGTAGCCTTTCCCTCTTGTAACCTGCTGTTTCACAACCTTAGGCCCACAGCTGTCAGTCACCTGTCACTAAATGAACAATTACTATTTTCTTAGATAGTGTGCCTGAATAACACTGTTATATCTAACGATTTTTAACTGGAAAACTGGTCTTATGATTTGTCAATGAAACATAGTTTTATCACAAATTATTTGCGTTAGCTAATTGGGCCTTGTGGCTACACTCCAATATTAGGCCTAACGATTTGTAAGTGAAAATTTGGCCTTCTGGTTTGCCACTGATACACAGTTTTATCCCAAATCATTTAGATTAGCTAATTGGGCCTCCTGGCTGCACCTCAATATTAGGCCTAAGGGTTTTTAAGTAAAAATCTGGCCTTCTGATTTGTCAATTAAACACAGTTTTAACACAAATGATCGGAGTAGCTAATTGGGCCTCGTGCCCGCAAACCCAATATTAGGCCTAACGATTTTTAAGTGGAAATCTGGCCTTCTGATTTGTCACTAAAAAACAGTTTTATCACAAATGATTGGAGTAGCAAATGGGGCTTCCTGAGACTGCCACACAGTTTTTGCACATTCTACTTTGGTGCTGGAATATCGATTTCACACAGGACAGGATCCTAACTATTTAACTGACAAGTTCACTTTCAGCAACAGCCCTAGCGCAGGAGCAACCTCTCTGCACTGTGACACTGAGCAAAATAAGATGTCTGCTTTTTATATGTCCAGGGACATGTGACTTCGGCAGCGAATCACAGATGACCTTGTGTCATGATGTTGTGGATGGTTTCTGTGCCCTGATTGGCTGCCGGAATCAACAGACACAAGGTTAAGGGAAAAGAATGCTCCTCTAACATCTCCACACCCCCTCCCCTCATCAAACACATCCCCCCCATTACCCCTGCTCATCATACAGCACCACTATCCTAGCCAAAGTAATAACAAAAGCATTAGTGGAAAGCAAACTGTGACTGAATTTTGCCAACTTTGATTAAAAATGTGCAACATTCGTGCCGAATTTGCGATTGGCTAAAGTTTTCCAAACAAGGGCTAATCTCAGCCTTCTGTTGATGCAAGAACATTACATTTGGTACATCTGATGAGCCATCAATAGATAAAGTTTGAGGAGCCCTGGTGTGGACCATTACAGAGTTTATTGTTTCTTCAGTGAGGTAATAGATAGCAGACTAGAGTGAAAGCTACCATAACAATGGAAATTACTGGAATACTAAATCCCACATGCATACAGCTCTGCTACAAGTGAAGGGATGGGAGAGAAAGCTCTTGGATTTGTTCTCTAGGGTGAGATGGGGAATGCAGGTATCAACTGGCACCAGTAGTAGGTATCATTTTGAATTATGAAATTGGCTTTCTGCAGGTCTTCATATTGGTGGTAAAGAAAGTCGATCCTATCAATATCGTAGTTGTATATTGAAATTATCTAAGGGTGTTCATACCATAAAGATGTAAGCAGGCTTGGAAATGCAGTAATGCAGGGATTACAGAACAATGCTGTATTAGGCTATGTTCACACTTTGCGGTTTTTGCTGCGGATCCGCAGCGGATTTGCCTCTGCGGATCCGCAGCCGTTTTCCATGCAGGGTACAGTACAATGTTACCCTATGGAAAACAAAAACCGCTGTGCCCACTTTGCGTTTTTCCGCTTGAAAATCCGCGCGGATTTTCTGCGGAAAAAAAGAAGTAGCATGTCAATTCTTTCTGCGGATTCCGCAGCGGTTTGCCACCTGCACCAATAGGAAAGTGCAGTTGGAAACCCGCAGTGGAATCCGCAGTAGAAACCGCACAAAAAACCGCAGTGAAAACCACCGCGGTTTTGCACTGTGGTTTTTCCAAATCCGCAGCTGAAAAATCCGCAGCAAAAAAAGGATAGTGTGAACAAGCCCTAACAATGTTATTTAACTTTTTAACAAAAGGATGAAAATTATCTCCTCACAGGGAGTTAATAAACAATAAACAGGAGTCAAGGAAAGTAAATAGTTAACGCAACAGTCTGATAGTTAAATGGCATTTATAGTAGTTTTCTCTGATCGTCATCCACATACAGTCTGATGGGAGTTGGAGTACCGGCAACGGCCAGCATGGTGACCTCAGGTGGATCCCAACAAACCACGGTCCAGCTTCTGGTGGCAACGAGCGGTCACTGGTTTTGCCCGCTGAGCCCCTAGTCCATAAATCTGTGCAGCCAAAGTGGGGAGTGCTGCAGTAGTCTCTGTCCCACATGTGTGCTGCTGTGCATATATGAGCAATGGGGAACGCACCTCAGGGTCCTGCCAATGGCACCCGCTCCTCCGCACGAGCACTGCACTTTGCTTGGCCGGGCGCTGCACTCTGAACCCTCGCTGGCTCACTGGAGAGTTCACCTAAGCTCTGCCAGGGCATGTCTCTGCACTGCCTCTGTATCTGCAAAGCGCGTTGCACACCTCTCTCTGCTTTCACCGCCGACGGGAGACTGAGGGCACTTTCCTGCTCTTCCTGCTCACTGCCCGGCTTAGCCATGCCCCTTCTCCGCGGGTCATGGGACCTGTCCAGTCCCTCATTCTTTCCCCCCGGCAACACTGGATGCAGCCTTGACAGTTCTGGACCCGGCATAAAGCAGGCACCCACACCCAAGTCTTCCTCCTTACAGAGACAAAAGATAGGGCTGCTGTGGCACCACTGAACAGAGGGGCCTCACCTTGATTGATTCTTTTTCCTTTTTTGACCAGTGATGAAGGGAGAGCATATGCTGTGCTTTTCTGCCCTTGGAGACCAGAGAAAATGTATTGTTAGCAAGTAGAGATGAGCAAATATGATCAGAAAACGATTGTCAAACATAAATTGCGCACCAATATGGCACATTCTAATTTGTGATCAGAAACACGAGCATTTTTCTTAAAATCAGAAAAAGTTGGTAAAATTCGGTAAAAGTGCTGGAAAATGGTTGCGTTGCCACTAAAGTATTTTAAAGTAGATGATATCTGGCTAACACAGTACCGCAATATCATTGGTTATTGTACATCAAAGTAGATCATAGAGAGACAAATAGATAGTAGATAGATGGTTAAAAAGCGACAGACTCGATAGAATAGACAGATTACATACAATATATAGACATAGAATAGATAGTTATACAGATGTCAGTGACATATACAATTAGTACAGTGCATGTGCAGCTCACTGTACATGCAGTTAATTATTAAAGATTAGTTTTCAGAAAAAAATGGTGTGGACTCCTGCATAATTTTCTTAAACAACAGGGGGAAAGACGAAGGCTGGGGGCAGATGTTTATAGCCTGGTAGGGGGGTAATACCCATGGAGATTCCCAGGCTATTAACATCAGCTCACAGCTGTATACTTAGCCTTTACTGGATATTAAAATGGTTCTCCCCAAAAATGACATAGGGTCCCTCTATAATCAATAACCGGCAAAGGCTAGGCAGACAGCTGCAGGATGACATTAATAGCCTAGGAAGGGGCTAAAAAAAATCAGCTCTGAGCCACCCCAGAAAAGGCACATCTATAAGATGCGCCAATTCTGGCACTTAGCCTCTCTCTTCCCACTTGCCCTGTAGCGGTGGCAAGCGGGGTGATAGTTAGGGGGGTTGATGTCACCTTTGTATTGTCAGGTGACATCAATCTCCAAGGTTAGTAATGGAGAGACGTCTATTAGGCGCCCCATTACTAACCCCATAGTCATATTGTATAAAAACACACACAGTCTTTTTTAGCTCTAAATTTTGTATTTTCACAAGGGTAACAGGAGAAAATAGACCCAAAAATTACTTGTGAAATTTCTCCTGAGTTCACCGATAGCCCATATGTTGTCAAAAACTACTTTTGAGGGACAGTACAAAGCTCAGAAGGGAAGAAACGCCATATTACAGTGCAGATTTTGCTGCACTTGTTTGAGGGTGCCATGTTACATTGGCAGAGCCCCTGAGGTGCCAGAACAGCATACCTCGCATGAGTGACCCCATTTTACAAACTAAAACTCTCAATGAATTCATCCATGGGTGCAGTGATTATATTGACGTCACAGGTGTGTCAGACTTTTATACCTTTGAGCAGTGAAGATAAAATAATTTACATTTTTACCATCAAGATTGTGTGTTATCCCCAAGTTTTACTTTTTCATACTGGGAAATGGATAAAAATGGCATCAAAATTTGTCCCACAATTTATACTGAATGTGGCATTACCCCATATGTGGCTGTACAGTACTACTTAGCCATACAGAGAGACTCGAGAGGGACGGAACGCTATTTGCCTCCTGGAACATAGATTTCCTAGAATAGTTTGTGGACTCCATACTTAGCCCCAAGGTGCTGAAAGAGCAGAATCCCTCCTCAAGTGACCCTATTTTGGAAATTATAACCCTATGTGAATTTATCTACAGATGTAGTGACGATTTTGACTCCATTGGCATTTTCCAAAAAAAAGCAAGTGTGGTTGTTGCTGAATGAAAATTGCAAATTCCCGTTGTAGTGACCAGTATGCTGTAGTGACAAGTATATTATGCCCGGCTCATATTTCTGGAGACACACACCTGTAAATTTGGCTGGATCTCATTACTACAGAAATGCCACACATGTTAGGCACACTGGGGCTCATCAGGGAGGGGGACATTTGGATTTGGGAGTGGAGAATGTGCTGAATTTCTTTTGAGGTGCGAGGAGCCATTTAGCTTTTCCAGAGTCTTTGTGCTACCAGTAATGTGGAAGCCCCTATATTTCTGATATTAGATGATGGACCTAAGTGAGGGCTTGTTTTTTTGGGGATTGAGTTGAAGCCTTTATTGGGAACATTTTGCATAACATTTATGATCACATTTATCCTGCACTATACGCTGAGCACTTACATTGGGGTTTCCATCTAAATCCCCGAGTGACGTGACAGATGAAACCCCAATGGATCCTTTCACTATAATGAGGCAGCAGAGTTACTCTGGACTTCACCTAGCCTCTGCTCAGTGGTATCCTTTTAAGAAATGCACAAAACTGTGGCCGACGGCACTGTTATGCAATCCTAAAAAGACAGACACCGCCAGATCACAGGTCCTATGGCGTCCACAGTGCCTCCATTTGCCTGATTATAGGGAATCCTCCACTGTGGGTTCTATCTGAATCATGAATTTCAGACATTTACACAGAAACCCCGATGTAAATGCTTAGGGTAGAGCGCAGGATAAATGTGCGCCGAGCCTTACTGCGATCTTTGGGAGCAAGAATGGAAAAATCAACAGCACGTGAAGAATTCATTTTATTTTAATTTATTTTTTACACCATTCCTCTTGCGGTATAAGTGATTAGGTGACTTTATTTTTCTGGTCGTTGCCATAAACAGCGATGCCATATTTATATTGAGTTTTTATGTTTGGCGGCTGTCACACACTAAAAGACACTTTTTATTGCAAAAAAATAGTTTTTGCATCACAATATTTAGAGAGCTATAATTTTTCCATATTTCAGCCAACAGAGCTGATGTTTTTATTGGTACCATTTTCGGGCACATGACATTTTTTGATCGCTTTCTACTCTGATTTTTGGGAGATAGAATGAACAAAAAACAGCAATTCAAAAATTGCTTTTTTTTAAAATACCGTTCCGTGTGTAGTAAAATTGGTAAGGCAGCTTTATTCTTCGGGTCAGTACAATTACATTGATACCTCATTTATATAATTTTTTATGTTTTGGCGCTTTTACACAATAAAAACTATTTTATAGAAAAAAAAATATTTTTGCATCACTTTATTCTGAGAGTTATAACTTTTTTATTTTTCCGCTGATGGAGTTGTACGGTTTTTTTTGTGGGACAAGATGAC
This sequence comes from Ranitomeya variabilis, assembly GCF_051348905.1. Lineage (NCBI taxonomy): Eukaryota > Metazoa > Chordata > Amphibia > Anura > Dendrobatidae > Ranitomeya > Ranitomeya variabilis. The sequence continues at coordinate 486,458,800 of NC_135235.1, forward strand.
GTTTTCAGCAGTACCATTTTTTTACATTTGTCTTTTTGATCACGTTTTATTGCACTTTTTGTTCCATGGTATGAAGATAAAGCATTGTTTTTTGCCTCATTTTTAATTTTTTTTCATGGAGTTCACTGAAGGGGTTAACAGGTAGGACAGTTTTATAGAGCGGATCCTTACGGACACAACAATATGAAATGTGTACTTTTATTGTTTATTTTTTATTTACATAAATAAATGTGTTTATTGGAAAAATATTAGCTTTTTTTCTTTATTTGGGGATTTAAAAAAATATATTTTTACACTAATATTTTTTTTTACTTTTTTACATTGTCCCAGGATGGGAGATCACTGTATTACATCAGATCGCTGATCTGATGTTCTGCAATGCATCTGCACTGCAGAACATCGGAGGAGTGACTGACAGGCAGGGAAGCAGGCGTCTCAGGTCCTGCTCTGAGCAGGCACTGAGAAGCTACCTTCCTTGAAGAATGCCGCTGCCATCTTACAGCCGGGGTTCTCCATTGAGACCATCAGGACAACGCAATTGCATTGCGCTGTCCTTTTGGAAGTGCGCTGCGCGATGCTCCTCGATGTCGCTGTCACTAGTGACAGCAGCATCAGAGGGGTTAAATGCCCACGATCAGTGCTAGCACCGATGGTGGGTGTTACTGCAGGGTGTCAGCTCTCACATAGAGCTGACACCCGCACCTGATAGCCATGGCACTCAGCATGAGGCCACGCGATCGGTGCACTATACCTGTACTGCTCTTTGCGGGAACACAGCTCCCACAGAGTAGTACATGTATGGCAAGTCGGGAAGGGGTTAAACCATACTTACTGCATTGCCCATTTCAGTGACGCCATTGTCTCCTGCATGAGAATTAAAATAATAAGCAACAATATTCCTCATTTTTCTGCAGAGATGATAATCCATTTGTCCCACAATGGGTCTAGCTCTGCTACATGTAGATGGCAGGCTGCATGGTTGCATGATGTGACCATACAGCCTATCATCCACCAGAGACACTGAGCAGTGTCTGCTACTGCTGCTCAGTGTATTGCGGTGAACTCCCATAACCTGTCTCATGTCACCATGAGCATACGAAAGTTCTCATGCTTGCGCTGGTTTCAGAAAGGTCCTTGGAGTTCACAGCCAATTAACTAACTTCATCTAACTGACGTCAGCGTGAGTGCCATTAGAAATGTTCCCACAGAATTTGCACTAACCTCAAAACGGTACCAGAGATGTCAGTGTCCATGTGTGTAATACGTGTAGCACACGTGTGGCAACTGTGTGCCGCCCGTGTGCTGCATCAGTACCACATGGCGGGCACCAGGGAAATAACGGTACAGTAAGTGCTGTTCCTTGGCACCTGGTGCTGAAGACGACTCTCATCATTCTCCCCTACTGTGCAGACAATCAGAACGAGCAGGGGAGAATGATGAGAGTTGTATTCAAGTGAAAATAATGACAGCAGGCGGCGGCTTTTGGGACTATTACTCATATCAGCCTGCACTTGCTGCCACTAATAGTAGTGACAGCAGGAGCAGCTGATGGGAATATTCCTCAACCACCGCCTGAGCTATAAATAAATAAATAATTTAAAAAAAAGTGTAGGGTCCCCCTATTTTTGATAACTAGCCTTGCTAAAGCATACAGCTGGGGACTGGTATTCTCAGGCTTATAAGGTGCCATAGATATTGCCCCCCTCCCCAGCCTGAAAATAGCCACCCGCAGCCGCCCAGAAGAAGCACATCTATTAGATGCGCCAATTCTGGCACTTTGCCCAGCTCTTCCCACTTGCCCTGTAGCGGTGGCAAGTGGGGCTTATATTTGTGGGGTTGATTTCACCTTTGTATTGTCTGGTGATATGAATCCGATGGATTACTAATGGAGAGGCGTCTATAAGACACCTATCCATTACTAATCCTACAGTTATATGGTAAATAAAGACACAGGTAGAATAAAGTCCTTTATCAGAAATAAAACAAAACACACTTTTCCATTTTATTTAAAAATAACAAACTCAGTTATACTAATCTAACGCCTATTTCCACTGAATCCCTCTTCTCCTGTAATAAAGCAAACATAAAAAACAACAATATCCCTCACCTCTCCGTCGTTCTGTCCCACGCCATAATCCATGTCTGGGGATTAATAGTTTTCAACCTGGATGGTGCCAAGATGCGACCGTCCAGGCTGAGAACCATTGGTGAATGAGCTGCTGCGAGCGCAGCATCAGTGACTAGCGGTGACGTCATTGAGGTTACTGCAGGTCACTGAGGCAGCATTCCTAGCTGGGCTGAACTGCGGTGACCTCAGCATCGTGGTAAAATGTCAGTGATGAGGTAACCGCAGTTCAAGCTCAGTGACTTCACCACCGATCTGATCCGCTTGGACTGGGTCAGACACATCTAAAACAGCAGGAATTGTGAGTTGTTCCTGGTATACAGTGTTAATACATAGAATATAGTCCACAATAAACATACAACTGATGAAACAGAGAGAAGGTGATGGTGATACACAACTTAGTTAACATGTGGGGAAGATAGTCCGTCTTGACCAATATCACAGAAGAACTACTGTACCACAAATGCTAGCTATGACAGACAGAAAGGTGTGAGAATACACAGTCTAATGCAGCTTACTATGTATGAAGCACATACCAGCAGACCGGTCAGAGTGCCCATGCTGACCTCTGTTCACCACCCAAAGTGCCTACAATGAGCACAAGAGCATCACAACTGGTTGATGAAGCAATGGAAGATAGCAAAGTAGTGGCACTGGGATGCAGTAGGGAAAAAATACAAACCTGAGGAGACAGTGTATTGCTCTGGCAAATGTTCTGCTGGGAAACCTTAGTTCCTGGCATTCATGTGGATGTTACTTTGACATATACCACCTTCTTAGACATTTCAGACCAAATAGATGCTACCATGGCAAGAGTTTAACTAATGGCATTAGCCTCTTTAGGCAGTATAATTCATCCTGTCAACATTCAGAAATGGTTTGTGGAACATGATAAATTCATGGTGATGACTGTGGAGACCTTTGTTTGATTGCTCACAACTTTTTTTGCTGGCACAAGTAAGACACTATTTGCCAGATGTTTTTTTTTGCTACTGGTGATTGGTGTTAAAAGCAATAGCACTTGCACAGAACAAAATTTAGTGAAGCTTCCACGACAGGTATTGTAGTAACACATAAATGAAAATGACAGGATTGAATGACAGAAATCAGGCATTCGCAGTAAACAGTGTGAACTTTTCCTGCCCACACATTTTCAAGAATTTTCCTATTCAATGGCCGTGATAACAAACATAAACATCGATTATGTATTGTACCACAAACAGCAAAGAACACACAATGTTCTGAGCACATCAAGTGTATATTGTGCTTATTCATGAGCATTGTCTTTGTTAAAGTTGATGAATATTTATTTATTAATACATGCATCTGTATCACAGTTCTGAAGATTCATTTTGGTATAGAAACTGGAAGGTTGTCAGACCTGTCAGTGTATGTTGAAGATGGTGGAATGTGTTGCAATGTGTACATTGGAGTTTGGGATTTCCATATAAATTAATTTGTCATGTAATTGGTAATACAAAAACCTTATTAAAAGGAAGGTATCATCAGAAAATGGCATACTTCCAGGTTACTAGTTAATTGAAGGATTAAACCTGATCTGATGGACAAGTGTCTTTATTTCGAAGATTGAAAAGAGGAAATTCACATCTATGACAGATCAAAAGAAAAGTTAAAAGGACCTTTTATTACATTTTATTTTCATTTTAAACTGTATAGCTCACGAAAAAGGGTCTGAAGCTCTGATTCTGAGATATGGGTTCCTGAAGTTTGGGGTGCCCAATATGCAAATTTATCCTTCAACCAATGATACTGGCAGCTTCACATAGGGAAAAAGAGCCAATACCCACAGAAAAGGTTTAAATAGGCATTTTTGAGTAATCTCTTCCTTTCATTACAGCGCTAGGATAGTCTAGTGGTGCTTGGAGTGTTGAAGATCATCAGAGTGCCTGGATCACTGAAAATTATTGTGGGAGCAGTTGGAGCTACTACAGGTATCGGGGCATATACCTTTCATATCGTTATTTCACAAACTTCTCACATGATGATCTTCATTGCTACAGTCACTCCCATGTTGCAGTTTCCCGGCACTGAAACAACAAGGAGAGATCACCCTTAAAAAGCCTATTTTGAACTTCTTTGAGGGCACTTTCTTTTCTTCTCCATTTTTAGTGCTGCTTGCTTCTGATTAAGCAGTGCCATAGAGGGGTAAATACCACATAGAATAATCTCTTTCACCATACCCATATTTGAAGGGGAAATTTGCATAATGTATGCTGTAGACTTCAGAAGCTCATATCTCAGCAACTCAATGGAGAAAAGAAATGCTTAAATCAGTGCTTCCACCCTTTTGTAGTGAGCTATAAAGTTAAAATAAACAAAATGTAGTGAATTGGTGGAGAAAGGTTCAACTTAATGGACCTAGGTCTTTTTTCAACCCATGTAACTATTTTAATTTCTTCTTTGAATGGAGGACAGGACCACATGGGGCAAAGAATCTTTAAAAAGTGGGTGATCTTCACTTCTTCAATTGGAAAATGTCAATGTATGCTCCACCAAATATAAGAATTGCCAGTGTGAATTAAAATTGTTTTTATGTCCTCTAAAGTTTACATGGAATGTAACTGGATCAGTAATTGAATAAGTATTTATCATTGCTTATGTTAATTATCTATGCAGCTCTGTTTTTCTAATGCAGAGTTCCAAATTCACTGCAAAAATAGAAATTTAAATGCAATTAAAGGGAACCTGTTTTGATTAAACTGGCTTAAAACTATTATGGCCCAGAACCTCTATATCCCTTAGATATTTGAAAAGACACAGCTCTTAACCACGTCATTATTAACCCTTATCTAACTTTCAGTCCGACTCTGTAAGCTAGCAAAAATTAAGTACACCCTTAGTGCTTCTTAGGGAATTCAGATGGTAAGTAGCAGCAAGTTCTACTGACCAAGTGCCCTTGATTACTTTATCAGAAAGCGTAATTACCTGTTTAAAATGTTGACAGTTTGCTGGTTTAGAGTATTCAGGATTGTGTTAACATTATGCTAACGGGAAAAGAGATTATAAATGAACTTAGAAAAGGAACTGTTGTTGCTCATCAATCTAGAAAGTGCTATGAGACCATTTACAAAAAAATTGGAGTCTAAGCTGCAGCTCAGACTCTAAGGGCCTCAGAAAATATGTTAGCTGTTCAAGTTCATAAAAGTACAATTGACAGAAGACTGAACAGGTATATCTTGTTTGGAAGGTTGACTTTACTTTTTAAAAAGAATGTCAGCAAGGCTAAAATTTGCAAAGTTGCTTCTGAGCAAATGCAAGACTTTTCGATCAATTTGCTTTGGACAAATGAGACCAAAGTGTAGATATTTGGTCATAATACCTTGTACCACATTTTGTGAAAACCAAACACTGCTTATCACCAAAATCACCTCATATCAACTGTCAAACACAGGGATGGAGGAGTGGTGAGTTGAGCATTCTTTGCAGACCCAAGACATGAGCACCTTGAATTTATTTAGTCTAATGTAAGACCATCTATTCAAAAGCAAAAGCTTGGCCAAACTGAGCCATGCAATGGGACAATGATCCAAAGCACACCAGCAAATCTACGTTAAAATGACTGAAAAATAAATTAATCAAAGTGCTGTAATAGACAAGTCACAGTCCAAACATCAACCCAATTGAAATGCTGCAGCAGGACCTTAAGAGACCTAATCCTGTCACATGTCAAAACAGCTGACATGAGCCGGAAAAGATGTGGCTCACCGCCAGAGCCCACATCAAACAGAGGATGTCCGATATTGGCATATTATTATACCCGATTTTGGAAAAGGGTTAATAAATAATTGAAAGAAAAATAGACATGCGTTCCTCTGTATTTTTGATAACTAGCCAGGTAAAACTGACATCTGCGGGCTGCAACCCTCAGCTGTCAGCTTTAGAAAGGCTGGTTATCAAGAATACAGGGGTCCCCACAACTGTCTTATAAATTATTTAAATAAATAATTTTAACAAATTATGTGCCCCCCCCAACTTTTGACAACCAGCTAAGCTAATGCTGACAGCAGGGGGCTGGTATTCTCAGGCTGGTAACGGGCCATAGATATTGCCCCTCAGCCTAAAAATTACAGCCCACTGCCGCTCTAGAAAAGGCGCATCTATTAGATGTGCCAATTCTGGTGCTTTGCCTGGCTCTTCCCACTTGCCCTGTGGCAGTGGCAAGTGGGGTTCATATTTGTGGGGTTGATGTCACTTTTGTATTGTCCGGTGACATCAAGCCCATGGCTTAGTAATGGAGAGGCAACTATAAGACATTTATCCATTATTAACTGCATAGTGATATTGTATAAAAAACACACACCCAGAATAAAGCCTTTTATTTGAAATAATGACACAAACTCCTTTATCGACTCTAAATTAAACCATACTCATGTCATCGCCCAGTCGACTGAAGCTAATGTCACCTGCAAATGAATAAAAAAATTAAACAACCATATTCCTCACATGTCAGAAGTGAAGAGATAATCCATAATGTCCCACGACAATCCTGATTACTGGTAGAACAGTCACTAATGCTCTATCCGGCAGCCGGCTACACACTGACAGGAACATGTAATCATTCCTGCAGTGTGTAGTGCTGAGCTGCAGTGAGAAATATCACCAGAGTTCATCAGCTGATAAGTCATGGTGATCTCACATATGGGACCTTTGCTGCGTGAGAGCTTTCTCACTTAGCGGTGCTGTAAGTGAGGTCCCTGGGGCTCATCAGCTGATGAGCTCTCATGACCTCACTTATGGTAGCTCAGCACTACACACTGCAGGAGTGATTACACGCTCCTATTAGTGTGTCGCCGGCTGTTGGGTAGAGCAGTCGCATCAGCTGATGCGACTGCTCTACAAGTGATCTGAATTGTTGTGGAACAGTAGGCATTATAGCGGATAGGTGAGGGATATGGTGGTTTATTATTTTTTCTCTTCTCCATGGGCATCAAGGATCAGGTGTTTCGGTGAGAAAATGTTTTTTTTTAATTTCTTACAGAAGACAAGGGCTTCAGGGACTAGTTGTAAGATGTGTAAACACTGTGTTTTTTAATTTATTTCATTATTTAAACTTTTTTTTCCTTAAGCCTGCTGACCTGTGGTAAGGTTTTTTTAGCTTGGGTCACATTCACAACAGCTGACATCTGACAGCGTGACCCTGCAGCGCTCTGACCGACGGTAATGAACTTACCTGTGATAACGTTATCGCTGATCAGAACTGCTGCATGCAGACAGCCTTAGTGGAAATTCGATCATTTACAAAATGTTGCCAATTTTAAGGAAAATGCTCAGAATTAGAACATGAATCCCAATGTACAACGTTTCTGCCGACTTTGAGATTGGCGAATGTTTTCTGAGCAAGTTCGCTCATCTCTAGTTGTGACCTGCCTGATCACTCCAGTTTTGCTAGAGTGAGCTGGAGGTCACTTTTATGAGGGCCATGTTTTGGCTGTCATAGACTTAAATTCAGCACTTGTGACCGTTACTTATGACTCCCAGTCAGTCAGAAGTTGCGGTCACAAGATTTGCTGTAGAACCACAGCGGCGCTGAAAAAAGTGGAAGAGCGAGTAAGTATTAGTCTAGGGTCAGGCAACCATTAGTAGTGATGCTTTTAGCAACGGTTGAAAGAAGAGTGGGTCAACATTTTTCCAGCATGATTTGGAGGCTGAGAGTCATGTTGAAAATAATTACTTAAAGTTATTATTGCTAAAGGTGGTTCTACAAGCTTTTAAGGTTTGGGGGTGTACTTAAATTTTCACACATTGCTTCTTCATTTTGTACTAGACTTTGGTAAATAAAGAATGGCATTGCGATTTCTCATGTGTAATTGTGCGTCTGAGGTTGTATTTTCTAATGTTAAGACCCTCTAAGGATTTTTTTGTATGTTATTCACAGAGTTTAAATGTGGTGTACTTAGTTTTTTTCATGACTGCTTATATACAGTATATATATATATATATCTCCTCTTTTTCATCTTTTTTTCTTATATACCAAACCTATACTTCTCAAATGTCATGCATTTTTCCTCTTTATTATATGGAGGCGATGTATTTGAGAAGCCTACTCCTCCCCATGGCAGAGCAGAGAGTTAATAATGTAAGTGTTTTTGCATCTGATTTCCTATTCAGAATTAAAAAAACGCCATTCTATACCCTGTTATGAGAGAAGTTGTTCGCCATAGCAACAAGAAATGAAAGAGCCTCTTTTTTATGTAGGCCAAATTGCTGTCTCCTCTTGTACAGCATTGCATTTCAATCACAATATTATCACATCACTGCATCGAGGCTGCCTCTTTCTATATAACTGTTGGCGTGCTCCCTGTACTAGCAAACACTCTGTATCCCGTTCCCTCCAGATGCAGCAATTGGAGAATGAAAGAAAAGGTGTCAGGTTTAACGAATCCATGTAAGACAAACAAAAATTAATTTGGTGAGGAAGAAAAACAGGCAGCTGGGAAGTGAAAGCCTCCTGTTCAGTAGGATGCGATTACCCATCTATTGTGTGGGAATATTCCATCTACAGTATCAGGGCAGAAAACACTATCTATCCTCTATGTTTTATAGCTCTGAGTTTATGACTCGCGTTCACAGAGAAGAGAGGCGATCAATAAACCGGGGATCCTCAAGGAAGGAAATAATCATTTCTTTAGTCTTTTTACTTTTCCGCATAGTTCCATTAAGTGCAATAAAATAATTTCACCAAAATTAGAAATCAATTGGAATATCAGAGTTAAAATATGGTGAATCAATAACCTAGGCAAAGGAGCAAGTGTTTATAGGCTAAGAAACATTTACAATAAATAGTCATGAAATAGTCACAATATTTAAAATATCTGTAATCAATAATTATTAATCAAATAAATATGTACGGTATGAAAATATGTAGTAAAGTATAGCAAATGCAGCATTAGTTGTGTACATGTGATATATAGGTTGCCCTCTTGACAAGGTGCACAAATAGCTCATGTATAACCCTCAAGACAATTTGTTACAATATTTCTATCAGAGAGTGAGTTTATCCATTCACATATGTTACAAAGGTAGGCTGGAGATATTGAGGAACAATTGGATTTTGTAGTTATATATATTAAATTAATTATTCATCTACAATGTAAACAACGAGTTAATTTTGTTATTATATGGTACAGTACTTACATACTGATTGCTGTGTGTTATTGGTGATTTGTTGCCATAGACTCATGTAATGGAAATGTCATCTGATTTCTATGCATTATCCAATTGTCTGTCTCATATACTCCGGCTATCTATCAATCATTTTATCATCTCTCTTACTCATAAATATCTCACATATATAAACCAAATTGATATCTATCTTGCAAAGGCTCACTTGCTCTTGAGCCAAAACATTGTCACCAGTTCACATGGACCAATAAAGACAACAGTTTTTTGCATGTAATTTACTATTCAGTCAGTCTGTGAGTGCATCTGTTCATGAGTTTGTCCATGAGTCCGTTCATTCATGAGTCCTGTCTGTGATTCCATCCGTCCTTGAGTCTATCTGTCTGTGAGTCTGGCTGTCCATGAGTCTGTCTGTCCATGAGTACACCCATCCGTGTGTCCATCTTACCATCTGCCTGTGAGTCTGTCTGTTTGTTCAGCCTTGAGTCCATCTGTCAGTGAGTCCATTTGTCCATATGTCTGTCCGTGAGTCCGTCGGCCAAGTGACCATCTATAATTCCATTTGTGGGTCTGTCTGTCTGTGAGGCCATCTCTCTGTGAATACACCCATCCCCGTGTCCGTGAGTCCATTCATGAATCCGTCTGACCATGTATCCATCTTTTCATCCATCTGCGAGCCTGTCTGTCTGTATGTCCATTTGTGAGTCTGTGAATCTGTCCGTCCGTCAGTTAGTCCATCCATTCATAAGTCTGTCTGACTGTCTGTGAGTCCTTCCATCCGCAAGTCTATACATCTGTGAGTCTGTCCATCCGTGAGTCCTTCTGTCCGTGAATATGCCCGTCCATGTGTCCGTCTCTCCGTCCATCCGTGAGTTCGTTTGGTCAACCATGTATCCATTTTTCTGTCCGTCTGTGAGTCGGTCCATCTGGAAGTGTGTCTGTGAATCCATCCATCCATGAGGCCCTCCGTCCATAAGTCTTTCCGTTCATCTGTCTGTGAGTCCTTCCATCCGTGAGTCCATCCATCGGTCTGACCCTCCATTCATCTTTTACCATCCCCACTTGTGCATACACATGCACATACTCACAGAATATACACATATACAAGCTTATCGACATTAAGGCACTTATATATACACACATATAGAAAATACGCACAAACATTATACATACATTTACGCATTATACATACTGTACACACATATATAAAGCATATATATTTTTTTGTTTTCTCTGTCCCACATTTAGAGTAATATCAGCCATGAGTTTTTATTTCTGCATAAATATCTGCATGCACCATTTTTATTTAAGCTATTTACTGATCATCATGAATAATATGTTCACTGGATTATAAGGGTTGATCCAATTACAAGGATACCAAATATGACAAAGTTATATACTGTTTTGCGACGTTATTTTAAAAAGTGTATTACAAAAATGTGTTTATTGCACGTGTGTTGAAAAACCATAAGGTAATAGTGAGTCTGTATTTAAATTTTTACCTAAATGTGAGGAATATACTGTTTAGTATGGGGTTGATACAGCATGGTTGGTCTGGTCTGTCCTCTTTTACCCCGACGCGCGTTTGACTGCTCTGGCTTCTTCCTGGGGGTGTCACATGCATCCAGGTAAAAATTTGCATACAGACTCACTATTCCTTATGGTTTTTCAAGGGAAGTAGGTTCACTTGACAAGTATTGTATGAGGTACATAAACTGTTTTACTATGGGCAGAGTGGTTTAACAGGGCAGAACTTTATGTGACATATAAATTGTGGCTAAAGATGAATATATAGGAATAACTTATTGCACTAGCACTTACTATTTAAATTTTTTTCCTATCTCATACATATTTATATATATTACAAGTCTGATAAAGTTACAACTAAATGGTCTGTATTTACTTGAAGTATGCTTGTTTTTTACATGATTTTATTGTAATTTTTAATATGTAATCTAAATAAAAAATTTACATTTTTACTATAGTCATAGACCTCTTTTATGTCTGGATATTACAGGTCACAGATTTATGAATTTTCATAGGTTATTTATGTGCTATGCATCATTTTGGGACACAGAGTAATATATGAAAATTGTGAAAAGTGCCAAGTGCAAAGAAAATATGTGCAATATGTGAAAGTCATAGATAATAAACAAAATAAAGTATATAAATAAATATCAATTAAATAATAATTATAGAATTCAGTATAAATATTGCCAAAGTGACCATAAGGACAATAAAGGGGTAAGTGGTAAACTCGTTTATCCCCACAAATGTGACTCTCTCACATTTGTTTATTGTAATTGTTTTGCAAAATAATTTTGTTAGTACTTTTCTGGAAATAAATCTCCTGATTCTTATTACTTTTTTACCCATAATAAATATGTATGTAGGTATACAAAGATATTTATACACTGCTCAAAAAAGGGAACACTTAAACAACAGAATATAACCAAGTAAATCAAACGTCTGTGAAATAAAACTGTCCACTTAGGAAGCAACACTGTTTAACAATCAATTTCACATGCTGTTGTGCAAATGGAATAGACAACAGATGAAAATTATTGGCAATTATCAAGACACACTCAATAAAGGAGTGGTTCTGCAGGTGGGGAGTGGACCACAGACCAAATCTCAATACCAATGCTCTCTGGCTGATGTTTTGGTCACTTTTGAATGTTGGTTGTGCTTTCACACTCATGGTAGCATGAGATGGACTCTACAACCCACACAAGCGGCTCAGGTAGTGCAGCTCATCCAGCATGGCACATCAATGCGAGCTGTGGCAAGAAGGTTTGCTGTGTCTGTCAGCGTACTGTCCAGAGGCTGGAGGTGCTACCAGGAGACAGGCCAGTACACTAAGAGATGTGGAGGGGGCCGTAGGAGGGCAACTACCCAGCAGCAGGACCGCTACCTCAGCCTTTGTGCAAGGAGGACTAGGAAGAGCACTGCCAGAGCCCTGCAAAATGACCTCCAGCAGGCCACAAATATGCATGTGTCTACACAAACTGTTAGAAACCGACTCCATGAGAATGGTCTGAGTCCACAGATGGGGGTTATGCTCACAGCCCATCACCATGCAGGATGCTTGGCATTTGCCACAGAACACCAGGATTGGCAAAGTCGCCACTGGCGCCCGGTGCTCTTCACAGATGAAAGCAGGTTCACACTGAGCACATGTGACAGATGTGACAGAGTTTGGAGAGTGATCTGCTGCCTGCAACATCCTTCAGCATGACCGGTTTGGCAGTGGGTCGGTCAATGGTGTGGGGAGGCATTTCTTTGAAGGGCCGCACAGCCTTCCATGAGCTCGCCAGAGGTAGCCTGACTGCCATTAGGTACCAAGATGAGATCCTCGGTCCCCTTGTGAGACTATATGCTGGTGCTGTTGGCCCTGGGCTCCTCCTAATGCAGGACAATGCAAGACCTCATGTGGCTGGAGTATGTCATCAGTTCCTGTAAGATGAAGGCATTGAAGCTATGGACTGGCCCGCCTGTTCCCCAGACCAGAATCCGATTGAACACATCTGGGACATCATGTCTCGCACCATCCACCAACACCACGTTACACCACAGACTGTCCAGGAGTTGGTGGATGCTTTAGTCCAGGTCTAGGAGGAGATCTCTCAGGAGACCATCCGCTGCCTCATCAGAAGCATGCTCAGACATTGTAGAGAGGTCATACAAGCACGTGGAGGGGACACAAACTAGTGAGCATCATTTCCACTGAAGTTGGATCAGCCTGTAACTTAATTTTCCACTTTGATTTTGAGCATCATTCCAACTCCAGACCTCTGTGGGATATTAGTTGTGATTTAGGTTGATAATTTTTAGGTTTTATTGTTCTCAACACATTCCACTATGTAATGAATAAAGATTTACAACTGGAATATTTCATTCAGTGATATCTAGGATGAGGTATTTTTTGTTTCCTTTATTTTTTTGAGCATTGTATATATATTAGTACTTTATGCCTGTAAAAAAAAGTAAAGAAAAAGAATACCATTTATGTTTTTAGGCAGAATAAATTCCCTCATATATAACAGTGTAGCTTGTGTCTCATTGTTACAGTTGTTGCCTTTTATTCTGCAGGACCTGAGTTTGAATCCTGGCAAAGATCAACTCTAATCCTTCAGTCACTCATCCGTGTTCAAACATGTACGTGAAAAAATGATCAATGTGTAAATTTTTACAGTGTGTCATCCGTGTGTCAATTTTTGCCATTACTGCCCATGTGTCCATTTTTACCATCAATGCGTCATCCGTGTGTCCGTATTTACCATCAGTGTGTCATACGTGTGTCCGTTTTTACCATCAGTGTATCATGTGTGTGTCAGTTTTTACCATCAGTGTGTCATCCATGTGTTTCCGTTTTTGCCATCAGTGTCATCAGTATTTTCCATCAGTCTGTCATCCCTGTGTCTGTTTTTACCATCAGTGTGTCATCCCTGTGTCCGTTTTTACCATCAGTGTGTCATTCGTGTGTCCATTTTTACATGAGTGTATCATCCGTATGTCCATTTTTGCCATCAGTGTCATCAGTGTTTTCCAGCAGTCTGTCATCCGTGTGTCCATTTTTGCAGTGTGTCATCCGTGTATAAGTTTTTACAATCTGTGTGTCATCCGTGTGTCTGTGTTTGCCATCAGTGTGTTATGAGTGTTTTCTGTCATCAGTCTGTCATCAGACAGACAGTGTGTCCATTTTTACCATCAGTGTCGTCAATGTTTTTCACGGATGGATAAAGAAATAAATCAATTACTAAGCTTCTCCTATTTTTTGCAATGTTGACGTGGACAGCACATGGATGGCATCCGTGTGCTGTACGTGTTATTCACGGACCCAAAGACTTATATTGACCCTTATCATTCATGCTCCTGGAAAAAGAGACATGCCTTGCCTACATGTTTTGCACAGACATGCAGTCCATGAAAAAACACAGATATGGGAATAGTACCACAGATTATGATAGGTAAGTGCGGTATCCATGAAAAAAAAAAGGATACAACACGTATGTGCATAAAAGGAAGAAAACTTAATACGCAAAGTCATCCACTGAACACAGTAAGCTGCTAAAGGGGCTCCTGTCCCCAGTGACTGTTTACTTTGAGGAGAACCTATGGAAGTTGAGAAACCAACAGAAGTTTTGGCATTGTGGTTGGGCACCTCTGCGTCTATCGTCTCACTTATACTGTATATACTTATACATATTTATAGAATTCTATGTGCTATATTTACAATTATATACAGCATAGTCACATAATGATATACATTGATGTATTTAAATATTTCCCCATTTTATAAAATATTTGTTTCATCTTCTGCTTTGATCAATGTAGAACTTCATCCATAGATGTAAAATCATGAGAATACAAACCCTACGCAAATATCAGACAGAATACTGCTGCAAGGTTTGGAAACAGTGCAATGTTGTTAATGCTAAATAGGTCACATGGAGGATATACATTCCTCCAGATTTCATTTCTATGTAAATTCACTTTCTAAACCAAATTGAACCTGCATGTTACAATCTGATTTGTTTATGTATTTCATCACATAAAGAACTCATTATTCCGAAGTCTGCAGTACACTATATTGTACAGAAAAGAAACACATTCCCTTCCAGCCAGATATGCAAAAATATTACTCAGTGGTAGACAGGAATAGAAAACGATATAACATCAAGAATCAGAAATTCGATTTTTATCTTTGGAATAACTTAACTTTTATGTTCTTAGATTTCAGTATTGCTGTAGAAATTAAAATATTAAATAACTACTTTCTTTTTGGGTGGAATTGTATATGGACCCAAAATGAATTGTATTAGAAGTGCTAAGGAACAAACGAGGCTCATCTGACTGCATTGGTCTTCATTCATTTCTAGTGAAGTTTGACTATATCATGACTAGTGCTGGGCTACCGGCTAGTCAATTCGCTGTGCTTTCTTGGACTGTTTAGACAATGCTGCATTTGCAAAATGATCCTTAAAGGGGTTGTCCACTATTTGGAAAACCCCTTCATATTCCCCACGTTTGGCACCTTTAAAATAAGAACACTTATATGAGTCACCCAGCCAGGGGAGTGGGGTACTCGGTACCGGGTCCGGTTGGCTGTTAAAGGGGATGTCACGGTGGCTGCGACCCAGTCCGTGGCCCTGGGACTCAACGTTAAAGGGGAACAGTCTTTAAAGGGGAAAATGTTCAAAGTCTGTCGTGACGCCACCTGTGGTGTTCGGTCAGTAGTGGGACCGACGCTGCGTTAAAGGGGTCCCCTGGGGGATGTTGTGACAGCACGGGTGTTACACTTCCCACAGGTGAAACGGGGTCCCAGGGGTCCTATGGTGTGTGGCCAAGATGATGGTATGTGTCAGTATTCCGGGTTTTCCAAGTTACCTTGTGAATGTTTTTGCCCTTTGTTAAGATGGAGTTTGCTGTTTTTGTCTGCCCTACTTCCTGTTCATTTGTTTAAAACCCGGGTCAGGTGTCAGCCTCACTGCTGGAGTATTCTGCTTGGTTTCTCCATCAGCTCAGCTGCTTGTCTGCTGTACTTCTACCCGTGACTCTGGACATTCTCTGCCTATGTAAGTTACGCTCTCAGTCTGTTGGCTTGGGAACTTAACCCTTGGTTCTCTCCTCCGGGTAAGAACTCTGTTTGGAACTGTGTTTGGGGCTTTGCTGCTGGACTTAGACTGTGTTTGCTACTTAATCCTTATTTACTCCCCCCGGTGGGAGCTACTGGAAATTACACCAGTATAATTCTTTATGTGAACTTGTTTCTGGACTTACCCGTGTTTATGCCACAACTGAGATAAACTTATGAACTTGTTTCTGGACTTACCCGTGTTCGTCCCACACCTGAGATTAACCTGAGGACTTGTTTCTGGACTTCCCTGTGTTTACTTCATACCCGGATTTGACTCTTTCTGCACCAGCTGTGTTTGGATCTGCACGTCACCCGTCTCACTCACCTTGCCAAGGACTTTGGCCTAAGAACTCTTCTGTTTTGCTGTATATGGCTAAGGGACTTGTTTCATTGCAAGTTATCAGTATATTGTTTGTGTGTTTTTGCTGTGTTACAAATACACTATTTTGCACTAAAGAAACCCGTCTCTGTCTGTTCATTGCCCCATGCTACCAGAATCTTAAGAGTTCCTACAATAGTATTACAGGATACTCCAGCCTTAAAAAGGATTCTGCTGGGGCAATGACAGAGACACGGGTAGACAAGATGTTTGCTATGATTAACTCCTTGCAGCAGGAGGTGGTGGCTATGCAAAATAAGATCAGAGACATGGACTCCCGAGCTAACCATAATGCGCAGGTGTTTGGTCAGGCTCTTCAAGATTTACGCACCCAGGTAGAGGCTCAGGTCACACCACCTGCTCAGCATGCACCACCTACCAGTATGCCTAAATTGCCTCCTTTTCGGTTTAATGGTGACCGAAGTCAATTCCGTGGGTTTGTAAATCAATGTATATTATTTTTTGATGTACATGCCTCCTACTATCAGTCTGATAGATCTAAGGTACTATGTATTATTATGTTGTTGACATCACGGGCACTGGCTTGGGCAAATCCTATGGTAGAAAGTCGCGATGTCCGTCTAAATAATTTGGATGATTTTCTGGCAGCTATGGCGCAAATGTTTGATGATCCCAACCGCCGTGCCTCCGCTGAAAAATCCTTGCTTTCCTTACGCCAGGGAAATTGTTCAGTCATAGAGTATATTACTGAATTTAAGAGGTTAGTAGTGGATACCAATTGGGATGAAAATGCTTTGTTACCAATTTTCAGGAAAGGGTTGTCCAGTACAATCAAGGATGAGCTAGCTCGCTCAGAATCTCCACAGGAGTATGAGTTATTCTTACAACACTGTGTGCGTATTGATATACGCCTAACTGAACGCAGACAGGAGAAATGGGCAGCTGTAAATCGCATCACTAATTTTACTCTTCCGTCTAGGGAAACTACCAGTAAGAACCCGCGGGAAGCTGAGGAGGTGCCGATGCAAGTGGACTCACTACAAAAACGTGAAAGTAATGAACGCCGTGAATATCGCTTTCGAGAACGCTTATGCTTTTACTGTGGCCAATCAGATCATTTCCTTATTAATTGTCCTAAATGTCCCAGGCGACCTAACAAGGTATTGGCGGCAGTAGGGGATTATGACAATACGGACACTGAGTCAGAAGTTTCGGAGACCAGTTTACATCTAGATGCTGTGGTTCCCCTAACAGTGATGTCGACTTCCCCTAAGGATCAAGGGGAGAAATACTCACATTGTTCTCTTCCTATTCAGATTCTGTGGGAGGGACAGTGGATAACAAGTTCTGCTATGATAGATTCTGGAGCAGGTGGAAATTTCATGGATTCTTCTTTTGCCAGGGAACATGGTATTAAGACACAGCTAAGAGCCTCACCAGTCACCATGGAAACGGTGGATGGTTCTCCGTTAGTTTCTGGGCCAGTAGACCGGGAGACGGTGCTTCTGAAGTGTAAGATGGAACCAGACCATCTGGAAACCCTATCATTTATGCTAATATCTTCTCCTCATTTTCCTGTAATTTTAGGAATTCCCTGGTTACGGTCACAGAATCCAAACATCAATTGGGAAACTAAGGAGATATCCTTCCTTCCGAAGTGTAGCTCTACCATCAGTCCACAGGTAATGGCTCCAGTTACCCAGAATTTGGAGGAAACGAAACAGGTATCTACTCTCCCTCTGGTTTACCAGGAATTTTCAGACATTTGTGACAAGAGGAAGGCAGATCAACTCCCTCCACACAGACCATATGACTGCCCCATAGAGCTGCTTCCCGGGGCAGCGATTCCTTTCGGCCATGTTTACCCGTTGGCAGCTCCAGAATTAAAGACATTACGGGAGTATATAGACGAGAATTTAGCCAAGGAGTTTATCCGACCATCTTCTTCACCAGCGGGCGCTCCCATATTCTTTGTAAAGAAAAAAGATGGCACTCTAAGACCGTGTATTGACTATCGGGAGCTAAACAAGGTAACCATCCGTAACAGGTACCCGTTGCCGTTAATTCCTGAATTGTTGGAGAGAGTTCGCCAAGCTAAAATATTCACCAAATTAGATCTTCGCGGAGCATATAATTTACTCCGTATACGTCCCGGAGATGAATGGAAAACAGCTTTCAGATGTCGGTATGGACATTTTGAATATTTAGTGATGCCATTCGGACTCTGTAATGCTCCTGCTGCTTTCCAACACTTGGCCAACGATATTTTCAGGGATTTACTGGATCATTATGTAGTCATTTACCTGGATGACATCTTGATTTTCTCTGATTCCCTACAGGAACACCAGGAACATGTCAAGACCGTGCCCAGACGTTTGAGAGACAACCATCTGTATATCAAACTCGAAAAGTGTGAATTTCATTGCTCCAAAATTCAATTTTTAGGCTATGTTATTTCTCCCCAGGGATTGAATATGGAGTCCAGCAAGATCCAGGCGATCATAGATTGGCCGGTACCAGGAAACGTCAAAGAGGTACAAAGATTCATTGGCTTTGCTAACTTTTATAGACGTTTCATCCGAAATTTTTCGGTAATTGTCCGTCCCATCACTCTCCTCACTAAGAAGGGGAGGAAGTTTGCATGGTCTTCGCAAGCCCAGGAAGCCTTTGATAGCCTAAAGGTTTGTTTTACCACGGCTCCGATATTGACACACCCGGACCCTGCACTGCCTTTTGTCGTGGAGGTGGACGCTTCTGACTGTGCACTGGGAGCAATCCTCTCACAACGAACCGGAGATAAAAGTTTGCTGCACCCGTGTGCCTTCTTTTCTCGCAGGTTATCATCTGCTGAACTGAACTATGATATTGCAGATAAGGAACTTTTGGCAATCATTTCCGCTTTTAAGGAATGGAGACACCATTTGCAGGGAGCAACTCAACAGGTAGTGGTGCTCACAGACCACCGTAATCTGGAATTCCTCAAGTCCGCCAGATGTCTCTCTCCTCGACAAGCTAGGTGGAGTTTGTTCCTAAACCAGTTTGATTTTGTCATCTCGTACCGCCCAGGTTCACGTAATGGGAAAGCCGATGCACTATCCCGAATCCACACGATGGACTCCGTGCCTGGGACCCCGTCTAAGACCATCTTGTCGGATGCCAATTTCATAGGAGTGCTCCAGGACCTGTGGGAGGAGATCAAGCTGGCCTATGATGGTGACGTATTTCTTGCTGCCCCACCTGACAATGTGAATCTTGTCTTACAGAATGGTGTATGGCTTAGAGATCGCTGTATTTATGTCCCTGAGGCTGTGAGACTTCGAATTCTCAAATTGGTCCATGACTCCGTATTGGCTGGTCATCGGGGGGTACAGAAGACGCAGGAATTTTTAAGCCGTTTTTTCTGGTGGCCTACCTGTTTGAAGGATGTGAATGACTATGTCCGCTCTTGTGAGGTTTGTGCCCGGTACAAAGTTCCTCGTGTTTCACCTACTGGCCTTCTTAAACCACTACCCGTACCATCTCGTCCTTGGGGGTCTATTTCGATGGATTTTATTGTGGAGTTACCCACCTCCGGCGGTAAGAATACTATTCTGGTGGTAGTGGACCGTCTAACAAAGGCTGCTCATTTTATTCCTTGCAGTGGTCTTCCCTCAGCCACAGAGACAGTGGATCTGGTTATCCAGAATGTTTTCCGGCTGCATGGGGTACCAGATGAGATCATCTCTGACCGGGGAATACAATTTACCTCTAGGTTTTGGAAAGGATTTTGTTCTGCACTCCACATTAATATTTGCTTGTCTTCTGCATACCATCCTCAGACCAATGGGCAAACCGAACGAACCAATCAAACCTTGGAGCAATATCTACGCTGTTACGTCAGTCATTTGCAGGATGATTGGCTAAAGCTTCTTCCGTTAGCGGAATTCTCGTATAACAACTCACAGAGCAGTTCCACGAAGGTAACGCCTTTTTTCGCCAATTTGGGATATCATCCAAATATTTTGCCTAGGTCTCCGGTTGCTACTTCGGTACCAGCAGTTCAAGACAGAGTGGCAGTGTTGCAACGTAATCTTGAAGTTTTGAAAGACTCCCTGACCGCAGCACAGGAGCGTTACAAGAAGTCGGCTGATAGATTCCGGAAACCGGCACCCATGTATAAGGTAGGAGACTCGGTTTGGTTGTCTACCAAGAATCTAAAATTGGGTGTTCCTTCGCAGAAGCTGGGGCAGAAGTTCATCGGTCCATTCAAGATCACTGGGATTGTGAGCTCTGTTGCTTGTCGGCTGAAGCTGCCACGAACTCTAAAGGTACACCCAGTATTTCATGTTTCTTTATTAAAACCAGTCTCTCTCAACACATTTCAGGGACGTATTGTACCTCCTCCTCCACCAGTGTTGGTTGATGGCGAAGAACAATTTGTTGTACAGGACATTATCGATTCAAGACTTCATAGGAATCGACTTCAGTATCTGGTTAGATGGCAGGGTTATTCTCCTGAAAACGATTCTTGGGAACCAGTAAGTAACATCAATGCTCCCCTGAAGGTTGCTCAATTTCATCGTAGATACCCAGGCAAACCTGGTCCAGGATTGTCCTGAGGCCGTTTCTAGGGGGGGGAGTAATGTCAGTATTCCGGGTTTTCCAAGTTACCTTGTGAATGTTTTTGCCCTTTGTTAAGATGGAGTTTGCTGTTTTTGTCTGCCCTACTTCCTGTTCATTTGTTTAAAACCCGGGTCAGGTGTCAGCCTCACTGCTGGAGTATTCTGCTTGGTTTCTCCATCAGCTCAGCTGCTTGTCTGCTGTACTTCTACCCGTGACTCTGGACATTCTCTGCCTATGTAAGTTACGCTCTCAGTCTGTTGGCTTGGGAACTTAACCCTTGGTTCTCTCCTCCGGGTAAGAACTCTGTTTGGAACTGTGTTTGGGGCTTTGCTGCTGGACTTAGACTGTGTTTGCTACTTAATCCTTATTTACTCCCCCCGGTGGGAGCTACTGGAAATTACACCAGTATAATTCTTTATGTGAACTTGTTTCTGGACTTACCCGTGTTTATGCCACAACTGAGATAAACTTATGAACTTGTTTCTGCACTTACCCGTGTTCGTCCCACACCTGGGATTAACCTGAGGACTTGTTTCTGGACTTCCCTGTGTTTACTTCATACCCGGATTTGACTCTTTCTGCACCAGCTGTGTTTGGATCTGCACGTCACCCGTCTCACTCACCTTGCCAAGGACTTTGGCCTAAGAACTCTTCTGTTTTGCTGTATATGGCTAAGGGACTTGTTTCATTGCAAGTTATCAGTATATTGTTTGTGTGTTTTTGCTGTGTTACAAATACACTATTTTGCACTAAAGAAACCCGTCTCTGTCTGTTCATTGCCCCATGCTACCAGAATCTTAAGAGTTCCTACAATAGTATTACAGTATGTGCCGATGAATAAATGGGGGAGACAAGTTGTAAGTCTTTACCTGGTTTACTGCAGATTGTAGGCCACAGTCCAGGGCACCGGCAACAGGTATATTAGGAGTCCAGGCAGTCCAGAGACAAGTGGAATCCCCTTGGTAAGTCAGGTTGGGGGCCTTCCACTCTTCACTTGCTGTGTCTGAGGTCCCTGCTGACACTAAGTGCTCCAAACAAGGTCATAGTTGTTCCCCTGTCCTGGGACAGGTACCTGTATGGTAGGCAGCTTGAGCCGCCCCTACTGGGGGTCTCCGCACAGTGACTCCAGGCTCCAGGGTGCAGGTGTGAATGGGCAATGTCCATGTAATCCTAGGCCCTCTGGTTCTGCTCTGTCTTAGTACTCCACAAAAGCCTCGGGCTCCTGGTGCCCGGTTCCTGTGCTCTGACTCCCTGGAGGTCTACTCGTGGCCTCTTGGAGTCCTGTAACTCCTCTCTGCTCCCTTCCTGCCTGTCCTCGTTCACAGACTGTCTGTACAAACTGAACTAGCTCCTCCAAACCAGGATCTTTATCCAGGGAAGCTGCCCTAAAACAGGGTTTTGAGCTCCCCTTCCTGGCTTGGATTTGGAAGGTGTTGTATGTGTGATAACCTGCCAAAGGGAATCTCACTTGTCTCCAGGCATGGCACTACCCTCCCCGAGAGGAAGGCAGCACTACTGTGGTACCCAGACTCCTGGGGTGCCACATATACTCACGTCCCATGCCAGTGTCGTTCCAGCAGAATTTGCACTTGTGGTGGAGTTATACAGAGCTAGCACTCCAGTAAGTGACATATCGCTGGAATCAGGGTCTCAGCCACTAAATAATGCTGCTCTTGGATTACATTGCAAAAACCTGCTGCAAAAAATCTCTTTCAGAAAAGCAGAATATATTTAGTGGGAAACTGATGAAACTATTTTTTATACTTTGAGTAGTGATACCTGGATTAGTAAAGAAAAAATAATTGTAGACTGTAGTTTAGAAAAAGCCATAAGATTTTCTAGCATTAAACTGCATATGTAAATCTTCATTTATAACCTATTCTGTCTTCTATGAATTCATATTCACTGAATAAGGGGCTTCTTTATTTATGGTTCTGCGAATGTCCTAGGAGAACAAAGGAATCACTTGTTGAAATCTAACAACACTGATCTTTCTCTACCCCTACATTATCTGTCTGTAATTTAATCAGTGACGCAGGCCACAATACAACTCAATGATGCATTCACAATTGAAATCAGTGTTGCGTGTTGCAGGTCACTGTGGACCTCAGTAATGCAGAGCTCAGTGGATCTGAATAATGCAGGTCACATTGTGACTCCACAATCCAGGTCACATTAAAACCTCAGTTGTGCAGCTGAAAGTAGAGTCTCATTGGTGCATGTCACATTGGGACACTACGATGTTGGTCATAGTGGAACCTCAGTGGTCCAGGTCACATTGTAACCCCACGATGCTGGTCATAGTGGAACCTCATTGATGCAGTTCACATTGGGACACTACAATGCTGGTCATAGTGGAACCTCAGTGGTCCAGGTCTCTTTGGGACTCCACGATGCTGGTAAAAGTAGAACCTCAGTGGTCCAAGTTACATTGGAACTCCACGATGCAGGCCACAGTAGAACCACAGTGGTGCAGATCACATTGGGACTCCACGATGCTGGTCACAGTAGAACCACAGTGGGGTAGGTCACAGTGGAACCTCAGTGGCGCAGGTTACAGTGGGACTCCACGATGCAGGTCACAGTTGAATCTCACCGTTTCAGTCAACAGGAGAATTCTAGGATATCAGCAACAGTTGCTTTCACTGTCTCAAGCTATAATAGTTCCTAAGCAGTTAGGCTGCAAGGCAGGCAAGCTGGAACAATAGCTGCAGATTACTTCCAGTACATACCCAAGTGTCACAAAATTACAATACCAACTACCCTGTAGCACCACCATGTCTTTTCTTCTGGAGTCACCACAATTTTGGTAGTTATCTGGAAGTGGTCGTGTAATATCCAAGTCTACCTTTCTCAAGGAGCACTGTTTTCACCAGTCTTAAAACAAACCGATTCACAGCAGGTCTCAAAGCGTTGGCCATGGAAGTCCTGTGCCGCACACTGCCACGTCACTGCCACACACTCACTAATTAGTTATCTCTGATTGACCACGAGATGCAATATCTGCCTCCTTATACACACTGCCCTACTTGAGCATAGGCTATGAAGCACACAATGTTGTGAAGTGTGACCATAGCCAAGCTGCGTACCTACCACTCACATAGCTCCCAGTAAAATGCACAATGTGTACTTTGTATCCAATTACAATTATAAAACATTGAATGCCACAAAAAGGCTAAACAGCACTTTAACTCCTTCATGATATGCGCCGTACATGTACAGCGCATGTCAAGTCTCTCCCTTTGATGCAGCCTCTGGCTGTGAGCCCACATCTTTCTGGGCACGTCAGATATTTTGAACAGCTGACATGTGCCCCTAACAGCCAGCGGCTGTTAACCTGTTAAACGCCACTGACAATCTATGACAGTGGAATTTAATGTGATCGCGCTG
This sequence comes from Ranitomeya variabilis, assembly GCF_051348905.1. Lineage (NCBI taxonomy): Eukaryota > Metazoa > Chordata > Amphibia > Anura > Dendrobatidae > Ranitomeya > Ranitomeya variabilis. Next base: position 486,483,037 of record NC_135235.1, read on the forward strand.
GAAGCGCATCACTAATCCCATCTATCGGCGCCCGTGTCACATGACCGCGGGTCGCCGATGGGTTGGCATGACAACCCAGTGTCTGCAGGAGACCCCTGTGATTGTTAATGTCGGATTTCTATGAGCGCGACCCAGCGGTCAGCGCTCATAGTAAGTGAGCATTTCTGCTACACACAAGCGATCTGATCATCGCCTGTGTGTAGCAGAGGCGATCGGATTATTGCAGCTTCTAGTCTCCCATGGAGAGTATTGAAGCATGCAAAATGTAAAAAAAATATATTTTTATAAATATTAAAAAAATAAAAAATATATAAAAGTTTAAATCACCTCCCATTTGCCCCATACTAAACAAAACAATTGCAAAAAACAAATGCACATATTTGATATTGCCGCATTCAGAATTGCCAAATTTATCAAGATACGAGAAGAATTAATCCAATCGGTAAACAGCAAAGTGAAAAAAAGTCAAAACGCCAGAATTGCGTTTTTTTTTTTGGTCGCCACCATTTTGCAATAAAATGCAATAACGGCCGAACAAAAGATCGTATCCACACCAAAATGATATCATTAAAAACATCAGCTTGGCATGCAAAAAATAAGCTCTCGCCCAACCCCAGATCACAAAAAATGGAGATTCTACGAGTATTGGAAAATTACGGATTTTTCTTTTTTTTTTTTTTTAGGCAAACTTTAGATTTTTTTTCACCAATTAAATAAAAAAGAACCTTTACATGTTTGGTATCTACAAACTCTTAATGACCTGGAGAATCATATTGACAGGTCAGTTTTAGCTTTTGGTGAACATGGTAAAAAGAAAATGTTAAAAACAGTTGTGGAATTGCACTTTTTTGCAATTTCACCTCACTTGGATTTTTTTTCTCATTTTCAAGTACACGATATGGTAAAACCAAGGATGTCGTTCAAAAGTGCAAATCATGCCGCAAAAAAAGCAAGCCCTAACGTGGCCATATTAATGGACAAATAAAAAAGTTATGGCTCTGGAAAGAAGGGGAGCGAAAAACAGAAGGGGTTAAACATAACAGGGCATTTTGCCTGCCTCACTATTAGTTATAAGGGCTGCAGATATGCATTCTATGCAGGGAAGCCAGATTCTTAAAGGACCAATGTTAAACGACAATTTTGCAATTTTGAGGCAACACAAAACATAACATAAGGTCGGCTATGTACTTCTTCCCCAGCCACAAACAGTTCTAGTATATTCTGTAGGTTCTTTAAGGTGAGTATTCTAGTCATTCTCAGTTCTCCTTAAACCACCCCTTTTCCAAGTTCACGGTGTTAGGATAGCGCAGTAATTAAAAATTATAAAAAAAGAATTTTCTAGTACCGGTGTTCTTCAAAATCCTTCTTAGAAAAATTGCATTCATCTAACCATATTTTTAGATTTCCATCAGGGTCACTTAAGAAAACATTCAGCTTCTGAGTAAAAACCATGATTAATAATAACTGATGTATGTGAACGCTAATACACAGCCCTGACCTCACAACTGAGCTACCATTTACAGTGCCAAATGTAGCCTTAGGCAGAGTAGGGGTTAAGCAAGAGAAAGATGGGGAAATGCTGAAAAGATGTCTTTCTACAAGCTAATAAAGGTTTTTTAAATGAGATATTGATCTTAACTGTGGGAGGCCGGGGCTCAGAGAGATAGAAATGCATGGGTCTGTCTGAACGGATTCAAACATTGCAACAATTACATTGAATTTGTGACTGTGGTCTAGGATCTGGGAGACTGTAAGCAGAATAATTCGGGATCCTGTATAAACTGGTTGCTCTGATTATATGTTTCATTACTAATAAATGTATTATTCGGAAGTCTTCTTATTTTACCCAGGTGCCATTTTAGATTGGCTGCAAACTAGCTGATACCCATAGGTTGGCTCCAATCAGACTTGGTACATTGGCTGGACTCAATATTGAAATAGCAACACTGTACCTACCATGAACAAAAGTGCATATTTTTCAGTGTATTTTGTGCTGAACTCTTGCTAAATTGTGTTAAATGTTAAGTACAGGGCCGACACCCTGAAACATGTGTCTGCAAATTGAGATTCTGGCTTGGCTTTTAACCTAAATCATATAGCAAGGCTCACTAAAGGGTCGATATTGACTTTTAAGTTACTTCCAATAAGTACTCTTGCTCTCTGAAGAGACAATTTGCATATTTAGTTTGTCAGAGGAGCATTGCATGGCCTAGAAGTCTCCTTACACTGGCTTGTCAGGCATGTCTCTCTCCATATGGAGAAATGTTACCTTCTAGACCCCCAGAGGATTCTCACCTAGCTAAATGCTAAATCAGATCTCATGCTTTACCCTGACAAGGGGCAGTACCCCAAAGCACATCTCTGCAAATCGCAATCCTGCTTTGGCTTTTATTCTAAGGCTTCTTTCACACTAGCGTCGGCACGGGGCCGTCACTATGCGTCGGCCCGACGTGCCGACCCGCGTTGTGAAAGTAATGCCCGTCGTGGGCAGCGGAAGCAGTCTTACGACGCTTTCACTGCCCCATTGTAATGTCTGGGGAGGAGAGGGCGGAGTTTCGGCCGCGCATGCGCGGTCGAAAATGGCGGACACGACGCGCAAAAAAAGTTACATGTAACTTTTTTTGTGCCGACGGTCCGCCAAAACACGACGCAACCGTCGAACGACGGTTGCAACGTGTGGCCATACGTCGCAATGCGTCTCTAATGAAAGTCTATGGGTAAAAAACGCATCCTGCAGACAACTTTGCAGGATGCGTTTTTTCTCACAAACAATGCATTGCGACGTATTACAAAAGCTAGTGTGAAAGTAGCCTTAGTCAAATGGCAAGGCTCCTTCAAGGGTCAATATGAGCATTCAAGTCCTCTTCCACCCTGAAAAGGCAATTTGCATATTTAAGTAGACTTTTGGTAATTGGTTTTATTTAGAATACTACAACCATTGCTAAACATTCCAATTGGTCTTTTTACAATATTAGTTAATAGTGGGATTCACATATAAATAAGAAATAATCTAATGTCACTTTTTTGGGTCATTGTAAAGCGCAGCCACGTATTGCCTAAAGAGCCACATTAGGTGCCAATCTGATGTGTTTGCTATTTGCTGCATTTCACTGTTAATGTGTATGTGGTGGGTCACTCTGAAGCGCCAATCAAAGCATTCTATTGAGGGTAAGTAAAGTCAGTGGGCACTCTAGTACCAAAGTGCATGCCTTCATGGACCATCTTGTAGTACAATTCTGTATAAGACATGCAGATGGTAGAGTACAGTGGTGCAAAGAGTCTCTAGGGAGTGCACATTCATGCAGAGGGGATAAAACAGTGGTGCAACCTGTGCAGCCACACAGGGACCCTAGAGGTAAGGGGGCCACTATGACCTCCAAAGCAGATGTAACACCCCTTTAGGGCTACCACGGTACACTGGGTGTTATGGGGGGTCTCACCTCTCCAGGGCGCAGTGCCTCCACCCGAATCTTGATTGGAGCTCTCTCTGGGACTGCAGAAAGACTATTATCTTCTGCCAGCGGCTGACTCGGGAAGCCCCTGCCACACTCAGTACACACTCACAGGGATCAAGAGTAAAACAGTTTAACAGGTTTATTGCTATGCAGCATAAATGAGATGGATTTAAAAGAATAACATGCAATACAAGTAACTGTGCTCTGTCAAAGTCATATACACATCACACTCTAATTCTACTTCAACCCTGCAAGTATAATGTAGCAGGGTTTTTTGTTTCTTCTAGTTTAACTCAGTCCAAACTTTGGGGCCCAGTTGCCGCGGATGTTGGTGCGCAAATTAGAACAGTTGGTGCACTTAGACGAATATCAATGGCAATAGTCTGGGCTGTAATGTACTCACTGTAAATAGCACTGGTAGGACCACAAGTCTCAGAAGGGCACTCACTGCACGTCTCCAATGGTTGGATGGTTCTCTGGACACCAGCTGGGGGCGACTGGATTCAGTCCTTTATACGGTGGGAATGCCGGCAGAACTCTCCAAGTTCTTGATGCAACTTGCTCCAGAGGGTAAAACAAAGCCGCTCTCTCTCCAGCAGCGCGGGTATATCCAAGGGGACAGCAACCCTGCAGCGTGGTGCGATGCAAATCCACCGTGCTCAGTCTCCCCCAGCAAGATGCCACGCTCTTTTCTTTCTCTGAATTCTTGCTTTCACTTTCTGCCCAGCTCCTCCCTCCAAGTCCCTCCTCATCCAATCCAGGCTGTGTCATCTGACTGAAACAAGGATCCCTGGGAATTGTAGTCCAAGGGTCCTTGAGAATTGTAGTCCACTGCAGCTCTGAGGAAAATCTGCTAATGTCTGTAGGTCCCTGTATAACAGCAGCTGCAAAGCTCTTCTTAGTGTCTGTAAATCCCAGTATACCAGTAGCTGCCCTGACAGTTCCCAGTGCAGGTGTTACACAGATAGAATTGTTCATTATGATGAGTTATTGGACAGTAAAGGGCTCATATATTGTCTTGCACTCTTCTGTCTTGCATCCAGGGCCATATTAACGTGGTCTCTCTCAAAAGCGATAAAAAATTCGGCCCAATATGGCATCTGAAGAAACATGATACAATTCTGTATAACTGAAAAATGTCACTTCTGCATGCTTCCATATGAAATCTATAATCTGATCTTGCAGGCTTATACAAACAGTGACCAGGACTATTCTGCATCTTTTAACATGGAAGACAATGATAATAACTCACTGTGAGTGTAATACAAAAAAGATGAAGTCTGCAGAATCAAAGGCCAAGGTAAATGAAAAACCTTCACATAGAATCTGCACTATACATTTTAGTTTATCCTTTGGAGTAGTACTGTAGGGGGGAGGCAGGTCTTTTTTAATTCACATAGATAATTTTTTTTAATCAGTCCATGTTAGTATTATTTTAACATTATTGAATTTGCATTGTAGATAGAGCATTGGCTGGTCCATTGCAATCACCTTTGGTAAACAGTCCCCATGGTCTTGTTCACATGGTCTTCTCTTGGTTTATCCAGAACTGGAGCTGATAGGAAATAATAGAATTAAATGATTCATTCATACGGTATATCTCCTCTCTTTGTGATCAGTAGAGCGTTAAAACCACATACATGATGCTAGAGTTAAAGGTGAAACTTGAGGCTCATGGGAATATAAAACTTGCAACCGTGTCCCTGCCATGTCCCATATATAATGTGGCATGGGATCTTTTGCACAAATTTTGGCACATGAGTCTGGGTACAACTTCTGCTTCTATACTTCCTATACCTGCGACCATTTCTGGGCTTAAAGTTCAACTATGCTGAGATAAAAAAAAATTGTCCCCTGATTAGTCTAGGTGCTAACTGGCATAAAACACTTTGAAAAGTTGTAAACATTTTTAGGCAAAGCAAAGTTTCACACCAATGATGAATTTCATAGAGAAAAGTAGAACGACACTAGGTTACACCTGCAGTTTTCTGTGGCTGCAGCAGCAAAAGTTCCCTGTACAATATCAGGTGGTATCTTGCACTGGATTTGTGGTGCTCAACATTGATTAGCAGTCCACGAGCAACATATACAAAGAGGGAAGAAAATGTGGCACTCACCAGCTTGTGCTGCGATAAAAAAGTCCTTTTTTGTGCCATAGCGTGGACTGAGGACATCATAATAACAGCTGCAGGTATATGCGAGGGTGCAAGGTGACCAAGGACGACGGCCATTTTGCGCGGACTGCACTTCAACGGGTCGCACCTGGACCCCTTGAAGCGCAGTCCGCGCGAAACGGCCGTCATCCTTGGTCACCTTGCACCCTTGCGTATACCTGAAGCTGTTGTTATGATGTCCTCAGTCCACGCTATGGCGCAATAAAGGACTTTTTTATCGCAGCACAAGCTAGTGAGTGCCACATTTTCTTCTTTCTTTGTATATGTTGCTCTTGAAAGTTTCACACCAGTTTCAGGCCGCTCCTCCAAAAATGGGTGGAGCTGGAGAGAAGTCAGGGTGGGACGGGGTTAGCGACACTCATCCATCAAATTCACAAAAAGTGACTATTCCTTATTGGAGTAACATTTATGGTGAGGTCCACAGATGCATACGCCACTAATAACATGTGCCGAATTCTATGCTTGACTGTTAATGATTTCAGCACATCTTATTCCTGCACGCTTATTAATTAATTGGGGCTTTAGTCTTTGAAACATTTTTAGTGAAAGTAATAGGCACGGTGATAAACACTCCCAACAATTCTAATTTTTGTCTTCGGGAAATTATATTTATTCAACAGAAAAATATGGAAAGTTTCTTTAACGTATTTTGTATTTCTATTTTAAATGCTCGGCTAGGACACAATCTAAATTCATAGAAAGCGAGAGTAATCTGGAAATCACTTGGCTGGAAGCTGATCTGCTTCTCCTAAGAGTTGCTAAAATGTTTGCTTTTATTTAAGGAGATTGTCAATAACTCTTTTATGGATGATTAAGAGAACTAAGAGGAAATACAATACAGTCTACACTGCGTGAGTCTTGTGCTAAAGGCCAGTGGCTAATAGGCTGTGTCTTCCAATAAAGCCGATTACTCCAAACCTGGGTGCCTTTTGGTTTCATGCTTAACTCAATAAATGCTGGATTAAGTAATCTACAAACATACACACACATATATTTTGTTTTTTTTCTGGGCATCTTAGGAGTCAAACATGTTTTCAGTTTTATATTGGAGTCAAGAAATATTTTCATTGTCTTATTATAAGTTAATAGAAACATTTTTGTTAAATACATGGCAAGTTGGCAATGTTTTTATTACATCCTCATTGTTAAAAACTCTGCTCAGCCATTTTGTCTGTTTCTAGCATGACAACGAGAGATGAACAAATCTTTTGAAATTTGAATTCAGCAACTTAGCTGATTTTTTCCCCACAAAATTTGATTAGGGGTGAATACTCTCAATGCAATTGTTTGGAAAATACAAGTGGGGGAGAGGAGAGAAAGAGAGAGAATGCCACTGATTATAAGAGCTTCCACTCTACAGGAGAGGGAGACTTAACCAGTGACTCTGAAGATGGAAAACGACTCTGCCATTTAAACTTTGCTACACTGGGAACTGCTGATTTGTGATGGCCCAGGTATTACTACCACTGTACAAGGTGTGATAATATGTAAGATGTCATAGCTGCAGAGCATTATGTGGAGGCCTGTGTGGCCACACAAAAAGACATTCACCCACTCACTGGTGCTTCAGTAGTGTGAGAAATGGTGCAGGGCAAGTTTTTTTCTGAATTGCAAAACAAATCTCCAAGAGCTTGAATTCATGTGAAAGTACAAATTTCAAGAAATTCAACTCAGACTTGATCCTTTGCAGATCGATCCACTAATCTTTATGACGATGAAAATGGCTTGCATTATGGTCTAATGGAGGTCTGTTGTGAATTCTGCTTTTGGGCTCCCTCCGGTGGTTGTAGGTGGTAATGCAGTTGCCCCTGAGTTGCAGTCCTGGTCAGGTGTATCTGCTGATTGCAGTCCTGACTGGGGTATTTAGGCGTGCAGGATTCATTAGTCCTTGCCAGTTGTCAATTGTTGTTGGGAGGTGTTGGACCTCTGCTTGGTTCCTCCTGCCTTTCTGCCAAATCAGCAAAGATAAGTGTCTGTTTTTTTTTTCCTGTGGCACACATGCTATGTGCTTCACAATTCAGTGCTATTCTTGTGTTTTCTTGTCCAGCTTAGATTGTGTCAGTATTTTCTCAGTCTTGTTGGATTCTCTGGAGTGGCAGATATACATTCCATGTCTTTAGTTAGATTGTGGAACTTTTTGTATTATCTGCTGTGGATATTTTTGGAAGGGTTTTAATACTGACTGCCTAGTAATCTGTCCTATCCTTTCCTATTTAGCTAGAGTGGCCTCTTTTGCTAAATCCTGTTTTCTACCTGCGTGTGTCTATTCTTCTCCTACTCACAGTCATTATTCGTGGGGGGCTGCCTATCCTTTGGGGGTCTGCTCTGAGGCAAGGTAGCATTCCTATTTCCATCTATAGGGGTATTTAGTCCTCCGGCTGTGTCGAGGTGTCTAGGGTATGTTAGGCACACCCCACGGCTACTTCTAGTTGCGGTGTTAGTTCAGGATTGGCGGTCAGTACAGGTTCCACCGACTCCAGAGAAAGTTTCATGCAGCTCCAAGGTCACCAGATCATAACAGTACAACTGGCCCATAATGAGTTAAATGCATCTCAGAAGAAGGGAAGAAAGGTGTTGAGCCATTTTTTTTTCTGTAGTCTGTTTTGTCTTTTCTTTCCTCTTTATTTAAGGGTGGCTGAGGAGTCTTGTGCCAGCATGGATGTTCAGGAATTAGCTTCTCGTGTAGACCAGCTTGCTGCTAGGGTGCAGGGTATTTCTGATTATATTGTTCAGACTCCTGCTTTAGAGCCGAAGATTCCTACTCCTGATTTGTTTTTTGGTGATAGGTCCAAATTTTTGGGTTTTAAAAACAATTGTAAACTGTTTTTTGCTCTGAGACCGTGATCCTCCGGTGATTCCATTCAGCAGGTTAAAATTGTCATCTCCCTGCTGCGTGGCGATCCACAGGATTGGGCATTTTTCCTGGAATCTGGGAATCCGGCCTTGTTTAATGTAGATTCCTTTTTTCAGGCTTTAGGATTATTATATGATGAACCTAATTCTGTGGATCAAGCGGAGAAAACCTTGTTGGCCCTGTCTCAGGGTCAAGAGGCAGCAGAATTGTATTGTCAGAAATTTAGAAAATGGTCTGTGTTGACTAAATGGAATGATGATGCTTTGGCGGCAATTTTCAGAAAGGGTCTTTCTGAATCCGTTAAAGATATTATGGTGGGGTTTCCCACGCCTTCCAGTCTGAGTGATTCTATGTCTCTGGCCTTTCAGATTGATCGGCGCTTGCGGGAGCGTCAAACTGTGCGCACTGTGGCGTCGTCCTTAGAGGAAAGTCATTGTGGCGACGCTTCTCATGTCATTTCAGTCTGCCCTAAGCGGACAAAAAGGATCGTTAGTTCATTTACTATCAGTACTGTACAACCTAATTTCTGTTATCGGTGTCCTTGATCTGCTCATTGTCATCATTTTCTGTCATGGCATTTGTGGATTCAGGCGCCGCCTTGAACTTAATGGATTTTGAGTTTGCCAGGCATTGTGGTTTTCCCTTGCAGCCTTTGCAGATCCCTATTCCTTTAAGGGGGATTGATGCTACACCTTTGGCTAAAAATAAGCCCCAGTTTTGGACACAGGTGACCATGCACATGGCGCCAGCCCATCAGGAAGATTGTCGATTTCTGGTGTTGCATAATTTGCATGATGTTATCGTGCTGGGTTTCCCGTGGTTGCAGGTACATAATCCTGTGTTGGATTGGAAATCTATGTCTGTGACTAGTTGGGGTTGTCAGGGGGTTCATAATGATGTTCCTTTGATGTCAATCTCCTCTTCTTCCTCTTCTGAAATTCCAGAGTTTTTGTCTGATTTTCAGGATGTATTCGATGAGCCCAAGTCCAGTTCCCTTCCACCGCATAGGGACTGTGATTGTGCGATTGACTTGATTCCAGGCAGTAAGTTTCCTAAGGGCTGACTTTTCAACCTGTCTGTGCCTGAACATACCACCATGCGGAGTTATGTTAAGGAGTCTTTGGAGAAAGGGCATATTCGGCCATCTTCTTCACCGTTGGGAGCAGGTTTTTTTTGTTGCTAAGAAGGATGGCTCCTTGAGACCTTGTATTGATTATCGCCTCTTGAATAAGATCACGGTCAAGTTTCAATACCCTTTACCTTTGCTTTCCGATTTGTTTGCTAGGATTAAGGGGGCTAGTTGGTTTACGAAGATTGACCTTCGGGGGGCATATAATCTTGTTCGTATTAAGCAGGGTGATGAATGGAAAACTGCGTTTAATATGCCCGAAGGCCATTTTGAATACCTTGTGATGCCACTCGGGCTCACTAACGCTCCATCTGTTTTTCAATCCTTCATGCATGATATCTTCCGGACTTATATTGATAAATTCTTGATTGTATATTTGGACAATATTTTGATTTTTTCCGATGATTGGAAGTCTCATGAGGAACAGGTCAGGATGGTATTTCAGATCCTTCGTGACAATGCCTTGCTTGTGAAGGGGTCTAAGTGTCTCTTTGGGGTGCAGAAGGTTTCTTTTTTGGGCTTTATTTTTTCTCCCTCATCTATGGAGATGGATCCGGTTAAGGTTCAGGCCATTCATGATTGGATTCAACCCACATCCGTGAAGAGCCTTCAGAAATTTTTGGGTTTTGCAAATTTTTATCGCAGTTTCATTGCTAACTTCTCCAGGGTGGTTAAACCCTTGACTGATTTCACGAAAAAAGGCGCTGATGTGGCGAATTGGTCCTCTGCGGCTGTCTCTGCATTTCAGGAGCTTAAACGCCGATTTACTTCTGCTCCGGTGTTGCGCCAACCAGATGTTTCTCTTCCGTTTCAGGTTGAGATTGATGCTTCTGAGATTGGGGCAGGGGCCGTTTTGTCTCAGAGGGATTCTGTTGGTTCTTTGATGAAACCGTGTACCTTCTTCTCCCGCAAGTTTTCGCCTGCTGAACGCAATTATGATGTCGGCAATCGGGAGTTGTTGGCTATGAAGTGGGCGTTTGAGGAGTGGCGACATTGGCTTGAGGGAGCTAAGCACCGTATTGTGGTCCTGACCGATCATAAGAATTTGATTTACCTCGAGTCTGCCAAATGGCTGAGTCCTAGACAGGCTCGATGGTCCTTGTTTTTTTCCCGTTTTGATTTCGTGGTTTCGTATCTTCCGGGTTCTAAGAATATTAAAGCTGATGCCCTTTCTAGGAGTTTTTTGCCTGATTCTCCTGAGGTCCTTGAACCGGTCGGCATTCTGAAAGAAGGGGTGGTCCTTTCTGCCATTTCCCCTGATTTACGGCGGGTTCTTCAGGAATTTCAGGCTGATAGACCTGACCGCTGTCCTGTGGGGAGATTGTTTGTTCCTGACAGATGGACTAGTAGAGTGATTTCTGAGGTTCACTGTTCTGTGTTGGCTGGTCATCCTGGTATTTTTGGTACCAGAGATTTGGTTGGTAGGTCCTTTTGGTGGCCTTCATTGTCACGTGATGTGCGTTCTTTTGTGCAGTCCTGTGGGACTTGTGCACGGGCCAAGCCTTGTTGTTCCCGTGCTAGTGGGTTACTTTTGCCATTGCCGGTCCCTGAGAGGCCCTGAACGCATATTTCTATGGATTTTATTTCTGATCTTCCTGTTTCCCAGAGGATGTCAGTTATCTGGGTTGTTTGTGACCAGTTTTCTAAGATGGTTCATTTGGTGCCTTTGCCTAAATTGCCTTCCTCTTCAGAGTTGGTTCCGTTGTTTTTTCAGCATGTGGTTTGTTTGCATGGTATTCCGGAGAATATTGTGTCCGACAGAGGTTCCCAGTTTGTTTCTAGGTTTTGGCGGGCCTTTTGTGCTAGGCTGGGCATTGATTTGTCTTTTTCTTCTGCATTTCATCCTCAGACAAATGGCCAGACCGAGCGAACTAATCAGACTTTGGAGACTTATTTGAGATGCTTTGTGTCTGCCGATCAGGATGATTGGGTGGCCTTTTTGCCATTGGCCGAGTTTGCCCTTAATAATCGGGCTAGTTCGGCTACTTTGGTTTCGCCTTTTTTTTGTAATTTTGGTTTTCATCCTCGTTTTTCTTCTGGGCAGGTGGAGCCTTCTGACTGTCCTGGTGTGGATTCTGTGGTTGACAGGTTGCAGCAGATTTGGGCTCATGTGGTGGACAATTTGGTGTTGTCTCAGAAGGAGGCTCAACGTTTTGCTAACCGTCGTCGGTGTGTTGGTTTCCGGCTTCGGGTTGGGGATTTGGTTTGGTTGTCTTCCCGTCATGTTCCTATGAAGGTCTCTTCCCCTAAGTTTAAGCCTCGGTTTATTGGTCCTTATAGGATTTCTGAGATTATTAATCCGGTGTCTTTTTAATTGGCGCTTCTGGCCTCTTTTGCTATCCATAATGTCTTCCATAGATCTTTATTGTGGAAATATGTGGTGCCCGTTGGTCCCTCTGTTGATCCTCCGGCCCCTGTTTTGGTTGATGGGGAGTTGGAGTATGTGGTTGAGAAGATTTTGGATTCTCGTTTTTCGAGGCGGAGGCTTCAGTACCTTGTCAAATGGAAGGGTTATGGCCAGGAGGATATTTCTTGGGGTTTTGCTTCTGATGTCCATGCTGCTGATTTGGTTCATGCTTTTCATCTGGCTCGTCCTGATCGGCCTGGGGGCTCTGGTGAGGGTTCGGTGACCCCTCCTCAAGGGGGGTACTGTTGTGAATTCTGCTTTTGGGCTCCCTCCGGTGGTTGTAGGTGGTAATGCAGTTGCCCCTGAGTTGCAGTCCTGGTCAGGTGTATCTGCTGATTGCAGTTCTGACTGGGGTATTTAGGCGTGCAAGATTCATTAGTCCTTGCCAGTTGTCAATTGTTTTTGGGAGGTGTTGGACCTCTGCTTGGTTCCTCCTGCCTTTCTGCCAAATCAGCAAAGATAAGTGTCTGTTTTTTTTTTCCTGTGGCACACATGCTATGTGCTTCACAATTCAGTGCTATTCTTGTGTTTTCTTGTCCAGCTTAGATTGTGTCAGTATTTTCTCAGTCTTGTTGGATTCTCTGGAGTGGCAGATATACATTCCATGTCTTTAGTTAGATTGTGGAACTTTTTGTATTATCTGCTGTGGATATTTTTGGAAGGGTTTTAATACTGACCGCCTAGTAATCTGTCCTATCCTTTCCTATTTAGCTAGAGTGGCCTCTTTTGCTAAATCCTGTTTTCTACCTGCGTGTGTCTATTCTTCTCCTACTCACAGTCATTATTCGTGGGGGGCTGCCTATCCTTTGGGGGTCTGCTCTGAGGCAAGGTAGCATTCCTATTTCCATCTATAGGGGTATTTAGTCCTCCGGCTGTGTCGAGGTGTCTAGGGTATGTTAGGCACACCCCACGGCTACTTCTAGTTGCGGTGTTAGTTCAGTATTGGCGGTCAGTACAGGTTCCACCGACTCCAGAGAAAGTTTCATGTGGCTCCAAGGTCACCAGATCATAACAGAGGTCTTCTTGATAGGTAGTTTTTACATTTTGGAATTTGAGGATGTGTAGTGGTCACCATTTTGGGAGCTCTAAATTGGTATTCAATCACATTTTTTGGGGAAAAACTTAAAATGGTTGACTATAATTTTGAATGAAGAGGGAAATTCTTTTTCTTTTGCAAATCTTTTCATGACTTCAAGAACAATTTTGTTTATTTTTAACTTTTGTGTTGTTGTTAATACATAATTTCCTTTGTGTCTTATTTTTTACTTTAATAAACATTCTGTTTCTATTTAATTTCAATTCTGTAATTATATTTGTAATAAAATGTTCAAGTTTTGAAATGCTGCAATGATTTATTTCAATTGAATATAAGATTCAGACCCACAAATGGGTCATGTTAATCCTTATATTCTTCTTAGTAAAAATAAATGTTTATAGAGCATCAAATTGAGTTCTCTTAAAAATATTACATTTTGTTAAAGCTATCACAGATTGTATAACTATGGATCAGTCATACGCAGTTTTCCTTGGCACCAACTCAATGTCCTGCAATAGTGCTCACAGAAGAGACATGGTGTACTGTATTAACATCTTTACTGTATGTCCATTTGCTTCTGGGTTCAAATATGGATATTTTGGAGTACCCGTTGGTCTGGATAATCTTTTATTCTTTAGTGCATGTTCTTTCTCTTTTCAATAGACATTATTCTGCTATGATAGTGTAAGATATCTTTTTGGAAGCTGCATGACCAATGTGGTGTAGTAGTTGGTTTCTGTATCTGTATTAGTGAGGTTATGTTCTGGTATCCTTTTTGCTGGATAAATCGCAAAGTTTTTATTCTATATTGGCACATCTTGTTTAAACAGTGGTAGCTGCAAATCTGAGATATCATTATCTCACTCCCCTTTGCAACTTACCTCCTTTACAATTGATTGGGCCAGCAGATCCCACAGTGACATCCATGTGGGGAATTCCATTCATAGAGATCTGATTGGCTGCCACATGGCCAATCGGATGCAGTTTTGGATTCAACATCACTGAGGGGCATGGCTAAGCTTTTAAATCCCCAGCGTCTTAGTAGCGCCATTTGATACACTGAACGCACCTTCAGAATCCTGCCATGACACATTATTGTTTAGGAATGTTAGAAGCTGTCTATCCTTACAAGCTGAATGTGAATATGAGGGCATAGTGCAATATACAGCTCTGGAAAAAATTAAGAGACCACTGCAAAATGTTCAGCTTGTCAAATTTTTCTCTTTATAGGCATATTTTTGAGTAAAATGTAAATTGTTCTTTTATTCTATAAACTTCTGACAACATGAATCCGAAATTGCAAGCAATAAATTTTGTATTTTTTTCTGACAAAGAAAAATGGTCAAAATTAAAAAAAACAAGTGCTTTCAGACCTCAAATAATGCAAAGAAAACAAGTTCATAATCATTTAGAAACAATAATACTAATGTTTTAACTCAGGAAGAGTTCAGAAATCAATATTTTGTGGAATAACCATGATTTTTAATCACAGCTTTCATGCGTCTTGGCATGCTTTCCACCAGTCTTTCACACTGCTTCTGGCACAAAAATTTAAGCAGTTCTTCTTTGTTTGATGGCTTGTGACTATTCATCATCCTCTTGATTACATTCCAGAGGTTTTTTAATGGGGTTCAGGTCTGGAGATTAGGCTACCCATGACAGGGTTTTGATGTGGTGTCTCTTAATTTTTTACAGAGCTGTATTTAAAACAGTAGTGTGGACATTGTGATATAGTGCTCCATACTTTGATGAGAGCACAAATAGAAATGAGAACACACTCACAATGCTTAATAATGACTAATGATAGTGCAAGGCAGTGGCTGGTGTTTTCAGGGATCATATGAATATCATGGGAAGTCTCCATTTAGATGTATAGTTGGAAGTGTACATCCCACAAGTCATTGGAAAACTCTCAGGGTGATTTATGATCAGGGCACCTATTGCTGCACCACTGCAGATAGCACTTATAAAGCTCATATATACAGTACAGACCAAAAGTTTGGACACACCTTCTCATTTAAAGATTTTTCTGTATTTTCATGACTATGAAAATTGTACATTCACACTGAAGGCATCAAAACTATGAATTAACACATGTGGAATTATATACTTAACAAAAAAGTGTGAAGCAACTGAAAATATGTCTTATATTCTAGGTTCTTCAAAGTAGCCACCTTTTGCTTTGATGACTGCTTTGCACACTCTTGGCATTCTGTTGATGAGCTTCAAGAGGTAGTCACCGGGAATGGTTTTCACTTCACAGGTGTGCCCTGTCAGGTTTAATAAGTGGGATTTCTTGCCTTATAAATGGTGTTGGGACCATCAGTTGTGTTGTGCAGAAGTCTGGTGGATGCACAGCTGATAGTCCTACTGAATAGACTGTTAGAATTATGGCAAGAAAAAAGCAACTAAGTAAGGAAAACAAGTGGCCATCATTACTTTAAGAAATGAAGGTCAGTCAGTCCGAAAAACTGGGAAAACTTTGAAAGTGTCCCCAAGTGCAGTGGCTAAAAACCATCAAGTGCTACAAAGAAACTGGCGTACATGAGGACTGCTCCAGGAAAGGAAGACCAAGAGTCACCTCTGCTTCTGAGGATAAGTTTATCCGAGTCACTAGCCTCAGAAATCGCAGGTTAACAGCAGCTCAGATTAGAGACCAGGTCAATGCCACACAGAGTTCTAGCAGCAGACACATCTCTACAACAACTGTTAAGAGGACACTTTGTGCAGCAGGCCTTCATAGTAAAATAGCTGCTAGGAAACCACTGCTATGGACAGGCAACAAGCAGAAGAGACTTGTTTGGGCTAAAGAACACAAGGAATGGACATTAGACCAGTGGAAATCTGTGCTTTGGTCTGATGAGTCCAAATTTGAGATCTTTGGTTCCAACCACCGGGTCTTTGTGCGATGCAGAAAAGGTGAACAGATGGACTCTACATGCCTGGTTCTCACTGTAAAGCGTGGAGGAGGAGGTGTGATTGTGTGGGGGTGCTGTTAGGGGTCGAGTTCCCGCCTCTGCACAGGGGGAATCTCAGGCCATCTCCGCTGCGGTCTCCCATTCTTCTCCTGCCGCAGTGGAGCCTGCTCAGCGGAGACGTCGGTCCCAGCATCTCGCTCAGGCTGACTCTGTACAAAGAGTTACTGCTGCTTTTCCTGCTTCAGCCATTGAAGCCAGTGTTGGGCAGCGGCGAGCAGACGCTTCTAGGACTAAGTCCTGCTTTTCTCGTTCTGACCATGCCCAGAGTAAGATCTCTCAGTGGAGATCGAGGGTCACATGTTCAGATACTGCAGTCAAATCTATTGGTCCTTCTAGAAAGGTCCTGTAGGTGTGCAGGCTCTGTAGCAGCCTTTCATTGGTCCTTCTAGTAAGGTCCTGTACGTGCTGCAACTATTTAAGGCTCGCATGGCCGCACGGCCATGCGCTAGTATCTTTCTAAGTTATGTGCTTTGTGCCAGTGTGGTCATGTGAGTTTGTGTTCAGGGACCCGGCTGAAATAAGCCCCTAGAATGCTGGCACCTCCGGCGAGGAGATTGTGTTTGTATGTATTCAGGGACCTGGCTGAAATAAGCCCCTAGAATGCTGGCACCTCCGGCGAGGAGTTTTGTGTGCATGCATGACCACTGACTGCTCTCATTTGGGTAGTTAGCCTGTGCCTCTGTGAAGTCTAACAGGGCACAGAACTTTGCTTTCATGGCTACTCTGTGAAACTAACAGAGCTAGTTCATACCGCCATATAGTGCCGCTGTTTGCTAGCAGCAGGTTCTCCTGCACGGTGGACCCCAGGCTGCGAACGCATCTATTTCAATAAAACATTTATATTTACTCCGTGCATTCCGCTAGCCCTAACAGGTGCTTTGCTGGTGACACTGTTGGGGATTTATTCAAATTGAAGGCAGACTGAACCAGCATGGCTACCACAGCATCTTGCAGCGGCATGCTATTCCATCCGGTTTGCGTTTAGTTGGACCATCATTTATTTTTCAACAGGACAATGACACCAAACACACCTTCAGGCTGTGTAAGGGCTATTTGACCAAGAAAGAGAGTGATGGGGTGCTACGCCAGATGACCTGGCCTCCACAGTCACCAGACCTGAACCCAATCAAGATGGTTTGGGGTGAGCAGGACCGCAGAGTGAAGGCAAAAGGGCCAAAAGTGCTAAGCATCTCTAGGAGCTCCTTCAAGATTGTTGGAAGACCATTCCCGGTGACTACCTCTTGAAGCTCATCAAGAGAATGCCAAGAGTGTGCAAAGCAGTCATCAAAGCAAAAGGTGGCTACTTTGAAGAACCTAGAATATAAAACATAATTTCAGTTGTTTCACACTTTTTTGTTAAGTATATAATTCCTCCAAGTTTTGATGCCTTCAGTGTGAATGTACAATTTTCATAGTCATGAAAATACAGAAAAATCTTTAAATGAGAAGGTGTGTCCAAACCTTTGGTCTGTACTGTATGTGCTCAACATCTGATGGCAGGGGCTGGATAGATGAAAAAATTGAGAGTGTTCAGCAGAGATTAACAAACTTGTTCGGAAAACATTTGCCAACCTCAAATTCGGTACGAACATAGCTCATTCAGATTCATGTTCGAATTCCTGAGCCTTTTCCCTCAAAGTCATCAAAATTCGGGCACAGTTCAGTAAATGATCACTTTTCCAATAATGCTTTTGTTCGGACTTTGGCTAGGATAGCGGTGCTGTATGATGAGCAGGGGGATGTGTTTTTTATGAGGGGAGGGTGTGTGTGTAGGTCAGAGGAACGGCGGAGTGTAATTTTGTTTTTAATCAACTTAATGTGTGCACATTCTGACAGCCAATCAGGGCACAGAAACTACCCACAACATCCAGACACAAGGGCTTCTGCTATTGGCTGCGGAAGTCACATGTCCCTCTCTATATAAAAAGAAGACATGTTGTTTTACTGGAGCCATTTTGTTAGAGAGGCTCCTCCTTCTGCTCAAGTTGTCATATAGTTAGACAGGATCCTGTCCTGTGTGATATCGACCTTCCAGCAAACTAATTTGTCCTCTTAGAGTTGTGCAGGCAGGAGTCCAGATTTCCTAATCCACATCATTTGGGCTAACACTGTTTCAGTCAGGACTCAGGAGGTCAAAATGACTAATCAAAATCATTTAAGGTAATATTGGTGTGCACGCACAAGGCCCCATTTCCTAATTTAAATTGTTTGGGCTAATACTGTGTTGCAATCAGATCTCAGGAGGTCTCATTTACTAATCAAAATCATTTGGACTAATATTGGGTTGCAGGCAGGAGGCCTCATTTCCTAATCCAAATCGTTTGTTCTAATTTTGGCGTGCAGGCAGGAGGACCTATTTCCTAATCAAAATTGTTAGGGCGAATATTGGGGTGCAGGCAAGAGGCCACATTTCCTAATCAAAATAGTTTGCACTAACATTGGAGTGAGGAAGGAGGGCCATTTCCTAATAAAAATTGTTTTGGCAAATATTGGATTGCAGGTAGGAGGCCCCATTTCCAAATCAAAATCATTTGGGCTTATATTAGTGTGCAGGCAGTAATCCACATTTCCTAATCAATATTGTTAGTGCTAATATTGTGGAGCAGGCACCCGGCCCCATTTCCTAATCAAAATAATTTGGGCTAACACTGTTTTGCAGTCAGGACTCAAGAGGTCCCATTTACTGATCAAAATAGTTTAAGCTAATATTGGTGTGCACACACCAGGCCCCATTTCCTAATCCAAATTGCTTGGGCTAATACTGTGTTGCAGTCAGATCTCAGGAGGTCTCATTTACTAATTAAAATCGTTTGGACTAATTTTGGCGTGCAAGCAGGAGGCCCGAAAATCATTTTGGCAAATATTGGATTGCAGGTAGGAGGCCCCATTTCCTAATCAAAATCGTTTGGGCTTATATTAGTATGCAGGCAGTAGTCCACATTTTCTAGTCAAAATTGTTAGGGCTAATATTGGGGAGCAGGCGCCAGGCACCATTTACTAAACAAAATTGTTTCGGCTAATATCAGGGTGCGGGCAGTAGTCCACTGTTATGACCCCAATGGCGAGGGTCTCAGAGGAACGTGGAAGTCTGCAGAATACAAAAATCCAGCTCATAGGGCAGTGGTAACTGGGTTGACCATATATCTACTCCTAACGCCAACACTACAAGTAGCCGGGGATCATTCCTACGTTGATTCTAGATGACACGCGCCAGCCGGAGAATCTAGCTACCCCTAGTAGAGGAAAACAAAGACCTTTCTTGCCTCCAGAGAAGGGGACCCCAAAGCTGGATAGAAGCCCCCCACAAATAATGACGGTGAGGTAAGAGGAAATGACAAACACAGAAATGAACCAGGTTTAGCACAGAGAGGCCCGCTTACTGATAGCAGAATAAAGAAAGGTAACTTATATGGTCAACAAAAACCCTATCAAAATCCACACTGGAAATTCAAGAACCCCCGAACCGTCTAACGGTCCGGGGGGAGAACACCAGCCCCCTAGAGCTTCCAGCAAAGGTCAGGATATAGATTTGGAACAAGCTGGACAAAAATACAAAACCAAAACAAATAGCAAAAAGCAAAAGGCAGACTTAGCTGATATAACTGGAACCAGGATCAGTAGACAAGAGCACAGCAGACTAGCTCTGATAACTACGTTGCCAGGCATTGAACTGAAGGTCCAGGGAGCTTATATAGCAACACCCCTAACTAACGACCCAGGTGCGGATAAAAGGAATGACAGAAAAACCAGAGTCAAAAAACTAGTAACCACTAGAGGGAGCAAAAAGCAAATTCACAACAGTACCCCCCCCCTTAGTGAGGGGTCACCGAACCCTCACCACGACCACCAGGGCGATCAGGATGAGCGGCATGAAAGGCACGAACTAAATCGGCCGCATGAACATCAGAGGCGACCACCCAGGAATTATCCTCCTGACCATAGCCCTTCCACTTGACCAGGTACTGAAGCCTCCGCCTGGAGAGGCGAGAATCCAAGATCTTCTCCACCACGTACTCCAACTCGCCCTCAACCAACACCGGAGCAGGAGGCTCAGCAGAAGGAACTACAGGCACAATGTACCGCCGCAACAAGGACCTATGAAATACATTGTGAATAGCAAACGACACAGGAAGATCCAGACGAAAAGATACAGGATTAAGGATCTCCAATATCTTGTAAGGCCCAATAAAACGAGGTTTAAATTTGGGAGAGGAGACCTTCATAGGAACAAAGCGGGAAGAAAGCCACACCAAATCCCCAACGCGTAGTCGGGGACCCACACCGCGGCGGCGGTTGGCAAAGCGCTGAGCCTTCTCCTGTGACAACTTCAAGTTGTCCACCACATGATTCCAGATCTGCTGCAACCTATCCACCACAGAATCCACCCCAGGACAGTCAGAAGGCTCCACATGACCCGAAGAAAAGCGAGGATGGAAACCAGAGTTGCAGAAAAAAGGCGAAACCAAGGTGGCGGAACTAGCCCGATTATTAAGGGCAAACTCAGCCAACGGCAAGAATGTCACCCAATCGTCCTGATCAGCAGAGACAAAACACCTCAAATAAGCCTCCAAAGTCTGATTGGTTCGCTCCGTCTGTCCATTAGTCTGAGGATGGAAAGCAGACGAAAACGACAAATCAATGCCCATCCTACTACAAAAGGATCGCCAGAACCTGGAAACGAACTGGGATCCTCTGTCTGACACAATATTCTCAGGGATGCCGTGCAAACGAACCACGTTCTGGAAAAACACAGGAACCAGATCGGAAGAGGAAGGCAGCTTAGGCAAAGGAACCAAATGGACCATCTTGGAGAAGCGATCACATATCACCCAGATAACGGACATGCCCTGAGATAGCGGAAGATCAGAAATGAAATCCATGGAGATATGTGTCCAGGGTCTCTTCGGGACAGGCAAGGGCAAGAGCAAACCGCTGGCACGAGAACAGCAAGGCTTAGCTCGAGCACAAGTCCCACAGGACTGCACAAATGACCGCACATCCCTTGACAAGGAAGGCCACCAAAAGGACCTGGCCACCAGATCTCTGGTGCCAAAAATTCCCGGGTGACCTGCCAACACCGAGGAATGAACCTCGGAAATGACTCTGCTGGTCCACTTATCCGGGACAAACAGTCTGTCAGGTGGACAAGACTCAGGCCTATCAGCCTGAAATCTCTGCAACACACGTCGCAGATCCGGAGAAATAGCTGACAAGATAACTCCATCTTTAAGAATACCAACAGGATCAGCGACTCCAGGAGCATCAGGCACAAAGCTCCTAGAAAGAGCATCGGCCTTCACATTCTTTGAACCTGGTAAATACGAGACAACAAAATCAAAGCGGGAGAAAAACAATGACCAGCGGGCCTGTCTCGGATTAAGGCGTTTAGCAGACTCGAGATACATCAGATTTTTGTGATCAGTCAAGACCACCACACGATGCTTAGCACCCTCGAGCCAATGACGCCACTCCTCAAATGCCCATTTCATGGCCAACAACTCCCGATTGCCCACATCATAATTTCGCTCGGCAGGCGAAAACTTCCTAGAGAAAAAGGCACAAGGTTTCATAACAGAGCAACCAGGGCCTCTCTGCGACAAAACAGCCCCTGCCCCAATCTCCGAAGCATCCACCTCAACCTGAAAGGGAAGTGAGACGTCAGGCTGGCACAAAACAGGCGCCGAAGTAAACCGGCGTTTCAACTCCTGGAAAGCCTCCATGGCAGCAGGAGCCCAGTTAGCTACATCGGAGCCCTTCTTGGTCATATCCGTCAAAGGTTTCACAATGCTAGAAAAATTAGCGATAAAATGACGGTAGAAGTTAGCGAAGCCCAAGAACTTCTGAAGACTCTTAACTGACGAGGGCTGAGTCCAATCAAGAATAGCTCGGACCTTGACTGGGTCCATCTCCACAGCAGAAGGGGAAAAAATGAACCCCAAAAAGGGAACCTTCTGTACACCAAAGAGACACTTTGAGCCCTTGACAAACAAAGAATTTTCACGCAAAATTTTAAAGACCAACCTGACCTGCTCCACATGCGAATCCCAATTATCAGAAAAAACCAAAATATCATCCAGATAAACAATCAAAAATTTATCCAGATACTTCCGGAAAATGTCATGCATAAAGGACTGAAAAACTGAAGGCGCATTGGAGAGCCCAAAAGGCATCACCAAGTACTCAAAATGACCTTCGGGCGTATTGAATGCGGTTTTCCATTCATCACCTTGCTTAATGCGCACAAGGTTGTACGCACCACGAAGGTCTATCTTGGTGAACCACTTGGCACCCTTAATCCGGGCAAACAAGTCAGACAACAGCGGTAAAGGATACTGAAATTTGACAGTGATCTTATTTAAAAGCCGATAATCAATACAAGGTCTCAAAGATCCGTCCTTTTTTGCCACAAAAAAGAATCCCGCACCAAGAGGGGAAGAAGACGGACGAATATGTCCTTTTTCCAGAGACTCCTTGATATATGAACGCATAGCGGTATGTTCAGGTACCGACAGATTAAACAGTCTTCCCTTAGGAAATTTACTGCCTGGGATCAAATCTATAGCACAGTCACAGTCCCTATGAGGAGGCAGTGCACTGGACTCAGACTCACTGAAGACATCCTGATAATCAGACAAATACTCCGGAACTTCCGAAGGCGTAGAAGAAGCAATAGACACAGGCAGGGAATCCTCATGAATACCACGACAGCCCCAACTTGAGACTGACATAGCCTTCCAGTCCAGGACTGGATTATGGGTCTGTAACCATGGCAGCCCTAAAACGACCAAATCATGCATTTTATGTAAAACCAGGAAACGTATCACCTCGCGGTGTTCAGGAGTCATGCACATGGTAACCTGAGTCCAATACTGCGGTTTATTTGCTGCCAATGGTGTAGCATCAATACCCCTAAGAGGAATAGGATTTTCTAATGGTTCAAGAGTAAATCCACAGCGCTTAGCAAATGAGAGATCCATGAGACTCAGGGCAGCACCTGAATCTACAAACGCCATGACAGGATAAGATGACAGTGAGCAAATCAAAGTTACAGACAGAATAAATTTAGGTTGCAAATTACCAACGGTGACAGGACTAACAACCTTAGCTATACGTTTAGAGCATGCTGAGATAACATGTGTAGAATCACCACAGTAGTAGCACAAGCCATTCCGGCGTCTATGAATTTTCCGCTCATTTCTAGTCAGGATTCTATCACATTGCATTAAATCAGGTGTCTGTTCAGACAACACCATGAGGGAATTTGCGGTTTTTCTATCACATTGCACCGAATTAGGTGTCTGTTCAGACAACACCATGAGGGAATTTGCGGTTTTGCGCTCCCGCAACCGCCGGTCAATTTGAATAGCCAGTGCCATAGTATCATTCAGACCTGTGGGAATAGGAAAACCCACCATAACATTCTTAATGGCTTCAGAAAGGCCATTTCTAAAATTAGCGGCCAGTGCACACTCGTTCCAATGTGTCAGCACGGACCATTTCCGAAATTTTTGGCAATACACTTCAGCCTCGTCCTGCCCCTGAGACATAGACAGCAAGGCCTTTTCTGCCTGAATCTCAAGATTGGGTTCCTCATAAAGTAAACCGAGCGCCAGAAAAAACGCATCAAGATCAGCCAATGCCGGATCTCCTGGCGCCAGCGAAAAAGCCCAATCCTGAGGGTCGCCCCGTAAGAACGAAATAACAATTTTTACTTGCTGAGCAGAATCTCCTGATGAACAGGGTCTCAGGGACAAAAACAATTTACAATTATTCACGAAATTCCTAAACTTAAACCTGTCTCCGGAAAACAGTTCAGGAATCGGTATTTTAGGTTCTGACCTAGGATTTCTGATAACATAGTCTTGTATGCCCTGCACACGAGTAGCCAGCTGGTCCACACTTGTAATCAAGGTCTGGACATTCATGTCTGCAGCAAGCATAGCCACTCTGAGGTAAAGGGGAAGGAGAAAAAAAAAAAAAAAAAAAACTCAGAATCTTCTTTCTTATAATCCCTCTTCTGCAATGCATTAAACATTTAATACTGGCCTGGCAAACTGTTATGACCCCAATGGCGAGGGTCTCAGAGGAACGTGGAAGTCTGCAGAATACAAAAATCCAGCTCATAGGGCAGTGGTAACTGGGTTGACCATATATCTACTCCTAACGCCAACACTACAAGTAGCCGGGGATCATTCCTACGTTGATTCTAGATGACACGCGCCAGCCGGAGAATCTAGCTACCCCTAGTAGAGGAAAACAAAGACCTTTCTTGCCTCCAGAGAAGGGGACCCCAAAGCTGGATAGAAGCCCCCCACAAATAATGACGGTGAGGTAAGAGGAAATGACAAACACAGAAATGAACCAGGTTTAGCACAGAGAGGCCCGCTTACTGATAGCAGAATAAAGAAAGGTAACTTATATGGTCAACAAAAACCCTATCAAAATCCACACTGGAAATTCAAGAACCCCCGAACCGTCTAACGGTCCGGGGGGAGAACACCAGCCCCCTAGAGCTTCCAGCAAAGGTCAGGATATAGATTTGGAACAAGCTGGACAAAAATACAAAACCAAAACAAATAGCAAAAAGCAAAAGGCAGACTTAGCTGATATAACTGGAACCAGGATCAGTAGACAAGAGCACAGCAGACTAGCTCTGATAACTACGTTGCCAGGCATTGAACTGAAGGTCCAGGGAGCTTATATAGCAACACCCCTAACTAACGACCCAGGTGCGGATAAAAGGAATGACAGAAAAACCAGAGTCAAAAAACTAGTAACCACTAGAGGGAGCAAAAAGCAAATTCACAACAGTCCACATTTCCTAATCAAAATCATTTGGCCTAATATTGTTTTGCATGCAGAAGGGCCCAAATTCCTAATCAAAATAGTTTGGGCTAATATTGGTGTGCAGGCACACTATTTCAGAAAATATATATTTGTTGTTAATTTAGTAACAGGTGACTTCCAGATCAGGGCCTAGGGTTGTGAAACAGCTGGTTAAAAAAGAAGGGTACATCCAAAAGTGGGAAAAAAGCAAGGTCATGGTGTTCGACGTATATGTGTGTTAGGTGGTAATATTACTGAAAGCTCTAGTGAACAAACACCAGCTCATCCTATCCAAAGGCATGTGCTCCAGTAAATAGCAAGAACTGCTTCAAGTGGCCTCTCCTCTTCTTCCTCCACCTTAACATCACACACAGTTCAGTCCTCAGAAATGGCACCCCAATTACTATTGTTTCCCCCCACGTCACAACTATCAATCCCCCAACTGACTGTGGGTAATCACAGATGGGCGAGTCTGCAGAGCTGCTCACACATTCTATTCCATGGGCATCAGAGATCTGTTCCAAAGATTCATAACATCTGGAGGAGAAAAGCATCTGCACTGACGCCCCAAATATTTTCCTGTTGGATCTGAGGCTGGAAGAAGTATGGCCCAAGCAGAATACAAACCCTCATCATCAGACGTTAACCACTGGAGGTGGAGGTGATCCTGATGACTCTCAGATACCTGAGGCACACGAGGACTGTACTGTGCTGTCAGGGCAAGAAGAGGATTAAGGTGACTCTCAGGGGGAGGAGTGAGAGAACAGAGAGGATAATGATGAGGTTGTAGATCCTACTTGTGTGAACCCAGAGGCACACAGCTGAGTAGCTCAGCAGAGGAGATGGAGGAAGAAGAAGACCAGGTGGTTACATTGAACCTTGAGCCTTTTTTGTGACCGCAAATGATGACCCAGCTTATGTTATCTGCCAACTTTGCAAAAAATTACTCAGTAGAGGAAAAATTGCAATAATTTGACTACTACATGCATGAACTGGCACATGCTCGATCAACATGCCTTAGTCTGGGAATCTCACTGCGCTAAACTGCAGACTAGCGGTCCTTGCCAACCACCGGACATCCCATCAACCTCATCTCCTGCTTCTTCCTCCTCCGTCACTGTGGCAAGTGCTCTCACACAGGTCTCTGGCCTCAGAACCTCCACTTCTTAACCCCCTACAGTTGGGATGAGTGAGAGTCTGTCAGCTGTTAGATGGAGATGCTTGCTGTTTTTGTTTTACCGAGCACACCACATCTTTCTCAATCCACCATAACATATCCACCTGTACTTCACTCACAGTCCAGCAGTTTGTCATGTTCACCCTACTCCATCCTCAGCACATTAGCTAGCCCTCGATCCCGTAGTTGTGGTCAGTAAAAGAATGTTTCCTCCTCCACATGCCAAAGTTAAGAGCTTGAACTACACCATCCCCAATCTGTTGGCCATGGAAATGCTACCTTTCCACCTGGTGGATACAGATGCAGTCCCGCAGTACCAGTTTGCCAGTCACCATTACTTCTCTAAGAAAGCTGTGCGTGTGTTACACCAGCACATCGCAGACAATATCACCCGTTCCCTGAAAAAAAACTATGTCTGCCAGGGTGCATTTCACCACTGATACTTGGACGAGCAAATATGGGCAGAGGCGTTACATCATGCTTTCTGGGCACTGGGTGCCTCTGGCTGCTTTGCGTGCAGGTGGCAAGGGTCTGCTCCACATGTCTTGCATACAAATCTCTGTATCTAACACTTACACCACTACATCTGCCTTTTCCGTCTCCTCTAGGGCATCTTCCTGTGCCCTCAACTTCTCTCTTTATAAGACATGCATTCCAACAGTACAGAGACAATCCCCCACCTCCGTACTGCACATCCAGGGCTCACCACAATCGGGCAGTGTTTAAGTTAATTATGCCTTCGAGATCGCAGTCACACAGCTCAACAATTGTGGACAACTATCCATGGTGAATTTGAGTAATGGCTGTCTCCAATGAACCTGGAGCCAGGGAAGGCTGTAAACGATAACGGTGCAAACCTGGTGGCGGTCCTATGCTAGGGCAACCTCACACTCATTCCTTGCATGGCTCACATCCGCATTCTGGTGGTACAGCAATTTCTCCGCCACTATCCTGGCTTAGATGTGCTGCAGCAGAAAACACAGTCACTGTGTTCTCACTTCTGCAGTTTGCATCACACAGATCATCGACTTGCATTGCTACAGAGGTCTTTTGGCCTACCGGTTAACCGTTTGATATGCAATGTGCCAATATGGTGGAATTCCACTCTGCATATGTTGCAGCAACGATAGCAGCAGCGAAGAGCCATAGTTCAGTATGTTCTTTTGCATAGCCTGGGCCAACTCCATACAGATGTGGTGCAAAACAAGCTTGCGCAGTGGGCACAGATGATGGACCTATGGACCCTTCTGCACAGTTTCAAAATGGGTACTTAGATGGTTAGCGCTGATGATTTCATCATCAGCATCACTATTCCAGTCATCTACATGCTGGAGAGAGCTTTGTATAGTCTGCGGAAGGGGGTGGCTGTCCCAGAGGGAGAGGTGGAAGCAGAGAAGGATGCGGAAGGGATAGCAATATCTCTAAGTTCCATATTGTTCTCACACAGGTGGATGCCATGGGAGGATGGATTTCAGTGATCGAAGGGGGCTCATGGTACCATACAAACTGTTAGTGAAGGTGCAGAAGCTGAGGAACAAATGGAGGAGGACGAGGAAGAAGAGGTGATGGGCGTGCAACAGTCAGGAGATGAAAAGGATAATGATCCCCTCTCTGTTGTATGTGGTTGGCAGGAGAAGATGGAGGAAGCATGCTTGAGTGTTACCCTGCCACCAACACACTATGGACTTGAACCTCAAGGAAACGCTCAACACATGAGAGCATTCTTGCTGCACTTTCTGCAACATGATGCCCGAATTGTTAGGATTAGAAATAGCACTGAATACTAGGTTGCCACTCTGTTAGAACCACGGTACAAGAGTAAATTTAGCCAAATGCTTCCCCTCCTGGAAAGGGACGGGCACATGCTGGAGTATTGAAACTCACTTGTAGACAATCTTAAGAGTGGTTTTCCCCAAGACATCAGTGAGGCACACAGTGTGTATCGCAGTCATAGACTTCCAATTCTGGGAACGTTGAGTCGTCAACACAAAAACATTAGCAGCAGCAGTGTAAGTGGCATAAGCAATTTTTGTGAGTTGTTTCACACTTTTTTAGACTAGCATGTGCACCAGCAGAACAAAGTACAAGTCTGACACATTTGTGAACGATTGGAAAGGATGGTGCAGGAGTATTTTGAACTCAATATTAATGCCATCAAGGGGAATTTGGACCCTTTTGCATTTTGATCTTCAGAAATGGAAGTGTGGCCTGAGCTTACCTGTCACGCTTTGGAGGTTTTGTCATGCCCGGCCGCCAGCATTCTGTCAGAATGTGTATTCGGCACTGCTGGTGGTGTCCTGATGGATAAGCGCATCCGGCAGTCCACTGAAAGTGTAGACCACCTAACTTTCATCAAGATGAACAAGTCATGGATCTCCAGTGACTTTTACAAAACAGGCGCAGATTGGGCAGACTAGGTGATGGTGTTGTTTTTAGTGTAATGCATTGCTCTTGTGCTATTGCAGTCTCTGACACCTTTGTTATGGTTTATGTGCCTGCTGCTACCACTGCTGATGTTACAAACAATTTTTTTAAATGTAGGGACTCAAAGTAGCGTCTCCATCTGGTGGGTTGCATGTAGTGGAAGGGGTCTCAAAGCACCATTATGCTATATCTACTCTTGGGTATTTTATGCCACTTTAGTGGTGTGTGACAATAATTTTTTGAAATGTGGAGAGTCAAAGTTGAGTCTCCATCTGTTGGGTTACATGTAGTGGAAGGGATGTTAGAGGCCCATTATACTATTTGTACTTTGGGGAAATTGATGCCACTTTAATCGTCTGTGACAAAAAATTTTGCAAATGTGCAGACTCCAAGTTGGGTCTCCTTCATGTGTGTTGCCTGTGGCAGGTAGGCTCCCAGACCAGCAAGCCTGCACTTACTTTCAATAAACTACTTGTGTTATAATCCTTCGATTTTTCTAAAATAAGTAGTCTACCAAGCTGATATTTGTGCAACCTGAGTGTGGTGGCGCAGAAAGGCAGTTTGAGCTATTGTAAGAGGTATCAGGGCTACTAGCACAGCATGCTTACACAGGCCCTCAATCATCTCATCTTAATTTTCAGTACAATTCAAACCTGTAAATGCTGGCCCACACCCTGATACCTCCTGCATGGCCCTGGTGTGGGCGTATTGTTCAGTCAGCTACTTGTGTTACTATCCTTTAATTTTTCTAACAATAGTAGTCTACAAAACTGATGTTTGTGGCACCTAAGTGTGGCTGAGTAAAAATGCAGTTTGAGATGTTGCATGAGGTATCAGGGCTCCCAGCAAAGCAGGCTTACACCTGTCCCTCACTCACCTCGTCCTAAATGAACCTTCAATTCAAAGCTCTAAATGCTGGTCCAGTCCCTGATACCTCATGGACTATGGTTTAAATGCTGCTGTGCCATTCTAAAATTTCTACTGTGGGTGAATTGATTAGTCAACTGTTGTGAATTTGGTTTTTGGGCTCCCCCGGTGGTCACTGGTGGTACTGGACTTGTGTGCTTCACTTTCTCTGTTCACCTGTTTCCATCAGGATATGGGAGTATCCTATTTAGCCTTGCTGCTCAGTTATTCTAGTGCCGGCCATCAATGTAACCAGAGCCTTTCTGTTGCATGTTCCTGCTTCTAGACTACTATCAGCTAAGTTGGACTCTTAGTCCTAAGTTTGTTTGCATTTTTGTTCCAGTTCACAGTTATGTTATGTTTCTGTAGCTGGAAGCTCTTGTGGGCCGAAATTACCACTCCGGTGTCATGAGTTGACACATGAGTCTTAAAGTAATTTCTGGATGGTATTTTAATAGGGTTTTCAGCTGACCGTGAAGTTCCCTATTGTATCTTCTTACTATCTAGTAAGCGGACCTCGCTTTGCTGAACCTACCTTCATACTGCGTATGTCTTTTCCTCTGAACTCACCGTCAATATATGTGGGGGGCTTCTGTCTCCTTTTTGGGGGAATTTCCCTAGAGGTAAGCCAGGTCTGTTTTTTCCTCTATTAGGGTTAGTTAGTTCTCCGGCTGGCGCTGGGCGTCTAGGGATAAAACGTAGGTACGTCACCCGGCCACTGTTAGTTGTGTGGTAGGTTTAGCTCACGGTCAGCTCGAGATTCCATCACCCAAGAGCTAGTCTGTTATTTAAGTTCTCTGACGTTCCCTTGCCATTGGGAACCATGACAGTATGGCCGGCCTAGGGTTAAAACCGTTGGCAGAAGAAAGGAGAGAAAAAGAAGTCTGCAGATTTTTTTTTTTTTTTCTTCTGAGCTTGCTCTATAGTTGTCTCAGTTGCATTTCTGCTCTAATTGCAGCCTTTGCCTCTCTCTCTCCTTCTAATCCTTGAATGGCTCTGATCTCACCTGATTAAAATGGATCCTCAGAGTTTGGCTACAGGTTTGAATAATCTTGCTACGAAGGTTCAAAATTTACAGGATTTTGTTATTCATGCTCCTATATCTGAACCTAGAATTCCTATACCAGAATTTTTCTCCGGGGATAGATCTCGTTTCCTGAATTTCAAATATAATTGTAAATTATTTCTTTCCCTGAGATCTCGCTCCGCTGGAGATCCCGCACAGCAGGTTAGGATAGTAATTTCCTTGCTGCAGGGTGACCCTCAGGATTGGGCATTTGCGTTGGTACCCGGGGATCCTGCGTTGCTCAATGTGGATGCGTTTTTTCTGGCTTTGGGGTTGCTTTATGAGGAACCTAATTTAGAGATTCAGGCTGAAAAAACCTTGATGGCCCTATCTCAAGGGCAAGATGAAGCTGAAATATACTGCCAAAAATTTCGTAAATGGTCTGTGCTTACTCAGTGGAATGAGTGCGCCCTGGCGGCAAATTTCAGAGAGGGTCTCTCTGATGCCATTAAAGATGTTATGGTGGGGTTCCCTGCACCTACAGGTCTGAATGAGTCCATGACAATGGCTATTCAGATTGATCGGCGTTTGCGGGAGCGCAAACCTGTGCACCATTTGGCGGTGTCTTCTGAGAAGGCTCCTGAAAATATGCAATGTGATAGAATTCTGTCCAGAAGCGAACGGCAGAATTTTAGGCGAAAAAATGGGTTGTGCTTCTATTGTGGTGATTCAACTCATGTTATATCAGCATGCTCTAAACGTACAAAAAAGGTTGATAAGTCTATTTCAATTGGCACTTTACAGTCTAAGTTTATTCTGTCTGTGACCTTGATTTGTTCATTATCGTCAATTACCGCGGATGCCTATGTCGACTCTGGCGCCGCTTTGAGTCTTATGGATTGGTCCTTTGCCAGGTGCTGTGGGTTTGATCTAGAGCCTCTGGAAGTTCCTATACCTCTGAAGGGTATTGACTCTACACCATTGGCTAGTAATAAACCACAATACTGGACACAAGTGATTATGCGTATGAATCCAGACCATCAGGAGACGATTCGCTTCCTTGTGTTGTACAATCTACATGATGTTTTGGTGCTCGGATTGCCATGGTTACAATCTCATAACCCAGTTCTTGACTGGAAAGCAATGTCTGTGTTAAGCTGGGGATGTCAGGGGGCTCATGGGAACGTACCTTTGGTTTCCATTTCGTCATCTATTCCCTCTGAGATTCCGGAATTTTTATCTGATTATCGTGATGTTTTTGAGGAGCCTAAGCTTGGTTCACTACCTCCTCACAGAGATTGCGATTGTACCATAGATCTGATTCCGGGCAGTAAATTTCCAAAGGGTCGTTTATTTAATCTATCTGTACCTGAACATGCTGCTATGCGAGAATATATTAAGGAGTCCCTGGAAAAGGGACATATTCGTCCTTCTTCATCTCCCTTAGGAGCCGGTTTTTTCTTTGTATCTAAAAAAGATGGCTCTTTGAGGCCGTGTATTGATTATCGACTCTTGAATAAAATTACAGTCAGATATCAGTATCCTCTGCCACTGCTGACTGATTTGTTTGCTCGAATAAAAGGGGCTAAGTGGTTCTCTAAGATTGATCTCCGTGGGGCGTATAATTTGGTGCGAATTAAGCAGGGGGATGAGTGGAAAACCGCATTTAATACGCCCGAGGGCCATTTTGAGTATTTAGTAATGCCTTTTGGTCTTTCAAATGCCCCTTCAGTCTTTCAGTCCTTTATGCATGACATTTTCCGGGAATATTTGGATAAATTCATGATCGTGTATCTGGATGATATTTTGATTTTTTCGGATGACTGGGATTCTCATGTCCAACAGGTCAGGAGGGTTTTTCAGGTTTTGCGGGCTAATTCCTTGTGTGTGAAGGGTTCTAAGTGTATTTTTGGGGTTCAAAAGATTTCTTTTTTGGGGTACATTTTTTCCCCCTCTTTCATTGAGATGGATCCTGTCAAGGTTCGGGCTATTTGTGATTGGACGCAACCTTCTTCGCTTAAGAGCCTTCAGAAATTTTTGGGCTTTGCTAATTTTTATCGTCGATTTATAACTGGTTTTTCTGATGTTGCTAAACCTTTGACTGATTTGACCAAAAAGGGTGCTGATGTTGCTGATTGGTCCCCTGCTGCTGTGGAGGCCTTTCGGGAGCTTAAGCGCCGCTTTTCTTCCGCCCCTGTGTTGCGTCAGCCTGATGTTACTCTTCCTTTTCAGGTTGAGGTCGATGCTTCCGAGATCGGAGCTGGGGCGGTCTTGTCGCAGAAAAGTTCCGATTGCTCCGTGATGAGACCTTGTGCGTTCTTTTCTCGAAAATTTTCGCCCGCCGAGCGAAATTATGATATTGGTAATCGGGAGCTTTTGGCTATGAAGTGGGCTTTTGAGGAGTGGTGTCATTGGCTTGAGGGGGCTAGACATCAGGTGGTGGTATTGACTGATCACAAGAATTTGATTTATCTTGAGTCTGCCAGGCGCCTGAATCCTAGACAGGCGCGCTGGTCGTTGTTTTTCTCTCGGTTTAATTTTGTGGTCTCATACTTACCAGGTTCTAAAAATGTGAAGGCGGATGCCCTTTCTAGGAGTTTTGAGCCTGATTTCCCTGGTGATTCTGAACCTACAGGTATCCTTAAGGATGGGGTGATATTATCTGCTGTTTCCCCAGACCTGCGACGGGCTTTGCAGGAGTTTCAGGCGGATAGACCTGATCGTTGCCCGCCTGGTAGACTGTTTGTTCCTGATGATTGGACCAGTAGAGTCATCTCGGAGGTTCATTCTTCTGCGTTGGCAGGTCATCCCGGGATCTTTGGTACCAGGGATTTGGTGGCTAGGTCCTTCTGGTGGCCTTCTCTGTCTCGAGATGTACGAGTTTTTGTGCAGTCTTGTGATGTTTGTGCTCGGGCCAAACCTTGTTGTTCTCGGGCTAGCGGATTGTTGTTATCTTTGCCTATTCCAAAGAGGCCTTGGACTCACATCTCTATGGATTTTATTTCTGATCTCCCTGTTTCTCAGAAAATGTCTGTCATCTGGGTGGTGTGTGACCGTTTTTCAAAGATGGTTCATTTGGTGCCCTTGCCTAAGTTGCCGTCCTCTTCCGAGTTGGTTCCTCTGTTTTTTCAAAATGTGGTTCGCTTGCATGGTATTCCGGAGAATATCGTTTCTGACAGGGGGACCCAGTTCGTGTCTAGATTTTGGCGGGCGTTCTGTGCTAGGATGGGCATTGATTTGTCTTTTTCGTCTGCGTTCCATCCTCAGACTAATGGCCAGACTGAGCGAACTAATCAGACCTTGGAGACTTATTTGAGGTGTTTTGTGTCTGCGGATCAGGATGACTGGGTTGCCTTTTTGCCGTTGGCGGAGTTTGCCCTCAATAATCGGGCTAGTTCTGCCACTTTGGTTTCTCCTTTCTTTTGCAATTCGGGGTTTCATCCTCGCTTTTCTTCTGGTCAGGTGGAGTCTTTGGATTGTCCTGGAGTGGATACTGTGGTGGATAGGTTGCATCGGATTTGGGGACAGGTGGTGGACAATTTGGAGTTGTCCCAGGAGAAGACTCGGCATTTTGCTAACCGCCGTCGTCGTGTTGGTCCTCGTCTTCGTGTTGGGGACTTGGTGTGGTTGTCTTCTCGTTTTGTCCCTATGAGGGTTTCTTCTCCTAAGTTTAAGCCTCGGTTCATCGGCCCGTATAAGATTTTGGAGATTCTTAACCCTGTGTCCTTTCGATTGGACCTCCCGGCATCTTTTTCTATCCATAATGTCTTCCATCGGTCATTATTGCGCAGGTATGAGGTACCGGTTGTGCCTTCCGTTGAGCCTCCCGCTCCGGTGTTGGTTGAGGGTGAATTGGAGTACGTTGTGGAGAAGATCTTGGACTCCCGTGTTTCCAGACGGAAACTTCAGTATCTGGTCAAGTGAAAGGGCTACGGTCAGGAGGATAATTCTTGGGTGACAGCCTCTGATGTTCATGCCTCTGATTTGGTCCGTGCCTTTCATAGGGCTCATCCTGATCGCCCTGGTGGTTCTTGTGAGGGTTCGGTGCCCCCTCCTTGAGGGGGGGGTACTGTTGTGAATTTGGTTTTTGGGCTCCCCCGGTGGTCACTGGTGGTACTGGACTTGTGTGCTTCACTTTCTCTGTTCACCTGTTTCCATCAGGATATGGGAGTATCCTATTTAGCCTTGCTGCTCAGTTATTCTAGTGCCGGCCATCAATGTAACCAGAGCCTTTCTGTTGCATGTTCCTGCTTCTAGACTACTATCAGCTAAGTTGGACTCTTAGTCCTAAGTTTGTTTGCATTTTTGTTCCAGTTCACAGTTATGTTATGTTTCTGTAGCTGGAAGCTCTTGTGGGCCGAAATTACCACTCCGGTGTCATGAGTTGACACATGAGTCTTAAAGTAATTTCTGGATGGTATTTTAATAGGGTTTTCAGCTGACCGTGAAGTTCCCTATTGTATCTTCTTACTATCTAGTAAGCGGACCTCGCTTTGCTGAACCTACCTTCATACTGCGTATGTCTTTTCCTCTGAACTCACCGTCAATATATGTGGGGGGCTTCTGTCTCCTTTTTGGGGGAATTTCCCTAGAGGTAAGCCAGGTCTGTTTTTTCCTCTATTAGGGTTAGTTAGTTCTCCGGCTGGCGCTGGGCGTCTAGGGATAAAACGTAGGTACGTCACCCGGCCACTGTTAGTTGTGTGGTAGGTTTAGCTCACGGTCAGCTCGAGATTCCATCACCCAAGAGCTAGTCTGTTATTTAAGTTCTCTGACGTTCCCTTGCCATTGGGAACCATGACAGTCAACTACCTGTGTTACTATCGTTAAATTTTTATAACATTTGTGTTGTACCAAGCTCATATTTGTGCCACCCAAGTGTGGCTGAGTAAAAATACAGTTTGAGCTGTTGTTTGAGGTATCAGGACTCCCAGCAATGAAGGCTTACACGGGTCCCTTTTCCACCTTCTTAATTGAAACTTCAATTCAAAGCTCTAAATGCTGACCCAGACACTGATACATCATGCATGGCCCATGGCTGACTGCTGATGTGCCAATCTAAAATTTCTTCTGTGGGTAAATTGATGCCCTTTTTCCTGTTGTCTGCCCATGATTTTGGACATGTTTGGACTCCAAGTTGGGTCTCCCTTATGTGTGTTACCTGAATTTGGCAGGGCTTTCAGAGCACCAGGCCTACACAAGTTACTAATTCACCTGTTACTCATCAATGTTTCAGCCAGAGATGCTAGTCCAAGCCCTGTCCCATGCATTCATGCTGTGCAATTATAGTATTTGTACTCTGGTCAATTGATGCCTCTTTTCCTGGTGTCTACCCATAATTTAAGCCATTTGGGAGGCTTTTTGGCCCCATTTAAGGTGTTGGCAATGCGTTTGGTTTTGTCTCCCCTTGAATTCAATGGGGTTTGGGTATATTCGACAAACTGTTCCGTGAACATGTTCGGTGAACATCAGGACGTTCGCCGAACCTTGAAAGGTTTGCTCATCTATAGTGTTCAGTGCAATAGCACATCTACTATATTCAGACTATTGAGTTGTTTGCATTTTAATCCCCATTATTATTTAATTTGATCTATAGTGTCTCCTGAGGAGTCATCTAAACAATAGAGATGGCGAAACATGTTGAAATCAATATCCTTGCGACAAGTATTCTTGTGTAGATCTCATATTTACTTGTATAGAGACTAGTATTTTTAACATTTTGGCAATCCCTGTATACCACACAGGGTTTTGTAATGCACAATGCATCTTGTAGGAATATGTTTGGGGTCATTTAATAATAAAAGTTAAGTTTTAATCTTATCTTTGTCAGTGAGATTTTTTTTGTTATTATATAATTTTTTTTATGTTTTTTTATTTAAATAGAAAACAAAATGTTTATTAAAGTAATTTCCATCCTAGGATTATATTTGTAATAAAATGTTCAAGTTTTGATATGCAGCAATGATTTATTTCAATCTAGGATTCAAACCTAAAAATGGGTCATGTTAATCCTTATATTCTTCTTAGTATAGTAAAAATAAATGTTTATATAGCATTAAATTGAGTTCTCTTGAAAATAATAAATTTTTTAAAGCCATACAAAGATGTATAACTCAGTCATAAGTAGTTTTGTTTGGCACCAACTCAAACTACAAGGTATGGTCAAAATTGCTAACATTGGAAAAACACCTACTTGATGAATATGCTCTAATGGACAGAAGTTCTGACTACTCTCTATCATGTCTGTATATACATATATGGTTTCTAAACACAGCTTTTATCGTAAAGGAGAATAAACCAGTATTTGCTGCCTCTCTGATATAGTTTTTCAATTGCATAGGTGACAGAATAAATAAGGAGCCAGTTAGACGCGTCCCTCATGATATTGCATGCTGGATAAGTATCTGACTGCATTTCTCAGTATTGAGAAGAATCAAGAAATGGATAACACTGAGGACTATAGATGCAGTGGTTGGCTAAGGCAGCTTATTGCAGCAGATGAAAGACACATCAAACTTACTTTCCTTCAAAATTGAAAGATGTCCAGCAGTGCCATCAACTCAGAACTGGCAGCAAACAGTAGGACTTCTTGCCAAGTTCTTTCACATAATATGTGCAAGTGTAGCTAGAAGAAATTATAATTCGATGCAGATTTAAATGGAAAGGGTAGTCACACCAAATATTGATTTGATTTAGATAGCTATTTTGTTCATTCATTTTGCATATTGATGATTGATAAAAATAAGCTATTAACAATTCTATTTTTGAAAACATTTTTTGCTGAATTGTTTCCACACATGCCTAAAACATTTTGCACAGCACTGTATTTCGAACTTTTATTTTTTTTAGCTTTTATAATTTAAAGAATGGAAAAGTATCTCATTTAACTAAGTTTTCTAAACTGTTTTTAACAGTTTTTTAGTCACAAAAGGGAACTTGAAACTGCAATAGCTTGATCAGTGGCAGAATAGTGGAAAGAATGGTAAAACTTTTGTACTACAGTGTATTCTGTTAACGCTCTGTTATTAAGCCCTATGGTTGTAGTAACACGGCAGGCAAAGGAGTTTTGTTAGGGACCTAGCTACCATGACAGATCATTTGCGTGAAGGCCTTTATGAGGGATGAGGAGAATGGGGCAGATGTGTAGAGTGGGTTGTCAGCATCGGGGGATAGGACAATTGGGTAGAGGCATAGTGTGTTTTGTTAGTGTCAAGGGCAAGGCAAATAATTTGCGCCCCCTATCTCATGGACTGTTAACACTCCCTTAGTTCTTTCCACCAGTCAAGTATTTGAACTCCTTATTTTCCAAACACATGCATTGCATTTTAAGAAAATTATAATGTAATTAAACTAATGCAAAGTACCCATTTCGTTAGTTTCCATTTGTCTGTTCTGTTAAGAGGAACAAATGGAATTCAAGTGCAAAAGTATGCATTTTCATCAGTTATACAAGTATAACCAAAAGCAAAGGGACCCATTATTATGGGGTCAATTTAAGTTCCGTTTTGTGCCAAATAATAGAGTTGAAAAAAATATTCTGTATGCGGGACTTCTGTCACAAAATTGAACCCATCAAACCCAATAATAATATTTTGGGCCCCTCTGTTTTCTTTTTATCAAAAATGCAACAGATCCTTTTTGCAGATGATTTCCATTTTTCAACTCTCTCAATGGAAAGGACAAGTGGAACATTGACCTGGCCTCCAACCCACCTGAATACACACTGTGCCCTGAATTTATTTCACTGATTGAATATAGTGCCACTGCCTACCTTAGTGTGCTCTGAGAATAGTGCCCACTTACCTACTCGATATGGTCTACTGTCGTTACTCATTATATTTATTCACAAAGAACTAGACATCCAATGATATAGTATTTCTGTTTCTGCCTATGCTGCAGCCTAGAAGAGTGTAGTAGTCCAGATGACTTTGTCATTCTACTGTGCTCTGCATAGGCAGTAGCCAAAATTACAAAGCTTAGTAAGTGCTTTATTTTCTTGGGCGCTTCTTATGCAAAGTGCAGCAAGAAAATACCAAAGTCATCTCTACTGTTGCACTCTACTGCCTACTGCATATGTACTGCATTTGTTAGAGAGTGGTCTGCATTACTCTGAATTACTCAAGTAATATGGGAATGAAAAAGATGACATAGCGTTTTAACAGGACAACAATTCGAAGCATACGTTGAGATTGGGGAACAAATGACAATGAAGTAGAGGTGCTGGATTAGCTCCCACAGTCCTGTGACCTCACTCCAATCTATCACTTGTGGGTAGAGTTGAAGAAAAAGCTTGATACCTACCCAAGTGAGTTGATGGGCAGGCATGAATTATGTGCAAAGCGTCTAATTTTTTCCTAGTATTCAGAAGCAGTATTTCACATTGACATGCTTTAGCACAATAGAGTGCAACTTTTTTTGTATATTTTGTATAGAGGTGGCTACTCCTAGTATGCATATATTCACACTAGTTTGGATGTGCCAGTCAGTCTTTTGTTATTTTTATGTTAGCTCTCTGACTGAGCACTCCGCCCTTCAACATGTGGTAGTTTTAATTAAAGCAGGATCCTACCTACTCATAAATACAGGCTTTACTGACAGAGGTGTCCACATTCTCCCAGGAATTCAGACTTCAGCCAAAGAGAGGTATTCACATTGATACGTAGGGACCCATCAGTTTGAGACCACCTTGACGTTGGTTGATGGGCAGGCATGAATTGGCCAAATTATGTGCAAAGCGTCTCATTTTTTTCCTAGTATTCAGAAGCAGTATTGCTATTCATATTTAATATATTTCACATTGACATGAAATAGAGTGCAACTTTTTTTGTTTACCCAAGTGAGTCGACCAGTATGCACCAACTTTAGGAATGTGTAGAAGAGACCTGGGATCAGATTTTGGTTGAAATGTGCTTGAATCTGATCGAAAGCATGACAAGAAGAATTCAGGCTGTGTTGAAAGTCAATGGTGGTTTTACAAAATACTAACAAAATAATAAAAATTTAAATTTAGATTTTTAGGAGCTAAACAGTAACAATGACGTGACATGATCAGAATCTGCATAACTAATCATATGCTAAATACACTGTAGTTGCAAGTCAAATTTATGTATAAGATAGCCAAGATGCTTCTCTATAAAATGATGGTAGTCTTACGTTCAAAATTGTAGTGGATGGTGGGATATAGAGCCTGATAGTCAAAAGTTCAAAACATAGTTACTCTTTTGCTCATCAATGTAAATTAGTTGCTCGCCAGGGATTTACTGCTTCCAAACACTCCTAGTAGAAGTGGCACTTGCTCAGTAAACATTCCTTAGCAGCTGGACCTGCTGTTCTGGATTATATTGACTATGTGGATGGTGCCAAAGAATTTGTCGACTGGGGCATCTGCACCATAGATTCCATCCCCATGCTACTCCATTGCACTGAAGTGACAGTGGGGACCCAACACCTAACTCAGGTGCAGTAGTCACTATTGACTATGACATTTAGGGACTGCTGCTAGCTTAGGTAATTCTTAGGCAACATATTATTATTATTATTATTATTGTTATTTATTTATATAGCACCATTGATTCTATGATGCTGTACATGAGGAGGGGTTACAGTGGAGGAAATAAGTATTTGATCCCTTGCTGATTTTGTAAGTTTGCCCACTGACAAAGACATGAACAGTTTATAATTTTAAGGGTAGGTTAATTTTAACATTGAGAGATAGAATATCAAAAATAAAATCCAGAAAATCACATTGTATAAATTATATAAATGTATAAGTATTTAATCCCCTACCAACCATTAAGAGTTCTGGCTCCTACAGACCAGTTTGATGCTCATAATCAACTCGTTACCTGCATTAAAGACTGCTGTCTTATATAGTCACCTTTATAAAAGAACCCTGTCCACATACTCAATTAATCAGTCAGACTCTAGCCTCTACAACATGGGCAAGACCAAAGAGCATTATAAGGATGTCAAGGACAAGATCATATATCTGAACAAAGCTGGAATGGGCTACAAAACCATAAGTAAGATGCTGGGTGAGAAGGAGACAACTGTTGGTACAATGGTAAGAAAATGGAAGAAATACAAAATGACTGTCAATCGACATCGATCTGGGGCATCATTCAAAATCTCACCTCGTGGGGTATCCTTGATCATGAGAAAGGTGAGAGATCAGCCTAAAACTACATGGGGGAACTTGTTAATGATCTCAAGGCTGCTGGGACCACAGTCACCAAGAAAACCATTGGTAACACATTAAGCCGTAAAGGTTTAAAATCCTGCAGTGTCCGCAAGGTCCCCTGCTCAAGAAGGCACATGTGCAGACCCATCTGAAGTTTGCCTATGAACACCTAGATGATTCTGTGAGTGATTGGGAGAAGGTGCTGTGGTCAGATGAGACAAAAATTTAGGTCTTTGGCATTATCTCAATTCGCCATGTTTGGACGAAGAGAAATGCTGCCTATGACCCAAAGAACACCGTCCCCACTTTCAAGCATGGAGCTGGAAACATTATGTTTTGGGGGTGTTTCTCTGCTAAGGGCACAGGACTACTTCACCGCATCAATGGGAGAATGGATGGAGCCATGTACCGTAAAATCCTGAGTAACAACCTCCTTCATTCCGCCAAGACATTAAAAATGGGTCATGGCTGGGTCTTCCAACAAAACAATGACCCAAAACATACAGCCAAGGCAGCAAAGCAGTGGCTCAAAAAGAAACACATTAAGGTTATGGAGTGGCCTAGTCACTCTCCAGACCTTATGTTAGGTGTCGAGTTGCAGCCACTGCACAGGGGGAATCTCGAACCATGTCCACTGGGTTCTCCCATTCTCCTCCAGCTGCATTGGAGCCTGCGGAGACGTCGGTCCCAGCATCTGGCTCAAGCTGATATTGTGCGCTTGGTTACTGCTGCCTTTCCAGGCTCTGCCTTTGTAGACAGCACTGATCAGCGAGCAGCCTTTTAGGGACTAAGTTCTGCTTTTCTCATACTGAGCATGCTCCTGTTGGGCCATCAGGAAGGTCCCGGAGCACTACTACTATAAAAGGTTTGCATGGCCGCTCGGCCATGCGCTAGTGTAAACTTGCTTATGTGTGTGTGTGGATGTATGCCTGTCGATGGATGAAAGATCCGAATCATTCCCATCCCTAGAGTTGTTGACTGCTCGTGAATGGTGGAAGCTTCCTAGCGCCTGACAGTGCTATCCCGCACATCTAGCACACGATACTGCGTCTGTTAGCAGTGACTGCCAGTGTGGCGCCGTGCGCTAATAGTGCGCTTTCCTGGCCCAAGTTTGGGTGGTTGGTGGCGTCCGCCACAGCGGCACTGCACGCACTCTTGTGCAGTAAATCCTTAGTCCTGATTAGTGTTGAGCGATACCGTCCGATACTTGAAAGTATCGGTATCGGAAAGTATCGGCCGATACCGGCAAAGTATCGGATCCAATCCGATACCGATACCCGATACCAATACAAGTCAATGGGACTCAAGTATCGGACGGTATTCCTGATGGTTCCCAGGGTCGAAGGAGAGGAAACTCTCCTTCAGGCCCTGGGATCCATATTAATGTGTAAAAGAAAGAATTAAAATAAAAAATATTGCTATACTCACCTCTCCGACGCAGCCTGGACCTCAGCGAGGGAACCGGCAGCGTTGTTTGCTTAAAATTCGCGCTTTTCCTTCCTTACGTGAAGTCCCGGCTTGTGATTGGTCGCGTGCCGCCCATGTGGCCGCGACGCGACCAATCACAAGCCAGAACGTAATTTTAAAATCCTGAAGGACCTAAAATTACGTCACGGCTTGCTGTGATTGGTCGCGTCGCGGCCACATGGGCGACGCGACCAATCACAAGCCGGGACGTCACGGGAGGCAGGACACGCGCGCATTTTAAAATGCGCGCGTGTCCAGCCTCCCGTGACGTCACGGCTTGTGATTGGTCGCGTCGCCCATGTGACCGCGACGCGACCAATCACAAGCCAGAACGTAATTTTAAAATCCTGAAGGACCTAAAATTACGTCACGGCTTGCTGTGATTGGTCGCGTCGTGGCCACATGGGCGGCACGCGACCAATCACAAGCCGGGACTTCACGTAAGGAAGGAAAAGCGCGAATTTTAAGCAAACAACGCTGCCGGTTCCCTCGCTGAGGTCCAGGCTGCGTCGGAGAGGTGAGTATAGCAATATTTTTTTATTTTAATTCTCTCTTTTACACATTTTTACATTAATGTTGTTTCGATACCGATACCCGATACCACAAAAGTATCGGATCTCGGTATCGGAATTCCGATACCCGCAAGTATCGGCCGATACCCGATACTTGCGGTATCGGAATGCTCAACACTAGTCCTGATTAATCTTTGACACCCCAGTAGCGGTGTGGAGCGCAAGAAGTCTAGAGCAACACTTTCCCTGAGTCTTGGGACAGAGTTCTGTGACTCTTTCCTAGCGCTCTTTGTGCGGTACCACGGCCCTGTGACACAACAGGGTTCGCTTCCTTCATACCGGGTGAAGCTAACCCATGTGTGTATTCACATTATGCCGCCATGTGGTCTGTCATAACAGAGCAGCAGGTGTCTTT
This sequence comes from Ranitomeya variabilis, assembly GCF_051348905.1. Classification (NCBI taxonomy): domain Eukaryota; kingdom Metazoa; phylum Chordata; class Amphibia; order Anura; family Dendrobatidae; genus Ranitomeya; species Ranitomeya variabilis. Next base: position 486,525,980 of record NC_135235.1, read on the forward strand.
TCTGCACGGTGGACCCCAAACTGCGAACACACCTAATATCCTTTCTAATTATTATTTGGTGCGTTCCGCCAGTCCTATCACCTTAATCCCATAGAAAACTTATGGAGGGAGTTGAAGCTCCAAGTTGCCAAGTGACAGCCTCAAAATCTTAATGGTTTAGAGATGATCTGCAAAGAGGAGTGGACCAAAATTCTTCCTGACATGTGCGCAAACCTCATCATCAATTACAAAAAATGCCTGACTGCTATGCTTGCCACCAAGGGTTTTGCCACCAAGTATTAGGTCTTGTTTGCCAGAGGGATCAAATACATATTTCTCACTGCAAAATGCAAATACCGTATATACTCGAGTATAAGCTGAGATTTTCAGCCCATTTTTTTGGCTGAAAATCCCCCTCTCGACTTATACTCGAGTCATACCCAGGGGTCGGCAGGGGACGGGGAGCGGGGGCTGTCTATTTATACTCACCTGCTCCTGGTGCAGTCCCTGCACGTCCCCGGCTCCCTGGCGCCCCAGCTTCTCCTGTACTGAGCGGTCACATGGTACCGCTCATTACAGTAATGAATATGCGGCTCCACCTCTATGGTGCATATTCATTAATGTAATGAGCGGTAACGGTGACCGCTTAGTACAGGATGAAGCTGCGGCATCGGGGAAGCAGGTGAGTATAACGGGGAGGGGAGCGCTGCACGATATTCACCTGCTCCCCGTTCCGGCGCCGCTCTGTCTTCAGCAGTGATGCTCAGGTCAGAGGGGGCGGTGACGTGGTTAGTGGGCGCCCTCTGCCTGAACGTCAGTGGAGAAGACGCTGAAGATGAAGCGGCGCCGGAACGAGGAGCAGGTGAATATTGAAAGCGCTGGGGCCTGAGCGACGGAGAGGTGAGTATATGATTTTTTTTATCGCAGCAACAACAAATGGGGCAAGTGTCTGTATGGAGCATCTATGGGGCCATAACATTTGTGCAGCACTATATGGGGCCATAACATTTGTGCAGCACTATATGGGGCCATAACTTTTGTGCAGCACTATATGGGGCCATAACGTTTGTGCAGCACTATATGGGGCCATAACATTTGTGCAGCACTATATGGGGCCATAACGTTTGTGCAGCACTATATGGGGCCATAACATTTGTGCAGCACTATATGGGGCAAGTGTTTGTATGGAGCATCTATGGGGCCATAACGTTAGTGCAGCACTATATGGGGCAAGTGTTTGTATGGAGCCATAACGTTTGTGCAGCACTATATGGGGCAAGTGTCTGTATGGGGCCATAATTAACGTTTGTGGAGCATTACGGTATATGGGGCAAGTGTCTGTATGGAGCATCTTATGGGGCCATAACGTTTGTGCAGCACTATATGGGGCAAGTGTCTGTATGGGGCCATAATTAACGTTTGTGGAGCATTATGGTATATGGGGCAAGTGTCCATATGGAGCATCTTATGGGGCCATAATCAAACTTTGTGCAGCACTATATGGGGCAAATATCTTTTTGGAGCATCTTATGGGGCCATAATCAGCATTTGTGCAGCATTATATTGGGCAAATGTGTCTATGGAGCATCTTATGGGGCCATTATTAACCTTTATGCAGGATTATATGGGGCATATTTTAATATGGAGCATCTTATGGGGCCATCATAAACTTTATGGAGCAATATATGGGGCTCCTGATTCAATATGGATATTCAAAAACACTTAACCTACTGATGTCTCAATTAATTTCACTTTTATTGGTATCTATTTTTACTTTTGACATTTACCGGTAGCTGCTGCATTTCCCACCCTAGGCTTATACTCGAGTCATTAAGTTTTCCCAGTTTTTTGTGGCAAAATTAGGGGGGTTGGCTTATACTCGGGTCGGCTTATACTCGAGTATATACGGTAAATTTATATAATTTATGCAATGTGATTTTCTGGATTTTATTTTTGATATTCTCTCTCTCAATGCTAAAATGAACCTGTTACGGCTGGTGGAACGCACCGAGTAAATGTGAAGTTGATATAGGTGCGTTCGCAGCCAGGGGTCCACCGTGCAGGAGAGAGACCTGCTGCTAGTGAAATGGTGGCCCCATATGGCGGTACAATGCCAAATTAGACGGGAGTTCTGTCACTCGGTCAGTACAAGGACGAACCCTGTTGCTTCACAGAGTCGTGTAATATTAGTGAGACTAATACCCTAACTAGTGTTGTGCCTGCTCGGAACACTTCTGTGCTCACCGCACACAAGAAGGAACCAAAGATAGCCAAGCGACTAATTGCCCCCACTGACGCTAGCTGCCTGCCTGAACAATTCCCATGGCTAGACAGACACACTCCACATGAAGCCTAAGTGACAGAGTATTCACTGGTGACAAGCTCAAACATAAATGATACTAGCGCATGGCCGTGCGGCCATGCAAACCTTTTATAGTTGCAGCAACTTCAGGGCCATCCTAGAGGACCAATGGGAGCTGCTACAGGACCTGAGCATATGATCCCCGACCTCCAATGAAAGGTCCTTCTTTGGGCATGCTCAGAAGGAGAAAAGTAGGACTTAGTCCCAGAAGTGTCTGCTCACCGCTGACCAATACTGGCTACAATGGCTGAGCCTGGAAGAGCAGCAGGAACCAAGCGCACAGTATCTGCCTGAGCCAGATGCTGGGACCGATGTCTCCGCTAAGCAGGCTCCACTGTGGCTGAAGAAGAATGGGAGACCGCAGCGGAGGTGGGTCGAGATTCCCCCTGTGCAGGGGTGGGAACTCGACACCTAACATAACCTACCCTTAAAATTATAGCCTGTTCATGTTTTTGTCAGTGAGCTTACATTCTGCAGGATGATGTGGAAGGAGACAGTAGGTCGGGGGGTTGCAGTGGCTCCAGTGATATTGATGTAGCAGTGGGGTCATGGCAGGTTGTAAGCTTTATTGAAGAAATGGGTTTTCATGTTCCATCTGAAAGATTCAAATGTGATGGCTAATCGGATGTGTTGCGGCACAGAATTCCAGAGATTGGGGAATATTCAGGAGAAGTTTTGGAGGCGATTGGGTGAGCAACGGATAAGTGTGGAGGAGAGAAGGAGATCTTGGGAAGACCAGAGATTACGTGAGGGAAGATATCGGGAGATTAGTTTGGAAATGTACAGAGGAGACAGTTTATGTACGGCTTTGTAGGTCAATGTACAACCTGTAGTCAGCTGTATAGCACAATTGGCCCCCAAAAGGTATCAGCAGGCTCATTTTCATGTCCATTTGCATAATGGGGTTAATCTACATAGCTGAGATATAAAATGCTTCTATTTATGAAGAGTTGTGGATCTTTAAATATCATCTTGCACCATTAGAGGTCAAATTGTTTCTGTTAATGTGTATTAAAAAGCCAAACATCTGCATTATGCTGTGTAATTGTGAAGCTTTTACAACTAAAACCAAAAAGATTGCACCTGCGTTGATGAAATGTAAGAGTTTCAGGAGAAACTATGAATAAAAAAAGTAATTAAACCATTTGGGTAATTTCACTCTTGCTTTCAATAAAATTGGATTTACAGCTGTGTGAAGTTAAAGGAATATATTTGTTAAAAATAATGTTTGCAAAATGACATGTTCTGCACCTGTAGCATAACTGTATGTTGTGCTATTGACAAACCACCACAGCTCTTCTGTGGCAATATCAACATCCTGCCTCGAGAGACATTCACTTTCCTCTAGAGAAACACCTCAACATTTTCATTGCTTCAGTCATTAACCCTCTTTTTTCTTCTCTTCCTTCCAAATCAGATTTGTAACATCTGTAATCTATTTCAGATCACGCGCTTGGACTTAGCTTTGAGAATGGGCTCAAAGCTTCTGTTCTCTTGTGCTGGATTCTTATCTGTTATCTGACCCACTTTAAGAATCTCATTATAGCACCGTGTCCTACTTCTTTACCATTGATACTACTCTACCCTTGAAAGCTGTTATTACAGTTATTTCCTTTTTCGGGGTGTAACTTTACACAAGCTGGCAATAGAAAAATAAGAGAAAATATGACTCCAAATCTATTTCAATTGGTTAATATGCTCAAGATAACTATTGTCCTCACACCCCATAAATCTTGATTAGAATTTTTGCTTTACATATTGTAAATGGTTTCTTCATAAAATAGAAAAATACTCGCAGAAAATAAATTGTTGTAGTGAATATTGTGAGGCAGTGACTGGCGTCACATGTGATGGTCGCAGTGTGTTCCCCCAGGATGCGCACAGAGGCGTAATGAGGCCATGGGAGTGCATTGTAGTCACAGGCGTAGCTGTGATTGCAATGCAGAATAAAAGTGAGTATAGGTCTTGGACAAGCTATTTGTCCAGGGCAGATTTAAGAAAAGCTGCTGGGCTTTTATTTTTTAAATGGATTACAGGATGGTAGTGGGGCAGTCCATTTCCTTCCTGGCCAGGTTGCTTGTATAAACCCCTGAAGCTGAGGGTTGGGTGTGTCAGTGTCAGGGTCAGTGTCAGTTTGGTTTTTGCAAGAGTGCATAGCAGAAGGCTCTGCAGAGCTCTACCTGTGTGAGGCATCACAGGCAAAAGGAGCCAAACAGCCAATGTAGCTGAAAGTCCTGGCACCCACAGCAGTGCAGTCGCCCACGGCAACCGGTCTCGCCAGTGTACTGGTGTGTTTATTGGCTGCAATCTGGAGGATATGTTTCCTGGCTGCAATCCAGAGGATATAGTGTGCTGTGTATTTTTTTGTGAGTTGAGCATTAAAGACTTTTGTTTTGGAACTTTCTGGGGTCACTGCCTCATCACTGCTCAGCGTGGATACTGCTGCACTACAATATGTAACAACAATACTAAAAAGACATCACTTTGTTCGACAAGGAAAGTTAAGGAAGTTGTTTGTAATTATAATAACATGACTACTTTCTTCCTGAAACAGTGCCACTGTAGTCCATGGACTATTTCTGGTACTGCAGCTCAGATCCAAAAATGTTAGCAAAGCCTTAGGGCTTGTGCAGATGGTCCAAGTGTGATCCGATGTTTTGTTTGACCAATGTTCGTCCATGAGGCCACGCACAAGTCCGATTTTTTTTCCTGCGACAGAAACTGTTTGAGGAAAACGTCTGTTCATGCCGAATTTGACCCGATAATCTGATCACACTTGACCATGCAAGTTAATGAGTCCATGGAAACCATTGGACTGCACTCGGATGACATCTGTGCATAATTCGATTTCCATGGAATGACAGAATGAAGAAGATGGAGACATTTTTTTTCTCCATCTTCTCATCCAAGAGAATCGGATCACACTATGATCACATTCTTTTCAGAGTTTGATCAGAGTATGATTTACACAACCATCCCAATTGTCTCAAATGAGAGAATACACAGTCGTCTGCACTTGCCCTTAAAACAGAGATTGGTGTTGTTCCTGTTAGAAAAGCTGCATGCATTTGTAATCGCATACTAAGGTTACATATCCTGTTACAGAACATGGAACATAACATCCTGGTAATATATAGATATATAATATATAGATACAGTAGTATTCCATCCTAATATTACTACAAAACTTATAATAGCATGTTCAAATGCAATGTAATAAATGTAATAAAGAAAATGATCATAGCAGAGGAATCATCGAAAGGCTTCAATATGAAACTAATATTCATAGGAATATTTTTTATGTATTTTAATAGTAATTTAATTGATTTAATATTTGTGATTATGAAAAATGTTGTTATAATTTCTGTTTTTAGTTTGTATTTATTTTTTATTTCTAAAAACTAACCAGGAGGTGGGGAGTGGGTGGGGTGCCATGCCAGAGAAATACCCTTCCTTCCTGAATCATCTGCATTGTCTATAGTTGTAATGAATGGCAATTATTTGGCAGAAAAATATCACTAGATGATTTCAGTTTCCAGGAAGTGATAGAGCAATAGCCTTCCCATAGGCACAAGAGAATGACAGGAGAAATGCCTATAAAGCCTTTTCTGTGTATATACGGTTGCTTTTCTGCTTTATGTAGGTCAGGGGTCCCCAAAATGTGAGTGACATATGGCTTGCGGCCCCATGATGTGTCGTTTGTGGCTGTTTGCCAGCATGATGCATTAATGCCAGGTCTAGCAAATGACTATGAAGAGAAGGTCTCCAAATGGTGACTTTTGTGCATAACCCTGAACAGGAGAGGAAATCCAGATGCACATATACTATGGGGATTTACAAATAAACTAAGTATGGCAAGCTGGAGATCAGATGATATTACCTGTCTGTGGAGTTGCTTAATAATAATAATAATAATAATATTTTTTTTTCATATAGCGCCAAAATATTCTGCAGCACTTTACATTATAGAGGGGATTTGTACAGACAATAGACATTACAGCATAACAATAAACACAGATCAAAACAGATACCAAGAGGAATGAGGGCCCTGCTCCCCAGGTTACAAATTATGAGGAGAAAGGGGAGACACAAGAGGTGAATGGTAACAATTGCTTTCATTGTTCGGACCAGCCATAGTGTAAGAATCGGGTGTTCATGTAAAGCTGCATGAACCAGTTACCAGCCTAAATATGTAACAGTACAGATACAGAGGGCTATTAATGCATAAAGTGTATGAGAACATGATGCGAAGAACCTGATTATGGTTTAAGTTTTTTTTGTGAATGGGCCACGCATGGATAGTTAGGTTAATGCGTTGAGGTGGTAGGCCAGTTTGAACAAATGCATTTTTAGGGCACGCTTAAAACTGTGGGGATTGTGCATTCCAAAGAATTGGCGCAGCACGTGAAAAGTCTTGGAGATGGGAGTGGGAGGTTCTGATTATTGAGGATGTTAACCTCAGGTCATTAGCAGAATGGAGAGCATGGGTAGGGTGGTAGGCTGAGACCAGGGAGGAGATGTAGGGTGGTGCTGAGCCATGGAGTGCTTTGTGGATGAGGGAATGAGTTTGTACTGGATTCTGGAGTGGATGGGTAACCAGTGTAATGACTGGCACAAGGTAGAGGCATCGGTATAACAATTGTTGAGGAATATGATCCTGGCTGCAGCATTCAGGAAAGATTGGAGAGGGGAGAGTTTGGTAACTGTGAATGTGACAGTGTGCTGAAAGGGCTTGAATACTGAATGGGTATTCTGGGATGTAAGTATACTGCCTCAGTGTAAATTCTGTGGGAAAGTTTTGGCTGTCATTATACTGGTAACAGGTAATTGGGACTGGGTTGTCACTACTCAAGGGAGTCTTGATGCGGCTTGCAACCCTCTCTCAGAGCTCAATGTAGCTCTCAAGGTCAGAAAGGTTGGGGACCACTCATCTAGGCCTATAGTAGTATAGTAGAACTGTCATTAACCCCTTCATGACCCAGCCTATTTTGACCTTAATGACCTGGCCATTTTTTTCAATTCTGACCAGTGTCCATTTATGAGGTAATAACTCAGGAACGCTTCAACGGATCCTAGCGGTTCTGAAATTTTTTTTTCGTGACATATTGGGCTTCATGTTAGTGGTAAATTTAGGTCGATAGTTTTTGTGTTTATTTGTGAAAAAAATGGAAATTTGGCGAAAATTTTGAAAATTTAGCATTTTTCAGATTTTGAATTTTTATTCTGTTAAACGAGAGAGATATGTGATACAAAATAGTTAATAAATAACATTACCCATATGTCTACTTTACATCAGCAGTGCACAATTTTGGAAACACATTTTTTTTTGCTAGGAAACTATAAGGGTTAAAATTTGACCAGCGATTTCTCATTTTTACAACGAAATTTACAAAACCATTTTTTTTAGGGCCCACCTCACATTTGAAGTCAGTTTGAGGGGTCTACATGGCTGAAAATACCTAATAGTGACACCATTCTAAAAACCACACCCCTCAAGGTACTCAAAACCACATTCAAGAAGTTTATTAACCCTTCAGGTGCTTCACAGCAGCAGAAGCAACATGGAAGGAAAAAATTAACATTTAACTTTTTAGTCACAAAAATTATCTTTTAGCAACAATTTTGTTTATTTTCCCAATGTTAAAAAGAGAAACTGGACCCCAAAAGTTATTGTACAATTCGTCCTGAGTACGCAGATACTCCATATGTGGGGGGGAAACACTGTTTGGGCGCACGACAGGGCTCGGAATGGAAGGAGCGCCATTTGACTTTTTCAATGAAAAATTGGCTCCAATCTTTAGCGGACACCATGTCACATTTGGAGAGCCCCTGTGTGCCTAAACATTGGAGCTCCACCACAAGTGACCCCATTTTGGAAACTAGACCCCCCAAGGAGCTTATCTAGATGCATAGTGAGCACTTTGAACCCCCAGGTGCTTCACAAATTGATCCGTAAAAATGAAAAAGTACTTTTTTTTCACAAAAAATTTCTTTTAGCCTCAATTTTTTCATTTTTACATGGGCAACAGGATAATATGGATCTTAAAATGTGTTGGGCAATTTCTCATGAGTACACTGATACCTCACATGTGGGGGTAAACCACTGTTTGGGCACACGGCAGGGCTCAGAAGGGCAGGAGCGCCATTTGACTTTTTGAATGAAAAATTAGCTCCAATCGTTAGCGGACACCATGTCGCGTTTGGAGAGCCCCTGTGTGCCTAAACATTGGTGCTCCCCCACATGTGACCCCATTTTGGAAACTAGACCTCCCATGGAACTAATCTAGATGTGAGGTGACCACTTTAAACCCCTAAGTGCTTCACAGAAGTTTATAACAAAGAGCCGTGAAAATAAAAAATAATTTTTCTTTCCTCAAAAATGATGTTTTAACAAGCAATTTTTTACTTTCACAAGGGTAACAGGAGAAATTGGACCCCAACAGTTGCTGCCCAGTTTGTCCTGAGTATGCTGGTACCCCATATATGGGGGTAAACCACTGTTTGGGCACACGTCAGGGCTCAGAAGGGAAGTAGTGACATTTTGAAATGCAGACTTTGATGGAATGGTCTGCGGGTGTCACGTTGCGTTTGCAGAGCCCCTGATGTGCCTAAGCAGTAGAAACCCCCCACAAGGAACTTATCTAGATATGTGGCGAGCACTTTGAACCCCCAAGTGCCTCACAGAAGTTTATAACGCAGAGCCGGATTCGTGTGAGATTTTTCCGCACCATTTACTGTTTTACCTGCGGATTTACCACGGATTTCCAGTGTTTTTGTGCGGATTTCATCTGCTGATTCCTATTGAAGAATAGGTGTAAAACGCTGCAGAATCCGCACAAAGAATTGACATGCTGTGGAAAATACATTGCAGCGCTTCTGCGCTGTATTTTCTGCACCATGGGCACAGCGGATTTGGTTTTCCATAGGTTTACAAGGTACTGTAAACATGATGGAAAACTGCTACGAATCCGCAGCGGCCAATCCACCGCGGATCCGCAGCCAAATCCGCACCATGTGCACATAGCCTAATTCTAACCCTAAGCCTAATTCTAACCCTAACCCTAGCCCTAACCCTAAGGCTAGGTTCACATTGCGTTAACAGCAGCCTGTTCAACACATGCGTTAACGGGCTGCTGTTAACGCAAGTGCCAATTTGTCATCGTGCTAGCAGATAGAGCATCTGCTAGCTCTATCTGCGCTAGCAGTGACGGACCCGGAAAGGCTGCAGCCTGCGTGCCAGGGTCCGTCACTCAATGACGGCAAATAGCTAGTGCACGCCCATTGTGGGCGTGCGCTAGCGATGTGTCTGTCATAGGAATTAATGGCGTCGTTAGCGGACTACGTTACACCGCGTTATGCCGCTGTTGTGAATTAGACTTTTTTGGCTCCCTCTTGTGGTCACTAGTGGTATGACTCTGAGATTGTCTTTCCCTAGTTTGGCACCCACCTGGGTCGTTAGTCCAGGGGTGTTGCTATATGAACTTCCTGAATGCTTAGTCTGGTGCCTGGCATCGTTGTAATCAGTCCTTTCTGTTTGCTCCTGTCTGCTGGTCCTGGTTCATGCAAAATTAAGCTAAGTCTTGCTTCCTTGTTTTTTGGTTATTTGTATTGCTCTTATTTTTGTCCAGCTTGTACTAAATGTGATTCCTGATTTTGCTGGAAGCTCTAGGGGGCTGGTATTCTCCCCCCGGGCCGTTAGACGGTTCGGGGGTTCTTGAATATCCAGCGTGGATATTTTTGATAGGGTTTTTGCTGACCGTATAAGTCATCTTACTATATTCTGCTATTAGTCAGTGGGCCTCTCTTTGCTAAATACCTAGTTCATTCTTACATTTGTCTTTTCTTCTTACCTCACCGTTATTATTTGTTGGGGGCTTGTATCCAACTTTTGGGGTCTTTTCTCTGGAGGCAAGAAAGGTCTATCTTTTCCCTTCTAGGGTTAGTTAGTTCTCCGGCTGGCGCGAGACATCTAGAACCAACGTAGGCACGTTCCCTGGCTGCTGCTATTTGTGGTGCTAGGATTAGCTATACGGTCAGCCCAGTTACCACTGCCCTATGAGCTGGTTTTTTGTGTTTGCAGACTTTGTATTTATTGCAGAGACCCTCTGCCATTGGGGTCATAACAGCCGCAGAGTAACGTAGTCCGTCTAACGGAAGCCAATAAAGCAGTGTGAACCCAGCCTAACCCTAACACTAGCCCTAACCCTAGACCTAACCCTAACCCTAGTTCTAACCCTAACCCTAGTGGAAAAATAAAAGTAAATATATTTTATTTTATTATTGTCCCTACCTATAGGGGTGATAAAGGGTGGGTTCATTTACTATTTTTTTTTATTTTGATCACTGTGATAGGTTTTATCACAGTGATCAAAATGTACCTGGAACGAATCTGCCGGCCGGCAGATTCGGTGGGCACACTGCACATGCGCCCGCCATTTTGGAAGATGGCGGTGCCCATAGAGCAGACGGACGGACACCAGGAGGCTCGGTAAGTATGAGGGGGGATCGGAGCACGGGGGGATCGGAGCACGGGGGGGATCGGAGCTCAGGGGGGTGGGATCAGAGCACGGGGGGAACAGACAGGAGGATGGAGGGGAGTGGACAGGAGGACAAAGGGGAGCGGAGCACAGGACGGAGGACTGGGGAGGAGATCAGTGGCGGTGGCGGGGGGCAGATCAGGGTTTCCAGCCATGGCCGATGATATTACAGCATCGGCCATGGCTGGATTGTAATATTTCACCAGTTTTAATAGGTGAAATTTTACAAATCGCTCTGATTGGCTGTTTCACTTTCAACAGCCAATCAGAGTGATCGTAGCCACGGGGGGGTGAGGCCACCCCCCCTGGGCTGAAGTACCACTCCCCCTGTCCCTGCAGATCAGGTGAAATTGGAGTTAACCCTTTCATCCGATCTGCAGGGACGCGATCCCTCCATGATGCATACGCTGCATCACAGGTCGGATTGGCACTGACTTTCATGATGCAGCGTATGCGTCATAGGTCAGGAAGGGGTTAAATCCACCTCTGTCACTCACAGTGTAGTAAAGGCTTAGTGCAACAAGAAGGTATAAGGGAAAAGGAACCAAACACTAGGGAAGGGGAGGGAGTGAAAACTCCTAGGCAGAGCTAACGTTACCCTGTCTGCCCAATCGTCCCTAAATAGGTTCCGCACCTATTGCCCAGCGGGAAACCTAATCCCTGCTTGACCCTGACAATAAGCCCTGCATCGGGAAGGACAGGATGTGCTCTAGTCAATCCCCACTACCACTAAAGACAGATGAGATACACAAACAAGGGGAATACTTAGCTTTAGTAGACTCAGAGAGAAACACGGATGTCCTCCAAACACCAGAGAGGAAGATAGCCGACTGCTAAAGCCGCAACAGGTAACTGGAAAGAGAAATATCAACTGCAACTTCCAGCGGCAAGCTGGAAGTTATAAACACCCCGATGCAGGTGTGTCAACTAGAGCTGGGGAAGGCTGCCACTGGGTTCTAGAATCAGAAGACGCAGGAAGAAGTCTGCAAAGTAAACAGCTGAGACTTTCTGCAGTCAGATGCAGAGCAACGGTCTGCAGCCTCTGAAACACCCATGACAACCTCTCTCTGCTGATGTTGTCCTGGTCTATAGATCAAAGCTGACAAGTGAACAACAGAAAACTGGAAAAGTCCACTTAATGTACACACTCCAGTAGCTGGACTTCATAGGAGAACATTATCGTGTCTAATATACTGCAATACAATCGTATCACCATATATAGCATAAGTGAGTAAACTATTGCAGGCTCAATGTCCTTAAGGGAATATGAAAAAAAATATAAAAATTCGAAGCCAAGCCTTTTTTTACATTAATAATTGTGAAATAAAAAAGCATGATTATTTCATCATGTCTATAAAAGTCTCATCTATCAAAATAGTTGATGCACCTCCCTAAAAAATTGCAATAAAAAGATATTAAAGTATCTACCCGAAAAAGGTATCAATAAAAACAACAACGTCCCACACAAAAAAACAAGCCCTTACGCAGGTACGGACTGGGGCTGAAATTTATCCCTGGCATTTGAAATCACACAGGCCCATGTTGTCCCCATCCCCAAGCACCAGATGGGATATATCACTAATATAACCATGGATGGAGGAAAGGAAGATTTACTACAAGACCAATATTTTTAATGATATCGGTGGCCTGCTGGGGTAAGTGACGGCGTCAGCGACTTTGTGCTCCATCACAACTCTTATTTTGAGAACATGTATTATGTTAATGTAGCAGACAAGGCAGCCCATGACCAGACAGGCCCTTCTGGCATTTGCCAGAATTGCCAGATGGCCAGTCCGGCCCTGCCCTTATGCAGCTTCATCAACAGAAAAATAAAGAATGTACTATTCAGAAATGGCAATATAATCCAATTTTTTTTTAGATTTTTTTTATCACAACTTAAAGGGATTATCCCATAAACAAAGTTCATTTTAATCAATATACATAGGAATAATAATAATTTCTACAATTGGATGTGTTTAAAAAAATGTTCCTGTGCTGAGATAATTTTATAAATGCGTCCCTGCTATGTACTGTGTCTCACTGTGCAGGAACATGCCAGCAGCTGATTTCAGCTTGTAAGCAGCACATCACGGTGGTGTCATGTGCTGCTTAGAAGCCAAGGAAAGCTGCCGGAATGCTCACTGCTCCCCACAACCGAGACTATAGGAGTGGAGGGCAGTGAATATTCATTTCACTTTAATAGCTGGCAGTGTTAGAAGCTGCCGGCTTCCTGCTGCTGGGCGATCACATGTGCCCGATACTAAAGATATTGAATATTCACTGCTCTCCACTCCCATGGTCTATTCATTCTCTTTAAAAGCAGGTGCATGGAATCGCCCAGCCGCTGCAGGAACCGACTACTGCTGCGGCTAACACTGCCTGCTATTAAAGAGCATGAATATTCACTGCTCTCCATGCCCTGCGGCTACTGTGCCCGCTATTAAAGTGAAGGACCTGCGATGACGTCACGTTCACATGACCGCGATGACGTCGAGGTCACGTGACCGTGACGTCATCACAGGTCCTGCACGCAAAGCATCTATAGGAATGGAAGCCGCTGAGGAGATCGGCTGCCTTCGGAAGGTGAGAATAACCATTTTTTTAAAAATTATTTTTAACATTATATCTTTTACTATTGATGCTGCATAGGCAGCATCAATGGTAAAAAGTCCGCGGCAATTCTGCGACGTGTGCACTTAGCCTTAAAAAAAAAAACAGGAAGGGAAATGCTTTATCTCACAAAGAGAATGAGCTGTGCACCTGTGCTGTAATGTCTGTGTACTCTCTTTTGTTTCCTTGCCTGCCCAGGAGATGTGGTATAATCAGACCATGTCCCTGTACGGTCAGACACAGCCATTACACAGTACACAGCAGGGGCATATTTGTAAGATTATCTCAGCACAGGAACATTTTTTTAAACACATCAAAATGTGGACATTATTATTATTATTATTATTATTAATATTATTCCAAGATCTGTTGATTAAAAGCAACTTTAAAATTAACTTTGTTCATGGGAAAACCCCTTTAAGTAAAAAACTATACATTTTTATGTCACTAAAATAGAACAGACATTGGCAATCATGTTGCATGGTCATTTTTACAGCACAATGAACATTGTAAAAACAAAAATCCCCAAACAATAGCAAAATCACATTTTTTTTCTCAATTTCACAGTATTTTCTGATTTTCCACTATATTTTATGTTAAAATGTATGATATCATTCAAAACCACATCTTATTGAACAAAAAAGCAAACCCTCATATGACGGAAAAATACAAATATTATGGTTCTTGGAAGAAGTGGAGCAACTAATGGCAATGCAAAAAGAAAAAAGCAACCAAGGGCGAGAAACACCAGTTTTGATAAATTGGCCCAAATACTTTTTAAAGTTGCAAAACCAAATTTGATATAATAAAATTTTAAAATCAACAATGACTCACACATATTTTAGCTGAAATTTAGAAAACATCTTCTATGTGAGTCACTAGTGTAACATTATGAAGCTAATAAATCTATGACAAAGATCAAAACTGAGCAATACATGGCCCCATAATGTTTTCAAAATTAATGTTTAAAATCAAAGTATTTTATCTATTTTTTTAATATAACTGGCACTTAACTTTCTCTAAAATAAGACAGACATCCCAAACAATATTTTTGGCATGATACTGACTTTGACCATAATTTAGATCTGATACCTAAAGTCACTTCTAAAAATATGTAAAAATTTCCCAACGTTTAACACCATGTGATCTGGTGTGGTCTCAACTCATTCTCATTCAACACCTTTCTTTAAGAAGTACAAATGCATTCCCCTTGTCAGACTTGAAGTAATGTAAGCAAACATCAATACGTTTCTTATATTTCATAGTATGTACGAGTCTGAAATAGTTAACATTCAAGGGGACAGGAGTTTTTTTTTTTTACCACAATGAGTAATTCTTAAACTTATCTTCTAAAGGTTACTCGATATGGGAAAGCAATTATGCGAATGAAATGAAAAAGGGAGAGAAAAATATTTGAAAGCTGATTCATTCCGAAACATGCTTTAACTGAATCTCCAGTGTGTGTGTTTTTATATATTTTAACCTTGAGGAATTAATTGTAGCCATTACTTAAAATGTTTTGTAATAAAAATTGTCATTGAAATTTTAAAATGTATTTTGGATTCTAAAAGGATTGTAAACATACCTGTTTTTTAATTCAATCTTTTGAATGCTTGGTTCAATGTAGTACAAAATACTGAAAACATCATGCTGCCTTCATGAATGGAACTTGGCTCCAAGACGCATTGTGGGCCCATTGTTAAATACATTCTTAAATGTATTCTTGTAATGCAATTTAGTGAAAAGACTATTGTTTCCATTTTTTTAACCTTTATAATATAGTTTTCATTTGTTTTTGTTTTTTTTTCTATTTCATTTGTATGTATACATTTTCATTCTCCATACATATTGCAATTCTATACTATACTATTACTATACATGCCATTGGTTTTGTTACATTTTTTTAGCTTATTTATTGCCCATGAAGCCAGGGGCTAATGGAAACATTAGCTAGGACTGAGACCATGTTCACATGTTCAGTATGTGGCACTGTAGAGGGAGTTAGTGGACAAGATTCCGCACTGCCAACAGAATGGAGACATATATTCCAATATGGTACAGTAAGATGGTGATTTATTTCAACGTGTTTCGAAGTATATAACTTCTTCAGGAAAAAACACATGTGGGTTATTAGGCATCATTTTTTGGGTCACGTATTTATGATATGTGCTTTTTTCAGGCTTTTTTCCAATAAAATGCTTATGATCCAATTGGCCCCCTTATATTTTCACATTGCTTTCTACTATGTCTGAGTGTCTGCCTCCAGTAGGCGTATACGCCCGAAAATGATGCACGTCAGATGCACACGTTGACTCTGTTGGTACAGTTATAGTCTATGGCCCCGTCAGTGCATATGCCCTAATCCTGTTTTGCGGGGGTTTCAGGAGCAAGCTGCGATGGGACCACTGAACGTGGGCAAAAGCACAATGTGAAAGCAACCT
Organism: Ranitomeya variabilis; assembly: GCF_051348905.1. Classification (NCBI taxonomy): domain Eukaryota; kingdom Metazoa; phylum Chordata; class Amphibia; order Anura; family Dendrobatidae; genus Ranitomeya; species Ranitomeya variabilis. Next base: position 486,541,909 of record NC_135235.1, read on the forward strand.
TATGCATTTCATGGATGGTCACTGATTTTAGTAACAGCAGTCAGCTTGTTTTTAAAAATGGAGTATAATCAAGTACTAAGCGTGCGTATTGCTTAATAGCAAGGAAGAAGTGAATACTTGTGCATTATAAAAAATCATATTTTATTGAATAATATATTGAAAACAGTATAAAAAAGTTAGATTGGAGGCGCGTGTCTTGTACCCTGACGTGTGTTTTGCCCAGCTTCTTTGAGTGACGTGTTAGGGCAAGGGGAGCATCGCTGGTTATAAAAAATTTTTTGAGCCAATGAAAAATCAGCTTATTGTGACGTAAATCTCCTATAGACATTACGGCATATGCGTCAGTCTGTAAAATAGCCTTCAGGTACAACAGAAAGACAGGCTTTCAAGAGGCTAAGACAGGTAGGGCTTTGAATAATGGCAGCTGTAATGCACACTGGCAAATGGGTCAAGAGACTTTCCAGCACCTTTTTGTTTATGTAGAATGCAGATGAAGGTGGAACAACTTCCCCAAAAACAGTGGATAATATGTGACAGAGCATATGAATGAGGAAATATCAGACTTTTATGAATACCAGAAGCAATTTTATCTTGCTGTGGGAAATGAGGGCTGAAAAGCCATGGTCTCACTTTGGTTTTCAAGCGACAGGGCAAAGTAAAAATAAAAAAGATTCATCATATTGACTTGTCACGCACTTGAGTGTGATCTCATTACTTTAGAATGCTTGGCTGTTTAGTGGGATTTTAGGTTAAGCATTCCTCTAGTGCTACTGCAGTATCACAAGGATTTTATAACAGTGGGAGAAAAGTGAATAAAGAGCACCATGATGTCCACCTTGGAAATGGATCGATAAAATGTATTAAAATGGTAGGAATGACGTATATAGCTATACTGGCACCAAAATGAGGTTTTCCCAATATAAAGTATGGCCAGCACCTGAGTAAGGCCTCTTTTACAGCATTCTAGCATGCTGTATGTATGCCCCCAATGTATACATAGCACAAAAAAGATCTTTCATTATACTTACATACAGTGCGGTCTGGTCTGTTGGGGATCGCTGGTTTGAACCAGGTGCCTCCTCTCTTCTTCCTGCTTACTTCATGTAGATGACACATCCTACATCATCCACACAGTGTCCCCCAATCGCGCTCATGTGCAGGCGCACTCATCACTGTACTATAATGCTCATGTGCTGGGAAAAGGCCAAAGAAGAAAGTGCCAATGACCCGGAAGTAAAGCCAGCACAGGAGCATGATTGGGATACACTGTGTGGATGACATAGGACTCATCATGCACATTAAGCAAGCATGAGGATGCCGACTGTGAGGGGAGGCGCTGGATCAAGACTACTGATACCCATTGGCCGGTACCGCACTGCATAGGTATGATAAAAGTTTTTTTGTGCTATGCAGAGAGGATTGGGGATTTACATACCGCTTAGTAGAATGCAGTAAAAGAGGCCTTAAAAATGGTGGCTTTATGTTGGGAAAACCTGGTGACAGATTTTAATGAAATTGTCAATGTGTATCATAATATAATTAATTGGCAGCATTGGTCCATCTTGACTGATATTCATCTACTATCAATTTCAAGCTTTTAGAGTTGTGCCTATTTTAGCACAACTTTGTAAGCTGAGCACCCAAATTTGCATCCCACATTTTTGAAGGTTTCAGCTGTACTAACTTGATTTAGTGACTTTTGTGCTTCATATTTTTGACACCTTTGCGCCCACTATTATAATACCATGACCTAATACCATCAACAAAACTTAATATTAAAGAAGGTGAACATAATGTTGTCAATGTATTGTTTTGGCCTTTTTTGTGCCACATTAGTAGATATTTTAATTACCCTTTTTTCCAGGATGCTTTACATATTAGAGTTAATGGCGATCTGTGCATGGTTTTTGCATTCACATTTTTGATGATTTCTACATTTTAAAACAAAGTAGAATTTGCCATTTGCTGCTGACTTTTCAATTTCCTGTGTGATATTCTGACTGCTGTTTAATGCAGTGGATTATACAAGGCACCATTTGCCAAATCCTGTATTTTATGGTTTTTTACTGGACAATGAATTTGCAACGTCTTTTTTACTTTCAGCTCAAAGGAAAGAATGTCTAATTTTGTTCCGAATTAAAGTTTCAATGCCATTTCAATCACTCATCTATTTTTCCTTGTCTTGTGTCATTTTAATACCATGTGTATATGCACTGCAAATATTAGTCGATAACAGAAGACATATTGTAGTAAAGTATAAGCTATTTCACCAGAATATGTATTGTTTGATATTGCAAGAAAAACAGGAAACACTAGAGTAAATGGTGCTAAATATCTATAAAATATTACTACCAATTCATGGCCCACTAGAGTTCCCACCTTCAGTATGTGTGAATAATTATGTTTGAAAATGTACCAAGGACAGAAGAGCTTGGCATTTGTGGTCTCCGTTACTTCCTTTCCACTATCCTTTGTCCAATTTTCTTCCCAACTACTGGCTAACAATACAGTTTCTTTTGAGAGAGGAATCATACACAGGTGCTCACCAGGGAAGAGCAAACGTGCTAAATGATACTCTTATCACTTAAGTATCACGGTGTTCAGATGTACTCGTTAGTCAGCAAGTAATGGGTGGAGCTCTACGTAAAACTCGAATCCCCTGCCCCGCATGTTTGGCGCCTGTTACACAGCCATGTGGGGATTGCCTACGTATCACAGTAATACTGTAGCCATCTTGGTTGTGGCATTACTGTGATTGGCTGGCCGTGTGACATCATCCTCATCATCATCATGTTTGTATCACATACAATGTGCACTTAGCGAAGGGAGGGATAGAGAATCACAGGACTAGGGAGAGAGACATAATCCAGTTTGTAGGCAAGGATTAGGCCTGTGCAGTCCAGTGTAAAATATATAGCTGTCCTTTTTTTTTGGGGGGGGGGGATTGAATATATTTTGATCCATCGAGTATTGCATGATTTGTGTTACCTGCCATAAGCCATACAGATGAATATGTAAGCAGAGCACCACATAAGGATCTCCCCACAGGCCCCTCCAGAGCACAAGATTGTCATTATCTGAAAGCTACAAATATAAATGAAACCACCACACGATGCATATCATCAACCAAGGTATCATTTTAATCAGTATAACAATGCCACTTACATTAACACTCTAATAACATTACACATTGTCCCGACACAGATGTTCAATACAGTAAAATAAAATTTATATAGTTACAAGGAACCGGTGTGGAGCAACATTAAAGCAATTGCAACACATATAATGAAGCAAATATTCATATAGTAGTTTAGCTAAGGGTGCGTTCCTATGTTACGATAGCGCCACATTTGTTTGGAACAATCGAGGATAAACTGCATCGTTTATGCAGTTTTTGAAAAGAGCTGCAAAAATGTGAGTTTTTGCCACAAATTTGACTGCCGATATATAAACACGTGGTCAAAATTGTTGATGCCCCTCGCTTAATGACAGAAAAACCCACAATGGTCACAGAATTAACTTGAATCTGACAAAAGTAATAATAAATAAAAGATCTATGAAAATGAACAAATGAAAGTCAGACTTTGCTTTTCAACCATGCTTCCACAGAATTAACCACTTTGTGACCGCCAACGATAGATAAACGTCGGCGCTAGCAGGGCTTTGTGCAGCGTTGACGTTTCTCTATGGTTGGTGGTCTCGCAGCGCTCAGAACCCCCAAGATTCTGCAAGCGCTGCGATTTCTGGGCAGAGCCGTTGCTCTGACAGGTGACATCATCGGGACCTGATTAGATCAGGTCCCAATGATGTTAACCCTTTGCTATCACCTAGATACAGCATTTAGAAGATAGCAGAGGGAGACCCCTGCTATACTCACCTCTCCGATGCACCCCGTGATGAGATCTGATCACATCACAGGGAATCCTGCGTTGTCATGGCAACCGGAGGTCACGTGATGTACTTCGGGTCTGCCAGCTACGGTGGCCTGTTAGACTCAGCTTGCAGCTGAGTCTAACAGATGATCTACCTGTGTAATACTGACAGTGTACTGCATTGTAAGAGACCAATGATCAGACAAATAAAAACTGAAGTCACATTCAGGGACTAAGCAGAAAGGTAAAAAAAAGTCAAAAAAATGTTTTAAAACTTTAAAAAAAATCACAAAATAAATAAAAAAGATAAAATATTAAACCAATATACAGTGGGGCAAAAAAGTATTTAGTCAGTCAGCAATAGTGCAAGTTCCACCACTTAAAAAGATGAGAGGCGTCTGTAATTTACATCATAGGTAGACCTCAACTATGGGAGACAAACTGAGAAAAAAAAATCCAGAAAATCACATTGTCTGTTTTTTTATCATTTTATTTGCATATTTGTTGTGAATTTGGATTCTGGGCTCCCCCGGTGGCTACTGGTGGAATTGAACTGGTGTCTTCATCTTCTCTGTTCACCTGTTCCCATCAAGATGTGGGAGTCGCTATATAACCTTGCTGCTCTGTTAGTTGCTTGCCGGTCAACAATGTTATCAGAAGCCTCTCTGTGCTTGTTCCTGCTCCTAGACAACTACTAGATAAGTTGGACTCTTGTCCATGTTTGTTTTTGCATTTTTGTTCCAGTTCACAGCTGTAGTTTCGTTACTGTGTCTGGAAAGCTCTTGTGAACAGGAATTGCCACTCTGGTGTTATGAGTTAATGCCAGAGTTTTAAAGTAATTTCTGGATGGTGTTTTTGGATAGGGTTTTCAGCTGACCATGAAAGTGTCCTTTCTGTCTTCTGCTATGTAGTAAGTGGACCTCAAATTTGCTAAACCTATTTTCATACTACGTTTGTTATTTCATCTCAACTCACCGCCAATACATGTGGGGGGCCTCTGTCTCCTTTCGGGGTATTTCTCTAGAGGTGAGCTAGGACTAATATTTTCCTCTGCTAGTTTTATTTAGTCCTCCGGCTGGTGCTGGGCATCTAGAATCAACGTAGGCATGCTACCCGGCCACTGCTAGTTGTGCGTTAGGTTTAGTTCATGGTCAGCTCAGTTCCCATCTTCCAAGAGCTAGTTCCTATATATGCTTATGCTATGTTCTCTTGCCATTGAGATCATGACAGTTTGACCGGCCCTCAAAGTGTTAATTGTTTGGGCTGAAGCAGGAGAAAAAGAAGTGTTGAAGGGAAATTTTTTTTTTTTTTTTTTCCCCCTCAGAGTTTTGCTGCCTAGCCCTTAATTGCTGTCTAGCTGCTTCTTACCTCCTCTTAACCCTTGAATGGCTCTGTGTCCACCTGTTTGTAATGGATCTTCAGAGTGTAACTGCAGGTTTGAATAATCTCGCCACGAAGGTACAAAATTTGCAAGATTTTGTTTGTCATGCACCTGTATCTGAGCCGAGAATTCCTTTGCCGGAATTTTTCTCGGGGAATAGATCCGGGTTTCAGAATTTTCGAAATAATTGCAAATTATTTTTGTCCCTGAAATCTCGCTCTGCCGGAGACCCTGCACAGCAGGTCAGGATTGTGATTTCCTTGCTCCGGGGCGACCCTCAAGACTGGGCTTTTTCATTGACACCAGGGGATCCTGCTTTGCTCAATGTGGATGCGTTTTTTCTGGCCTTGGGGTTGCTTTATGACGAACCTCATTTGGAGCTTCAGGCAGAAAAAACTTTGATGTCCCTATCTCAGGGGCAAGATGAAGCGGAAATTTACTGCCAAAGATTCCGTAAATGGTCTGTGCTTACTCAGTGGAATGAGTGCGCCCTGGCGGCGACTTTCAGAGAGGGTCTCTCTGATGCCATTAAGGATGTTATGGTGGGGTTCCCTGTGCCTGCGGGTCTGAATGAGTCCATGACAATGGCTATTCAGATCGATAGGCGTTTGCGGGAGCGCAAACCAGTGCACCATCTGGCGGTGTCCACTGAGAAGTCGCCAGAGAGTATGCAGTGTGATAGAATTCTGTCCCGAAGCGAGCGGCAGAATTTTAGACGGAAAAATGGGTTGTGTTTCTATTGTGGTGATTCTACTCATGTTATATCAGCATGCTCTAAGCGCACTAAAAAGCTTGGTAAATCTGTTTCCATTTGCACCTTACCGTCTAAATTTATTCTATCTGTGACCCTGATTTGCTCTTTGTCATCTATTACCACGGACGCCTATGTCGACTCTGGCGCCACTTTGAGTCTTATGGATTGGTCCTTTGCCAAACGCTGTGGGTATGATTTAGAGCCTTTGGAGACTCCTATTCCTCTGAAGGGGATTGACTCCACCCCATTGGCTAATAATAAACCACAATACTGGACACAAGTAACTATGCGTATTAATCCGGATCACCAGGAGATTATTCGCTTTCTGGTGCTGTATAATCTACATGATGATTTGGTGCTAGGATTGCCTTGGCTGCAATCTCACAACCCAGTCCTCGACTGGAGAGCTATGTCTGTGTTGAGCTGGGGATGTAAGGGGGCTCATGGGGATGTACCTGTGGTTTCCATCTCATCATCCATTCCCTCTGAAATTCCTGAGTTCCTGTCTGACTATCGTGACGTCTTTGAAGAATCCAAGCTTGGTTCGTTACCTCCGCACCGAGAGTGCGATTGTGCCATAGATTTAATCCCGGGTAGTAAATACCCAAAGGGTCGTTTATTTAATCTGTCTGTGCCTGAACATGCTGCTATGCGAGAATATATAAAGGAGTCTTTGGAAAAGGGACATATTCGTCCATCGTCATCTCCCTTAGGAGCCGGTTTTTTCTTTGTGTCAAAAAAAGACGGCTCTTTGAGACCATGTATTGATTATCGGCTTTTGAATAAAATCACTGTTAAATATCAATACCCATTGCCGTTGCTGACTGATTTGTTTGCTCGCATAAAGGGGGCCAAGTGGTTCTCTAAGATTGACCTTCGTGGGGCGTATAATTTGGTGCGAATCAGGCAGGGGGATGAGTGGAAAACCGCATTTAATACGCCCGAGGGCCACTTTGAGTATTTAGTGATGCCTTTTGGTCTTTCTAATGCTCCGTCAGTTTTCCAGTCCTTTATGCATGATATTTTTCGCGATTATTTGGATAAATTTATGATTGTGTATCTGGATGATATTCTGATTTTTTCGGATGACTGGGACTCTCATGTCCAGCAAGTCAGGAGGGTTTTTCAGGTTTTGCGGTCTAATTCTTTGTGTGTGAAGGGTTCTAAGTGTGTTTTTGGGGTACAGAGGATTTCCTTTTTGGGATATATTTTTTCCCCCTCTTCCATTGAAATGGATCCTGTCAAGGTTCAAGCTATTTGTGATTGGACGCAGCCCTCTTCTCTTAAGAGTCTTCAGAAATTTTTGGGCTTTGCTAACTTTTATCGTCGATTTATTGCTGGTTTTTCGGATATTGCTAAACCATTGACCGATTTGACTAAGAAGGGTGCTGATGTTGCTGATTGGTCCCCTGATGCTGTGGAGGCCTTTCGGGAGCTTAAGCGCCGTTTTTCCTCTGCCCCTGTGTTGCGTCAGCCTGATGTTGCTCTACCTTTTCAGGTTGAGGTCGACGCTTCTGAGATCGGAGCTGGGGCAGTGTTGTCGCAGAAAAGTTCTGACTGCTCCGTGATGAGGCCTTGTGCCTTCTTTTCCCGTAAATTTTCGCCCGCTGAGCGGAATTATGATGTTGGGAATCGGGAGCTTTTGGCCATGAAGTGGGCTTTTGAGGAGTGGCGCCATTGGCTTGAGGGGGCCAGACATCAGGTGGTGGTATTGACTGACCACAAAAATTTGATTTATCTTGAGACCGCCAGGCGCCTGAATCCTAGACAGGCGCGCTGGTCATTATTTTTCTCTCGGTTTAATTTTGTGGTGTCATACCTACCGGGTTCTAAGAATGTTAAGGCGGATGCCCTTTCTAGGAGTTTTGAGCCTGACTCGCCTGGTAACTCTGAGCCCACAGGTATCCTTAAGGATGGAGTGGTATTGTCAGCCGTTTCTCCAGACCTGCGGCGGGCCTTGCAGGAGTTTCAGGCGGATAGACCTGATCGTTGCCCACCTGATAAACTGTTTGTTCCTGATGATTGGACCAGTAGAGTCATCTCTGAGGTTCATTCTTCTGCGTTGGCAGGTCATCCTGGCATTTTTGGTACCAGGGATTTGGTGGCAAGGTCCTTCTGGTGGCCTTCCCTGTCACGAGATGTGCGAGGCTTTGTGCAGTCTTGTGACGTTTGTGCTCGGGCCAAGCCTTGTTGTTCTCGGGCTAGCGGATTGTTGTTACCCTTGCCTATTCCTAAGAGGCCTTGGACGCACATCTCGATGGATTTTATTTCAGATCTGCCTGTTTCTCAGAAGATGTCTGTCATCTGGGTGGTGTGTGACCGTTTTTCTAAGATGGTCCATTTGGTTCCTCTGCCCAAGTTACCTTCTTCTTCCGAGTTGGTTCCTCTGTTTTTTCAAAATGTTGTTCGTTTGCATGGTATTCCTGAGAATATCGTTTCTGACAGAGGGACCCAATTCGTGTCTAGATTTTGGCGGGCATTCTGTGCTAGGATGGGCATAGATTTATCTTTTTCGTCCGCTTTCCATCCTCAGACGAATGGCCAGACCGAGCGGATTAATCAGACCCTGGAGACATATCTGAGGTGTTTTGTGTCTGCTGACCAGGATGATTGGGTTGCTTTTTTGCCATTGGCGGAGTTCGCTCTCAATAATCGGGCCAGCTCTGCCACTTTGGTGTCCCCGTTTTTCTGTAATTCGGGGTTTCATCCTCGATTTTCCTCTGGTCAGGTGGAATCTTCGGATTGTCCTGGAGTGGATGCTGTGGTGGAGAGATTGCATCAGATCTGGGGGCAGGTGGTGGACAATTTGAGGTTGTCCCAGGAGAAGACTCAGCTTTTTGCCAACCGCCACCGTCGTGTTGGTCCTCGGCTTTCTGTTGGGGATTTGGTGTGGTTGTCTTCTCGTTTTGTCCCTATGAGGGTCTCTTCTCCTAAGTTTAAGCCTCGGTTTATCGGCCCGTATAAGATATTGGAGATTCTTAACCCTGTTTCCTTCCGTTTGGACCTCCCTGCATCCTTTTCTATTCATAACGTTTTTCATCGGTCATTATTGCGCAGGTATGAGGTACCGGTTGTGCCTTCCGTTGAGCCTCCTGCTCCGGTGTTGGTTGAGGGTGAGTTGGAGTACATTGTGGAGAAAATCTTAGACTCTCGTGTTTCCAGACGGAGACTCCAGTATCTGGTCAAGTGGAAGGGATATGGCCAGGAGGATAATTCTTGGGTGAATGCATCTGATGTTCATGCCTCCGATCTGGTTCGTGCCTTTCATAGGGCCCATCCTGATCGCCCTGGTGGTTCTGGTGAGGGTTCGGTGCCCCCTCCTTGAGGGGGGGGTACTGTTGTGAATTTGGATTCTGGGCTCCCCCGGTGGCTACTGGTGGAATTGAACTGGTGTCTTCATCTTCTCTGTTCACCTGTTCCCATCAAGATGTGGGAGTCGCTATATAACCTTGCTGCTCTGTTAGTTGCTTGCCGGTCAACAATGTTATCAGAAGCCTCTCTGTGCTTGTTCCTGCTCCTAGACAACTACTAGATAAGTTGGACTCTTGTCCATGTTTGTTTTTGCATTTTTGTTCCAGTTCACAGCTGTAGTTTCGTTACTGTGTCTGGAAAGCTCTTGTGAACAGGAATTGCCACTCTGGTGTTATGAGTTAATGCCAGAGTTTTAAAGTAATTTCTGGATGGTGTTTTTGGATAGGGTTTTCAGCTGACCATGAAAGTGTCCTTTCTGTCTTCTGCTATGTAGTAAGTGGACCTCAAATTTGCTAAACCTATTTTCATACTACGTTTGTTATTTCATCTCAACTCACCGCCAATACATGTGGGGGGCCTCTGTCTCCTTTCGGGGTATTTCTCTAGAGGTGAGCTAGGACTAATATTTTCCTCTGCTAGTTTTATTTAGTCCTCCGGCTGGTGCTGGGCATCTAGAATCAACGTAGGCATGCTACCCGGCCACTGCTAGTTGTGCGTTAGGTTTAGTTCATGGTCAGCTCAGTTCCCATCTTCCAAGAACTAGTTCCTATATATGCTTATGCTATGTTCTCTTGCCATTGAGATCATGACACATATTATGGTGGAAAATAAGTATTTGGTCAGAAACAAACAATCAAGATTTCTGGCTCTCTCAGACCTGTAACTTCTTCTTTAAGAGTCTCCTCTTTCCTCCACTCATTACCTGTAGTAATGGCACCTGTTTAAACTTGTTATCAGTATAAAAAGACACCTGTGCACACCCTCAAACAGTCTGACTCCAAACTCCACTATGGTGAAGACCAAAGAGCTGTCAAAGGACACCAGAAACAAAATTGTAGCCCTGCACAAGGCTGGGAAGACTGAATCTGCAATAGCCAACCAGCTTGGAGTGAAGAAATCAACAGTGGGAGCAATAATTAGAAAATGGAAGACATTCAAGACCACTGATAATCTCCCTCGATCTGGGGCTCCACGCAAAATCCCACCCCGTGGGGTCAGAATGATCACAAGAACGGTGAGCAAAAATCCCAGAACCACGCGGGGGGACCTAGTGAATGAACTGCAGAGAGCTGGGACCAATGTAACAAGGCCTACCATAAGTAACACACTACGCCACCATGGACTCAGATCCTGCAGTGCCAGACGTGTCCCACTGCTTAAGCCAGTACATGTCCGGGCCCGTCTGAAGTTTGCTAGAGAGCATTTGGATGATCCAGAGGAGTTTTGGGAGAATGTCCTATGGTCTGATGAAACCAAACTGGAACTGTTTGGTAGAAACACAACTTGTCGTGTTTGGAGGAAAAAGAATACTGAGTTGCATCCATCCAACACCATACCTACTGTAAAGCATGGTGGTGGAAACATCATGCTTTGGGGCTGTTTCTCTGCAAAGGGGCCAGGACGACTGATCCGGGTACATGAAAGAATGAATGGGGCCATGTATCGTGAGATTTTGAGTGCAAACCTCCTTCCATCAGCAAGGGCATTGAAGATGAAACGTGGCTGGGTCTTTCAACATGACAATGATCCAAAGCACACCGCCAAGGCAACGAAGCAGTGGCTTCGTAAGAAGCATTTCAAGGTCCTGGAGTGGCCTAGCCAGTCTCCAGATCTCAACCCTATCGAAAACCTTTGGAGGGAGTTGAAAGTCCGTGTTGCCAAGCAAAAAGCCAAAAACATCACTGCTCTAGAGGAGATCTGCATGGAGGAATGGGCCAACATACCAACAACAGTGTGTGGCAACCTTGTGAAGACTTACAGAAAACGTTTGACCTTTGTCATTGCCAACAAAGGATATATTACAAAGTATTGAGATGAAATTTTGTTTCTGACCAAATACTTATTTTCCACCATAATATGCAAATAAAATGATAAAAATACAGACAATGTGATTTTCTGGATTTTTTTTTCTCAGTTTGTCTCCCATAGTTGAGGTCTACCTATGATGTAAATTACAGACGCCTCTCATCTTTTTAAGTGGTGGAACTTGCACTATTGCTGACTGACTAAATACTTTTTTGCCCCACTGTATATATATATATATATATATATATATATATAGAGAGAGAGAGAGAGAGAGAGAGAGAGAGAGAGAGAGAGAAACACAAAAAGTACACATATTTGGTATCGCCACGTTAGGAACGAGCCAACCTATAAAGTGGTCATACTTGTTAACTCCTTCAGTTCACACTGTAAAAAAAATAAATGGGCAAAAACCTTCACTTTTTCATCATGCCACCAAACAAAAAGTAAAATAAAATGCGATCAAAATGTCATATCAAAATAAAAATGATACCGCTGAAAATATAATTTTGTCTCGCAAAAAACAAGCCATCATACAGCTCCAACAGCAGAAAAATAAAAAAATTATAGTTTTCAGAATAAAGAGATGCAAAAACAATTATTTTTTCTATAAAATAGTTTGTATAATGAAAAAGCGGCAAAACTTAAAAAAATATATAAAAGTGATATCACTGTAATCGTACTGACCCGAAGAATAAAGCTGCCTTATTAGTTTTACTACACACGGAATATCATTAAAAAAGAAATCCTGAATTCCTGGTGTTTGATCATTCTGTTTCCCAAAAATCAGAACAGAAAGCGATCAAAAAAAGTAATGTGCCCGAAAATGGTACCAATAAAAACATCAGCTCGTGCAGCAAAAAACAAGCCATCTCATGACTCGGTCGGCCAAAATATGAAAAAATTATAGCTCTCAAAATATGGTAATGCAAAAACTTGTTTTTGAAATAAAAAGCATTTTCTAGTGTGTGACAGCAGCCAAACATAAAAACCCGCTATAAATCTGGTATCGCTGTAAGCGCACCGACTCGAAGAATAAAGTCGCCTTAATCACTTATACCGCACGAGGAACGGCATGAAAAATAAATACAACCAATTCTTCACATGCTGTTGATTTTTTCATTCTGGCTCCCAAAGATCGCAGTAAGGCTCGGCGCACATTTATCCCGCGCACTGCGCTGAGCACTTACACCGGAGTTTCCGTTTAAATCTCTGAAATACGTGATACAGTCGGAATCCTCGGCAAAAAAATTCCCCATAATGAGGCAGATGGAGGCACTGTGAACGCCATAAGACCTGTGATCCAGCAGTCCGCCTTTTTAGTCATACATATACGCGCAGTCAGCCAGTTTTGTGCACCTCTGAAAAGAAGGACACTACTCTCCAAACGCGACATGGCAGCCGATAATTATTTCAGCATATTTTACATTCAAAATATTATTCAGAATTTTAAGAGCCATGGCACTGCAGCCAACCTCCCTTGATGTGGTCACAGGAGGAAAATTGATGACAAATCAAAGAGACGGATAATACTAATGGTAACAAAAGAACCCAGAAAAACTTCTAAAAAGATTAAAGGTGAACTTCAAGCTCAAGGAACATCAGTTTCAGATCGCACAATCCATCATTGTATGAGCAAAAGTGGACTTAATGGGAGACAACCAAGGAGGATACCATTGTTGAAAAACAATCATAAAAATGTCAGCCTGGAATTTGCCAAACTACATGTTGACAAGCCACAAAGCTTCTGGGAGAATGTCATATGGACAGATGAGACAAAAATGGAACTTTTAGGCAAGACACATCAGCTCTATGTTCACAGATGTAAAAAAGAAGCCTGTCAAGAAAAGAACACTGTCCCTACTGTGAAACATGGAGGAGGCTCTATTATGTTCTGGGGCTGCTTTGCTGCATCTGGTACAAGGTGTCTATAATCTGTGCAGGGTACAATGAAATCTCAAGACTATCAAGGGATTCTACAGATAAATGTGCTGCCTAGTGTCAGAAAGCTTGGTCTCAGTCACACGTCATGGGTCTTGCAACAGGATAATGACCCAAAAGATACAACTAAAAACACCCAAGAATGGCTAGGAAAACATTGGACTATTCTAAAGTGGCCTTCTATGAGCCCTGACCTAAATCCTATAGAGCATCTTCGGAAAGAGCTGAAACATGCCTTCTGGAAAGGCAACCTTCAAACACGGGACAACTGGAGCAGTTTGCTCTTGAGGAGTGAGCCAAAATACCAGTTGAGAGGTGCAAAAGTCTCATTGACAGTTACAGGAATCGTTTGATTGCAGTGATTGCCTCAAAAGGTTGTGCGACAAAATATTAACCCCTTTCTCCCAGCTGAGGGAATAGTACGTCAGCTGGCAGTATCCCACGCTTTGAGGTGGGCTCTGGCGGTGAGCCCACCTCAAACCACGCCATGTCAGCTGTGGTCGGCGCTCATAGCAAGCCTGCAATTCTGCTGCATAGAGGTGATCTGTGCATCACCTCTATGTAGCACAGGCGATCGAGTAGTGCATGCTTCTAGCCTCCCATGGAGGTTATATTTATATATATATATATATATATATATATATATATATATATATACACTCACTGGCCACTTTATTAGGTACACCTGTCCAACTTCTTGTTAACACTTAATTTCTAATCAGCCAATCACATGGCGGCAACTCAGTGCATTTAGGCATGTAGACATGGTCAAGACAATCTCCTGCAGTTCAAACCGAGCATCAGTATGGGGAAGAAAGGTGATTTGAGTGCCTTTGAACGTGGCATGGTTGTTGGTGCCAGAAGGGCTGGTCTGAGTATTTCAGAAACTGCTGATCTACTGGGATTTTCACGCACAACCATCTCTAGGGTTTACAGAGAATGGTCCGAAAAAGAAAAAAAATCCAGTGAGCGGCAGTTCTGTGGGCGGAAATGCCTTGTTGATGCCAGAGGTCAGAGGAGAATGGGCAGACTGGTTCGAGCTGATAGAAAGGCAACAGTGACTCAAATCGCCACCCGTTACAACCAAGGTAGGCCTAAGAGCATCTCTGAACGCACAGTGCGTCGAACTTTGAGGCAGATGGGCTACAGCAGCAGAAGACCACACCGGGTACCACTCCTTTCAGCTAAGAACAGGAAACTGAGGCTACAATTTGTACAAGCTCATCGAAATTGGACAGTAGAAGATTGGAAAAACGTTGCTTGGTCTGATGAGTCTCGATTTCTGCTGCGACATTCGGATGGTAGGGTCAGAATTTGGCGTAAACAACATGAAAGCATGGATCCATCCTGCCTTGTATGGAGCATCTTTGGGATGTGCAGCCGACAAATCTGCGGCAACTGTGTGATGCCATCATGTCAATATGGACCAAAATCTCTGAGGAATGCTTCCAGCACCTTGTTGAATCTATGCCACGAAGAATTGAGGCAGTTCTGAAGGCAAAAGGGGGTCCAACCCGTTACTAGCATGGTGTACCTAATAAAGTGGCCGGTGAGTGTATATATATATATATATATATATATATATATATATATATATATATATATATAAAAATATAAAAATTCAAATCACCCCCGTTCGCCCCAGTCACAATAAAACAATAAAAAAAAATCAAACCTACAGATATTTGGTATCGCCGCTTTCAGAATCGCCCGATCTATCAATACAAAAAAAGGATTAACCTGATCGCTAAACGGCGTAGTGAGAAAAGAAATCAAAACGCCAAAATTACTTTTTTTGGGTCACCGCGACATTGGATTAAAATGCAATAACGGGCGATTAAAAGAACGTATCTGCACCAAAATTGTATCACGGCAAATTGGCACGCAAAAAATAAGCCCTCACCCAACCCCAGATAACGAAAAATGGAGACGCTACGGGTATCGGAATATTGCGCAATTTTTTTTTTAGCAAATTTTTCTTACCACTTAGATAAAAGAGAACCTAGACATGTTTGCTGTCTATGAACTCGGAATGACCTGGAGAATCACAATGGCAGGTCAGTTTTAGCATTCAGTGAACCTAGCAAAAAGCCAAACAAAAAGCAAGTGTGGGATTGCACTTTTTGCAATTTCACTGCACTTGGATTTTTTTTTCCCGTTTCCTGTTACATGACATGGTAAAACCAATGGTACTGTTCAAAAGTACAACTCGTCTGGCAAAAAATAAGTCCCCACATGGCTATATTGATGGAAAAATTAAAAAGTTATGGCTCTGGAAAGAAGGGTAGCGAAAAACAAAAACAAAAAAAGCTCCGGGGGTGAAGGGGTTAAGTTATGGGTACCATCAGGGCCGGCTCCAGGTTTTTGAGGGCCCCAGGCGAAAGAGTCTCAGTGGGCCCCCCCCCTTTAACACATACCACGATTCATGATGCCCAGATACAGCAGAGAAATATAGGTATAGTACAATGCCAGATTTCACTTCTTACATGAGTGATAGCTATTGTAAATTCTGCAGTGTATATATACAGGGCAGGAGGAGCGGTACTGTGCAGTGTATATATACAGGAGGAGTGGTACTGTGCAGTGTATATATACAGGAGGAGCGGTACTGTGCAGTGTATATATACAGGAGGAGCGGTACTGTACAGTGTATATATACAGGAGGAGTGGTACTGTGCAGTGTATATATACAGGAGGAGCGGTACTGTGCAGTGTATATATACAGGAGTGGTACTGTGCGGTATATATATACAGGAGGAGAGGTACTGTGCAGTGTGTATATATACAGGGGAGAGGTACTGTGCGGTGTATATATACAGGAGTGGTACTTTGCAGTGTATATATACAGGAGGAGCGGTACTGTGCAGTGTATATATACAGGAGGAGTGGTACTGTGCAGTGTATATATACAGGGGAGAGGTGCTGTGCAGTGTATATATACAGGGCAGGAGGAGAGGTACTGTGCGGTGTATATACTTCAACAGCCGCCCAGCCCAGGCCCCCAGCACCTGTCCTGTATATATATTATATACACTGTATCTATACAGGCTGTGCTGGGGGCCTGAGCTGGGCGGCTGCTGTAGTATATATATATATGTCAGCTGCAGCCGCCCAGCCCATGGCTGCCCCAGATCACCCACACTGTCAGAACATACAGCGATATAGCATTGCATTGCACTGACTCAGGTGCTGGTAGGAACTCCGTCTCCTCCGGAATCTGCCTGACTGTGCCTGATAAGTTCAGCACTGAGAGCAGGGCATAAGAAGTGCTCTCTCCGCCCACAATGTCACGCTGGCTGTGTCCTTAACCCCTACGTGCTTGGCCCTGCACTGACAGTGAGAAGATGCTTGTGCCAGCTCAAATTGAAAGGGTAGAAAGGGTTAAAGCGGCCAGATGGATCTATGACTGTGTGAGTGGGCCCCCCTGTCTCGTCAGGGCCCCGGCACTTGCCCGGGTATGCCGGGTGCTGACGCCGGCCCTGGGTACCATCATTTCCGTCCAGGCCTATTTCAGAAGTTTTATTTTTTTAAATTCTGTGGAAACATGGTTTAAAAAAATGTCTGACTTTAATTTGTTCATTTTCATAGTTTTTTTTATTTATAATTACTTTTATCAGATTCAAGTTATTTCTGTGACCATTGTGGGTTTTTCTGTCATTAAACAAGGAGCATCAACAATTTTGACCACATGTGTACATTTGCTTTAGAGGAGCAGATGTTATGGATTTGGATTCTGAGACTGTGAAAGGACAAATTATCAAGGATTGCTATAATTCCTAAATATTTCTCTCATATATATAATGGACTCCTGGGTTTATACAGCTCTGCCAAAAATTAAAAGACCACCACATCAAAACCCTGTCATGGGCAGCCCAATCTCCAGACGTGAACCCAATTGAATACCTCTGGAATGTAGTCAAGAGTATGATGGATCAAACATGAAGAACTGCTTACTTTTTTGCGCCAGAAGCAGTGTGAAAGACTGGTAGAAAGCATGCCAAGACACATGAAAACTGATTAAAAATCATGGTTATTCCACAAAATATTGATTTCTGAACTCTTCCTGAGTTAAAACATTAGTATTGTTGTTTCTAAATGATTATGAACTTGTTTTCTTTGCATTATTTGAGGTCTGAAAGCACTGTTTTTTTTGACCATTTTTCTGAGTCAGAAAAAAAATACAAAATTTATTGCATGGAAATTCAGAGACATGGTCTCAGAAGTTTATAGAATAAAAGAACAATTTACATTTTACTCAAAAATATACCTATAAAGAGAAAAATCAGGCAAACTGAACATTTTGCAATGGTCTCGTAATTTTTGCCAGAGCTGTATATACAGTATATATACACACAGCATGTATATCATTTGGTGGAGTATAAGAAATCCAGGAAAGTTGGAGAATCCTGGCAAAGTATACAGTGGGTATGGAAAGTATTCAGATCCCTTTTAATTTTTCACTTTGTTTCATTGCAGCCATTTGGAATATTCAAAAAAGTTATTTTTTTCTCATTAATGTACATTCTGCATCACATGGTCATAAGTATTCAGACCCTTTGCTCAGTATTGAGTAGAACCACCCTTTAAGCTAGTACAGCCATGGGTCTTCTTGGGAATGGTGCAAAACGTTTTTCACACCTGGATTTGGGGATCTTCTACTATCCTTCTTTGCAGTTCCGTCAGGTTGGATGGTGAACGTTGGTGGACAGCCATTTTCAGGTCTCTCCAGAGATGCTCAATTGGGTTTAGGTCATGGCTCTGGCTGGGCCAGTCAAGATTGGTCACAGAGTTTTTCTGAAGCCACTCCTTTGTTATTTTAGCTGTGTGCTTAGAGTTATTGTCTTGTTGGAAGGTGAACCTTTGGTCAAGTCAGAGGTCCAGAGCACTCTGGAAGAGGTTTTCATCCAGGATATCTCTGTACTTGGCCGTATTCATGTTCCCTTCAATGACAACTAGTCGTCCTGTTGCTGCAGCTGAAAAACACTCCCATAGCATGATGCTGCCACCACCATGTTTCATTGTTGGGATTGTATTGGGCAGGTGATGAACAGTGCCTGGGTTTTCTCCACACATACCGCTTAGATTTATCACAAAAAGGTCTATCTTCATCTCATCAGACCAGAGAATCTTATTTTTCATAGTCTGGGAGTCCTTCATGTGTTCTTGAGCAAACTCTATGCGGGCTTTCATATGTCTTGCACTGAGGAGAGGATTCCATCGCGCCACTCTGCCATAAAGGCCTGACTGGTGGAGGGCTGCAATGATAGTTGACTTTGTGGAACTTTCTCCCATCTCCCTACTGCATCTCTGGAGCTCAGCTACAGTGATTTTTGGGTTCTTCTTTACCTCTCTCCCCATGGCTCTTCTCCCACACTTGCTCAGTTTGGCTGGACTGCCAGGTCTAGGAAGACTTATGGTGGTCACAAACTTCTTTCATTTAAGGATTATGGAACCTTGAGTACTGCAGAAATTCTGTTGTAACCTTGGCGAGATCTGTGCCTTGCCACAATTCTGTCTCTGAGCTCCTTGGCCAGTTCCTTTGATGTCATGATTCTCGTTTGGTCTGACATGCACTGTGAGCTGTGAGGTCTTATATAGACAGGTGTGTGCCTTTGCAAATCAAATCCTGTCAGTTTAATTAAACACAGCTGGACTCCAATGAAGGAGTAGAACCATATCAAGGAGAATCACAAGGAAATGGACAGCATGTGACTTAAATATGAGTGTCTGAGCAAAGGGTCTGAATACTTTTGACCATGTGATATTTCAGTTTTTCTTTTTTAATAAATTTGCAAAAATCTCTACATTTCTGTTTTCTTTTCAGTCAAGATGGGGTGCAGAGTGTACATTAAGGAGAAAAAATGTAAAGGGGTCTGAATTCTCTCCATACCCACTGTAGTTTGCTAAGGGCTTGGGTAATTCCTATTTTGGGCCTCAGATTTAATGAAATGATAGGCACGAGATTGGGAAGTGGCAGTAGCATAGCTACCAGGGGTGGGGAAGGGTGCGGTTGCCCCAGACCCTGTGCTCAGGGGGGCCCACCTGGACCTATGGCCAGAAACACGTCAGAATTCTACATGATTTTATCATCTGTCTGGACTAATTTTTTTTAAAAGAATGAAATAAAGAAGAATTTTTTTTATTGAAATTCAGTTTACTGATCCAATTTTTTTTTCCTAACTTACCCGATGGTCAAACGGAATCTGGATCCTGACTGCAGTATCAAAGGCTATCTACCATATAATACACAGTGAGGCACTATTCCCCTTTTTTGTTTGCTTTTTCTCTACCCTTAACTGTATCTGCATTCGCAGTATGCCAATACAGTTAAGCCCCAGGGTAGAGCAGAGAGAGACAATCTCTCTGCACTTCTGCGTTCTGTTCTATAGACCACAGGGTCATCAAAGTCCCGATGCAGGGATGCCATCATGCCACACCGAGACTCTGACATTTTATGCGTGCGTCAGTGCTATGACAGGTCTTTGATCTGCCCAAGCTTCGCTAGTGGAGTTGTCAGGATCCTGAATTAGGTGAGCATATGATGCTTTTTTTATTTTAGTAAGAACTTGGGGCATCATAAACAATGGAGGACCCTGAAACAGTATGGATGGGAGTCTCATACACTATAGAGACATCTGTGTGGGCCCTTAAAAAGTGTGAGGCTCATTATACAGTTTGTAGGCTAATGTGAGGCCCATTGTACAAATTGGGGGCTAATGTGCGGGCCATTACACAGTGTAGGAGCTAAACTGGGGGCAATTATACAATATACGAGTTAATGTGGTGCCCATTATACAGTGTGAAAGGTAATGCTGGGGACATTATGCACTTTGGGGCCTACTGTGGGGCCCATTATACAGTTTGGGGGCTAATATGGGGGCCTTTCACAGTTTAGGGGCTAATTCGAGAGCATTTATACAGTTTGGAAGCTAATGTAGGGGCCATTACATAATTTGTGGACTACTTGGGGGGTCATTATACAGTGTGGGTTCTAATGTAGGAGCCATTATGCAGTGTGAGGGCTTTTGTGTGAGTCAATATACTGTGTTTTGTTATACTATGTTTTGGGGGAGCAGTGGGGACATCATACTATGTATAGAGGAGCTGTGAGGGTATCATACTAAGTATAGCGGATCTATATGAGACAGGAAAAAGAGATGCGGCTCACTGAAAAATACGAAAAAGAAGCGTTTAGGCAGCTCAGAAATAGGGGCACTTATCGGACTCTTCCTCAAAATCCTATGCAGATTTTTTACAACAAATTGGAATCTATCTTGACCCTTGCTTACGAGTCAGGTATTGTTCCAAAGAAGATTTTTGAGGGATTCCTGCCCAAGTTTCCAAAAGTGGCTACATTTAACCTTTTGCATAAAGTGCATAAGGATGTGGTCAACACCCGGGCCATCCCATAGTCTCTGGCAATAGGAGGGTTGTGTGATAATGTTTGCAAGTTTATTGATTTCTATTTGAAACCTTTAGTGGAAACGCTCCCCTCCTATGTCAGAGACACCACAGATGTGCTCACTAAGATTGATGGGGTCTCTATTGATGATGGGATGATGCTTGTCACGATTGACATTGAGTCTCTATACACATCAATAAGACACTCAGACTGCCTAAGGGCAGCCCGCTTCTTCCTTGAGATGGCCAACTGGGATGGCCGTCTTTCAGATTTTGTTTTGGATTTGTTAGAATTAGTTTGGACACATAATTTTTTTGTTTTTAAAGATTGGTTTTTTTGCAGACACAAGGTACTGCGATGGGCTTTGCGTGTGCTCTATTGTACGCAAACCTGTTTCTCGGATTTTGGGAGAGGCAGGTTTTCCAGGGCGATGGAGCTCACGCTGCTGACACAGTGATGGGCTGGTTTCGTTACATCGATGACGTATTGATGATTTGGGAGGGTGACAAAGCCAGCCTATCTAACTTCATGCAACAACTTAATGATAATTCTTTTAATTTGAAGTTTACTTTCAAATGTCACAGGAAAAGTATTGATTTGTTGGATATCAAATTGTGTGTCGGGGAGGATGGACGGATCGAGACCGATCTGTGTAGGAAAGATACTTCCGTCAACTCCTTGCTACATGCCACATCGGCAGACAATTATTCTGTTATTAAAGCCATCCCAGTTGGCCAGTATCTCAGGAACAGGAGGGTTTGCTCTACGGAAGCTCAATTTGAAAAGCAATCCGTGATCCTTACTAATAGGTTTAAATCTAGGGGGTACAGTGCCCATTGCATCAAGGCAGGATATAAGTGAGCTAGGGCAACAAAGAGGGGTGATCTATAGGTACCATCTAAAAAGAAAGTTGAAAGAGGTGATTATGAGCTTAGTTTTATTTCTACCTCCAATTGCCGCTGGAAGCAGATTCGTGACATCTTGAAGAAACACTGGCCTATACTACGCACCGACGCCACCCTGGCTGCCATGATACCTCTAGTTCCACGTGTGACACAGAGGAGAAGCAAAAATCTGAGAGACCACCTGGTGAAAAGCCATTATGTGGCAAAACAAAAAAGTTTATTTAATTCAGGTGGTCCTAGACATGGTTGCTTCCCTTGCGGTTCATGTGTTGCATGCCCCAATATACTGAGATGCGGGACCTTTAGATCATCAGATAGAAGCAGAGAATATACTATTCTTGGTTATATTTCTTGTAACACCTCACATGTGATTTATTATGCCACCTGTCCTTGCTGCCTGATATATATTGGTCTCACATCCAGGGAATTAAATATTAGAACTCGTGAGCACGTATGTGATGTCTTGGCAGCGAGGGAGGTGTCGGATTTGTCTACATTAAAAACTATACCAAGGCACTTCAAGATTTGTCACTGGTCTGACCCCAGTGGCTTGAGGTTGAGAGGGATTGATCGAATTCATGTTGGTGTCAGGGGTGGGAATGTCAAGCAAATTTTCGCCCAACGTGAATGTAGATGGATTGTTACCCTTGACACTATGTCCCCTAGGGGATTGAATGAAAAATTGAGTTTCGCACCCTTTCTCTGATTCGCCTATCTTGTTGCCATATCTATAATGGATGTGATGTCTCCACAGTCTCATGCGTGATGTATTTTTCTAACTGCAAATACTTCCCTGAAAAAATTTATGAGTCCGTGCTAATTTTGAAATACTTCTTGTTTTTAATTTTATGTTGTCTTTGTCTTTTTTAGTATCTAATTTTTATGGATGTCTGACATATTGTCTCCTTGATGAATTCATCTTGCCCACTTGGGATCCCACTCATCTTGGCCATTATTGAAATTTACGGATCTGGAGTAACATCTTTTTCTATAGGGATTCACCATTTGGACGTTTTATATTAATATGGGACACACTTTGTCTCACAATGTGAAATGTTGTTATCTTGGAGTAAGCATTTTATTCTGCCAATTTTATCGAATGCTTACTTATTTTATAATATTAATATTATAATGTATTAATATCAGTATTCACTATTAATATTGTTATTCACCACACATTGTTATATCATTCGAGTCACTTTCTTTTAGGGCTATTGTTTGCCCAATATATACCTTTGTTTATGTCCACTTCACTTTTGTTTGTCCTATTCCGGGTTTCTATTTATTTATTTTTTCAATTTTCACCTTTTTTTTCTTTCTATGTCATTATTCACATTATATTTGGTGTATTTTCCCACACTGTATTTATATATATTAGTACCAGTGATAAATGACAGGGCTCCGGGATGGGGACTTGGTTTCCGCGTTATATTACCTTTCTGGTCTCCAACAATATGGCCACTGAGAGCACGCATGCGCAGTGTGATCACCCGGCACTGTCTCTCCATCTGTCGTCTCTCGTACATGCAGTGCGCATGTTTATTGACGTCATCGGGTGTTAGGTCACCTGCATGCGCAGTGCATGTTGACGGCAGTGGGGTAGACTTTACCTTGTGTGCGGGGCCATGTGCACATGCGCCATTAACAATTGGCAAGTCGTTGCTCTATAAATGGGGCATTATAGATGGGACTACTATGCTACTTCCCCTTTGAAAAAGTGGGCACGCGAAACGCGCGTCAGGGGTTGTGGGGCGATTCTTTCCGGTCTGGACTTACGATGGGTAAGCACATTACTTAATATAGCGTGTTATGACCCCAATGGCGAGGGTCTCAGAGGTACGTGGAAGTCTGCAGAATACAAAAATCCAGCTCATAGGGCAGTGGTAACTGGGTTGACCATATATCTACTCCTAACGCCAACACTAGAAGTAGCCGGGGATCATTCCTACGTTGATTCTAGATGACACGCTCCAGCCGGAGAATCTAGCTACCCCTAGTAGAGGAAAACAAAAGACCTTTCTTGCCTCCAGAGAAGGGGACCCCAAAGCTGGATAGAAGCCCCCCACAAATAATAACGGTGAGGTAAGAGGAAATGACAAACACAGAAATGAACCAGGTTTAGCACAGAGAGGCCCGCTTACTGATAGCAGAATAAAGAAAGGTAACTTATATGGTCAACAAAAACCCTATCAAAATCCACACTGGAAATTCAAGAACCCCCGAACCGTCTAACGGTCCGGGGGGAGAACACCAGCCCCCTAGAGCTTCCAGCAAAGGTCAGGATATAGATTTGGAACAAGCTGGACAAAAATACAAAACCAAAACAAATAGCAAAAAGCAAAAAGGCAGACTTAGCTGATATAACTGGAACCAGGATCAGTAGACAAGAGCACAGCAGACTAGCTCTGATAACTACGTTGCCAGGCATTGAACTGAAGGTCTAGGGAGCTTATATAGCAACACCCCTAACTAACGACCCAGGTGCGGATAAAAGGAATGACAGAAAAACCAGAGTCAAAAAACTAGTAACCACTAGAGGGAGCAAAAAGCAAATTCACAACAATAGCGCCTTACTTTGGGGCAGTGACATAAGGATATTTACTATGTAGCGATATGCGTTTGGTGATTGATAACACAATGTGGACGTTAGTATGCACCTGAGTTCTGCTGCCTGTGTCTGCCCATGTCATACTACTGACCGGTTATATCTCCTCAGGGTACTGGCATTGTTTCCTCCTTATTTTATTTGGATCTTTTTTACTTATGTTATACTTGTTTGTTTGTAAATTTATTTAATAAAATAATTTTCTTTAATTTTTTTGGTAGTGTTTCGTTTACTCCTTCGTCTTGTATTTATTGCTGAAACTAAGACCACTCAGAGCCCAAAGTGACTGCATCTGTTTCATTAAAATTGATGGCACCATCTCGGGTTCCGACTAAATCCAGTTTTCAGGGCTTCAGATGCAAGCCCTGATGTAGAAACTATTGTGTGGCAAAAACAAATGGTGACATAGAAGCCACACTAACCTATAATTATTTCACCTTAACCCCTTTCCGACATCGGGCATAATAGTAGGCCGATGTCAGTCACCCTCCCTTTGATATGGGCTCCGCCACTGAGCCCCCATCTTTTCCGGCACATGTCAGTTGTTTTGAACAGCTGACATGTGCCTCTAACAGCCGCTAGTGGAATCATGATCCACCGGCGGCTGTTAACTAGTTAAATGCCACTATCAATCTCTAACAGCGGCATTTAACATGCGCTTCTGACAAGCGCGCTGGAAATCCGGCAATCTGTGCCCATGTCACATGACCACGGGTCGCCGATGGGTTGGCATGACAACCAGAGGTCTCCAGCAGACCTCTATGTCTGTCACTGCCCATTTGCTAAGAGTGCTGCTAGGTGGTCGATGCTCATAGCAAGTGAGCAATACTGCTACATAGAGGCGATCTGATCATCGCTTGTATGTAGTAGATCTGATCGAGTTATGGCAGCATTTAGTTTCCCATGGAGACTATTGAAGCATGGCAAAAGTAAAAAAAAAAAATGTGTTTAAAAATATACCGGTATATAAAAAAAATTAAGTTCAAGTTTCACCCGATTCAAAATAGAACAATAAAAAAACCACATATTATTACAACTTATTTGGTATTGCCACGTTCAAAATCGCCCTATCTATCAATATAAAAAAAAATTAACCCGATCGCTAAACGGTGTAATGAGAAAAAAAGTAAAAACGCCAGAATTATGCTTTTTTTAATCACCACAACATTACATTAAAATGCAATAACGGGCGATCAAAAGATCATATCTGCACCAAAATGGTATCGTTAAAAACATCAGCTTGGTGTGCAAAAAATAAGCCCTCACCCGACCAACGATCACGAAAAATGGAGACGCTCTGGGTATCGGAAATGGCACAATTTTTTTTTTTTTTAACAAACTTTGGAATTTTTTTTTCACGAGAACCGAGACTATGAACTAGTAATGACATGGAGAATCATAATGGCAGGCCAGTTTTAGCATTTAGTGAACATGGTAAAAAAAATAAAAATTTGGGATTGCACTTTTTAAGTTCAAAAGTACAACTCGTCCCCGCAAAAAAAAAAGGGCTCACATGGCCATATTGACCAAAAAATAAAAAAGTTATGGCTCTGGAAAGAAGGGGAGCAGAATTGTAAACGCAAAAACGAAAATACCTCCAGGGATAAAGGGGTTAAACTACAGATAAATAAAAACGGACAATAATAACATGAATAATTTTGTCTGCAGTCATTTATTAAGTGGTTACACAATAATAATCAATAATAATTAGTCAAAGCTTTTTAATCATTAAAATAAAAGTCCATCATTTAATAAGTAAAACAGTTCAAAATAACCATATCTTCCCAAAAAACTTGGTGATTAACCCATCACTAATAAGTACTGCGACTAGGGAGTGAGTTACAATGCTCCTATTCTTTCCACACGCTCTGAGAGAAGCCCGCTGGAAACCTTAAATTTCCGCATTTCACATTAATCAACCAATCAGCATGATGAGAAGAAAACTACAGCAGATAGCAACAGAAGAACCTAAGCATGCCATACTGTAGGACTTCGCAGACCTAATCACACCTCATGAGCAGCATACATCACAAAAAGAGGGAGTAGGCATCGTAACGACTACTCATAAATTGTAAGTAAATACATTAATAAGAACAAAAAATAGAAAACAAAGGGGGACTGAATGACGCCACAGGAACACTAGGCCAATATTCATGTCTCATCGCCCCACTCAATACCTATCCTTAGGAGTGAGACTTATTCTATTTAAGAGTACACTTGAAATGAATTTTGCAAGTCTTTACAGCTATGTTACTTAAGGTGCTACCAAGTGTAAGATCAGGTCGGAGGGCATCATCTGGTTGCCATATATCGGCAAATCACTGTTAACTTGGTATACATTTTTCAGTCTGTGACAGTCAAGTTTACAGCACCTTGTTTTCATCAATCATGTTGAGCATGTGAAACAAACTTGTCCTTGCTATATAGATTATCATATTATCATATCTTTTTAATTACATTTTGTTTTGTGTCTGCCTAATTTCATATGTATATCTGCTATGCTCCAAATTTCCTATTTACACACCTCTCAGTATTTCTTCCACATCCCACTAACCCCCGCAACACCACAGCCTTGATTTTTCCTTTAACAAAAGTCTCTTCTGATATAAATTAAAAATGAAATCGGCCTTCCTTAGGAACAGTAAAACCAATTTTGCAGCATGAACATCTACAACCTCATCATGGTTATCAAACCATTTGATACAAAGCCCGCAGGCCCGTTGTCACGGCAACAAGAGAGGAAGGCCTGTATTTTGCCGCTGACATTTTGCACTTCTATTGAAAGAGACATTTGAGTTCACAAAAAAAGTGGCTATTTTCCTAGTCAACAATAGAAACAGCCTCCTCTTCAGCATAATGATAACCCCTTGTATGCCACAATAAATCAAAGACCTGATTTCTAAGGGAACGGGGGAGAAGGCTATAGTCCTAGAGAGTTAAGCAAATATCCTGCTTTGGAGGATGTAGGCCACATCTGAATTATCCTATCTTAGTTATGGCTTCAACATTGTGAATGCTTCTGCAAAAAAGTGCACTAAAATACAGCAAGGTAGACCTTATTGTTTTGGACAATGATGTAATAGTTTTTTCAACAGCTGTTATGCAATGAGAAAATCTTACAGTAGGAAGCACCACATGTACGATACCATGGGTAAAAATACCACATGTGGGACATTTACCGTATATTTGTTTCTTTGACAAAGTACCTTATTGAGCTGAAGGCTCACTACAAGAAATCCTTCGACATCGTTACTGGGTACAGAAAATTAATAGGGAAAAAACTCTTTAACCCCTTAACTCCCAAGTCTATTTTCACCTTCATGCCAGGTCAATTTTTTTCAATTCTGACCAGCGTCACTTTAGGAGGTATTAATTCTGAAATGCTTCAACATATCCCAGTGATTCTGAAATTGTTTTTCATGACATGTTATGAAAACATCAACAATTTTACAGAAAATCTGAAATGTTTACAATTGTCAGACTATGAATTTTTTATGCCTTTAAATAAGATAGTTGCACCACACAAAAATAGTTAATAAATAACATTGAGCATGTGTCTACTTTACATCAGTGTAATTTCTGAAACATAGTTTTTTTTGTTAGGAAGTTAGATTGGTTAAAAGTTTATCAGCAATTTCTCATTTTTCCAGCAAGGCTTACAAAGCCAATTTTTTTAGAGACCAAGTCACATTGGTGAGGCCATACTGGGCCGCAGGCCTTTTGAAGGGAGGACGTCATGACAGGGTTGAGTGAACCTATAGGGAGTAGAACAGGGATAGGTGGTAGGATGGGTAAGGGTTAAGGGATTTGAATTGTGGATTCAGGATAGGGCAAAAAGGGAGATAGGAAGGGAAAGAGGTGGAGCTAAAGGGGATAGTACAAGAAGCACCAGACATCTTAGTGGGGCAACCGTTTTAGGTGCCCCATCACATAGAAAAAAGCTACAGGGTACCTGTAGGATGGAAGTTGAGGTGATTTTACAGCAATTGAGGGCCGCTGTTGGTTCCAGAGGCGCGGGATGGCTGCAGGCATCAATTCAAGGCCTGCTGTCTGATGGGGGGGCTGGCCAACCTCAGGCCCAAGGTGAAGGGAGAAGGCCTCGGAGGTCTAGGCCTCCGGGGCTCCTCAGTCCAGGCCCGCCCATGGCCCGGGGCCATGTGAGGAGCCCCTCCGGGGACTCTCTGGCTGAGGTCGCGTGCTGCAGGCCTAGGGCACATGGACAGGGAGCCGGGAGGAATCCAGCGTCTTGGCGGGGCCTGCAGCAGGGGGAAGTGTCGGCCTCCTCCTCATCTACCATGACGGGACAGGATGGGGAGCCGAGGTCAGGTGCGGCTGCCGCCCAGCCAGGAACAGGCGCGGCTCAGTGACGTACGGAGGAACGTACGAGGGCCTGCACGCCGGGTGCTTTCCCCCGCTAGACAAGGCGGTAAATCCGCTAATTCAATGGCGGCATCGCAAGCTAAGGATCCGTGTACTGGAACGGCGGGGGCTCCTTCCCTTCGGGCCGGCACCTGGCGAGTATCAGGCATCAGACCGGAGTCGGGGGCAGGGGCCCTGGAGCGCAGAGCGTCTGGTGAGTGGCGGCACACTAGCCCTTCCCTCTCACTAGCTGCTGCTGCTGAATATAATAACGGTCGGCCTGGGGCTGTTAACTTAGAAGCAGATGGGGGAATAGGCACTGGGAGAGGGACATATGGAGCCCCCTCAGCCTTTGATAGAGGAGACTCTTTAGCAGGACTGGGGGGAGGGACATTCACCCTTGAGAGCTGGGTCATCATCCGCACAAACTGAAGTTCAAGGCAGACTTATGGCTACTGGGGTCAGTCCAGGCCGCCTGCACCAAGCATCCAGAGCTACGAGTCAACAGGATATTGGAGGTCCGCGCTCAGATTGGATGCTACTGGATTCGGGATTGGCGGGTGCTGTGTTCCCAGCAGCCGCCAATCCCGAATCCAGTAGCATCCAATCTGGTGAGAGAGAACCTATGTCTTTTTTTCTACCGTCACTAGCTTCAAATGTCAATATGAGGGGGGGGGACCTGTCTGTAGGGGGTTAGTGTCGGCGCAGGTGTTATGTTGCAGGGGCTAAAAGAGTTGGTTGGACTATGGAAATTAGGGACTGGTCAGGGCACTCCATCGCCATTATCGGCTTGGATAGGTAATGGAGGGGAAAGGAGGTTGATGAATACAGAGGGAGTATTAGGATCACTTCGGGCAGGACAGAGCACTGCAACAGAGGTTTCAATGTGTGTTGTGGAAGTAACGGCGAATAGCAGCAAGGTCGAACAGGTCAGGGATCTTCGGCAATAGTGGGGAAAAGGAAAAAGATGAATCAGTGCGTTTGGACGAAGCAGCTAAGGGTGAGGTTTACGTCTGCTTTGAGGGGCCTTTGGGGGCACATTTGAAACAAGAGGTAAGGGAGAGAATATGGAAAGGAGATTATGTAGAGATATTTTCGTTACTCCCGATGGAACGCTTTAATTTGGATAGGGCGAGAAGAGAAGAGTCTAAGAAGGCACACGAGGAGAAGAGGAGGTTTAGCCTGATTCCCCGCACGTTCGCGAATTGGTTGCAAGCATTTGCTTTATTGGCCAGTGTGATTGGTGAGAAATCACCAGAAAACTGTTCCCCCCTGTTTTGTTATATGGATATAATTGGGGAGGCATATAGAGTGTACGGGGGGTAGGGATAGCTTAGATACGACGAACAATTCCGTCAGAGGAAAGCAGTTTGACCAAGCATCCGTTGGGATCATAAAGACATAGCTCTATGGATGAGAGTAACGGCTTCAGGCAGAGTAGGGCAAGGATCTCAGTCTTTTCCTCGGGGGCACCAGGGGTCCGGGACAGTCAGGGCACTCGGTGGCAGTACAAAAAGGACTGTGCTTCGCTTATAACGAAGGTGCGTGCAGGTTCGGTGCTAAATGTAAATTTAAACATGAATGTTCCTCCTGCGGAGGTAATCATGGGGCATCGAAATGTTTTAAGGGAGGAAGGCAGAAAGGGTCAGAGGGCTTTGATAAAAGGGGTGACACCAGTTCGTCTGGCAGAGATGGAGCAGTTTCTAAATAGGTATCCAGACAAGGAAGCGGCAACGACATTACGGGATGGTTTTCAGGACGGGTTCAAGATTCCTTTTGTTGATGTTAAGGTGAGGTTATCAACCAGGAATTTAAAGTCAGCTAGAGAATTGCAGAAGTGGTCACAGAAAAATTGCATAAAGAAGTGGTCTTAGGTAGAATGGCTGGACCGTTTGACTCAGCTCCCATGGTCGATGAGGGTTTCGCCATTGGGGGTTGTGCCAAAAAAGGAGCCGAATAAATACCGGTTGATTCATCACCTTTCATTTCCAAGGGGTTTATCAGTGAATGATGGGATTGACCCACGGTTGTGTTCCGTTTTGTATACGTCTTTTGATACGGCAATGAATTGGGTTAGAGAATGTGGGCAGTGGGCCTGGTTGGCAAAAACGGACATAGAAGCAGCTTTTCGTTTGCTACCGGTTCACCTGGATAGCATGCATCTGTTAGGGTAAGTGGTTGGTGGCTCATTGGCCACAACTTTGGGAAGACAAAGGATTGGTGGCCAATCAAATATTATGCGGGGTGTTCCCCATTGTCGTGGCGCTATCATTGTGGGGAGGGAGCGATCGGAATAGAAAGATCTGTTTTGGTTGCGGATTATTGTGGGTGGTGGTTGCCATAAATTCACTATCATCTTCTGATCTGGCTTTGCTGAGAGTTCTGCAGCATCTGGTATGGGCAGGTTTGAATTTTAACTTATGGATCACGGTGGAATTCAGGCCTGAGAAACATTACCCTATTCTTGAAGCTCTTTCTTGTTCACAGTGGGATCGTGTCTGGAAGTTGGCACCTCAAACGGAACCGGCAGGGCTGGCGTGTCCAGTGGAATTATGGAATCTTCCGTTGGGGCAGTAAGAGATCTCTTATCCAGTTCCTTGGCGACGGGAACATGGTCACAATATGTTAAGACCTGGGTTATATGGGAAGATTGGAAGACAAAACTGGGGGGGTTTAAAGGATGAGATCAATTTGTTATTATTGATAGGACATAATTGGGAAGCAGGATGGTCGGTTCCAAAAATCAATAATTTTTTATCGGGTTTAGCCTTCGGTTTTAAGTTTAGGGGTCTTGCGGGATTTAAAAAAGTCCTTTTTGGTTCTTCAGGTGGTAAAAGGGTAGCGAAAAGGCTGGAAGGTGACAGATCGGAGACGTCCTGTGTCATATGAGGTTCTATTAATTTTGGGCGAGCAGTTAGAGGATGTTTGTTCAGATCGAGAGGAGGTAACTCTGTTTAAATTGGCTTTTTTGCTAGCATTTTTTGGTGCTTTTCGTTTGGGGGAGTTGGTCAGCTCTTCCAGATATCAAAAAGGAGGTTTAATTAGACAAGATGTGGATATGTACGGGGATAGGCTGATAATATTTCTGCGGTGTTCTAAAAGGATGTTGAGGGAAGCGGTTGTAGAGAGGTTCTATTTGAGGTAAGCGGTTCCCTGTTATGTCCTGTGACGTGTTTGAGAGAGTTTTTGAAGGGTTCAGGTCCTGGGAATGGTCCGTTGTTAATGCATAAGGATGGCTCATTCTTATCACGCTTTCAATTTTTGACGGTATTTAAGCGATGTTTGGTGAATGGTAGCAATTCAGCAAAAATTTTTAGTGGGCACTGGGCACTCATTTCGTATTGGGGCAGCTACAGAAGCAGCCAGTAGGGGGTTGGGGGACGAAATGGTGCAAAGAATTGATCATTGGGAGTCAGTTAGATTTCATTCATATGTTCGCCTGGCTTTGTTATAAAGAAATTTTAGTTATGCCGGCTGTGGTTTAAAGTTATGTGGTGATGGTGTTTTTTGTCTGTTTTCAGAGTCAGGACAATTACTCAGGTGGATCATGGGTCATTCCTTTGTCTTTTGGGCAGCAATGAGGGCAGATGTTCGACCGGATGGGAGACATCTAGGAGTGCCGAGAACATTGACAATATTGAGGTGGATCGGTAAACGGGGGATGATGTGGAAGCAGTTGTTGCCCGAGTTTCACAGATTTGTTCGTTTGGATCGAGTGCCTGACCTCTTGGCCATACATTTGGGGGGAAATGACCTGGGTAAACGTCCATGCAGGGATTTAATTAAAGACATTAAATTTGACATGTTGAGGCCGTGGTCCATGTTCCCAAGGGTGTTAGTGGTGTGGTCTGACATCATTCCCAGAAAAGTCTGTTATGGGGCGAGGTCGGTGCAAGGTTTGAACAAGGCCAGGATTAAATTAAATAGAGCTGTCTCACGCTTCATGGTAAGGAATTGTAGTGCGGCATAGGGATTTGGAATCGGGAGAAGGGGAGTATTGGAGGAAGGATGGGATTCATCTGAACGCAATTGGCTTGGATATGTGGTGTTTGGCAATACAGGAGGGCATTGAGAAGGGTTTGTTGGTATGGCGTGACATGAATGTTTGAGGGGTCAGAACATTTATGTTGGTGGCGTGGGGGGGGAGGTCCTCGAGGTTGGTGGTGCTAGTAAATGGCGGCTCGGAGGGGGGGATCGCAAAGGTCCTGGACTCCCCCTTGGGTGGATTAAAATGGAATGGAACGGAAGGATCACACAGAGGAGATAACTGGGATCCGTGGGTAATTTTTGGCGGATAGTGGCCGGATGAGACTCTTTGGGTCTCTGAGCTGGTGCCTAGCGGCTAGAGGCAAGACTCGACCTGAGGGGCCAAGTTTATGGTCATTGACCTGAGTTTGTTACAGTTTGGGGCTTCGAGGACCGCCCTCCCCGTGATTAATGTGATAATAATAAACTTATGTTAAATGTTAATAAAAGGCTGCTGTGGTAATTTATCCAAATAGAAGTATGGCGAGTCATTTTTTCGGGAATGGGTTTCTGGTTTTTAGCAGGTTGATCGGGTTGCAAAAGTGGGTTAAAGGGTGAAACTCACAGGTATAACGAATACCCAATTGTCATGAAGTTACTTTGAAGGGCCTATGCAGCAGAAAATACCTCAAAGTGACAATTTTAAAAATTCACCCCTCAAAATTTTCAAACCACATTCAAAAAGTTTATTAACCCTTGGAGGTGCATCAGAGGAATTAAAGCAATATAAAAAGGAAAAAAAATGTAAATTTTTATTCTTCCCACAAAACTGTTGCTTAGGCCTTAAACTATTCATTCTCACAAGGGTAACATTGACCAAATAATTTGTTGTGAAATTTATCCTGAGTACAATTATACCATATATATGCGGAAAAAATACTGTTTGGGCACATGGCAGGGCTTGGAAGGGAAGGAGTGCTATTTGAATTTTGGAATGCTGTTTTGCTAAAATAGATTGCGGATGCCATGTCAAATTTGAGAGTGACCCTGATATACCAAAAACAGCAGAAAAACCCTCAAGTAACCCCATTTTGGAAACTACACTTCTCGAGGATTTCATCTAGATGGTTGACAGTTGTATGACATTGGGCGGAGTAAATGAAAAATTACTATTTTTTTCCACTAAAATGTTGCTTTTGCCCCAAGTTTTTTATTTTTAAAAGAGAGAAAAGGAGAAAACTAGCAGTACAATTTGTTATGCAATTTCTCCTGAGTACACCAGTACCCCGTATGTGTCTAAAACTACTTTTCAAGGACATTGCAAATATCAGAAGGGAGATTTTGCTGAAAGGGTTTGAGGCTGCCATGTCACATTGGAAAGGCTTCCGAAATGCCAGAACAGCAGGAACACCCATAAGTTACCCCCCTTTGCAAACTACACCCTTCAATGAATTCATCTAGGGTTGCAGTCAGCATGTTGATACCACATGTGCTTCAGAGAATGTTTTTACCATTAGGTGATGAAGAATGAATACCGGTTTTTACGTACCGGTAATAGGATTTTACAGAGTCCACGACAGCACCCACAACGAGAGAGGGGATCCGCCCACCTTCCGGACAGGAACCTACAGGTTAAAAAGGGGCGGTCCCCCTCGCCCTCCAGTTTGTGTTCCAGAGTACAAGGGATACCGCCAATGAATCAGTACATGACAATATTATCTTAAACACTACTAAATCCCACCACCTCTATAGAGTGATCTCTAAGGCACACCTTCCAACAGAGTGCAGGAATAAGTAACTAAATACGGGGGGGAATGTATGGGTGCTGTCGTGGACTCTGTAAAATCCTATTACCGGTACGTAAAAACCGGTTTTCCTATCGCCACGACAGCACCCACAACGAGAGACTTTCAAAGACTATTAACTGGGAGGGACCACAGCACTAAGTACTGAACGGCCAAACTGTAAGCTGGAATTAGCAGATAGATCAAGGCGATAGTGTTTATAAAAGGTGGAAGGTGATGACCAAGTTGCCGCCTTACATATCATTTCAATGGGAACATCTGCCTTCTCCGCCCAGGATGAAGCCATGGCCCGAGTGGAGTGCGCCCTGATGCCTTCTGGTGGTGTTACTCCCCTGGCAGAGTAGACAAGACATATCGCTTCTCTAATCCATCTGGCGATAGAGTTTTTCGTGACACCAGAACCCTTTTTCCGATTCTGGAAAGAAATAAACAGAGCCCTACTCTGTCTCCAGCTTTGTGTCCTATCCAGGTATTCTAATATTGCCCTCTTAACATCTAGGGTATGATATTTTTTCTCCTCTTCTGAACCTGGATTTTCATAGAAAGATGGTAAATAAATCTCCTGACTTCTATGAAATTTAGTTGCTACTTTTGGCAAGTATGCAGGATCAGGTTTTAAGACAATCTTATCCTGGAGAATTATTAGGTAAGGAGGATCTACTGATAATGCATGTATATCACTGACCCTCCTGGCAGACGTTAATGCTAAAAGTAGGGCTGTTTTTAAGGTTAAATTTTTTATCGAAATAGAGTCTAAAGGCTCAAAGGGAGGTTCGGTCAACGCCTCAAGCACCAAATTTAGATCCCAAGGGGGTATTCTTTACAATATGGATTGGGTTAGAACGCTGACAAGCCTTAATAAACCTAGCAACCCATCTATTACCAGCTATATCACTATTATATAGAGCTCCCAAGGCTGAAACATGAACTCTTAGAGTGTTGACTGCTAAACCCAATTCCCAGCCTTTTTGAAGAAATTCTAAAATAGCTGAAATTGGAGCATTATCTCCTAATGGTTGCTGATAAAACATAAGGAACTTCTTCCAAATTTTTGTATAGATCTTTGTAGTAACCTCCTTCCTACTTTTCAATAAGGTAGCTATTAAAGCGCTAGAGAACCCCCTCTCCTTCAGAAGCTCCCTCTCAAGTTCCAAGCCGTTAAGTGAAGAGTCTGCAAATTTGGATGACGAAATGGACCCTGAGAAAGGAGTTCCGGAACCACTGGCAACACCCAGGGATCGGTCACAGGCATTGTCCTGAGGAGAGAAAACCAAGGCCTCCTGGGCCAGAAGGGAGCAATTAAAATCACTCTGGCTCTTTCCTCTCGGATCTTCCTGAGAACTATCGGAATTAGACACATAGGGGGAAAGGCATATGCTAGCTGGAAGTCCCAACGGACGCGAAGGGAATCCACTATGAATGGTTGGTCTGCTATGTGTAAGGATGCGAACCTCCTGACCTTCCTATTCTCCCTGGTAGCAAATAGATCTATTATCGGCAACCCCCACAGATTGACTATTTGATCGAATATGTGTTGGTTTAGGGACCATTCTCCCTGACGCAGGGTATGGCGACTGAGGTAGTCCGCCTGTATATTGAGCTCCCCTTTTATATGAA
Source organism: Ranitomeya variabilis (assembly GCF_051348905.1). Lineage (NCBI taxonomy): Eukaryota > Metazoa > Chordata > Amphibia > Anura > Dendrobatidae > Ranitomeya > Ranitomeya variabilis. The sequence continues at coordinate 486,577,790 of NC_135235.1, forward strand.
CCGCCGACAGGGATTGTAAGTGATTCTCGGCCAGAGACAATATCTGTGCTGTAGTGATCATTAGGGATCGTGATCTTGTCCCCCCCTGATGATTGATGTAGGCCACCACAGTCATATTGTCTGTTTGTATTTGTACATGCGAATTCCTCAGGGATGGTAGGAAGCAAAGAAGGGCTTGATTGACTGCAGCAAGCTCTCTTAGATTTGAGGAATTCTGGGACTCTTGAGTCGACCATTGTCCCTGGGTTAGACCGTCTCCCATATGGGCTCCCCAACCGAATGGACTGGCATCTGTTGTAACTATGTTGTCCGGAGTGATGGCCCAGAGAACTCCTTTTGATAAATGTGCCAGATTGAGCCACCATCTCAGATCGTGAAGAGTGGCGGTTGATAGACTGAACCTCCTGCTCAGAGCACCGTGAAGATCTCTTTCTGCTTGAAGAACTTCGTATTGAAGCATTCGGGTATGAGCCTGAGCGCATCTCACCACCGATATACATGCAGTCAGAGATCCTAGCAGAGACATTGCGTCTCTTAAACTTAAGCTTGGAGCTTCCCTTACGGCCGTGATCCTTTGAATGATCTTCTGCTTCTTTTCTTCTGGTAGGAAGGATAACTGATTTTCCGAGTCTAGAAGAACTCCTAGGAACATTTGACGTCTTGTGGGTTCCAGTTTTGACTTTTCCCAGTTGACTATCCATCCGAGTTCCTGTAGGGATGATATTATGGCATTTACCCTAGACGTACACTGAGCAATTGAATTTCCAACTATTAAAAAATCGTCTAGATAGGGCACTACAAGGGTTTCCTTTTCCCTGATATGGGCCATTACTTCCGAAACAACCTTTGTAAAAACTCTAGGAGCCATGGACAGGCCAAAGGGCATTGCTAAAAATTGGAAATGTTTAATCTGATGGTTTACCCATACTGCCATCCTGAGGAATTGCTGGTGATTTCTGTGAACTGGAAGATGGTAATACGCATCTTTTAGATCCAAAACCGACATGTAGCACCTAGGAAACAAAAGCTTAGTTGTTGATTTAATGGATTCCATCTTAAAAGCGTGGTACTGAAGATATTCATTCAATTTACGCAAATTTATGATGGTCCTAAAGGACCCATCAGGTTTAGAGATTAAAAATAGGGGAGAATAAAAACCCGTCTTCTCCTGATGTTTTGGTACTTCTTCAATAACTCGCTTTCTAAGCAATTGTTGAATCTCTAATTCTAAGGCCTGTTGTTGGGCCGGAGTGTCCAGTGATGTTATAACAAAATGATTTGGGGGAGTTCTCAAAAATTCTAATTTTAATCCTGACTCGACTACCCCCATTATCCAGGCACTAGAAGTTATCCTTTTCCATTCTGCTGAGAAGAATCTTAGTCTTCCTCCTACTGGTAGATCTATTCTATCTGTAATTACGTCTACGTCTTGAGAAAGATGAAGGGTTTTTATAGTATCCACCTTTCTTCTTTTGATCCGACGTCTCCCAGTCACGATTATATCCCTGCTGGTCTGACTGGAATTTTTTGAAGGGTATGCGTCTCCGGAAGGCATTCCTAAAAGTGGGATTAAATATTTTAGGAAATCCCTTCTTTCTGTCTTCTGCCTTTGCAAGGATGTCATCCAGCACTGGGCCGAATAGGTACTCACCCCTACACGGAATGGAGCACAATTTGGCTTTTGCCTGAGCATCACCCTTCCAGGTCTTTAGCCAGAGCGCCCGTCGGGCTGCATTCGAGAGACCCGCCGATCTTGCAGCCAATTTCAGGGAATCAATCGAGGCATCCGCTAGATAAGCTGCTCCTTCTCTGACCTGAGACAGGGAGTTTAACAATTTATCTCTGGGTACTTTAGCTTTAAGCTGTTCTTCCAGCTGAGTTACCCAGACCATAACTGATCTCGCCATACAGGTGCCTGCGATTGCCGGCTTAAAGGCTCCAGATGATGCTTCCCACGTTTTCTTAAGAAGCATGTCAGCCTTCCTGTCTGAAGGATCTTTAAGGAGTCCCACATCCTCTAATGGTAGCGAGGCTGTTTTCGAGGTAGAGGCCACTGCCGCATCTACTTTTGGGATCTTCATCCACTGGGATAAGGTGTCATCCTCAAAGGGGTACCTTCTTTTTGCGGCCGAAGGTAAGAACCCTTTATCCAGCTTGTCCCACTCCCGTCTAACCAGATCTTTAACGGTATCAACCACTGGGAAAGCTTTGCGACTTTTCTGGCTCAGCCCTGCGAACATGATCTCTTGGGTTGTTTTCGGCTCTTTACTCTCTGCCATACCCCTAGTTGAACGGACAGCCTTAATTAAAGTCTCCATATTTTCGGTGGAAAAGCAAGGCCTTCCCTCCTCATCTGAGGAGGATGGTGATGAGCTCTCCGAGCACTCGCCCTCTTGCAACGAAGGGCTGGAATCGGATACCATTTCCACACTATTCTTCTCATGCCGTCTAGATTTAAGGGACGATTTAATCTCTTCCCTAATTACTTCCCTCAAATCCGATACACGGAGGGGGGCTTCTTCTTCTAACGTACGGCATATACACGACTGACATAACTTCTTTAAGTAGGTGTCAGGTAGTGGCTCTGTGCATAACGTGCACTGCTTATGCTTAGTCTTTGAGACCTTCTTTCCCTATAACAAAGCATAGTATAGAAGACAGATGTATCAGCCAATGGCTCAGATATTAACTCACCATTGCTGATGAACTTAGAGTACCGGTTTCTGAGGGGGTGAGGTGTGACGTGACGTGCCCAGGTCCTGCTGCCCGCGTGCCTCTCCACAACGAGATCTGCTGCTGCTCCTTTCTCCAAACTGTCGGTGTTCGGCGTCTCCTGTGGAAGACATGTTGCCGCACACCACTCACCAAGCGCTGCCTGCCTTTCAAAGGTCCCGCGCTCCTCCTCCCGGCCTCCTCCGGAAGTCGTTAGATCACTTCCGGATCATAAGCGCCGGCCTGCTCCTGCAGCGTCGCGCGCGTGGACGACCCGGGGCGGCGCACCTTCCCCCGGGAACGCCACCTCGACCGCTTGGTCATGCCGCCAGACGAGGGGGGAAGCTGGACACAGGACTTCCCCCGACGCTGCTTCCGGGCCCCCGACTCTGCCGTTCTCACCTGGACACCGCACAGAGGCTTGGCGGACCCGGGTAAGCGATCAAAACCTGTAGGCTCCCGCCGTCCGGACAGGAACCCAAACTGGAGGGCGAGGGGGACCGCCCCTTTTTAACCTGTAGGTTCCTGTCCGGAAGGTGGGCGGATCCCCTCTCTCGTTGTGGGTGCTGTCGTGGCGATATGAAAAATTACATTTTTTTCAACTAAAATTAGCCTCAAATTTGTAATTTTTATAAGGGCTAATAGGATAAATTGCAACAATAAACTGTGAGGTCCATTTTTTCCTGAGTGCTCCAATCAGGGCTGGGACAAGGTATTTTGGTGCCCTAGGCAAATGAAGCAAATGGCACTCTGCTCCCCCCAAGCAAAGGAATGGGTCAGAGACTAAGGTAACAGGACAGCTCACGTATCCCAACTCCATGGGTAACATAACAAGCTTCAACGACCACATCCACTACAATAATTACCTTCTTCAATTTCAAAGTTGCCTACCATTTCCATGATATGAGGGTCACATGGTAATATCTATCCCCGATGTCCTATATTTTACATGTCAAACCAAGGACAGTCATGGAAGCTAATATAGCTTAACTATAATTAGTTTCCATTAGGGTGTCTTTCAAATGCTGGACACCTTAATTAAACCAAACAGACCCCATTATAGATACAGTGGTATGTAAAAGATTGGGCACCCATGGTCAAAATTACTGTTATTTTTAACAATTAAGCAAGTTGAAGATGACATGATCTCTAAAAGACTTGTAGTTAAAACATAACAAATTTCCTTTGGCAAAAAAAAAAAATATCGTAATTTTTTACATTTTAAAAATTACAAAAAGGAAAATGTTCCATGTAAAAGTTTGGGCACCCTACATGGTTAGTACCTAGTATCACCCCCTTTTGAAAGTATCACAGCTTGTAAGCACTTTTTTTAGCCAGTCAAGATTCTTTCAATTCTTGTTTGAGGAATTTTTATCCATTCTTCCTTGGAAAATTATCCCAGTTCTGTGAGATTCCTGGGTTGTCTTGCATGCACTGCTATTTTGAGGTCTAGCCACAAATTTACAATGATCTTCAGATCAGTGGACTGTGAAGGCCACTGTATAGCCATAAGCTTGCCCCTTTTGAGTTACTCTATTGTGGATTTTGACATGTATTTAGGATTATTATCCATTTGTAGAAGCTATCCTCTTTTCAACTTCAGCTTTTTTACAGATGGCGTTATGTTTGTATCAAGAATTTATTGAAATTTCATTGAATCCATTTTTCCCTCTACCCATGAAATGTTCCCCTTGCCATTGGCTGTAACACAAACCCAAACCATGATTGATCCACCTCCATGCTTAATGGTTGGTGAGATGTTCTTTTCCTGAAATGCTGAGCCATTTCCCCTCCACACAGAGTTCTATTTTAACCTCATTGTTCCACAGGACTTGTTTCCAAAATGTAGCAGACTTTTTTAGATGTTCTTTTGCATACTGTAGTGCAGCAGGGTTGGTGCAGTGTGAGACAGGCAGTGACCTAGGAAAGTTCAAAACAAAGTCTCTTTTAATGGTCAGTGTACTCACAAACAGGAAAGCAAATAGTATGCTCCGGATCGCAGCTGGGAAACAATACAGTCCGTGTTGGAGATTTATTGCCATGGGCGACTGCTACGCCGTGTATGCTGAGGGGGGGGGGGGGATGCAAGGGGTGCCAGGACTTTTGGATCCACTTGGCTCTGTGTTGCTTCACACAGGCAGAAGCTTTGGCAGAGCCTCCTGCTCTGCAGGTTTGCAAAACAAGACTGACACACCCAACCATTTGATGCAGGGTTTGTACAAGGAACCTGTGGCCTTACGCCACTTGTAAGACCTGGCTGGGATGAAATGACTGCCCCACTACCATCCTATAGTCCGTTTCAAAAATAAAATCCCATGGTGGGTTTTCTTAAATCTGCCTTGGGAAAATAGCTTGCCCAAGACCAACACTTAGTTTTATTTTACATTGCAAACACAGCTATGCCTGTGACTGCAATGCACTCTCGTGGCCGCAATATGCTTCTGTGCGTATCCTGGAGAACACATAGTAACCCTCGCATTTAACACCAGTCACTTTCTCACAATACTTATGAAGCTGAATTTGATGGTGAGGATGCAGTAATTTTTCTGAGGACTCTTCCATGAAGGCCATATTTGTGCATGTGTTTCTGTACAGAAGAACAATGTACCACAACTCCAGAGTCTGCTAAAACTTTCTGAAGTTCTTTTGCAACCAAGGGGGGGGGGGGGGTGTTGTGACTTGCCTCTCTAACAATCCTACAATCAGCTCACACTGAAATTTTGCTTGGTCTTCCAGACCTTATCTTGATCTCCACTGTTCCTGTTAACTGCCATTTTCTCATTACATTCCAAACTGAGGAAGGGCAACTTAAAACCGCTTTAATATCTTCTTAGAACCTTCTCCTGCTTTGTGGGTATCCACTGTTCTCATTTTTAGTGGGCTAGGCAGTTGCTTAGAAGAACCCATGACAGCTTTATTTGGCACAAGGTTAGAGGAGGCTGGGTTTTTATAAAGCTGGAAAATTTGAAACACTTGACCTTTCCTAACTATGATAGTGAACAAGCCATAACCCTAACAGGCTAATTAGTGACTTAAACTTTGGTGAAAGTTATCAGAGCTCACAAATCTCCAAATGTGCACAGATTTTTGTATCGGCCCATTTTCCGTTTTGCAATTTCCGTTTTCCAGAACCACCATAAGTAGTGTTGAGTGATACCTTACGATATTCGAAAGTATCGGTATCGGATTGGATCGGCCGATACCGGCAAAATATCGGATCTTGCCGATACCGATACCCGATACCAATACAAGTCAATGGGACACAAATATCGGAAGGTATCCTGGATGGTTCCCAGGGTCTGAAGGAGAGGAAACTCTCCTTCAGGCCCTGGGATCCATATTCATGTAAAAAATAAAGAATAAAAATAAAAAATATGGATATTTTGGGGCAGAGCACAGGGGCCCCAGGCCCCAGGCAGCATATGGGGCCCCAGGCAGAGCACAGTGGTCCCAGGTAGAGCACAGGGGCCCCAGGCAGCCTATGGGGCCCCAGGCAGAGCACAGGGGCCCCAGGCAGAGCACAGGGGCCCCAGGCAGCATATGGGGCCCCAGGCAGAGCACAGGGGCCCCAGGCAGCATATGGGGCCCCAGGCAGAGCACAGTGGCCCCAGGCAGAGCACAGGGGCCCCAGGCAGAGCACAGGGGCCCCAGGCAGAGCACAGGGGCCCCAGGCAGCATATGGGGCCCCAGGCAGAGCACAGGGGCCCCAGGCAGCATATGGGGCCCCAGGCAGAGCACAGCGATATTTTGGACCACTGTGCGGTGTTTCAGACCCCCTGTGTGATGTCTGGGGCCCTGTTCTTAAGTATATTAAAGATTAAAGTAACGTATATTAAAGTATATTATAGATCAAATTTGACATGTTTATGAGCACCATTGAGTGATATACTCAAGAATGACATAATTTTTCAACATTTTATGGTTTCAAACTGTAAACACTCAGAGTTTTTTTACTTCAACCAGAAAACCTTAACGGTTCATAAAAAACTTGACTGTTCAGGATATGATAAAAGTCATAGTATTCTGAATCTTTAACTTATAAAGATATCTTTACATGGGGTGATTATTGGTTCCAGAGAGGCTTTCGGCCGATAATCATACACATGGCTGGTGACAGGACAATACAATATAAACGTTCAAAGGTAAACACTGATAACATTAAAATCTAATATATAATTGCCTAGAATACTACTTCCGGCAATTTGTGCCAACTTCCGTGGCTTTGTCCGGAGATAATGTCCGGAGATAAGTGACGTCACCAGCGTCCTACACCCGCTCAGGGTGGACAAAGATATATTATGCCTTCGTGGTGCGCGGCACTTTTCTGATTGGTTGCCGCCTGCCGCGAGCGACCAATCAGAAATGTGCCGTACTGTCAAGAATTGTCAAGAGCTGGTGAGTGCAGCCATTTTTTGTTCTTTCTTACTATTATTTATTAATTGTATTATTCTTACATTTGAATAAATAAAGTATATATGGATTCTAGACTCCCGATTCTTTAGAATCGGGCTGCCATCTAGTCATAAATAAATAAATAATAATAATAATTTTACTCCACTACTACTCTAAATTTTTTGCATCACTAAAAAGCATGTCCTCCTGTTTCTCTTTGAACATGCAGTGTGAGAGGCCACAATCAAGAAATAATGGTGTAAATAGCTCTTTGGAGTGTCCTAGTGTGGGATCACTAGTCTCCTGGAACTCAACATGGTGGGAGGAAGGAGTGTCAGGATGAGGATTAAGTGATCCAGACTCTTGGCTGGTGAGACTGGGTGGTGCTGACAAGCATGCTGGATGCTAATCAATTGACCACCTGCTCCCATTGGTGTGACTTTAGAAGTGGCCTCCCTGCAAAGTGTATATAAGAACATTGGCGTGCACTTGGTCGTGTTTCGAGATGCTACCAGCACCTCGTCCCTGCATAGTAGGACAGGAAACTGTGTTTTCGATGGGTGTGTTGCTTTTGCTCCAACAACAGGTACAGTTGCACCTATCTCACATCCTCACATCTGAGTGCACCATCATCAGCACTTACACTTCTTCATCCATTACCACACGCCTTATGCATTTTCTAATTGCTAGGTTTCTGGAAACCAAGTTTCATTAATTTAAACTACATTTTTTGCAAAAAAAAAAGTGGTCATCTGCAGCAGACCAAGTGTTATTTTTAACTTTCACACTAGTGATGGGCCAGCACTAAATTGCTTGGATGCTTGTTGCTCGGGTGCTTGACCCGAGCAGTGATCCCAATGTAAGTCTATGGGAAACTCGAGCATTTTGCCGGCGCCCCCCCGGTGGTCTGCAGAGGGACTAGAAATTGTGGAAATCGATGGGAACAGTGCTCAAATGACATGGGAACAGCATGGGGAAGACTCCTGGTAACATTTCTGACACCCAGGTCACTGCTGTAAACAATTTTGTCAGAGTCTTACTCCACTTTTACAGACTCACTATAAAACATACAAAAATGAAACCAAAATGGATTTTCCTGGGAAATATGTTAAGGGACATCCTTTCCAGGGTAATGACTTATATATAGCGCACAATAAATGACCAAAAACAAAAATGCTCCTCCACACCTTGGGCTATGTTCACACATAGCGTTTTTGATGCGTTTTTGAATTTTAGCATTTCTTTCAACCAAGACAAATGCATTCACTGGGAAATATCATTTTACCATTTTACAGCCTTATCTGGCCATGTGGTGTGTGACACATCATCAGACACATTGTGTTTAATTTATGAAGGAGGGACTCTGAAAGTCACAAAGCCTATTTTTATAGGGCCTTCAGGCAGCCTTTACTATTCTTAAAGGGCCAGCAGTCAGCCCTCACTATTCTTAGAGAGCCATCAGCCGGCTATGCTTTGTTGTACCCATTATTAAACAGTGGGTCTCCTATACTGTTATTGCCTATGCGGTGAGTGGCAGGGCTGCCCAAAATTTGGACACACCCCAATACCCCTTTGAAAAGACATTCAGGAGGGCCACCTGAAAACAATGCTCCTATTATTAGGAAGTGGGTCTCCCATAGTGTTTGCCTATGCAGTGAATACAAGGGCTGCCAAAAATTTGGAGGCACTCCAATGCGCCTTTGAAGAGACGTAAAGGAGGGCCTCATGAAAATGTTCCCATTATTAGGAAGTGGGTCTCCCATAGTGTTTGCCTATGCAGTGAATGCAAGGGCTGCCAAAAATTTGGACACACCCCAATACCCCTTTGACGAGACGTACAGGAGGGCCTCCTGAAAACAATGTTCCCATTATTAGGAAGTGGGTCTCCCATAGTGTTTGCCTATGCAGTGAATGCAAGGGCTGCCAAAAATTTGGAGGCACTCCAATACCCCTTGGAAGAGATGTGGAGGAGGGCCTCATAAAAATGTTCCCATTAGAAATGAGCGGGTCTCCTATACTTGTAATCAGAGGTGTAGCTAGGGTTTTGGTTCGGGGGGGGCGAAGCTTCTGAGTGGGCCCCTACCCAGGTAACCTTGATTACTACTCGGTAACGCTCCCTGATAGTGGAGGAGAACCTCAGCAGATGACTATGCTGTTACTGAAAATAATCTCTATATTAAGACCAACATGGATTTTACCGCCATATGGTCAATGGTAGATACCAGCTGTAAGATAATGTAAGACTATTCTTACTGAGTGTATTGGGGGGACACTCACTTGGCCGCGATATTCAGCACACGGGCACGGGTTTTTAAAACCAAAACAGTCCACGCGGTTTATTATGCCTCATAAACCGGGTTATGCACAGTTCATTGTGTACATCTCATGAAACACAAGCGGCACCAACTGGTGATATAACCTTGCAGCTTTAACTTACACTTCATTTACGGCTTTGACTCACGGACACTAAACACGCTGGTCCTCGCTGACCAGTTGCCGTGGGTCTACCTCGCCGTTTATGTTACAAGCACCAACAGTTTATGGAGGTACCTTATGGGAGCTCCTGCTCCATCTGCTGACTCCTTGTCAGTCCTCTCTCCTGGGGAAACTGCCTTACGAGGTTCAGCAACTTGCCTGGCCGGCACACAACAGTCAGTCCAGAGCCACCGAAGAATGGTAGCTTCCCCAACACCGATCATCCAGGTCCACAGTCTCTCAGGTGCTCCAAGAAGACTCCACTCACCAGAGCTTCTCACACAGACTGTCCAGGACCAGGATCACACTGTGGTCTTCAGAACGTCCATCCCACCTGGGACCGTCCAACACAGAGGCATGTGGCCTGTCTGGGTGCTATTCAGGACTTAGTCCAACACCACAGGAACCACACAGGAACCACACAGGATCCACACAGGATCCACACAGGATCCACACAGGATCCACACAGGAACCATGTGACCCACACCCTGGCCACATTATGTACCCGTAAGCACACCCACAGTAATGGATCACCTGGGCTGGTCACGTGATCCTGACATCACTGCAGGTCGATTCTCACGGCCTCAATATGACTCCGTGCACATACCGGGGAGACCATGCAGTGCCCCCTACCTGTTACAGGGGTCACTACATCACATATCCCCCCCTCTGTTCAAGCTTGTGGGGTTGAACACCTGTCATACACGTGGGGTCACGAGATATGTCACGCACGTTACTTTGCCCTACCAGTCGAGAGAACCATCTCAGTCGGTTTTGAGCATCACACACAACCATCCAGTTGTTGAGTTTACCCCGCCCCCAGTGGTCAACATGTAGGCCTTGAGCTTTGGCCCTTAAGTCACAGTCTATCTGTGTCACCAACCCTTTGGTCAAGTTTGTCTCTTTACTCGACCTTTCTCTACAGGGTCGCCACCCACGATTGGTGCGGTCATTAGTCCCACTTACAGTCGAGGCTAGCAACTGACAAGAGTCTGACCCTCCATCACTACGTCTACTACTGTTCATGTCCCTTAGGTTTGTACAGGGAGTAGAACTGCCACTTTCAGATATTCAACCACTTTGTCTCTCTGAACATCCTTGGGAAGAAGGCGGCCGCCACCTGATGTTCTGCAGCTGTTTATTGACCTGCCGTCTGTACAGTCTTAGCTGCTCCACTTCTCTCAGGTATGCCATGCGATACCTCAGGAGCATCCGGATATTCCCTAGACTCTCCTTGGACCCGACAACCAGGAATGACACCATCCCATCTTCACCCACCTGGGCCTCGTCTTCAGCCGGAATCCTCAGTCTCTTCACACCGGATTTATCCACCATCTCCTGCATCACTTTCCCAAATCTGCCAATGAGCTTCGCTACCAGAGCTCTGGGCACTTGGACTGTGTCCTCTACCAAGCCCAGACGACTTTGAGCTTTCCTGGCTTGCTCCAAACAACGAGTGGCCTCATTATTCCTCAACAGGATCATCTGTTTCGTGCGGAGGCACTGTAGGTGCATGTCCCTCAGGACAGCCACCCTCTTCACTGTGACTTCCTTAGCAGACAGTATCACCAACTGTTTCGTCTCCAGTGCCCAGTGCACACTACATGCTTCTACTGCCTTTTTAAAGGCCTCATGCACACCCTCACGGGTACATGCATCTTGCGCCTCTTCGGGTACATCTATCACGCACTTGAAGAGCGGAGTCTCACTTTCTTCAGGAACGGACGGCTCCTGCTTTGCCATGGACCTTTCCATCAGGACACCTGTCACAACCGGGTGACTTTCTTGTTCTGCTTTTAGCGCCAACTCCTCTTCAGCTTTACCCTCCTCCAGACCCCTGGTCAAGACGGGCATTAGCAGCTTCACCTCGTTACCACTCTGGTACTGGCACGGGAAGTCTGCGACCACCACCTCTTTCTCTTGTAGAGGGCCTTTTAGTGCTTCTCTGAGCACTTCAATGTCTTCCTTTAGGGTCTGATACACACTTTGCCACGTGAACAGGTGACCTCTGAGCTCAGAGACTTCCTTCTCCAGCTCATCCACCCTGTGCTTAGCCGCTTGTCTCAGGACCCTTTCTCGTTCCACATGGTCTTTCACCGTCTCTTTAATCAATTCTATTTCGCTTTTCCCATCCTCTGGATTGGTGGAACATCCATCACTTGAGGAGGTATTTACTTCCGTCACCATTTCCTTGGTGGCCTCCTCCATTTCCGCACCCCTAGACTCTGCACTGTCAGGGTCGGCCCTCTCTTGGGTCTCAGCGGTGACATCATTAGGTTCGTCCCTTTTCCCTGGGACTTCAGAGTACTTCATACACCCCAGGTCCTCAGCATCTTCCGTCAATTCTTCACACGGAACAACTGGTTCAGCCCCTTTGCCTCTTTTACGTCTCCGTCGACGAGAGGAAGACTTGCCATTTGTACCTGAGACAACCTTATTGCACTCTTTCCCACTGGCATCACCGTCTGAATGGGAGTCACCACCAATCGTCACCACAGGTCCTGGACCCCGTCCTCCACCCGTCACCACAGGTCCTGGACCCCATCCTCCACCCGTCACCACAGGTCCTGCACCCCGTCCTCCACCTGTCACCACAGGTCCTGGACCCCGTCCTCCACCCGTTACCACAGGTCCTGGACCCCGTCCTCCACCTGTCACCACAGGTCCTGGACCCCGTCCTCCACCCGTTACCACAGGTCCTGGACCCCGTCCTCCACCTGTCACCATGACACATGCGCTTGTTACTGGCCATGACTTGTCACAGTCACCTCCAGAGTCTGTGTCACACCCCACAGTACGACGACCCCGCAAGTCACTCTCTGTCTGGGTGTCAGCTCCACTTGTTTTATCCACCAGACCACTACCAGTCGTATTGTGGCACACTTCAGGTGACGTCAGGTTAGTTAGTTGGGCAGCCGCACCTTTTCCCTTGGTCAGGCCTACTGTCATGATTCTCAATGGCGAGAGAACATAGCCCAGCATATATGAGAACTAGCTCTTGGAAGATGGAAACTATCCTGACCATGAACTAAACCTGTCGCACAACTAGAAGTGGCCGGGTAGCATGCCTACGTTTTTTATCCCTAGATGCCCAGCGCCAGCCGGAGAACTACCTAATCCTAGCAGAGGAAAAGACAGTCCTGGCTCACCTCTAGAGAAATTTTCCCAAAAGGCAGACAGAGGCCCCCACATATATTGGCGGTGATTTTAGATGAAATGACAAACGTAGTATGAAAATAGGTTTAGCAAAATCGAGGTCCGCTTACTAGATAGCATGAAGACAGAAAGGGCACTTTCATGGTCAGCAGAAAACCCTATCAAAACACCATCCAGAAATTACTTTAAGACTCTAGCATTAACTCATAACACCAGAGTGGCAATTTCCGCTCACAAGAGCTTTCCAGACACAGTAACGAAACAGCAGCTGTGAACAGGAACAAAATGCAAAAACACACAAGGACAAAAGTCCAACTTAGCTAGGAGTTGTCTAGTAGCAGGAACATGCACAGAAGGCTTCTGATTACATTGTTGACCGGCATGAAACTGACAGAGGAGCAAGGTTATATAGCGACTCCCACATCCTAATAGGAGCAGGTGAACAGAGGGGATGATGCACACAAGTACAATTCCACAAGTGGCCACCGGGGGAGCCCAGAATCCAATTTCACAACAGTACCCCCCCCTCAAGGAGGGGGCACCGAACCCTCACCAGAACCACCAGGGCGATCAGGATGAACCCTATGAAAGGCACGGACAAGATCGGAGGCATGAACATCAGAGGCAGTGACCCAAGAATTATCCTCCTGACCGTATCCCTTCCATTTGACCAGATACTGGAGTCTCCGTCTGGAAACACGAGAGTCTAAGATCTTTTCCACAACGTACTCCAACTCACCCTCAACCAACACCGGAGCAGGAGGCTCAACGGAAGGCACAGCCGGTACCTCATACCTGCGCAACAATGACCGATGAAAAACATTATGAATCGAAAAGGATGCAGGGAGGTCCAAACGGAAGGACACAGGGTTAAGAATCTCCAATATCTTGTACGGGCCGATGAACCGAGGCTTAAACTTAGGAGAAGAAACCCTCATAGGGACAAAACGAGAAGACAACCACACCAAGTCCCCAACACAAAGCCGAGGACCAACACGACGACGGCGGTTGGCAAAAAGCTGAGTCTTCTCCTGGGACAACTTCAAATTGTCCACCACCTGCCCCCAAATCTGATGCAACCTCTCCACCACAGCATCCACTCCAGGACAATCCGAAGATTCCACTTGACCGGAGGAAAATCGAGGATGAAACCCCGAATTACAGAAAAACGGGGACAGCAAGGTGGCAGAGCTGGCCCGATTATTGAGGGCAAACTCCGCCAAAGGCAAAAAAGCAACCCAATCATCCTGATCCGCAGACACAAAACACCTCAAATATGTCTCCAAGGTCTGATTAGTCCGCTCGGTCTGGCCATTAGTCTGAGGATGGAAAGCAGACGAAAAAGACAAATCTATGCCCATCCTAGCACAGAATGCCCGCCAAAATCTAGACACGAATTGGGTCCCTCTGTCAGAAACGATATTCTCCGGAATACCATGCAAACGAACAACATTTTGAAAAAACAGAGGAACCAACTCGGAAGAAGAAGGCAACTTAGGCAAGGGAACCAGATGGACCATCTTAGAGAAACGGTCACACACCACCCAGATGACAGACATCTTCTGAGAAACAGGCAGATCCGAAATAAAATCCATCGAGATGTGCGTCCAAGGCCTCTTCGGGATAGGCAAGGGTAACAACAATCCACTAGCCCGAGAACAACAAGGCTTGGCCCGAGCACAAACGTCACAAGACTGCACAAAGCCTCGCACATCTCGTGACAGGGAAGGCCACCAGAAGGACCTTGCCACCAAATCCCTGGTACCAAAGATTCCAGGATGACCTGCCAACGCAGAAGAATGAACCTCAGAGATGACTCTACTGGTCCAATCATCAGGAACAAACAGTCTACCAGGTGGGCAACGATCAGGTCTATCCGCCTGAAACTCCTGCAAGGCCCGCTGCAGGTCTGGAGAAACGGCAGACAATATCACTCCATCTTTAAGGATACCTGTGGGCTCAGAATTACCAGGGGAGTCAGGCTCAAAACTCCTAGAAAGGGCATCCGCCTTAACATTCTTAGAACCCGGTAGGTAAGACACCACAAAATTAAACCGAGAGAAAAACAACGACCAGCGCGCCTGTCTAGGATTCAGGCGCCTGGCAGACTCAAGGTAAATTAAATTTTTGTGGTCAGTCAATACCACCACCTGATGTCTGGCCCCCTCAAGCCAGTGACGCCACTCCTCAAAAGCCCACTTCATGGCCAAAAGCTCCCGATTCCCAATATCATAATTCCGCTCGGCGGGCGAAAATTTACGGGAAAAAAAGGCACAAGGTCTCATCACGGAGCAGTCGGAACTTCTCTGCGACAACACCGCCCCAGCTCCGATTTCAGAAGCGTCGACCTCAACCTGAAAAGGAAGAGCAACATCAGGCTGACGCAACACTGGGGCGGAAGAAAAGCGGCGCTTGAGCTCCCGAAAGGCCTCCACAGCATCAGGGGACCAATCAGCAACATCAGCACCCTTCTTAGTCAAATCAGTCAATGGTTTTACAACATCAGAAAAACCAGCAATAAATCGACGATAAAAGTTAGCAAAGCCCAAAAATTTCTGAAGACTCTTAAGAGAAGAGGGTTGCGTCCAATCACCAATAGCCTGAACCTTGACAGGATCCATCTCGATGGAAGAGGGGGAAAAAATGTATCCCAAGAAGGAAATCTTTTGAACCCCAAAAACACACTTAGAACCCTTCACACACAAGGAATTAGACCGCAAAACCTGAAAAACCCTCCTGACCTGCTGGACATGAGAGTCCCAGTCATCCGAAAAAATCAGAATATCATCCAGATACACAATCATAAATTTATCCAAATAATCGCGGAAAATGTCATGCATAAAGGACTGGAAGACTGAAGGGGCATTTGAAAGACCAAAAGGCATCACCAAATACTCAAAATGGCCCTCGGGCGTATTAAATGCGGTTTTCCACTCATCCCCCTGCTTGATTCGCACCAAATTATACGCCCCACGGAGATCAATCTTAGAGAACCACTTGGCCCCCTTTATACGAGCAAACAAATCAGTAAGCAGTGGTAACGGATATTGATATTTAACCGTGATTTTATTCAAAAGTCGATAATCAATACACGGCCTCAAAGAGCCGTCTTTCTTAGACACAAAGAAAAAACCGGCTCCTAAGGGAGATGACGAAGGACGAATATGTCCCTTTTCCAAGGACTCCTTTATATATTCTCGCATAGCCGCGTGTTCAGGCACAGACAGATTAAATAAACGACCCTTAGGGTATTTACTACCCGGGATCAAGTCTATGGCACAATCGCACTCCCGGTGCGGAGGCAGTGAACCAACCTTGGGTTCTTCAAAAACGTCACGAAAGTCAGACAAGAATTCAGGAATCTCAGAGGGAATAGATGATGAAATGGAAACCAAAGGTACGTCCCCATGAGTTCCTTTACATCCCCAGCTTAACACAGACATAGCTCTCCAGTCGAGGACTGGGTTATGAGATTGCAGCCATGGCAATCCCAGCACCAAAACATCATGTAGATTATACAGCACCAGAAAGCGAATAACCTCCTGGTGATCCGGATTAACACGCATAGTCACTTGTGTCCAGTATTGTGGTTTATTACTAGCCAATGGGGTGGAGTCAATCCCTTTCAGAGGTATCGGAGCCTCCAATGGCTCCAAATCATACCCACAGCGTTTGGCAAAGGACCAATCCATAAGACTCAAAGCAGCGCCAGAGTCGACATAGGCGTCCGCGGTAATAGATGACAAAGAACAAATCAGGGTCACAGATAGAATAAACTTAGACTGTAAAGTGCTAATTGAAACAGACTTGTCAGGCTTCTTAGTACGCTTAAAGCATGCTGATATAACATGAGTTGAATCACCACAATAGAAGCACAACCCATTTTTTCGTCTAAAATTCTGCCGCTCGCTTCTGGACAGAATTCTATCACATTGCATATTTTCTGGCGTTTTCTCAGTAGACACCGCCAAATGGTGCACAGGTTTGCGCTCCCGCAGACGCCTATCGATCTGAATAGCCATCGTCATGGACTCATTCAGACTCGCAGGCACAGGGAACCCCACCATAACATCCTTAATGGCATCAGAGAGACCTTCTCTGAAAATCGCCGCCAGGGCGCACTCATTCCACTGAGTAAGCACAGACCATTTGCGGAATTTTTGGCAGTATATTTCAGCTTCATCTTGCCCCTGAGACAAGGACATCAAGGCCTTTTCCGCCTGAAGCTCTAAATGAGGTTCCTCATAAAGCAACCCCAAGGCCAGAAAAAACGCATCCACATTGAGCAACGCAGGATCCCCTGGTGCCAATGCAAAAGCCCAGTCCTGAGGGTCGCCCCGGAGCAAGGAAATTACAATCCTGACCTGCTGTGCAGGGTCTCCGGCAGAGCGAGACTTCAGGGACAAAAACAATTTGCAATTATTTTTAAAATTTTGAAAGTGAGATCTATTCCCCGAGAAGAATTCAGGCAAAGGAATTCTAGGCTCAGACATAGGTGCATGAACAACAAAATCTTGCAAATTTTGTACCTTTGTGGCAAGATTATTCAAACCTGTAGCTACACTCTGAAGATCCATTTGAAACAGGTGAACACAGAGCCATTCAAGGATTAGAAGGAGAGAAAGAGAGGAAGGCTGCAGCATAGGCAAACTAGCAAGTGATTCAATTAAGAGCACACTCAGAACTAGAGGGAAAAAAAAAAAAAAAATTGTAGCAGACTTCTTTTTTCTCTCCTTTCTCAGCCAGTAATTTAACCCTTTTTTGGGCCGGTCAAACTGTCATGATTCTCAATGGCGAGAGAACATAGCCCAGCATATATGAGAACTAGCTCTTGGAAGATGGAAACTATACTGACCATGAACTAAACCTGTCGCGCAACTAGAAGTGGCCGGGTAGCATGCCTACGTTTTTTATCCCTAGATGCCCAGCGCCAGCCGGAGAACTACCTAATCCTAGCAGAGGAAAAGACAGTCCTGGCTCACCTCTAGAGAAATTTTCCCAAAAGGCAGACAGAGGCCCCCACATATATTGGCGGTGATTTTAGATGAAATGACAAACGTAGTATGAAAATAGGTTTAGCAAAATCGAGGTCCGCTTACTAGATAGCATGAAGACAGAAAGGGCACTTTCATGGTCAGCAGAAAACCCTATCAAAACACCATCCAGAAATTACTTTAAGACTCTAGCATTAACTCATAACACCAGAGTGGCAATTTCCGCTCACAAGAGCTTTCCAGACACAGTAACGAAACAGCAGCTGTGAACAGGAACAAAATGCAAAAACACACAAGGACAAAAGTCCAACTTAGCTAGGAGTTGTCTAGTAGCAGGAACATGCACAGAAGGCTTCTGATTACATTGTTGACCGGCATGAAACTGACAGAGGAGCAAGGTTATATAGCGACTCCCACATCCTAATAGGAGCAGGTGAACAGAGGGGATGATGCACACAAGTACAATTCCACAAGTGGCCACCGGGGGAGCCCAGAATCCAATTTCACAACAGCCTACCTTAGGACTGTCAACTCTAGGGGGCGCCTTCTCAACATTACTAACTGACATCCACATTATATCCACAAACACTTCAGCCTTTTCCCACAGTGCTTCCAAATCTTGTCCTATTACCATAGGATACGGCAAGATCGGGACTACAGCCACCTCATGGTATGTGGAAACCTCCGCTGCGACAATGTAGATAGTGGCTACCTGAAAACATTTAGTGTCGCCAGGTGACACAGAATTTCCTGGAAGGGCTCTCAGCAAAGACGCTTCTCTCCCCGGGTCTATCAACGCCCGCACACACTCTCCATCCAGCCAAAAAGAACACAGTCGTGACTCCTCACTGATTGCTGCCCCTTTTTGGCTCCGCCCCTTTTTGGACAAGTGCTCCGCTTTTTGACACCACCCCGGTTCAGCCCCCCTTCGA
The DNA here is from genome assembly GCF_051348905.1 of Ranitomeya variabilis. Lineage (NCBI taxonomy): Eukaryota > Metazoa > Chordata > Amphibia > Anura > Dendrobatidae > Ranitomeya > Ranitomeya variabilis. Next base: position 486,596,451 of record NC_135235.1, read on the forward strand.
GATTCCACCCCTTTTTGGGCCATTACCCCTATTCGGGTTACCGCCCCCTTTCTGGGACTCCGCCCCCTTTTGGGCAACCATCTCCATCTGGGGTCACCGCTCACTATTAGGGACACTCCCCACCCTGGGATACACCCCGTGGACTTCCCCACGGCACTCCGGCCCCAGTTCACACAGTACACCCCTTTGTCTCTGGGCTTGTACCGGCCCTTTAAGAGTCAGCACAACTTGGAGGAAAAGGGAGAGAAAAAAAAAATCAATTTTTTTTTTTCTTTTATATGTCACTTCACCAGCTCCTGCTGGTACTGCCACAGCTCCCGCTGCAGACACATACAACCGGCACCTCCGGCTGCCAACCACAAGCCACTGCAGCTCTGCCTGCTATGGAACCTCTTGCCGCCACTGCAGCTACGCTCCACAAAGCTCTACCGCCGACTTCATGGACCCGCCGATCCACAGGACGCCGCTTGTCCCCTTCGTAACCCCGCCGAGTTACAGCCAGACGCTTGTCAGCTTCGTAACCCCGCCGAGTTACAGCCAGACGCTTGTCAGCTTCGTAACCCCGCCGAGTTACAGCCAGACGCTTGTCAGCTTCGTGGCCCCGCCGAGCCACAGCAATTAACTCCCACGTGTGCGTGCTGGATCGTTGCCCGCATTCGAGCACCAAATGTAAGATAATGTAAGACTATTCTTACTGAGTGTATTGGGGGACACTCACTTGGCCGCGATATTCAGCACACGGGCACGGGTTTTTAAAACCAAAACAGTCCACGCGGTTTATTATGCCTCATAAACCGGGTTATGCACAGTTCATTGTGTACATCTCATGAAACACAAGCGGCACCAACTGGTGATATAACCTTGCAGCTTTAACTTACACTTCATTTACGGCTTTGACTCACGGACACTAAACACGCTGGTCCTCGCTGACCAGTTGCCGTGGGTCTACCTCGCCGTTCATGTTACAAGCACCAACAGTTTATGGAGGTACCTTATGGGAGCTCCTGCTCCATCTGCTGACTCCTTGTCAGTCCTCTCTCCTGGGGAAACTGCCTTACGGGGTTCAGCAACTTGCCTGGCCGGCACACAACAGTCAGTCCAGAGCCACCGAAGGACGGTAGCTTCCCCAACACCGATCATCCAGGTCCACAATCTCTCAGGTGCTCCAAGAAGACTCCACTCACCGGAGCTTCTCACACAGACTGTCCAGGACCAGGATCACACTGTGGTCTTCAGAACGTCCATCCCACCTGGGACCGTCCAACACAGAGGCATGTGGCCTGTCTGGGTGCTATTCAGGACTTAGTCCAACACCACAGGAACCACACAGGATCCACACAGGAACCATGTGACCCACACCCTGGCCACATTATGTACCTGTAAGCACACCCACAGTAATGGATCACCTGGGCTGGTCACGTGATCCTGACATCACTGCAGGTCGATTCTCACGGCCTCAATACGACTCCGTGCACATACCGGGGAGACCATGCAGCGCCCCCTACCTGTTACAGGGGTCACTACATCACACAGCCCTACAGAACATATAGGAGATCACAGCACAGTTACAGATAATGTCGTACCGCTGACGTTCTTTATGATGGAATTGTTCACTTTTCCCGTCTTTTCCATCTGACCCAGACCGACATGACAACTTCTTCCAGCAATGACTCTACTGCCGAGAATACACCAAAGACACATTTCACTTCTCATATTCCAGCCATCACCATCTATTCACAACCTGCACAAACTCCTCATCCTGCTGATATCCCAAATACTGAGCCGCTGCTGCCGTATGTGTCCCTATTACTGCACCCGATACCCCAATACTGAGCCGCTGCTGCCGTATGTGTCCCTATTACTGCACCCGATACCTCAATACTGAGCTGCTGCTGCCGTATGTGTCCCTATTACTGCACCTGATATCCCAAATACTGAGCCGCTGCTGCCGTATGTGTCCCTATTACTGCCCCTGGTACCCCAATACTGAGCCGCTGCTGCCGTATGTGTCCCTTTTACTGCCCCTGATACCCCAATACTGAGCTGCTGCCGTATGTGTCCCAATTACTGCACCTGATACCACAATACTGAGCCGCTGCTGCCGTATATGTCCCTATTACTGCCACTGATACCTCAATACTGAGCCGCTGCTGCCTTATGTGTCCCTATTACTGCCCCTGATACCTCAATACTGAGCCGCTGCTGCCTTATGTGTCCCTATTACTGCCCCTGATACCCCAATACTGAGCCGCTGTTGCCGTATGTGTCCCTATTACTGCACCTGATACCCCAATACTGAGCCGCTGCTGTCATATGTGTCTCTATTACTGCACCTGGTGTGTGGCTCTCTGTGCCCTCTAAATTCTAAGGCACCCCTTTATAATATAGTAATGCCGGGTGCAAGTGCCCTGGAAAACAGTGCCCACATTTTGCCTCCTAGAAAGTAATATTGCCCTGTGTGCCCCTTTGATAGTCACAGTAACCTGAGTTCCCCTATAACAATAAGTGCCCACTTTACATTTAATAATGTCCCGAGTCTCCCCCTGTACAGCTCCCCTATACACAGTACGATGCTCTCTTATTCACAGTATACTGACCCCTTACTAGCCTCCAAACTGTTTGATGGGTTTGACGGCTCCAACACTGTAATCCCCACACTGTATGATGCCCCTCTAGATGGCCTCCATATAGTATAATGCACCTGATAGTCCTCAATATAGTATAATGCACTAGATAGTCCTCAATATAGTATAATGTACCAGATAGTCCTCAATATAGTTTAATGCACACCCCATAGGCAGACTCTATAGCACAAGGTAGCACCCCACAGGCAGACCCTTTAGTATAAAGCAGCACCCCTATAGGCAGACCCTGTAGTATAAGACAGCACCCCTAGAACCAAACAGAGCAAAGTGTATGCATACAAATTGGGATCACCACAACAATTTAGGAATATACAAAAAACATCTTTATTAAGGGAACACCACACAAAAAACATATAAAAACATTTAAAAACCCCACAAGAAGACCTGGGGTAACGGGTCCATACAAATCGCAGGTAAATACCATAACACAACATACAACATTGTACAGCCAATATGCATAAATACACAAGTCACAAAAACCAGTGTCCTTCACATGTGGACGTAATAAAGTGTAATGTAATCCACAAGCATCAACCCAGATTGTATACCCTTAATTTAAGCCAGGCACACAATACTGTGCCCTATGGAGAAGGATCCAAAAGAAAAAATAAGACAGCACCCCTATAGGCAGACCCTGTAGTATAAGGTAGCACCCCTATAGGCAGACCCTGTACTATAAGGCAGCACCCCATAGGCAGACCCTGTACTATAAAGCAGCACTCCCATAGGCAGCCAGTGCCATGCAGCGGCTGCCAATGCAAACAGCTTCATGGGGTGCATTAAAAAAGGTCTGAATACACATGATGAGAGCATTATATTGCCTCTGTACAAATCTCTGGTTAGACCGCACATGGAGTACTGTGTACAGTTTTGGGCACCGGTGCTCAGTAAGGATATAATGGACCTAGATCGAGTACAAAGGAGAGCAACAAAATTAATAAAGGGGATGGGGAACTACAATACCCAGGGAGATTAGCAAAATTAGGATTATTTAGTCTAGAAAAAAGATGACTGAGGGGCTATCTAATAACTATGTATAAGTATATAAGGGGACAATACAAATATCTCTCCGAGGATCTGTTTACACCAAGGAAGGTGACGGTCACACGAGGGCATTCTCTGCGTCTGGAGGAGAGAAGGTTTTTCCACCAACATAGAAGAGGATTCTTTACTATTAGGGCAGTGAGAATCTGGAATTGCTTGCCTGAGGAGGTTGTGATGGCAAACTCAGTCGAGGGGTTCAAGAGAGGCCTGGATGTCTTCCTGAAGCGTAAGAATATTGTATCTTATAGTTATTAGGTTCCTTAAAAGGAGGTAGATCCAATTTGCATTCTGTTCTGCCCTCTGTTCTTTAGCAGAAACATTAAGCGCTTGATGGCCTTTCAGGCAGTAGAGCTCTGAACTGGTATTGTCTAGTCTATGGTTAGTGCTATCCTAGCTCATGTAGGAACCACTAGGTGCTACCTATTTTTCCCTAGTGAGTTGCTACACTATCATAACAAAAGATTTCTGTACAGTTCATTCTTATATTTGTACATTGTGAAAGGACTGCCCTAAGCAGTAAGTACAGTAAGGGTATGTGCACACGTCAGGATTTCTTGCAGAAATTTCCTGAAGAAAACTGGAAATTTTCTGCAAGAAATCCGCATGTTTCTTTTTGCGTTTTTTCCCCGTTTTTTTCGCATTTTGTTAGCATTTTGCAAGCGTAATTAGCTTGCAGAATGCTAAAGTTTTCCAAGCGATCTGTAGCATCGCTTGGAAAACTGATTGACAGGTTGGTCACACTTGTCAAACATAGTGTTTGACAAGTGTGACCAACTTTTTACTATAGATGCAGCCTATGCAGCATCAATAGTAAAAGATAGAATGTTAAAAAAAATTAAAAAAATGGTTATACTCACCTTCTGCAGACAGCCGATCTCCTCAGCGGCATCCATTCCTATAGATGGTGTGTGCAGGACCTTCGATGACATCGCGGTCACGTGACCGCGACGTCATCGCGGTCACGTGACTGCGACGTCATTGCAGGTCCTTCACACACACCATCTATAGGAACGGAAGCGGCAGCGTGCACCGCTGAGAGGCGGGAAGACTCCGGGGGCCATCGAAGGTGAGTATATGACTATTTTTTATTTTAATTCTTTTTTTTTTACCAATTATACGGTGCCCAGTCCGTGGAGGAGAGTCTCCTCTACCCTGGGTACCAACCGCACATGATCCGCTTACTTCCCGCATGGTGGGCATAGCCCCTTGCGGGAAGTAAGCAGATCAATGCATTCCTAGGTGTGCGGAATCCCCGCAATTCCGCAAGTTTAATGAACATGTTGCTTTTTTTTCCGCGATGCGATTTTTTCGTGGAAAAAAATGCAACATTTGCACAAGATATGCGGAATACACTAAAAGTAATGGGAGGCATATGTAAGCGTTTTTTTTCGCGTTTTTATCAAGTTTTTATAGCGAAAAAACGCGAAAAATACTGAACGTGTGCACATGGCCTAAGTACTGTTTCAGAATATGCAGCTTACTTCCTAAAAAGAAACAAGATAAGAGCATGATAAGGATCATAAACAGCAGAGAAATAAACTCTAGCTGGTCTTTCAGTGACTTGCTTAAACTAGAGCAGTATGTCTGGACATCCAAATGAGACTATCACCAGCAGGAAATGCTATAGTAAGGCTACTTTCACACTAGCGTTAACTGCAATACGTCGCAAATGCGTCGTTTTGCCGAAAATACGCATCCAGCAAAAGTTCTTGCTGGATACGTTTTTTCGTCATAGACTAACATTAGCGACGCATTTGCGACGCATTGCCAAACGTCGCGTCCGTTTTGCGACGCTTGGGTGTGTGGTAGCGGACCGTCGGGAGAAAAAAACGTTACATGTAACGTTTTTTGCTCCCGACGGTCCGCTTTTTCCGACCGCGCATGCGCGGCCGGAACTCCGCCCCCACCTCCCCGCACTTCCCCGCACCTCACAATGGGGCAGCGGATGCGTGGGAAAAGTGCATCCGCTGCCCCCGTTGTGCGGCGGAGACCACGCTAGCGTCGGGAACGTCGGCCCGACGCACAGCGACGGGTTGTTCCCGACGCTAGTGTGAAAGTAGCCTAACATAGTTAGCAAGGCTGAAAAAAGACATTTGTCCATCCAGTTCAGCCTACATTCCGTCTGAATAAATCCTCTGACAGAGGCATTTAACAAGCACGGCCGGAAGTACGCGCACCTCTGACCCCGTCACGTGATCGGAGGCTATTGGTGCATTGCCATCACAACCAGAGGTCTCCTCGAGACCTCTATGGTTGTTGATGGCCAATTGCTATGAGCTGGTTGGCGCTCATAGCACACCTGTAATTCTGCTGCATAGAGGTGATCTGTGCATCACCTCTTTGTAGCAGGGGCGATCGAGTAGTGGATGCTTCTAGCCTCCCATGGAGGCTATTGAAGCATGCCAAAATTAAAAAAAAAGGTGTTAAAAAATCTAAAAAAATGTATAAAAGTTTAAATCACCCCCTTTCGCCCCAATCAAAATAAAACAATAATAAAAAAAAATCAACCCTACACATACTTGGTATTGCAGTGTTCAGAATCGCCCGATCTATCAATACAAAAAAAAGGATTAACCTGATCTCTAAACGGCATAGCGAGAAAAAAAATACCTTTTTTGGTCGCCGCAACATTAAACATTTAACATTAAAATGCAATAACAGGTGATCAAAAGAACGTATCTGCACAAATGTGGTATAATTAAAAACGTCAGCTTGGCACGCAAAAAATAAGCCCTCAGCCAACCGGAGATCACAAAAAATGGAGACACTATGGGTATCGGAAAATTGCACAATTTTAGAGAACCCAGACATGAAAGAGAACCTAGACATGTTTGGTGTCTATGAACTCTTAATGACCTGGAGAATCATAATGGCAGGTCAGTTTTAGCATTTAGTGAACCTAGCAAAAAAGCCAAACAAAAAACAAGTGTAGGAGTGCACTTTTTTTGCAATTTCATCGCACTTGGAATTTTTTTCCTGTTTTCTGTTACACGACATGGTAAAACCAATGGTGTTGTTCAAAAGTACAACTCGACCCACAAAAAATAAGCACTCACATGGCCATATTGAAGGAAAAGTAAAAAAGTTATGGCTCTGGAGTTTTACCATTTAGCATATTTAATCATTTTACATTGTGTTTCCTTGGCACAAATGCATTCCCTTACATTTAAACACATTGAAACTTACTGTGTTTTGCGGATTATAAGACCCACTGGATTATAAGACGCACCCCAAATTTTGAGGAGAAAAACAGGAAAAAAACACGGGTATTACATACCTGGTAATGTGTTTTTTCATGAGACATGATGGCACCACGAGAGAGGGGATCCGCCCATCAAGGACAGGAAACCTTCAAGATAAAAGGGGCGGCTCCTCTCTCCACATCAGTTGTTTTACAGAGTACGAGAGGAACTCCGCTGGTTAGTGTACACATAAATAATACATCCTATACGGTTCTATTCACCGATACCCCAGGGAGTGTATAATACTAATAATGCTAATAATGCACCCAACTAATGACGTGATCAAAAGGGTGGGAATATAAGGGTGCTGTCATATCTCATGAAAAAACACATTACCAGGTATGTAATACCCGTGTTTTTCCATCATACATGATGGCACCAAGAGAGAGTTACAGATATTTGTATTCTCTTTTAGGGAGGGATCACTGCTTGTGTAGCACCCCCACTGCCGCAGGGCCGAGGGGTACCCGGTACCGGGCCTCTGAGTCTCTGTTCTAGGGTTGTCACGGTGGCTAGACCCGGTCTGTGACCCTGCTGAGGGGCGTACAATGAAAGTGGAGGTATGGTGAAGATGTTATAATGTGGTGCAGGTTGCAGTAAATAACGAGGACACCAGGTTGCAGTCTCTTTACCTCTTTACTGAAGGCTTCAGTATCCTCAGTCCGGAATACCGTTAACCAGGCTGCGCAAGTCCGGCTGGTCCGATGGCACCTCCAGAGTTCCCTTTGCAGGTGGAAATCTGTGCCTACCTTCTAGCGCTTGTGTGTTGTGGTCCTCCCCTGCTGTGCTTATGGGATAGTCCCCACAACTGTTGTGTCTGTTTCTGAAGTTCCCTCACAACTCGATTATGATGTTCTGCTTCGTCCCCCAGATGCTATGGCACCCATATGACGGGTAGGCTCGGAGGTCTTCCGGGACCCTAGAGTCGCCCCTCTCCAAATGTTACCCCCTATGTCTTCTTAGGTGATTTGAGTGAGACAGCCCGCCTATAACTGACTGTCCTGCCGTAGGTTTGAAGTAAGGCCTGGAGCTCAATACTTCCTCGGCGTTCCGGCCACCGGCTACGCGCCTCAGTAGGATGTTGCCTCGTCTTACAGCACGACTCCTACTGGTAATTCTCCTTGTTGCGTTGATCTCGTTTCTCACTCAGCACAATAAACCTCGCTTCTTGTCCTTTCTTGGGGTACCGCCGCAATGACGTGCAGGCACGGTCCCGTAATGTTCTTTTCTGTTCGCTAGGCCTCTGTCAGGATCCCACCCCTGACAGGGACCCCCCTGAATCTTCCCCTGCAACACCCCCTGCCACAGGATGTTGCCTGGTTCCAACCCAGTCAGCTTCTGACTAACTTCCTATCCAACCCCCAGTTTTACCAGATTGTGAGGAGTGGCCTAATACATAGCACCCTTAGCTCCCCCTAGAGGCCAGACTGTGAAGTGTATTGGTGTGTGTGATACCTGGTCAGGTGAACTCCTTCAGTGCCATCAGACGTACCATAGCCCCCCTTAGCGGCGGAGCATCAGTACTGCAACGACCAGGACTCTGGGGCGCTGCACTTGTAACACTCTTCTCCCAAATGTGAGATCAGAGGTAGCAGATAGGTCTAGCCTATAATGTTTAAAAAATGTAGATGGAGAGGACCAAGTGGCCGCCGTACAGATTTGGTCGATGGTAGCATCTGCTCTCTCCGCCCACGACATCGCCATGGCCCTCGTGGAGTGGGCTTTCAGACCCTGTGGAACAACCCTGCCTGCACTACTTATACGCTAGAATAATGGCCTCTCTCACCCATCTAGCGATAGTCTGTTTTGAGGCTTTAAGGCCCTTCCTTGACCCCTGGAACGAAACAAATAAAGCCCTCTGCTTCCTCCAAGATTTTGTCCTCTCTAAATACTGTAGGATACATCTCCTGACATCTAGGCAATGGAGTCTCTCCTCTTTCTTGTTACTAGGATTGGGACAGAAAGAGGTTAGGGTTATATCCTGAGCCCTATGGAATCTTGATACCACTTTGGGGAGATATGCCGGATCTAATTTTAATACAACCCTATCGTCCATAATTTGTGTGTAAGGGGGATCAGCTGACAACGCGTGTAAATCCCCAACCCTACGGGCTGATGTAAGTGCCACTAACAAAGTTGTCTTTAATGTTAGTATTTTATCTGATGTTGTATTTAACGGCTCAAAGGGGCTTTCTGTCAAAGCTGTTAACACTAAATTTAGATCCCATGGTGGAGGAGTAGGGGATGGAACAGAGTCAGCTCTACTACAGGCTTGGATAAACCTCACCACCCTCCTATTGCTTGCCAGGTCACAGTTGAATAAGGCTGCTAAGGCTGAAATGTGTACTTTGAGGGTACTAACAGCTAACCCCAGATGTATGCCCTTTTGCAGGAACTCCGGTATTGCCACTATCGGGACCTCCCCTTCCTGTATTGGCCCTGAGCCGGAGAGGAATTTCTTCCATATTCTCCCATAGATCTTGGTCGTTACTGGTTTTCTGCTACTGAGCAAGGTGGATATTAAACCAGCTGAGAACCCTTCTTTCTCTAATAACGACCGTTCAAATGCCAGGCTGTCAAACGTAGCCTGGAATTCTGCGGGTGGTTGAAGGGACCCTGTGTTAGAAGGTCCTGGTCTTCCGGGAGAACCCACGGGTCCGTCATGGACATCACTCTCAGCCAGTAAAACCATGGTCTTTTCAGCCAGAAGGGAGCTATTACAATCACCCTGGCCTTGTCCTCCCTCATCTTCTTCAGAACTGCTGGGATTAGACATATCGGTGGGAAGGCATACAGGAGTCCTGACGTCCATTCTATGCTGAAGGCGTCTACTGCCAACGGCCTGTCTGCTGGGTTCAGGGAGCAGAACTTTTGAACTTTTTTGTTGGCTTTCGAGGCAAAGAGGTCTATACTGGGTCTTTCCCACATGTGTACTATCAGTTGAAAAATTGACTTTTTTAGGGACCATTCCCCTTGCCTTAAGTGGTTCCTGCTTAAAAAGTCTGCCTTTATGTTGTCCACACCTCAAATATGCAGGGCCGATAATGAAAGGAAATGCCTTTCGGCTAGAGTCATGAGTAGTGTTGAGCATTCCGATACCGCAAGTATCGGGTATCGGCCGATACTTGCGGGTATCGGAATTCCGATACCGAGATCCGATACTTTTGTGGTATCGGGTATCGGTATCGAAACAACATTAATGTGTAAAATAAAGAATTAAAATAAAAAATATTGCTATACTCACCTCTCCGACGCAGCCTGGACCTCACCGAGGGAACCGGCAGCGTTCTTTGCTTAAAATGCGCGCGTTTACTTCCTTCCGTGACGTCACGGCTTGTGATTGGTCGCGTGCCGCCCATGTGGCCGCGACGCGACCAATCACAGCAAGCCGTGACGTAATTTTCAGGTCCTCAATGCCTAATTCTAGGCATTCAGGATTTTAAAATTACGATCCGGCTTGTGATTGGTCGCGTCGCGGTCACATGGGCGACGCGACCAATCACAAGCCGTGACGTCACGGGAGGCAGGAAACGCGCGCATTTTAAAATTACGTCACGGCTTGTGATTGGTTGCGTGCCGCCCATGTGACTGCGATGCGACCAATCACAGCAAGCCGTGATGTAATTTCAGGTCCTGAATGCAGAATTAGGCATACAGGACCTGAAATTACGTCACGGCTTGCTGTGATTGGTCGCGTCGCGGTCACATGGGCGGTACGCAACCAATCACAAGCCATGACGTAATTTTAAAATGCGCGCGTTTCCTGCCTCCTGTGACGTCACGGCTTGTGATTGGTCGCGTCGCCCATGTGACCGCGACGCGACCAATCACAAGCCGGAACGTAATTTTAAAATCTTGAATGCCTAGAATTAGGCATTGAGGACCTGAAAATTACGTCACGGCTTGCTGTGATTGGTCGCGTCGCGGCCACATGGGCGGCACGCGACCAATCACAAGCCGTGACGTCACAGAAGGAAGTAAACGCGCGCATTTTAAGCAAAGAACGCTGCCGGTTCCCTTGGTGAGGTCCAGGCTGCGTCGGAGAGGTGAGTATAGCAATATTTTTTATTTTAATTCTTTATTTTACACATTAATATGGATCCCAGGGCCTGAAGGAGAGTTTCCTCTCCTTCAGACCCTGGGAACCATCAGGGATACCGTCCGATACTTGAGTCCCATTGACTTGTATTGGTATCGGGTATCGGTATCGGATTAGATCCGATACTTTGCCGGTATCGGCCGATACTTTCCGATACCGATACTTTCAAGTATCGGACGGTATCGCTCAACACTAGTCATGAGTCTTCTGGTTATGTGCATCAGTGAGAACGGGTGCCCACCTGGTGGTTCACGTATGCGACCGCTGTTCGGTTGTCCGATAGGACTCTCACATGATGCCCTGTCAAGTGTGGAAGTAATCTCTCTAGCGCCTTTTCAATTGCTAGGAGTTCCCACTCATTTGAGGATAGATTTTTCTCTTCTTGAGCCCAGGGATCTTGGACCCATAGTGTGTCTGAGTGAGCTCCCCACCCCCATGGACTGGCGTCCGTTGTGATTACTTTGGAGGCTGTGTATGTCCAGGGAACTCCTCTCGGAGACGACTCTATCTGTAACCACCACCTGAGTGATTGGAATACAGAGAGTGGGAGAATGAGCTTCTGCTCTAGCTGCACCTGAAGTTCCAGGTCGTTCTGCAGCACACACCACTGCAGTTCTCTTGCATGGAACTGGGCCCATTTTACTGCCGGTATGCAGGAGGTTAGGGACCCAAATACTGACATGGCTCTTCTTAAAGTCATCTCTGGTTTTGTTAATGTTGTCATAATCATTTGTTTGATTTTTTCCTCTTTTTCTTCTGGGAGGCGACACTCCTGTGCCACGGAGTCTACCATTATCCCCAGGAAATTCTGGACCATTGCTGGCTCTAGTTTGGATTTTTTGAGGTTCAGTTGCCATCCTAGTGTCTGTAGAGTGTCCATCACTATTCTGACCTGCTCCTGACAGTGAGAAAAGTTTTTCCCCACTATCAGGAAGTCGTCTAAGTATGGTATTATCAGAGTGTCTTTTTCTCTGAGATGTGCTGTGACCTCTGCAATCAGCTTTGTAAATACCCGTGGGGCTGTTGCTATCCCAAAGGGCAGAGCCCTGTACTGAGAGTGACGCAACTGGGACCCCATCTGAACTGCCACTCTTGTTGTCTGATTGGGACGTGATAATAAGCGTCCTTGAGGTCTAGGTCGGACATGTAACACTGGGGATATAGAAGTTTCACCGCTGATTTTATGGTTTCCATTTTGAATGATGGTATTATAAGAAATTTGTTGAGGCCTTTTAAATTTATTATTGTCCTCCAAGAATTGTCCGGTTTTTTTAATGAGAAAAAGAGGGGAATAAAATCCTTCCCTCCTTTCCTCTATAGGAACTTCTTCCAAGACGTGCTTGTCTAGGAGTGATGTTACCTCCCCCTCCAGACTGTCTTGTTTCTCTTGGGAGGACTGTACCGGGGTCTGCATATATCTTCTTGGAGGCCAGTGGTGGACTTTTAGTTTTAGGCCTGATCCTATGATCTGTCGGATCCATATGCTGGATGAGATCCTCTCCCAGGCTGGAAGGAAGTGAGAGAGCCTCCCTCCCACCTGAGAAGGACCCTCACTGGGAGGGTTTCTTGGTGTCCCTGGGGGACTTGCCAAAATAGAAGCCCTTTCCTCCCCTGGGTCGCTTGCCCAAGTTTCTCCTGTCTCGGTCTCTAAACTGCTGCCTTCGGAATTTTCGGCCTCTCTGGAAGGAGCGCCGAAAGGGCTGAAATGGCTGCTTAGGAAAATTCTCCTTTTGGTCACCGGCTTTTTCTAACACTTCGTCTAATGCTGGTCCGAACAGGAAGTTCACCTCACAAGGCAAAGAGCAAAGCTTCATCTTTGCCTGGCCAGCAATTAAGCCATACGGCTCGGCGTCCTGTGTTGGCTAAAGCTGCTGATTTTGCTGCCAGTCTAGCTGAGTCTGCTGATGCCTCAGCTAGAAATACTGCCGCTGCTCTCATGGCCAGTATTGCCTCTAGGATAGTCTCTCTGGGAACTTTTTGTTCTAACTGATCCTCCAGGTTGTCTATCCAGATTTTTAGGGATCTGGTTACACAAGTGGCCGCGATAGCTGGCCTTAGTGCACCTGCCGAGGCTTCCCATGCTGTTTTCAGGGAACTGTCCACTTTTCTGTCCAGAGGTTCTTTTAGAGAACCTAGGTCCTCGAATGGCAGGGAGGATTTCCTGGCAACTTTTGAAACTGCCACATCAATTTTTGGGGCTCTATCCCAAGATGAGGACGCCTCCTCTTCAAACGGGTACCTTCTCTTTAGGGAGGTGGTTATTTGGGACCTTTTTTCCAGTTTTTGCCATTCCCAGTTCTTGTAGTTGTTCATTAATAGGGAATGACCTCTGTTTTCTCTTTTGTAGACCACTGAATATAAGTTCTTGGGCTGTCTTTTTAGCCTTCTCATCTACCAGCCCCATGGTAGAGCGATCAGCTTTTATAAGCTTATCCGTAGCTTCTGCTGGAAATGCGTCCTCCTCCTCTGAGCTACTATCTGAGCAGCGAGCTGTATCTGAGTCCCCCTCTGACTCCGAGGAATCCCTCTGGGATGCTACTGAGGGGCTGGATCTGTCCCTAGATCTGGTGTCAGCTGTCTGCAATGCTTTTACAGACCTACAGACCTCTGATTGGATCAGTGATCTTAGACTCTCTGTAAAGGAGGGTGTCTCTTCCGCTACCGTCTTGTTAATGCAATCCTGACACAGATTTTTATTCCAGGATGGTTTTAACGCTTTTTTGCATAAGGGACATTCCTTGTTTTTAGCCTTTGATTTATACTTTTTGGGGACCTCCTATATTCTACCCCCCGATGTATGTAAGAAAAGAGGGGAGAGACGGAGATAAGAGAAGAGAAAAGAACAGACATTAGCGTGCTGGACTTTCTCGCAGTTCACTCACCACTCGGACGCTTTCAAAGTACGGGTACCGGATCCGGAGGTTGGCTGGTTTTCTCCGTGTCTCCCAATGAGACTAGGGACCCCTCCTTGGTATGGCGATCCATCTGTACGCTGTCCGAGCGGCTTCTGCTGCTGCCACGGCGGGTCTGGCTTTTTTCACTTGAGCGAGACCGCCTCTCCTGCATCTCTTGCTGTGGCATCAAATGTTCTGGTGAAAAGCTCTCCATCATACCCACTACCACGTAACAAGAGTAGTCACCTTCAACCTGGCCTGGTTTAGTGACACAGGGCAGCACTTCTTGGTTGTTTAAATAGATTCACATCCTTCTCCTTTTTTTTTTTAATGGATCACCTGGTTGATCCTGCTATTATTGGTCGCTTCATTAATCAGGTGCATGTGCGCACCTGTCCTGATTGATTACCTGGCTGATCGTGCCTGCACCACTTCCGATGCATGTGAAGCAATCAAATACCTGGTTAATCCTGCGTCTGTCAGCTGTCAGCGCGACGCCTGCACTGTCCTAAGCGCGCACCCGGCAACCACTTCCGGTGCTCGCTTTTTAATCCACCATTCACCTAGTTGATCCTGCCTCTGCCAGAACACTGCACGCGCACCCGGTCCTTACTTCCGGTGCGCGCTTTTGTACTGTGCTCCAGGCGCGCATTCGGTTTCCACTTCCGGTGTGCGCCACCTTTTTCGGTCCCCCTGCCCCTTAGCTCCTGCACAACGGTTCCGAGTGCTGCCGCCGGGTAATGTGCGCATGCGCGTACCCACCATTTCTGGTACCCGGCGCCGGCTGAGTAGGAGCTCGCAGTGCCGGGAATGTCCACGCCACAGAACTCCAGGAGGCAGCGCAGCACTCACCCGCAACGTCCTGATGCCAGTGCCCCGGACACCACTCCATACTCCTTGCAGCCTCAGGTACCGACCAGGGAGGAGGGAGGAGAGAGGAAGGGGGAGACCTGCTTTCAAATGCTCAACAGGGAGGGCCCCAAAACCTCAGAGGAGCTTACCTAGCCCGGGCACCGATTTGCCTTACGGGCTGCATGGCCACCTTTGGTCAACGGGGGGGCACCATGTAGTGACCCCCGTGGACAGCAGGATTTTTCAATCAACAGGGGGGAAACGCCACCTGCGGCCCCCGTGGACAATCTTCACCCGGGCATTGCCTCACGGGTTGTGGCCATGCTTCGCTCAGGGGGGCATGGAATACATGACCCCCGAGGCGACTACTGGTACCTGGTGATGGGTGCAGCAGACCAGCGCCTGCCCAAATCCACCCGACCTAGGCCCAGGCATCCTCTTCTTTCTTCATCAGAAGTTTTCATCTTGAGGGTTCCCCGTCAAGGACAGGATACCAACTGATGTGGAGAGAGGAGCCGCCCCTTTTATCTTGAAGGTTTCCTGTCCTTGATGGGCGGATCCCCTCTCTCGTGGTGCCGTCATGTATGATGGAAAAACTTTTTTTTTAATAAAATGGTGGTGCTTCTTATAATCCAATGCGTCTTATTGCTTACTGGGGGTGGTGGCTGCAGAGAAGCGGGGTCACAGGGTCGCTGCTGGAGGAGGGCAGAGTGGAGCATTGCTGCAGGCCGCAGGCTGGGATGAGGGGGTGCTTGGATGTGCGCCGCTGTGGGTGTTTGGTGGTGCGGGGCCTCTGCCGACATTTTGTGAAGGCCCAGAGCCCCCACATTTACATGGTTTACTATACGGTGGACTCCTGGAAAATGGCTGCCAGGGGCGGCGCATGTGCAGATGGAGATCTCGGCACCAAGGCTCTGGGGGGGGGGGGGCACTACAGACTTATTACCGATGAGGCGGGAATAAGCACCCTTGGCGGCCACCGTTTTAATGCGTATTGGCGGTCGTTAAGGGGTTAATAGAGTACCCTCTACCTCTTTTACCATTTCATCCAGATATTTTTATAGAGGGCCAACACTTTAATTTGTTAGTTTCTTTCTCTTTAAGGAGTTGACCAATATATTTATTATAATAATTTATTATTAATAATTATTCTTACTTTCTTTGGCAATTAGCATTACTGTCAAAACCTTTGCTCCCTTGAATTGTTTTTCACACACTTTGTTTTTCCCCAGTGATTATTTAATACCTCTTCACTACCCTATTACTTTAATCCTCGAAATGCTGTCATTTTGTCGTTTATTGCTCCCATTTACAGCTCTATTTAGCCGTAGAGGTTTTCTCCTAATTCTAACTTGTTCATTCCCATAGGTTATATATTGTGCACAGGTCCTGTTCAGTATGCTTATAAAAGTGTCCCATTTGCTTTGTGTATTATTATTTTTGAGGACATAGTAGTTGGATAATCTCTTCGTCAAAGGTAATTGGAGGCATTTCTTAATATTATTATTACACCTACTACATATTAGAATAGGATCTTGGAGATGGGAATACCCCTTGCATTCTGAGCTCGATATAATCCAGCCCACTACAATACTTTTGCGTACACTGTGCATAGGCAGAAAGCTGTAGGAGTGGGGTCATACAGTCCTCATGAATATATAGGACTATATGGCAACAGGTTTACAAGTCCTCTAGTGATAATCTCTTGCTATTAAAACATTGATTTTATTAAAATCCAGCAAACAGCCCTGTAAGTAGCACATCACTGGAATCAGAGTCTCTGTCCCTACATCACGCTGCTCTGCTGCTCTCAAATTGGGTGGAAAAAACCTGTTGACAGATTCTCTTGTATTTATAACATTATTCTGCTTATATTACCCTAGGTAATTTTGACATCTTAGTTTTACAATAAAATTATAGATTTTTACATTACATGTAAAAAATACTTTTTCACTTTTCTCTTTTACCTATATGAGAAAAAATAGGTGAAGCATTATAAAATGACCTTATTATGGTCATTTCACCAAAAAACTATATGAGATGATAACGTTCTTCTTAAGTATGCTAAATCAAGTGTAACTCTATTGCTGCGCTCTTTACAAAGGTGATCATAATTAAGCTGGACAGTTCACTAGGTGGCGCTCAAACGCAGTGAAGCAAATTAAAATGCATAAAAATTGCATTTAAATTTAAATTGAAGGACAGTAAAAATGCATCAAATTGCTATGACATTCTCATTATAAAGATATGTTTTTAAGGAGCTGTGCATGTTTTCTGGATATTTCCTGAAATGATGACCTCAATGCCCTTACAAAGTAACATTTACTTTTTCATTTTGCTATTTCAAATATCTTATAATAGAAAAGAAATGAATGGCACCAGGTGTTGAGCAATATCAAATGATGCAGGATTCCATCCTTATGGACCTATTGATAATGGTTGGTAGTTGCTACTGGGAATTGGTGCAAAACATTAAACAGCCAAGAATATGTCCATTAGTAGCAATGAAAAAGATGTGGCACTCACCCAGTTTGCAGTGGAATCAATGTCTTTTATTTACCATGCTTCGGTTACAGACATTTGCTTGGAAGCGGCAGGTGCGTATGAGGGTGCGGGGAGTGAGGAGAGGACGACGGCCGTTTCGCGTTGATAGCGCTTCCACGGGTCCAAGAGACGGTTACTTTTGAAGTGGGCTTATGATAGATGCATAGCTATAAACACTTTTTTGTGATACTTTTTGTGACACTTGGGTGATGGAAAAATGCATCTTTGTTTTTTAATTAAAAAATTAATTAATTTAAAATGAAACAACTTATTGACATAAAATGTGTCCTGGAAATTGTATTTTCCTACAAATATAGGTGTAAAGCAGGGGTGAACACAGACAGAAGAGCGCACCAGTACAAGAACTGTGTCTGTGTCATTTACACTACAATAGCGAATCAGAATGCACCCCTTTATATGCTGCTCTGAAGGTAAAGTGTGCCCCCTAACCTCTTGGGCCCCTCTGCAACTCTACAGGCTGCACCAATGGTATATCCGGTACTGGTATAAAGTACACTATATGGACAGAAGTATTGTAACTCCTACAGATTACACCTACAGAAAGTGGCTTAACTAGAGTTCTATGGACCTTCATGCAAAATTAATCTTTATCTGCATATTGATCAGCTGTATGTACCCCTATAGTGTTCTACATCCTATAAAGACATATGTTTTCACTTAACATTCCCAAGAAAAACAGGGGGTACAGATAATGTACATAAATCTATGCTGATGACACACAGATCTACATCTCTGGACCAGATATCACCTCCCTACTAACCAGAAACCCTCAATTTCTGTCCATTATTTCTGTCCACTATTTCGTCCTTCTTCTCCTCTAGATTTCTAAAACTTAACATGGACAAAACAGAATTCATCATCTTTCCCCCATCTCACGCGACCCCCCCAACGAACCTATCCATTACAGTAAATGGCTGCCCACTCTCCCCAGTCCCACAAGCTCACTGCCTCGGGGTAATCCTTGACACTGATCTCTCCTTCAAACCGCATATCCAAGCCCTTTCCACTTCCTGCCGACTTCAACTAAAAAATATTTCACGGATCCATACATTCCTCAACCAAGAATCTGCAAAAACCCTAGTTCATGCCATCATCTCTCGCCTTGACTACTGCAACCTCCTACTCTGTGGCCTCCCCTCTAACACTCTCGCACCCCTCCAATCTATTCTAAACTCTGCTGCCTGACTAATCCACCTGTCCCCCTGCTATTCCCCGGCCTCTCCCCTCTGTCAATCCCTTCACTGGTTCCCCATTGCCCAGAGACTCCAGTACAAAACCCTAACCATGACGTACAAAGCCATCCACAACCTGTCTCCTCCATACATCTGTGACCTCGTCTCCTGGTACTTACCTGCACGCAACCTCCGATCCTCACAACATCTCCTTCTCTACTCCCCTCTTATCTCCTCTTCCCACAATCGTATACAAGATTTCTCTTGCGCATCACCCCTACTCTGGAACCCTCTACCACAACATATCAGACTCTCGCCTACTATCGAAACCTTCAAAAAGAACCTGAAGACCTACCTTTTCCGGCCAGCCTACAACCTGAAGTAACCACCGATTGACCAAACCGCTGCACGACTAGCTCTACTCTCACCTACTGTATTTTCACCCATCCCTTGTAGATTGTGAGCCCTTGAGGGCAGGGTCCTCTCTCCTCCTGTACCAGTTGTGACTTGTATTGTTTAAGATTATTGTACTTGTTTTTATTATGTATACTGTCATGATCTCAATGGCAAGAGAACATAGCATAAGCATATATAGGAACTAGCTCTTGGAAGATGGGAACTGAGCTGACCATGAACTAAACCTAACGCACAACTAGCAGTGGCCGGGTAGCATGCCTACGTTGATTCTAGATGCCCAGCACCAGCCGGAGGACTAAATAAAACTAGCAGAGGAAAATATTAGTCCTAGCTCACCTCTAGAGAAATACCCCGAAAGGAGACAGAGGCCCCCCACATGTATTGGCGGTGAGTTGAGATGAAATAACAAACGTAGTATGAAAATAGGTTTAGCAAATTTGAGGTCCACTTACTACATAGCAGAAGACAGAAAGGACACTTTCATGGTCAGCTGAAAACCCTATCAAAAAAACCATCCAGAAATTACTTTAAAACTCTGGCATTAACTCATAACACCAGAGTGGCAATTCCTGTTCACAAGAGCTTTCCAGACACAGTAACGAAACTACAGCTGTGAACTGGAACAAAAATGCAAAAACAAACATGGACAAGAGTCCAACTTATCTAGTAGTTGTCTAGGAGCAGGAACAAGCACAGAGAGGCTTCTGATAACATTGTTGACCGGCAAGCAACTAACAGAGCAGCAAGGTTATATAGCGACTCCCACATCTTGATGGGAACAGGTGAACAGAGAAGATGAAGACACCAGTTCAATTCCACCAGTAGCCACCGGGGGAGCCCAGAATCCAAATTCACAACAGTACCCCCCCCTCAAGGAGGGGGCACCGAACCCTCACCAGAACCACCAGGGCGATCAGGATGGGCCCTATGAAAGGCACGAACCAGATCGGAGGCATGAACATCAGATGCATTCACCCAAGAATTATCCTCCTGGCCATATCCCTTCCACTTGACCAGATACTGGAGTCTCCGTCTGGAAACACGAGAGTCTAAGATTTTCTCCACAATGTACTCCAACTCACCCTCAACCAACACCGGAGCAGGAGGCTCAACGGAAGGCACAACCGGTACCTCATACCTGCGCAATAATGACCGATGAAAAACGTTATGAATAGAAAAGGATGCAGGGAGGTCCAAACGGAAGGAAACAGGGTTAAGAATCTCCAATATCTTATACGGGCCGATAAACCGAGGCTTAAACTTAGGAGAAGAGACCCTCATAGGGACAAAACGAGAAGACAACCACACCAAATCCCCAACAGAAAGCCGAGGACCAACACGACGGTGGCGGTTGGCAAAAAGCTGAGTCTTCTCCTGGGACAACCTCAAATTGTCCACCACCTGCCCCCAGATCTGATGCAATCTCTCCACCACAGCATCCACTCCAGGACAATCCGAAGATTCCACCTGACCAGAGGAAAATCGAGGATGAAACCCCGAATTACAGAAAAACGGGGACACCAAAGTGGCAGAGCTGGCCCGATTATTGAGAGCGAACTCCGCCAATGGCAAAAAAGCAACCCAATCATCCTGGTCAGCAGACACAAAACACCTCAGATATGTCTCCAGGGTCTGATTAATCCGCTCGGTCTGGCCATTCGTCTGAGGATGGAAAGCGGACGAAAAAGATAAATCTATGCCCATCCTAGCACAGAATGCCCGCCAAAATCTAGACACGAATTGGGTCCCTCTGTCAGAAACGATATTCTCAGGAATACCATGCAAACGAACAACATTTTGAAAAAACAGAGGAACCAACTCGGAAGAAGAAGGTAACTTGGGCAGAGGAACCAAATGGACCATCTTAGAAAAACGGTCACACACCACCCAGATGACAGACATCTTCTGAGAAACAGGCAGATCTGAAATAAAATCCATCGAGATGTGCGTCCAAGGCCTCTTAGGAATAGGCAAGGGCAACAACAATCCGCTAGCCCGAGAACAACAAGGCTTGGCCCGAGCACAAACGTCACAAGACTGCACAAAGCCTCGCACATCTCGTGACAGGGAAGGCCACCAGAAGGACCTTGCCACCAAATCCCTGGTACCAAAAATGCCAGGATGACGTGCCAACGCAGAAGAATGAACCTCAGAGATGACTCTACTGGTCCAATCATCAGGAACAAACAGTTTATCAGGTGGGCAACGATCAGGTCTATCCGCCTGAAACTCCTGCAAGGCCCGCCGCAGGTCTGGAGAAACGGCTGACAATACCACTCCATCCTTAAGGATACCTGTGGGCTCAGAGTTACCAGGCGAGTCAGGCTCAAAACTCCTAGAAAGGGCATCCGCCTTAACATTCTTAGAACCCGGTAGGTATGACACCACAAAATTAAACCGAGAGAAAAATAATGACCAGCGCGCCTGTCTAGGATTCAGGTGCCTGGCGGTCTCAAGATAAATCAAATTTTTGTGGTCAGTCAATACCACCACCTGATGTCTGGCCCCCTCAAGCCAATGGCGCCACTCCTCAAAAGCCCACTTCATGGCCAAAAGCTCCCGATTCCCAACATCATAATTCCGCTCAGCGGGCGAAAATTTACGGGAAAAGAAGGCACAAGGCCTCATCACGGAGCAGTCAGAACTTTTCTGCGACAACACTGCCCCAGCTCCGATCTCAGAAGCGTCGACCTCAACCTGAAAAGGTAGAGCAACATCAGGCTGACGCAACACAGGGGCAGAGGAAAAACGGCGCTTAAGCTCCCGAAAGGCCTCCACAGCATCAGGGGACCAATCAGCAACATCAGCACCCTTCTTAGTCAAATCGGTCAATGGTTTAGCAATGTCCGAAAAACCAGCAATAAATCGACGATAAAAGTTAGCAAAGCCCAAAAATTTCTGAAGACTCTTAAGAGAAGAGGGCTGCGTCCAATCACAAATAGCTTGAACCTTGACAGGATCCATTTCAATGGAAGAGGGGGAAAAAATATATCCCAAAAAGGAAATCCTCTGTACCCCAAAAACACACTTAGAACCCTTCACACACAAAGAATTAGACCGCAAAACCTGAAAAACCCTCCTGACTTGCTGGACATGAGAGTCCCAGTCATCCGAAAAAATCAGAATATCATCCAGATACACAATCATAAATTTATCCAAATAATCGCGAAAAATATCATGCATAAAGGACTGGAAAACTGACGGAGCATTAGAAAGACCAAAAGGCATCACTAAATACTCAAAGTGGCCCTCGGGCGTATTAAATGCGGTTTTCCACTCATCCCCCTGCCTGATTCGCACCAAATTATACGCCCCACGAAGGTCAATCTTAGAGAACCACTTGGCCCCCTTTATGCGAGCAAACAAATCTTTCAGCAACGGCAATGGGTATTGATATTTAACAGTGATTTTATTCAAAAGCCGATAATCAATACATGGTCTCAAAGAGCCGTCTTTTTTTGACACAAAGAAAAAACCGGCTCCTAAGGGAGATGACGATGGACGAATATGTCCCTTTTCCAAAGACTCCTTTATATATTCTCGCATAGCAGCATGTTCAGGCACAGACAGATTAAATAAACGACCCTTTGGGTATTTACTACCCGGGATTAAATCTATGGCACAATCGCACTCTCGGTGCGGAGGTAACGAACCAAGCTTGGATTCTTCAAAGACGTCACGATAGTCAGACAGGAACTCAGGAATTTCAGAGGGAATGGATGATGAGATGGAAACCACAGGTACATCCCCATGAGCCCCCTTACATCCCCAGCTCAACACAGACATAGCTCTCCAGTCGAGGACTGGGTTGTGAGATTGCAGCCAAGGCAATCCTAGCACCAAATCATCATGTAGATTATACAGCACCAGAAAGCGAATAATCTCCTGGTGATCCGGATTAATACGCATAGTTACTTGTGTCCAGTATTGTGGATTATTATTAGCCAATGGGGTGGAGTCAATCCCCTTCAGAGGAATAGGAGTCTCCAAAGGCTCTAAATCATACCCACAGCGTTTGGCAAAGGACCAATCCATAAGACTCAAAGCGGCGCCAGAGTCGACATAGGCGTCCGTGGTAATAGATGACAAAGAGCAAATCAGGGTCACAGATAGAATAAATTTAGACGGTAAGGTGCAAATGGAAACAGATTTACCAAGCTTTTTAGTGCGCTTAGAGCATGCTGATATAACATGAGTAGAATCACCACAATAGAATCACAACCCATTTTTCCGTCTAAAATTCTGCCGCTCGCTTCGGGACAGAATTCTATCACACTGCATACTCTCTGGCGACTTCTCAGTGGACACCGCCAGATGGTGCACTGGTTTGCGCTCCCGCAAACGCCTATCGATCTGAATAGCCATTGTCATGGACTCATTCAGACCCGCAGGCACAGGGAACCCCACCATAACATCCTTAATGGCATCAGAGAGACCCTCTCTGAAAGTCGCCGCCAGGGCGCACTCATTCCACTGAGTAAGCACAGACCATTTACGGAATCTTTGGCAGTAAATTTCCGCTTCATCTTGCCCCTGAGATAGGGACATCAAAGTTTTTTCTGCCTGAAGCTCCAAATGAGGTTCGTCATAAAGCAACCCCAAGGCCAGAAAAAACGCATCCACATTGAGCAACGCAGGATCCCCTGGTGTCAATGAAAAAGCCCAGTCTTGAGGGTCGCCCCGGAGCAAGGAAATCACCATCCTGACCTGCTGTGCAGGGTCTCCGGCAGAGCGAGATTTCAGGGACAAAAATAATTTGCAATTATTTCGAAAATTCTGAAACCCGGATCTATTCCCCGAGAAAAATTCCGGCAAAGGAATTCTCGGCTCAGATACAGGTGCATGACAAACAAAATCTTGCAAATTTTGTACCTTCGTGGCGAGATTATTCAAACCTGCAGTTACACTCTGAAGATCCATTACAAACAGGTGGACACAGAGCCATTCAAGGGTTAAGAGGAGGTAAGAAGCAGCTAGACAGCAATTAAGGGCTAGGCAGCAAAACTCTGAGGGGGAAAAAAAAAAAAAAAAAAAAAAAAAAATTTTCCCTTCAACACTTCTTTTTCTCCTGCTTCAGCCCAAACAATTAACACTTTGAGGGCCGGTCAAACTGTCATGATCTCAATGGCAAGAGAACATAGCATAAGCATATATAGGAACTAGCTCTTGGAAGATGGGAACTGAGCTGACCATGAACTAAACCTAACGCACAACTAGCAGTGGCCGGGTAGCATGCCTACGTTGATTCTAGATGCCCAGCACCAGCCGGAGGACTAAATAAAACTAGCAGAGGAAAATATTAGTCCTAGCTCACCTCTAGAGAAATACCCCGAAAGGAGACAGAGGCCCCCCACATGTATTGGCGGTGAGTTGAGATGAAATAACAAACGTAGTATGAAAATAGGTTTAGCAAATTTGAGGTCCACTTACTACATAGCAGAAGACAGAAAGGACACTTTCATGGTCAGCTGAAAACCCTATCAAAAAAACCATCCAGAAATTACTTTAAAACTCTGGCATTAACTCATAACACCAGAGTGGCAATTCCTGTTCACAAGAGCTTTCCAGACACAGTAACGAAACTACAGCTGTGAACTGGAACAAAAATGCAAAAACAAACATGGACAAGAGTCCAACTTATCTAGTAGTTGTCTAGGAGCAGGAACAAGCACAGAGAGGCTTCTGATAACATTGTTGACCGGCAAGCAACTAACAGAGCAGCAAGGTTATATAGCGACTCCCACATCTTGATGGGAACAGGTGAACAGAGAAGATGAAGACACCAGTTCAATTCCACCAGTAGCCACCGGGGGAGCCCAGAATCCAAATTCACAACAGTATACCCCTCCTCACATGTAAAGCGCCATGGAATAAATGGCGCTATAATAATAAATAATAATAATAATAATAATAATAAATCTCTTCGAAAATATGACAAAAAGAATAATTCTAAATAGTAGTCATACAGTTACAAACACGGGGGAAAGGGTAATTGGGGTGCCACTTATGAGAACTGTAGTGTGTGATGTTAAGGTGGAGGAAGAGGAGGAGAGGTCACTTGATGCGGAGCTTGCCCTCCACTGGAACACATTCTGTCCCTCATCTACAAGACATACCCATGTGCAGCTGCCAAAGAAAGGGAGTCGGGTAGCGCATCCAGTAAAATAAGTTGTCAAAATGCTGCACAATTTGTCACTGCAGCAAAACAAACCTACTGCTCATTTCTCATATCATACCTGTCTCATAACCATAGGAAGTTTTTCAGTTCTTTGAATTCTCTCCTTGTCCTCCAGCTCCCCCTCCCTATCCACTCATCTCAGGAGAAGACTTTGCCTCATTTTTTAAGCATAAGATTGACAACATAGCATAAGATTGACACTCCTCATAACTACTCAACTCTCCTCCTCCAAAACCAACTTCACCATCACGGAAGATCAGCTTTCCTCTTTATTCTCCAAATCACATCTCACCAACTGTGAACTTGACCCAATCCTGTCCTACCTCATTCCAAACCTTACAACAGCCTTCATCTGAAAACTAACCCACCACTTCAACCTGTCACTAACAACTGTTGTCTTCACCTCATGCTTCAAACATACCTCGATCACGCCTATTCTCAAAAAGTCGTGCCTTGACCCATCCTTTGGTTATAGCTATCGCCCCATGTTACTTCTCTCCTTTGCCTCAAAACTAGTGGAACAACACATCCATTTCCAACTGTCCTCAAATCTATCCTCCTGCTCCATCTTTGACAGCTTACAATCTTTTGGCATCACAGACTTGGCCATATCTTGGATCTCTTCATACCTAACAGACAGGACATTCAGTGTCTCCCACTCACACATCACCTCCTCATCTCACCCCCTATCTGTCAGTGCCCCCCATGGGTCAGTTTTAGGAACCCTGCTCTACTCCATCTACATCTCATGGAGTCTCACATTTTTCAGCTTCACCTCTATACTGATGACACTCAGATCTATTGTACCTCTCTGGACCTGATATCACCTCCTTACTTACCAGAATCCCACAATTTCAGTCCTCTATTTCATCTTTCTTCTCTGCTCAGTTTCTAAAACTTAACATGGCTAAAACCGAATTCATCACCTTTCCACCATCTCATTCAACCCCCGAACTGACCTAGCCATCAAAATCAATGGCTTGACTATGATCTTTCCTTCAAATCGAAGATCCAATCCCTTTCCCCTTCTTGCTCACTCCAACTCAAAAATATCTCCCGAATCCACAGATTCCTCAATCATGAATCTGTAAAAACACTAGTGCACATCCTCATCATCTCTCGCCTCGACTACAGCAACCTCCTTCTCTGTGGTTTCCCTTCTAACACTATTGCACCCATCCAATCTATCCTAAACTCTGCTGCCTGACTAATCCACCAGTCACCATGCTATTCCTTGGCTTCTTCCCTCTGGCAATCCCTGCACTGGCTCCCCATTGAACCCTAAGTTTGGCATACAAAGCAATCCAAGACCTGTCTCCCCCATATATCTGTGACCTAGTCTCCTGGTACTTACCTGCATGCAACCAATTGTCACAAGATCTCTTCTCTACTTTACTTTTATCTCCTCTTCCCACAATCGTATACTAGATTTCTACTCTGCAACTGTGTCACTCAGCATATCATACTCTCGCCTACAATGGGAACCTGAAGAAATACCTCTTCCGACAAGTCTATAATCTACACTAATCATCGCTTCAAGCAGCTCTACCCTCACCTATTGTATCCTCACCCATTTGTAGACTGTGATCCCTCATGGGCAAGGTCCTGTCTCCTCCAGTAGCAGTCAGTGATTTATATTGTTTAAGGTTTACCAAGACGATGTTTGTGTCACCTGAGTGTGGCTGATTAAAAATCACATGTAAGATGCTGCATGAGGTATCAGGGCTCCCAGCATAGCAGGCTTACATCAGTCCATCACCCACCTCATCTTAATTGAAACTTCAATTCAAAGCTGTAAATGCTGGCCCAGACCCTGAAACCTCATACATGGCTCATGGCTGACTGCTTTTGTGCCATTATAAAAGGTTCTACTATGGGTCAATTACCTGTGTTACTATTTTTACATTTTCTATTAATAGTAGTCTATACAACTGATGTTTGTACCATCTGAGTGTGGCTAGAATAATAAAAAAAAAGGTGTGAGGTCTCCCAGCTAAGAAGGCTGACACCACTCCCTTAATCACTATGTCCTCATTGAAACTTCAATTCCAAGCTGTAAATGATGGGTCAGGCCCTGATACCTCATGCATGGCCTGTGGCTGAATGATGCTGTGCATTTGCAAATTTCTACTGTGGGTCAATTGATGCCACTTTTCATGGTGTCTGCCCCTAATTTTAGCTGTTTGGGAAGCTTTTTGTCTATGCGCTTGGTTTTCCCTCCCATTGAATCTAATGGATACATTCATCGAACTGTTCGGTGAACGGTGGTCTGTTCGGCTTTTAATCATCAGTAAAATCATTACTGCCAGTCAGACAGCTGTGGTTCCCACACTGTCAAACGACAGTGTGAGCCCGCATCCATTTTGCCTGGCTGGTTATCAAAAAAACAGGGGAACCCATGCCTTTTTTTTGTCTTTTAATTATTTATCTAGAGTGCAGGAGTGATGGGAGTGATGAGTACTCCCATCAGCCGCCACATGGTCAAAATTGTTGGTACCCCTCGTTTAATGACAGAAAAACCCACAATGGTCACAGAAATAACTTGAATCTGACGAAAGTAATAATAAATAGTGTTGAGCGATACCTTCCGATATCGGAAAGTATCGGTATCGGAAAGTATCGGCCGATACCGGCAAAATATCGGATCTCGCCGATACCGATACCCGATACCAATGCAAGTCAATGGGACGAAAATATCGGAATTAAAATAAACCCTTTCTTTCCTTGTAGGTTCATTCTACATGAAGGAAAACAACTAAGAATAATGTAGGATGTATTGGGGGAGGTGGCGGAGACATTAAAGGCATAGAGGTTTAGCCCAATCAAATAGAATAGCAGGAATTTTAATTTTTTTTTAAGACGTTCGGAGTTACAAAGATATTGACTATGTTAAGATTTTTTTTATTTTGTCAGATATTGATGTTTCACTACTTCCACGCCCTTCACCCTCTTTTTTACTTCTCCCACACTTTCTTCTTCATCATCATCAGCATCTTTGACATCAAGTTCTTCTTCACCTTATTCATCTTCTTCATCTTCTACCTATAATTTTTTTTTGTTACATTGTTCATATTCTTTTTATTTAACTATTATTCTTCTTCATATTCAAGTTCTTCATCATATTCTTATTTGTGACAGGAATTCCCGTAGTTGTTATCTATAAAAGTTTGAAGATTACACCTTCCGTTCTGCCTGTCACAAAAGAGTTACATTTGTCTGCGTTCAGTTTGGCCTGCAGCATCAGGCTTTATCCAGGGGCACCACGAGGAGGAACGGACTCACTCCCATACACTGCTTAGTCTTCTTCTGCTTATAATTTAGATAATATCTTTTGCTCTGATATTTAGTGTTATGCTTAATGTTCTTCTGCTCTTTGTTCTGCAGCCTCTTGTTCTTCTGCTTCTCGGTCTCCCATGTCGTCGTCGTCTCCAGGGTCGTCGTCATCTCAGTGGTTGTCGTCTCTGGTGTCGTCGTCATCTTAGGGGTGGTCTTCCGGGTCATCGTCTTTAGGGTCTTGAACTTGGAAATGTAGCAGAAGGTACAAGAAGGCTGAGAAAATGCCGAGAAACAGCTGATGGAACTGGAACTCGGATGGCTACCCGAAGGTCCAAGAGCCAATGGAACTACCGAGGACCAGCTGACGTTACTGGAACCCGGTTACTAAGCAGGAGGTACCCGTGCCTGAAAGCACTACCAAGGACCACCTGACGTTGGTGGAACTCGGATACCCAGAGGGAGGCACCTAAGCCAAAGGCTCTGCCCGGAACCAGATGACGGTACTGGAACCAGGATGGGGAGCAGAAGGTACAAGAGCAAAAGACACTGCCGAGAACCAGCTAACGGTACTGGAACCCGGATGGGTAGCCGAAGGTCCAAGAGCCAATGGAACTACCGAGGACCAGCTGACGTTACTGGAACCCGGTTACTAAGCAGGAGGTACCCGTGCCTGAAAGCACTACCAAGGACCACCTGACGTTGGTGGAACTCGGATACCCAGAAGGAGGCACCTAAGCCAAAGGCTCTACCCGGAACCAGCTGACGGTACTGGAACCAGGATGGGGACCTATTCAAGCTTGTCTTCATAGAGCTCCAACTAGTGGGGTTGGAGCAAAGGGTCAGCAGGGGGAGCAGAGTGTAGGCCGAAGCCTGCACTGGAGGCATTTGGAGGTCTGTTATGTCTGCGTGGAATTTGCAGGACACGATGCCGGCTACACAGCAGGGGAACAGCTGGCGTTGCTGAACCCCACTGACACATTGGTGGGTGTTTTTCTCTGTGCAGCCAGCACTTCCGGGCGCCAACTGGCGGTGTTAGAGCCCAGGGTCAGCAGGAGGAGCAGAGGGAGCAGAGTGTAGGCCGAAGCCTGCACTGGAGGCAGTTTTAGGTCTGTTGTGTCTGCGTGGCGTTTGCAGGACACGTTGCTGGCTACACAGCAGGGGAACAGCTGGCATTGCTGAACCCCACTGACACATTGGCGGGTGTTTTTCTCTGTGCAGCCAGCACTTCCGGGCACCAACTGGCGGTGTTAGAGCCCAGGCTCTGCAGGAGGAGCAGAGTGTAGGCCGAAGCCTAATTGAACCAATTTTAAAGGTAACCTTTAATTCCCCCTCAGGTGTAACAAACTAGAAGAGCCACAGCTTTGGCAGCAGTAATGCTGCACAAGTCAAAGGTTGCTCTTTTAATTTTGCTCCTTGCACACGCTGAAAGAAACACGTATAACATTTAGCCCCTTATACAGTCAAACTGTCTTGGAGGCGGGAGTTTCCTTCTTAATGAGACGCAGCACAGCTGTCAAAAATCCCACCTTGGTGCTGGGCGCAGCCTCCTGAGCGTCGTTATTTGCTGTACAGGAGTCTGCGCTGTCGTGTTATCCCTTGGCCTTGCGCTGTTAGCGCTGCCCGT
Source organism: Ranitomeya variabilis (assembly GCF_051348905.1). NCBI lineage: Eukaryota > Metazoa > Chordata > Amphibia > Anura > Dendrobatidae > Ranitomeya > Ranitomeya variabilis. The sequence goes on from NC_135235.1 coordinate 486,626,459, forward strand.
CTTCTGACATCATTTAATGTCGGCCGGTGCGGTTCGCGATGCCCATGAATCCCAGCCCCGCAGTGTCTTCTCATTTATTCACACTGCGGGGCTGGGATTCATGGCCTTGTGCAGTACATATGTTCACCTCTCGCTCGGGTCCTTACACCTGCTTCAGACTGTGCGGCGTCAGCTGATCCCTTATCGCATGCCACGGCCATGAAGCCGTACAGTCTGAAGAAGGCGGAAGGAGATGAGGGACAGGCGAAGATATGCACTGCTCATGCCCATAAATCACACCCTCGCAGTCTAAATAATTAAGACACCGAGGGGCGTTGTGTCGGGCAGGGCGGCCGCAGAGGCGCAGCCAGCCAAACAATGATGTCAGAAGAAGGGCTGCGCCACCAAGGGGGTCGCTGCGTGTCATTACAAAGGAAAGTCACACCTCAGGGATGTTTTAATGGTCTCGGGGGACACATTTTATACGTGTTGAGTTCGACGTGTGCAAGGAGAATAACTTAGTGAGCCACCTTGTACAAATGCAGCATTACTGCTGTACAAGGAGGCTGTTCTACATACAAACGCCTGGGGGGGGACAGGTTCCCTTCAATTTCAGTTCTTGTGTCTGCGTGGCGTTTGCAGGACACGTTGCCGGCTACACAGCGGGGGAACAGCTGGCGTTGCTGAACCCCACTGACACATTGGCTGGTGTTTTTCTCTGTGCAGCTAGCACTTCTGGGCGCCAACTGGCGGTGTTAGAGCCCAGGGTCAGCAGGAGGAGCAGAGGGAGCAGAGTGTAGGCCGAAGCCTGCACTGGAGGCAGTTTTAGGTCTGTTGTGTCTGCGTGGCATTTGCAGGACACGTTGCCGGCTAGACAGCAGGGGAACAGCTGGCGTTGCTGAACCCCACTGACACATTGGCGGGTGTTTTTCTCTGTGCAGCCAGCAATTCCGGGCGCCAACTGGCGGTGTTAGAGCCCAGGGACAGCAGGAGGAGAGGGTGCAGAGTGTAGGCCGAAGCCTGCACTGGCGGCAGCTTTGTGTCTGCGTGGCGTTTGCAGGACACGTTGCCGGCTACACAGCAGGGGCACAGCTGGTGTTGCTGAACCCCACTGACACATTGGCGGGTGTTTTTCTCTGTACAGCCAGCACTTCCGGGTACCAACTGGCGGTGTTAGAGCCCAGGGTCAGCAGGAGGAGCAGAGGGAGCAGCGTGTAGGCCGAAGCCTAATTGAACCAATTTTAAAGGTAACCTTCAACCCCCCCCTCAGGTGTTACAAACTAGAAGAGCCACACCTTGTGCAGCTGTAATGATGCACAAGTGAAAGGTTGCTCTTTAAGTTTTGAATCTTTCAGACGCTGAACGAAACACGTATAAAATTTAGCCCCTTATACAGTCAAACTGTCTTGGAGGCGTGACTTTCCTTCTTAATGAGACGCAGCACAGCTGTCAAAAATCCCACCTTGGTGCTGGGCGCAGCCTCCTGAGCGTCGTTATTAGCTGTACAGGAGTCTGCGCTGTTGTGCTATACCTTGGCCATGCGCTGTTAGCGCTGCCCGTCTTCTGACATCATTTCATGTCGGCCGGTGCGGTTCGCGTTGCCCATGAATCCCAGCCCTGCAGTGTCGTTTCCTTAATTCACACTGCGGGGCTGGGATTCATGGCCTTGCGCAGTCAATATGTTCGCCTCTCACTCGTGTCCTTACACCTGCTACAGACTGTGCGGCGTCAGCTGATCCCTTATCGCATGCCACGGCCATGAAGCCGTACAGTCTGAAGAAGGTGGAAGGAGATGAGTGACCGGCGAAGATATGCACTGCTCATGCCCATAAATCACACCCTCGCAGTCTAAATAATTAAGACACCGAGGGGCGTTGTGTCGGGCAGGGCAGCCGCAGAGGGGCAGCCAGCCAACCAATGACGTCAGAAGACGGGCAGCGCTACCAAGGGGGTTGCAGCGTGTCATTACAAAGGAAAGTCACACCTCAGGGACGTTTTAATGGTCTCGGGGGACACATTTTATGCGTGTTGAGTTCGACGTGTGCAAGGACAATAACTGAATGAGCCACCTTGTACAAATGCAGCATTATTGCTGTACAAGGAGGCTGTTCTACATACAAACGCCTGGGGGGGGACAGGTTCCCTTCAATTTCAGTTCTTGTGTCTGCGTGGCGTTTGCAGGACACGTTGCCGGCTACACAGCAGGGGAACAGCTGGCGTTGCTGAACCCCACTGACACATTGGCTGGTGTTTTTCTCTGTGCAGCTAGCACTTCCGGGCGCCAACTGGCGGTGTTAGAGCCCAGGGTAAGCAGGAGGAGCAGAGGGAGCAGAGTGTAGGCCGAAGCCTGCACTGGCGGCAGCTTTGTGTCTGCGTGGCGTTTGCAGGACACATTGCCGGCTACACAGCAGGGGAACAGCTGGCGTTGCTGAACCCCACTGACACATTGGCGAAGTGTTTGGCTCTGTGCAGCCAGCACTTCCGGGCGCCAACTGGCGGTGTTAGAGCCCGGAGTCAGCAGGAGGAGCAGAGTGTAGGCCGAAGCCTGCACTGGAGCAAGTTGAAAGGGAACCTTTAACCCCCACCCCAGGCGTGTGTTGCTGAAAGAGCCATCTTGTACAGCACTAATGATGCAAAGGGAAAAGATGGCTCTTTTAATTATGCTCCTTTCAAAGGCTGAACTAGACACTTATGAAATGTGTCCCCTCACACCGTTAAACCGTCCCGGAGGTGGGACTTTCCTTTGTAATGTGACGCAGCACAGCCGTCATTCCTACCCCCTTGGCGCCGTGCGCCGCCTCCTCAGCGTTGTTTGATTCCGTCCCGGAGCCTGTGCTGTTATGTTATCCCTTGGCCAGGTGCACTTAGCGCTGCCCATCTTCTGACATCATTTGGTGTCAGGCTGGCTGCGCCTGTGCGGCCGCGCTGGCCGAGATCCCGCCTCTCAGTGTCGTTTAATGTAATCCCACCGCGGGCCTGGGATCCGTGGCCCTGCGCAGTGCATATCCTCGCCTCTCACTCCCCTCCCTCCGGCTTCTTCAGACTGTGCGGTGTCACTGCTGTGGCATGCTATTAGGGATCAGCTGACGGCGCACAATCTGAAGAAGGCGGAGGGAGATGAGTGACAGCCTGAGGTGAAGATATGCACTGCGCATGCCCATGGATCCCAGGCCCGCAGTGTGATTAAATCAGAAGACACTGCGAGGCGGGATCTCGGGCTGCGCGGCCGCACAGGCGCAGCCAGCCTGACACCAAATGATGTCAGAAGACGGGCACCGCAAAGTGTGCCTGGCCAAGGGATAACATAACAGCGCTGGCTCCGGGACAGAATTAAACAACGCGGAGGAGGCGGCGCACGGCGCCAAGGGGGTAGGAATGATGGGTGTGCTGCGTCACATTACAAAGGAAAGTCCCACCTCCGGGATGGTTTTACGGTATCAGTGGACACACTTTAAAAGTGTTAAGTTCTGCGTGTGCAAGGAGCTAAACAAAAATAGTTACCTTTTCCTTGTGCAGCATTACTGCTGCACAAGGTGGCTATTTCAGTAACAAACGCCTGGGGGGGGGACAGGTTCCCTTACATTTCAGTTGTTGTGTCAGCGTGGCGGTCGCAGGACTCATTGCCGGCTACACAGCTGGGGATCAGCTGACGTTACTGACACCCAATAACTCTGGGTCGTATGTTTTGACTGTGCAGATGGCACTTCTGAGCCTCAACTGGCGGTGTTGGAGCCCAGGAATTACAGTTCAGGTGGTAGAAAGATGAACACAACAGGAGACCTGGATACTGTAGACAGTCACCCAATTATTTAATCAGGAAGAGGAGTGGCAAATTCCTGCGAGATCCAGGCCTGGTTCATTTTCAGGAAAGTAAGCCGGTCAACGTTATCGGAGGATAGTCGCATGCGAGGGTCTGTTAGTACACCACCTGCAGCACTAAAGACGCGTTCCGATAATACACTAGCCGCAGGGCAAGACAGCACCTCCAATGCATACTGGCTTAGCTCTGGCCATGTATCCAGCTTAGAGACCCAAAACTTGAAAGGGGAAGAGCCGTCTGGGAGTACAGCAAGAGGGCAAGACATGTAGTCTGTCACCATCTGACGGAACCGTTGCCTCCTACTGACTGGAGCCACCTGTGATGGTGTAGACATTTGTGGCGGGCACACAAAACTGTGCCACAGTTGGGCCATACTGGTCTTGCCTTGGGCAGAGGCACTGCTTCTGCTCCCTCTTTGTGCAGAGCCTCCTCCAGTGCCTGGATGCACTGAGCTGCTTTGTAAAGCACTAGCAGCACTTCTCTCAGTTGGACTGGAGAAGATGATGGAATTCACCAGTGTGTCTTGGTACTCCCACATTTTACGCTCCCGGTTCAACGGTGTGATGAGGCTTTGTACATTGTCCCGGTAGCGAGGATCGAGGAGGGTGAACACCCAATAATCAGCCATGTTGAGAATGTGGGCGATGCGGCGGTCGTTTCTCAGGCACTGCAGCATGTAATCAACCATGTGCTGCAGACTGCCAACTGGCCAAGAAACGCTGTCCCCTGCTTGAGGCGTGATCTCTGCCCGCTCGTCATCACCCCACCCTCGCTGTACACACTGACTACTGGACAATTGTGTAACTCCCTCCTCTGGATGGATGTCTTCCTCCTCCATTGACTCCTCTTCATCCTCCTCACAAAGTGTCCCTTGCCTACGCGTTTGTGAGGAACCACGTGGTGCTGACTGTCCAGAAGATGATGGAAATGGTGAATCCTCATCCTCCACCTCTTCCACATCATCATCCCTTAGCGCTTGCAGTGATTTTTCAAGCAGGCAGATAAGGGGGACAGTCATGCTGACTAGTGCATCATCTGCACTCCCCATCTGCGTGGAATAATCGAAGGGACGCAAAACCTGGCAGACGTCCTTCATAGTGGCCCACTCTGTGGTTGTGAAGTCTGAACGGCGCGGAGTGCGACTTCTTTGCGCCTGATGCAGCTGGTACTCCATTACTGCTTGCTGCTGCTCACACAACCGCTCCAACATATGTAACATGGAATTCCACCTGGTAGGTAGGTCACATATGATGCGATGTTCCAGAAAGCGGAATCGGCGATGCAGAGCCGCAATGCGCGATTTTGCCGTGCTGGAACGCCGCAAGTGAGCACACTCTAGGCGGACCTTGTGCAGCAGTGCATCAAGATCCGGATAGTCCCTCAAAAAACTCTATTAACCAAAAGCACAACAAACCTCAGCATAATTTAGCGAAGTAATTGTTACAAAAACTGCATAGGTAGGTCACAGCTAAATCTGCAAGATAGGACAAAACTAAAAGGACTGGTCGCTAATAGACATGAGGAAGAAATGGGCCACAAGGACCCGAAAAAACGACCACAAAAGTCCGTATATCAAAATATATATAAACCTTTATTAATCATAATACCAAGATTAAACATATAGACAAAAAATTTGTTCTACTTTTTTGTCTATATGTTTAATCTTGGTATTATGATTAATAAAGGTTTATATATATTTTGATATACGGACTTTTGTGGTCGTTTTTTTGGGTCCTTGTGGCCCATTTCTTCCTCAAAAAACTCTGCACGACCAAGTTGAGCACATGTGCCAGACATGGGATGTGAGTGAGGTTGCCGAGGCCCAGAGCTGCCACCAGATTTCGGCCATTATCACACACTACCATGCCTGGCTGGAGATTCGCTGCCACAAACCACACATCGCTCTCCTGCTTGATGGCATTCCAGAGCTCCTGCGCTCTGTGGCTTCGATTCCCCAAAGAAATTAATTTCAAGACGGCCTGTTGACGTTTGGCCACGGCTGTGCTCATGTCGGTCGTAACAGGTAAACGTTCATGGGTCCATGTGGAGGTAGACTGTGACGGCTCCTGCAGCGATGATTCTGAGGAACTTGTGTAAGAGGAGGAGTCAATGCGTACAGACTGGATTCCTGCAATCCTTGGAGTGGGCAGGACACGTCCTGCGCCACTCGCACGATCTGTACCCGGCTCAACAACATTAACCCAATGAGCAGTGAAGGAAAGGTATCGCCCCTGTCCATGGTGACTGGTCCACGCATCGGTGGTGAGGTGGACCTTGCTACTGACGGCGTTCAGTAGCGCGTGTTTTATGTGTCCCTCCACATGCTTGTGCAGGGCAGGGACGGCTTGCCTGCTGAAATAAAAGCGGCTGTGCACATTGTACTGTGGGACTGCCAATGACATCAAGTCACAGAAGCTGTCAGTCTCCACCAGCCTGAATGACAGCATTTCCAGTGACAGAAGTTTGGCAATGCCTGCAGTCAGAGCCTGTGCTCATGGGTGATTTGATGAGAAAGGCCGCCTTTTCTCCCATGCCTGTACTACCGATGGCTGTAGACTGGGCTGGGAGTGTGAGGATGACTGGGAACGTGGTGCTGTGGGTGGAATTACAGTGGGTCTCTGGACAACAGTGCCAGAAGTTCTTCCCTGGCGATCCTTGGAGGAAGCCGAACCAGCTGTGTGTGAGCTGGAGGAAGAGGCAACACAAGCTGAAGAGGTGGTAGCTGCCGCTGTTGTTTGGCCTAGGTCTTCAGTGTGTTTTTGTAACTCCGCCGCGTGCCTGGTCCGCACATGTTTCCACATACTGGAGGTATTGAGGTTGCTGACATTTTTCCCTCTTTTGAATTTATGATGACACACCTTGCATTTGACAAAGCAAATGTCATCTGCAACTGTGTCAAAAAAGGACCAGGCACTGCAAGTCTTGGGAGCACCCTTTTTGGCTTTTGGAAGAGACATGCTCCTAACGGGTGCCAAAGTGGAGGCTACAGGATCCGCAGTCTTCCCCCTCCCTCTCCCTCTTTGGCCCGGGGAATCTCTTCCTCAGAGCTGCTCCCACCACCTTCCTGTCCCTCACGCCATGATGGGTCAAGGACCTCATCATCTACACTACCCTCTGCCACCAACTGCGCCTCCTGGGTAGTCTCAGCAGCACAGCACGCACCAGAAAGTGGCACCTGAGTGTCATCAGCGGATGCGTTCTGCAGTGTGGTGACCGGAGGCACTGGCCCACCCGCCTCTTCAGACTCAGAGAGAAAAAGCTGTTGGGCATCACTGCACACTGCCTCTTCTTCCATTTCTCCAATGCTGCTTGGCTGGCCCCCTGTTTCCAAGCCAAGAGATTCAGAGAACAGAAGTAGAGACGGCTCCTGTCCTGGGCTCTCTGTCTGCCTGGGCAATTTGGCAGGTGGTGAAGAGACAGATGGGTGCTCTCCAGTGCTCTGTGTCTGAGAGGATGTGGCACTAATTGAAGTTGATGCGTTAGCTGCCTTCCATCCGACAACGGCTTCAATTTGGTCTTCACGCAGCAGCGGTGTACGGCGCTCTCCGACAAAGCTGCGCATGAAGGACTGTTCCCTGTTGAAACTGGGTGATGATGAGTCACCGGTGCCCGCAGCAGGCACAGAATCCCCACATCCTCTCCCTGCTCCGCGCCCACGCCCACGTGCCTTACTCCCTGCCTTCTTCATCTTGGTTGACTGATAAGATAAGCAGAAAAGTACTAACGGCTTAGTGTGCTTATTCCTGAACAGCTCCTAACAGGTATAAGAAACACTAATTTTCTAAAGTGTGGACTAGACTTTAATATGAGCTAATGTGGCCTACACAACTGTAAAGTGGTGTGTTTGGTGAACTTTATTATTTATTTATTTTTGGGGGCTGAACTGACAACAGGGCGAGCTGCACTCACACGGAGACCGTGCAGACAGCCGTAAACGGCGCTGCAAGGCCCCAAAAACCTCCTCTACATTATCCTATGTAGTGTTTTTCCACAATTTAGCTGGATACGGGTGAAAAGCCACTAATAGGAATTATTTGAAAAAATGTGCAGCGGGCTGCACTATTTGCAAAAAAGGACAACGGAATGGATAGAACTGTATGAGTCAGTGAACCACCCTGAGCTGGATACAACCGGCTGTGGCTGCACACAGACTACAGGGCGAGCTGCACTCACACGGAGACTGTGCAGACAGCCGTAAACGGCGCGGCAAGGCCCCAAAAACCTCCTCTACGTTATCCTATGTAGTGTTTTTCCACAATTTAACTGAATACGGGTGGAAAGCCACTAATAGGAATTATTTGAAAAAATGTGCAGCAGCCTGCACTATTTGCAAAAAAGGACAATGGAATGGATAGAACTGTATGAGTCAGTGAACCACCCTGAGCTGAATACAACCGCCTATGGCTGCACACAGACTACAGAGTGGGCTGCACTCACACACACACACACACACACAGAGACCTTGCAGATCGCTGTAAAAACAGCGCTGCAAGGCAAAAGCAAGGTGAACACACAGCGGTTGCTAAATTAGCCTGGGAAAAGCACAAAGAAGCAAATCGCTATCTCAACTGGCCCTCAGTCAGAACACAGCGTCCTATGCCTAACTGAATTCACAGCAGAGTGAGCCCAAAATGGCGCCAGCGACTTTTAAACTGCAGCATGACATCATTTCAGCAGCCAGTCACAGCCTTGCCAGTAGTTTCATGCCCACCATGCTGAACAGGATGTGCCCACACTTGTAATCATTCCTCATTGGCTGAATTCGTGCTGTTTGAATTGAGAACTTCCGATTCAGGTATCCAATATGCGGCAAGTATCGGATCTCGGTATCGGGATTCCGATACCGCAAATATCGGCCAATACACGATACTTGCGGTATCGGAATGCTCAACACTAATAATAAATAAAAAATCTATGAAAATGAACAAATGAAAGTCAGACTTTCCTTTTCAACCATGCTTTTGCAGAATAAAAAAAAAAAAAACTCATGAAATAGGCCTGGATAGAAATGATGGTATCCTTAACTTAATACTTTGTTGCACAACCTTTTGAAGCAATCCCTGCAATCAAACGATTCCTGTATCTGTCAATGAGACTTCTGCACCTCTCAACAGGTATTTTGGCCCACTCCTCAATAGCAAACTGCTCCAGTTGTCTCGTGTTTGAAGGTTGCCTTTTCCAGACGGCCTGTTTCAGCTCTTTCCAAAGATGCTCAATAAGATTTAGGTCAGGACTCATAGAAGGCCACTTCAGAATAGTCCAATGTTTTCATCTTAGCCATTTTTGGGTGTTTTTAGCTATGTGTTTTGGGTCATTATCATGTTGAAAGACCCATGACCTACAACTGAGACCAAGCTTTCTGACACTGGGCAGCACATTTCTCTCTAGAATCCTTTCACAGTCTTGAGATTTCCTTGTACCCTGCACAGATTGTAGACACCCTGTTCCAGATGCAGCAAAGCAGCCCCAGAATATAACAGAGCCTGTTCCATGTTTCACATTAGGGACAGTGTCCTTTTCTTGATATGCTTCATTTTTCCGTCTGTGAACAAAGAACTGATGTGCCTTGCCAAAACGTTCCATTTTTGTCTCATCTGTCCATAGGACATTCTCTTGTGGCTTGTCAACATACAGTTTGGCAAATTCCTGTCTGGCTTTTTTATGATTTTTTTTCAACCATGGTGTCTTCCTTGGTTGTCTCTGATGAAGTCCACTTTGGCTAATACAATGACGGATGGTGAGATCTGACACTGATGTTCCTTGAGCTTGAAGTTCACCTTTAATCTGTTTAGAAGTTTTTTGGGGCTCTTTTGTTGGTATTTTCCGTCTCTTTGTTTTGTCATCAATTTTCCTCCTGCGGCCATGTCCAGGGAGGTTGGCTACAGTCCCATGGCTCTTACATTTCTGAATAATATGTGCAACTGTAGTCACAGGAACATCAAGCTGCTTGGAGATGGTGTTATAACTTTTAACTTTAACATGTTTGTCTATAATATTCTTTCTAATATCCGGAGACAACTTTTTCCTTCGCTTCCTCTGGTCAATGTTGAGTGTCATACACACCACATCATTTCTGTCCAGGCCTATTTCATGAGTTTTATTTATTTTTTTTATTCTGTGGAAGCATGGTTGAAAAGTAATGTCTGACTTTCATTTGTTTTTATTTAATTTTCATAGATATTTTATTTATTATTACTTTTGTCAGATTCAAGTTATTTCTGTGACCATTGAGGGTTTTCTGTCATTAAACAAGGGGTACCAACAATTTTGACCACATGTGTATATGGACTTGTCTCAAAAAAAAGAGAAGCAACAAAGAAGAAAGTGAAGGTAACGAATAAGAAGCCAAAATGACAACCTTTAATGGTGACAACACAAATGGTGACAAATGGTGACAAAGTATACTCACTGCATTGGCAGTGTTGATGCTAAAATTGTACTTTTCAGACCTTGTTGAAGCAAAGAGAACAGAGAAGTGTGTTATCTCTCTCTTTTTGTGGTCAAGTTCCATTATACAGGGAACCACCAAAGGTCAATATACAGCTCTGGCAAAAATTAAGAGACCACCACATCAAATCTCCAAACCTGAACCCCATTGAAAACCTCTGGAATCTAATCAAAAGGATGATGGATAGTCACAAGCCATCAAACAAAAGAGAACTGCTTAACCCCTTTACCCCCAAGGGTGGTTTACATGTTAATGACCGGGCCAATTTTTACGATTTTGACCACTGTCCCTTTATGAGGTTATAACTCTGGAACGCTTCAACGGATCCCGGTGATTCTGACATTGTTTTCTCATGACATATTGTACTTCATGCTAGTGGTAAAATTTCCTTGACATTACTTGAGTTTATTTGTGAAAAAAACAGAAATTTGGCAACAATTTAGAAAATTTTGCAATTTCCAGAGATATCACAAAATACTTAATAAATAACATTTCCCACATGTCTACTTTACATCAGCACAGTATTGGAACCAACATTTTTTTTTGTTAGGGAGTTATAAGGGTTAAAAGTTGACCAGCAATTTCTCATTTTTACAACACCATTTTGAAGTCACTTTGAGGGGTCTAAATGATAGAAAATACCCAAGTGTGACACCATTCTAAAAACTGCACCCCTCAAGGTACTCAAAACCACATTCAAAAAGTTTATTAACCCTTCTGGTGTTTCACAGGAATTTTTGGAATGTTTAAAAAAAAAAAATGAACATTTAACTTTTTTTCACAAAAAATTTACTTCTGGAGAAATTGCACCACAAAAGTTGTTGTACAATTTGTCCTGAGTATGCTGATACCCCATATGTGGGGGTAAACCACTGTTTGGGCGCATGGCGAAGCTCAGAAGGGAAGGAGCGCCATTTGACTTTTCAATGCAAAATTGGCTGCAATTGAGATGGGACGCCATTTAGTTTGGAGAGCCCCTGATGTGCCTAAACAGTGGAAACCCCCAAAAGTGACCCCATTTTGGAAAGTAGACCCCTAAGGAACTTATCTAGATGTGTGGTGAGCACTTTGAACCCCAAAGTGCTTCACAGAAGTTTATAATGTAGAGCCATAAAAATAAAAAATCTTATTTTTTTCACAAAAATTATTTTTTGCCCCCAATTTTTTTACTTTCCCATGGGTAACAGGAGAAATTGGACCCCAAAAGTGGTTGTACAATTTGTCCTAAGTACGCTGATCCCCCATATGTCGGGGTAAACCACTGTTTGGGAGCATGGCAGAGCTCAGAAGGGAAGGACCCCATTTTGGAAAGTAGACCCCCTAAGGAACTTATCTAGATGTGTGGTGAGCACTTTGAACCCCCAAGTGCTTCACAGACGTTTATAATGTAGAGCCGTGAAAATTAAAAAATCTTTTATTTTTCCGCAAAAATGATCTTTTAGCCCCCAATTTTGTATTTTCTCAAGGGTATCTGGAGAAATTGGACCCCAAAAGTTGTTGTGCAATTTGTCCTGAGTACGCTGATACACTATATGTGGGAAAAAACTACTGTTTGGGCACATGGCAGAGCTCAGAAGGGAAGAAGTGGCGTTTTGAAATGCAGACTTTGATGGAATGGTCTGCGGGGGTCACGTTGTGTTTGCAGAGCCCCTGATGTACCTAAACAGTAAAAACCCCTCACAAGTGACACCATTTTAGAAACTAGACCCCCCAAGGAACTTATCTAGATGTGTTGTGAGCACTTTGCCCAAGTGTTTCACTAAAGTTTATAACGCAGAGCTGTAAAAATAAAAAATCCTTTTTTTTCCACAAAAATAATTTTTTAGCTCCCAGTTTTATATTTTCCCATGGGTAACAGGAGAAATTGGACCCCAAAAGTTATTGTCCCATTTGTCCTGAGTACGCTGATACTCCATATGTGAGGGTAAACCACTGTTTCGGCGCACGGCAGAGCTTGGAAGGGAGGGAGCACCGTTTTAGTTTTTCAACGCAGAATTGTATGGATAGAGATGTGCCTAGACAGTGGAAACCTCCCAATTCTAACTCCAACCCTAACCCCAACACACCCCTAAGCCTAATCCCAACCCTAACCACACCCCTAACCCCAACACACCCTTAACCCTAATCCCAACCCTAACCACACCCCTAACCCGAACACACCCCTAACCCTAACACCAACCCCAACACACCCCTAACCCTGACACACCCCCAACTCAACCGTAAACATAATCCAAACCCTAACTCCAACTCTAGCCCCAACCCTAACTTTAGCCCCAACCCTAACCCTAACTTTAGCCCCAACCCTAACTTTAGCCCCAACCCTAACCCTAACTTTAGCCCCAACCCTAACTTTAGCCCCAATGCTAACCCTAACCCTAATGGGAAAATGGAAATAAATAATTTTTTTAATTTTATTATTTTTCCCTAAGTAAGGAGGTGATAATGGGGGATTTGATTTACTATTTATAGTGGGTTTTTATAGCGGGTTTTTATGTTTGGCAGCAGTCACACACTAAAAGATGCTTTTTTTTTTTGCAAAAAATATTTTTTGTGTTTCCACATTCTGAGAGCTATAATTTTTCCATATTTTGTTGCACCGAGTCATGTAAGGTCTTGTTTTTTGCGGGACGAGTTGATGTTTTTATTGGTATCATTTTCGGGCACATGACATTTTTTGATCACTTTTTAGTCTGATTTTTGTTAGGCAGAATGAACAAAAAACAGCAATTCGTGAATTTCTTTTTGGGGGGGAGGGGGGCTTTTATACCATTCCGCGCTTGGTAAAATTAATAAAGCAGTTTTATTCTTCGGGTCAGTACGATTACAGCAATACCTCATTTATATCATTTTTTTATGTTTTGGCGCTTTTATACAATAAAAATTATTTTATAGAAAAAATATTTACTTTTCCATCGCTTTATTCTGAGGGCTATAACTTTTTTATTTTTTCCCTGATGACGCTGTATGGTGGCTCGTTTTTTTGCGGGACAAGATGACGTTTTTGGTGGTACAATGTTTATTTATATCCATCTTTTTCATCGCGTGCTATTCCACTTTTTGTTCGGCGGTATGATGATAAAGCATTGTTTTTTGCCTAGTTTTTTTTTTTTAACGGTGTTTACTGAAAGGGTTAACTAGTTGGATAGTTTTATAGGTCGGGTCGTTACGGATCCGTCAATACTAAATATGTGTACTTTTATTGTTTTGTTTTGTTTTTTTACATAAAGAAATGTATTTATTGGAACAATATTTTTTTATTTTTTTATTTATTAAGGCTTTTTTTTTTACACATGTAAAAATTTTTTTTTTTACTTGTCCCAGTGTGGGACATCACGGTAAAGTGTCAGATTGCTGTTCTGACACTTTGCAAAGCACTGCCGGCGCCTGCTCTGATCAGGCACTTGCAAGCCACCTCCCTGCAGGACCTGGAAGGAGCCCGTGGCCATCTTGGATCCAGGGCCTGCAGGGAGGAGGATGTGGAGACGCTCGGAGCAACACGATTACATCACATGCCGCCGGAATGCTGTGATCATGTTTGATCGCAGTGTTCCGGGGGTTAATGTGCCAGGAGCGGTCCGTGACCTCTCCTGACACATAGTGTTGGATGTCAGCTGTGATAGTCAGCTGACACCCCGGTGGCGATCGGCCGCCTTCCCCCCGCGGCTGATCACGTTAGACATATTATTCCATCCATGGAAATTAGGGCCCGGGTCACATGGATGGAATAGTATGTCTGATGGCAGAAAGGGGTTACATTTATAAAGAAGCAGAGTGAAAGACTGGTGGAAAGCATGCCAAGATGCATGAAAATTGTGATTAAAAATCGTGGCTATTCCACAAAATATTGATTTCTGAACTCTTCCTGAGTTCAAAAATTTGTTTTGTTGTCTCTAAATGATTATGAACTTGTTTTCTTTGCATTATTTGAGGTCTGAAAGCACTGTTTTTTTTTTCATTTTGACCATTTTTCTTTGTAAAAAAAATACAAAATTTATTGCTTGGAGATTTGGAGACATGCTGTCAGAAGTTTATAGACTAAAAGAACAATTTACATTTTACTCAAAAATATACTTAAAAGAGAAAAATCAGACAAACAACATTTTGCTAGAGCTGTATTTGAAAGGTAAGCCACATTTTTCAAAATGATTTAATCATCTTATACCATGTTCTTATATTTAAGACTACATGTGTACCCCCTTCAACATTGAAGATATTGAGCAGATACATGGTTAATTTTTACAGATATTGACACAATCACCTTTATAATGTATAGTAATGATATGTAATTTTTGCTTTTTCTACGCAAATAAAATGCTCAAAACTATGGAATATGAAATCTTTTATGTGACCCAGCTGCATGAAGACGGTAAGATTGCTGCTGCTTGTTTTCTTTCAAAAATGTAATACTTTACTTCAAGGACATTATTAAAAGCTTCTTGCCAAGCTTGAGCTTTAATTCAGCAATACACGGATACTACTCTTGATGGAAATGGTGACTCAATATATAGCAAATTTAACTATTACAGCCTTGAGAGATCCACATGCTGTACACAGAATATACGGTACCTTAAATATTTTATTCTTTTGTTGGGGAATTGTTGGGGGATTTTCTATCTATCTATCTATCTATCTATCTATCTATCTATCTATCTATCTATCTATCTATTTATCTATCTATCTATCTATCTATCTATCACATTACACAATTTACATACTTTTACATACATATACCGTATAATTGTCAACATCCTTGAAAGATTCAGGCACCTTAAAACTAGAAGGATGATATATGGAAATCTAAATATTTTCATTATTAATTCACATTCTAGTTATATGCACTGAATAAAGCTTTAAAATAGCAAGAACAAAAGTTCAGAAAATTTCAAATATCATTGAATATAAAAAAGTATGTTCCTATTCACTGGCAGCAAGCTATATTGAAGATTGAAAAAAAAATTGTAAGGACTGCACAAAGCATATTAGAAATATACGTTCTGGACAATGATCAGAGCAGTTGATGAATGAGCTGTGCTCTTGGAACGGCTTCCAGTTGTACAAGAGACTTGTTGGCCCTCCAACACTACGAGACTGTACTAAGGTTTGCCTGTAGCCAATCTTGACTGTACACTTCAGCTTTCATCGTATTCACCTCAGTTTTTGTATAATTCCAATACACATTGTACAGGTATGCCAGATCACCCATTGTTACCAGAATTCACTTGTTTTTTTTTGGTCTCTCATTAAATTAAGGAAGCAGGGAGCAGAAACTCTTAGCCATCATTAGATTAGCAGATTGCTGCAGTGGAAAAACATAAATTATATTGTTGGTTAGCGAATAGATTGATGGAAATTAAATTTATATTGCATTTCTACGAAATTGCTGAATATTGCCAATAAATCTGAACAATTTGCAATTCACTTAGTGCGAGTCAATTATAATGGCAGTCACCACTTTACACATTAATACAGATGAGTGGACCGATCCAATGAGGATTGAATTTGAGTCAAATTTACTGAAATTCACAGTTTTATGTGAATTAGAACACTGTGAAATTTGATTTGCGATTCACGCACACAAAATAAAACAAAAGCAAACTTGCCTGCCACTTTTCCCACACTGCTGAATCAGCTCATGTCTTTTTGCGTGGCCGCGCAGATTTCCCTATAATGCCTTACAGCTACGACATCTTAGATCAGCGGTTCCCCTAGAGCAGAGTTGTACGGCAAAGTCGTTTTCCATCTCCAGAGTCATTGGTTAAGTCTCTCTCTTTTATAGAGTGCAAGCTCCTAAGGTCAGTAGGATCCTCCCTCGCTCTCTCTCCTATAGAATGTAAGCTCTTATGGTCAGCAGAACACTCTCTCTCTCGGCTATCGACTTTAAGTTCCTACGATCAGCAAGGTCCTCTCTCTATATCTTTCTTATAGAATGTAAGCTCTTATGGTCAGCGGGATTCTCTTTCTCCTATAGAGTGGAAGCTGTTATAGTCAGTGAGGTCCTCTCTATTTTTTAATCAGTAAGCTCTTATGTTCAACGAGGTCGTTGCTCTCTCCCTCTTGTGTGTAGGGTGTAAGCACTTATGATCAGAGGGGCCCTCTTCTCTCTCTTATAGAGTCTAAGCTCTTATGGTCAGTGAGGTTCTCACTCTCCGCTCCAAATGTATATTTTCCTAGCAAATACAAGCTTTCCAGTATTGAGATTCACACAAAGCTATTCACCGCTAATCAGGATTTAAATAGATCAGCCAGAGAATGATTGCATGGCCTCGAGAGCGACTGGGCAGAGTTCCATTAATGCCTTGCAGATATCACATCACATCAACAGCTGAGCAAATTTTGCAAAGCTCAATAGGGTCTTATCCAAATATATAAGGTGGATGAACAATGGTAAGGTGCTCACCTGATAGTGTTGTGTGCAAAGTAACAACTAATATTGTATAGTTTTCAGCTGCTGCATCATCCACTGATGAATTCTGGACTTTAAATGCGATGCTGATTCCTAAAAGGATCTGAAGACAAGATAAATGGATAGTGGTTTATTGTCACCGCATTTCAAAGTCAAAACTGACTCCTTCCTCAGAACAACCTTATGTGAAGTGGCAAACTTTCATACAAGTAGTGTAGGACTCCGGGTTCCCTCACATTCCAAGGACATACTGATAGGGAATTTAGATTGTGAGCCTCATCGGGGACAGCGATGATAATGTGTGCAAAAAACTTTAAAGCGCTGCGGAACATGTTGGAGCTATATAAATAAAGAGATTATTAAATACATAAAAAATTCAAATCAGGGCACCAAACACCACGGGGTGGGAAAAACGGATCACGTGTTATATGTCTGCATCAACATATAGAAAAATACTTAAAAAAAATGAATATAATAAATAAAAATCCATTACTTTTGTTATTCAATACAAATAGTTAAACAAATAAGAATTTTTGAGAAAGGCAAAAAAAGTGCAACAGTTGTTCGGGACTGATGAGTAAAAAATTTAAATACCGTATATACTCGAGTATAAGCAGAGATTTTCAGCCCACTTTTTTGGGCTGAAAGTCCCCCTCTCGGCTTATACTCGAGTCATACCCAGGGGTCGGCAGGGGAGGGGGAGCGGAGCTGTGTAATAATACTCACCTGCTCCTGGCGCGCTCCCTGCAGGTCCCTGCTTCCCGGCGCTGCAGTTTCTTCCTGTAGTGAGCGGTCACATGGTACCGCTCATTACAGTAATGAATATGCGGCTCCACCTCCCATAGGGGTGGTGCCACATATTCATTACTGTAATGAGCGGTAACGGTGACCGCTCACTACAGGAAGAAAATGCTGTGGCGGGGAACAGATGGGCAGCAACGGCGCCAGGAGCAGGTAAGTATGACGGGGCAGTGCGCGATATTTACCGGCTCCTTGTTCCTCCATCGGCGCCGCTGTGTCTTCCGCAGTGACGCTCAGGTCAGAGGGCGCGGTGACGCGATTAGTGCGCGCCAGCCTCTTTCTGAACATCGGTGCAGAGGATGGGAAGACACAGAGGCGGTCAGCGGTGGAACGGGGAGCAGGTGACTATAGCAAGTGCCGGGGGCCGGAGAGGTGAGTATGTAATTTTTTTATTTTTTAAATCGCAGCAACAGCATATGGGGCAAGTATCTGTATGGATCATCTTATGGGGCCATGTGCAGCATGATATGGGGGCAAATATCTGTATGGGGCATCTGTATGTGGCCATGTGCAGCATTATATGGGGGCAAATATCTGTATGGATCATTTTATGTGGCCAAGTGCAGCATGATATGGGGGCAAATATCTGTATGGGGCATCTGTATGGGGCCATGTGCAGCATGATATGGGGCAAATATCTGTATGGGGCATCTTATGTGGCCATGTGCAGCATTATATGGGGCAAATATCTGTATGGAGCTTCTTATGTGGCCATGTGCAGCATGTTATGGGGGCAAATATCTGTATGGGGCCATGTGCAGCATTACATGGGGCCATGTGCAGCATGATATGGGGGCAAATATCTGTATGGAGCATCTTATGGGGCCATAATCCACATTTGTGCAGCATTATATGGGGCATATTTTAATATGGAGCATCTTATGGAGCCCATCATAAACTGTATGGAGCATTATATGGGGCTCCTGATTCACTATGGATATTCAAAAACACTTAAACTACTGATGTCTCTATTAATTTTACCTTTATTGGTATCTATTTTTATTTTTGAAATTTACTAGTAGCTGCTGCATTTTCCACCCTAGGCTTATACTCGAGTCATTAAGTTTTCCCAGTTTTTTGTGGCAAAATTGTGGGGGTCGGCTTATACTCGGGTCGGTTTATACTCAAGTATATACGGTATTTGTTTATAACAGAAGACACATACACCTCGAACACCACACCTATTCCCACTTCCACCACAACCTTGCTTTTTCCCAATCAAGTTGGATGTACCCTTCCCCTCTTTTAACTAGCTGTTTCAGAACCCTAGGCCCAAACCTGTCAGTCACCTGTCAGTAAATTAACTATCAGTATTTTTTTGCTGATATAGTGTGTATGGACCAAAGAATTAGCATAAAACACTTATATGCTGAAATGTAGACTGGTGGCTGGACCACACAATTATCACAAAGGATTTATATCCTGAAATGTGGACTGGTGGCTGGACCACACAATTAGCACAAAGGATTTATATCCTGAAATGTGGACTGATGGCTGGACCACACAATTAGCACAAAGGATTTATATCCTGAAATGTGGACTGATGGCTGGACCACACAATTAGCACATAGGATTTATATATGCTGAAATGTGGAGTGGTGGCTGGACCACACAATTAGCACAAAGGATTTATATGCTGAAGTGGTGACTGGTTGCTGTTCCACAGAATCAGTAGCACTATGGATTCATATGCTGAAGTGACTACTTGTGGCTGCACCACAGAATTAGTACTCCAGATTTATATGCTGGAAGGCAGATTTGACACAGGATCCTATCTATCTGAAATAGCTGAGAATAAACCACCTAGCTAACTATCTGACCACTTGAAGCAGCAGCCTCACTAAGCTGTTACATTAACAAAATGGCACCAAAGCCACATGTACACTACATGTACAAGTGCAAAGGTGGGCTTAGCTGTAAGTGTGTTTTAGGTCATTGTTATGTTGGAAAAGTGCACATCTACCAAGGGCATGGAGTGATGGGAGCATCTTCTCTTTCAATATAAAGCAGTTCATGTGTGAATTGATAATACCATCATTCAAATGTACCAGCAGCACTCATATAATCCCACATAAGGACACTGCCACCACCATATTTCACTGTAGGCACTGTGCATTTTCCTTGTACTCCTCACCTTTTCGATGACACCCAGTTTTGAATCCATCATTGTAGTGTATGCCATGTTGTCTTATGGCAAACACTATCCTGGTTTGACTTTCTACTTAATAAAGCTAACTGCAGTGGACATGCATGTCAATTTTGTTGAAGTGACAGGACAGTCAATGCGAAGGCAGCAGTGAGTAAACAGCATAACTAGGGCTGCTAGAGACAACGTGAGCATAATACTTGGGGCTGTGGATCCCTGTTAACACCCTTCCGTGATTCCGTCTAGCAGCCAGGGGCTACCTCAAAATGAACTTCTGGGGCCAAGGGCACACAGCTTGTGAAGCTACAGGAAAAGATGAACTCAGACTAAATGGGGTAGAAGGTATTGCAATAATAAACTGCTATGGTGAGGAAGATTCCCTATGGCTAGGAAAGCCAAACAGAGGGACATGCCACCTATACTGAGAACCAGGGCTGAAGTTGTATCTGGTACCTGTGGGAAAGATGACAACCCATTGGGTCTTATCCTTTGCATCTGCTTATAAATACTGTACAGACTGCCATTCACACAGTAAAAGTTTGGATTTTATGAACCACATGTTTTCTGGATTATTTACTGCCCTGGTTTCAGAAGAAGAATTCAAGGAATGAGGAGAGGCCTGCGGGCCAGAAGCAAGTGAGAAGAGCACCACATACACAGCAGCATACTAGGACTGAGACACACCTTGTCTGTAGGATGCCAGAGTGAGTATGGACCAAAGCTCGCCCACAACTACCTCGATTGGGCATCTTACACACATACATCAAACCAATACTGCAGCCTATTGCTGCTCCTGTATTTTAATATTTAGCTATCATTCCTTGGTCATTTACTTTTTAAAAAATGGGAATTTTGTTTAAAAAATACAAAAGATAAGTAAAAAATGCAAACATTAAACTTTGTAATTGCATCCTATGTACAGTCATCTTGGGTGTGGAAGTTTCACCATTGCCAGGTTATAGATCTGTTGCACCATGCAGGCTGTGCAGTAGGCACTACGGCTCTCCATCAACACATGAAGATACATCACCTACTCACTAAGGCAAAGTAAGTTAGCCAATAATAAGTTCAAGGCTCAACTTTTTATCCTTTTTCTCGTGATTGTCTTTCTAGTAGCCAGGCTGCGAAGTTGTAACTGGTTATTGTCATAATCATCTACTGCTTTGCATACTCTAACTAATACTCCTCCTTCTCCATTCCACCATCAGATATCCACACCTGATTATATGGCCAAGTAACAAAATGCATGCCCAGGTACCCACTTTTATGCCTTTCCAGAATAAATAGGGTGTACTTTGCCTCACGTGAAGTTACCCTGTCAACATTGTTGTTCACAGAAAGGGGTGCCCAGTGTGTCCTCACATAAACAGGAGAACAAGGTTGATATCTAAATTGTCATTAAGCTCAAAAGTGCACTACACCATGACACATGGAACAGCAATTATGAACAAGGATAGTACATCTTTCATGGCCTAGTGGCTGAATGTTTTAAGTGACAACAAAGCACCACTACAACCAGGAAATGTAAAAAATTAACAAACTACTCCTGCTCTCCAAAAAATAGTTTCAACAAAGGGCAATTGCTAAGATAATAATAACAATTAGGGTTGAGCGAAACGGATCGGTCATTTTCATAAGTCGCCGACTTTTGGCAAAGTCGGCGTCTCATGAAACCCGACCCGATCCCTGTGTGGGGTCGGCCATGCGGTACGCGACTTTCGCGCCAAAGTCGCGTTTCAATGATGCTAAAAGCGCCATTTCTCAGCCAATGAAGGTGGACGCAAAGTGTGGGCAGCGTGATGACATAGATCTCAGTCCCCACCATCTTAGAGAAGGGCATTGCAGTGATTGGCTTGCTTTCTGCGGCGTCACAGGGGCTATAAAGGGGCGTTCCCGCCGACCACCATCTTACTGCTGCTGATCTGAGCATAGGGAGAGGTTGCTGCAGCTTCTTCAGAAGCAGAGATAGTGTTAGGCAGGGTACATAAAGCCCCAAACCGCTTGTGCTGTAGCGATTTCCACTGTCCAACACCACCTTTTGTTTGCAGGGACAGTGGAAGCTAAAATTTTTTTCCTCAGCGCTGTAGCTGATAGCTGCGTTGCTGTGTGTGTACGCCGCTGTGCAAACCAACTGCTTTTTTCAAAGCACAAATCCTGTTGTTCCTTCCTTTCTGCACAGCTATCTTGTTTGTTTGTCCACACTTTTGTTTTTTTTGTGCAGCTGTCCACTCCTTGTTATTGCTGCATGCCATACCTTGCTGAGATTACTGCAGGGAGATAGTAATTGTAGGAAAGTCCCTTTTTTTTATTTTTAAATTCTCCCTGACAAAAAAAACATAGTGGGAGATTAAGATTGGCATTTGTGCTTGAGTGCCGGTCTTGTGTGTGCCATCTGTCTCAAATTATTGGGGCACATAAAACCTAGTGTGTCATACTGGGAATTTTTTTAATTCTCCCTAAAAAAAAAACATAGTGGGAGATTAAGATTGGCATTTGTGCTTAAGTGCCGGTCCTGTGTGTGCCATCTGTCTCAAATTATTGGGGCACATAAAACCTAGTGTGTCATACTGGGAATTTTTTTATTTTTGTTTAAATTCTCCCTGACAAAAAAAAACATAGTGGGAGATTAAGATTGGCATTTGTGCTTGAGTGCCGGTCTTGTGTGTGCCATCTGTCTAAAATTATTGGGGCACATAAAACCTAGTGTGTCATACTGGGAATTTTTTTATTTTTGTTTAAATTCTCCCTGACAAAAAAACATAGTGGGAGATTAAGATTGGCATTTGTGCTTGAGTGCCGGTCTTGTGTGTGCCATCTGTCTCAAATTATTGGGGCACATAAAACCTAGTGTGTCATACTGGGAATTTTTTTTTTAAATTCTCCCTGAAAAAAAAAAAACATAGTGGAAGATTAAGATTGGCATTTGTGCTTGAGTGCCGGTCTTGTGTGTGCCATCTGTCTCAAATTATTGGGGCACATAAATCCTAGTGTGTAACATTGGGCCTGATTTTCCTTTCATTGTCAGCCACCTATAAAGGTATATATAAATCCTACAGAAGTTTGAGTTCACCTTATAAGTTGTTTTACAGTAACAGATACCGTTAATTTGGTTACGTTGTGCAAACAATGAGGATTGTCAGCTGGTAATGATGGTAGTGGAGCATCAGGTGGCCGTGGTAAAAGCAATACAGCACCTAAGTCTCGAGTTGTTGAGCCAGGTTCATCGTCTGGCTACACAAGGCCTCAAACGCTCCCTTTTCTGGGAGTAGGAAAACCGCTTTTAAAGCCGGAGCAGCAAGAACAAGTTTTGGCTTTCCTTGCTGACTCAGCCTCTAGCTCTTTTGCCTCCTCTTCTGAAAGTGCTAAATGTAAAAGCAGCGCGTCGTTAGTGGATGTTCACGGTCAGGAACAAGTCGCTTCCTTGTCTTCTTCACCCAGAACAAGACAGAAGGATGCGTCAGGCGACACAACGGGTTACTCCATGGAGCACTTTACACATACCGTTCCTGGGTTAGACAGTGAAACAGTTAACAGGCCATGCTCATTAGAAGTTGAATCGAACATGGAGTGCACTGATGCACAGCCACAGCCAGATTACTATGCTGTTCCTTTGACTCAGACCAGAACATTGCCCTCGCAGTGTACTGAGCCAGAATCAAACCCAGCTGAGACTATGGTGCCCCGTCACGAACGCTATACCACCGGCTTACACGGTGACACAGACGAAGTTGCACACGAGATAGAAGAAGTTGTTGACCCCGATTGGCAGCCATTGGGGGAACAGGGTGCAGGCGGCAGTAGTTCTGAAGCGGAGGAGGAGGAGCCGCAGCAGGCATCAACATCACAACAGGTTCCATCTGCCGTGGCCCGTATCTGGCCAAAAACGCGTGGCAAAACCAAAACCAGTTGGAGGACAGCGTGGCCATCCGGTTAAAGAAGCTCAGTCTGCAATGCCTGAAAAGGTATCCGATAGTAGAAAGAGTGCAGTCTGGCATTTTTTTAAACAACATCCAAATGATCAGCGCAAAGTCATCTGTCAAAAATGTTCAACTACCTTAAGCAGAGGTCAGAATCTTAAAAGTCTAAATACAAGTTGCATGCATAGACATTTAACCACCATGCATTTGCAAGCCTGGACTAACTACCAAACATCCCTAAAGGTTGCAGCACCCTCGGCCAATGAAGCTAGTCAGCAACGCTACATCCCTTCCCTCACTGTAAGCCCACCATTTCCCGCACCACCTGCAGTATCTGTGCAGCTTTCGTCTCCAGGACAAAGCAGTCAGGGAATCACCAGGTTCGTAGTAGGAAACACTGCATGTAGGGCACCGGCAAGAATACCATCTCCAACCCTCTCTCAGTCTGCCATGTCCACCGGCACCACCGCTAGTTCCACGATCTCCAGCTCTCCAGTCCAGCTCACCCTACATGAGACTCTTGTTAGGAAAAGGAAGTACTCATCCTCGCATCCGCGTACACAGGGTTTGAACGCCCACATTGCTATTGCTAGACTAATCTCATTAGAGATGATGCCCTACCGGTTAGTTGAAAGCGAAGCTTTCAAAGCGCTGATGGACTACGCTGTACCACGCTACGAGCTACCCAGTCGACACTTCTTTTCTAGAAAAGCCATCCCAGCACTCCAACAGCATGTTAAAGACCGCATCGTCCATGCACTCAGGCAATCTGTGACTACAAAGGTGCACCTGACAACAGATGCATGGACCAGTAGGCATGGCCAGGGACGTTACATGTCCATCACGGCACACTGGGTGAATGTGGTGGATGCAGGGTCCACAGGGGACAGCAATATTGGGACAGTTCTGCCTAGCCCACGTTCTAGGAAACAGTTGGCTGTAGGCGTTCGCCCCCCCTCCTCCTCTTCCTCGTTCTCCTGCAGAAGCGAGAGCTCGTCCACAGACCGCAGTCGCACAACCACTCCATCCGCAGCTGCCACTGTTGCACACCAGGTGTTCCATTATGGGACAGCTAGTGGCAAGCGTCAGCAGGCTGTATTGGCAATGAAGTGTTTGGGCGACAACAGACACACCGCGGAAGTTCTGTCCGAGTTCTTGCAGAAAGAAACTCAGTCATGGCTGGGCACTGTACATCTTGAGGCAGGCAAGGTAGTGAGTGATAACGGAAGGAATTTCATGGCTGCCATAGCCCTTTCCCAACTGAAACACATTCCTTGCCTGGCTCACACCTTAAGCCTGGTGGTGCAGTGCTTCCTGAAAAGTTATCCGGGGTTACCTGACCTGCTCCTCAAAGTGCGCAGACTTTGCTCGCATATCCGCCGTTCGCCTGTACACTCCAGCCGTATGCAGAACTATCAGCGGTCTTTGAACCTTCCCCAGCATCGCCTAATCATCGACGTTGCAACAAGGTGGAACTCCACACTGCACATGCTTCAGAGACTGTGCGAACAGAGGCGTGCTGTTATGTATTTGTGGGAGGATACACGGGCAGGCAGTTGGATGGCAGACATGGAGTTGTCAGGTGTGCAGTGGTCGAAGCTACAAGACCTGTGTAAAGTCCTTCAGTGTTTTGAGGAATTCACATGGCTGGTTAGTGCAGACAACACCATAATAAGCATGAGCATCCCCCTAATGCGTCTGCTGATGCAAAGTTTGATGCACATAAAGGAGCAGGCGTCTGCAGCCGAGGAAGAGGAAAGCCTTGATGACAGTCAGCCATTGTCTGGTCAGGGCCGTGTAGAGGAAGCGGTAGCGGGCGAAGAGGAGGAGGGGGACGAGGAGGATGATGGGGATGAGTACTTTTTTAATGAGGAAGCTTCTCCTGGGCCAACAGAAATTAGTGGCGTTGCAAGGCCGGGTTCTGTTTTTTTAAGGGAGACAAGTGACGTAGATTTGCCTGTAACTGCCCCTCAAACCAGCACAACAGCAGATTTGACAACTGGAACTTTGGCCCACATGGCGGATTATGCCTTACATATCCTCAAAAGGGACCCACGCATTATTAAAATGATGACCGATGACGAAAACAGGTTGGCCTGCATCCTTGACCCTCGCTATAAAGGCAAATTGCAAAATATTATGCCACATGAGAACCTCGAACAAATATTAGCAACCAAACAAGCAACTCTTGTAGACCGTTTGATTCAGGCATTCCCAGCACACAGCGCCGGTGAAGGTTCTCACATGAGCTGCAGGGGGCTACAGGGCAGAGGTTTTAGAGGTGCACAAATCAGAAGTGGCGTTGGACAGAGGGGTTTTCTGACCAGGTTGTGGAGTGATTTCGCAATGACCGCAGACAGGACAGGTACTGCAGCATCTATTCAAAGTGACAGGAGACAACATTTGTCCAGTATGGTTACTAACTATTTTTCATCCCTTATCGATGTTCTCCCTCAACCGTCATTCCCATTTGATTACTGGGCATCCAAATTAGACACCTGGCCTGAATTGGCAGAATATGCATTGCAGGAGCTTGCTTGCCCAGCAGCTAGTGTGCTATCAGAAAGAGTATTCAGCGCTGCTGGTTCAATATTAACCGAAAAAAGGACTCGTCTGGCTACCCAAAATGTGGATGATCTAACCTTCATTAAAATGAACCACTCCTGGATTTCAAATTATTTTGCCCCACCTTTCCCGGCTGACACCTAGCTTTCCTATAAAAAGGTCTTGCTTGTGGACTGGTCTTACTGAGTGTTCCGATCTCTTAATTTGCAGCAGCTGTTTGTCCAGCATACGACATGTTTACACCTCCCTCAATGGGAAAACTCCCCCCATTTGGTCTCGCCACTTGGCGCAAGCACCCGTTAGAGTGCCGTTTGTCTGAAGAGGTGGGTGTGCCCGCTTTTGGTTGATGGCACTGCCACTGGGTCCCTCATAGTACAATAAAGTGTCTCTGCCGGTGGTGGCGCGCACCCAACGTCAGACACACCGTTGTAACATGAGGGGCCCTGGGACGGTACCGCCGGCCACAAGAGAGTTCACCCCCCCAGCTCAAACTGTGCTCTATCACGTGCAAAATTATCTCTCACAGCTCCACAAATGTTTAGTCTATGCGCTGACATCATTCAATGCCTGGCACTGACAATACCAATTTGTTGACATCTGTGATGCTAGTTAAAATAGTCTGGGTCAGTGTCCTATATTGACACCAGTAAATACTTGGTGCCAAATTACTATGTCTGAAACTCAGCAGAGGAGCCCACCCCTGTACCGAAGTATGCCACACTTTTGTTTTGTTGTTTTGCGAGACATTAACATCTATTTATTTTTTGGGAGTACTAACTGTGTCAGACACTCCTTGCAATCGTCCTCCGCTGACCACACCAATGCTGCCTGTGTACCCATGTAACCTATTTAAAACTGCATAGAGCCTATTTTTATTTATTTTAGGCCCAGTAAACCTGTCTGCGGTCCCTCCTTGCAATCGTCCTCCGCTGACCACACCAATGCTGCCCGTGTACCCCTGGAACCTATTTTAAAGTGCATATAGACACTTTTTTTAATTGTAGGCGTACTAAGTCTGTCTGTGGTCCCTCCTTCCAATAGTCCTCCACTGACCACACCAATGCTGCCCGTGTACCACTGGAACCTATTTAAAAGTTCATAGAGCCTATTTATATATTTAATTTAATATTAATAAAACCATGATGAACTACGCTGTACCACGCTACAAGCTAACCAGTCGACACTTCTATTGCGAGAAAAGCCATCCCAACCCTCCACCAGCATGTAAAAGACCGCATTGTCCATGCACTCTGGCAATCTGTGAGTACAAAGGTCCACCTGACAACAGACACATGGACCTGTAGGCATGGCCACGGAAGGTTACGTGTCCATTACGGCGCAATGGGTTAATGTGGTGGATGCATGGTCCACAGGGGACAGCCTACTAAGTCTGTCTGCAGTCCCTAATTAAAATTGTCCTCAATTCAGGTTTTCGGGCTTTTTTAAAAAATAGGAAACTGCATTTGGGCTACTAGTTTGGTTGGGGCCTACTAGTGATGTCTGCCGCTCCTGGGTGTTCTCCTCCTCCTTGGTGTTCTCCTCCAGGTTTCCTTGTCTGAGCTTCAACCTTCAGGCTCTCATTAAGTATTTTTAAATGTAACACTACGGTTGCCATACTACTTGGGTTGGGGCCTAGTAACGGTGTTCTCCTCCTCCTTGGTGTTCTACTCCAGGTTTCCTTGTCTGAGCTTCAACCTTCAGGCTCTCATTAAGTATTTTTAAATGTAACACTACAGTTGCCATACTACTTGGGTTGGGGCCTAGTAACGGTGTTCTCCTCCTCCTTGGTGTTCTCCTCCAGGTTTCCTTGTCTGAGCTTCAACCTTCAGGCTCTCATTAAGTATTTTCAAATGTAACACTACAGTTGCCATACTACTTGAGTTGGGGCCTAGTAACGGTGTTCTCCTCCTCCTTGGTGTTCTCCTCCAGGTTTCCTTGTCTGAGCTTCAACCTTCAGGCTCTCATTAAGTATTTTTAAATGTAACACTACAGTTGCCATACTACTTGGGTTGGGGCCTAGTAACGGTGTTCTCCTCCTCCTTGGTGTTCTCCTCCAGGTTTCCTTGTCTGAGCTTCAACCTTCAGGCTCTCATTAAGTATTTTTAAATGTAACACTACAGTTGCCATACTACTTGGGTTGGGCCTAGTAACGGTGTTCTCCTCCTCCTTGGTGTTCTCCTCCTCCTTGGTGTTCTCCTCCAGGTTTCCTTGTCTGAGCTTCAACCTTCAGGCTCTCATTAAGTATTTTTAAATGTAACACTACAGTTGCCATACTACTTGGGTTGGGGCCTAGTAATGGTGTTCTCCTCCTCCTTGGTGTTCTCCTCCAGGTTTCCTTGTCTGAGCTTCAACCTTCAGGCTCTCATTAAATATTTTTAAATGTAACACTACAGTTGCCATACTACTTGGGTTGGGGCCTAGTAACGGTGTTCTCCTCCTCCTTGGTGTTCTCCTCCAGGTTTCCTTGTTTGAGCTTCAACCTTCAGGCTCTCATTAAGTATTTTTAAATGTAACACTACAGTTGCCATACTACTTGGGTTGGGGCCTAGTAACGGTGTTCTCCTCCTCCTTGGCGTTCTCCTCCTCCTTGGTGTTCTCCTCCAGGTTTCCTTGTCTGAGCTTCAACCTTCAGGCTCTCATTAAGTATTTTTAAATGTAACACTACAGTTGCCATACTACTTGGGTTGGGGCCTAGTAACGGTGTTCTCCTCCTCCTTGGTGTTCTACTCCAGGTTTCCTTGTCTGAGCTTCAACCTTCAGGCTCTCATTAAGTATTTTTAAATGTAACACTACAGTTGCCATACTACTTGGGTTGGGGCCTAGTAACGGTGTTCTCCTCCTCCTTGGTGTTCTCCTCCAGGTTTCCTTGTCTGAGCTTCAACCTTCAGGCTCTCATTAAGTATTTTTAAATGTAACACTACAGTTGCCATACTACTTGGGTTGGGGCCTAGTAATGGTGTTCTCCTCCTCCTTGGTGTTCTCCTCCAGGTTTCCTTGTCTGAGCTTCAACCTTCAGGCTCTCATTAAGTATTTTTAAATGTAACACTACAGTTGCCATACTACTTGGGTTGGGGCCTAGTAACGGTGTTCTCCTCCTCCTTGGTGTTCTCCTCCAGGTTTCCTTGTCTGAGCTTCAACCTTCAGGCTCTCATTAAGTATTTTTAAATG
Source organism: Ranitomeya variabilis (assembly GCF_051348905.1). Lineage (NCBI taxonomy): Eukaryota > Metazoa > Chordata > Amphibia > Anura > Dendrobatidae > Ranitomeya > Ranitomeya variabilis. Next base: position 486,655,706 of record NC_135235.1, read on the forward strand.
TAACACTACAGTTGCCATACTACTTGGGTTGGGGCCTAGTAACGGTGTTCTCCTCCTCCTTGGCGTTCTCCTCCTCCTTGGTGTTCTCCTCCAGGTTTCCTTGTCTGAGCTTCAACCTTCAGGCTCTCATTAAGTATTTTTAAATGTAACACTACAGTTGCCATACTACTTGGGTTGGGGCCTAGTAACGGTGTTCTCCTCCTCCTTGGTGTTCTCCTCCAGGTTTCCTTGTCTGAGCTTCAACCTTCAGGCTCTCATTAAGTATTTGTTGGTAAAAATTGGTGGTTGGGGCCTACTAACGGTGTCTGCTGCTCCCTGGTGTTGTCCTCCACTGTATAAAGCTGAGCTTCAACCTTTTGGCTTTCGGCCTATAGTAGCAGATATTAAACTGCATTTGGCCTTCAACTTTGGTTGGGCCCTACTAACGGTGTGTGCCGCTCCCTGGTGTTGTCCTCCACTGTATAAAGCTGAGCTTCAACCTTCTGGCTCTCATTAAGTATTTGTTGGTAAAAATTGGTGGTTGGGGCCTACTAAAGGTGTGTGCCGCTCCCTGGTGTTGTCCTCCACTGTATAAATCTGAGCTTCAACCTTCTGGCTCTCATTAAGTATTTGTTGGTAAAAATTGGTGGTTGGGGCCTACTAACGGTGTGTGCCGCTCACTCGTGTTGTCCTCCACTGTATAAATCTGAGCTTCAACCTTCAGGCTCTCATTAAGTATATGTTGGTAAAAATTGGTGGTTGGGGCCTACTAATGGTGTCTGACGCTCCTGGGTGTTCTCCTCCTCCTGGGTGTTCTCCTCCTCCTGGGTGTTCTCCTCCTCCTGGGTGTTCTCCTCCAGGTTTCCTTGTCTGAGCTGCAACCTTCTGGCTCTCATTAAGTATTTGTTGGTAAAAATTGGTGGTTGGGGCCTACTAACGGTGTCTGCCGCTCCTGGGTGTTCTCCTCCTCCTGAGTGTTCTCCTCCAGGTTTCCTTGTCTGAGCTTCAACCTTCAGGCTCTCATTAAGTATTTTTAAATGTAACACTACAGTTGCCATACTACTTGGGTTGGGGCCTAGTAACGGTGTTCTCCCCCTCTTTGGTGTTCTCCTCCTCCTTGGTGTTCTCATCCAGGTTTCCTTGTCTGAGCTTCAACCTTCTGGCTCTCATTAAGTATTTGTTGGTAAAAATTGGTGGTTGGGGTCTACTAACGGTGACTGCCGCTCCCTGGTGTTGTCCTCCACTGTATAAAGCTGAGCTTCAACCTTCTGGCTCTCATTAAGTATTTGTTGGTAAAAATTGGTGGTTGGTGCCTACTAACGGTGTGTGCCGCTCCATGGTGTTGTTCTCCACTGTATAAAGCTGAGCTTCAATCTTAAAGCTCTCGTTAAGTAGTTGTTTTTAAAATGTGTGGTTGGGCCCTTAAAACGGTGTTTGACGCTACTGGGTTTTCTCCTGTTTTGTTGTCCCGACCTTCAATGTTCAGGTTTTCGGCTTACATTTTAAATAATTAAACTGCAGTTGGCCTACTACTTTGGTTGGGCCTAGTAACGGTGTGTGCCGCACCTTGGTGTTGTCCTGTGTTATTTTCCTGACCTTTAATCTTCAGGCTTTCGGCCTTCATTTGTAATATTAAACTGCATAGGGCCTACTAGTGTGGTTCGGCCCTACTAATGGTGTCTGTCTGCCGCTCCTGGGTTTTCTACTCCACTGAATTAAGCAATGCCACCTGGTTAGTCCTGTTACCAATTTTGACCTGCATTTTACCCACTTTATTATTTGGGCCTATATCAGTGTTTCCGCCTCATCCTGCCCATTGCCCAGCCGGTGCTAGATGAGTCTTGTGGTACTTTGACCCAGACCACTACATTCCCCTTGCTCGCTACACAGCCACAATCTGACCCTGCTGAAAGTCAGGTTCCCCTTCCTGCATACTATACCACCTTACACAGGGACAAAGAGGAAGGTGCAGATGAAAGTGCAGGTTTCTTCAACAGGTAGGGGGGCATACTCGTTGGCGACGTCACAGGCACAGGGCCCCTCAGAGTACGCAAAAGTGTCGCTGCCGGTGGGAGGCGCCCCCGCCATGCAAACACACCACCGTACTTTGAGGGGCCCTGTGCCAGTGCCAATGCGAACGAGTGGGCCTCCCTGCTTGCTCAGGATCACAGCACTTGCAAAGTTGAAATACTTACCTCTCACTGCTCCACCGCCGTGACGTAGTCCACGTTTCCTAGGCCCACTAAAACCTTGAACCAGCCCTACCCCCCACAACTTTTGTCAAATGACCCCCAATTTCCAATGCCCAACTATTATTATAAAGTTAATTAAGATTGACAAGCTTCAGAAACAAGAATGGATGTTTTTGGCATTAAAATGGGCACTGTAGGTGTTTTCCTGGCCTCCACTCACTGCCGACTATGCTTCCCCATTGACTTGCATTGGGTTTCATGTTTCGGTCGATCCCCGACTTTTCACGATAATCGGCCGACTTCACTCGACTCGACTTTGGACAAAGTCGGGTTTCGCAAAACCCGACTCGATCTTAAAAAAATGAAAGTCGCTCAACCCTAATAACAATCCTTTGCTTTTTCATGAGCCTGTGTGGGTCTGATTGCTTCCCATTGTTTCTTCATTGGCCCAGGTGCTTACCCTTGGCTTATTTCACTTTTGACATAATTTGTCAATTAAACACTCGTTTATAGACCCAGTGAGCATGTTTAATTCCCATAACTGTGCATCCTAATACTGAAACTCTCCAATTCAAGAGTCATCTTGAACTAGGGAGGTCATGTAATATTTGTCCATACATCTCTCCAGCCTGGCAATGACACATATCTACAGATTTACCTTTTAAGCCTTTATGAACTGTTCATGAAAATCGGAGCCTTATTTTATGAGCAATGCAATTTATGGGATATTCATGATGGTTCTAATTAACTGAATGTTCAAGTTGAGGGATTCATAAACATTTATGACTTATTCATTAAATGTCATGACTACAGTATTTTAAGACAAGTAAGGGAGGCATTTTCTAAATGTACTTTGATCAGTAACACAATGTTCCTTGACTTCTGTGCAACTCCAAATTTCTGCTGCCAGAATGATCAGTTTTAATCTCTGTTTACTTTTTGCTGCTCATTTCTTTTCTATGTAGAGTATTTGTTAGAAGTAAAAAAGGATTGAGCAATTAGATTTAAACATACAGTAAAACAACAAGTAAAACACATATGATCATACCAAACAGTGCTTTCATGCTCTGTAGAGATAAGACTCTGAGACAGACAAAGCTCTCAAAGATAAATTTGATGCAGCTTTTATACATTTTTTTTACCTAAACCAGGAATGGAACCTAAGGAGCAGAAAGGTGTTGTGGCCTTATGTTTCACCCAGAGAGGTTGTACCTCAATGACTATCGTCCACTTAAGCAGTTTTAATGTAGCATGGACAAAAGTGGCGATGGTTAATCAAGGCAATCTAATTGTAACAATGGTAACAGATGTGGTGGAACTGGAACAGTGGTGGCTGGCAGAACTGGTACAGTGATGTAGTAGGCTTCACTCTCAAGTCCTAATAGGAAATAATTGATATTTGGGGGAAGTGAGAGCAGTCATAGCTCTAACTTCCTCTGAATTGTATGAAGGAGGGGAGAGTGAAGCTAGTATTGATTGCCTGCAGGGATCGCGTGACTGGGAGAGCCAGTGCCGACACTGCTGGAATGTCGCATACGCTGGAGGGAGTATAAGTGTTATTATTTCACTGGAGGAAACATAAGGATTCAGAGGGAGTTGTCCAAATAGTGGACAACCTCTTTGTTCTTATATTCATATGTATTTGGGGCATCACAGTATTGAGCACAAGATCTCCATGTTGGACCAAAGTAGTTTTGATTTCTGGCTTCCTCAGGGTTACAATCATGGACTTCTGAGATACCATTTAAACATTACAACCGATTCAAAATCCTGCTGAACCAAGATGGTCTCTGAAGTCTAGCTATTTGAGCCCTAGACCACACCCTGGGGTGGAGATAAGGTGGACATCCTCTCACGCACTCTATGGATGTCCACATAAAATCCAGCCCTTTATACAAATTAGTTAACCCCTCAACACACAGTTTGCTGGAGAAAAGCTCTGGGTTTCATATCACTGACACCATTAGGCGTAGTGAAGCGTATCTCCCCTTCAGCACTTTACCAGTGTCTTTGTCACATATCCACCCCCTATATCCAAAGCCTATGGTTTTTGGCACCTTCATTTGCTAAGCATGAAGTCCCCATCTGCGTTCCCATGTAACTTCCCGGGCCTGTGCTCCACATGAGAACTAAAGTCCTGGAGAGCTAGAAACCACCTAGTCACCAAAGCATTCTTCCCCTTCTTTTCCCTCATCCATTTCAGGGGTGCATGATCTGTTACTGTTCATCCCTATCTATTTCCTGGGACAACACCGCTGTGAAGCCGACCTCACAGGCATCCATCTGGAGACAAACTTCTTGGTGAAGTCAGTTGCGACCAAGATTCGCTGTTTGCATAGGGCGCGCTTCTACTCCTGGAATGCCAGCTCAGCTTCCGATGACCATTTGGCCAGCAAAGTCTTTGTGCCCTTGAGAAGATCCATCAAGGGGGTGGCTACCATGGCAAAATTTTGGGTAATTTGCAGATAATATTCCACAATTCCCAGAAACGCCGTAACCTAATGACGCCAGCGTCATTTTCTGCATTGCTCCTCTTACTGCCTTCCAGACGTATATGTCTTTACCTATGGATATTAAAAAACACTTAACCTACTGATGTCTCAATTAATTTTACTTTTATTGGTATCTATTTTTTTTTAAATTTACCAGTAGCTGCTGCATTTCCCACCTTAGGCTTATACTCGAGTCAATAAGTTTTCCCAGTTTTTTGTGGCAAAATTAGGGGTCTTGGCTTATACTTGGGTTGGCTTATACTCGAGTATATACGGTAATAATCAAATCTCTTTCATAGTATACCTTAATTAAAAAGTCCCTATCATTCTCTCACTACGCTTTCTAATTGCTTTATTTTTTTTGTACTACCACTCAGACGATACTCAAACTATTGTAGCCTGTGCCCCCACCCTGAAATGAAGCGTTATCAGTGATGTGTGTTTCAGGGGCTGGTCCATGCTTTACAAAGCATGTGTCAATGGTCAATTCCGACATATGCTCAGTAGGATCTTGTCACTGTGCAATATTCTTTTTAATGAACACTGACAGTGCACTTCCTCACCTGCTTCGATGAGAAGTAGAGAGCCAGCAAGTGAATGCACTGTTAGTACGCATTTTAAGGAGAAAATCTGATGAACTGAGACCATCCCCACCCCCGTAAGTGACATCACAAGAGAGTGCACTGTCACTGATTGCAGCCTCTGCCCCCTGATGATGACTATTGAGTATCCCAGAATGCATGGGGGGTTCTCAAACAAAGCATCATCAAACAGGAAGTAGGTACAAAAATAAAGCAGTTTGATAAAGTAAACATAAAAGAAACAATATGGACTTTTTAATTAAAGTATCGTAGAAAATAGATTAGAGTATGACCTTAAATATATTTTAATTACATTTTGGGCCTGTGCACATGTTGCAGATTTGTCACTAAACTTGAAGGGTTTCCTGATGCCAGTAAAGTGAATGAGAATGCTGAAGTCTCATGCACACATTGCTTATTTTTGACTTGAGATTTTAGGCAGACTTAAATCTGTAGCATGTCAATTCTTTCAGCTTTTTTGCTTCAGATTTCGCTCATACTAAACAGTGGGGGGAAATCTGGACCAAAATAACAAGTAAAAAGCACATATAAACACAGGCATAAAGTGCTTTCTTTATGCACCGTTTTTCCTGTCAAGAGATGCAGAAATTTCTGCTCCAAATACTTAACGTGTGCACAAACCCTTGCAATTAAAACAAATGTTAGTCCCAGACCACCCCTTTAAATATTAATTTTCTAACATCAGACTAGTACAAACGTGGTCAAAACTTTGGGTACCCCTCGTTTAATGACAGAAAAAAACACAATGGTTACAGAAATAACTTGAATCTGACAAAAGTAATAAATAAAAGATCTATGAAAATGAAAAAATGAAAGTCAGACATTGCTTTTCAACCAATTGCTTCAGTGGATTTAAAAGAAAAATAAAATCATGAAATAGGCCTGGACAAAAATGATGGTACCCCTGAAAATAATGTGACAAAAGGGACATGTTAAATCATGGTGTGTCCACTAACTAGTATCACAGGTGTCTCAGGAGATTAGAAAGAAAATTATAGACAAACATGTTAAAGGTAAAAGTTATAAGACCATCTCCAAGCAGCTTAATGTTCCTGCGACTACAGTTGCACATATTATTCAGAAATTTAAGTTCCATGGGACTGTAGCCAACCTCCCTGGACGTGGTCGCAGGAGGAAAATTGATTGCAAATCAAGGAGACGGATAATACGAATATTAGCAAAAGAGCCCAGAAAAACTTCAAAACAGATTAAAGGTGAACTTCAAGCTCCAGGAACATCAGTGTCAGATCGCACCATCTATCGTTGTATGCGCCAAAGTGGACTTCATGGGAGGCAACCAAGGAGGACACCATTGTTGAAAAGAAATCATAGGGCAGCACGGTGGCTCAGTGGTTAGCATTGCAGCGCTGGGGTCCTGGGTTCTAATCCCACCTTGGACAACATCTGCAAGGAGTTTGTATGCTCTCCCCATGTTTGCGTGTGTTTCCTCCGGGTTCTCCGGTTTCCTCCCACATTTCAAAGACATACTGATAGGGAATTTAGATTGTGAGCCCCATTGGGGACAGTGATGATAATGTGTGCAAAACTGTAAAGCGCTGCGGAATATGTTAGCGCTATATAAAAATAAAGATTATTATTATTATAAAAAAGCCAGACTGGAATTTGCCAAGCTACATGTCGACAAGCCACAAAGCTTCTGGGAGAATGTCCTATGGGCAGATGAGACAAAAATTGAACTTTTTGGCAAGGCACCTCAGCTCTATGTTCACAGATTAAAAAATTAAGCATAACAAAAAAAGAACACTGTCCCTACTGTGAAACATGGAGGAGGCTCTGTTATGTTCTGGGGCTGCTTTGCTGCATCTGGCACATGGTGTCTAGAATTTGTGCAGGGCACAATGAAATCTCAAGACTATCAAGGGATTCTAGAGAGAAATGTGCTGCCCAGTGTCAGAAAGCTTGGTCTCAGTCTCAGGTCATGGGTCTTGCAACAGGATAATGACCTAAAACACACAGCTAAAAACACCCAAGAATGTCTAAGAGAAAAACATTGGACTATTCTGAAGTGGCCTTAATGAGCCCTGACTTAAATCCTATTGAGTATCTTAGGAAAGAGCTGAAACATGTCTTCTGGAAAAGACAACCTTCAAACACGAGACAACTGGAGCAGTTTGCTCTTGAGGAGTGGGCCAAAATACCTGTTGAGAGGTGCAGAAGTCTCATTGACAGTTACAGGAATCGTTTGATTGCAGTGATTGCCTCAAAAGGTTGAGAAACAAAATATTAAGTAAAGGGTACCATCATTTCTGTCCAGGCCTATTTAATGAGTTTTATTTTTTATTAAATTCTGTGGAAGCATGGTTGAAAAGCAACGTCTGACTTTCATTTGTTCATTTTCATAGATTTATTATTTTTTTTCCAGATTCAAGTTATTTCTGTGAGAATTGTGTGTTTTTCTGTAATTAAATGAGGGGTACCAACAATTTTGACCACATGTGTACAACAAACGAAATTGGTATGGACCACCTAGCAAAATGAAATAAATGTACAGGAGAAGTTTGCTGTCATTGCACTGCCATTGCATACAAACAAACAACCAAATAAATAAATACATACATTGGTTAAGCGCTTCTTCCATCTGTGCTTGAATAGTTTTAATTAGAGCTGGATCCTACCTGCCCTTTCAATTTGTAGGACTAGGCCCAGAACAAGTAAGCTTGTTTGTACAGGTTCACATCTAAAAAGATTGCCTTGTGGCTGGCAGATGGGTTCATACAATTTGCTCAATATGTGCCCAAAGAATCTTACATTTATTACTCTACATAGCTGAAAAGTAGTTCTTAATTCATATATTCAATGTTTACATCTATCTGAGGTTTGCAGTATTATTTTCTTCTAGCATGCTTTTGCAATGCAATATAGACAACCTGCATGTGTACATTTCATTCAGGTGCTTATCAATTTCTTTTGTTTAGTTTATATTTGCGTGCAGTGACAGTTTTTAGATTGGTTGAACTCTTATCCCAAAAGTTCAAAGTTTTCTTTGGATCCTACTTGCCTTTTAAAGTTGTAGGCATTAGCCCAAGTGAGGTAAGTCTTTTAGTTAAGGTTCGCATCTGAAGAGATCGCCTTTTTGCTGGCAGACGGGGTTACACAGTTTGATCAAAATGTATAGTCTATATAGCAATTATGCAATTCAAAATTCATTAATTCATTCTTTACATACACCTCAGTGCAATCAGAGTGTGCTTGTAACTGTTTGTTTTTGTGCTATCATTAGAGTAGCTCATGAATATTTTGCCAGTATGGGGTCTAATAGAAGGGAATGAAATTCAGCTGCAGTACCACACACAGCCGCAGTCAAGGCTGCACTTTGGTGCCCTTACAAGGAGAGATGTGAAGGAAGTAGGACCCCACCTTTCCCTACAGTGAAATTTTAATCGGTCATTATTATTTTGTCATTGGGATATCTCTTTTTTTGGGGTGGGTGGAGATCATTAAGTAAATTCATGAGGCATGAAGTCAGAATTGTAGCATACTTCCATGCGTCACAGAGAGGAAATTACAGTACAAATCTTGATTCTTTGCTTTTCCACAGGCAATCCTCTCTGTAGTGATCTGTTTTAATCCTTGATATTTTTAAGCTATATCCAGGCAATCCTTATATTCGCAATGAAATCAGTTAGGTACTATTAATCCGCTCACCCATGAGAGAGCTTGATCAGTGATTATAACCTAGGGCTATTACATGTTTTTCAAATGGCAGAGGAGTAATTGCACAATTGCAACTGCCTGTGTACCTATCATCAGATAATCCACTCCAGTGATGGTGACAAATTACTTCTAAATACTGGTATGAAAGAGCCCACGGGAGAAGTGTTAAACATGGCCTTAGATTGGATTTATGTTATCTTGAGTTGTGCCTGTGATTTAGTGAGCGATAATGGGGCTTCAGATGCAAATTGTGTTGTAAGGAGGTGGCAAGAACCTCAAGTGCCTTCCTGCATACCAGGCACCTGTAGCCTGTGCGGCACCTGAATGACTCCCTTATGTTTAATTGAGTTAATGTGCCATGTCTCATATGTACTGTGTAATGTGAAATGTTTTATATCTGTCATGTCAATGTATATTGCCATTGCACTGTATTTGACATGATTAGTGCAGGGATAGAGAGAGTTAATGAGAGGGGCTGGGTTAGCAGCCTCAAAGAAGAAGGAAGCTCTGCTTCCATCAGCAGAGCCTGGCCAAGCTTGGCTGTGGCAAGTTGTGCTCCAGCGTCTGGAGCCAAGGGCTCCCCTGGAGAGGAGAGAAAGTACTGCCCCTGGACCCACGGGCATTTAAGTGGGCACAGGACTATGTAAGTGCCCCACCGAAGGGACTTTAAGCATCCAGATTCCAGCATAAGTGTCTCCCCGTCCAGGACAGAAGGGACCCCCAGATGGGGAGAATATTAGCTGCCAGGACTGTCAGGCACCGAGTGAGTGCTCCGCTGAAGGGATTATAAGCATCCAGATACCAGCCACTGAAGCATTTCCACTACTACTGCTGCTGCTGACACTGCACTGAAGAGGAATAGGGAAAGAGCAGGAAGTTTTGCTATATTTACTGCAACTACCTTTTCTACCTTTTTCTCACCCCATTTATCCTACAAAATAAATAGTTTCCCTGTTGCATTATAACTGTTCCTGGATCTGATAGTCTGAACTACAGTGACTGAAGAGAAGAGGTAACTTGTTTGGGGGCTGCATCTGTCCTGTCTATTTCATGTACAAGGTCCCGAGGTGTATACTGACTGTGGCTTAGTTGACTTGGCTGGGACTACTGCCTCGGGCCACCTTGTTACACTTGGCGTAGTCGGCAGGATCCGGGCACCTCGCATGCAGAAGGCGAAGGTACACCGAGTGTGACAAAGATGGCAGAAAATGGCACCCTTACTATGACAAAGATGGCGGAAAATGGCGCAGAGACTGAGGACAACTCTAGCTCCACCCCTCGTGGGCATCCTATCCTGAAAATGGCACGAAACTCCATTTCACTTGGCGTAGTCGGCAAGATCCAACCTCAGCAGCCATGCAATCTAAAGACAGATGGAAAAAATGCTTGAGATGTGTGATTTGTAGCCCACCATGAAGAAATTAAAGATGGCAGCTGACAGAGACTTTGAGCCCGAGATTTGTGACTTGTTGTCCACCATTAAGGAATTAAAGATGGTGGCTGACAAAGATTGCAAGATGGCGCCGACTGCTACTCAGAAGATAGTGGCCATTGCCTCGAAAGTGATAGATGTTGCCACCTTACATGGGCATCATGGAGAAGATTTGGAGCCAAAAAGCAGGAGGTTGCCAACCTGTGAAGGAGGCCCGCCCTAAATGGGTGCGGGAGAAGAACAAGTTCCCACCTGTACAGCAGAACCCAAGGAAACGTGTGGGACAGTCAAGTGTTGTTCCACCCACGAACGGGTGGAGCCTAGAAGAGCAATATGGCTTGACAGGAAGAGAGACGCCACTGCCGAGTGAGTTACCTGTTTGTGTGCAGAAGCCTGTGAGGAAGATCGTCGGGAGCTGGAGCACCACGGATGCAGAGGACTCTGAGCCAGAAGGAGCAGTCAAGAAAGCTGAAGTGGTAGAAAATAGGACCGCTACGGCCATGATCCTGAGTTCGTGTGGCCGCAGTGGTGGACCGTCGCAGCCGTATGCAGTCACAGTGAGTGGGGCGCTTACCCTCACCCCAGTCCCCGCACCTATACCAGCCCCGGGGACTATGCAGTGACAGTACAAGTGCTCTCCAGCATCGAGGAGAGACAGGCGAAGTACGGTGTTATATGCGGCCGCCTGCAATGGTCGCTACCCCCGCAGTAAGCCAGAGGGAAGAGGTGCCCTCAAAGAAATTGGTGGCCACTGTTGGGTTACTGGAGCGGGAGGCTCCAAGTTTGCAGAGCCAGCCGCTGCTGGAGGAAAGAAGCCGGGTGCTCTGGAGACTCTGGACTCACCACTGAGGGGCGTGAGAAGCAGAACGAACAATGAGGAATCCTCTTTCAGTGAATCTTTGGGCCACATATACATAGTGGTGCAAGGCCTGAATGCAGCCCATTATGCTGCTCAGATGTCTGGCAGCAAATGATGTGGTCCTGTTCTAAAAGGAAAATTTTTGTGTTGTGCTGGTTGCACCTGTGAAAAGTACCAGGGACTGTTCTGTGTTCCTTAGAGGGCAGGAAGCCCTGTGTGGTGCTAAGAGACTGAGGTGTCAGGAGTGTACATCACGGACACCAAGTAAGGACTGTGCTCTTCTGTTAATCCTCCTCCTCCAAGTTTGTTTGCGCACAAATTTTGCTGCTAAGCCCATCTGGTTAAAGGGCGGAGGGGGAGAGCTTGATCAGGAGGACCCGAGGAGCAAGCTGGGTCAAAACTGAATGGACTGCTGAGTTGGCCACCAGGCCATGTATTGCAAGTAACTTTTGCTACCCGGAGCAAGAAAGCATATGTCTCTGGGTCCCAGGAACCAGGGACTGGGGTGAGGTGGACCTACATTGAAAGAACTGAACTCTGCTGTTCCAGGGCTCTAACCGAGTAGAGCCGAGGTCACGGTTGACCCACCAGAAGTGTTAAATTGAGACTGTATTGACCTTACTTATGTTTTATATGCAGTTTTGAGTTTTCAGGTGCCGCCATGGTTGAGGATGACCATATTTCAAGGAGGGAGGAGTGTAAAGAGGTGGCAAGAACCTCATGTGCCTTCCTGCATACAAGGCACCTGTAGCCCGTGCGGCACCTGAATGGCTCCCTTATGTTTAATTGGGTTAATGTGCCATGTCTCATATGTACTGTGTAATGTGAAATGTTTTATATCTGTCATGTCACTGTATTAGACATGATTAGTGCAGGGATAGAGAGAGTTAATGAAAGGGCTGGGTTAGCAGCCTCAAAGAAGCAGGGAGCTCTGCTTCCAGCAGCAGAACCTGGCCAAGCTTGGCCGTGGCAAGTTGTGCTCCAGCGTCTTGAGCCAAGGACTCCCCTGGAGGGGAGAGAAAGTGCTGCACCCACGGGCAGTGAAGTGGGCACATGACTACGTAGATGCCCTGCTGAAGGGACTTTAAGCATCCAGATTCTGGCATAAGTGTGTCCCCGTCCAGGACAGGAGGCACCCCCGGCTGGGGAGAATATTTGCTGCCAGGACTGTCAGGCACCAAGACTGAGTGAGTGCTCCGCCGAAGGGATTATAAGCATCCAGATACCAGTCACTAGTCACTGAAGCATCTCTACACTACTACTGCTGCTGCTGACACTGCAGTGAAAAGAAATTGGGAAAGGGCAGGAAGTTTTGCTATATTTACTGCAACTACCTTTTCTACCTTTTTCTTACCCCGTTTATCCTACAAAATAAATAGTTTCCCCGTTGGATTATAACTGTTCCTGGATCCTGATTGTCTGAACTGCAGTGACTGAGTAGAAGAGGTAACTTGTCTGGGGGCTGCATCTGTCCTCTCTATTTCATGTACAAGGTCCCGGGGTGTATACTGACTGTGACTTAGTTGTCTTAGTTGCTCGTCTGGGACTACCGCCCTGTGCCACCTTGTTACATAGTCACATTGGGCACCAAAGCACTACATTTTCATCATTAGGTGCATACAAAAATCAGATTATAGAATTGTGCTTGGGCTATAACTTCGCAGGAAGGTATTCTGTACAAAAGGGGATTCTATGGTAAGGAATGAGGAGGGACTTCAAATCTTACTCGAAGCTTCTATTATTGCAAGGCAAGTTACTCCCACGCTCCAGCATTTTGGCTGCAATTCTTCATTACTTTATATAATAAATTTTTGACATATTCAAAAGATACATTTTAATAAAAAAATCAATCTAAAGCAATGAAAGATTTTATCAGATTATTTTAAGATTTTTCTTTTTACTGCAGACTAAACTATTGTTGTGGCATGCTGTAGATGAGTTTAGCATTTTTTTATGGCAGATGAAGGTATACAGTTTTTGAATTGCTTATTCAGGCAATTCTTTGGAGTGATACCACTCTAATGTCTCATGGAGTGGTGGACACAAGAACAATAAGAACAATATATGGGCCCTTTGCAGTCCCAGATCCCTTTAAGTGTCTGTGAAGCTGCTTGAGGGTTTGGAAGTGGAAATGGGCCCCCTCATCCTTTGGGCCACTGTGTAGCTGCACTCACTTCACCAATGGTGCATCTGCCCTCGGTCTCATGTAACTAATTGCCATCATAACAGCCATAAGGTCTCATATAGACTAAAAACTGAAGAAGCAAACAGGTTCCCGTATAGTATTTTTGAAGTTGTGCACCAGGGCCGGACTGGGACTAAAATTCAGCCCTGGCATTTGAAGTTACACAGGCCCACTTGTCACATGGTGACTGCATAATATCTTTGTACATTTGTAGGTTACAAGAAGTGAGGGGAGTGTAACACGACTATATAACATATAATCACAGCTGTATCCAGCATTACAGCTCAGTCCTATTTACTGGTTTTAGTTGCAGTACCAAGAAAAGCCGCTCCTTTACCTACATAACTGGATCTCGTAGATAATGAAGGGATGAGACGACCAAAGGCTATGGAACCTCATTCTAATGCTCCATAAATGTTACCTCCAGCCACTTTTGGTTCTGCTGCGCAGCACGAGACCCGGTGACTCTGAAGAGCGGTGACATCACTAACGTCACCGCTCTTCAGATATTCCGGGTCTTGCGCAGAGCTCAGCGACTGTGCAGAGCGGTACTGTTACTACCGTCACCGCTCTTCAGAGTATCTGGATCTCACCAGGTCTGGGCTAGTAGTGGGGGTGTCTGATAGACACCTCTCCATTACTTACACCAGGGATTGATAACAGCTGACATTAAGCAGCTGATATCAACCCTAAAAATCATTACACATACCAGAATTAAATGCTTTGGCATCTGGGAAAAGCAGTAGAGTTAGCGCTATTCCCAGGCGCCGGGTGCTAACTACAACTGTCATTATCCTTGCCAGGTCTCCCTGAGAAGCATTTCTGCTGTATTTACATGCGCTGATCTCAGGCCGCTAAACGAGTGTGATCGACAATACTGAAGTCGTTCACTTGTTTCCTGGCCTCTTTACACCAACTGAGAAAGAATGAAGGGAATAGAACAATCACAATTAGATCAATCTGTCCCCATACAGTATCATGTTATCAGCAGCACATCTACAGTTTACACCGGCGATGTGCTGCTGAGAACAAGGATTTCTGTTCCCACATAAACAATCCAGTCACTCGATGAATAGGCAGCATTTTGCTTGTTTAGTATAATACACCCCATAGTCCTCCATATATTATAATGTGCACCTCAGTCCTCCATATAGTATAATACACTCCTCAGTCCTCCATATAGTATAATACACTCCTCAGTCCTCCATATAGTATAATACACTCCTCAGTCCTCCATATAGTATAATACACTACCCATAGTCCTCCATATAGTATAATACACTCCTCATAGTCCTCCATATATTAAAATACACTCCTCAGTCTTCCATATAGTGTAATACACTCCTCAGCCCTCCAAGTAGTATAATAATTCCTCATAGTGCTCCATATAGTATAATGAAAAAATACATACAATGAGATGCGGCCTTCCCAAAACCCTGTCTGATGACAAATGCACACTTAGCAGGATGCAGCAGGCCTCCACTGATAAAGGCTAGGAGTGGCACCTCATATAGTGTATGTGTTTATCATATGCATGCATTTTTTTTGCACTATATCATATCCTTTTTTGCAGGATGTGGCTAGGCCTCTATGTTGGTTAGGTTTTTCTGGGGCGTCTGTCACTGTGTGCTGCATATTATAGTGCTGGGCAGCCCACCTGTTAATACAAGGGGCGTCATTAATAGGTTGCATACCAGACACTGTGTACCACACTTATCAGTGTGACTGGCGTCCTATGTGAGTTATATCAATGTGCATTTTTTATACTAGGCAGCCAACCCCTGCAATGTTTGGAGGGTGGGGGTGGTTGTTTTTATCAAGTAGTCTGCACCTGTGCCGCTCCTAGCCTTTATCAGTGGAGGCCTGCTGCATCCTGCTAAGTGTGCATTTGTCATCAGACAGGGTTTTGGGAAGGCCGCATCTCATTGTATGTATTTTTTCTGAGTTTTTTCTATGTTAGCTGTTTTTTGATATTAGTGGTAGGACCCGCAATATTATGAGGAACCTTGACGTTGGGTTGCAGGCTTACTTTATTTTGGCCAAAATATTAAACCAATACCTCATATAGTGTATGTGTTTATCGTATACATGCATTTTTTTTGCACTATATCATATCCTTTTTTGCAGGATGTGGCTAGGCCTCTATGTTGGTTAGGTTTTTCTGGGGCATCTGTCACTGTGTGCTGCACATTATAGTGCTGGGCAGCCCGCCTGTTAATACAAGGGGCGTCATTAATAGGTTGCATACCAGACACTGTGTACCACACTTATCAGTGTGACTGGCGTCCTATGTGAGTTATATCAATGTGCATTTTTTCTATTAGGCAGCCAACCCCTGCAATGTTTGGAGGGTGGGGGTGGTTGTTTTTATCAAGTAGTCTGCACCTGTGCCGCTCCTAGCCTTTATCAGTGGAGGCCTGCTGCATCCTGCTAAGTGTGCATTTGTCATCAGACAGGGTTTTGGGAAGGCCGCATCTCATTGTATGTATTTTTTCTGAGTTTTTTCTGTGTTAACTGTTTTTTCCATATAGTATAATGCCCTGCCATTGTCATCCATGTAGTGCAATTCACTTCCCATAGTATAATGCACCCCATAGTTCTTCATATAGTATAATGTATTCCCCATAGTCCTCTATACAGTATAATGCATCCCACATATAGTATAATGATGCCACCCCAGAGTATAATGCAGCCACCCCACAGAATATATTGTAGCCCCCTGAGTATAATGTAACCCCCCAGAGAATATAATGCAGCCCCCTCATATAGTATAATGCAGCCCCTGCATATATAATATATGGTAGCCCCCTCATAGAGCATAATGCAGCCCCCCATAGAATATAATGTAGCCCCTCCATAAAATATAATACAGCACCCCATATAATGTAATACAGCCCCCCATAGAATGTAATACAGTCCACCTCCCCATAGAATATAATACAGCCCCCATAGAATATAATGTAGTCCCCATAGAATGCAGCACAGCCCCCCACATAATGTAATACAGCCCCCCATAGAATGTAATGCAGCACAGTCCCCCATAGAATGTAATGCAGCACAGCCCCCATAGAATGTAATGCAGCACAGCCCCCATAGAATGTAATGCAGCCTGCCCCATAGAATGTAATAAATCCCCCCATAGAATGTAATGCAGCCAGCCCCCCATAGAATGTAATGCAGCCAGCCCCCACAGAATGTAATGCAGCACAGCCCCCATAGAATGCGATGCAGCACAGCCCCCATATAATCTAATGCAGCACAGCCCCCATAGAATGTAATGCAGCACTGTCCCCCATAGAATCTAATGCAGCACAGCCCCTATAGAATGTAATGCAGCACAGCCCCATAGAATGTAATGCAGCCAGCCCCATAGAATATAATGCAGCACTGCCCTCATAGAATGTAATGCAGCACAGCCCTCATAGAATGTAATGCAGCACAGCCCCCATAGAATGTAATGCAGCACAGCTCCGTAGAATGTAATGCAGCATAGCCCCCATAGAATGTAATGCAGCCAGCCCCCATAGAATGTAATGCAGCACAGCCCCCATAGAATGTAATGCAGCACAGCCCCCATAGAATGTAATGCAGCCAGCCCCCATAGAATTGTAATGCAGCACAGCCCCCATAGAATGCAATGCAGCACAGCCCCCATAGAATGTAATGCAGCCAGCCCCCATAGAATGTAATTCAGCACAGCCCCCATAGAATGTAATACAGCCCCTCCAATAGCCCCACAATCCAGTTATCACTCATTGATATATTAAAAAAAACAAAAAACACTCTCCTCACCTCTCCTCATGCCCATGCTGCTCCCGGCTCCGGTCTCAGCAGCTGCAGTCTGCCCGTCTGACACACAGCAGGTGCGCGATGATATGATGTCATCGCGCACCCGCAGTGTCAGAGGCAGAGTGGGGAATGATGCGAGAGCGAGCGACAGCAGATGCTCTCTCCTCCATCATTGCATTCAACTGTACCGGCGTCATAGACGCCGGTATAGTTGAATGCGGCGGCGCTGGTGGGGGGACGAGTCGGCGGCGGGGGGGTGAGTCAGCGCTGGCGAGCAGCCCACGACTGCCACCGGCCATTCTGGCATTTGCCAGAAATGCCCTATGGCCAGTCCGGCCCTGTTGTGCACCATACAAGAAAGGGCTCAATGATGGGCAGCCACATGCTCAAGGTTGTTTTACAGATACACTTAGCACAGACCACCACATCGAAACCCTGTCATGGGGAGCCCAATCTCCAGACCTGAAACTCCATTGAAAACCTCTGGAATGTAATCAAGAGGATGATGGATAGTCACAAGCCATCAAAGAAAGAAGAACTGCTTACATTTTTGCACCAGAACAAGTGTGAAAGACTGGTGGAAAGCATGCCAAGATGCATGAAAGCTGTGATTAAAAATCATGGTTATTCCACAAAATTTAGATTTCTGAACTCTTCCTGAGATAAAACATTAGTATTGTTGTTTCTAAATCATTATGAACTTGTTTTCTTTACACTATTTGAGGTCTGAAAACGTTTTCTTTTTTTAATTTTGACCTTTTTTCGTTTTCGGAAAAAAAATACTAAATTTATTGCTTGGAAATACAGAGACATGTTGTCAGACATTTATAGAATAAAAGAACAATTTATATTTTATTCAAGAGTAGTGTTGAGCATTCCGATACCGCAAGTATCGGGTATCGGCCGATACTTGCGGTATCGGAATTCCGATACCGGGATTCCGATACTTGCCGCGTATCGGATACCGGAATCGGAAGTTCCAAGATTCAAAATGCAGAAATTCAGCCAATGAGAATGATTCCAAGTGTGGGCACATCCTGTTTAGCATGGAGGGCATGAAACTACTGGCAAGGCTGTGATTGGCTGCTGAAATGATGTCATGATGCAGTTTAAAAGTCGCTGGCGCCATTTTGCGATCACTCTGCTGTGAATTCAGTTAGTGACAGGACGCTGTTTGCTGACTGAGGGACAGTTTAGAGATAGCGATTTGCTTCTTTGTGCTTTCCAAAGGCTAATTTAGCAACCGCTGTGTTCACCTACTATTCACCTTGCTTTTGCCTTGTAGCGCTGTTTTCACAGCGATCTGCAAGGTCTGTGTGTGTGTGTGTGTGAGTGCAGCCCACTCTCTAGTCTGAGTGCAGCCACATAGGCCATCCATAGCTGGTTGTATTCAGTTCAGGGAGGGTGGTTCATTGCCTCATACTGTTCTTTTTTTTTTTTTTTTTTCAAGTAGTGTAGTCTGCTGCTAATTTATTCAAAAAAATCCTATTAGTGTCTTTCCACCCGTCTCCAGCTAATTTGTGGAAAAACACTACATAGGATAACGTAGAGAAGGGTTTTTGGGCCTTGCAGCGCCGTTTACGGCTGTCTGCACGGTCTCCGTGTGACTGCAGCTCGCCCTGTAGTCTGTGAGCAGCCATAGCCTGGTTGTCTCCAGCTCAGGGTTGTTCACTGCGTCATACCGCCAAATCAATTTTCATTTTGTTTTAAGTAGTGCAGGCTGCTGCACATTTTTTCAAAAAATTCCTATTAGTGTCTTTCCACCCGTCTCCAGCTAATTTGTGGAAAAACACTACATAGGATAACGTAGAGGAGGGTTTTTGGGCCTTGCAGCGCCGTTTACGGCTGTCTGCACGGTCTCCGTGTGACTGCAGCTCGCCCTGTAGTCTGTGAGCAGCCGTAGCCTGGTTGTCTCCAGCTCAGGGTTGTTCACTGCGTCATACCGCCAAATCAATTTTCATTTTGTTTTAAGTAGTGCAGGCTGCTGCACATTTTTTCAAAAAATTCCTATTAGTGTCTTTCCACCCGTCTCCAGCTAACTTGTGGAAAAACACTACATAGGATAACGTAGAGGAGGGTTTTTGGGCCTTGCAGTGCCGTTTACGTCTGTCTGCACGGTCTCCGTGTGACTGCAGCTCTATCCGTTGTCAGTTCAGCCCCCAAAAAATAAATAAATAATAAAGTTCACCAAACACACCAGTTACACCACTTTACATTTGTGTAGGCCACATTAGCTCATATTAAAGTCTAGTCCACACTTTAGAAAATTAGTGTTTCTTATACCTGTTAGGAGGAGTTGTTCAGGAATAAGCACACAAAGCCGTTAGTACTTTTCTGCTTATCTTTATCAGTCACCCAAGATGAAGAAGGCAGTGAGTAAGGCACGTGGGCGTGGGCGTGGGCGCGGAGCAGGGAGGGGACGTGGGGATTCTGTGCCTGCTGCGGGCACCGGTGACTCATCAGCACCCACATTCACCAGGCAACAGTCGTTCATGCGCAGCTTTGTGTCAGAGCGCCGTACACCGCTGCTGCGTGAAGAACAAATTGAAGCCGTTGTCGGATGGATGGCAGCTAATGCATCAACTTCAATTAGTGCCACATCCTCTCAGACACAGAGCACTGGAGAGCAGCCATCTGTCTCTTCACCACCTGCCAAATTGCCCAGGCAGACAGAGAGCCCAGGACAGGAGCCGTCTCTACTTCTGTTCTCTGAATCTCTTGGCTTGGAAACAGGGGGCCAGCCAAGCAGCATTGGAGAAATGGAAGAAGAGGCAGGGTGCAGTGATGCCCAACAGCTTTTTCTCTCTTCCTCTGAAGAGGCGGGTGGGCCAGTGGCTCCGGTCACCACATCGCAGGCCGCATCAGCTGATGATGACACTCAGGTGCCACTTACTGGTGCGTGCTCTGCTGCTGAGACTACCCAGGAGGAGCAGTTGGGGGCAGAGGGTAGTGTAGATGATGAGGTCCTTGACCCATCTTGGCGTGAGGGACAGGAAGGTGGTGGGAGCAGCTCTGAGGAAGAGATTCCCCGTACGGCCCAAAGAGGGAGAGGGAGGGGGAAGACTGCGGATCCTGCAGCCTCCGCTTTGGCACCCGTTAGGAGCACGTCTCTTCCAAAAGCCAAAAAGGGCGCTCCCAAGACTTGCAGTGCCTGGTCCTTTTTTGACACAGTTGCAGATGACATTTGCTATGTCAGATGCAAGGTGTGTCATCAAAAAGTCAAAAGAGGGAAAAATGTCAGCAACCTCAATACCTCCAACATGTGGAAACATGTGCGCAACAGGCACCCGGCGGAGTTAGAAAAACACACTGAAGAGCTAGGCCAACCAACAGCGGCAGCTACCACCTCTTCAGCTCGTGTTGCCTCTTCCTCTAGCTCACACGCAGCTGGTTCGGCTTCCTCCCAGGATCGCCGTGGAAGAACCTCTGGCCCTGTTGTCCAGAGACCCACTGTAATTCCACCCGCAGCACCACTTTCCCAGTCATCCACACACTCCCAGCCCAGTCTACAGCCATCGGTAGTACAGGCATGGGAGAAAAGGCGGCCTTTCTCGTCAAACCACCCACGAGCACAGGCTCTGACTGCAGGCATTGCCAAACTTCTTTCACTGGAAATGCTGTCATTCAGGCTGGTGGAGACTGACAGCTTCCGTGACTTGATGTCATTGGCAGTCCCACAGTACAATGTGCCCAGCCGCTTTTACTTCAGCAGGCAAGCCGTCCCTGCCCTGCACAAGCATGTGGAGGGACACATAAAACACGCGCTACTGAACGCCGTCAGTAGCAAGGTCCACCTCACCACCGATGCGTGGACCAGTCAACATGGACAGGGGCGATACCTTTCCCTCACTGCCCATTGGGTTAATGTCGTTGAGCCGGGTACAGACCGTGCGAGTGGCGCAGGACGTGTCCTGCCCACTCCAAGGATTGCAGGAATCCATTCTGTACGCATTGACTCCTCCTCTTACACCAGTTCCTCAGAATCATCGCTGCAGGAGCCGTCACAGTCCACCTCCACATGGACCCGTGATGAACGTGTACCTGTTACGACCGACATGAGCACAGCCGTGGCCAAACGTCAACAGGCCGTCTTGAAATTAATTTTTTTGGGGAATCGTAGCCACACAGTGCAGGAGCTCTGGAATGCCATCAAGCAGGAGAGCGATGTGTGGTTTGTGCCAGCGAATCTCCAGCCAGGCATGGTAGTGTGTGATAATGGCCGAAATCTGGTGGCAGCTCTGGGCCTCGGCAACCTCACTCACATCCCATGTCTGGCACATGTGCTCAATTTGGTCGTGCAGAGCTTTTTGAGGGACTATCCGGATCTTGATGCACTGCTGCACAAGGTCCGCCTAGAGTGTGCTCACTTGCGGCGTTCCAGCACGGCAAAAGCGCGCATTGCGGCTCTGCAGCGCCGACACCGCCTGCCGGAACATCGCATCATATGTGACCTACCTACCAGGTGGAATTCCACGTTACATATGTTGGAGCGGTTGTGTGAGCAGCAGCAAGCTGTAATGGAGTACCAGCTGCTTCAGGCACAAAGAAGTCGCAGTCAGCGCCGTACAGACTTCACAACCACAGAGTGGGCCACTATGAATGACGTCTGCCAGGTTTTGCGTCCCTTTGATTATTCCACGCGGATGGCGAGTGCAGATGATGCACTAGTCAGCATGACTGTCCCCCTTATCTGCCTGCTTGAAAAATCACTGCAAGCGCTAAGGGATGATGTTGTGGAAGAGGCGGAGGATGAGGATTCACCATTTCCATCATCTTCTGGACAGTCAGCGCCACGTGGTTCCTCACAAACGCGTAGGCAGGGGACAGTTTGTGAGGAGGATGAGGAGGAGTCAATGGAGGAGGAAGACATCCGTCCAGAGGAGGGAGTTACCGAATTGTCCAGTACTCAGTGTGTACAGCGAGGGTGGGGTGATGACGAGCGGGCAGAGACCACGCCTCCAGCAGGGGACAGCGTTTCTTGGGCAGTTGGCAGTCTGCAGCACATGGTGGATTACATGCTGCAGTGCCTGAGAAACGACCGCCGCATCGCCCACATTCTCAACATGTCTGATTATTGGGTGTTCACCCTCCTCGATCCTCGCTACCGGGACAACGTAGAAAGCCTCATCACACCGTTGAACCGGGAGCCAAAAATGCGGGAGTACCAAGACACACTGGTCAATTCCATCATCTTCTCCATTCCAACTGAGAGAAGTGCTGCTAGTGCATTCCAAAGCAGCTCAGTGCGTCCAGGCAGTGGTGGAGGCTCTGCACAAAGAGGGAGCAGAAGCAGTGCCTCTGCCCAAGGCAAGACCAGTATGGCCCAACTGTGGCACAGTTTTCTGTGCCCCCCACAAAAGTCTACACCATCACAGACGGCTCCAGTCAGCAGGAGGCAACGGTTCCGTCAGATGGTGACAGACTACATGTCTTGCCCTCTTGCTGTACTCCCAGACGGCTCTTCCCCTTTCAAGTTTTGGGTCTCAAAGCTGGATACATGGCCAGAGCTAAGCCAGTATGCATTGGAGGTGCTGTCTTGCCCTGCGGCCAGTGTATTATCGGAACGTGTCTTTAGTGCTGCAGGTGGTGTACTAACTGACCGTCGCATGCGACTATCCTCCGATAACGTTGACCGGCTTACTTTCCTGAAAATGAACAAGGCCTGGATCTCGCAGGAATTTGCCACTCCTCCTCCTGATTAAATAATTAGGTCACTGTATACGTTATCCAGGTCTCCTGTTGTGTTCATCTTTCTACCACCTGAACTTAAATTCCTGGGCTCCAACACCGCCAGTTGAGGCTCAGAAGTGCCGTCTGCACAGTCAAAACATACGACCCAGTGTTATTGGGTTTCAGTAACGTCAGCTGATCCCCAGCTGTGTAGCCGGCAATGTGTCATGCGACCGCCACGCTGACACAACAACTGAAATGTAAGGGAATCTGTCCCCCCCCCCAAGGCGTTTGTTACTGAAAGAGCCACCTTGTGCACAGTAATGCTGCACAAGGAAAAGGTAGCTATTTTGGTTTAGCTCCTTGCACACGCAGAACTTAACACTTATAAAATGTGTCCACTGATACCGTAAAACCGTCCCGGAGGTGGGACTTTCCTTCGTAATATGACGCAGCACAGCCGTCATTCCTACCCCCCCGGCGCTGCGCCCCGGCTCCTCAGCGTTGTTTGATTCCGTCCCGGAACCTGCGCTGTTATGTTATCCCGTGGCCAGGCACACTTAGCGCTGCCCGTCTTCTGGCATCATTTGGTGTCAGGATGGCTGCGCCTGTGCGGCCGCGCTGGCCGAGAGCCCGCCTCGCAGTGTCTTCTGATTTAATCCCACTGGGGGCCTGGGATCCATGGACATGCGCATTGCATATCTGAACCTCCACTTCTCACTCATCTCCCTATGGCTTCTTCAGACTGTTCGGTGTCAGCTGGTCCCTAATAGCATGCCACGGTCGTGACACCGCACAGTCTTAAGAAGCCGTAGGGAGGGGAGTGAGAGGCGAGGATATGCACTGCACATGGCCATGGATCCCAGGCCCCCAGTGGGATAAAATCAGAAGACACTGCGAGGCGGGCTCTCGTCCAGCGCGGCCGCACAGGCGCAGCCAGCCTGACACCAAATGATGTCAGAAGACGGGCAGCGCTAAGTGTGCCTGGCCAAGGGATAACTTAACAGCGCAGGCTCCGGGACGGAATCAAACAACGCTGAGGAGCCGGGGCGCGGCGCCGGGGGGGTAGGAATGACGGCTGTGCTGCGTCATATTACGAAGGAAAGTCCCACCTCCGGGACGGTTTCAAGTGTTTAGTTCTGTGTTTGCAAGGAGCGTGATGAAAAGAGCCACCTTTTCCTTTTGCATCTTTTGTGCTGCACAAGCTGGCTCTTTCAGCTACAAATGCCTTGGGGGGGGTTAAAGGTTCCCTTTCGACTTTCTCAGGCTTCGGCCTACATTGTGTTCCTCTGCTTTTCCACCTGTCCCTGGGCTCCAACACCGCCAGTTGCCGTCCAGAAGTGCTGTACGCACAGTCAACAGTCCCTCCTCTGTTATTGGGGTTCAGTAACGTCAGCTGTTCCCCTGCTGTGTGTGTGGCAATCCCTCCTACCTCCTCCTCCTCCACCTGTCCCTGGGATCCAACACCGCCAGTTGCCGTCCAGAAGTGCTGTACGCACAGTCAACAGTCCCTCCTCTGTTATTGGGGTTCAGTAACGTCAGCTGTTCCCCTGCTGTGTGTGTGGCAATCCCTCCTACCTCCTCCTACCTCCTCCTCCTCCACCTGTCCCTGGGCTCCAACACCGCCAGTTGCCGTCCAGAAGTGCTGTACGCACAGTCAACAGTCCCTCCTCTGTTATTGGGGTTCAGTAACGTCAGCTGTTCCCCTGCTGTGTGTGTGGCAATCCCTCCTACCTCCTCCTACCTCCTCCTCCTCCACCTGTCCCTGGGCTCCAACACCGCCAGTTGCCGTCCAGAAGTGCTGTACGCACAGTCAACAGTCCCTCCTCTGTTATTGGGGTTCAGTAATGTCAGCTGTTCCCCAGCTGTGTGTGTGGCAATCCCTCCTACCTCCTCCTACCTCCTCCTCCTCCACCTGTCCCTGGGCTCCAACACCGCCAGTTGCCGTCCAGAAGTGCTGTACGCACAGTCAACAGTCCCTCCTCTGTTATTGGGGTTCAGTAACGTCAGCTGTTCCCCTGCTGTGTGTGTGGCAATCCCTCCTACCTCCTCCTACCTCCTCCTCCTCCACCTGTCCCTGGGCTCCAACACCGCCAGTTGCCGTCCAGAAGTGCTGTACGCACAGTCAACAGTCCCTCCTCTGTTATTGGGGTTCAGTAACGTCAGCTGTTCCCCTGCTGTGTGTGTGGCAATCCCTCCTACCTCCTCCTACCTCCTCCTCCTCCACCTGTCCCTGGGCTCCAACACCGCCAGTTGCCGTCCAGAAGTGCTGTACGCACAGTCAACAGTCCCTCCTCTGTTATTGGGGTTCAGTAACGTCAGCTGTTCCCCTGCTGTGTGTGTGGCAATCCCTCCTACCTCCTCCTACCTCCTCCTCCTCCACCTGTCCCTGGGCTCCAACACCGCCAGTTGCCGTCCAGAAGTGCTGTACGCACAGTCAACAGTCCCTCCTCTGTTATTGGGGTTCAGTAACGTCAGCTGTTCCCCTGCTGTGTGTGTGGCAATCCCTCCTACCTCCTCCTACCTCCTCCTCCTCCACCTGTCCCTGGGCTCCAACACTGCCAGTTGCCGTCCAGAAGTGCTGTACGCACAGTCAACAGTCCCTCCTCTGTTATTGGGGTTCAGTAACGTCAGCTGTTCCCCTGCTGTGTGTGTGGCAATCCCTCCTACCTCCTCCTACCTCCTCCTCCTCCACCTGTCCCTGGGCTCCAACACCGCCAGTTGCCGTCCAGCAGTGCTGTACGCACAGTCAACAGTCCCTCCTCTGTTATTGGGGTTCAGTAACGTCAGCTGTTCCCCAGCTGTGTGTGTGGCAATCCCTCCTACCTCCTCCTACCTCCTCCTCCTCCACCTGTCCCTGGGCTCCAACACCGCCAGTTGCCGTCCAGAAGTGCTGTACGCACAGTCAACAGTCCCTCCTCTGTTATTGGGGTTCAGTAACGTCAGCTGTTCCCCTGCTGTGTGTGTGGCAATCCCTCCTACCTCCTCCTACCTCCTCCTCCTCCACCTGTCCCTGGGCTCCAACACCGCCAGTTGCCGTCCAGAAGTGCTGTACGCACAGTCAACAGTCCCTCCTCTGTTATTGGGGTTCAGTAACGTCAGCTGTTCCCCTGCTGTGTGTGTGGCAATCCCTCCTACCTCCTCCTACCTCCTCCTCCTCCACCTGTCCCTGGGCTCCAACACCGCCAGTTGCCGTCCAGAAGTGCTGTACGCACAGTCAACAGTCCCTCCTCTGTTATTGGGGTTCAGTAACGTCAGCTGTTCCCCTGCTGTGTGTGTGGCAATCCCTCCTACCTCCTCCTACCTCCTCCTCCTCCACCTGTCCCTGGGCTCCAACACCGCCAGTTGCCGTCCAGAAGTGCTGTACGCACAGTCAACAGTCCCTCCTCTGTTATTGGGGTTCAGTAACGTCAGCTGTTCCCCTGCTGTGTGTGTGGCAATCCCTCCTACCTCCTCCTACCTCCTCCTCCTCCACCTGTCCCTGGGCTCCAACACCGCCAGTTGCCGTCCAGAAGTGCTGTACGCACAGTCAACAGTCCCTCCTCTGTTATTGGGGTTCAGTAACGTCAGCTGTTCCCCTGCTGTGTGTGTGGCAATCCCTCCTACCTCCTCCTACCTCCTCCTCCACCTGTCCCTGGGCTCCAACACCGCCAGTTGCCGTCCAGAAGTGCTGTACGCACAGTCAACAGTCCCTCCTCTGTTATTGGGGTTCAGTAACATCAGCTGTTCCCCTGCTGTGTGTGTGGCAATCCCTCCTACCTCCTCCTCCTCCTTATTCAAACTGTGCGGTGTCAGCTGGTCCCTAATAGCATGCCACGGCCGTGACACTGCACAGTCAGAAGAAGCCGTAGGGAGATGAGTGAGAGGTGGAGGTTCAGATATGCACTGCGCATGTCCATGGATCTCTGGCCCTCAGTGGGATTAAATCAGAAGACGGTACGAGGCGGGCTCTCGGCCAGCGCGGCCGCACAGGCGCAGCCAGCCTGACACCAAATGATGTCAGAAGACGGGCAGCGCAAAATGTGTGCATGGCCAAGGGCTAACCTAACAGCGCAGGCTCCGGGACTGATTCAAACAACGCTGAGGAGGCGGCGCACGGCGCCAAGGGGGTAAGAATGATGGCTGTGCTGCGTCACATCACAAAGGAAAGTTACACCTACCGGACGGTATCACGGTAGGAGGGGACACTTTTTATAAGTGTTAGGTTCAGCATGTGCAAGGACTAGCACAGCTACAAACGCCTGGGGGGGGGTTAAAGTTTCCCTTTCAACTTGCTCCAGTGCAGGCTTCGGCCTACACTCTGCTCCCTCTCCTCCTCCTGCTGACCCCGGGCTCTAACACCGCCAGTTGGGGCCCGGTACTGCTAGCTGCACAGAGCCAAACACCAGCCAATGTGTCAGTGGGGTTCAGCACCGCCAGCTGTTCCCCTGCTGTGCAGCCGGCAACGTGTCCTGCAACAGCCACGCAGACACAACAGACCCAAAGCTGCCGCCAGTGCAGGCTTCGGCCTACACTCTGCTCCATCTCCTCCTCCTGCTGACCCCGGGCTCTAACACCGCCAGTTGGGGCCCGGTACTGCTAGCTGCACAGAGAAAAACACCAGCCAATGTGTCAGTGGGGTTCAGCACCGCCAGCTGTTCCCCTGCTGTGCAGCCGGCATCGTGTCCTGCAAAAGCCACGCAGACACAAGAACTGAAATTGAAGGGAACCTGTCCCCCCTCCCCCAGGCGTTTGTACGTTTTTAAGGCCACCTTGTACAGCGGTAATGCTGCATGTGTGCAAGGTGGCTCATAAACGTATTCTCCTCGCACATGTGGAACTGAAAACACGTCTGAAATGTGTCCTCTGTGTGACCATTTAACCGTCCCGGGGGTGTGACTTTCCTTTGTAATGACACGCTGCAACCCCCTTGGTAGCGCTGCCCGTCTTCTGGCATCATTGTTTGGCTGCCTGCGCCTCTGCGGCCGCCCTGACCCACACAACGCCCCTCGGTGTCTTATTTCTTGGGACTGCGAGGGTGTGATTGATGGGCATGAGCAGTGCATCAGTTCGCCTGTCCCTCATCTCCTTCCGCCTTCTTCAGACTGTGCGGCTTCATGGCCGTGGCATGCGATAAGGGATCAGCTGACGCCGCACAGTCTGCGGCGGGTGTAAGGACCCGAGTACGAGAGGCGAACATATGTGCTGCGCCAGGCCATGAATCACAGCCCCGCAGTGTTTTAACAATGTTAAGACACCGCGGGGCTGGGATTCGTGGTCATCGCGAACCGCAGCGGCCGACATTAAATGAGGTCAGAAGATGGGCAGCGCTAACAGCGCTAGGCCAGGGGATAACACGACAGCGCAGACTCCTGTACAGCAAATAACAACGCTCAGGAGGCTGCACCCAGCACCAAGGTGGGATTCTTGACATCTGTGCTGCGTCTCATTACAAAGGGAACTCGCGCCTCCAACACAGTTTGACTGTATAAAGGGCTAAATGTTATACGTGTTTCATTCAGCGTGTGCAAGGAGCAAAATTAAAAGAGCAACCTTTGACTTGTGCAGCACTACTGCTGCATAAGCTGTGGCTCTTCTACTTTGTAACCCCTGAGGGGGGGTTAAAGGTTACCTTTGAAATTGGTTCAAGTAGGCTTCGGCCTACACTCTGCTCCCCCTGCAGAGCCCGGGCTCCAACACCGCCAGTTGGGGCCCGGTACTGCTAGCTGCACAGAGCCAAACACCAGCCAATGTGTCAGTGGGGTTCAGCACCGCCAGCTGTTCCCCTGCTGTGCAGCCGGCAACGTGTCCTGCAACAGCCACGCAGGCACAACAGACCCAAAGCTGCCGCCAGTGCAGGCTTCGGCCTACACTCTGCTCCATCTCCTCCTCCTGCTGACCCCGGGCTCTAACACCGCCAGTTGGGGCCCAGTACTGCTAGCTGCACAGAGAAAAACACCAGCCAATGTGTCAGTGGGGTTCAGCACCGCCAGCTGTTCCCCTGCTGTGCAGCCGACATCGTGTCCGGCAAAAGCCACGCAGACACAAGAACTGAAATTGAAGGGAACCTGTCCCCCCTCCCCCAGGCGTTTGTACGTTTTTAAGGCCACCTTGTACAGCGGTAATGCTGCATGTGTGCAAGGTGGCTCATAAACGTATTCTCCTCGCACATGTGGAACTGAAAACACGTCTGAAATGTGTCCTCTGTGTGACCATTTAACCGTCCCGGGGGTGTGACTTTCCTTTGTAATGACACGCTGCAACCCCCTTGGTAGCGCTGCCCGTCTTCTGGCATCATTGTTTGGCTGCCTGCGCCTCTGCGGCCGCCCTGACCCACACAACGCCCCTCGGTGTCTTATTTCTTGGGACTGCGAGGGTGTGATTGATGGGCATGAGCAGTGCATCAGTTCGCCTGTCCCTCATCTCCTTCCGCCTTCTTCAGACTGTGCGGCTTCATGGCCGTGGCATGCGATAAGGGATCAGCTGACGCCGCACAGTCTGCGGCGGGTGTAAGGACCCGAGTGCGAGAGGCGAACATATGTGCTGCGCCAGGCCATGAATCACAGCCCCGCAGTGTTTTAACAATGTTAAGACACCGCGGGGCTGGGATTCATGGTCATCGCGAACCGCAGCGGCCGACATTAAATGAGGTCAGAAGATGGGCAGCGCTAACAGCGCTAGGCCAGGGGATAACACGACAGCGCAGACTCCTGTACAGCAAATAACAACGCTCAGGAGGCTGCACCCAGCACCAAGGTGGGATTCTTGACATCTGTGCTGCGTCTCATTACAAAGGGAACTCGCGCCTCCAACACAGTTTGACTGTATAAAGGGCTAAATGTTATACGTGTTTCATTCAGCGTGTGCAAGGAGCAAAATTAAAAGAGCAACCTTTGACTTGTGCAGCACTACTGCTGCATAAGCTGTGGCTCTTCTACTTTGTAACCCCTGAGGGGGGGTTAAAGGTTACCTTTGAAATTGGTTCAAGTAGGCTTCGGCCTACACTCTGCTCCCCCTGCAGAGCCCGGGCTCCAACACCGCCAGTTGGGGCCCGGTACTGCTAGCTGCACAGAGCCAAACACCAGCCAATGTGTCAGTGGGGTTCAGCACCGCCAGCTGTTCCCCTGCTGTGCAGCCGGCAACGTGTCCTGCAACAGCCACGCAGGCACAACAGACCCAAAGCTGCCGCCAGTGCAGGCTTTGGCCTACACTCTGCTCCATCTCCTCCTCCTGCTGACCCCGGGCTCTAACACCGCCAGTTGGGGCCCGGTACTGCTAGCTGCACAGAGAAAAACACCAGCCAATGTGTCAGTGGGGTTCAGCACCGCCAGCTGTTCCCCTGCTGTGCAGCCGGCATCGTGTCCTGCAAAAGCCACGCAGACACTTGCTCTTGTACCTTCTGCTCCCCATCCTGGTTCCAGTACCGTCAGCTGGTTCCGGGCAGAGCCTTTGGCTTAGGTGCCTCCCTCTGGGTATCCGAGTTCCACCAACGTCAGGTGGTCCTTGGTAGTGCTTTCAGGCACGGGTACCTCCTGCTTAGTAACCGGGTTCCAGTAACGTCAGCTGGTCTTCGGTAGTTCCATTGGCTCTTGGACCTTTGGCTACCCATCCGGGTTCCAGCACCGTCAGCTGGTTCTCGGCAGTGTCTTTTGCTCTTGTACCTTCTGCTCCCCATCCTGGTTCCAGTACCGTCAGCTGGTTCCGGGCAGAGCCTTTGGCTTAGGTGCCTCCCTCTGGGTATCCGAGTTCCACCAACGTCAGGTGGTCCTTGGTAGTGCTTTCAGGCACGGGTACCTCCTGCTTAGTAACCGGGTTCCAGTAACGTCAGCTGGTCCTCGGTAGTTCCATTGGCTCTTGGACCTTCGGGTAGCCATCCGAGTTCCAGTTCCATCAGCTGGTTCTCAGCATTTTCTCAGCCTTCTTGTACCTTCTGCTACATTTCCAAGTTCAAGAGACTAAACACGATGACCCGGAAGACCACCCCTAAGATGACGACGACACCAGAGACGACAACCACCGTGATGACGACGACCCTGGAGACGATGACCCCGAAGACCACCCCGATGACGACGACCCCGGAGACGACGACCCTGAAGACCACCCCGATGACGACGACCCCGAGACGACGACCCTGGATACGACGACGACCTGGAAGACCGAGAAGCAGAAGAACAAGAGGCTGCAGAACAAAGAGCAGAAGAACATTAAGCATAACACTAAATATCAGAGCAAAAAATATTATCTAAATTATAAGCAGAAGACTAAGCAGTGTATGGGGGTGAGTCCGTTCCTCCTCGTGGTGCCCCTGGATAAAGCCTGATGCTGCAGGCCAAACTGAACGCGGACAAATGTAACTCTTTTGTGACAGGCAGAACGGAAGGTGTAATCTTCAAACTTTTATAGATAACAACTACGGGAATGCCTGTCACAAATAAGAATATGATGAAGAAGTAGAATATGATGAAGATAATAGTAAAATAAAAAGAATATGAACAATGTAAGAAAAAAAGTAATAGGTAGAAGATGAAGAAGAAGATGAATAAGGTGAAGAAGTTGATGTCAAAGAAGCTGATGATGAGGATAATGAAGAAGAAAGTGTGGGAGAAGTAAAAAAGAAGGTGAAGGGCGTGGAAGTAGTGAAACATCAATATCTGAGAAAATAAAAAAAAATTAACATAGTCAAAATCTTTCTACCGCCGAACGTCATAAAAAAAAAAAAAACCTGCTATTCTATTACATTGGGCTAAACCTCTGTGCCTTTAATGTCTCCGCCACGTCCCCCAATACATCCTACATTATTCTTAGTTGTTTTCCTTCATGTAGAATGAACCTACAAGTTTATAAAGGGTTTATTTTAATTCCGATATTTTCGTCCCATTGACTTGCATTGGGATCGGGTATCGGTATCGGATTAGATCCGATATTTTTACGGTATCGGCCGATACTTTCCGATACCGATACTTTCCGATATCGGAAAGTATCGCTCAACACTACTCAAGAGTATTCCTAGAAAGAGAAAAATCAGACAAACTGAACCTTTTGCAGTGGTCTCTTAATTTTGGCCAGAGTTGGAGCTGTCCATTGTTATACCCTTTGATATCCGCAACTTAATTTTTACTAATTTGTTGGAAGAAAAAGACAAGGCATGTTTCAATGCATTCTGTTTTACTAAATTAATCTCTGTCATAAAAAAGCAAATGCACTACTAGTTCTAGAAATATCTATCCTTTGGTGTCACATTGATTGCCTTTGACTTAATAAAAAGCTACTACATGTAATTTGGGTGCCACTGTAAGGCTCCACTCACATCAGTGCTACTTGTATGAAGTCCTAAACTAACAGTTACCCTTCACGCCGCAGCCCTTTTTCGTTTTTGCGTTTTCGTTTTTCACTCCCCTCCTTCCCAGAGCCATAACTTTTTAATTTTTCCATCAATATGGCCATGTGAGGGCTTATTTTTTGCGGTATGAGTTGTACTTTTGAATGCCATCAATGGTTTTACCATGTCTTGTACTACAAAATGGGGAAAAAAATCCAAGTGTGGTTAAACTGCAAAAAAAGTGCAATCCCACACTTGTTTTTTGTTTGGCTTTTATGCTAGGATCATTATATGCTATAACTGATCTGCTATTGTGATTCTCCACATCATTACGAGTTCATAGACACCAAACATGTCAAGGTTATTTTTTATCTAAGAGGTGAAAAAAAATTCCAAACTTTGCTAAAAAAAAAAATTGCGCATTTTTTTGTGATCTGAGGTTGGGTGAGTGCTTTTTTTTTGCGTGCCGAGCTGATGTTTTTAATGACACCACTTTTGTGCAGATGCATTCTTTTGATCGCCCGTTATTGCATTTTAATGCAATGTCGTGGCGACCAAAAAAACGTAATTCTGGCGTTTTGAATTTCTTTCTCGCTACGCTGTTTAGCGATCAGGTTAATCCTTTTTTTTATTGATAGATCGGGTGATTCTGAACTCGGCGATACCAAATATGTTTAGGTTTGACTTATTTATTGTTTTATTTTGAATGGGGCGAAAGGGGGGTGATTTAAACTTTTATATTTTTTTTAATTTTTTTCATATTTTTTAAAACATTTTTTTTTTACTTTTGCAATGCTTCAATAGCCAATAGCATGGGAGGCTAGAATCTGGCACAACTCGATCGGCTCTGCTACATAGGAGCGATCCTCAGATCGCCCCTATGTAGTAGAATTACAGGCTTGCTATGAGCGCCGACCACAGGGTGGCGCTCACAACCAGCCGGCATCAACAACCATAGAGGTCTCAAGGAGACCTCTTGGTTGTTATGCCGACGCATCGCTGACACATGACGGGGGTCAGCGATGCACTCATTTCCGGCCCGATGGCAGGAAGCGGTAGTTTAATGCCACTGTCAGAGTTTGACAGCGGCATTTAACTAGTTAATATTGGTGGGTGGATCGCGATTCCACTTCCACTATTTTGCGCACATGTCAGCTGTTCAAAACAGCTGACATGTCGCGACTTTGATTTGGGCTCACCGCTGGAGCCCACATCATAGGGGAAGACACGACATGCACAGTACTAGTATGGCGCATGTCGTGAAGGGGTTAAAGAAGCATGCCCACTAACTTTTTTATCCATTAAATGTGTACATAAGCATGTAATGTAGTGTGAGGATATTAATATACCCACATACCACTGCTTTCTCCAGTTTGCAGCACTGTTCTTCTCTGCTTTTCTAAGATATCAACACAATTCTAACTAGCCAGCTCGTTCTATGCATTATGCATAAGCCAGAAATCGATTTTACATTGAAAGCCTATGGAGCCTCATTCGGATTTCATTGTAAAATTGATGTCCGATTAAAGCGGAGTGCAGCGTGACGTGGACCGTCTGTAGAGTGATGACGTCACAGAGAAGTAGAGAAGTAGAGAAGAACGGCGCTGGTCACCTTATAAAGCGGCGGTAGGTGAGTGTGTTAATACGCTCACAATTTATTACATGCACATACACACACTGTGAGACACTGAGGGGAATCATATGCGAGGACCATTATGTATCCCATAGGATGCAAATAGAGGCATATTGAATAAGCCGGAGTGCATTGTAATCACAGCTACAGCTGTGGTTACAATGCAAAATAGAAGTAAGTGGG
Organism: Ranitomeya variabilis; assembly: GCF_051348905.1. Taxonomy (NCBI): domain Eukaryota; kingdom Metazoa; phylum Chordata; class Amphibia; order Anura; family Dendrobatidae; genus Ranitomeya; species Ranitomeya variabilis. Next base: position 486,689,695 of record NC_135235.1, read on the forward strand.
GACTTGGTCAAATTATTTGACCAGGTCAGATTTAGGGAAACCTGATCTGGGCTTTTATTTTTGGAGAGGTCTATAGGATTGGTAGTGGGATGGATCTCTCCCTCCAGTCTGGGCCTTAAAAGTGGCCCATGGCCATGGTTTGTATTTAAACCTGGAGTAAAGGTGTGAGTGTGTCAGTTTGTGGATTACTAGCAGCAGAGTAGCAAACCCTGTGCATAATAAGTCTGTGTGAAGGCTGAACACAGGCCAGAAAAGGCAACGCAACTGATGCACCCACGAGTGACACTGCGGTTCAGTTGCCCATGGCGGTTTGCCTTTTACATTGTGAGTTGTGAAAATATAGACTTTTAAGTGGAACTACCCTGGTTTACTGCTTCTCTACTGCACTGCATGAATATCGCTGCACTACAACACATATAATGAATAAGAAAGTTAGCGAGAGTGCTCCTTTGAAACAGTTGTCCAGCACTCTGAAGAGCCTTTATTACCATTATTATAGCCAGCACTAGCATTTTTCTAATACACTGTAACTACATCTCGTGATCTAAATCAGCCATAGGTCACATGACTGCACTATTTGGATCCTTCAGGACCTTCACTGAGGTCACATGCGATTACCCTTTGACTCTCTGTGTCATCCAACAATGATGTCTGCCTTCTAGGCTTTCCTTTTTTCCAACTGGGAATTCATTGGAAAACCATTCCACACCTGCTCAGTTGAGAAAAGTAGAGTCTAACCCAGACTGCAGGCATGAGTGCTGATATTGTGTTCCAATCTCACAGAGACTTATGGGAATCTGAATGAGATGTTAACAGAAATACAGAAGCTTTCAAATAGTGCAGTCATGTGACCTATGGACGATTTGGACAAACAAGACGCTGGAATTAATCAAAGAATTTTATGAAAATAGTTGTCCTGGCCATATTAAAGGTTAAAAAGACTCATCATAATGTGGAGCAAGCCTTTATCCAAACTTTCAAAGCTAAACCTACCTAATTATTAACTGATCATCCCCAATGATTACTGCACCTCCTGTGAGGTATAACCACTAGACACTAGTAAGAGCAGCTCTAGTATAATAGTTTGACACTTTTATTAATGGGGTTTCCTGGTTTTGTTAAAAAACTGAGTTAAAGGGCACCTGTCACCCCGTTTTTTCAGTATGAGATAAAAATACTGTTAAATAGGGCCTGAGCTGTGCATTACAACAGTGTATTTTGTGGACCCCGATTCCCCACCTATGCTGCCAAAATACGTTACCAAAGTAGCCGTTTTCGCCTGTCAATCAGGCTGGTCTGGTCAAAAGGGCGTGGTGTCTTCCCCCAGATCTTGCTTAGTTTTCCGTTGGTGGGGTAGTGGTTTGCGCATGCCCAAGGTCCCGAATCCACTGCACAGGGGAGTTAAAAGAGCGCGATGTGCACTATTTCATTGGTGATCGGTGGGGGCGGCCATCTTCCTTTGGCCGCGCGTGCGCAGAAGCGGCGCTCTGCTGGCCGCGGCTTCAGGAAAATGGCCGCGGGATGCCGCGCGTGCGCAGATGGAGATCGCGGCGGCCATTTTCCTGAAGCAGAGTTCGCATCTGTGCTTCAGGAAAATGGCCGCCGCGATCTCCATCTGCGCACGTGCGGCATCCCGCGGCCATTTTCCTGAAGCCGCGGCCAACAGAGCGCCGCTTCTGCGCACGCACGGCCAAAGGAAGATGGCCGCCCCCACCGATCACCAATGAAATAGAACACATCGCGCTGTTTTCACTCCCCTGTGCAGTGGATTCGGGACCTTGGGCATGCGCAAACCACTACGCCACCAACGGAAAACTAAGCAAGATCTGGGGGAAGACACCACGCCCTTTTGACCAGACCAGCCTGATTGACAGGCGAAAACGGCTACTTTGGTAACGTATTTTGGCAGCATAGGTGGGGAATCGGGGTCCACAAAATATACTGTTGTAATGCACAGCTCAGGCCCTATTTAACAGTATTTTTATCTCATACTGAAAAAACGGGGTGACAGGTTCCCTTTAAGGCTCTTTATCCTTTAATATAGAAAGAGCAAATAAGTCTCTAAAGCTACAGTGCTGCTATGCTTGCCATTCTGAACCGGTTTTTGTAGACAAGGCTGCAACAGTTATATCCCACCTACAACACGTGACTTCTGCTGCCAGTCATTGGGCTCAGCGATATGATTAAGACCACTTAGCCAACAAACACTACCGGGGAACAGCGTAGAGGTGGCACTGTAGAATCCAAGGCTCCAGTGGGTTTTTATTTTTTAAACCATAATGAACCTTAGTTGTTTTTTGTAATGAAACAAGGCAATCGCAGCATTGGTGGCATGCTTACAAGAGACTTAGGGAACAGTGTTGAGCATGTGTGCTGGTAGATGAACCTACAACATAGTGTAGCCAAACTATATCCCACAACTTGTTAAAAAAAATGGAGCACCACTGTGGCAACGGATGTACAATTTAAAAATCACAGAAAAATGTTTGTTCTTACCAATAATTGTTTTATGGGACATAGGAATAGGTAGAAATGCAGTTTGTTTTTACCGATCAGGCAATCCCAAGGTCTTTATTTGAACGTTCACATTGGTGGAGTACTAGACATTCTCTAATTAAATTCCAAAAATCTAAATCTTTGATTTGGCAGTTTCATAGCCTGACTTTTTTCCAAGCAGATAATACCATAATGACCTATACCCAGTGTATTGCAGTACACCTATTAAATAAGATAATTTGAATATTTTGCTAGTTCTTGTTGGTGTTTCCATAACTACTAGCAATATCATAGTACAGAGCCTCTGCACCCTGTATTCTCTGCATAACACAATATCAGATTTCAGCACTAAATAATCAAAAGGAAATGCAAGAACCTTAACCTTAATATTAGAGAAGATCATTATGTTGAGAAGGTGCAAAAGAATCCCTGGAAAATAATAACAGTCCTTTAAAATATAATACAATATGGAGAACTAGAGTGGCAAGTAAAAGTTTGGGCACCCCTGGTCAAATTTACTGTTATTGTGAATGGTTAAGCAAGTTGAAGATGAAATTAATCATCTCTAAAAGGCCTAAAGTTACAGATGACACATTTCCTTTGTATTTTAGACACAAAAGTATATTTTCATCTTTTACATTTTAAAAATTATAAAAAAATGGGGCGATGCAAAAGTTTGGGCACCCTGCATGATTAGTACCTAGTAGCGCCCCCTTTTGAAAGTATTACAGATTGTAAACACTTGTTTGAGGGAGTTACCCAGGAACATATCCCGGACGAGTCAGTCTTTGAGCTTCTAATGCGGATATGAAGAGCTCTAACACAGTGGGTAACATTATCATGGTGAAGGCCCCCCAGATTGTGTTTGTATAAGAAAAACAATTCACTAATGAATAAAGTACCAAAAAATGCAAGGCCAAAGACAGCACAAAAGTGAGCAGACTCGAAAGGAGAGGAACAAAGGGAAAAAGTGCATTCAATTAGACATGTAAAGAAAATAAAAGAAATAAGCCGTATGTTCTCTCCTGAATGTGACAGGTTCTCCATCTCTTAATGGCCTGCTGACAATGAATACCTCTGTAAAATCTGTTAAACCATGGAATCAAAAGTGAAAGGCCAAAACCGATAGATGGTTCTGGGCAACTGTTCCTGAAACACTCATACGATGAAGGTGAAGTACATATTGAATAGTGACCTTCCAACGAATGGAATCAGACGGAATCAAAATGAGAGAATCAGCAATGATATTACTCGCACCTAGAATATGGTGTGCCCAAAACCAAATCTTAAAGACTAGGCATTTTAATACCAAGAACCTTATAAGCTTTATCAATGGAAGAAATGAGGATGCCGAATGATTTATGGAATGAACGACGCTCATGTTGTCAGTCCTAAAACAAATCCGTTTATCCTAAAAAGATGGACCCCAGGTAGAAATAGTTGCAATGATAGGAAACAATTCAAGCAACCTAAGGTTTTCAACCCGGCTCCTGTAGTGTCAGGACTCCTGCAAGGGTTCGGCACAAAAAAATAGAACCAATACCGGAGGATCCGACATTGTTAGAAAAAAAAGATAATTCCTCGTCCGTTGACTCTATAAGTTGAGTCTATAAACATGTCTTTCAGCTCCTCTTAAATCCTGGACCCAAAAATCGGGTCTTGCTTTCCATATGTGACACCACTGAAGCTAAGCACCTTGGTGACACATATACTCCCTCCAGGACCTATTGGCTGCAACCTTATACCATCTACAAAAGTAGGTGGCAGTCCAGATGAATCAGCAAAAGCCAAAAAACTGACTTAATGTCGAATTTTGACATTAAAACCTCTTGGTTGGCTTCCATGACTAGGTTGACAGCCTTTTCTAATGAATTGTACGTTACTGACGCATTGTTCTCAAAAATGCCGTCGTTTACTAAAGAACCCTTGAGGTGGGAAAGACGTTGGACTAAATGAAACCCATAAATTGTAAAAGGAAGGGGTGGTTAAAAAAGGACCTGCTATTCTGCCCAGGGATATTTATTTTTGAAATTTTTCAGCTAGAACCTGTGGGGAATCCCTGGCTGTTTTTAGGTTTGGTGAAAAGAATGGTTGTCTTCTCAAAGGAAAAGGAATAAAGAAACTAAAACTGAATCCAAAACGCAATTGGTCTCCATGGCCCCATCGCAGTTACACTCACTGGGGTCCTTATGCTTCGGTTGACTGGGAGGTTTAATCAGTAATTTTGAGGAAGGATAGGAGCACTTGACTGCTTCATGGGGGCCTCCGCAATGCAAAAAGTCAAGTTTATATTTGCCGAGTCTGAAAAAATGGCATTGACCCTCATTAAACAGCCAGTAGGAGCTGGGTCTGCAGACAGCTACTGACCCGTGCTGTTGGTGGAACCAGAGGCCGCTGTGTGAAATGGGGTTGGGGTCTTCTAGACCAGCATTAGAGGGAGCCATGTAACCATAGCTTTTACCCCACGAACCAAATGGGGCTGCAAGGCCAAACACCTCCTGAACTCCTCATCATAACTCCACCAAGTGCTGCCCCAATGGGCTGTATAGGAGTTATAAATAGTGTCAAGGTAAATGAACATTTCAGAGCAGCACTCAGTATTTTTTGTTTCGTGATGCAGCCCATGACAATAAAGACTTGCAGAAATGTATTCATAGTTGTAGCAACTTTTGGTTTTCACTCAAACGGTCTATCCACAGCACAACCTTCTTTGTCCACTGTATGCTGGTTAGTGGATGCTATGAACCAAATGATGATGTATTAACCCAAATCCTGTTAACAGTTTTATCATTTAAATGAGCCCCTAGGGGTGTAATATCACAGAAAAGGGCATCTTTATGTATGCTGGTAAGGGCAGAAGGGGGTCTTGGGACATGGAAGCACAAACATTAACTCCTTATATCAGGGAACAGCAGTCAGGGGCATGCAATCAATGAAAGGTGAGTATAAGTGTTTTAACCCCTTCTTAGCCCTCAGAATCCAGTAAAATAGCAGACGGACACCATTTTGCTGGATTCTCATGAAGCAAACCCTCCAAAATTTGCCTAAATGCACACATTTTATAAGATTTCAAATTAATTTGACTAGTTTCATCTCTACTAATGACTAAATAACCCTAGAGATTCAGAGATTTTTCAAATTATCTTAAATGGTTACAGACACCTTGGATAATAAATATTAGTATTAAACATGCCATCCTTCATCACTCTGTAAGGGTATGTCTCGGTCAATTCATGCCCTTCATCTTTAACTGACAAAACACAGATAATGGAGAAGCGAATGGGTTAATTCTGTGCTGCTATGTGAAAAAGATGAAAGATGCCAATCCGGGTGTAAATGGTTTATTTGTCAATGGGTTTTGAAGTATACATACTTCTTCTTCAGGATTGGGTATAGTACAGTGTAGGGAACACTACTAGTTCAGGAAGATAAATAGGTTTAGCATAGAAATGGTAGAGACTTTAGAGATTTTACCAATTGGGAGGGATAGGAGTGGATATAATAAAGGATGCTTCCTGATTTTGGGGAGTCTGAGAGAGTTAGAGTTGGAGAAAAAATCAGTGTCAGAGTAAAGGCAAATTAGGTTAATCTTCTGGATAGTACAGAAATGCACAGGAGTTTATAGCTAAAGTGCGGGCATCACTGAAAGAAGATCTGTACGAAATGCTAAGTGAGATGAGGAAAGATGTGGATTCCCTGGGAGATAGAACAGCCCATATAGAATCTAAAATGGGAGAATACACGACAACCATTAATGCCCTTGTGGATGAAAATGAGATTTTAAAAAATGAGTTGTCTAAAGTGTATGACAAATTAAATGATTTAGAAGACAGATCCAGAAGGCAGAATATCAGAGTTCGAGGTATCCCGGAGGACATAATAGATAAACAGCTGGCCCCCTTTGTGTTAAGATTTTTGGGTGCGGTGCTACCTGACTTTTCGCCTGCAGAATTGCTTATTGAAAGGGTTCATAGGATTCCAAGACCAAGACACCTGGATTCTACATATCCTAGAGACACTTTGGCCAGATTGCTGCATTTTCCTACCAAGGAAGCATTTATACAACAAACAAGAAAGCCCCTTACACTCCCTACGGAATTTCAAGGGTTACAGGTGAATTCAGACTTATCAGCAGCAACACTGGCAAAGCGCAGAGAATATGCACATGTATGCGCGGCCTTGAGGGACGCTAACATTAGATATAAATGGGGGTTTAATCCTGTGAAACTCCATATAACATATGAAGGTAATACAGGTCCTTCTCAAAAAATTAGCATATAGTGTTAAATTTCATTATTTACCATAATGTAATGATTACAATTAAACTTTCATATATTATAGATTCATTATCCACCAACTGAAATTTGTCAGGTCTTTTATTGTTTTAATACTGATGATTTTGGCATACAACTCCTGATAACCCAAAAAACCTGTCTCAATAAATTAGCATATCAAGAAAAGGTTCTCTAAATGACCTATTACCCTAATCTTCTGAATCAAATAATTAACTCTAAACACATGCAAAAGATACCTGAGGCTTTTAAAAACTCCCTGCCTGGTTCATTACTCAAAACCCCCATCATGGGTAAGACTAGCGACCTGACAGATGTCAAGAAGGCCATCATTGACACCCTCAAGCAAGAGGGTAAGACCCAGAAAGAAATTTCTCAACAAATATGCTGTTCCCAGAGTGCTGTATCAAGGCACCTCAATGGTAAGTCTGTTGGAAGGAAACAATGTGGCAGAAAACGCTGTACAACGAGAAGAGGTGACCGGACCCTGAGGAAGATTGTGGAGAAGGACCGATTCCAGACCTTGGGGAATCTGAGGAAGCAGTGGACTGAGTCTGGTGTGGAAACATCCAGAGCCACCGTGCACAGGCGTGTGCAGGAAATGGGCTACAGGTGCCGCATTCCCCAGGTAAAGCCACTTTTGAACCATAAACAGCGGCAGAAGCGCCTGACCTGGGCTACAGAGAAGCAGCACTGGACTGTTGCTAAGTGGTCCCAAGTACTTTTTTCTGATGAAAGCAAATTTTGCATGTCATTCGGAAATCAAGGTGCCAGAGTCTGGAGGAAGACTGGGGAGAAGGAAATGCCAAAATGCCTGAAGTCCAGTGTCAAGTACCCACAGTCAGTGATGGTGTGGGGTGCCATGTCAGCTGCTGGTATTGGTCCACTGTGTTTCATCAAGGGCAGGGTCAATGCAGCTAGCTATCAGGAGATTTTGGAGCACTTCATGCTTCCATCGGCTGAAATGCTTTATGGAGATGAAGATTTCATTTTTCAGCACGACCTGGCACATGCTCACAGTGCCAAAACCACTGGTAAATGGTTTACTGACCATGGTATTACTGTGCTCAATTGGCCTGCCAACTCTCCTGACCTGAACCCCATAGAGAATCTGTGGGATATTGTGAAGAGAAAGTTGAGAGACGCAAGACCCAACACTCTGGATGAGCTTAAGGCCGCTATTGAAGCATCCTGGGCCTCCATAACATCTCAGCAGTGTCACAGGCTGATTGCCTCCATGCCACGCCGCATTGAAGCAGTCATTTCTGCCAAAGGATTCCCGACCAAGTATTGAGTGCATAACTGAACATTATTATTTGATGGTTTTTTTGTTTGGTATTAAAAAACACTTTTATTTGATTGGTCGGGTGAAATATGCTAATTTATTGAGACAGGTTTTTTGGGTTATCAGGAGTTGTATGCCAAAATCATCAGTATTAAAACAATAAAAGACCTGACAAATTTCAGTTGGTGGATAATGAATCTATAATATATGAAAGTTTAATTGTAATCATTACATTATGGTAAATAATGAAATTTAACACTATATGCTAATTTTTTGAGAAGGACCTGTATAGTGACTTGTACCTCACTTATATCAGCTGAGGAGAAATTAGCAGCGTGGAAAATTGCCTGTGCCCCTGTTAAAGTGGGAAAAGGGAAGAAAGTAACAAATTAATGGTCTAAAGTATAAAGTCTATTGGAGCGAGAATGCAGGCCTCGTGGCCGGACCTCTAGACATTATCTGGAGACAAATCTTGTTTTCCAGACCCCAATAAGGCAGATGTTTTTTTCTGCACGCTGCCCGAGGTACAGGGCCTCCCCTATGGTATTTGTGATCAACCATAGGACATTGAATATATGTTGCTTTAATTTTCGTGGGTTTTTTTTGTTTTTTTTGTTTTTTGTGTTGTATTTTTTGCCTTTTTTTTTTTTTTTGTATATTTCAGTGCAGTTTTGGGTCTGAAAGAGACGGAGATAACTGCTTGTTTTATAGTGTTGGATACCAGTGTATTTAATAGGATTAGTTCAAAGGGTAAGGAGGTGGAGGACTTTATAGCAGAAGATACATATATGTTGTAATGAGTATAAAAATAATGTCATTAAATGTTAAAGGCATGAATTCCCCTAGTAAAAGGAGCATGGTTTGGTCAGAGGTGTTAAAATCACAAGCAGAAATAATTTGTTTACAGGAGACACATCTGCTTGAAATAGATAATGGGAGATTTCATCATAATCAGTTTCCACATATTTTTTTTTCTAATACGGTTAAAAAATGTGGGGTCTGTATTATAATTAAACACACAGTGGCATGTGAAGTGTTACAGACATATGTAGACTCAGAAGGGAGATTTTTGATTTTGTCCTGTACTTTAAATGGGATATTACATACATTAGCGACAATATATGCACCGAACAGAGGCCAAGGAAAATTCATTAGAAAGGTATTTAAAAAAATACAGGCAGTTGGAAAAGGAGGTAAAATAGTGTGTGGGTATTTTAATCTTCCTATGAGCAGAGAGATGGATAGTTCTCGAGGGGGAGTGCGGAGTCGAGGGGAGTTGAGATCATTAGCTCTCGAACTTCATTATCATGATTATTGGAGATATGTCCAAGCATCAGAAAGAGATTATACTTTTTTCTCCCACCGACACCACACATACAGCAGAATAGATTATTTCCTGGTAGATGATAACATTTTATTAAGGAGTATGGAAGCAAAGATTGGTCTGATAACATGGTCGGATCACGCCCCCATATATCTTAAGATTTCATTGTCTTATCAACATACGCCCATATTTAGGTGGCGCATGAAGGAGGAAATACTCCTGAATGAAAAGGTATCTTCGATAGTAGGTTCTGCAGTAAGGGAATATTTTGATAAAAATGACAATGGGGAGATCAATGATGAAACCTTGTGGATGGCACATAAAGCGGTTATAAGGGGGGTGTTATTACAACAAGCGTCTATCCTGAAACAAGGAAAGGAGAAGGAAAAAAGAGAACTTTTGGGCAGATTGCAAACCTTAGAATCTATCAACAAGAAGGTGGTTACCCCTCCAATCACTACTGAAATAGTTTCAATCAGATTTAAATTGCGAGATTCAATGCTGTCTGCGCATGCGCATAACATGCGTAAATTAAAAATGAAGTGGTATTCTGCTGGGGATAAAGGGGGGCCCTCCTTGCTCGAAGAATAAAAAAAAGAGAGATAAAGAATAGGATTGAATATATTTTTAAGTCAGATGGGTCTCATGTGAGAAACCCTATGGGAATAGCTGAGGAATTTGTTAAATATTACACAAAGCTGTATAATCTGGGGAGTGACCCGGGGATCCCACAACCCTCGGCGCAGGGAATAAAAAATTATCTTAGATCCGTGAATCTCCCTAAGATTTCAGATGAGCAATTGAGCTATCTGAATGCCCCCTTTACAAAAGAAGAGATTATTTCGACCATAAAACAATCTAAGAGGGCTAGCGCGCCTGGGCCGGATGGATTTCCTAATTATTATTATCAAACTTTTCAGGAGGAGCTAGTTCCTTTCTTATTGAGAATATTTTCGAGGTGGAAGGACGAGGGGTCAATCGCTAAAGTCAACTTGGAGGCTACCATTGTCACTTTACCGAAACCCGGTAAAACACCCATAACCCCAGAAAATTTTAGACCTATAGCTCTCTTGAACACCGATATAAAATTTTTTACCAAAATGTTAGCCTCTCGTTTAAATCAGATTATTCCAGATCTGGTCTCACCAGACCAGGTAGGGTTTGTGAGGGGTAGAGAGGCGAAAGATGGAATACGCCGAATGATAGATTTAGTTCGGATTGCGGAGCTGTCAGGCCTCCCCAGTGCATTCCTGTCATTGGACGCAGAGAAGGCCTTTGACAGGGTGCACTGGGGATATGTCCGGGCAGTTCTGGAAAAATTTGGGTTGGGAGGATCAATTCTCGCAGCTATTTTAGCCATATATGCGGCCCCTTCGGCAAGAGTGTGGACGGCGGGTGCTCTATCGGAACCTTTTTATATAACAAACGGGACGCGACAGGGCTGCCCCCTGTCCCCAATAATCTTTGTTCTATGTATGGAACCACTGGCGGAAAGGATTAGGATCTCGCCTTCAATTTCAGGGGTAATGGTAGGGAAGGAAGCTCATAAAATAAGTCTTTATGCGGATAATATTATTATCTCTTGTTTGAATATTAAACAGTCCTTATCGACAGTCTTAGAGGAGCTGAAGGAATTCAGTGAGATATCATTTTATAAATTAAACCTGAATAAATCATCAATTCTTCCAGTGGCAATGTCAATAGAGTCCATACAAGATATGAAGAAATTATTTTCATTTCAGTGGTTAAAAGAAGGAATTCCCTATCTAGGGATAATGTTGACAACTACAGATCAGATAATAAAAGTAAACTTTACAAATCTACATACACAAATTAACATTTTATTAGAAGATATGCATAAAATCACCACTTCCTGGGTAGCCCGTATTAATGCTTTCAAAATGATAGCCTTACCAAAGATTTTGTATTATTTTAGGACCCTCCCCCTAAATATACCAAAAAAATATATTAATGATTTACAACTACTAGTTAGTAAATATATATGGGCATATAAGAAACCACGCGTAGCAAGGGCGTCACTATATCTACCTATGGAAGTAGGGGGGATGGGAGTCCCGGATTTAAAGGCATATCATAGAGCCTCAATATTAGTGGGTTTAAAAGAATGGTGGCAGATGAATGGAAACCACAGATGGATGCAGATAGAAAAATTTTATTCTAGACGGGGTTCCACGCGTCTGGCGCTAGAGACAGAGTTGATTCAAACCGGACCCACCTCCCCCTTATTGCCAACAATGCAGGCGGCAATCCGGTTATGGAGATTGTTAATACCCTCGCTGCTAGGGATACCATGTGAATCATTGTCAATATATGCCATTGAGCCCCATATTCCTTATTTAAACCTCCAACAATGGCGAGGAGCAGGTATACAAACTTTAGCAGACATAATGGAAATCACTGGAGTTATCCCTTTTGATCAATTAGCCAATAAATATACCGGAATACGAAAATATTTTTATCAGTATTTACAAATTAGGAATTTTTTAAATAAAATTGTAAAAGCGAGATATTCTGGCACTATGGGAGAGGGAAAGATGGGAAAACTCATAGTAACATCAGGTCCAACTATAAAAGGAATATCAGTGTTTTATAGAGCTTTAATTAACCCAGTTGAAGAGATTAAACTGCCTTATATGGAAAAATGGGAGCTAGAGTTAGGGGAGGTATTAGAATTAGAACTATGGGGAAATAGCATAAAGGAGGTTAAGAGAGTGTCATCCTGTATAAATCACGTGGAACAATTAAAGAAGACTCAAATGAGATGGTATCTATGCCCAGAGAGAATTGCAAAATTTAATCCGCAATCCTCCCATTTATGTTGGCGAGGATGTGGACAAGTAGGCAACCAGAGACATATCTGGTACTCGTGCCCGAGGCTTCTATCCTTTTGGGGCAGTGTGTTGAAGCTGATTATGGAGATTTCAGGGGTAACGGCACAAATTACACCCTCAATGGTGATTTTACACATTGGTTTGGAAATATTTCCTAAACAAATTAGAGGGTTGATATCACATATACTGATAGCAGCTCGAATATTGTTGGCTAGAAAATGGAAGGAGACCTTTCCTCCAACCCTAAAAGAGCTGACCGAAAAGCTGAATGTGAATTGTAAATATGAATTAATGTTGTCTCAGTCTCGCACTAGGAGAAAAAAGGTAGCAAAGATTTGGCAAACCTGGACAGCGAGTAAATACCATTTGTCCTAAAACAGTTGTTATAATATATATATATATATATATATATATATATAATTTTTTTTTTTTTTCTGTGTTGTAATTATAATTTGTATTGGAATATTTTATGTTTGTGTTGTTATGTGTTATCTTGGAAAATAAAATAAACATTTAAAGGAAAAAAAAAGAAATGCACAGGACTTTTGGGGAGCAGCATGCGGACGGCTGCCACTACTTTCAGCGGTCCCACCAAGGATATCCGGGGCCAAAGGCCGAAACTAGGTGTGGAAGTGAGTGCCTTTTTCATCTCCCAGAAAGGGGAGCCGAATGGCAAACCATGACAGAGAAGTGGGTCAGAATGCATGGGAACTGCGGAGCCGAAAAGAGCATCTAAGGGGCTAGAAGTACTGATACGAGCGCAGCCTCAGTGACCATAGAGGTTACCTCCGGTCACTGAGACTGCATTCCCAGCCGGGCTGAACTGCGGTGACCTCAGTGAGATCCCATCTAGCATCGTGAGACTTTTTCTCATGGTGCAAGCGGGAAACTGACCAAGGTTACCGCAGTTCAGCCTGGCTGGGAATGCAGCCTTAGTGACTGGAAGTAACCTCGATGACATCACCACCGGTCACTGAGGCTGCCCTCGCAGCAGTTCATTCACCAGTGATTCTCAGCCTGGATGGTCACATCTTGGCACCATCCAGGTTGAAAATTGTTTATCCCCCAGACATGGATTACGACGTGGGACAGAACGACGGAGAGGTGAGTGATATGGTTGTTTTTTATTCTCGTTTTATTACAGAAGATGATGGATTCAGTGGAATTAGGCGTTAGGTGAGTATAACTGTGTTTGTTATTTTTAGATAAAAAAGTAAAAGTGTGTTTTGTTTTATTTCAAATAAAGGACTTTATTCTGGCTGTGTGTTTATTTACCATGCAAGTATAGGATTAGTAATGAATAGGTGTCTTATAGACGCCTCATCATTACTAATCTGTGGGCTTGATGTCACCTGACAATACAAAGGTGACATCAATCCCACAAATATAAACCCCACTTGCCACCACAACAGGGCAAGTGGGAAGAGCCAGGCAAAGCACCATAATTGGTGCTTGTAATAGATGTGCCTTTTCTGGGCAGCTGTGAGCTGCTTATTTTAGGCTAGGGGGGACAATATCCATGGCCCCTTACCAGCCTGAGAATACAATCCTCCAGCTGACTGCTTTAGCAAGGCTGGTTGTCAAAAATGGGGGGACCCTATGGTGTTTTTTTAATTATTTATTTAAATAATTAAAACATACGGAGTGGGGCCCCCTCTATTCTTGATAACCAGCCTTTTTAAAGCTGACAGCTGGGGGTTGCAGCCCCCAGCTGTGAGTTTTGCCTGGCTGGTTATCAAAAGTACAGGGGAACCCATGTCATTTTTTTAAATTATTGATTTGCAGTGCAGGAGCCAGCTAGTGAATGCACCCATCAGCCGCTCCTGCACTCACTGTTATGATGGTTGCTGTAGTTCCATCAGCTGACACCAGTGATTGGAGGTAAACTTTATACTTCCGATCACAGCTGAGTGCTCACGCTGTATTTTGACAGCATGACAAACGCTGGATGTGCGGGCCCCCCCTTCAAGTGAATGGGGTCTGGGTTCAGGTTCGGATCCGGGTACTGTTCTGGTACCCAAACCCAAATTTTTTGTAACTGTTTGGCCGAACTCACCGGACCCGAACATTCTGGTGTCCACCCATCTCTACCCAGAAGTGCTAGGAAAGAAAGGGAGAGCTCAGGCTGGTAAAACTGACAAAGTTTGCACATGCTGTACTGTAACTGCCATATAACCTTTGAACTTGTTGAATAAAGTTAGTATGTTAAAAATGTACACGGAGTCTGTCATTCAATGTGTGATGGCATCAGTATCCTAGGATGTAATTCATCTGGGCCAGGAGATTTAAATTCATTTAAATTAGCTAAATGTTCCCTCTCTCATCATCTTTGTTTATGGATAGTGTGGATTCTTTTTAATCCTTTGATGGCATCATGAAGATCAGTTGATATTACAATTGCTTCCTTAGAGAACGCAGATGCAAAGTAGGAATTTAAAAGATCGGCCTTCTTAACATCATTTTTGACCACTTCAACCCTTTCATCCTGTAAAAATCCAACAGCATCTTTGACTTTTCTTTTGCTTCGACATTCCCCAAAAACCCAAAATCCTTTTAATTGTTTTTGGTCTCCCTTGCAAGCCTCACTTCATAACTGGCTTTAGCTCTTCTAATGCTTGCCCTGCATTCTCTGCAAACAGCATTGCATTTTTCTTTAGATATGCTCGCTCTTTCCATTTAATATAAATTTCTTTTTTCCTTTTTAACAAGTGATCATTAGTGTTGAGCATTCCGATACCGCAAGTATCGGGTATCGGCCGATATTTGCTGTATCGGAATTCCGATACCGAGATCCGATACTTTTGTGGTATCGGGTATCGGTATCGAAACAACATTAATGTGTAAAATAAAGAATTAAAATAAAAAATATTGCTATACTCACCTCTCCGACGCAGCCTGCACCTTACCGAGGGAACCGGCAGCGTTGTTTGCTTAAAATTCGCGCTTTAACTTCCTTACGCGAAGTCCCGGCTTGTGATTGGTCGCGCGCCGCCCATGTGGCCGGGACGCAACCAATCACAGCAAGCCGTGACGTAATTTCAGGTCCTTCAGGATTTTAAAATTACATTTCGGCGTTGTGATTGGTTGCGTCGCGGTCACATGGGCGACGCGACCAATCACAAGCCGTGACGTCACGGGAGGCAGGAGACGCGCGCATTTTAAAATGCGCGCGTCTCCTGCCTCCCGTGACTTCACGGCTTGTGATTGGTCGCGTCGCCCATGTGAGCGCGACGCAACCAATCACAGCAAGCCGTGATGTAATTTCAGGTCCTTCAGGATTTTAAAATTACGTTCCGGCGTTGTGATTGGTTGCATCGCGGTCACATGGGCGACGCGACCAATCACAAGCCGTGACGTCACGGGAGGCAGGAGACGCGCGCATTTTAAAATGCGCGCGTGTCCAGCCTCCCGTGACGTCACGGCTTGTGATTGGTCGCGTCGCCCATGTGACCGCGACGCAACCAATCACAACGCCGGAACGTAATTTTAAAATCCTGAAGGACCTGAAATTACGTCACGGCTTGCTGTGATTGGTTGCGTCCCGGCCACATGGGCGGCGCGCGACCAATCACAAGCCGGGACTTCGCGTAAGGAAGTTAAAGCGCGAATTTTAAGCAAACAACGCTGCCGGTTCCCTCGGTAAGGTGCAGGCTGCGTCGGAGAGGTGAGTATAGCAATATTTTTTATTTTAATTCTTTATTTTACACATTAATATGGTTCCCAGGGCCTGAAGGAGAGTTTCCTCTCCTTCAGACCCTGGGAACCATCAGGAATACCGTCCGATACATGAGTCCCATTGACTTGTATTGGTATCGGGTATCGGTATTGGATTAGATCCGATACTTTGCCGGTATCGGCCGATACTTTCCGATACCGATACTTTCAAGTATCAGACGGTATCGCTCAACACTAGTGATCATCCATCCTGGTCTCTTTAAATGCTTCCAATTCTTCCTTCTTTTCGGGATTGTTACCAATTGTGCAGTGAGAATTTCATTTAGCAAAATCTCATATCCTTCTTGCACATTTCTGTCCTTTAGAACATCCAGCCATTGTACCTTTGCTACCCTCTTTCCATTAAAGTCCTTTAAAATCTGCCTTTCTGAAGTCCAACCTTAATGTCTCCTCTCGCAATCCAAAATTCATGGATAGTCTGATCGCTGCCTCCTAAATTCCCAGCTACCTTTACTTCCTCAACCATTTCCTCCCTGTTGGAAACAATTAGGTGCAAGATTGCAGATCCTCTTGTTCTCTCTTCTACCCTTTGAAAGATAAATTTGTCAGCCACTGAACATAAGAATTTCTGGAACAATTAATTTTGCCTGAGAGAGATTCCCAACAAATATCTGGAAAATTAAAATCTCCCATGATCACTATGTCGTACCTTATTTTAGAACAGAGACATCTGATGTAAAAAGGTGTAAAAATGTCACTTTGTGACATTTTAGAGCTAAATGTATAGGGTAAAGGGTTAAATTCTACAAGTATTTGTCTGCTATAGGATTTTTATCTGTTTGTAATGCCAAGGACATACATTATGCAATTAGGTTCCTCTTCTCCATAATTCTAAAGACAGTAATGTTGCATTATGAAGAATAATAGCGTAGTGAGTGGCAAGGGCAGTGCGCTGAAACTGCCAAGCCGACAATTTCTAATTCTATTCAAATTATTTTATTTTAACCAATATAAAGCCTTATTATTCATGGTGTGAAAAGGGAACATTTATGGGGGGGAAAACAGATCATGTTAGAAAGCAGGTGGTAAAGCAGAAGAAAAGATTCATGGGGTATTGAAAAGCTGAACACAATATTTCTGCCTTGAAATGGCAGGACTGTGTGCATTCCTCAATAAAAAGGACTATTTCAAAGGAGATAGAAAATATTTTTTTGCTAGTTATTTTCTGACTACTATTTTCTGCACTGCTTGCCAAAACCTGCTATCTAATGCACTTTGATTTTTTTGTTAATAATAACTGCAGATCTCCCTCGAATCTTCCTGTACTATGTAATGGAGCATTTCCCTGCTACTACTGAAACATGTGGGTCAGCTTGGTTTTAGATCCAATCCCACAATTCATCTGTCCTTGTGCAGATGGTCCTTGATTTTCTGCCAGGTTAACCCTCACTTCATGGCAAAAAAAACATTGTAACAGAGAACAATAGTTGTATATTCTATTACTGTTGGAAAAAACTGGTGACTGGGTTTTAAAAAAAATTGTTCTGATTTTTTAACAGTTGAAATAATGCCCTTATTACGGTAAATCATCTATTTTGAAAAATCTTGCCCTGGGTCCCAGGGCGGTAAATTGGGGTTGTCAAACTAAAATTCTCTTTTTTCCATATACAGATAAATGAATATGGATACTTTAGATCTAAACATTACATCATTATGGAATTCAGACAAATCAGTTGAATGCACGGTGATTGGAATACCCATAAGAATTCTGGGAAGCCTTATTGCACTAATGTGAAACAAAAGAAGATGATGGAAATGAGAAAGTCACATTAAGTAATGGCAATATTCAGCAGGAACTGTCACATCCAATTTACCATAGGCTTCTATTTTGATTTGACAAAACAATGATGATGGAAAGTAAGAATTGATCTAGAAACTAAATCATGATTTTCAGTCTTTTGCTCATGTTTAAAGAAGACTTACCAGAGGAAAATAAAAGCCTTTTTATTGTGCATAGGAAGCATGTTTTTAAAAAGTTCAGTTTTTAGCAGTCCTGAATTTGTCGGTATTGTCCCAAATTGTCTGAAACAATCTCTACAAATTTGGACATTTCCCAGCCTGAAAAGGGGCATGGTTTATATCAGTGTTTCCCAAACTCCAGTCCTCCCGGACCCCAACAGGTCATTTTTCAGG
This sequence comes from Ranitomeya variabilis, assembly GCF_051348905.1. NCBI lineage: Eukaryota > Metazoa > Chordata > Amphibia > Anura > Dendrobatidae > Ranitomeya > Ranitomeya variabilis. Next base: position 486,707,812 of record NC_135235.1, read on the forward strand.
ATTTCCTTAGTATTGCACAGGTGATGGAAGTATCAGGAGTTCTCCCATTTGTGCAGCACTATGGAAGTCCTTAAAATATGACCTGTTGGGGTCCCGGAGGACTGGAGTTTGGGAAACTCTGGTTTATATAAACCCTGTGGAATCATCAGAATTGTTGAACATGTTTTTAGCAATCCTAGTGCAGGACTGAAATATCCATTTTTTTCGGACTGAGATCTTCAAGTATGTGATATGCAATACATTGAAGTTACAAGTGAAAAGTCTGAGGATGCACGGATACCAACTTCTGGTGAGAACTCTACGGCCCCAATTCATCACACAGTATTGCTAAATTTCTGGTGTAAAACTGCTTGAAATATAACTATATTTAATGACTTTTGATGTTTCACCAGTACAAGCCAGCTCTGCCATTGAGTAATCAGCAGAGAGCCAAGACGGGGGAAGGATGATTAAGTGCAGCTGATAATTTAGTCATAGTATAGTTTACAGCACTAAAGTTGCGACAATATACTCCGATCCCTGCCACAGCAGCTGACATCTGCAACAAATTCATTATGTGGCACACAATTCTTAACCCTTTCCATTTTTCAGCTTCCTGACCATGACAAAATTGTCAATTCTAACTTGTGTCACATTATGTGCTAATAACTCTGTGATGCTTGAACATGTCACAGTGATTCTAAGATTGTTTTTTCGAGACACATTGTACTTCACGTTATTGGTACATTTAGATCGATATGATTTGTGTTTAATTATGAAAATATCTGAAATTTGATTGAATTTTTGTAAAAAACAGCAATTTTAGGACTTTTATAACCATAGTAATACCACACAAAATAGTTAATAAATAACATATATAAAGCTTATGTCATCATTCAGGGATGAGCGAGCACTAAAATGCTCAAGTGCTAGTTGCTTGAATCAAGCAATTCCTAATACTCGCATGCTCGTTTCAAGTAACGAGTATAACGGGAGACAATAGGAAAGCTGAGCTTTTTTCAGGCCGAACCTACAAAGATGTCTGGGGGGCAGGGAAAATGTTAAAATGGATGGGTAAAGTGCTGAATGGAATGATAATATTAATTTTATTTCTATAGAACAGACATATTCTGCAGCACTTTACATTTTAGAGGGGACTTGTACATACAATAGACATTACAGGAAGGGGAACAGCATGGGGAAGACCCCTAGAAGCATTTCTGAGTCCCAGGTTGCTGCTTAGAACAATGGTGTTGCACTTTTACTCCACTTTAAGGAGTGACAATAAAACATTCCAAACCGCTAAGAAATTGCATTTTACAGAAAAAAATTGTTAAGAAACATTTTTTTATGTATAATGACTTATATACAGGTGCTTTAAACAAAATTAGAATATCATCAAAAAGTTATTTTATTTCAATTCTTCAATACAAAAAGTGAAACTCATTCTATAGTGTTATTACAAACAGAGTGATCTGTTTCAAGTGTTTATTTCCGTTAATGTTGATGATTATGGCTTACAGCCAATGAAAACCCAAAAGTCATTATCTCAGAAAATAAGAATAATTAACAAAAAACACCTGCAAATGCTTCCTTTAAACCCTTCCCGACCTTTGACGCAGCGTATGCGTCATGAAAACCAGTGCCAATCCGACCTGTGACGCAGCATATGCGTCATGGCCGGATCGCGTCCCTGCAGGACGGGTGAAAGGGTTAACTCCAATTTCACCCGACATGCAGGGACAGGGGGAGTGGTGCTACAGCCCAGGGGGGTGGCTTCGCCCCCCCATGGCTATGATCGCTCTGATTGGCTGTTGAAAGTGAAACAGCCAATCAGAGCAATCTGTAATATTTCACCTATGAAAATTGGTGAAATCTTACAATCCAGCCATGGCCGATGCTGCAATAGCATCGGCCATGGCTGGAGACCCCGATTTGGCCCCCCCCACCGACTGGCGGCGGCGATCTGCAGCCGCCATCAGTGTTCCCTACCCCTCTGTCCTGTCCTAAGTGCCTTCCTCTCCCCTCCGCCCCTCCCCCATCCTCCCCTCCGCCCCCCCGCTGTCCGATCACACCCCCCCATACTTACCTAGTCCCGGTGTCCCTCCCGGTGTCCTCCGTCTTCTCGCATGGGCGCCGCCATCTTGGAAAATGGCGGGCGCATGCGCAGTGCGCCCGCCGAATCTGCCAGCCGGCAGATTCGTTCCCTGTACATTTTGATCGCTGTGATAAGTTCTATCACAGCGATCAAAATAAAAAAAATAGTAAATAACCCCCCCCCTTTATCACCCCCATAGGTAGGGCCAATAATAAAATACAGAAAATATATTTATTTTTGTTTTTCCATTAGGGTTAGGGGTAGGGTTAGGGGTAGGGTTAGGGTTGCACTTGATAGGGTTGCACTTAGGGATATAGGGTTGCACTTAGGGCTAGGGTTGCACTTAGGGTTGCACTTAGGGTCGCACTTAGGGTTGCACTTAGGGCTAGGGTTGCACTTAGAGCTAGGGTTGCACTTAGGGCTAGGGTTGCACTTAGGGCTAGGGTTAGAATTAGGGTTACAATTAGGGTTACAATTAGGGTTACAATTAGGCTATGTGCACACGGTGCGGATTTGGCTGCGGATCCGCAGCGGATTGGTCGCTGCGGATTCGTAGCAGTTTTCCATCATGTTTACAGTACCACGTAAACCTATGGAAAACCAAATCTGCTGTGCCCATGGTGCGGAAAATACAGCGCGGAAATGCTGCGTTGTATTTTCCACAGCATGTCAATTCTTTGTGCGGATTCCGCAGCGTCTTACACCTGCTCCATAATAGGAATCTGCAGGTGAAATCCACACATAAAACACTGGAAATCCACGGTAAATCCGTAGGTAAAGCGCAGTGTGTTTTACCTGCAGATTTTTCAAAAACGGTGCCGAAAAATCTGCACTCAAATCCGCAACGTGGGCACATAGCCTTAGGGTTAGGGTTGGAATTAGAGTTAGGGTTGGAATTAGGGTTAAGACTAGGGTTAGGGGTGTGTTGGGGTTAGGGTTGTGGTTAGGGTTGGGATTAGGGTTAGGGGTGTGTTGGGGTTAGTGTTTGAGTTAGAATTGAGGGGTTTCCACTGTTTAGGCACATCAGGGGGTCTCCAAACGTGACATGGCGCCACCATTGATTCCAGCCAATCTTGCATTGAAAAAGTCAAATGGTGCTATCTCCCTTCTGAGCCCAGACGTGTGCCCAAACAGTGGTTTACCCCCACATATGGGGTACCAGTGTACTCAAGAGAAACTGGACAACAACTTTTGGGGTCCAATTTCTCCTGTAACTCTTGGGAAAATAAAAAATTGCGGGCTAAAAAATTATTTTTGAGGACCGAAAAATGATTTTTTATTTTCACGCCTCTGCGTTATAAACTTCTGTGAAGCACTTGGGGGTTCAAAGTGCTCACCACACATCTAGATAAGTTCCTCTCGGGGTCTAGTTTTCAAAATGGGGTCACTTGTGGGGGGTTTCTACTGATTAGGCACATCAGGGGCTCTGCAAACGCAACGTGACGCCGGCAGAGCATTCCATCAAAGTCTGCATTTCAAAACGTCACTACTTCACTTCTGAGCCCCAGCATATGCCCAAACAGTGGTTTACCCCCAGATATGGGGTATCAGCGTACTCAGGAGAAACTAGACAACAACTTTTGGGGTCAAATTTCTCCTGTTACCCTTGGGAAAATAAAAAATTCTGGGCTAAAAAATTATTTTTGAGGAAAGAAAACGTATTTATTATTTTCACGGCTCTGCGTTATAAACTTCTGTGAAGCACTTGGGGGTTCAAAGTGCTCACCACACATCTAGATAAGTTCCTTTGGGGGTCTAGTTTCCAAATTGGGGTCACTTGTGGGGAGTTTCCACTGTTTAGGCATATCAGGGGCTCTGCAAACGCAACGTGACGCCCGCAGAGCATTCCATCAAAGTCTGCATTTCAAAACGTCACTACTTCCCTTCCCAACCCCGACGTGTGCCCAAACAGTGGTTTACCCCTACATATGGGGTATCAGCGTACTCAGGAGAAACTGGACAACAACTCTTGGGGTCAAATTTCTCCTGTTACCCTTGGGAAAATAAAAAATTGCGGGCTAAAAAATCATTTTTGAGAAGAAAAAAATTATTTTTTATTTTCATGGCTCTGCTTTATAAACTTCTGTGAAGCACCTTGGGGTTTAAAGTGCTCATTATGCATCTAGATAAGTTCATTGGGGCGTCTAGTTTCCAAAATGGGGTCCCTTGTGGGGGAGCTCCAATGTTTAGGCACACGGGCTCTCCAAACGCGACATGGTGTCTGCTAATGATTGGAGCTAATTTTCCATTCAAAAAGCCAAATGGTGTGCCTTCCCTTCCGAGCCCTGCCGTGCACCCAAACAGTGGTTTACCCTCACATATGGGGTATCTGCGTACTCAGGACAAACTGGACACCAACATTTGGGATCCAATTTCTCCTGTTACCCTTGGGAAAATAAAAAATTCCGGGCTAAAAAATCATTTTTGAGGAAAGAAGAATTATTTTTTATTTTCACGGCTCTGCGTTATAAACTTCTTTGAAGCACCTTGGGGTTTAAAGTGCTCATTATGCATCCAGATAAGTTCCTTGGGGCGTCTAGTTTCTAAAATGGGAAAATCAAAAAATTGAGACTAAATAATTTTTTTGTGAAAAAAAATTACTTTTTCATTTTTACGGATCAATTTGTGAAGCACTTGGGGGTTTAAAGTGCTCACTATACATCTAGATAAGTTCCTTGGGGCGTCTAGTTTCCAAAATGTGGTCATTTGTGGGGGAGCTCCAATGTTTAGGCACACGGGGGCTCTCCAAACGCGACATGGTGTCCGCTAAAGATTGGAGCCAATTTTTCATTCAAAAAGTCAAATGGCGCTCCTTCCCTTCCGAGCCCTTCCATGCGCCCAATCAGTGGTTTACCCCCATATATGAGGTATCAGCGTACTCAGGACAAATTGGACAACAACTTTCATGGTCCAGTTTCTCCTTTCACCCTTGGGAAAATAACAAAATTGTTGCTAAAATATCATTTTTTGTGACTAAAAAGTTAAATGTTCATTTTTTCCTTCCGTGTTGCTTCTTCTGCTGTGAAGCACCTGAAGGGTTAATAAACTTCTTGAATGTGGTTTTGAGCACCTTGATGGGTGCAGTTTTTAGAATGGTGTCACTTTTGGGTATTTTCAGCCATATAGAACCCTGAAACTGACTTCAAATGTGAGGTGGTCCCTAAAAAAAATGGTTTTGTAAATTTTGTTGTAAAAATTACTGGTCAAATTTTAACCCTTATAACATCCTAGCAAAAAAAAATGTTGTTTCCAAAATTGTGCTGATGTAAAGTAAACATGTGGGAAATGTTATTTATTAACTATTTTGTGTCACATAACTCTCTGGTTTAACAGAATAAAAATTCAAAATGTGAAAATTGCGAAATTTTCAAAATTTTCGCCAAATTTCCATTTTTTTTCACAAATAAACGCAGAAATTATCGACCGAAATTTACCACTAACATGAAGCCCAATATGTCACGAAAAAACAATCTTAGAATCGCTAGGATCCGTTGAAGCGTTGCTGAGTTATTACCTCATAAAGGGACACTGGTCAGAATTGCAAAAAATGGCCAGGTCATTAAGGTCAAAATAGGCTGGGTCATGAAGGGGTTAAGGGGCATTTAAAAAGGCCCCTTACTCTGTTTCAGTAAGTGACTGCTGACTTGATAGATGTCCAGAAGGCAGTCATTGACACATCTTACAAGGAAAGTAAGCCACAAAAGGTGATTGCTAAAGAAGCTGGCTGTTCACAGAGTGCTGTATCCAAGAATATTAATGGAAAGTTGAGTGGAAGGAAAAAGTGTGGTATGAAAACGTTCACAAGCAACCGGGATAACCGCAGCCTAGAAAGGATTGTTAAAAAAAGGCCAGTCAAAAATTTGGGAGAGATTCACAGGGAGTGGACTGCTGCTTTAGTCATTGTCTCAAGAGTCATCGCACACACAGATATATCCAGGACATAGGCTACAAGTGTCACATTCCTTGTGTCAAGCCACTCATGATCAATAAACAATGCCAGAAGTATCTTACCTGGGTCAAGGAGAAAAAGAACTGGACTGTTGCTCAGTGGTCCAAGGTATTCTTTTCAGATGAAAGTAAATTTTGCATTTCATTTGGAAATCAAGGTCCCAAAGTCTTGAGGAAGTGTGGAGAGGCACAGAATCCAAGCTGCTTGAGGTCTAGTGTGAAGTTTCCACAATCAGTGATGGTTTGGGGAGCCATGTCATCTGCTGAAATTTTAGAGCACTTCATGCTTCCCTCTGCCAGCAAGCTTTTTGGAGATGGAAATTTCATTTTCCAGTAGGACTTGGCACCTGTCCACACTGACAAAAGTACCAATACCTGGTTTAAAAACAACAGTATCACTGTGATTATATGGCCAGAAAACTCGCCTGACCATTGTTTAGAATGGGATGTGAGATACTAGACCGAACAATGCATACGAGCTGACGGCTCCTATCAAAGCAGCCTGGGCTTCCATAACACCTCAGCAGTGCCACAGGCTGATCGCCTCTATGCCACAACGCATTGATGTAGTAATTGATGCAAAAGGAGCCCCGACCAAGTATTGAGTGCATTTACTGAACATACATTTCAGTAGGCCAATATTTCAGGTTTTAAAATAATTTTTCAAGTTGGTGTTATAAGGTATTCTAATTTACTGAGATAATTACTTTTTTCATTGGCTGTAAGCCATAATCATCAGCATTGACAAAAATAAACACTTGAAACAGATAACTCTGTTTGTAATGACTTTATATAATATATGAGATTCACTTTTTGTAGTGAAGAACTAAAATAAATGAATGCTTTGATGATATTCTAGTTTGTGAGAAGCACCTGCATAAAGGCAAAAATTTAGAAAGGATTTAAAAAAATATAAAATTTAAGTAAATCAAAATTGTTTTTTATTTTAAAAAAATTTCAGTTGAATTTATGAAGGAAGCAAAAACTGCCAAAAATTAGGGACACAGGGGAATTCAGATACACCCTATATTAGACATAAAGGAGGGTCTCATACACATTCTGTTCAAATTGTCATATATTGGAACTCCTAGACTCATAAAGGCTATGCACTTTTGAAGGTTATATACCAAGGAAATGCACTCTATACCATGGAATGGGTGAGCAATAAAATACCGATATGGGTATGTACACATGTTGAGTAAAATTTCTGCACCATTTCTGGATCTCTTGGCAGGAAAACCACAGCTGCAAAAACATGCTTTTTTGGTGCGTTTTTACCGTGTTTTTGGTGCTTTTTTTCCCTGTGTTTTTGGTTGATTTGAGAGAAGGCAATGGTGAAAAACGCAGAGCAAAAGTGCACAGAGAATTGACATGCAGCTGATTATTTTCTCCACCAAATCTGCAAGTCAATAATATTTAACGTGTGCATGACACTTTAGGTTTCTCATTAACTTTGCTGTCATCAGATTTTGCTTCAGGTTTTGTTACAAATCCGCACCGAAAAAACGGGTCAAAAATGCACCCAATCTGAAACGAGTGCACACAGCCTAATATTTTGAACAGGTTGTTGGAGGCTAGTGAAGCAATGAAATCTACCCAAGAATATGTTAAACTTTATGAATGACCAATAAAATACCGATAATTATTTCAATAAGATTTTGGAGGCTTAAATAGCAACGAAATCTACCCAAGAATATGTTAAACTCTACCGATGAGCAACATAATACCAATAATTTTTTAACAAGTTTTTTGAGGCTTTCATAGCAATGAACTGTATCAAAGAAGATGTAATACCCTATGAATGAGCAATATATTACCGATTTATTTTTAACATGTTTTTTGAGGGTTATATACGAATGAAATGGACTCCAGACCATGGAATAGTTTATGGCAGATCAATATATTATACCAATCAATTTTTTTACAAGATTTTTGAGGCTTATATAGCAACAAAACCTACCCAAGAATATTTAATACTCTATGGATGAGCAATATAATACTGATGCATTTTTGAGCAAGTTTCTTGATGGTTATATACCAACGAAATGGACTTCAGATCACGGAATTGTCTATGGGTGTGGAATATAATAACGATATATTTTGAATACGTTTTTTGAGGGTTACATACCAATGAAATGTATCCAGGAATATGTAATACCCTATGGATGAGAAATATAATACCAATACATTTTTTTAACATGTTTTTTGAGGCTTTTATAACAACAAAATTGACTTCAGACCACAGAATAGTTTATGGGTCAGCCACCAATTGTGCAAGTTCTCCCACTTAAAAAGATTAGAGAGCCCTGTAATTGACATCATAGGTAGACTACAACTATGAGAGTCAAAATTGAGAAAACAAATCTAGAAAATCACTTTGTCTTATTTGGCAAGATTTTTTTTGCAAATTATGATGGAAAATAAGTACTTAGTTGTTATGATCTGGTAACCTTGGAGCCGCATGAAAGATTTTCTCAGGAGTAGGTGGTACCTGTACTGACCGCAAACCCTAAACTAACACCGCAACTAGAAGTAGCCGTGGGATGTACCTAACACGTCCTAGACACCTCGACACAGCTGGAGAACTAAATACCCCTATAGATAGAAATGGGAATTCTATCTTGCCTCAGAGCAGAACCCCAAAGGATAGGCAGCCCCCCACAAATATTGAAAGTGAGTATAAGAGGAAAGACACACGCAGGCAGAAAAACAGGATTTAGCAAAAGAGGCACTTCTAGCTAAATAGAAAAGGATAGGACAGAATTCTAAGCGGTCAGTATTAAAATCCTAAAAATATCCACAGCAGATAATACAAATATTCCACATCTAACTAAAGACATAGAAAGTATATCTGCATCTCCTGAGAATCCAGCATGACTGAAAAATCCAAACAAAGTCTAAGCTGGACAAAAAACACAATAAATTGCACTGAATTGCAAAGCACACTGCATGTGTGCACAGAGACAAAAAACAGACACTTATCTGATCTGAATTGGCAGCATGGCATGAGGAGCCAGAGAGAGATGCAATCCCTCCAAGTACAATGGACAACTGGCACTGACTCATGGAGCCTGCACACCTAAATACCTAATAGAGCAGCAATCAGCAGAAACACCTGCCCGATTTACAACCCCAAGACAACTGCACTACCACCAACAACCACCGGAGGGAGTCCAAGAGCAGAATTCACAACACTTAGTCACCTAAAAACATGCAGGATTTCTGGCTCTTACAGACTTGTAATTTCTTCTTTAAGAGGCTCCTCTGTCCTCCACTCATTACCTGTAGTAATGGCACCTGTTAGAACTTGTTATCAGTATAAAAGATGCTTCCACAACCTCAAACAGTCACACTCCAAAATCCACTATGGTGAAGACCAAAGAGCTGTCGAAGGACACCAGAAACAAAATTGTAGCCCTGCACTAGGCTGGGAAGACTTCAAAACAGTTGCCCACCTTCTCCCTGTGGTCACCCCACTGCCTCTTCCTGTCTGTTTCGTTGCTGCTGATCTCAACATCTCTGCACTGCTGACCTCATTCTGCATGGCAGCTTCCCAGGTTGGGTCGGTGACTTTGTCTTTCACCACCGCACCCTGGTCTTTCTGGGTTTGTGACTTAGCAAGAACAAGACTTAGCATCAACTGTGTCTCATCATCATCTTCCTCCTCCTTATCCCAAATTTGCCATTTCCTCACCATTATGTTATTGTGGCTGTGGCTGCTCTAAGTTTTTTGTACCACTAAACAGCATATCGTCATATCGTCCTGTCCCTCTTGAAGCATGCAGATTGAGAAACCACAATCAAGAAATTTTGTGGTAAACTTCTTAAAGTGTGCTAGTGTGGGATCACTAGTCTCCTGAGACTCAATATGGTGGGAGGTAGGAGAATCAGAGTGAGGACTATCTGATCCAGACTTTAAGCTGGTGAGAGCGGACTGTGTGGAAGACTGGGTGGTGCTCCCAAGCCTGTTGGAAGCATTATCTGTTATCCAACCGACCACCTGTTCACACTGCTCTGGCTTCAGAAGTAATGTATCCTGCCTCCCTTCAAAGAGTGAAAGAAACCTATGTGTCATCTATGGTGTGTTTCTTGTTCTATAGCTGAAGGCGTAGTTGAACCTGTCCAACGTCCTCAGCATCTGCATGAACCATCATCAGTACTTTCACTTCCCCATCCCTTGATGCACGTCTTACGCATTTTGTAATTGCTGTGTCTCTTGAAACCAAGTTTATTTTGAATAAAAGAAAAAAAAGTGGTCACCTGCAGCAATCAAAGCGGTTTTGTGAGTTTACTCCATCATAATGTATCAGAAAGAACGCATAAATGTATTGATGATAATCAAATTCAATCCATAAAAATGTTTCAATGCTTTTTCTCAGTTTTAAAGATCACAGAAATATTTACAGACCATGTAACATTGTATGTCTGAAAAATGGAAGAGTTTCAAATTTTCCAAAAGCTTTTATACACTTTTAGAGATCACAGAAATGTTCACAGACCATGTTACACTGTATGTCTGAGAAATGGAGGCCTACAAAATTCTTTAAAGCTTTTGGCAGTTTTACAGATCACAGAAATGTTCACAGACTACGTAACACTGTATGTCTGAGAAATGGAATCTTACAACATTTTTAAAAGCTTTTGTTCACTTTTATCGATGACAGAAATTTACTCCACACTGCAGAATAGTGTATGGCTGAGAATTGTAGCACAGGAAAATGTTTCAACGATTTTTGGGTGTGTTGTATAACACAAAAAGGACCTCAAAGCACATTATTTTTGATGGTTCAAAATATTTTAAATTTTTCCAGCACCTACAAAAGAAACTGCAACTATATATTTGGCAATGGACTACACAGGCCAAATCCCTCTCTACAGACTGGATTCTTTCACTCTTCCTTCCTGTACTCTTTCCCTCCCTAGGCTAAATGCAGATTGTATGTGTTGCAAACGATTAGCCCTGTTAGTATGATGGCTCAGCTTCAGCACCAGTATCAATACTACTGGCCTCTGATTCGTTATACTGTGCACACAGGCCTTGACAAGCACTCTTTCCCTCCAATATGAAGTGTTACAGAGCTGTGTAATAGCATCAGTGAGCCGAGTGGCGCCTGTCCATTTATAACCTCTGATGATGTCACATGACCAGCCAATCACACAAATGCCACAATCAAAATGGCTACGGCATTATAGTGACTGAAAGGCAATCCCCGCATGCTTATTGGCTGTGTAACAGGCGCCAAAGATGCAGGGCGGGCATTAGAGTTTTACACTGAGCACCGCCCCTTGCTGGCCAAGTAACGAGCACATCCGAGAACCATGATACTTGAGTGATAACCGAGCATGTTCTCTCATCCCTAGTAATAATTATTTGAAATTTACAAAAACAATTTTATTAGACACAACTTCACATTTTAACTGACTTTAAGTAGCTTGTATGTTAAAAAAAACTCCTCAAAGTGATCCCATTCTAAAAACTGCACCCATCAAGGTATTCAGAGCCACATTCAGGAAGTTTAGTAACACTTCAGGTGATTCTCAAAAATCAACACATTAAGAAGTAAAAAATATAGAAATTAAGTTTTATTTTAACAAAAATCTTGCTTTAGCCCCAAACTTTTCATTTTCACGAGAGTAACAGGAGAAAATGAACCACAAATTGTATTGTGCAATTTTTCCTGAGTACACTGAAAGAGCTTGGAAGAGAAAGAGTGCAATTTTTGTCTACAATGGATTGTGCTATGCACACATGGTAGTAAACAAAGGGAAAAAGGATCTAACTATGAAAAAACTCCCCAAACCCCACCCGGTTCCTGTACAGACTATAGTTTCCAGCAACGCTGTCCCTAGAGGCTTCAACGCGACCTGTATAAACCCTGAAGGTAAAACTAGAGAAGAGAACTCAGATCTGGCTTTCTGAAAGGCCATCAAGTGTACGACATACCTCCTAAAGGGTGGGAGGGCAGCATAAGAAACAAAGCCCAGCAGTATACCTATTTGACTGGCCTAGATACTCAGAAGTAGGACTGGAACTCCAAGCATAATCCAGTAAAGACTATCACAAGCAGAGAAGACCAGCAGGGTTAGGTTTACATAGTAACACCTGCAATGTGATAGGACAGGTTACATTACAAATGAAAACACCTGCTGTCCGAAAATAATGGACAAAGGCAACAGGTAATTAGCACCTGGACAGCAACAGAACCCACTGTGGCTCAGCAGAGAGAGAGAGACAGACAACTGCTGATGTCACATTTGCAGAATCCAAAGGTGGCAGAACAAAATAACCCACAGACAACCCCATTTTTTGGAAGTATATGCAGCGCCCCAGAGTCCTGGTCGTTGCAGTACTGATGCTCCGCCGCTAAGGGGGGCTATGGTACGTCTGATGGCACTGAAGGAGTTCACCTGACCAGGTATCACAGACACCAATACACTTCACAGTCTGGCCTCCAGAGGGAGCTAAGGGTGCTATGTATTAGGCCACTCCTCACAATCTGGTAAAACTGGGGGTTAGATAGGAAGTTAGTCAGAAGCTGACTGTGTTGGAAGCAGGCAACATCCTGTGGCAGAGGGAAGATTCAGGGGGGTCCCTGTCAGGGGTGGGATCCTGACAGAGGCCTAGCGAACAGAAAGAACATTACAGGACCGCGCCTGCACTTCATCGCGGTGGTACCCCAAGAAAGGACAAGAAGCGAGGTTTATTGTGCTGAGTGAGAAACGAGATCAACGCAACAAGGAGAAATACCAGTAGGAGTCATGCTGTAAGACGAGGCAACATCCTACTGAGGCGCGTAGCCGGTGGCCGGAAATGCCGAGGAAGTATTGAGCTCCAGGCCTTACTTCAAACCTATGGCAGGACAGCCAGTTATAGGCGGGCTGTCTCACTCAAATCACCTTAGAAGACATAGGGGGCAACATTTGGAGAGGGGCGACTCTAGGGTCCAGGAAGCGCTCCGAGCCTACCCGTCATACGGGTGCGTCCTAGCCATATCATCTGGGGGGACGAAGCAGAACATCATAATCGAGTTGTGAGGGAACTTCAGAAACAGACACAACAGTTGTGGGGACTCTCCCGTAAGCACAGCAGGGAAGGACCACAACACACAAGCGCTAGAAGGTAGGCATAGATTTCCACCTGCAAAGGGAACTCTGGAGGTGCCATCGGACTGGCCGGACTCAGGTAGCCCGGTTAACCGTATTCCGGACTGAGGATCCTGAAGCCTTCAGTAAAGAGGTAAAGAGACTGCAACCTGGTATCCTCGTTATTCACCGCGACCTGCACCACACCACAACATCATCAGCCTCTCCACCTTCATTGGACGCCCCTCAGCAGGGTCGCGGACCGGGCCTAGCCACCGTGACAACCCCAGAACCGAGACACAGAGGCCCAGTACCGGGTGCCCCTCGGCCCTGCGGCAGTGGGGGCGCTCCATATACCCCTCAGGGAATTAATCTAGGTGTGCTGTGAGTATCTTGAAGCCTTAAATGCTTCATAACATTGGGTTGTGAAAATGAAATGTTACATTTTTTTCAAAAAACTTGCTTTCACCCAAATTTTTCACAAGGGGTTACAAGAGAAAATGGACCTCATGATATGTGTTGAGTTCCCGCCGCTGCACAGGGGGAATCTCGAACCACCTCCGCTGCGGTTTCCCATTCTTCTCTGGCCGCAGTGGAGCCTGCTCAGTGGAGACATCGGTCCCAGCATCTGGCTCAGGCAGATACTGTGCGCTTGGTTACTGCTGATCTTCCAGACTCAGCCATTGTAAAGAGCTGTTTTGCGGCGAGCAGATGCTCCTGGGACTAAATCCTGCTTTTCCGCTACTGAGCATGCCCAAGCGACGTCCTCTCATTGGAGGTCGGGGATTACATGCTCAGGTCCTAAAGCAGTTCCTATTGGACCATTAGGAACGTCCTGGAGAGCTTCCTCTATAAAAGGTTCGCTAGTATCAACTTAAGTTCATGTGTGTATGAGCTTAGCTACTTTTGTGGTCACTGTCAGCATGTGCTCAGGGTTGGCTGTATAGCCACTAGAATCTTGGCACCTCCGGAGAGGAGTTTGTGTGTATGAATTCAGAGCTGGCGTAAAGCCACTAGAATCCAGGCACCTCCGGAGAGGAGTTGTTTGAGTTCTGTTGCTAACTGTGGGACCACTATATGCTACCTGCTCCGTTAGAGAGCTGTGACCCTCTGTGAGGTTAACAGGGCAAAGCATTATCTTTTATCCCGGCAACTCTGTGAAGCAACAGAGTTCGCTCCTATACAGACCGGGTGACAGAACCCGTGTCTGTTCAGGCATAATACCGCCATTTACTAGCAGCAGGTTCCATTCCTGCACGGTGGACACCGGGCTGCAAACGCACCAGTATTATCTCCATGTTTACTTGGTGCGTTCCGCCAGCCCTAACAATATGTCGCGCAATTTCTAATGAGTATGCTGATATTGCATACTTGGTTAGAAATCTCTATTTGGTATAACTAAAAAAAATGGCACATTTGAAAAGCTCCTTGTAGTGCCAGAACTGCCAAAACATCCCACATGTAACAATTTTTTGCAAACTACACTCAGAAAAGATGTACTGGACACCTAGAACTCCCAAATTCTTTATAAAAATAATCAGCTTCACATCTCAATGTAATAAAATTCTACTTTCCACTGTTGTTTTATCCAAAAAAATGTTATTCTCATAAAGGATGATAGAAAAAAAATGACCACAATTTGTTGTGCAATTTCTCCTGAGCACATCAATATCCCATATGTCATAAGAATCTACTGTTCGAGTAATATACAGAGTTCTGAAGGAAAGGAATGCCATCATAAAGTGCAGTTTTTGCTAGAATAATTTGTGGATGCCATGTCACATTTGCAAAATCACTGAAGGAGGGCCAGAACAGCATCTCAACCAAAAATGACCCCATTTTACAAAATACTCTCCTCAATTAGTATAGCGAGTATATTGGCACCACAGCTGTTTTGCAGAATTTTATGTCATTGGGCTATTTTTTCCACTAAATATCGTTTTATCTCCAGAGATGTTCATTTTCATAAAGATTAGTGGTGAAATTTGTTACGCAATTTCTCCCGAACACGTACTTTTTGGGCGCACAACTAGGCTCGGACGTAGTGAGGGCTGTTTGACTTTTGAAATACAGATTTTCCTGGAATTGTTTGTGGATAACACATGCAGACCTCCAATGATGCCAAAACTGTAGAATCCTCTCAAGTGACCCCATTTTGAAATGTCGCCCCACTGAGAATTGTTTTTTACGTGTACAGTGACTATTTTGACCCCACAGGTACTTTTCAGAAATAAGCACTAGTTGGCGTTGAACAACGAAAATTGCAAATATAAAAGATTATTGCCTAATACACTTTGCTTAGCTTGTGCTTCTGGAGAAATGCACACCACAAATTTCTAAGGCTACGTTCACATTTGCGCCTTTGGGCGCAGCGTCGTCGACGCAACGCACGACGCATGAAAACGCTTGGAATAACGCATGTTCTTTGGACGCATGCGCTCAACGCATGCGTCGGAAAACGCAGCATTTTTTGGTTAAATCTTTGCGTTTTAACCCAAAAACGCAGCGTTTTCCGACACATGCGTTTCCTATTACCATCAAAGGAAAAGGGATAAATGGAGAAGGAGTCATCGGCGCTTTTGGCTACACCCTATCGTGGAAGTCCGGGAGAGCCGTGGAGCCTACCATTGCTTGTTTGGCGAGCTAAATGACAACCTGGACAAATATTTTGAATATACCAGGATGTCTCAAGACAGCTTCCGCTATCTGCTGCGTCTGGTGGAAGGAGCCATTACCAGGCAGGACACGCAGCTTCAGCGATCAATTTCTGCAGAGGAACGGCTGCTGGTGACTCTACGGTAAGTAATGTAGCATGACAGTGATATTTTCTGCCCTTGTGCCCTTTTTTTTTTTTTTTGTAAGTTTTTGGGGTTGGGTATGGTACATGTATTTATTTTTATTACAATGTACTTTAATTTAATTTCTTTATTTTTCTTCTTGGCAGTTTCCTGGCTACCGGAGAGACCTTAAGATCCCTGCATTTCCAATTCAGGATTGGAGTCTCCACACTTTCGGGAATTATTGCCGACACATGTCGCACTTTGTGGGATAATCTCCGTGATGAATTTTTACCCGTCCCTACAACTGAAATATGGGAGGCCAACCCCAATAAATTTGAACAGTGTTCTTTCCCTAACTGTATTGGAGCGGTGGATGGGAAGCACATTACAAATGATTACAAAGCCTGCAAGAAGTGGATCTCTGTTTTTTAATTACAAAAAATACTTTTCCACCATGCTCATGGCAATTGCAGGTGCGGACTGCAGGTTTCTCGCCGTGGACATTGGTGCGTTTGGCCGTGCAAATGACTCACGGACATTTAAGGAGTCTGATATGGGGCGAAGATTATATGAGAACAATTTTAATTTCCCCCAGCCACGACCTCTTCCCAACACCGAAGGCCCGGCAATGCCATTTGTTGTGGTGGGGGATGAGGCGTTTCAAATGTGTGCCAACCTACTGAAACCCTACTCCAGTCGGGGCTTGGACCACACAAAAAGTATTTTCAATTACAGACTGTCCAGGGCCAGAAGAACTGTGGAGTGCGCCTTTGGCATCCTTGTCTCCAAATGGCGTATATTAGGATCCGCCATTAATCTGAAAATTGAGACAGTGGATGAGGTGGTGAAGGCTTGTGGGTTCTCCACAATTATATTATGGCCAAAGAGAGACTGATCGTGGAACTCGATGAACCCATACCAAACCCATTGCCCGATTACCAAAATGATCCTCTGAGGACAAGTGTTGAAATTGCGCAGATGAGGGATCGATTTGCTTCCTACTTTGTTTCAGATGTTGGCCGTGTTTCATGGCAAGATACCATGGTGTAGTGTTTATGTTTTACTGTTGTACTTTGTTCTGGTTTTAACTACAACAATAAATACCTCTACTGTGACTGTGCTACAAATATAATATAATGATAATAAAATATTTCTACAGTATTATGTGCAATAAATGTCATCAGTTTAGGTGGGTAATGTAATGTTCTTTCAAATTTGGCATCTACCTATACTTTATAAATGTTTGTGTTTTGACTAAACTTACTTTAATGTGCCCTATCTACAAACTGGCTACCCTTTTTTTAAAATGTTGTTGTTTAATAAAAAATAGTTTACAGTTTTCTAGACTTCTCCAAAGTCCATTTTTCTACCAACTGTGCTAAAACGGTGTACCGCCCAAAACGTACTCTGGTGATCACCAGCTCCCAAAAAAACCCCACTTTTGTTCACATGGCCGTGTGTTCTATAGTTGAGCGAACAAGATCGGCTCCCTCCTTGTCAAACTGTCAAGTTTCCAGACTAGTTGCATGTGGAACACGGCTTCATTGAGCGCACTGGCTGATCATCAATTTTCACCCGCCGCAGCTGCATGTGCCGCGGCAGTGTGACTGGCACCACACCATGGCGAGGCCAACAAATAGGCTTCGGTTGTGCATGGGTTGTGCCACTCACACAGCCTTGGAACATGCGTCTGCGGTGCCGGAAAAAAGAAGATCATCAACCGCACACCAGGAAGCCGGGTCCATATGCAAGTATTTGGAAAGTGTTCAGCTTGCCAACGAGGGAGCCGATCTTGTTCGCTCCACTCTTGCGAGTCTAAAGTATTGAAGTCAGGATGCAGAAATACATCCTGATTCAAATAGTGTCAACACTTTGCAACGTGACCATTGCAACCACTTACCGGAGCACTGACCTTATTCTATGTATACAATCTATGTCAGTTAGTGTTTGTAAACACCTCATAGAGCAATGAGAGACAGCCAAAAAAAGGCAAAATAAAAATTGTTGAAATAGTGTCTGACATTGCATATATATGAGGTGTTTAAAACAAAAAATATGTGTAGACGGCGCACGGTGTGAGTTGCCGAGAAGTACACTGCACAATAAAAACACATATTGTTTGCAAAATAACAGTTTTAATAGGGGAAACAGGAAAAAAAGGGGGAAATAAAACTATGGGGTATCAACCTCAGCTACCATGGGTGAGTGGTAAGTCTCTGCGTGGGAGTGGGGAGAGGAAGAGGAGGATGATGTGGAGCTGTAGTCCAAGAGACTTGAGGGCAAATCAAAGCCCTCTGTGTATGCCGGCGAAGACAAAGCCACCTCTGCAGGGGAGGGAGGAGGCAACACAAGCCTGCCACTTGTTCTTGACTGGCTCTGGCTGCTCCTGCTCCGGCTCGACCCCAGCCGAGATCTTGGTGTCTGTGTTGGAGCAGCCAGAGCCTCAGCTGCTGATCTTGTAGTCTTCCTCCTCTTTTTGTGTCCCTCTGCGCCTTCCCCAGCAGGACGGGTTCTGGAGGCTGAGGGCCTAGCAGGAGCAGGCCTCGGCGGCTCTGTGTGATGGTGTCGGTGGCAGCGTCCCTCGGCACCCGGACCTCGGGAGAGTGGCTCTGCAGCAGGAGTCAGAGTCATGCTAGCCAGCGATGGCACTACGGGCATTGTAGTCGCTGACTGCATGATCCGAGCCTGCTGCAGAGCACTCACATAGGCATTGTTGCAGGCCTGCATCACCGAAATCTGGAGTTCCGGCGTAAGATGTTCCACCATGCCCTTCGCAATGGCACAAAAAAATGTTTTGACGGCCTCGAGAGCTCGGATTCCATCGTTTCAAGGCGCCGGTCGATATTGGACAGAGCTGTTTCCATTCTATCGCCCAGCGCCTTGAAACAATTCTGGAAGACTGTGCTCAAATGCAAAAATTCGGGCATTAGCGGCCTGTCCAAGGCCCGCTGACACTGTCGGGAATACCCGAAGGAAGGAGCGCCAGTGGCCTCGGCCAGGGGAACACCTGATGGACCGGCTGCCGGTTCTCCAGATGGTGGTGCATGCCTGCTCTCGCTGTGGGATGGCTGTGACGGGTCAGATGGCGATTCATGAAGGACCAGTCCAGATGGGCCAACAGGCTCGAGGGTGCTGCTGTGTGTTCTGTGGAAAGATAAGGAAAACATTAGTATTACAAAAAAACAGATCACATACGCCAATTCCTGTAATATAATAAAGATAACATTACATAACTCAACAGTAAAATTTTTTAAAATATAACTCCGTCTGTCTGTCAGTCTGTCTGTCCTTAACTCATAATTCGCTGATTGTTCTCGCCAGCTGCCTGTCATGGCTGACGCGACCAATCAGCGACGGGCATATTGCAGAAGAAAATGAGCGAAACCTTCCCGCAGTCAATGCCTGTCGCCCGCATACTCACCACTGTCATTGCTAACGGCCGGCATTCATACAAAAAGTTTTTGGACTAAAAACATACTGTAGGTGTCAGCAACTCTTTAGTATTGACGCTGCCTATGCCGCATGAATATTTAAAAATTGAAAGTTACAATTTGATTTGAAAAAAAAACATTGTTGCCCTCTGTTGGCTATTGAAACGACCGACCGCCAGATTTTACGATGATCGCAGGACGTGCCATGACGTCTGTGACATGTGACAGGGATGTCATCACAGTTCCTGCGATCAGAACTACCCTGGCTCGGAACGGAAACTGTCGTGGACTACAAGGACTGTCGCGGTAAAATTTAAAAAAACACAAAAAAAACTGGATGGGCAATATACCATGGCACTAGTGAAAATGTAACATGGCTGGCCAATAGACTACGTGGAATGGCCAATATAAAACGTGGATGGACAATATGCTATGTGGCTGGACAATGTTTTATGTGGCTGGGCAATATACGATGTGGATGAGAAATATAATACGTGGCTAGGACATGTACTGTGTGGCTGGGCAATATGCTATGTGGCTGTGCAATAAACGAAGTGGATTGGCAACATACGTGTGGATGGTCAATGGCTTGGCCATGTACTATGTGGCTGGGCAATTAGCTATGTGGACATGCATATTGTGCAGTACCAGATGCTTTGCACCAATACTTACTCTCGGCGGCCAAGGACCGGTCTCAGAAACTGCAATGCCCTTGTATATTTGTACGTGGACGTCCTTGCCGCAGCAGCACCACTTCGAGCCTGCTTCTCCTCCTTCCGCAGGCCCCGATTGAAACGGTCCTTCATGGATCGCCATCTGGTCTTCAACTTTTTGACTGTGAATGCAAACAAAAAAAGGTAAGAAAATGTACATTTCCAAATGATAACACAGCCGTGTGCGATGCAAGAAAGTTGAAGGCGTTGATCACATCACACACGGTTGTGTTATCCTGGACTGATGGGTCTGAGCGGAGTTTCAAAAATACTTACCAAAGTTTGATTTGTCCGCAGTGGATGCGCTGTCAAAGCTATCCCACAGCGATTTTGCCACCTCCGCCCACATCCGTCTCAACACAACCTGGTCCGCGTGCCGGGGGTCACGGCTGTCCCACAACGGGCCACGCTGCTGTATGCTGGAAATAAGGAGATCTACATCTATACTCTCATCGCGGTCCCATTGTGAAACCTAGAATAATATAAGAACATTAATGATAACGTTTTGAACAAATTGCCAACAACAACAACAACAACCACCAACACCACCCACCAGGCCCCCACCCCCCCTCCACCCGGAGAAAAAAGGAAATAAAAAAAAAAAAATTCCTTTTGTTAAGAAAAATACTTATTCGCCGTCTTGCTGCCACAGCTTGGCCCTGAGGTCGCTGCTCCTGCTGGGTCCCTTCCTCCTCACTTCCAGAAGCCTGTAATTGTTTACAAAATAAATTAGTGCCAAGTGTACAAATGACAGCAAATAGTAAGCAACTGTACATAATACTCACCGAACTCCCCTGCGCCGTGTGGCTTGATGAGTCGGTCGCCATTATATACCTTGACAATTCTGCAAGGAAAAATAAAAAAAAATTTTTACAGGAAAAGCACAAAAACACTGCCACATAAAAGAAAATAGAAAAAATTAAAATACATCATTACTACCACAACGGACTGATCACTCATAGGACAATGCCAACTCAGCAAGCGCTGATCAAACCACAACGCCATACATTGCAATTAAAATCAATGGCAGATACGACACAATGCAGAGCATAGCAAAAGCTGAATTCAGTTCCAGAAAAGATAAAAAAACAATTCAGCAACAACAGCCCCCTATGTAGCAATCAAAAAAATTAGACACATATACCTTTTTGGCATAGAAAAAAAAAAATTACAAAGGGCAAAGAAAAGGCAAACTAGCATAAACCGCCATACTTTACAATAAAAAACATCAACACAACACCAATAATGTAACCCACGGTGGTTAGCCGCACATAACTTATACAGTATATACCTATAAAAAGCCACCACACATTGATGATATAGAAAAAACCACTTTATTGAATATCATAAAATACCAAACATGGTCAGAAAAAGCCTACAATAGGCAGCAGGTAAAAGACAACACATACAGAATAAAAGGGGTAGACACCTGGCAACAAAATCATAGAAAGATATCCTTAAAATTACTGATATGATATGATGAAGCACACATTTTATATACTTTGTATGTAAACAAAGGAAGTGTAGTATGATAATCTTGGCTAATATACCAAATACGCCACATGAGAAAAATAAACAAAGACTATCATAACAATAGGAATAAAGTACTACATCAGCTCATATTTACCCAGTGGAATAAATAGCCAGGCGTCCACCACACCCGATGCGCGTTTCGCAAGGAGTTGCTTCGTCCAGGAAGAAGAATGAAGAAAAAAAACATAAAATAAATGCAATGAGAATAGATACTTACAGCTTTTGAAAGCAGATCTCTCTTCAGGTGTTGTCTGTCTGTATTGCAGCTGGCAAATGACAATGCCAACCCCTTGTTTTTTTTTTATTTATAGGGTGTTTTGTAGTGTCTAGACAGTGTCTAGACACGTTTATTGTTTTTTAGTAAAAAGACGCATGCGTCATACAACGCACAGCGACACAAGTACCTGCGTCGCCTGCGTTGTCAATAGACTTCAATGGGTTTTTTGGGCGCATCGGTGACGCAAACACGACGCATGCGTTTTTAAAAAAAATTTCGACGCCGGAAAACTGCAACATGTTGCGTTTGCCGCGCCCCTCCAGGTGTGCTCAAACGACGCATGCGTCGCAAAATGCAACAAAACGCATTACAACGCATGTCCATGTGCCCTCAATGTTAAAGATAGAGGCGCATGACGCATACGTCGCTATGCGTCGACGACGCTGCGCCCAAAGGCGCAAATGTGAACGTAGCCTAAGTGGGCTCTCCCTGCTAGAGTGCCAAACACATGGACTTATTTAGGCACACTTTGGGACTCAATAAGGAGGGGGAGTATATTAATTTTATTTGGGAGCACAGATGTCACTGTATTTTTTTTTGTGGGGGAGCCATGCCAATTTTCCAGAGGCTTTGTGGAATGTGTAATGTAATGTAATGTGGAACCCCCCTATTTTTTTCATTGATGGATCATGAGTCTAAAAATGACTTTTTTGTGGGTTGCATTGAAGTTTTTGTTTGTACCATTGTGAGGTTGAGACATTTTGGATTGCTTTAAAGGCTAGGTTCACATTTTTCCTGTGATCAATGCTAAGCACTTACAATGGGTTTTCTGTTTAATTCTCCAAAATACGTGATTCAGACAGAAGCCCTGGCAAAAATATTCACAGTATTAAGGTAGTTAAAGTCAGTTTGGACTCCATATTGCCTCTGTTACAGCAGTGTCTGTCTTTTTAAAGGTGCACAAAATCATGGTTGACTTAGCTTTTGTACATGCCGAAGAAGATGGGAAACCACTTGGAAAGGAGTTCAAAATGATGCCATCTGCCTCATTATAATAAATGGTTTTGTTGGGGATTTTGCCTGAATCCTGTTTTTCAGAGATTTAGCCAGAAATCCTAATATAAGTGGTAACTGTAGAGCACAAGATGAATGTCAATTGAGCCTTATTGTGAGTTTTGGGAGGTAAAATGAACACATCAACTCCAGCCCAAGAATTGGTTTCATTAATTTTTTACTCCATTCTCTGCAAGGTAAATGATGAGACTGCTTTATTCTTATATACTGTATGATGCCAGATTTATATAAGTTTTAATGGTTTACTCCTTTTACAAAAAAAGACTTTTCTTATAAAAATTGTTTGCATAACTTTATTTAGGGAGCTTTAACCCTTTCGCGCCACAGCCTGTTTTTGCCTCCGTGACCGTGACAATTTTTAAAATTCTGACCACTGTCAATGAGGTTATAGCTCTGCAATGCTTCAATGTATCCCACTGATTATGAGACTGTTTTTTCGTGACATATTGTACTTCATGATAGTGGTAAAATTTGTTCAATATGGCTTGCACTTATTTATGAAAATATTGGAAATTTGGCAAAACTTTTGAAAATTTCACAATTTTCTAATTTTTAATCTTTATGCTCTTAAACCAAAATAGTTAATAAATAGCATTTCCCACATGTCTACTTTACATCAGCATGATTTTTGAAACATAATGTTTTTTTGTTACAAAGTTATAAGGGTTCAAATTTGATCAGCAATTTCTAATTTTCCCATAAAATTTACCAAACCATTTTTTTTAGGAACCACATCACATTTGAAGTCATTTTGAGGGGCCCATATGATAGAAAATACCCAAAATGACACCATTGTAAAATCTGAAGCCCTCAAGGTGCTTAAAACCACATTCAAGAAGTTTATTAACCTTCCAGGTGCTTCACAAAAATTAATGGAATGTGGAAGGAAAAAATGAACATTTAACTTTTTCCAACAAAAATGTTACTTTAAGCCATATTTTCCATGTTCACAAGGGTAGCAGAAGAAAATGCATCATAAAATTTTCTCAAGGGCAGACAAAGTACACCTGCGCCGGAGCCGCAGCGTGAAGACAAGAAGAGGACGTCATTGTAAGAAGATAGGGAGCCCCGGACTGGACCGCGACGCCCATCGGACTAGAACCAGACTGGGATCACCCCTGGGTCAATATATTCTAACCTCTTTTTCTCATCTTTCAGGTTACATCGGGGGCTTATCTACAGCATTCCAGAATGCTGTAGATAAGCCCCTGATGCCGGTGGGCTTAGCTCACCTTCCATTTTGGGGGTGACTTTTTATACATTAAGGCTCATTGACCAGACCTGGTCTCCGCTGCACAAGGTAGTTTTGCTCCAAATCTGTAAAGCAAAAGAGGTATACGTACTGTCCTGCTCACGCTACCAGCACGTGGCAATATCAAAGAGCGGCACCAGAAAAGGTGCCAAACGATTTATAAAACAGCTCTCAGGTAACAATTGTCCATTTAAACTGTAATAAAAAATATCAAAATAACATATTCACAACTTTACTTTCACGCATGTGAATGTCTTTTTACTATTTCTTCCAGGGCAGGTCCTGGTGTACACAGCTTCCTGACTGGGGAAGTCCCTCAACACGGGGGTCAGAAGGTGATGCCTTAGAAAAGTGTTCACAAGAGGTCTATTTAGCCCGGGTGTGCTGTCCACTCGCTGTGGCTACACGGTCATAGACATGCTGTCCTAGGCACCTTTTAACATGAAGAGCATATTATCCTCTTTCTCCATGGTGCCGGGTATAAGTCACTTTGTCTCCAGGGTATAAGTCGCGGTCAGGGTGCCCCCTTAAGAGGTGTGATTCCATGTCCCTGCGGTTGACAAATAGTTCCCTGTGCCCTACTTGTTCCCTGATAAATCCCCACCCTTTGTCCAAGTTGAAGGAGACAACAGTTCCTGTTCTGATAGGTCCTCTATTAGTAGGTCTAGCTGTACGGGACTGAGCTTTAGCTAGCAGGTTCCTTTGTTCCATAGCTTCCCATTTGGTTTTAAGTTGTTTTTCCTCTGCTGCTAGTTTTTATATCTGCCGTTTGCAGTAGTCTTCTGTGTCAGTGATTTTAACACTATTAGCCGCAGATTGGGTATCTATAGGGAATCCCATTAAGTCCGTTTTTGGGTGCCTCCAATGGACAGTCTCTTTAGGCCTGCATCCCTTCAGGGGCGATGGTACAGGTGTCATTGGCTCAGTAAGTGTGTCTCCCATGTCAGTCATGCAGTCCCAGGTTACTGTGACTGTTACTGTCTGACCAGGTGGTATAGTTGGTGGGGTTGCTAGGGGTCCCACTAGGGTGTCCTCAGGTACCGGGGCAGTTAGTATACCTGTCTCCCCAGTGCCAGTGTTTTGTTCCTTTTCTGCTGGGGCCTGATGTGCTGGTTGCAGGGCCTGGTGTTGCGGCGTGGTCATCTCCAATTGCGGTGTCTCGCTTTCTGGCTCCACTGACGTCACAGGTGCGAGCTTCGGGTTCTCTGTAGGTATCGTCTCGCTTTCCGGCAGCACCTTATTTTCTGGCTCCGTCGAGGTTACAGGGTGCAGGCTCTGAATCTGTTGCTGGCGCCCTCTCCTGTTGCAGTGTCTCTCCCTCCGACTCCGCTGGGGCTGTGAGCACTGGTGGTAAGCTCCATTGGGTTTTGGTCTGCATTCTGAGGATCAGGGACTCCTTCCAGGCGGCCACTGCTGTCATCTGGGTCTGTAGAAGTCGTTGGGCCAGCTCCGCTATCTCCGCAGCGAGGAGCTCCGGGTCTAAGGTAAGCTTCAGGTCTGAGGTTTCTTGCTGCTGCGGACTGGGGACATCTCTCCTTGTGTCGGTGGGTCATGGTGGATCTTCACAGCTGTCCACCATTGTACTTTCCAGGTAGCGTGCAGCCATGCTGCTGCCACGCTTTTCCCGCGTCTTTCTCCTTCTCTCCTCCATGGCTTTCTGGGGAGGACTCTTCCACTTTCCCGCCAGCCATTTCTGGAGGCGGATCCGTCCTGGTGACAGACATGTTTTATTGGCATTACAGTCTCTGTAGGGGGTGGATCCAGCTTTTGCATCGGTTCTTGAACTCCACCCATGGCAACACATCTTCTTCCTCCTTTATCCACCTAATGGTGCAGCAATGATGGTCATTAATCAATTTTACACAGTCCATTATAATTCATGGCGCACAGGACCCATTCCAATGGGTCGGTCCATCCTGTTCGTAGTTGACTTTGAGTCGCCCGCCTGGGCAGTGGGGTACTTGGTACTGGGTCTGGTCACTCTTAAAGGGGATGTCACAATGGCTGTGATCGGGTCCGTGGCCCTGGGTGCTCACTTAAAGGGGAAAGGTCTTTTAAGGGAAATTGTGAATAAAGTCTATTGTACGTGACGCCACCTGTGGTTCTCGGTCAGTAGGGACTGATGCCACTTAAAGGGGTCCTCTGGGGTGATTATATGGTGGCTAGATGGTGACGCTTCCCACAGGTGAAGCGGGGTCCCCAGGGCTCCCAAGGTGTGTGGCAAAAATGGTGGACACAATTGGAGGACACAAGTTGTAAAGTCTTTACCTGGTTTAATGTCGTTAGCAGGCCACAGTCCAGGGTACCAGGCACAGGTGGTGATGTGGTCAGGCCGGCTTGGAGGCAAAGGTGATCCCTCTCCCAGGTGAGGTCCGTAAGCCTTTCCTACTTGCGCTAAGATGGTGAGGTCCCTGCTGCTTGTAGCTTGCTGGCAAGGTATTCTCTCTCACCTGTCCAGGGACAGTTGCCTGCATGGTAGGCAGTTTGAGCCTTTTTATAGGGTCTCTATCACACCCCAGTCTCTTAGAGTACTGCTGTACCTCAAGCTTGGTGCGGGCGGTTAACGTGTAGTCTAGTGCTCTCCGGTTCTGCTCTGTGTCTTAGAGTCCCACAAAAGCCTCGGGCTCCCGGTACCCGGTTTCTGCGCTCTGGCTCTGAGGGTGCCCGATCACAGTTCCCCTCTGAGCCTTGTTCCACTCCTGCGCCCCTTTCCTCAATGCTCCACTGCATGCAACAACCTTTCAGGTTCTCCTCTTTCCATGAGCCGCAGCTCAGTCCTGGCTGTATGGCTCCACTGTCTGCTCTCTCAGACTTCCTTCTGCCTCTGTGTCTCTCTCCAACTAACTCCTTGGTCTCCTTGGACCAACTAACTCCTCCTCCAGACCAGGATACTTAAAGCTAAGGAAAGCTCCCCTGAATCCGGGTCCTGAGCTTCCCCCTGGCCTGGTTTCAGAATGTGTTGAATGCGTGTGCTTACCCGTTAAAGAGAATCCTCTTTGCCTCCACGCATGATATCGCCCTCCCCGAACGGAAGGCAACATCACTGTAACAACCGGTTACCTGGGGTGTTACACATACAGAGACAGAACTGGGAGGCATGCATACATGGACAGAACGGAGAGGCATTCATACAAGGACAGGGAAGGGGGAGGCGTGCATCCAGGGACTGAACGGGGGAGTCATGCATACAGGGACTGAATGGGGGAGGCATGCATACAGGGAAGGAACGGGGGAGGCATGCATACAGGGAAGGAATGGGAGGAAGCATGCAGATAGGGGCAGGGATGGGAGGCATTCATACCAGGACAGGGAAGAGGTAGGCATGCATACAATGAGAGGGACAGGGGAGGCATGCAGACAGGGATAGGGAGGCATTCATACCAGGACAGGGAAGGGGGAGCCATGCATAGCAGGACAGAGATGGGGGACAATGCATACCCGGCTTATACTCGAGTCAATAAGATTACCTAGTTTTCCATGGCAAAAGTAGGTGCCTCAGCTTATACTCGGGTTAGCTTATACTTGAATATATACGTTATTTAAATAGAGTATGTACTGTTCATTTTTATAGATTCTGAAATTACTCATATTTGCTATGCTGAAATCTGTGAACATGGGATTACTTTGCAGATGACATTCTCTTAATGTAGTCTATTCTTGACCATTTCAAACGGTTCAACGAAGCGCCTTCTTTTCTAAGAATATAATGTTAAAAATAAGAGCGGTTCACTAGGGAAACATCCATGCCGGCTGCTTACCGTTGACAGGCTGAAATAAATAAAAAGCACACATCATTTCTAGAGGTGAAGAGAAGAAAATTGAAGAGAAAAGAGAAAAGAGAGTCAATGATGAAAACACCTTCTGGCTCACTCTGCTTTCAATTTCCTGCTTTAATTTTGCATTTACACTGTCAGACAAAGTTACATCACGGTAAGAAGCCACGGATCACATCAACATTTTTAAAGATTATTTTTTGGATGGTACCATCACTATCTATTTGGATGGAGACAGCTCTCATCTACATCATTTGCATAAGCTGTCAAGTCCTTGGAAAATTAACTGCTACACTACCAAAAATAGTGGATAGACAAATGTATAAAATATTGTTGAGGCTTTATTATCAATCTACTAATAGTCTAAATGTGGCTTTAGATATTGAATTATACATACTATATAATTGTCTGCCTTTAACCCCTTAGCAACCGCCGATATGCCTTTTAATGGCGTCAGTTAAGGGGCCTTATTCCTCTGCGCCGCTTTTTAATGGCGCTGAGAAATAAGTGTATAGCGCTCCCCAGCGTCAGAAAATATCCAGTGTCTACTACCAGGGGTAGCTGAGACCCAGGAGAACATGGTTCGAGGCGGTTTTTACCATCCCCAGTACGTGATTGCCGTTATTCACTGAAAAACGACGATCACAAAAAAAGTCAGATTTTCCATTCATTTTTCTTTCCTCTGATATGATCTAGCATATCAGAGGTGAGGGAAGCAGGGTCCCCCGAGTCCCCCCATACCTCCGCCATCCGTCCCCCGGCCCGCCACATCATGTTCCTGTGAAAATAGCAGGCGCATGCGCAGTGCTCCTGCCGAGGTTTGCCTGCCGGAACCCGGCAACAATAGGAGATTTTTCCTATTGGTTTATTTTGATCACTGTGATAGACCCTAGGGTTGTGTTGGGGTTAGGATTGTGTTGGGTTAGGGTTGTGTTCTTGTTTGGGATGTGTTGAGGTAAGAGGTGTGTTAGGGTTGTGTTGGGGTTAGGGTTGGGGGTTACGGTAGTGTTGGGGTTAGGTTGGTGTTGGTTTTAGGGTTGTGTTATGATTAGAGTTAGGTTTAGGGTTGTGGTTATAGTTAGGGATGGAATTAGGGTTACGGGTATGTTGGGGTTAGAGTTGGTGTTAGGGTTGTGTTAGGGTTGGAGTTAGAATTGGGGGATTTCCACTGTTTAGGCACATCAGGGGCTCTCCAAATGCAACATAGTGCCCACCATCGATTCCAGACAATTTTGCATTCAAAAAATCAAACAGTGCTTCCTCCCTTCTGAGCCCTGCCGTGCGCCCAAACAGTGGCTTTTCCCCATATACGGTGTATCAACGCACTCAGGAGAAATTGCACAACTAATTCTGTTGTCCATTTTCTCCCGATACCCTTGTAAAAATAAAAAAGTTTGGGTCTAAAGTTAATTTTTTGTGAAAAAAATTAAATGTTAATTTTTTCCTTCCACATTGCATTAGTTCTCGTGAAGCACCTTAAGTGTTAATAAACTTCATGAATGTGGTTTTGCGCACCATGAGGGGTGCAGTTTTTAGAATGGTGTCACTTTTCAGTATTTTCTGTCATATTGACAACCCCAAAGTCACTTCAAATGTGAGGTGGTCACTAAAAAAAAGGTTTTGTATATTTTGTTGGAAAAAAAGAAATCGCTGGTCAAATTTTAACCCTTATAAAGTCCTAATAAAAAAAATTATGTTTCCAAAATTGTGCTGTAAAGTTGACATGTGGAAAATATTTATTAACTATTTTGTGTGACACAACTCTCTGATTTAAGGGCACAAAAATTAAGAGTTTGAAAATTCCAAAATGTCATTTTTTTCATAAATAAATGCAAGTCATAGCAAAGAAAGTTTACCACTAACATGAAGTACAATATGTCAGGAAAAAAATATTCTCAGAATCAGTCAAATCCATTGAAGTGTTCCAGGGTTATTACCTCATAAAGTGACACTGGTCAGAATTGTAAAAATTGGCCTGGTCATAAAGGTCAAAATTGGCTTAGTCACTAAGGGGTTAAATGGTTTTCCACATTTAAAAAGTGGTCCCCAAATGATTATATTCCTGTAAGAAAACAAACACAGACAATAATCACCCTCCAAGGTCCATTGCCAATCAGTGAGCTCTGCAGCTTTGTTAATGTAACCAACAAAAGCTCCCCAGCCCAGTAATTGGTTGTTATGTCATACCTGCAGCTAAAACACAGGGAATGGAGCAGTAGTAGAGAGCTCACTCTGGACCAGATGATTACTATCTGTGTTTGATTTTTTAAAGTATCCAATCATTTGTGGTCCACCAAGCAGAAAACCCCATTAATGAAAATAACTAGTAAGAAATGCATTTTACTATAAAAAGGTATAAATAATAAGTACCTAGTTTCAGAGTTGCAATATCCTACTTGGCACAGTGCCTTGCGAAAATATTCGGCCCCCAGGAACTTTTCAACCTTTTCCCACATATCATGCTTCAAACATAAAGATACCAAATGCAAATTTTTGGTGAAGAATCAACAACAAGTGGAACAATTGTGAAGTTGAATGAAATTTATTGGTTATTGTAAATTTTTGTGGAAATTCAAAAACTGAAAAGTGGGGCGTGCAATATTATTCGGCCCCTTTACTTTCAGTGCAGCAAACTCACTCCAGAAGTTCATTGTGGATCTCTGAATGATCCAATGTTGTCCTAAATGCCTAATGATGATAAATATAATTCACCTGTGCATAATCAAGTCTCCGTATAAATGCACCTGCTCTGTGATAGTCTCAGGGTTCTGTTTGAATCACAGAGAGCATCATGAAGACCAAGGAACACAACAGGCAGGTCCGTGATACTGTTGTGGAGAAGTTTAAACCTGGATTTGGATACAAAATGATTTCCAAAACTTTAAACATCCCAAGGAGCACTGTGCAAGCGATCATATTGAAATGGAAGGAGTATCATACCACTGCAAATCTACCAAGAGCAACATAGCTCATCACCCTGAAGACACCATCCCCACTATCAAATATTGTGGTGGCAGCATCATGATTTGGGCCTGCTTTTCTTCAGCAGGGACAGGGAAGATGGTTAAAATTGGTGGGAAGTTGGATGGAGCCAAATACAGGACCATTCTTGAAGAAAACCTGTTGGAGTCTGCAAAAGACCTGAGACTGGGACGGAGATTTGTATTCCAACAATACCAAGATCCCAAACATAAAGCAAAATCTACACTGGAATGGTTCACAAATAAACGTATCCAGGTGTTAGAATGGCCAAGTCAAAGTCCAGACCTCAATCCAATCGAGAATCTGTGGAAAGAGCTGAAAACTGCTGTTCACAAACGATCTCCATCAAATGTCACTGAGCTCGAGCTGTTTGTCCAGGAAGAATGGGAAAGAATTTCAGTCTCTCGTTGTACAGACATAGAATTTCAGTATCTCGTTGTAGAGACATACCCCAAGCGACTTGCAGCTGTAATCGCAGCAAAAGGTGGCACAACAAAGTATTAAGCTAAAGGGGCCGAATAATATTGCACGCCCCACTTTTCAGTTTTTGAATTTCCACAAATAATTAAAATAACAAAAAAATGTTGTTCAACTTCATAATTGTGTTCTACTTGTTGTTGATTCTTCACCAAAAATTTACATTTGGTATCTTTATGTTTGAAGCATGATATGTGGGAAAAGGTTAAAAAGTTCCAGGGAGCCGAATACTTTCTCAAGGCACTGTATAAGACATAAAAAGATCTATCTCCTTAGATAGACTTAAGCATACTATATTGATTTACCAAATAAAAGCACAGTAATCAATCAGATTGATTCTATAGAAACACTAAATCTGCAATTAGATGTACAATTGTTGCTGTTAGTATTATTATTACTGGTCTAACCTTAAATGTAGTGAGTCACTCTTTCTTTAGTTATTCAGGAAAACTGTATTATTTCCCATGCAAATGAGGGATTTTTGGTGCACCTTTGCTGTGGCCATGGTCTTAGTGCACCATTCCGTTTGAGTTTGAGTCCATTGAGTGGATTCTTGCCGGTGGAGCGTTCTGGTAGAAGATGGTCAGAAACCCTGATTAGTAACAAAAGGTCACAGAGGAACAAAATCATCAGGCTGTAGAATAGTCAAAACACGAGCAAAAGGTCAATAATGGACATCAAATTAGCTGAGTAGGAGAAGAGTAACAGGAGTGAACAAGGGCAAGTAGAATTCATAACTGGCAACCCAGAACAGAAAGCTAGTGGATAAAATATGGAGGGACCCCATCCATAACTCCCAGCAGAGAGCTAATTACGAAAAAATAAGTTCATACTGATACTGGTATTAGCTAGAGGGACACAAGTCCCAGCAATACTAGAATTTAACCAGTGGCATCCGAGTTGTTAATGCTGCACTGCATAGTTACAGTGGCAGAGACAGTAGAAATACCATCATATTCCTTTGCGTTTTACAGACATTATCACCACTATCTCTACTGGGGCTCACAATTTAACCCCTTCACGGCATGCACCGTACATGTACAGCTCATGTCGTGTCTCTCTCTGGCGTTGAGCTTACATCGTTCCTGGCACATGTCAGCTGTTTTGTACCGCTGACATGTACCACTAACAGCCGCAAGTGGAATTGCGATCCACACACAGCTGTTAACCTGTTAAATGGTGCTGTCAATCTCTGACAGCAGCATTTAGTGTGATCTCACCGGAAGTGCGTCACTAATCCTGCCCATTAAAAAAAAAAACTATTAAAAAAATAATACAAAATACACATATTTGGTATAGCCGAGTTCAGAATCACCCGATCTATCAATATAAAATGAATTAATCCAATAGGTAAACGGCATAGCGAAAAAAAAGTCAAAATGCCAGAATTACTTTTTTTGGGTTGCAGCAACACTGCATTAAAATGCAATAATTGTGTATCAAAAGATCATATCCACACCAAAATTGTATAATTAACTGTTAACGATCAGCGGTATTTTTGGTTTAGCATTTTCTGCTTATTTTTTGCATGCTGAGCTCACATTTTTAATGATACCAATTGGGTGCAGATACAATCTTTTGATCGCCAGTTATTGCATTTTAATGTCGCGGTGACCAAAAAAATGTAATTCTGGCGTTTTGACTTTTTTTCTCGTTATGCTGTTTAGCAATTGGATTAATCTAGCTATTCTGAACTTGGCGATACCAAATATGGGTAAGGTTTTTTTTTTCTTTTTTATTGATTTATTTTGAATGGAATAAAAAGGGTGTGATTTCAACATTTATACTTTTTTCTTTTTTTAAATATTTTTAAAAACATTTTTTTTACTTTTTGCATGATTCAATAGCCTCCATGGGAGACTTGAAGCTGCCATAACCCAATCCCCACTATTACATACAGGCGATTATCAGATCGCCTGTATGTAGCAGAATTACTTGCTATGAGCGCTGACCACCAGGTGGCGCTCATAGAAATCCGGCAGTGACAACCATAGAGATCTGCAGGAGACCTCTGGTTGTCATGCCAACCCATCAGTGACCCACGATCACGTGACGGGGTCACCGATGAGCGGATTTACAGAAGCGCGTGTTAATAAATGCCACTGTCAGCGTTTGACAGCAGCATTTAACAGGTTAACAGGCGTAGGAGGATCGTGATTCCTCCTGCAGCAGTTAGCGGCACATGTCAGCTGTTCAAAACAGTTCACAACATTTTTTGTTCCAAAAATTGACTGTTGTCATTCATACATTTTAAAGTGCTTTGTGTGAAGTTATGGCGGTTTGAAATTTTTAAAAACGTTTGGCCTGTTACAGTTGACTAAATTTTTGGTTCCAAAAATTGACCATTCTCTTTCATACAGTTTAACACACTGTTAGGGCTGGCGGAACGCACCGAGTAAATATTGAGGTAGAATAGGTGCATTCGCAGCCCGGGGTCCACCGTGCAGGAGTGGAACCTGCTGCTAATAAATGGCGGCACTATATGGTGGCCCTACGCCTGAATAGATATGGGTTCCGTCACCAAGCCTGCACAGGAGCGAACTCTGTTACTTCACAGTGTCATCGGAATTAAAGAAGACGTTGTGCCCTGTTAACCTCATTGGGGATCAAAGCTCATAAACAGAACAGGTAGCGTACAGTGGTTGTACAGTCAGCAACAGCACTCAAACAAGAGTGGAGACTGGAGAGGTGCCTGAATTCTAGAGTATATGCACCAGCCCTGAATTCATACACTCAAACTCCTCTCCAGAGGTGCCGGAATTCTAGTGGCTATATGCGGCGCCCCAGTGTCCTGGTCGTCGCAGTGATGTCATTATCCTTTCAGGGGAGAAGTGATGTCATTTCTGAAGGCAATGAAAGACAACCACATTCCGGTATTACACGCATGCAACATGTTCACACTCCAGACCAGAAGGGGGAGCTCTAAGCCTGTTTAGGGTGAGCTTCCCTATTTTACATCCTGATCTGGAGGAAAAGGAGTTCAGTTCCTGTCAGGCAGACAGAAGAAGCGGAGCTCTGCTGGCCTGAAGTGCTGCAACTCCTGGAAAAAGACACAAAAAGGTGAACATACTGCAGAGAGTGTGCAGGAAAGCAGAGCACAGGAGAGGAATATCAGAGGGAGTTCAGCCAGGAACAAGCTGCTCCTTTCTGAGGCGCAGAAGCCGGTAGCCAGGAACACCGAGGGAGTAATAGGCTCTACGCATTACTTCAGAGACCGGCAGGACAGTCAATTCCAAGTTGGCTGCCTGACCTTAATACCTAAGAAGACACGTGGCAAGTTGTGGTGGTCGGGGTGCCTCTAGGGTCACTACAAACAAGCCCCAGGCTATCCCAGTCATACGGGTTGTCCTATCCATTCCATCTGGGGGACAGAGAGGAAGAAATAACAACATCTAGAACATCTACAAGCGTTGAGAGGACCTTACCGAGAAGCTCAGCAGGGAGGTACTACAACACGCAGGCACTAGTAGGTAGGCTACTGATTTCCACCTGGACAAGGGGATTCTGGAATTGCCTTTAGACCGACCAGACTCTGCCTGCCCTGTCATCTGGTGCTCCGGGCTGAGGATACCATCTGAAGTCTTCAGTAAACAAGATAAAAGACTGCAAACCTGTCTCCTCGTTCTTTATTGCACCTTGCCCATATGTAAACTCTTTTACTGGACACCCCTGAGGGCCACGGACCGGGTCAGCCACCGTGACATCCCCCGAACCGCAGGACCCGGTATTGAGTACCCCATTGCCCTACACTGGGGGAAATCCATTTTGGCGTCACGAACAGGATTGACTTAAGCCTGAAAAATCAGGTCATATGCGCCTAAGAACTGTGCCAGAACTGTATGTGAACTGCGCTTTGCTTAAAGACTGTGTTGCAAATTGCTATCAAAATCCGCCATTGCCGCGCCGTGTGGAGCGCGAGGGAAGGAGCTATAGCCTCGTGGGCGGAGCCAGCCAAAAAGAGCCCGAAGCAAGAAGACGGGTGCCGTGCTGCTGCCTGGGAAAGCCAGAAGTTGAGACGCCGTGCAGCAGAACCGCCAGAAGAGACGCTGCAAAGTGTCGATTCCGGAGAGGAGCCCCGACTTCCACCAGGTTAGCAGAGGGGAGGAATAGCCATGTCCGATCCGGGGAGGGAAGTAGCGGCGGTCTTAGCCGCAGACCTGGAAGCGCCTCCAGGCCCCGCGATAGGCGCAGCCGCAGGCCTTGTACCGCCGCCGGGTTCCGCAGCGCTTGCAGCTTCCATCAGCCAGGCGGACACCGCCACGGCTACAGCGGCCATAATGCCCTTCTCCATGCCATACATACCTGGAGCAGCCTGGCTCCCATGATACTCTGGAGAATCGCATACATTAACTGATTTTAAGGAAGGGATCTGCAGCCTGCTTGAGTTTTATCCCTTGACAGAGCCTCAGAAAGTTCACATGGTAATGGGCCAACTGTTTGGGGCAGCTCTGAGAGAAGTGAAGTCCTGGCCCGCTGCGGATAAGAGAACTGCACAGCAGGTCTTTGCAAAGCTTAAAACCACCTTTAACACCCGCACCGCTACAGAAATTAAATTGACGTTCTATGGGTGCAAGCACAGGCCTGCAGGATAGCTTACGGGGCTATTGCGGGCAATCAAGCAGGATGATCCAAACAGCATGCAAGATGAGGATAAACTCTTAAAGGAGCGGTTCATCGAGGGGCTCCTGTGCAGTCACCAAAGGGCCCAACTGCACCTCCTGGCCATGCAGAATCCTGACCTGACCTTTGCGCAATTTAAAGACAAGGCCATCCAAGTGCTACAGGAGCGACAGCCCAGCCGTGCAGTACTTCCCAGGCATCAAGCCCTCACGTACCACCAGGAGGTGGCGCCAGATGCTCAAGTTTCTGCCGAGGCCGATGCCCAAATCCTGGAAGACGATTCCCCTGTAGGACTACGCCTCCAGATGCAGGAGCTGACCAAGAGCGTTGTTGCCTTAGCTCGGACCATGCAGTCCCTACAGGAGGCAACCAAGGAAAAGATCAAGCTGGCTTCCAGACCGGAGGATGTTCCCTGGCGGCGACAGAGGAGGATTCTGCCGACCAGAGTCAGAGATGACGATCGCTTTCACCAGGACGGATGACCCATCTGCTGCCGCTGCAACCAGTTGGGCCACATTGCAAGGTACTGTCATTTAAATGAGCGACCCCTGGGGCAGAGGGCCAACCCCCAGGAGTAGAACGACCAGGCCCTCAAAACTGGAGAGCCAAGTACATTGGAGGACGACCTGTTCTCCCCATTGTGATCGACGGTATTCCCATGAACGCTCTGTTGGACACCGGTTCTCAGGTGACAACTATGCCTTACATCCTTTACAAACGTTAATGGGAGGACACCAACATTACTCGTGGCCCTGATGATGATTTCACCATAATAGCCAGTAATGGTCAGCCATTGCCACAAGTGGGGTACAAAGAGGTCACCATTAAAGTGGGGGCGGGTAGAATTGAAGGCCCAAGGAATTGTAATTGTTGATATTGACCGACGTGAATGTACCCCATGATGACCATTGGTACTAATGTCATAGAAAATTGTCTTGCAGAGGTTATTGTCTTGTTACAGCAGGTGGCAGAGACAGCTGGTTACAGTGAACAACGTGCCCTGCAGAAAGAAATCAGAGCTCTGATGCAGAGACAGCAGGTAGAACTGACTGGTGGTGAAATTGGCCGTGTCACAGTGAGTGATTCAATCCCCATTGCAATACCCCCCAGGAGTGAAATGTTAATATGGTGTCTGGCAGCAATAGGCCTCAGAGGTAAAGACTACCAGGCCCTGGTAAAACCTGTGTAATCAGATAGTAGGCCCACCCTCCTGACAGCCAGAGGGGTGGTTAAAGTCCGCAAGGGGAGAGTGCCAGTACGTGTCCTTAACTGTGGAGAGGAAGAGGTCCACCTAACCAACTATGCCACACTTGTCAAACTGTTTACTGTTGATAATAATGTGATACAGGCACCAGAACCCTTGGTCCCGTCCAACCAGGCGGAGGACAATGGCTCTGCAGGGCAAATGGAAGATTGGTGTCAGAAATTACACGTGGGCACTGACTCTACCCCATCACACCAGAAACAAGGGGCTTACAGAGTGGTTCATAAGTATGAGCGGGTATTCAGCAAGCATCCCCTAGATTTTGGGCAGGTAAAAGGGATTCAACATCATATCCCCAAGGGAGATCATCCACCCATTAAAGAGAGATACCGTCCTGTACCCCCAGCTCATTATCAGTGTGCCAAAGACATGTTGCGAGAGATGAAGGAGGCTGGGGTAGTGAGAGACAGTTGTAGCCCCTGGGCAGCTCCATTAGTCCTCGTCAGGAAGAAGGATGGCACGATGAGGATGTGTGTTGATTATAGGCAAATAAACCGCATTACACATAAAGATGCATACCCACTTCCCAGAATAGAAGAGTCCTTGGCTGC
Organism: Ranitomeya variabilis; assembly: GCF_051348905.1. NCBI lineage: Eukaryota > Metazoa > Chordata > Amphibia > Anura > Dendrobatidae > Ranitomeya > Ranitomeya variabilis. The sequence continues at coordinate 486,745,587 of NC_135235.1, forward strand.
TTTAAAATCTGCTAACTACTTCTCTACTTTGGATCTCACCAGTGGGTACTGGCAGGTTCCCGTAGCAGAGGCGGACAAGGAAAAGACGGCCTTCACCACACCGATGGGTCTCTGTGAATTCAACTACATGCCATTCGGACTGTGCAACGCCCCAGGAACGTTCCAGAGGATGATGGAGTGCTGTCTTGGACGCAAGAACTTTGAAACCGTGTTGCTATATCTGGACGATGTCATTGTCTTCTCCAAGACTTATGAGGACCATTTGAAGCACCTGGCCGAGGTGTTCGAAGCCCTGTCCAACTTTGGCCTAAAGGTAAAACCGTCCAAATGCCATCTGTTAAAGCCCAAAGTGCAGTACCTGGGCCATGTAGTGAGTGCTGAAGGGGTGGCCCCAGACCCTGACAAGGTCACTGTGATCAGAGACTGGCCGAAGCCCAGCAAACTCCATGAAGTCCGGCAATTCCTCGGGTTGATAGGCTACTACAGGAGGTTTATCAAAGACTTCACCAAGAAAGCCACGCCATTGCAAGACCTGTTGGTGGGCCAATCCAAGAAAACCAAGGGTAAGAATACCCCATTTGACTGGAACGACGGACTGGAGGGATCCTTTACTTGTTTGAAGTTGTCACTGATGGGAGAAGAGGTACTGGCCTACCCTGAATATGACCAACCATTTGTGCTGTATATGGATGCCAGCAACATAGGACTGGGAGCCGTGTTGTCCCAGGTCCAGAAAGGTAAAGAGAGGGTAATTGCTTACGCCAGCAGGAAACTTCATCCCACTGAAAGGAACCCTGACAACTACAGTTCCTTTAAGCTGGAGTTCCTCGCCATCGTTTGGGCAGTGACAGAGAGGTTCAAGCACTACCTGGCCTCAGCAAAATTCACCGTCTTCACGGACAACAATCCACTGACACACTTGGACACAGCAAAACTTGGTGCCTTAGAGCAGCAGTGGATGCTCCGGTTGTCCAATTACGACTTCACCATCAAGTACAGGGCAGGGCACAAGAATGCGAATGCCGATGCATTGTCCAGGATGCCCAACTTGCCAGAAATGGGAGAAGACTCGGAAGCACTCGAAGAAATAGAGTTGCCAGCTTTCCATCGCCCCAAGGCCACTCAGTATTCCCATCATGTGGGGAACAGGCACAAGAACAAGCAGGACGCCACGCTGAATCCCCTGCCCCACCACGGATGGGCAGAGACCCAGGACAGTGACCCCACGGTCTGTCAGGTGAAAGAGCTCCTGACGCAGGCAGGTTCGCACCCTGGCCCGGATGATCCACAAGAGATGCAACAACTGTGGAAGGGGAGAGGCAAACTGTTTATTTACGATGGTAAGCTGTGCCAAAGAAGCATTGACCCATGCACTCATGAGTTGGTATGGCAGATAGTAGTCCCAAGACAAGATGCGCCAATGGTTCTGGAAGCGTACCATGATGGAGCAGGACATTTCGGATAGAGGAAGTTGGAGAGTCTACTCCGTGGAAGGTTCTACTGGATTGGCATGAAGAAAGCCATCGAAAAGTGGTGTCAAGAGTGTGGTCCCTGTAGCCTATGCAGGAAGGACCGTGACAGCCAAAGGGCTCCCCTGCAGCCTATCATCACCAAACGGCCGCTTGAACTGGTCGCGCTAGATCATGTAAAGCTAACACCCAGCCGGTCAGGCTATGTCTACGCTCTAACCATCGTGGACTATTACTCTAGATTTCTGGTAGTTGTGCCTGTCAAAGATCTGATGGCCAGGACAGCAGCCAAAGCCTTCCAGCAGTACTTCTGTAGACCACACGGGTACCCAGAGAAGGTACTAACTGATCAAGGACCAGCATTTGAAGCGGAGGTGTTCCAGGAATTCTGCAATTTATACGGGTGTAAGAAGATCAGAACGACACCGTATCACCAACAAACCAACGGGTTGTGCGAAAAGATGAACCAAGTGGTAATCGACTTACAGAAGACCTTGCCTGTGGAGGAACGGAACTTATGGCCAACAAAGTTGCCTGACTTGGTAGACATGTACAACCACATCCCAGTGAATTCCACCAACTGCACTCCAGCATACCTGATGCGAGGAAGATCCAGCAAGTTACCTGTTGATCTAGACATGGGGGTCCTAACCCCCGAAGATACCTCGCCAGATGCAGATTGGGATACAGAAAGGAAGCAAAGGTACCGCAAAGTACAGGAATGCGTGGAAAGAAGTCTAGCCCAAGCCAGACAAAAACAAGAAAGGGACTACAACCAGCATGCTCCTGCAATTCCCTTGTCGCCAGGTGAACAAGTACTCAAACGGAAGAGGAGACTACACAAACTTGACAACCAATGGGAAGCGGAACCATATACCATCCTGCCATCCGACTTTGACAATACGAAGGTCTGTCTCATCAGCAAAGATGGAGGAGAAACTTCGACAGCAATATCCAGAGACCACCTCAAAATATGCCCTGATAAGTTGAGAGATAGGGAAACAGATCCAGGAACATCTCCACCCGTAGAAGAGAAGAAGATGATACACACTGTTCTTGGCGATTTTCCACAGTCTTTGACTCAAATAAATCAGGCCATCGTGGTACCTGTTTTAACGTTTCGTCAGCCGAAGCCGCCGGAACCAAATGTGATGCCAGATCATCTGGAGCCAAAAGAGACTCTGCACCAACAGATTCCCATAGCCGACGCAATCCCGGCTGTAACTCAACCACAGCAGACTCCAACAGAGGATGCCATGCCAACAGTTGAATCGGCAAGTCCTCCCTCTGCTGTCGGTGAATCTGCTATGCCCACAATTAGTAGCAGCAGTCCTGTGAGCTCCAGTATGCCATTGCTACCTTGACTTACTAGAAGTGTAGCCAGAAGACAGTGCACCACACCAGCGATAGCAAGCACAGCGGACCCTGTTAGGTCACTAGCAACCCCTGCATTGCGGAGGTCTACACGTAGCACTAAAAATCAGACCCCAATTCTCTACAAAACTTGGAAATATTAACGGTTGCCGCTGTTTGGTTGAAAATGTTTGTATATATATCTTTGTTACAGATTTAAAATGCACAATGGAGTAATGGACAGTGAATTGCTCCAAAACTTTCATTATACTTTTAAATGGATCCCTTTGCTTACCCGGGATCCTTGCTGTTTTAAGTTTGCACTCACTGAACTGGGATTCATGAACTGTGCATGGCCAAGACTTTCACAACGTTCAAATGTCCTCACCTCCCATAAAGAGAAGCATTGTTATCTTAACCTGTTTTAAAGCATTTCAAAAATTTGTATGTCTTTTTGCTAATGTATTGTTGTTCTTCTTTTCCCAGTCCCGGAGCACTGGATTTAACAGGGGGGGGAGTGTGGTGCCCCAGTGTCCTGGTCGTCGCAGTGATGTCATTATCCTTTCAGGGGAGAAGTGATGTCATGTCTGAAGGCAATGAAAGACAACCACATTCAGGTATTACACGCATGCAACATGTTCACACTCCAGACCAGAAGGGGGAGCTCTAAGCCTGTTTAGGGTGAGTTTCCATATTTTACATCCTGATCTGGAGGAAAAGGAGTTCAGTTCCTGTCAGGCAGACAGAAGAAGCGGAGCTCTGCTGGCCTGAAGTGCTGCAACTCCTGGAAAAAGACACAAAAAGGTGAACATACTGCAGAGAGTGTGCAGGAAAGCAGAACACAGGAGAGGAATATCAGAGGGAGGTCAGCCAGGAACAAGCTGCTCCTTTCTGAGGTGCAGAAGCCGGTAGCCAGGAACACCGAGGGAGTAATAGGCCCTACGCATTACTTCAGAGACCGGCAGGACAGTCAATTCCACTTTGGCTTCCCTACCTTAATACCTAAGAAGACACGGTGGCAAATTGTGGGGGTCGGGGCGTCTCTAGGGTCCCTACAAACAAGCCCCAGGCTATCCCAGTCATAAGGGTTGTCCTATCCATTCCATCTGGGGGACGGAGAGGAAGAAATAACAACATCTAGAACATCTACAAGAGTTGTGAGGACCTTACCGAGAAGCTCAGCAGGGAGGTACTAGAACACACAGGCGCTAGTAGGTAGGTTACTGATCTCCACCTGGACAAGGGGACTCTGGAATTGCCTTCAGACCGACCGGACTCTGCCTGCCCTGTCATCTGGTGCTCCGGGCTGAGGATAGCATCTGAAGTCTTCAGTAAACAAGGTAAAAGACTGCAAACCTGTCTCCTCGTTCTTTATTGCACCTTGCCCATATATAAACTCTTTTACTGGACACCCCTGAGGGCCACGGACCGGGTCAGCCACCGTGACATCCCCCAAACCACAAGACCCGGTACCGAGTACCCCATTGCCCTACACTGGGGGCGATCCATATACACCAGCCCTGAATTCACACACTCAAACTCCTCTCCGGAGGTGCCGGAATTCTAACGGCTAACAGCCGACCTTGAGCACATGCAGACAAAGACCATGAGGTAGCTAAGCTCATACACACATGAACATAGTTTGATACTAGTGCATGGCCATGTGGCTATGCAAACCTTTTATAGCGGAAACTCTCCAGGACCTTACTAGTGGTCCAATAGGAACTGCTTTAGGACCTGAGCATGTGACCCCTGACCTCCAATGAGAGGACGTCCCTTGGGCATGCTCAGTAGCGAAAAAGCAGGACTTAGTCCCAGGAGCATCTGCTTGCCGCTGAACAGTGCTGGTTACAATGGCTGAGCCAGGAAGATCAGCAGCAACCTAGCGCACAGTATCTGACTGAGCCAGACGCTGGGACCAACGTCTCCGCTGAGCAGGCTCCACTGCGGCTGAAGAAGAGTGGGAGACTGCAGCTGAGGTGGCTGGAGATTCACCCTGTGCAGCTGCGGGATCTCGACACCTAACATTAACCCCCTCCTAGGGCCCTCCTCCATGGGCCTTGCTATGCTCGAAGGCAGCAATGAGTTGCAGAGCCCGAATGTGCTCAGCAGGCTCCTAGGAACTGTCCTCTGGGCCATTGTCCTTCCAATCCACCAAATAATATTTCTTGCCACGTACCACCTAACACCCCAAGATAGCGTTCACTTCAAAATCATTTATAGATGAACCCGATGTCCCGGCAAATTACTCAGAAAACCGGAACATGTGAACGGGCTTAAGAAGAGACACACAAAAGGTGTCGGTTATACCTAGGCGTGGAGGAATGGCCAGACGGCAGACCACAGGGTTAATCTGTTCCAGGACCTTGAAGGGACCCAAGTAGCGAGGCGCAAACTTAGTGGACTCAACTCGCAGCCTGATGTTACGGGCGGAGAGCCACACTAAGTCACCAGGAGCAAAGGTCGGAGCGGGGCGCTGATGTGCATCGGCGGAGGACCTCATTCTCTCCTTAGAGGCCCGGATGGCATCCTGAGTGTGATCCCAAATGTCACGTGCCTCCAAAGCCCATTCTGCAACCCTGGAATCGGCGGAAGACACGGGCATAGGCACAGGAACCCACGGATGCTGGCCGTAATTAAGGAGGAATGGGGTCTGTCCAGTGGAGTCGGCTACTGCGTTGTTGAGAGCAAACTCCGCCCATGGCCCACGGTAGCAAGAATGCCCAGTCATCCTGCCTAGCAGAAAAAAATGTCACAGATATGTGACCAAGGTCTGGTTGGCCCTCTCTACCAACCCATTCATCTCGGGATGGTATTGTCAGTATCTAGTCCTGGAATCTGTTTCTCTTGCCCTTAGACTTGCCCTTAGTTAACATGGATCTTGATGTTTCACGTCGGCCATCTTGCTTCCTGCCAAAGTTGTATATAAAGCCAGCACCTGCTCTGTTTCATTGCTTGTGTATTATGTTTTGGACCTTGTTCCTCTGCAGTCCCAAGCCTGGACTTACAATCCCTGTGGGTCCTTTCCTAACGGCGGAGTCCTCTGCCAACCTGCACGTCTGGATCCCTGCCTGCTGACCAAGTGATTGCTAAACACCTGACATCAGAAATCTCTGCCTGACCACACCTGCGGTGAAGTAAGAACTCCAGCCAGCTAATGTGTTCCTCTGCTCTGCAAGAGACTGTGTCTTGTGCACTCATTGCTCAGTGACTTTGCATGCTGTGTCGCAGAGTATCAGCTCTGCTATTACTGTTTATCAGATTGACTGAACATTTATCTGGACTTACATGCTATATAGCATTCAGATCACAAATACAATCTTGCTTGTTCAAACCATTGTGTCTGCAGTCTCTTTGACCTAGCCACTGGTGTCCAGTTGTATCCACTAGTATCGTGACAGGTATGCTGAAGAGAGATTCAGCTCGATGCTGAGTAGACGACAGAGCTCTCTCCAGAACCGAGACGCAAACTGGGGACCCCGGTCACTGACAATTTTGACCCGCATACCGTGTAGGCGGAAAATGTGTTTTATAAACAACGCTGCCAAGGCCCGTGCAGAAGGTAGCCGTGGCAGAGGCACCAAGTGCACCAATTTAGAGAAATGGTCAGTGATTACCCAAATGATGGTGCAGCCACGGGACTTGGGTAAGCCCACCACAAAGTCCATCCCGACCATCTCCCAGGGCCTGTCTGCCACCGGTAAGGGGTAAAGTAACCCAGCTGGCCGTTGTCGAGGTGACTTATTCTTGGCGCAGTAGACACATGCCCGAATAGAGTCTCCAACCTCATGGGCCATATGCGTCCACCAGTACATCCTTGTCAGGAGCTCAGATGTTCTTTTGGTACCAAAATGTCCACCCACCCTGGATGAGTTATCCCAAGAGAGAACCTCCGGTCGCAAATTTGATAGCACAAAAGTCTTGCCCGAGGGCACAGACTCTAGCGAAACTGGAGCCACAGTCCTCAGGCTCTCAGAAGGGACAATAGGCCAAGGTTCCTCCTCCTCCGCTGATGATACTATGGAGCGGGAGAGAGCATCGGCATGAATGTTCTTCTCCCTGGAGAGAAAATGGAGGGTGAAATGAAACCAGGAGAAGAACAAGGACCATCTGGCCTGGCAAGAATTTAGCCACTGGGCAGTCTGGATATACACCAAATTCTTGTGGTCAGTGAAAACTTGGAAGGGAAAGCGAGCCTCCTCCAGGAAGTGTCTCCACTCAGAGAAAGCCAACTTCATGGCTAGCAACTCTCTGTCCCCGATGGTATAATTTCTCTCAGCTGGTATGAAGTGCTAGCAAAGTGTGACTTAATTGAGAGAAAGGCTCTGGAAACCTCCTCCGACCACAATTTGGGATTTGCTCCCTTTTTGGTGAGGGCAACCAAGGGAGCTACCAAAGTTGAGAAGTGGGGAATGAACTGGCGATAGTAATTGATGAACCCCATAAAGTGCTGCACCGCTTTGAGAGAATGGGGTTCTTGCAAGTCCATCACAGCCTGTAGCTTGGCAGGATCCATAGCCAATCCCTGGGTGGAGATGATATAGCCAAGGAAAGGCAAGGACTCCTGCTGAAACACACACTTCTCCAGCTTGGCGTAGAGGAAGTTTGCCCGTAGGAGGTCGAAGACTTTGCAAACATCTCTCCGGAGGGAGTCTATATCTGGAGAGTAGATGAGACTATCATCCAGTTAGACTACGACCAACATGGAGAACATATCCCAGAAGATATCATTCACAAAGTCTTGGAAAACGGCAGAAGCATTACCGAGCCCGAAGGGCATCACCAGCTATTCATAGTGCCCGTCCCTGGTGTTGAATGCCATTTTTATTCGTCCCTCTCACGGATGCGAATCAGGTTGTAAGCACCCCGCAGATCTAGTTTAGTAAATACCCTCGCTCCCCGCAACCTGTCGAATAACTCTGATATCAAAGGCAGAGGATGTTTATTCTTAACGGTGATGGCATTAAGACCCCTGTAATCAATGCATGGATGTAGTTCTCCGTTCTTCTTCTGCACGAAGAAGAACCCTGCCCCTGCAGGTGACACTGACTTCTTAAAGAATCCTCTTGCCAGATTCTCCTGGATGTATTGGGACATTGCCTCCTACTCCGGGAGAGACAGGGGATAGACTCAACCCCGTGGAGGCTCTGCACCAGGCAAGAGGTCAATAGGACAGTCATAGGGGCGGTGGGGCGGAAGGGTCTCTGCAGCCCTCTTGGAGAATACATCCACATAGGGCCAGTAGTGCTTGGGGAGAGAGGAAATATCTGTGGGTACTTCAGTAGTAGCAACCTGAATGCACTCCCTCAGACATCTGCCCTCACAAGATTCACTCCATCCCAAAATTCTCCCTGATGACCACTCTATATGAGCGGAGTGATAACGTAACCAGGGTATCCCTAGCAGGATCTCATCTATTCCCCTCAGGGATGACAAGGAGGGAAATAATCTCCTGATCGGATGGAGATATAGACAATGTAAATGGGATGGTCTGGTGTGTTATTTGTGAGGGCAGTGTCGACCCATTCACCACTCGTACAGTCACTGGCTTGGTGAGCATCACCAGGAGTATTGTGTGGTGTTGGGCGAAGGCTGAGGACATAAAATTCCCCTCCGCCCTGGAATCCACACAAAGCTCTACTGTAAGAGTGGATGGGCCTATGGTAATTGTCCCCTTGAAGGACAGATTGGAAGAAAATGTCGCCGTGTCTAGTGTACCTCCTCCTACAACCACTAGACGCTGACGTTTTCCCGACCGCTGGGAACATCTAGAGGCAAGATGTCCTGACTGCTGGCAAACATGACAGACCTTGAGTGCACGAGCAGCTGTCTGGGACTTAGATCCCGTTCATGACACCTCCATGGGCTCATGTGACTCAGACGCCTGGACCGGGGATTCCAGAGGTTTGGCGAAGGTGGGAGCCAGCCGAAACCTCTGCCTACACTGGGCTGGCTCCAACCTTCGCTCGTTAAAACAAAGGTCGATCCTTCACATGGTCAGCCAGCCCCCTCCAAAATACAGGGATGAGGGCTTTATCAGACCATCCTTCACATGGTCAGCCAGCCCCCTCCAAAATACAGGGATGAGGGCTTTATCAGACCACTCCAGTTCAGATGCTAAAGTCCGGAAGTGGACGGCAAAATGGCTGACCATGGACAAGCCCTGGGTCAATGCCAGCAGTTGAAGCGCTGTGTCATGGGTGACTCTAGGTCCTAAAAAGACCTGTTTCAGAGTGCTCCGAAACAGCGGAGCACTCTGCACCACATGATCGTCGCACTCCCACAGCGGCATAGCCCAATCCATGGGCCTGTCCGACAGGAGGGATATAATGAATCCCACCTTTGCCCACTCTGTGGGAAAACGTGCAGCCAGGAGCTTGACGTGTATAGCTCACTGGGTCACGAATCCCCTACATGACTTGCTATCACCAGAGTATTTATCTGCTAAAAAAGGATATACTTAATATATCCAGGTATTCGCGCTAATACAACCTTGAAAGGATCAGTAAGTTCACAAAATGTGAAACAAAAAAAAAAAAAAAAAATGAAAAAAATAGTAGAAGTCCGTGAAGTTCAATCATGAATAGTCAGAAAGGGCGCTGATGCAAATGCATATTGATCCTTCACACATTAGTACAGTGTCCCAGATATGGTATGGGAATAGTGGCTGATGCTGGAATATAAAGCGCTGATGATTGAAAATAACCTTACCTGAAAAGGGAGTCCATGACGATGAATCAAAATGTCAGCTGGAAAGATAGCCTCACAAGCGATAGATGTCCCGGCCGGTGACGGTATATCGCTGCTCTGAAGTCCACGTGCAGCGGCGTTGCAGATAGGCACACTCTGTGTAGCGGCGTTTCAAGTAAGCAGGCTCCCTGGCTCGTGCGTGTGGTGAAGACGACGCTGGAGCAGGACCTGCGAGTGCGTAATGTGACAACTCACGTGACTAGAGGCTAGCTACGGATGGCGGCAGGGACCAACATAGAGTATTTATCTGGCAGCGGGAGGCGGGATAAGGTTGGAACAGGGGTGGCAGTGGACAAACTTGCTGCAGCCACGCTAGCAGCCTGAACAGCCACTGCAGTAACATCCACAGCTGAGGTTGTATGCTCGAGAGCCGCCAACCTGCCCTCCAGCTGCTGGATGTACCGTTGCAGTCGCTGTTCGTCCGCCATTACTAGCCAGACCCTGGCGCTGGTGTACTGTTAGGGCTGGCGGAATGCACCGAGTAAAAATTGAGGTAGAATAGATGCATTCGCAGCCCAGGGTCCACCGTGCAGGAGTGGAACCTGCTGCTAGTAAATGGCGGCACTATTTGGCGGCACTACACCTGAATAGACACGGGTTCCGTCACCCGGCTTGCACAGGAGCGAACTCTGTTACTTCACAGAGTCGCCGGAATTAAAGAAGACGCTGTGCCCTGTTAACCTCACAGGGGATCAAAGCTCATAAACAGAGCAGGTAGCATACAGTGGTCATACGGTCAGCAACAGCACTCAAACAACTCCTCTCCGGAGGTGCCGGAATTCTAGTGGCTATGTGCCCGCCCTGAATTGATACACTCAAACTCCTCTCCAGAGGTGCCGGAATTCTAATGGCTTACAGCTGACCCTGAGCATATGCTGACAAAGACCACGAGGTAGCTAAGCTCATACACACATGAACATAGGTTGATACTAGCGCATGGCCATGCGGCCATGTGAACCTTTTATAGAGGAAGCTCTCCAGGACCTTCCTAGTGGTCCAATAGGAACTGCTTTAGGACCTGAGCATGTGACTCCCGACCTCCAATGAGAGGACATCCCTTGGGCATGCTCAGTAGCGGAAAAGCAGGACTTAGTCCCAGGAGCATCTGCTTGCCGCTGAACAGTGCTGGTTACAATGGCTGAGCCTGGAAGATCGGCTGCAACCAAGTGCACAGTATCTGACTGAGCCAGATGCTGGGACCGACATCTCCGCTTAGCAGGCTCCACTGCGGCTGAAGAAGAATGGACGACCGCAACGGAGGTTGCTCGAGATTCCCCCTGTGCAGCAGCGGGAACTTGACACCTAACATGTGCTTTGAGTGAAATTACAGTGGTTTTAAATTAAAAAAAGAAAGCTTTGTCTGTTACAGGTGACCAAATTTTTTTTTATTAAAATTTATTAGCTTCATTTGGTCAAGGAAACTTGGTTTACAGAGACCTATCAATTACAAAACGCGTAAGGCATGCAGAAAAGGACTGGAAAGTGGAAGTGCTGATGATGGTGCACACAGACAGCAAGGACAAGGGGCAGGTGCAACTGTGCCTGTTGCTGGAGGAAAAGAAACACACCCATCCACGATTCATAGCTTCCTGTCCCACTTTGCAGGGAGGTATGGGATACAATGTCTGAAGCCACACTAGTGGGAACAGGTGGGCAATTGGATAGCAAGTAATGCTTCCAGCATGCTTGGCAGCACCAATCAATCGTCTACATGGTCCAGTCTCACCTCCCAAGAGTCTAGCACACTTAATCTTCATATCCTTCAAGTGTTTGGCCACTACCGAAAAGATTTTGATGAACTTTCGGTAGTAGTTGGCAAATCCAAAAAACCTTTGTAAGGCTTTTAGATTTTCAGGAATCCAAATCAAGTGCCACCTGAACTTTCGCCGGATCCATGTGAAAACTGGTTGGAAAATAAAAAATAACTCAGAAAAGGGATCACGGTGTTGAAGTCATGGCAATTCGGCCCAGCTGGGAACACAGCTTCAGTGACCGACAGTAACCTCAATGACGTCACCGCTAGTCACTGAGGCTGCGCTCGCAGCAGCTCATTCACCAGTGTTTCTCAGCCTGGTCAGTCCCATCTTGGCACCATCCAGGTTGAAAACTATTAATCCCCAGACATGGATTACGGCGTGGGACAGAACGACGGACAGGTGAGAGACATTATTGTTTTTTGTTTTATTACAGGAGACTATGGATTCAGTGGAATTAGGCATTAGATGAGTATAACTGTGTTTGTTATTTTTAAATAAAAATGGAAAAGTGTGTTTTGTTTTATTTCTAATAAAGGACTTTATTAGGACAATACAAAGGTGACATCAACACCACAAATATGAACCCCACTTGCCACCACTACAGGCCAAGTGGGAAGAGCAGGGCAAAGGTGCCAGAATTGGTGCATCTAATAGATTTGCCTTTTCTGGGTGGCTGTGGGCTGCTATTTTTAGGCTGGGGGGTCAATATGGTTTAAAAAATGGGGGCTGGTTGTCAAAAATGCCATGTGGGGACTCCTCTATTCCTGATAACCAGCCTTACTGAGGCTGACAGCTGAGGCTGACAGCTGACAGATTGTAGCCCCCAACTGTGAGTTTTGCCTGGCTTGCTAAAAAAATACAGGGGATTCCACACTGGATTTTTCATTCATTCAGTCATTCATTCATTCATTCATTCATTCATTTATTTACTTTTAGCGCAGGCGGCTGGTGAGGAATATTCCCATCAACCGCTCCTGCTGTCACTGCTATTAGCAGCAGCTGGTGTAGGCTGATGGGAATTATTGTCCCAAATGTTGCTGTCATTGCTCTCACTTGAATACAACTCTCATCATTCTCTCCTACTGGTGCTGATCGCTGGCAGAACAGGGAAGAATGATGAGAGTCGTCTTCAGCACCTGGCGCCGGGGAACAGCGCTCACTGTACCACTTCTTCCATTGTGCCTGCCATGTGGTACTGATGCGGCACACGGGGCCACACGTGTGCAGCAAGTATTACGCACGTATTACGCACATGGACACACGGACACTGCCATCTCCAATACCGTTTTTTCTGGTACCGGAAATATCAGAACATGTGAAACCGGCCTTAGAATGTAAATTGGATGCTAGGTGTTAAAAATCGGTCTGTACTCGCATGAAAAACTCATGACACTTGTATTACACTAGTGTGACTTTGCAGGGACAAAATCGAACCGATTTTAAAATCGCTAGTGTGAATCCAGCATTAGAGTATGTGTGCACGTTGAGCATTTGATTGCAGAAATTTCTGCAAGGTTTCTGCATCTCTTGGCAGCAAAAATGCTGTGGTAAAAAGCACGTTTTGCAGCGGTTTTTGGCACAGTTTTATATGCTTTGTTGTACAGTAATGCAGGCTTTTTTTGTAGCTAAATAAGGGTATGTGCACATGTTCAGTGTTATGAACTGGTGGCCTAGGAGCAGCATGGATGAGCTCTAGAGTAGGTGGCCTCTATACTGACCGCAGACCCTGAACTTAACACATCAGCTAGAAGTAGCCGTGGGATGTTCCTGTCACTCCCTAGACACCTCGTCACGGCCGGAGGACTAATTACACCTAAAGAAAGAAACAGGAATACTATCTTGCCTCAGAGAAAATTCCCAAAGGAAAGGCAGCCCCCCACAAATATTGACTGTGAGAGGAGAGGGAAATTACAAACGCAGACTGAAAACAAAATTTAGCAAAGGAGGTCACGCTACCTAGAAAGAAAAGACAGGAAAGAGTACTGTGCGGTCAGTATTAAAAATACTACAAAATCCACCACAGAGAATACAAAAATCTCCACACCTGACTAAAGGCATGGAGGGTAACTCTGTGACTCCAGAGCTTCCAACTTGACTGAGTAAATCTTAACACAGACAAAGCTGGACAAGAAAAAACATAGCAATTCACAGAACTATTAAGTCCACCGCATGTGGACTGCAAAGACAGAGCCAGGACTTATCTTTGATGATATGGACAATCCAGAAGGAGAAACCAAGCAGAGATGTGGATCCCTAGAAAACAATGGACATCTGGCACTCACAAAAGGAAGAAGCCAGACTAAATAGCCCCGTCCAAAGTGGAAGCAGCTGATGACTGTTGTGAAGGACAAACAGCAGCACTACCACTTATAACCACCGGAGGGAGCCTAAGAGCAGAACCCACAACAGAATTCACAACAGTACCCCCCCCTTGAGGAGGGGTCACCGAACCCTCACCAGAGCCCCCAGGCCGATCCGGACGAGCCAAATGGAAGGCACGAACCAAATCGTCAGCATGAACATCGGAGGCAACAACCCAAGAATTATCCTCCTGGCCATAACCCTTCCACTTGACAAGATACTGAAGCCTCCGTCTAGAAAAACGAGAATCCAAGATCTTCTCCACAACATACTCCAACTCCCCATCAATCAACACCGGGGCAGGAGTATCAACAGAGGGAACCACGGGCACCACATATTTCCGCAACAAAGATCTATGAAAAACATTATGGATGGAAAAAGAGGCTGGAAGGGCCAAACGAAAAGACACTGGATTGATAATCTCAGAAATCCTATAAGGACCAATAAACTGAGGCTTGAACTTCGGGGAAGAAACCTTCATAGGAACATGACGAGAAGACAACCAGACCAAATCCCCAACCCGAAGCCGAGAACCCACACGCCGACGACGGTTGGCAAAACGCTGAGCCTCCTCCTGAGACAACACCAAATTGTCCACAACATGAGCCCAAATCTGCTGCAACCTGTCAACCACAGAGTCCACCCCAGGACAATCAGAAGACTCAACCTGCCGTGAAGAAAAACGAGGATGAAACCCAGAATTACAAAAGAATGGTGACACCAAGGTAGCAGAACTAGCCCGATTATTAAGGGCAAACTCGGCCAATGGCAAGAAAGCCACCCAATCATCCTGATCGGCAGACACAAAGCATCTCAAATAAGTTTCCAAAGTCTGGTTAGTTCGCTCGGTTTGGCCGTTTGTCTGAGGATGAAATGCGGAAGAAAAAGACAAATCAATGCCCAGCTTAGCACAAAAGGACCGCCAAAACCTAGAAACAAACTGGGAATCTCTATCGGACACAATATTCTCCGGAATGCCATGCAAACGAACCACATGCAGAAAAAACAACGGAACCAACTCAGAAGAGGAAGGCAACTTAGGCAAAGGTACCAAATGAACCATCTTAGAAAACCGGTCACAGACCACCCAGATAACAGACATCCTCTGGGAAACAGCAAGATCCAAAATAAAATCCATAGAAATATGCGTCCCAGGCCTCTCAGGGACTGGCAAAGGCAAAAGCAACCCACTGGCGCGGGAGCAGCAAGGTTTGGCCCGCGCACAAGTCCCACAGGACTGCACAAAAGAACGCACATCCCGTGACAAAGAAGGCCACCAAAAGGACCTACTAACCAAATCTCTGGTACCAAAAATCCCAGGATGGCCAGCCAACACAGAACAGTGAACCTCAGAAATCACCTTACTAGTCCATCTGTCAGGAACAAACAGTTTCCCCGTTGGACAGTGATCAGGTTTATCAGCCTGAAACTCCTGAAGAGCCCGTCGCAAATCAGGGGAGATGGCAGAAAGAATCACCCCCTCCTTAACAATACCAACTGGCTCAAGAATCCCAGGGGAATCAGGCAAGAAACTCCTAGAGAGGGCATCAGCCTTAACATTCTTAGAACCTGGAAGATACGAGACAACAAAATCAAAACGGGAGAAAAACAGGGACCATCGGGCCTGTCTAGGATTCAGCCGTTTGGCAGACTCGAGGTAAATCAGATTCTTATGATAGGTCAAGACCACAATACGGTGCTTGGCCCCCTCAAGCCAATGTTGCCACTCCTCAAATGCCCACTTCATAGCCAACAACTCACGATTGCCGACATCATAATTGCGTTCCGCAGGCGAAAACTTTCGAGAAAAGAAGGCACACGGTTTCATCAAGGAACCATCAGAATTCCTCTGAGACAAAACGGCCCCTGCCCCAATCTCAGAAGCGTCAACCTCAACCTGAAAAGGAACAGAAACATCCGGCTGACGCAACACAGGGGCAGAAGTAAATCGGCACTTAAGCTCCTGAAAGGCAGAAACGGCCTCAGAGGACCAATTAGCTACATCAGCGCCCTTCCTCGTCAAATCGGTCAGGGGTTTAACCACACTGGAGAAGTTGGCAATGAAACGGCGATAAAAATTAGCAAAGCCCAAAAATTTCTGAAGGCTCTTCACGGATGTGGGCTGGATCCAATCATGAATGGCCTGAACCTTAGCCGGATCCATTTCTATAGGTGATGGAGAAAAAATGAAGCCCAAAAAAGAAACCTTCTGTACTCCAAAGAGGCACTTAGACCCCTTCACAAACAAGGCATTGTCACAAAGGACCTGAAATACTATCCTTACTTGTTTCACATGAGACTCCCAATCATCTGAAAAAATCAAAATATCATCCAAATATACAATCATGAATTTATCAAGATAATTCCGAAAAATATCATGCATGAAGGACTGAAACACAGATGGGGCATTAGAGAGTCCGAATGGCATCACAAGATACTCAAAATGGCCCTCGGGCGTATAAAATGCAGTTTTCCATTCATCACCCTGCTTAATACGAACCAGATTATATGCCCCTCGAAGGTCAATCTTAGTAAACCAACTAGCCCACTTAATTCTGGCAAACAAATCAGAAAGCAAAGGCAAAGGGTTTTGGAATTTGACCGCGATCTTATTCAAGAGGCGATAATCAATACAGGGTCTCAAGGAGCCATCCTTCTTGGCAACAAAAAAACCCCTGCTCCTAATGGAGAAGAAGATGGCCGAATATGCCCCTTCTCCAAAGACTCCCTTACATAGCTCCGCATGGCGGCATGTTCAGGCACAGACAGGTTGAAAAGTCGGCCCTTAGGAAATTTACAGCCTGGAATCAAATCAATAGCACAATCACAGTCCCTATGCGGTGGAAGGGAACTGGACTTGGGCTCATCGAAAACATCCTGGAAATCTGACAGAAACTCAGGAATTTCAGAAGAGGGGGAGGAGGAAATTGACATCAGAGGAACGTCATCATGAACCCCCTGACAACCCCAACTAGTCACAGACATAGATTTCCAATCCAACACCGGATTATGTACCTGTAACCATGGAAACCCCAGCACAACAGCATCATGCAAATTATGTAACACCAGGAAGCGACAATCTTCCTGATGGGCTGGCGCCATGCACATGGTTAGTTGTGTCCAAAACTGAGGTTTATTTTTAGCCAATGGTGTAGCATCAATCCCCCTCAAAGGGATAGGACTCCGCAAAGGCTGTAAGGAAAAACCACAACGTCTGGCAAATTCTAAGTCCATTAAATTTAAAGCGGCGCCTGAATCCACAAATGCCATGACAGAGAATGACGATAATGAGCAGATCAGGGTCACAGATAACAGAAATTTAGGTTGTACAGTACTGATGGTAACGGAATTAGCGATTCTCTTGGCACGCTTAGGGCAATCCGAAATAACATGAGCAGAATCGCCGCAGTAAAAGCACAACCTATTCTGACGTCTGAATCCTTGGCGTTCCGCTCTAGACACAATCCTATCACACTGCATAGGCTCAGGACTCCGCTCGGAAGACAACGCCATAGTGTGCACAACTCTGCGCTCCTGCAAGCGCCAATCAATTTGAATGGCCAGAGACACAGAATCACTCAGACCTGCAGGAGTGGGGAACCCCACCATAACATCTTTAACAGATTCAGAAAGACCCTTTCTGAAAATTGCCGCCAAAGCATCCTCATTCCACTTAGTAAGCACAGATCATTTTCTGAATTTCTGGCAATATGACTCTGCCGCTTCTTGACCCTGACACAGGGCCAAAAGTGTTTTCTCAGCATGCTCTACAGAGTTAGGTTCATCATACAATAACCCAAGCGCCTGAAAAAAGGTGTCTACATTAAGCAAGGCCGGATTCCCAGATTCCAGGGAAAATGCCCAATCCTGCGGTTCACCGCGCAACAGAGAAATGACAATTTTTACCTGCTGGATGGGATCACCAGAGGAACGGGGCTTAAGAGCAAAAAACAGTTTACAGTTATTTTTAAAGCTCAAAAATTTGGACCTGTCCCCGAAGAACAGATCGGGGGTAGGAATTCTAGGCTCTAAAACAGGAGTCTGCACGATATAATCAGAAATACCCTGTACTCTAGCAGCAAGTTGATCCACCCGAGAAGCAAGTCCCTGAACATCCATGTCAACGCCTAACTCCTGAGCCACCCAGAAGTGAAGAGGGAAAAAAACCCACAACAGAGTACAGAAAAAAAATGGCTCAGCACTTTCTTTCCCTTCTTTTGAGATGCGGTTAACTCATTGTTGGCCAGTTGTACTGTTATGAACTGGTGGCCTAGGAGCAGCATGGATGAGCTCTAGAGTAGGTGGCCTCTATACTGACCGCAGACCCTGAACTTAACACATCAACTAGAAGTAGCCGTGGGATGTTCCTGTCACTCCCTAGACACCTCGTCACGGCCGGAGGACTAATTACACCTAAAGAAAGAAACAGGAATACTATCTTGCCTCAAAGAAAATTCCCAAAGGAAAGGCAGCCTGTTGTGATTCGGTTCGTGGGCTCCCCCGGTGGTCTCTTGTGGTACTGGTGTCCTGCAAGCTTTGCCTTCTCAGTTCACCTGTTCCTAACAGGATGTGGGAGTATCCTATTTAACCTTGCTCCTCAGTCATTCTAATGCTGGCCATCAATGTATCCAGAGTGATTCTGTTGCATGTTCCTGCTCCCAGTTTTCTGCTCAGCTAAGTTGGACACTTTAGTCCTTAAGTCTATTTTTGTATGTTTTGTCCAGTTTGCACTTATGTGAATCTCTGCAGCTGGAAGCTCTTGTTGGGCTGAAATTACCACTCCAGTGGCATGAGTTGTCACATGAGTTAAGGTAATTTCAGGATGGTGTTTTGAAGGGTTTTGCAGCTGTCCGCGAAGTCCTCTGTTGTATCTTTCTGCTATTTAGTTAGCGGGCCTCTCTGTGCTAAATCTGCTTTCATACTACGTGTGTCTTTTCATCTGCTCTCACCGTTATTATATGTGGGGGGCTGCTATCTCCTGTGGGGACATTCTCTGGAGGCAAGCCAGGACTGTGTTTTCTTCTACCAGGGGTAGTTAGTTCTCCGGCTGGCGCGCGGCATCTAGAGACAACGCAGGAATGCCCCCTGGCTACTTCTAGTGTGGTGTGTAGGTTTAGCATCGCGGTCAGCTCTAGTTTCCATCACCCAAGAGCTTGTCCGTTTATTCTATGCTTCTGATGTTTCCTTGCCATTGGAAACCATAACAGTATGGCCAGACTTAATGTTTAATCTATAGGCTGAAGCAGGAGAGTAAAGGAACTGTGTGAAACCTTTTTTTTTTTTTTTTTTCCTTCCTCTGAAGTTGCACTCCAGCTCTAATTGCAGTCTCCTGTTTTCCTCTCCTCTTAACCCCTGAATGGCTCAGACTTTATCTGTTGAAATATGGATCCCCAGAGTCTGGCTACCAATTTGAATAATCTTGCCTCTAAAGTTCAGAATATACAAGATTTTTTGTTACATGCTCCTCGGTCTGAACCTAAAATTCCCATACCGGAGTTTTTTTCTGGAGATCGATCTTGTTTTCTAAATTTTAAATACAATTGTAAATTGTTTCTTTCGCTGAGATCTCATTCTGCTGGAGATCCTGCCCAGCAAGTAAAAATTGTTATTTCTTTACTGCGGGGTGACCCCCAAAATTGGGCATTTTCATTGGCACCAGGGGATCCTGCGTTGCTCAATGTGGATGCGTTTTTTCTGGCTTTGGGGTTGCTTTATGAGGAACCAAATTTGGAGATTCAGGCTGAGAAAGCCCTAATAGCCCTCTCTCAGGGGCAAGATGAAGCCGAAATATATTGCCAAAAATTTCGAAAATGGTCTGTGCTTACTCAGTGGAATGAGTGCGCTCTGGCGGCAATTTTCAGAGAAGGTCTCTCTGATGCTGTAAAAGACGTCATGGTGGGGTTTCCTGCGCCTACTGGTCTGAATGAGTCCATGACAATGGCAATTCAGATTGATCGGCGTTTACGGGAACGCAAACCTGTGCACCAGTTGGCGGTGTCTTCTGAAGAGGCACCACAGAGTATGCAATGTGATAGCTTTCTGTCCAGAAGCGAACGACAGATTTATAGGCGCAAAAATCATTTGTGCTTCTATTGTGGAAATTCTACTCATGTTATATCAGCATGCTCTAAACGAACAAAGAAAGTTGATAAATCCTCTGCTATTGGCACTTTGCAGTCCAAGTTTATTTTGTCTGTAACTCTAATTTGTTCGTTATCTTCTATTGTTGCGGATGCGTATGTGGATTCTGGCGCCGCTTTGAGTCTTATGGATTGGTCCTTTGCCAGGCGCTGTGGGTTTGATCTAGAGCCTCTGGAGGTTCCTATTCCTTTGAAGGGTATTGATTCTACACCATTGGCTAGTAATAAACCACAATACTGGACACAAGTGACTATGCGTATGACTCCAGACCATCAAGAGGTGATTCGCTTCCTTGTACTGTATAATCTACATGATGTGTTGGTGCTGGGATTGCCATGGTTGCAAACTCATAACCCAGTCCTTGACTGGAAAACAATGTCTGTACTAAGCTGGGGATGTCAGGGAAATCATGGGGACACATCTTTGGTCTCCATTGCTTCATCTATTCCCTCTGAAATTCCTGAGTTTTTGTCTGATTATCGTGAGGTTTTTGAGGAATCTACTCTTAATTCTCTTCCTCCTCACAGAGATTGCGATTGCGCCATAGATTTGATCCCTGGCAGTAAATTTCCTAAGGGTCGTCTATTCAATCTGTCTGTACCTGAACATGCTGCCATGCGAGAGTATATTAGGGAGTCCTTGGAAAAGGGACATATTCGTCCTTCTTCGTCTCCTCTTGGAGCGGGGTTCTTTTTCGTAGCTAAAAGCGATGGTTCTTTGAGACCTTGTATTGATTATAGACTCTTGAATAAGATCACAGTCAAGTATCAGTATCCTTTGCCATTGCTGACAGATTTATTTGCTCGCATTGAGGAGGCGAAGTGGTTCTCTAAGATTGATCTTCGCGGTGCGTATAATTTGGTGCGAATTAAGCAGGGGGATGAGTGGAAAACCGCATTTAATACGCCCGAGGGCCATTTTGAGTATTTGGTGATGCCTTTTGGTCTGTCAAATGCCCCTTCGGTCTTTCAGTCTTTTATGCACAATATTTTCCGTGAATATCTGGATAAATTTATGATTGTGTATTTGGACGATATCTTGATTTTTTCGGATGACTGGGAATCTCATGTTCAACAAGTTAGGAGGGTTTTTCAGGTTTTGCGGACCAATTCTCTGTTTGTTAAAGGTTCAAAGTGTGTTTTTGGGGTTCAGAAGATTTCTTTTTTGGGGTACATTTTTTCCCCCTCTTCTATTGAGATGGATCCTGTGAAGGTTCGGGCTATTTGTGACTGGACGCAACCGACTTCTCTTAAGGGCCTTCAGAAATTTTTGGGCTTTGCTAACTTTTATCGTCGATTCATAACTGGTTTTTCTAGCGTTGTCAGGCCTTTGACTGATTTGACTAAAAAGGGTGCTGATGTTGCAGATTGGTCTCCTGCTGCTGTGGAGGCCTTTCGGGAGCTTAAGCCTCGGTTCATCGGTCCTTATAAGATTTTGGAAATTCTTAACCCTGTGTCTTTTCGTTTGGACCTCCCAGCATCCTTTGCTATCCATAATGTCTTCCATCGGTCATTATTGCGGAGGTATGAGGTACCACTTGTGCCTTCTGTTGAGCCTCCTGCTCCTGTGCTGGTTGAGGGTGAATTGGAGTACGTGGTGGAGAAGATCTTGGACTCCCGTGTTTCCAGACGGAGACTTCAATATCTGGTGAAATGGAAGGGCTACGGTCAAGAGGATAATTCTTGGGTTACAGCTTCTGATGTTCATGCTTCTGATTTGGTCCGTGCCTTTCATAGGGCTCATCCAGATCGCCCTGGTGGTTCTTGTGAGGGTTCGGTGCCCCCTCCTTAAGGGGGGGGTACTGTTGTGATTCGGTTCGTGGGCTCCCCCGGTGGTCTCTTGTGGTACTGGTGTCCTGCAAGCTTTGCCTTCTCAGTTCACCTGTTCCTATCAGGATGTGGGAGTATCCTATTTAACCTTGCTCCTCAGTCATTCTAATGCTGGCCATCAATGTATCCAGAGTGATTCTGTTGCATGTTCCTGCTCCCAGTTTTCTGCTCAGCTAAGTTGGACACTTTAGTCCTTAAGTCTATTTTTGTATGTTTTGTCCAGTTTGCACTTATGTGAATCTCTGCAGCTGGAAGCTCTTGTTGGGCTGAAATTACCACTCCAGTGGCATGAGTTGTCACATGAGTTAAGGTAATTTCAGGATGGTGTTTTGAAGGGTTTTGCAGCTGTCCGCGAAGTCCTCTGTTGTATCTTTCTGCTATTTAGTTAGCGGGCCTCTCTGTGCTAAATCTGCTTTCATACTACGTGTGTCTTTTCATCTGCTCTCACCGTTATTATATGTGGGGGGCTGCTATCTCCTGTGGGGACATTCTCTGGAGGCAAGCCAGGACTGTGTTTTCTTCTACCAGGGGTAGTTAGTTCTCCGGCTGGCGCGCGGCATCTAGAGACAACGCAGGAATGCCCCCTGGCTACTTCTAGTGTGGTGTGTAGGTTTAGCATCGCGGTCAGCTCTAGTTTCCATCACCCGAGAGCTTGTCCGTTTATTCTATGCTTCTGATGTTTCCTTGCCATTGGAAACCATAACAGCAGCCCTCCACAAATATTCACTGTGAGAGGAGAGGGAAATTACAAACGCAGACTGAAAACAGAATTTAGCAAAGGAGGCCACGCTACCTAGAAAGAAAAGACAGGAAAGAGTACTGTGCGGTCAGTATTAAAAAAACTACAAAATCCACCACAGAGAATACAAAAATCTCCACACCTAACTAAAGGCATGGAGGGTAACTCTGTGACTCCATTAAGTCCACCGCATGTGGACTGCAAAGACAGAGCCAGGACTTATCTTTGATGATTTGGACAATCCAGAAGGAGAAACCAAGCAGAGATGTGGATCCCTTGAAAACAATGGACAACTGGCACTCACAAAAGGAAGAAGCCAGACTAAATAGCCCCGTCCAAAGTGGAAGCAGCTGATGACTGTTGTGAAGGACAAACAGCAGCACTACCACTTATAACCACCGGAGGGAGCCTAAGAGCAGAACCCACAACAGAATTCACAACAGTTCAGTAATTGTCAGCTCTTTGGACACAGCACATGTCCGCTGCGTCCAAGGCGCTGCCGGCTCTTGAACACAGGTGAATCTGCAGCTGTTCATTGAACCGTTCGGATTTAACGCGTCCAAAACATTGTACGGGTGAAATTTAACTTGCAGAGGCTCTCATCTCCGCAACATAAATAGACATGCTGCAGTCTGGACGTGCCACATGTCCGTCTCCGCTGGTGATTCTCAGGCATCTGTGTACGCCTAGTGGGCATGGGATTTCTTGAAATGCCATCCACTATGCTGTAACACCTGGACACTGTGAGTTGGACATTGCACAAGTACGCAGCCTCCAACCCGCATCGTTTCCTGACCATGTGCACCTACCCATAAGATATATTTTTTAAAAGTTTTGTGATGTAATTTCTTAGTTTCACACCTTCTTTTTCATTCTGATGCAGTAGCATCAGGGTAATGGGATTAGGAATTGGTGTCAGTAGCTGTCATGGACACCTAGCTCTAGGTTTAAGGTACCTTCACACTAAGCGACTTTACAACGATAACGATAGCGATCTGTGACGTTGCAGCGTCCTGGCTAGCGATATCGTTGTGTTTGACAGGCAGCAGCGATCAGGATCCCGCTGTGAGATCGCTGGTCGTTGCTGAAAGTCCAGAACTTTATTTCGTCGCTGGATCTCCCGCTGACATCGCTGAATCGGTGTGTTTGACACCGATCCAGCAATGTCTTCACTGGTAACAAGGGTAAACATCGGGTTACTAAGCGCAGGGCCGTGCTTAGTAACCCGATGTTTACCCTGGTTACCATTGTAAAAGTAAAAAAAAAACCACATACTCACATTCCGGTGCCCGGCGTCCGCTTCCCTGCACTCCTCCTGCATCCTGCGTAAGTGCCGGCCGTAAAGCAGAGCGGTGACGTCACCGCTCTGCTCTGTGGGAGATGCCGGAGATGTTCGGCGCTGACACAGGATGCAAGAGGAGTGCAGGGAAGCAGACGCCGGGCACCGGAATGTGAGTATGTGTTTTTTTTTTTTACTTTTACAATGGTAACCAGGGTAAACATCGGGTTACTAAGCGCGGCCCTGCGCTTAGTAACCCGATGTTTACCCTGGTTACCAGGGGACTTCGGCATCGTTGGTCGCTGGAGAGCCGTCTGTGTGACAGCTCTCCAGCGACCACACAACGACTAAACAGCGACGCTGCAGCGATCGGCATCGTTGTCTGCATCGCTGCAGCGTCGCTTAGTGTGAAGGTACCTTTAGGAATGAAGAGGTGCCACCCTCATTGCTAAGCTGGCAAGTAAACATACACACACACACATGCGCATGCATGCACACACTGTAACCAGCCCATGTAGTAATGATAATAGAATGAACCTACATAAGCTTTAACCAAACAGCAACTAATTTAAACGAAAAAAAAAATTGTGTGGAAAAGGAAAAGAAAGGAAAAACTGATGGCTGAGGGCTGATGTTAATATTCTGGTAAGGAGCCAATAGTGATTAAGATTCCCAGGCTATTAAAGGGAACCTGTCACCCCCAAAATCGAAGGTGAGCTAAGCCCACCGGCATCAGGGGCTTATCTACAGCATTCTGCTGTGCCGGAGCCGCAGCGTGAAGACAAGAAGAGGACGTCATCATAAGAAGATGGGAGGCCCTGGACCGGACGGTGATGCCCATCGGATCGGACCGCCTGCCCAGGTGAGTATAATGCTGTAGATAAGCCCCTGATGCCGGTGGGCTTAGCTCACCTTCGATTTTGGGGGTGACAGGTTCCCATTAAGCTCTAATCTGCCGGGAGTGGTGAGGGCACTACTCCTGACAGTGAGTGCCAGGTTTCAGCTGTCAGAATCGCTGAACACCCGGCGGCACTCGCACGCGTATCCATACATCCAAGTGTTATTAAAGGGAACCTGTCACCTCCCAGGCGTTTTTAACTAAAAGAACCACCTTGTGCAGCACTAATGCTGTATTCTGTCAAGGTGGCTCTTTTAGGTGTGGTCCCTGCCAACGCTGAACTATTCGTTTTTAGAGTTTGCCCCTCATACTTGTAGTTTGTCCGGGGGGCATGTCTTTTCCCCCCGGACACAAATGCCTCCCAGCCATCGCTCAGGGCATCCGTGCACTGGGTGCCGCCTCCACCTCCTTCATTAGAGTCCCCGGCGCCTGCGCTGTAAGTTTTTTTCGGGCATGCGCAGTTTGCGTTGCCTTTTGACTCCCTTCACATGATGGGAACTTACAGCGCAGGCGCCGGGGATGTTCAGGAAGGAAATGGAGGCGGAGCCCGGTGCACGGAGGCCCTGAGTGATGGTTGGGAGGTGTTTGTGTCCGGGGGGGAAAAGACAGTCCCCACCAGGAAAAGCTACAGGTATGAAAGGCAAATTCTAAAAACGAATAGCTCAGCATTGGCAGGGACCCCAATTAAAAGAGCCACCTTGACAGAATGCAGCATTAGTGCTGCACAAGGTGGCTCTTTTAGTTAAAAATGCCTGGGAAGGGTGACAGGTTCCTTTTAAATGGTCTGTTGGTTAGTTACTACCAGGCTACCATTCATTTCTATTATAAAGTCACTAAGTCCATGTTTGTGTTATAGATTGAAAGACATTAGATATAGTCCCAAGAAACCTCATAATGTTATACACATATTTTCAAGGCAATTACAGTAACTGATTTGTGGTGAATTTATTTGGGCCAAATAGAATTTTGAGGGAAAAATTGATGAATCTGGCAAATTTAGATTTCAACAGATTTATTTATCTAAAGAGCTTGGTCCTCTAAGCAGAAAGAAATACTCTGTATCTGGTCTTCACTCATACATAGTAGACTTCTCCCTACAGAATATTTGAAAATGAGTATTCTAAGCCTGAAAAAAATATCTGAAGATGTTTCTATGTTAAAATAGAAAGATAAACAGTATGCTAATATGCTTTAATTAAAAAGGGTGATACGGTTAGGCTGGAGTTACGCTAGTGTATGGCACCGAATGCGATATGCTCATGACACTCTGCTCCTGCTCTGCTGTGAACGGGAGCAGGGTGTCAGTGCTCTATGCTCCAATGCTGTGGCATCAGGGAATCAGCACACAGGTGTGGAGGAGACGGAAAAATTAATTTCTCCATCTCCTCTATTGCCGGCATCCGCGGGAATCACACTGCACTTGAGTGATGTCCGAGTCCAGTGCGATGTTTCACAAGCACCTATAGACTTATATGGGTGTGTGCGATTCTAATTTCGCATGCAATCACAGTGTGCGGTGTGTTTTTTTCAGTCCTATTTCAATCCAATAGGAGCTGAAAAAAAATGCAGATAAGCACACAATCATAGAATAACATTGGTCCGAATGCAATCCTATTTTTAATTGGATTGCTTTTGTCTGATTTATTTGCAAATATGAGTGAGTCCTAATTGTCAGATTTATGTGTCAGAATGTGATTAGTGGTGTGAGTAGAGGTGAATGTCTGATTGGTTGACTTTACTAGCTCAACGCAGTGCTCTACTCTGTTATGGTAATACATGGAGAAAGATGAGATTGGCTTAGCAGTTGAAATGAGACTATCAGTCAACCTCCTTTTTGCACATGAAGCGCCCGCCAGGGTCTAGGGTTACTCGGTACCGGGTCAGGTCCTCATTAAAGGGGTGGTCACGATGGCAGTGACCCGTCCGTGACCCTGGGAGTCCAAATTAAAGGAAATGTCTTTAAAGGGATTTTTAAAATGAGAAATGTTTGTGAAGCCACCTGTGGTATTCGGTCAGGGGTGACCGATGCTGCTTAAAGGGGTCCTCTAGGGAGTGATGGCACTGCAGGAAGGATGGTGTGGCTTCCCACAGGTGAAGCTGGGTCCCCAGGGCTCCCTCTGTGTTTGGCAAAGATTGTGAGGCGCCAGAAATAATCAGAGGACACAAAGTTGCAGTCTCTTCATCTGGTTTACTGATGGTAGACAGCCACAGTCCAGGGTACCAGGAACAGGTGACGGTGGAGTCCAGGCAGCCTGAGAACGAGTAGAATTCCCTTTGCCAGGTCAGATTGGGAGCCTTCCATTATGTGCTGAATAATAGTCCCTTCCTGCCTATGGCTTCCTTCAAGGTCCTCTCTCACTCTCTGTCCTGGGACAGTACTTGCATGGTAGGCAATGCGAGCAGTTTCATAGGGGTCTCTATCTACAGTGACTTCAGGCTCTGGATGTTGCTGTACCTCAGGGTATAAATGTTGGCAAGTCACTCTCAATTTCCTGCCCTCCGGTTCTTCCTTGGGACATGCAGTTCCACACAGCGTCGGGCTCCCAGTGCCCGGTTTCTGCACTTCAGCTTGGAGGGAGCCCAATTGCAGCTCTCCTCCAGCTCCTCACTTCTCCTGTGCTCCTTCCTCTTTCACTGTCTCACACAAATCTAACTGACTCCTCCTCCAGACCAGAATGTATATCTATCTAGGGAAGCTCCCCTGAAACCGGGTTCAGAGCTCCCCCTTCTGGCCTGGAGTCAGAACATGTTGCATGTACACATTACCTGTCAAAGGGATCCCCCTCGTCTCCAGGCATGGCATCACCCTCCCCGAGAGGAAGGCACCTAAACTCCTGGGGTGCTGTTGTGAATTAGACTTTTTTGGCTCCCTCTTGTGGTCACTAGTGATATGACTCTGGGATTGTCTTTCCTCAGTTTGGCACCCACCTGGGTCGTTAGTCCAGGGGTGTTGTTATATAAACTTCCTGGTTTCTCAGTCCAGTGCCTGGCATCGTTGTAATCAGTTCCTTTCTGTTTGCTCCTGTCTGCTGGTCTTGGATCTTGCAAAATTAAGCTAAGTCCTGCTTCCTTGTTTTTTGTTTTTTTGCTTTGCTCTTATTTTTTGTCCAGCTTGTACTAAATGTGATTCCTGATTTTGCTGGAAGCTCTAGGGGGCTGGTGTTCTCCCCCCGGGCCGTTAGACGGTTCGGGGGTTCTTGAATATCCAGCGTGGAAATTTTGATAGGGTTTTTGCTGACCATATAAGACATCTTACTATATTCTGCTATTAGTCAGTGGGCCTCTCTTTGCTAAATATCTAGTTCATTCTTACGTTTGTCTTTTCTCCTTACCTCACCGTTATTATTTGTTGGGGGCTTGTATCCAACTTTTGGGGTCTTTTCTCTGGAGGCAAGAAAGGTCTATCTTTTCCCTTCTAGGGTTAGTTAGTTCTCCGGCTGGCGCGAGACGTCTAGAACCAACGTAGGCACGTTCCCCGGCTGCTGCTATTTGTGGTGCTAGGATTAGATATATGGTCAGCCCAGTTACCACTGCCCTATGAGCTGTTTTTTTGTGTTTGCAGACTTGGTATTTACTTTTGAGACCCTCTGCCATTGGGGTCATAACAGTATGCCAGGCCAAGGTTGAATGTTTAATGCATTGCAGAAGTGGGATTACAAGAAAGGAAAGTCTGAGTTTTTTGTTTTTTGTTTTTCTTTCCTCTCTTTTTTCCTCCCCTTTACCTCTGAGTGGCTTGTGCTTGCTGCAGACATGAATGTCCAGACTTTGATTACAAGTGTGGATCAGCTTGCTGCTTGTGTGCAGGGCATACAAGATTTTGTTACCAGTAGTCCAATGTCTGAACCTAAAATACCTATTCCTGAACTGTTCTCTGGAGACCGATTTAAGTTTAGGAATTTCAGGAATAATTGTAAATTGTTTCTATCTCTGAGACCCCGTTCATCTGGAGACTCAGCTCAGCAAGTAAAAATTGTTAGCTCTTTCTTACGGGGCGACCCTCAGGATTGGGCCTTCTCGCTAGCGCCAGGAAATCCGGCATTGGCAAATATTGATGCATTTTTTCTGGCGCTCGGATTGCTTTACGAGGAACCCAATCTTGAAATTCAGGCAGAAAAAGCCTTGCTGGCTATTTCTCAGGGTCAGGATGAAGCTGAAGTGTATTGCCAAAAATTTCGGAAATGGTCCGTGCTTAGTCAGTGGAATGAGTGTGCTCTGGCCGCAAATTTCAGAAATGGCCTTTCTGAAGCCATTAAGAATGTGATGGTGGGTTTCTCCATTCCTACAGGTCTGAATGATTCCATGGCGCTGGCTATTCAAATTGACCGGCGTTTGCGGGAGCGCAAAGCCGCGAATCCTCTGGTGGTGTTGTCTGAACAAACACCTGATTTAATGCAATGTGGTAGATTCTACACATGTTATATCAGCATGCTCTAAACGCCTAACTAGGGTTGTTAGTCCTGTCGCCATTGGTAATTTGCAACCTAAATTTATTTTGTCTGTGACTTTAATTTGCTCATTGTCCTCCTACCCTGTTATGGCGTTTGTGGATTCAGGTGCTGTCCTGAGTCTTATGGATCTGTCGTTTGCCAAGCGCTGTGGTTTTGTTCTTGAGCCGTTGGTAAATCCTATCCCTCTTAGAGGTATTGATGCTACGCCATTGACGGAAAATAAACCGCAGTTTTGGACACAGGTAACCATGTGCATGACTCCTGAACATCGGGAGGTGATTCGTTTTCTTGTTCTGCATAAAATGCATGATTTGGTCGTTTTGGGTCTGCCATGGTTACAGACCCATAATCCAGTCTTGGATTGGAAGGCAATGTCTGTGTCAAGTTGGGGCTGTCAGGGAATTCATGGTGATTCCCCGCCGGTGTCTATCGCTTCCTCTACTCCTTCGGAAGTTCCTGAGTATTTGTCTGATTACCAGGATGTATTCAGCGAGTCCAGGTCCAGTGCTCTTCCTCCTCATAGGGACTGTGACTGCGCTATAGATTTGATTCCAGTTAGTAAATTTCCTAAGGGAAGATTATTTAATCTGTCTGTACCTGAGCATACCGCAATGCGTTCGTATATCAAGGAATCTCTGGAGAAGGGGCATATCCGTCCATCCTCTTCCCCTCTTGGTGCGGGATTCTTTTTTGTGGCCAAGAAGGACGGATCTTTGAGACCTTGTATTGACTATCGGCTTCTGAATAAAATCACTGTTAAATTTCAGTATCCTTTGCCTCTGTTGTCGGACTTGTTTGCCCGGATTAAAGGTGCCAAGTGGTTCACCAAGATAGATCTTCGTGGTGCGTACAACCTTGTGCGCATTAAGCAAGGAGATGAATGGAAAACTGCATTTAATACGCCCGAAGGTCATTTTGAGTACTTGGTGATGCCTTTCGGGCTCTCTAATGCTCCTTCAGTGTTTCAGTCCTTTATGCATTATATTTTCCGGAAGTATCTGGATAAATTTATGATTGTTTATCTGGATGATATTCTGTTTTTTTCTGATGATTGGGACTCGCATGTAGAGCAGGTCAGGATGGTGTTTCAGGTTTTGCGTGAGAATGCTTTGTTTGTTAAGGGCTCAAAGTGTCTCTTTGGAGTACAGAAGGTTCCCTTTTTGGGTTTTATTTTTTCCCCTTCTGCGGTGGAGATGGACCCAGTCAAGGTCCAAGCTATTCATGATTGGACTCAACCCACGTCAGTTAAGAGTCTTCAGAAGTTCTTGGGTTTTGCTAACTTCTACCGTCGTTTTATCGCTAATTTTTCTAGCGTTGTTAAACCTTTGACGGATATGACCAAGAAAGGTTCTGATGTTGCTAACTGGGCTCCTGCAGCCGTGGAAGCCTTTCAAGAGTTGAAGCGTCGGTTTACTTCGGCGCCTGTTTTGTGCCAGCCTGATGTCTCACTTCCCTTTCAGGTTGAAGTGGATACTTCTGAGATTGGGGCAGGGGCCGTTTTGTCGCAGAGAGGCCCTGGTTGCTCTGTAATGAGACCATGTGCTTTTTTCTCTAGGAAGTTTTCGCCTGCTGAGCGGAATTATGATGTTGGCAATCGGGAGTTGTTAGCCATGAAGTGGGCATTTGAGGAGTGGCGTCATTGGCTCGAGGGTGCTAAGCATCGTGTGGTGGTCTTGACTGATCACAAAAATCTGATGTATCTCGAGTCTGCTAAACGCCTGAATCCTAGACAGGCCCGCTGGTCATTGTTTTTCTCCCGTTTTGACTTTGTGGTCTCGTATTTATCAGGTTCAAAGAATGTGAAGGCTGATGCTCTTTCAAGGAGCTTTGTGCCTGACTCTCCTGGAGTCGCAGAACCAGTTGGTATTCTCAAAGAGGGAGTTATCCTGTCAGCCATTTCTCCGGATTTGCGACGTGTGTTGCAGAGATTTCAGGCTGGTAGACCTGACTCTTGTCCACCTGACAGACTGTTTGTTCCTGATAAGTGGACCAGCAGAGTCATTTCCGAGGTTCATTCCTCGGTGTTGGCAGGGCATCCGGGAATTTTTGGCACCAGAGATCTGGTGGCTAGGTCCTTTTGGTGGCCTTCCTTGTCACGGGATGTGCGGTCATTTGTGCAGTCCTGTGGGACTTGTGCTCGAGCTAAGCCTTGCTGTTCTCGTGCCAGCGGGTTGCTCTTGCCCTTGCCTGTCCTGAAGAGGCCTTGGACACACATTTCCATGGATTTCATTTCAGATCTTCCGGTGTCTCAGGGCATGTCTGTCATCTGGGTGGTATGTGATCGCTTTTCCAAGATGGTCCATTTGGTATCTTTGCCTAAGCTGCCTTCCTCTTTCGATCTGGTTCCTTTGTTCTTTCAGAATGTGGTTCGTTTACACGGCATTCCTGAGAATATTGTGTCTGACAGAGGATCCCAGTTTGTTTCCAGGTTCTGGCGATCCTTTTGTGCTAAGATGGGCATTGATTTGTCATTTTCGTCTGCCTTTCATCCTCAGACTAATGGACAAACGGAGCGAACTAATCAGACTCTGGAGGCTTATTTGAGGTGTTTTGTTTCTGCAGATCAGGATGATTGGGTGACCTTCTTGCCGTTGGCTGAGTTTGCCCTTAATAATCGGGCTAGTTCCGCTACTTTGTTTTCGCCTTTTTTTTGCAACTCTGGTTTCCATCCTCGTTTTTCCTCGGGACATGTGGAGCCTTCTGACTGTCCTGGGGTAGATTCCGTGGTGGATAGGTTGCAGCGGATCTGGAATCATGTGGTGGACAACTTGAAGTTGTCACAGGAGAAGGCTCAGCGTTTTGCCAACCGCCGCCGCGGTGTGGGTCCCCGACTTCGTGTTGGGGATTTGGTATGGCTGTCTTCTCGATTTGTTCCTATGAAGGTCTCCTCTCCTAAATTTAAGCCTCGCTTCATCGGTCCTTACAAGATATTGGAAATCCTTAATCCTGTGTCCTTTCGCTTGGATCTTCCGGTGTCGTTTGCCATTCACAACGTGTTCCATAGGTCTTTGTTGCGGCGGTACGTTGTACCTGTGGTTCCTTCTGTTGAGCCTCCTGCTCCGGTGTTGGTTGAGGGCGAGTTGGAGTACGTGGTGGAGAAGATCTTGGATTCTCGTCTCTCCAGGCGGAGGCTTCAGTATCTGGTCAAGTGGAAGGGCTATGGTCAGGAGGATAATTCCTGGGTGGTTGCCTCTGATGTGCATGCGGCCGATTTAGTTCGTGCCTTTCACGCTGCTCATCCTGATCACCCTGGTGGTCTTGGTGAGGGTTCGGTGACCCCTCCTTAAAGGGGGGTACTGTTGTGAATTAGACTTTTTTGGCTCCCTCTTGTGGTCACTAGTGATATGACTCTGGGATTGTCTTTCCTCAGTTTGGCACCCACCTGGGTCGTTAGTCCAGGGGTGTTGTTATATAAACTTCCTGGTTTCTCAGTCCAGTGCCTGGCATCGTTGTAATCAGTTCCTTTCTGTTTGCTCCTGTCTGCTGGTCTTGGATCTTGCAAAATTAAGCTAAGTCCTGCTTCCTTGTTTTTTGTTTTTTTGCTTTGCTCTTATTTTTTGTCCAGCTTGTACTAAATGTGATTCCTGATGTTGATGGAAGCTCTAGGGGGCTGGTGTTCTCCCCCCGGGCCGTTAGACAGTTCGGGGGTTCTTGAATATCCAGCGTGGAAATTTTGATAGGGTTTTTGCTGACCATATAAGTCATCTTACTATATTCTGCTATTAGTCAGTGGGCCTCTCTTTGCTAAATATCTAGTTCATTCTTACGTTTGTCTTTTCTCCTTACCTCACCGTTATTATTTGTTGGGGGCTTGTATCCAACTTTTGGGGTCTTTTCTCTGGAGGCAAGAAAGGTCTATCTTTTCCCTTCTAGGGTTAGTTAGTTCTCCGGCTGGCGCGAGACGTCTAGAACCAACGTAGGCACGTTCCCTGGCTGCTGCTATTTGTGGTGCTAGGATTAGATATATGTAACTGAAAATATACTTGGCACTCAGGAGAAATTTGTTGCAAGAATTCAAAAATAGATTTTATTTTGGTGCATCCAGCTCAACATATAAACGTTTTCGGTCTCGACAACTGAGACCTTCATCAGATATAGTTGTAAAAGCTGCAAATGTATATACAAAAAAAGACAAGAGAAATGCTTTTAAACAAAGAAAATGCTGTTGCACAAGAACGAAAAGAAATACATGACAAAAGGTACGATCCATACTGTATTATAAACGAAACAGTCTGCATACAGATACAGGTCATAGCATGCAGTACGGGTGGCGGAATGGGTGAATCCGTCCTAGAACTGCGTGAAGCGTGAGTCCTGTTCAAAAGGTGCTGGAGAGTGTACACGTGTTAAGGTTATACTAGGTGGAAGTAAAAATAAAAAGGTAACAATGACAAGGTAACATGAAGAACTTTAGATATGACCTCGTGATATGTCTAACATTACATCAAATGCGCTATCCTAGGTGAAGGATACGGGAAGTGGAATACCCTCCACTAATGAGTGTGGGGGATATGCGACTAAGGTGCACAGTGGGCTACCTGTAAAAAAGAGAGAATAAGCATCAGAGCATACAGACCAAAGAGCTACAAAGTGAAGGGGCACAAATTGCCCTGTAAGATACATGCCATAAATCTAATAAAATCTACGGGGTGACCACCAGATTGCCCAAAGAAATAATATGTGGTATAGGACTTAGACACGGCCCGAGGAGGAAATACCTGGAGACCATGGATGGTGTGTGTGGGTCACACACTGGGTGTGATGCTGGCCAGGGAGCGGGAGCGCAAGGCGCCTGCAGGATGGAATGGAAATATATAACAGCTGCAGGGCTATAAAGGAAAAATGTCCTAAACCTGAATGTCATACCTGAGGGATAGCAGGGCAGTATACAGCGCTTATGGCAAAGCGAGGTGCTCGCAGGGTGAGGAGCGCTGTGGAAGACAGGTATCAGCAAGGGATTAGTTGGACTGGAGCCAGGCTGGAGGTAAGGCAGAGCCAGCGCTAGGCTGGGACCGACTGAGGTTTTACCTGAATGATGCCGATGCCAGGGGCGGTGTGGACGCTGCGCAGAGAAGCAGGGAGACGCTCCCGGGGCTGCTAGGAAGAACGCAGCACTTCCGGGTATAAGAGCGCGCTAGGGTGCATCACCTGACGCCTGACGTCATCGGATCATGTGACCGGAGGAACCGGCGCCTGCGCAGGAGAGCCGATATGGATAACCAGTGGGGATAAGCGCTGTAGGAGCCGGCGCATGCGCAGTGGGCCCCGGGGAGCAGGGTAACAGGCTATAGGACTGCATCGCAGTACAGCAGAGTGTCCAGGCTGGACAAAACAAGGAAAGAGCTGGGGAATGCAGCCGATACGGGGTTGAACATCCCAAGGGCATCTAGAAAAGCGGTCACCCCGGTAGTAGAGAGAAATAATTAACCCTCCATGAGGGCATGTGGTGCATACTATACCGTGTGCAGTGCTCAGTGCGAGGAGTGCATTTAACGGTTCTGTAAGGAAAGACAGAAATGGGCACAGATTAAAAAATTAATAAAAAACAGATATCATGTTACATCACAGTGTGCATCCCAAAGGTGCTACAAAGCCTGCAGTAAAAACAATATACATGTACAATATCACAAATATGCCGAGACATCGTAGTCTCTATTGAGTCCCTTTGGTTCTAAGGTTTGCAAGGAATAAATCCAGTAAGCCTCCCTTTTGATGAGTAAGCTGACACGGCTTTGGCCCCTTCTAGGAGTATCTACCTGTTCCAAGACCTGGAAGCGGAGCTGAGAAATGTTATGGTTTTGTTTGGAGAAATGATAAGAGAGAGGTAGATGTGTTTTATTGCAGCGGATTGTGGATTTGTGTTGGGTCACTCTGTCTCTTATTGGCTGTGTGGTTTCACCTACATATGCCAGCCCACAGGGGCATTTGATGACGTAAATGACACGTGTAGACTCGCAGGTGAAGAAACCTTTTATGGGGATGGCTTTGCCTGTTTGGGGGTGAGAGACTGAAGGCCCCTTCTGGACATTACTGCACTGTAGGCAATTCAGACAAGGAAATGTACCTTGTCTCTGGGTCTGTAGAAAAGATTGTTTGGGGACCCTACTGCTTGAGCCAATGTCTGCTTTGACTAGTTTGTCCCTAAGGTTTCTAGCTCGTTTAAAACAGGACATGAAGGGTGCTCTAAATTCTGGAATACTGGGGTAGCTTTTTGTAAGGATACCCCAGTGTCTCCTAATGGTAGACTGAACCATGTTGGAGAAGGGATGGAATGTAGAGACAAAAGGGATTCTCTTACGGTCATCTTTGGGTCTGTTTACTGACTACGATGTCTCGGCATATTTGTGATATTGTACATGTATATTGTTTTTACTGCAGGCTTTGTAGCACCTTTGGGATGCACACTGTGATGTAACATGATTAGTGTTGAGCATTCCGATGCTGCAAGTATCGGGTATCGGCCGATACTTGCTGTATCGGAATTCCGATACCGGGATTCCGATACTCTTGTGGTATCGGATATCGGGTATCGCAACAACATTAATGTTAAAATGTGTAAAAGAGAGAATTAAAATAAAAAATATCGCTATACTCACCTGTCCGACGCAGCCGGGACTTCAGCGAGGGAACCGGCAGCGTTGTTTGTTTAAAATTCGCGCTATTACTTGGTTACGTGAATTCCCGGCTTGTGATTGGTCAGGTCGGCCATGTTGCCGGGACGCGGACCAATCACAGCAAGCCGTGACGAAATTACGTCATGGCTTGCTGTGATTGGTCCGCGTCCCGGCAATATGGCCGCCCTGACCAATCACAAGCCGTGACGTCACGGGAGGCTGGACACGCGCCCATTTTAAAATGAGCGCGTCCAGCCTCCCGGCTTGTGATTGGTTGACCGCGGCGCAACCAATCACAAGCCGTGACGTCACGGGAGGCTGGACACGCGCCCATTTTAAAATGAGCGCGTCCAGCCTCCCGGCTTGTGATTGGTTGACCGCGGCGCAACCAATCACAAGCCGTGACGTCACGGGAGGCTGGACACGCGCCCATTTTAAAATAAGCGCGTGTCCAGCCTCCCGTGACGTCACGGCTTGTGATTGGTCAGGGCGGCCATATTGCCGGGACGCGGACCAATCACAGCAAGCCGTGACGTAATTTCGTCACGGCTTGCTGTGATTGGTCCGCGTCCCGGCAACATGGCCGACCTGACCAATCACAAGCCGGGAATTCACGTAACCAAGTAATAGCGCGAATTTTAAACAAACAACGCTGCCGGTTCCCTCGCTGAAGTCCCGGCTGCGTCGGACAGGTGAGTATAGCGATATTTTTTATTTTAATTCTTTCTTTTACACATTTATATGGTTCCCAGGGCCTGAAGGAGAGTTTCCTCTCCTTCAGACCCTGGGAACCATCAGGAATACCGTCCGATACCTGAGTCCCATTGACTTGTATTGGTATCGGGTATCGGTATCGGATTGGATCCGATACTTTGCCGGTATCGGCCGATACTTTCCGATACCGATACTTTCAAGTATCGGACGGTATCGCTCAACACTAAACATGATATCTGTTTTTTATTAATTTTTTAATCTGTGCCCATTTCTGTCTTTCCTTACAGAACCGTTAAATGCACTCCTCGCACTGAGCACTGCACACGGTATAGTATGCACCACATGCCCTCATGGAGGGTTAATTATTTCTCTCTACTACCGGGGTGACCGCTTTCCTAGATGCCCTTGGGATGTTCAACCCCGTATCGGCTGCATTCCCCAGCTCTTTCCTTGTTTTGTCCAGCCTGGACACTCTGCTGTACTGCGATGCAGTCCTATAGCCTGTTACCCTGCTCCCCGGGGCCCACTGCGCATGCGCCGGCTCCTACAGCGCTTATCCCCACTGGTTATCCATATCGGCTCTCCTGCGCAGGCGCCGGTTCCTCCGGTCACATGATCCGATGACGTCAGGCGTCAGGTGATGCACCCTAGTGCGCTCTTATACCCGGAAGTGCTGCGTTCTTCCTAGCAGCCCCGGGAGCGTCTCCCTGCTTCTCTGCGCAGCGTCCACACCGCCCCTGGCATCGGCATCATTCAGGTAAAACCTCAGTCGGTCCCAGCCTAGCGCTGGCTCTGCCTTACCTCCAGCCTGGCTCCAGTCCAACTAATCCCTTGCTGATACCTGTCTTCCACAGCGCTCCTCACCCTGCGAGCACCTCGCTTTGCCATAAGCGCTGTATACTGCCCTGCTATCCCTCAGGTATGACATTCAGGTTTAGGACATTTTTCCTTTATAGCCCTGCAGCTGTTATATATTTCCATTCCATCCTGCAGGCGCCTTGCGCTCCCGCTCCCTGGCCAGCATCACACCCAGTGTGTGACCCACACACACCATCCATGGTCTCCAGGTATTTCCTCCTCGGGCCGTGTCTAAGTCCTATACCACATATTATTTCTTTGGGCAATCTGGTGGTCACCCCGTAGATTTTATTAGATTTATGGCATGTATCTTACAGGGCAATTTGTGCCCCTTCACTTTGTAGCTCTTTGGTCTGTATGCTCTGATGCTTATTCTCTCTTTTTTACAGGTAGCCCACTGTGCACCTTAGTCGCATATCCCCCACACTCATTAGTGGAGGGTATTCCACTTCCCGTATCCTTCACCTAGGATAGCGCATTTGATGTAATGTTAGACTTATCACGAGGTCATATCTAAAGTTCTTCATGTTACCTTGTCATTGTTACCTTTTTATTTTTACTTCCACCTAGTATAACCTTAACACGTGTACACTCTCCAGCACCTTTTGAACAGGACTCACGCTTCACGCAGTTCTAGGATGGATTCACCCATTCCGCCACCCGTACTGCATGCTATGACCTGTATCTGTATGCAGACTGTTTCGTTTATAATACAGTATGGATCGTACCTTTTGTCATGTATTTCTTTTCGTTCTTGTGCAACAGCATTTTCTTTGTTTAAAAGCATTTCTCTTGTCTTTTTTTGTATATACATTTGCAGCTTTTACAACTATATCTGATGAAGGTCTCAGTTGTCGAGACCGAAAACGTTTATATGTTGAGCTGGATGCACCAAAATAAAATCTATTTTTGAATTCTTGCAACAAATTTCTCCTGAGTGCCAAGTATATTTTCAGTTACATTTACGGGTTGGATCCCTAACTTGAGCACCTTCCAAGAATCCCTGAGTGCCGTGGTTACCATTTTCCATATGTTATATCCGTACACGGGCACCTTGGACGATGTCTGAAACTTTCTCCTTCAATGCAGCAGAGGCGGCAGAAATTCTCTCTAAAGTAACCGCACCCAGCGATTTTCAGTAAAAACCAACTAAGGAACTCAAAAACCGTGACCTGGAACGTGAATCCAGAAGAGCGGTTAATCTAGAATTACATATTGTTACTATAGCCGAGTACCTTCGAGTCCA
Organism: Ranitomeya variabilis; assembly: GCF_051348905.1. Taxonomy (NCBI): domain Eukaryota; kingdom Metazoa; phylum Chordata; class Amphibia; order Anura; family Dendrobatidae; genus Ranitomeya; species Ranitomeya variabilis. The sequence goes on from NC_135235.1 coordinate 486,784,043, forward strand.
GAGGATCCAACGTGGCTTGCGGGTCCCTCTACAACCAACCTTCTTCAGGGAAGATAAGGAGTATTGCGAAAAATTTGAACACATTCTAAACAAATGCTCAGCAGACCTGATGACTCTCACCCTCTCCTATCTTCAAAAGAATTTGGACACAGTCAACACCCAAATACAGGCCATCGAGTCTCAACTGACCAGCACGATGCCCCAGGAAGAGTTCCAGGAACTAAAGACGAAGAATCAAGAACTACTATGGCAGCACAGGTTGGAAGTAGAAAAAAGAAAGAGGTCAAAGTTCCTACGGGATACCGAAGACTATCTACAGAACCGGGTTTATCAGTGGCGAGATATTCGGCATTCCATCAGACGGCACAGCTCGATAAGCTCTTCTGGATCCACCGACAGCAGACCCGGTACCTCAAGTTCTGCTTCTTTTTTAGGGAACAACCGCGGCCGCAGAAGAGGAAGACGAGGCGGGGTGGCCAGTGGCGTCGGGGAATCCAGAAACCAGATAACAACACGTTCACAGGTATGGACCTCCCCCTGGTAGTCAATATCTCATCCAAAAACTTGGATGCACACCAACTGGCTGTTCTTCAGAAGGGCTTGTCCTTCTGCCCGGTTTACAAGTTCAATTCATTTGAACTCAGCATGGACCTCCAAAGGTTCTACCGGAACCTCAGACTTCGGGTCCATTTTGCAGCACAACCCCCGGTGTTAAATCCTGCCAGGGGGGAAAAAGCTCTCCTGGAACTTCAGAGCTTGGGTCTCCGGAACCACAGCTCCTACATGCCACCTCGGTCGGATCCCCCAGTGGAGACTTTTGTGTCCCTTGTTGAAAGGGACATCCACTCACTGACCCGCAAATTGGAGCAGGGGAAGTTCCAGTTTCAGTCTAACCTTTCATCCTCAGAAAGACTGTCGTTGGAACAATTGGCGTCTGATAAATCTCTTATTATCAAACCGGCAGATAAGGGGGGAGCAACGGTAGTGATGGACAGAACTGACTACCTTGAGGAGGTATACAGACAGTTAGGGGACATCACAGTATACAAACTAATACCACGTAACCCCCTCAACGAATTGGTGAAAAAAATCGCACCAATTGTTGAGTATCATATGCAAGTAGGCACTATAGACAGCAAGATGAGGGATTTTCTCATCAAAAAAGATCCTATCACTCCCATCCTGTATATCCTACCCAAAATACACAAAAGACTAGTCAAACCTCCCGGTCGGCCCATTGTTTCCTTGACCGATTCAGTCCTCTCACCACTATCCATAGTATTAGAGAAAATCCTCACGCCACTCGTCAAAACTACCTGGTCTTTTCTTCTGGACACTGGTGAATTCATCCAGGTCATAAAAACTTTGGGTCCCATATCCCCTTCTTCCCTCTTGATCACATGGGATGTAAACAGCCTCTATACATCTATCATCCACGAAAAAGGCCTAGCCGCTACTGACAGGCTCCTGTTAGACAACAAAGTCGATACCAAAATCCGCCACTTCTGCGCCGACCTGTTAAACTTGGTTCTTAAGGAAAATTACTTCATGTTCCAAGATTCCTTTTATGCCCAGCTACAAGGTACTGCAATGGGCGCAAACGTAGCGCCCCCGTATGCTATTGCATACATGGCGGCTTTTGAGAACGACTATGTGTATGATCACCCTCTATTCATCGTCCACTGTAGGGTATGGCGCAGATATATTGATGATATTTTCTGCGTGTGGGACGGTCCCCTTGAGTCATTAATAGCCTTTGACCAACATATCAATAGCATCTGGCCCGAACTTGGTTTCTCTTTACAACATGACAAATTCAAAATCAGCTTCCTAGACACCCTCATTTACAAGGAGAGGGACGGTCTCCTATCCATTGATCTGTACACTAAGCCAACGGACCGCAATGGCCTTTTGCATTTCACCAGTTGCCATCCGCCTTCCATCAAAAATTCCATTCCCAAGTCCCAATTTCACAGGGTTGAAAGAATTGTCTCGGATGGCGAGATCAAAAAAACAAGATTGAGTGAGATGGAACAAAAATTCTCCAACCGGGGATATCCGCAACACATCCTCAGGGAGGCCAAACGCAATGTTTCAGTAAACAGACCCAAAGATGACCGTAAGAGAATCCCTTTTGTCTCTACATTCCATCCCTTCTCCAACATGGTTCAGTCTACCATTAGGAGACACTGGGGTATCCTTACAAAAAGCTACCCCAGTATTCCAGAATTTAGAGCACCCTTCATGTCCTGTTTTAAACGAGCTAGAAACCTTAGGGACAAACTAGTCAAAGCAGACATTGGCTCAAGCAGTAGGGTCCCCAAACAATCTTTTCTACAGACCCAGAGACAAGGTACATTTCCTTGTCTGAATTGCCTACAGTGCAGTAATGTCCAGAAGGGGCCTTCAGTCTCTCACCCCCAAACAGGCAAAGCCATCCCCATAAAAGGTTTCTTCACCTGCGAGTCTACACATGTCATTTACGTCATCAAATGCCCCTGTGGGCTGGCATATGTAGGTGAAACCACACAGCCAATAAGAGACAGAGTGGCCCAACACAAATCCACAATCCGCTGCAATAAAACACATCTACCTCTCTCTTATCATTTCTCCAAACAAAACCATAACATTTCTCAGCTCCGCTTCCAGGTCTTGGAACAGGTAGATACTCCTAGAAGGGGCCAAAGCCGTGTCAGCTTACTCCTCAAAAGGGAGGCTTACTGGATTTATTCCTTGCAAACCTTAGAACCAAAGGGACTCAATAGAGACTACGATGTCTCGGCATATTTGTGATATTGTACATGTATATTGTTTTTACTGCAGGCTTTGTAGCACCTTTGGGATGCACACTGTGATGTAACATAATATCTGTTTTTTATTAATTTTTTAATCTGTGCCCATTTCTGCCTTTCCTTACAGAACCGTTAAATGCACTCCTCGCACTGAGCACTGCACACGGTATAGTATGCACCACATGCCCTCATGGAGGGTTAATTATTTCTCTCTACTACCGGGGTGACCGCTTTCCTAGATGCCCTTGGGATGTTCAACCCCGTATCGGCTGCATTCCCCAGCTCTTTCCTTGTTTTGTCCAGCCTGGACACTCTGCTGTACTGCGATGCAGTCCTATAGCCTGTTACCCTGCTCCCCGGGGCCCACTGCGCATGCGCCGGCTCCTACAGCGCTTATCCCCACTGGTTATCCATATCGGCTCACCTGCGCAGGCGCCAGTTCCTCCGGTCACATGATCCGATGACGTCAGGCATCAGGTGATGCACCCTAGCGCGCTCTTATACCCGGAAGTGCTGCGTTCTTCCAAGCAGCCCCGGGAGCGTCTCCCTGCTTCTCTGCGCAGCGTCCACACCGCCCCTGGCATCGGCATCATTCAGGTAAAACCTCAGTCGGTCCCAGCCTAGCGCTGGCTTTGCCTCACCTCCAGCCTGGCTCCAGTCCAACTAATCCCTTGCTGATACCTGTCTTCCACAGCGCTCCTCACCCTGCGAGCACCTCGCTTTGCCATAAGCGCTGTATACTGCCCTGCTATCCCTCAGGTATGACATTCAGGTTTAGGACATTTTTCCTTTATAGCCCTGCAGCTGTTATATATTTCCATTCCATCCTGCAGGCGCCTTGCGCTCCCGCTCCCTGGCCAGCATCACACCCAGTGTGTGACCCACACACACCATCCATGGTCTCCAGGTATTTCCTCCTCGGGCCGTGTCTAAGTCCTATACCACATATTATTTCTTTGGGCAATCTGGTGGTCACCCCGTAGATTTTATTAGATTTATGGCATGTATCTTACAGGGCAATTTGTGCCCCTTCACTTTGTAGCTCTTTGGTCTGTATGCTCTGATGCTTATTCTCTCTTTTTTACAGGTAGCCCACTGTGCTCCTTAGTCGCATATCCCCCACACTCATTAGTGTAGGGTATTCCACTTCCCGTATCCTTCACCTAGGAGAGCGCATTTGATGTAATGTTAGACATATCACGAGGTCATATCTAAAGTTCTTCATGTTACCTTGTCATTGTTACCTTTTTATTTTTACTTCCACCTAGTATAACCTTAACACGTGTACACTCTCCAGCACCTTTTGAACAGGACTCACGCTTCACGCAGTTCTAGGACGGATTCACCCATTCCGCCACCCGTACTGCATGCTATGACCTGTATCTGTATGCAGACTGTTTCGTTTATAATACAGTATGGATCGTACCTTTTGTCATGTATTTCTTTTCGTTCTTGTGCAACAGCATTTTCTTTGTTTAAAAGCATTTCTCTTGTCTTTTTTTGTATATACATTTGCAGCTTTTACAACTATATCTGATGAAGGTCTCAGTTGTCGAGACCGAAAACGTTTATATGTTGAGCTGGATGCACCAAAATAAAATCTATTTTTGAATTCTTGCAACAAATTTCTCCTGAGTGCCAAGTATATTTTCAGTTACATTTACGGGTTGGATCCCTAACTTGAGCACCTTCCAAGAATCCCTGAGTGCCGTGGTTACCATTTTCCATATGTTATATCCGTACACGGGCACCTTGGACGATGTCTGAAACTTTCTCCTTCAATGCAGCAGAGGCGGCAGAAATTCTCTCTAAAAAGTAATCGCACCCAGCGATTTTCTCCAAAATCCAACTAAGGAACTCAAAAACCGTGACCTGGAACGTGAATCCAGAAGAGCGGTTAATCTAGAATTACATATTGTTACTATAGCCGAGTACCTTCGAGTCCAGAGGATCCCAAGTGGCTTGCGGGTCCCTCTACAACCAACCTTCTTCAGGGAAGATAAGGAGTATTGCGAAAAATTTGAACACATTCTAAACAAATGCTCAGCAGACCTGATGACTCTCACCCTCTCCTATCTTCAAAAGAATTTGGACACAGTCAACACCCAAATACAGGCCATCGAGTCTCAACTGACCAGCACGATGCCCCAGGAAGAGTTCCAGGAACTAAAGACGAAGAATCAAGAACTACTACGGCAGCACAGGTTGGAAGTAGAAAAAAAAAAGAGGTCAAAGTTCCTACGGGATACCGAAGACTATCTACAGAACCGGGTTTATCAGTGGCGAGATATTCGGCATTCCATCAGACGGCACAGCTCGATAAGCTCTTCTGGATCCACCGACAGCAGACCCGGTACCTCAAGTTCTGCTTCTTTTTTAGGGAACAACCGCGGCCGCAGAAGAGGAAGACGAGGCGGGGTGGCCAGTGGCGTCGGGGAATCCAGAAACCAGATAACAACACGTTCACAGGTATGGACCTCCCCCTGGTAGTCAATATCTCATCCAAAAACTTGGATGCACACCAACTGGCTGTTCTTCAGAAGGGCTTGTCCTTCTGCCCGGTTTACAAGTTCAATTCATTTGAACTCAGCATGGACCTCCAAAGGTTCTACCGGAACCTCAGACTTCGGGTCCATTTTGCAGCACAACCCCCGGTGTTAAATCCTGCCAGGGGGGAAAAAGCTCTCCTGGAACTTCAGAGCTTGGGTCTCCGGAACCACAGCTCCTACATGCCACCTCGGTCGGATCCCCCAGTGGAGACTTTTGTGTCCCTTGTTGAAAGGGACATCCACTCACTGACCCGCAAATTGGAGCAGGGGAAGTTCCAGTTTCAATCTAACCTTTCATCCTCAGAAAGACTGTCGTTGGAACAATTGGCGTCTGATAAATCTCTTATTATCAAACCGGCAGATAAGGGGGGAGCAACGGTAGTGATGGACAGAACTGACTACCTTGAGGAGGTATACAGACAGTTAGGGGACATCACAGTATACAAACTAATACCACGTAACCCCCTCAACGAATTGGTGAAAAAAATCGCACCAATTGTTGAGTATCATATGCAAGTAGGCACTATAGACAGCAAGATGAGGGATTTTCTCATCAAAAAAGATCCTATCACTCCCATCCTGTATATCCTACCCAAAATACACAAAAGACTAGTCAAACCTCCCGGTCGGCCCATTGTTTCCTTGACCGATTCAGTCCTCTCACCACTATCCATAGTATTAGAGAAAATCCTCACGCCACTCGTCAAAACTACCTGGTCTTTTCTTCTGGACACTGGTGAATTCATCCAGGTCATAAAAACTTTGGGTCCCATATCCCCTTCTTCCCTCTTGATCACATGGGATGTAAACAGCCTCTATACATCTATCATCCACGAAAAAGGCCTAGCCGCTACTGACAGGCTCCTGTTAGACAACAAAGTCGATACCAAAATCCGCCACTTCTGCGCCGACCTGTTAAACTTGGTTCTTAAGGAAAATTACTTCATGTTCCAAGATTCCTTTTATGCCCAGCTACAAGGTACTGCAATGGGCGCAAACGTAGCGCCCCCGTATGCTATTGCATACATGGCGGCTTTTGAGAACGACTATGTGTATGATCACCCTCTATTCATCGTCCACTGTAGGGTATGGCGCAGATATATTGATGATATTTTCTGCGTGTGGGACGGTCCCCTTGAGTCATTAATAGCCTTTGACCAACATATCAATAGCATCTGGCCCGAACTTGGTTTCTCTTTACAACATGACAAATTCAAAATCAGCTTCCTAGACACCCTCATTTACAAGGAGAGGGACGGTCTCCTATCCATTGATCTGTACACTAAGCCAACGGACCGCAATGGCCTTTTGCATTTCACCAGTTGCCATCCGCCTTCCATCAAAAATTCCATTCCCAAGTCCCAATTTCACAGGGTTGAAAGAATTGTCTCGGATGGCGAGATCAAAAAAACAAGATTGAGTGAGATGGAACAAAAATTCTCCAACCGGGGATATCCGCAACACATCCTCAGGGAGGCCAAACGCAATGTTTCAGTAAACAGACCCAAAGATGACCGTAAGAGAATCCCTTTTGTCTCTACATTCCATCCCTTCTCCAACATGGTTCAGTCTACCATTAGGAGACACTGGGGTATCCTTACAAAAAGCTACCCCAGTATTCCAGAATTTAGAGCACCCTTCATGTCCTGTTTTAAACGAGCTAGAAACCTTAGGGACAAACTAGTCAAAGCAGACATTGGCTCAAGCAGTAGGGTCCCCAAACAATCTTTTCTACAGACCCAGAGACAAGGTACATTTCCTTGTCTGAATTGCCTACAGTGCAGTAATGTCCAGAAGGGGCCTTCAGTCTCTCACCCCCAAACAGGCAAAGCCATCCCCATAAAAGGTTTCTTCACCTGCGAGTCTACACATGTCATTTACGTCATCAAATGCCCCTGTGGGCTGGCATATGTAGGTGAAACCACACAGCCAATAAGAGACAGAGTGGCCCAACACAAATCCACAATCCGCTGCAATAAAACACATCTACCTCTCTCTTATCATTTCTCCAAACAAAACCATAACATTTCTCAGCTCCGCTTCCAGGTCTTGGAACAGGTAGATACTCCTAGAAGGGGCCAAAGCCGTGTCAGCTTACTCCTCAAAAGGGAGGCTTACTGGATTTATTCCTTGCAAACCTTAGAACCAAAGGGACTCAATAGAGACTACGATGTCTCGGCATATTTGTGATATTGTACATGTATATTGTTTTTACTGCAGGCTTTGTAGCACCTTTGGGATGCACACTGTGATGTAACATGATATCTGTTTTTTATTAATTTTTTAATCTGTGCCCATTTCTGTCTTTCCTTACAGAACCGTTAAATGCACTCCTCGCACTGAGCACTGCACACGGTATAGTATGCACCACATGCCCTCATGGAGGGTTAATTATTTCTCTCCACTACCGGGGTGACCGCTTTCCTAGATGCCCTTGGGATGTTCAACCCCGTATCGGCTGCATTCCCCAGCTCTTTCCTTGTTTTGTCCAGCCTGGACACTCTGCTGTACTGCGATGCAGTCCTATAGCCTGTTACCCTGCTCCCCGGGGCCCACTGCGCATGCGCCGGCTCCTACAGCGCTTATCCCCACTGGTTATCCATATCGGCTCTCCTGCGCAGGCGCCGGTTCCTCCGGTCACATGATCCGATGACGTCAGGCGTCAGGTGATGCACCCTAGCGCGCTCTTATACCCGGAAGTGCTGCGTTCTTCCTAGCAGCCCCGGGAGCGTCTCCCTGCTTCTCTGCGCAGCGTCCACACCGCCCCTGGCATCGGCATCATTCAGGTAAAACCTCAGTCGGTCCCAGCCTAGCGCTGGCTCTGCCTTACCTCCAGCCTGGCTCCAGTCCAACTAATCCCTTGCTGATACCTGTCTTCCACAGCGCTCCTCACCCTGCGAGCACCTCGCTTTGCCATAAGCGCTGTATACTGCCCTGCTATCCCTCAGGTATGACATTCAGGTTTAGGACATTTTTCCTTTATAGCCCTGCAGCTGTTATATATTTCCATTCCATCCTGCAGGCGCCTTGCGCTCCCGCTCCCTGGCCAGCATCACACCCAGTGTGTGACCCACACACACCATCCATGGTCTCCAGGTATTTCCTCCTCGGGCCGTGTCTAAGTCCTATACCACATATTATTTCTTTGGGCAATCTGGTGGTCACCCCGTAGATTTTATTAGATTTATGGCATGTATCTTACAGGGCAATTTGTGCCCCTTCACTTTGTAGCTCTTTGGTCTGTATGCTCTGATGCTTATTCTCTCTTTTTTACAGGTAGCCCACTGTGCTCCTTAGTCGCATATCCCCCACACTCATTAGTGTAGGGTATTCCACTTCCCGTATCCTTCACCTAGGAGAGCGCATTTGATGTAATGTTAGACATATCACGAGGTCATATCTAAAGTTCTTCATGTTACCTTGTCATTGTTACCTTTTTATTTTTACTTCCACCTAGTATAACCTTAACACGTGTACACTCTCCAGCACCTTTTGAACAGGACTCACGCTTCACGCAGTTCTAGGACGGATTCACCCATTCCGCCACCCGTACTGCATGCTATGACCTGTATCTGTATGCAGACTGTTTCGTTTATAATACAGTATGGATCGTACCTTTTGTCATGTATTTCTTTTCGTTCTTGTGCAACAGCATTTTCTTTGTTTAAAAGCATTTCTCTTGTCTTTTTTTGTATATACATTTGCAGCTTTTACAACTATATCTGATGAAGGTCTCAGTTGTCGAGACCGAAAACGTTTATATGTTGAGCTGGATGCACCAAAATAAAATCTATTTTTGAATTCTTGCAACAAATTTCTCCTGAGTGCCAAGTATATTTTCAGTTACATTTACAGGTTGGATCCCTAACTTGAGCACCTTCCAAGAATCCCTGAGTGCCGTGGTTACCATTTTCCAGGATTAGATATATGGTCAGCCAAGTTACCACTGCCCTATGAGCTGGTTTTTTGTGTTTGCAGACTTGGTATTTACTTTTGAGACCCTCTGCCATTGGGGTCATAACAGGGTGCCACACATATTGATAGTCATATACTGGCACAGAAAACTCCCTATTGTTTGGGATCCAAGCTGGAAATGGAGCTGCCAGAATCCAGGGCGCTTTTCTTAATCAAGTTATACTGTATATGAGTGTGTTGTACATCTTTCTATTTTAAACATAGAATCATAGAATGTTATAGTTGGATCGGACCTTCAGGGTCATCTTGTCTAATCCACTGCTCAATGCAGGATTCACTAAACCATCTCAGACAGATGTCTGTTCAGCCTCTGTTTGAAGACTTCCATTGAAGGAGAACTCACCACCTCTCGTGGCAGTCTGTTCCACTCATTGGTCACCCTCACGGCCAAATAGTTTTTTCTACTATCTAATCTGTGTCTTCTCAGTTTCATTCCATTGCTTCTTGCAAATGAGAATAAGGCTCTACAGTGTGACAGCCTTTCAGATATTTGTAGACAGTCATTAAGTCTCCTCTCAGTCTTTTCTTTAGCAAGCTAAACATTCCAAGATTCTCTAACCATTCCTCATAAGACATTGTTTGCAGATCAGACACCATTCTGGTCGCTTTTTGAACTTGCTCCAGTTTCTTTATGTCTTTTTTAAAATGTGGTGGCCGGAACAAGACATAGTATTCCAGATGAGGCCTGACGAAAGAGGAATAGAGGGGGATAATTACTTCACGAGACTGTAGGCTTCTGTTGTTGTGTTTGCCTTTTTTAAATGATATTTAAAAGATATTTACTTTGAGGTGGACAACCCATTAGTAAGTCAGGTAACAACTTCATAAACTCTTTAACTACTATTAAAAACAGGGGCAGGCTGGGCCGGATGACAGAGAGGCAAATGCCGCCCGGCCGCTCACCCAGCAGCTGTACAGGGCCGGCCGCCTGATGACTACACACAGCAAATTGTGTGCAGCTGTGTCTGCTGCACTGTGACACAGCCAGCAGCAGACACAGTCGCATCACAGTCTATCAGCACACATCTGCACCGTGGCTGCGAGCTGTGAATGGCCATCTAACCTTGACGGCTGTACAGCTCCCGCTCCCTCCATGTTCTTTATACTTCCGGGTCAGGTGTGAGGCATGCGAGATTGCGTCATCGCACATGCGCCGACATGTCCCGGACGCTGGAAGCAGAGAGTCGCTGCAGGGGAGCGACTGTGAGGTAAGTATGTAAAACTTTTTTGCTTTCTTTATAAAATGAATTCAATGGGTGAGGGTAACTGCAAGTGCTGAAGTGGGGGGTGTAAGGAGGACTGCGCATGATGGAGTTTGGGGGTTAAAGGAGACTGCTCATGATGGAGTGGGGGGTAAGTGGGGCTGCACATGATGAAGGGGGAGTGGGGCTGCACATGATGGAGTTTGGGGGTTAAAGAAGGATGCACATGATGGAGTGGGGGGTAAGTGGGGCTGCACATGATGAAGTGGGGGAGTAAGGAGGTCTGCACATGATGAAGGGGGAGTGGGGCTGCACATTAAGTGGGGGGAGTAAGGGGGGCTGCACATGATGAAGGGGGAGTGGGGCTGAACATGATGAATTGTGGGGTAAGGGGGACTGCATATGAAGTGGGGGAGTAAGGGGGACTGCACATGATGAAGGGGGAGTGGGGCTTCACATGATGAATTGGGGGTAAGGGGGATGGCACATGAAGTGGGGGGTAAGGGGGAGTGCACATGAAGTGGGGGGTAAGGGGGACTGCACATGATGAAGGGGGAGTGGGGCTTCACATGATGAATTGGGGGTAAGGGGGATGGCACATGAAGTGGGGGTAAGGGGGACTGCACGTGATGAAGTGGGTGGGTAAGGGGGACTGCACATGATAAAGTGGTGGGTACAGGGAACTGCACATGATAAAGTGTGTCTGAGGGGGGACTGCACATGATGAAATAGAAAGGGAATAGGGGGCTGCACATGATGAAGGGGCACTGCAGATGAAGTGAGGGGGTGATAGGGGACTGCAAATGATGAAGTGGGGAGAGTACGGGGGACTGTAAATTATGAATTCAGTGTGAGGGAAAAGGGGACAGCAATTTAATTAAAGGTGGGGGGTGGGGAGAGCAAATGATGAATTGAAGGGGGTAGGGAGAGCAAATGATGATCTAGGGGGAGAACAAATACTGAATTTTGAGGGTGGGGGAGTAAGTGATGTATTGAATGTGGGGTAGAGCAGTTGATAATGAATAGAGGGTGGGAGAGAAAGACATGACAACGAATTGGGGTGGAAGGGGCATGTAAATATAATGAATCGGGGTTAGGGTTAGAGTGGGAGGTACATAGTGGGGGGCGTTGAGGATGAAGTGACTGGTAATCAATTGGGGGAAAGAGTACAGGTGCTAATTAATTTATATATTAAATGGAGAAAGTGGCTATTTATAGTTAGTGGGTGCACAGTGGTGGATTATAATTTATATTTGGAATGGTGGGTTAATAATAATAATAATAATAATAATAATATGAATAATTTTATTTCTATAGCGCCAACATATTCCGCAACACTTTACATTTTAGAGGGGAATTGTACAGATAATGGACATTAAGCATAACAATAAACACATAGATCAACAGATACCAAAAGGAATGAGGGCCCTACTTGCAAGCTTACAATCTATGAGGTTGCATAATAACCAATTATATATTATTATACATTTTTTATAGCGCCATTTATTCCATGGCGCTTTACATGTGAAAAGGGGGCAAATATAGACAAATACAATAAACATGAGCAAAATCAAGGCACTAACAGGTACAGAAGGGGAGAGGACCCTGCCAGCAAGGGCTCACAGTCTACAGGGGATGGGTGAGGATACACTAGGAGTGGGTAGAGCTGGTTGTGCGGCTGTTCAGTAGGTTGAGGATCACTGCAAGCTGTAGGCTTGTCGGAAGAGGTGAGTCTTCAGGTTCTTTTTGAAGGTTTCCGTGGTAGGTGAGAGTCTGATGTGTTGGGGCAGAGAGTTCCAGAGTATGGGGGAAGCATGGGAGAAGTCTTGGATGCGGTTGTGGGAAGAAGAGATAAGAGGGGAGTAGAGAAGGAGATCTTGTGAGGATCGAAGGTTGCATGCAGGTAAATACCGGGAGACCATGTCACAGATGTATGGAGGAGACAGGGTGTGGATGGCTTTGTAAGTCACAGCAAGGGTTTTGAACTGGAGTCTCTGGAAGATTGGAAGCCAGTGAAGGTCTTCGCATAGGGGAGAGGCTGGGGAATAGCTGGGAGACAGGTAGATTAGTCAGGCAGCAGAGTGTAGTATGGATTGGAGTGGTGCCAGAGTGCTAGAGGGGAGGCCGGAGAGTAGAAGGTTACAGTAGTCAAGGCAGGAGATGATAAGGGCGTGCACTAGTGTTTTTGTAGTTTCATGGTCAAGTAATGTGCGGATACGAAAAATATTTTTGAGTTTGAGACAGCAGGATGAGGCAAGGGCTTGGATATGTGGCTTGAAAGAGAGGGCAGAGTCAAGGATCACCCTGAGGCATCAGGCGTGTGGGACTGGGGAAAGTAAACAGCCATTGACATTGATGGATAGGTCTGGTGGAAGGGTAGAGTGAGAAGGGGGAAAGATGATGAATTCTGTTTTGTCCATGTTCAGTTTTAGAAAGCGAGCAGAAAAGAAGGCTGAGATAGCAGACAGGCATTGTGGCATTTTGGTGAGTAAGGAAGTGAGGTCAGGTCCGGATAGGTAGATTTGCGTGTCATCGGCATAGAGATGATACTGCAAACCACAGGATTCTGTGAGGTGTCCCAGGCTGAAGGTGTAGATGGAGAAGAGTAGGGTTCCCAGAACTGAGCCTTGAGGAACACTGACAGACAAGGGGCGAGTTGAGGAGGTAGTGTGGGAGAGGGGGACACTGGATGTTCGGTCTGTTAGACATGACGAGATCCAGGATAGGCTAAGTCTGTGATGCCAAGAGATGAGAGAATCTGTAGCAGGAGGGAGTGGTCCACAGTGTCAAAGGCAGAAGACAGGTCCAGGAGAAGGAGGACAGAGTAGTGTCGCTTGCTCTTGGCAGTTAGTAGGTCATTGGTGATTTTAGTTAGGGCAGTTTCAGTTGAGTGATGGGGTCAGAAGCCAGATTGTAACTGGTCAAAGAGGGAGCAGGAGGAGAGGTGGGAGGACAGTTTAAGATGGACATGCTGTTCCAGTAGTTTTGAGGCATAAAAAGATATCAGGCGATAGCTAGACACAGAGGATGGGTCGAGGGAGGGCTTTTCAAGGCATGCTGTAAGGATGAGGGGAAGACACCAGTTGTGAGAGGTTGAAGAGGAGTGTTAGGGTTAGGATGAAGACTGTGACGAGGTTAGGGATGAGGTGGGATGGGAGCGGGTCAAGCGTGCAAGTGGTGAGATGTGATCTTGACAGGAGGGTGGAGAGCTGAACTTCTGTCATGGTGGAGAAGCTGGTTTTGGAGCAACAGGGTTGAGCGGCTAAGAGGGGCATTGAGGGCTGCGGGCCAAAGCTTTCTCTGATCGCATCAATCTTCTGTTTAAAGAAAGAGGCAAAGTCTTCAGCAGAAATTAGAAGAGAGGGAGGAGGTGCTGGGGGACGGAGTAGATAATTGAAAGTTTTGAAAAGCTGTTTAGGGTTGTGAGACAGGGAGGATATGAGAGATGAGAAGTAAGTTTGTTTTGCGGCAGTGAGTGTGGACTTGAAGCTGGCAAGGTACTGCCTGTATACAATGAAGTGGTCAGCAGAGTGGAATAGTTTCCATCTCTGCTCAGCGACCCTGGAAGCCCATCTCCGTTCTTTGGTCAGGTCGGTCAGCCAGGGCTGCTTGTTGATTGTACGAGTTTTGCTATGCATGATGGGGTCGGCCGAATCGAGTGTTGCTGTTATTGGGGTGTTATAAAAAGTGGCAGCAGCATCTGTGTCATGATTCATGAAGGGAAGCTATGTCTGTAAGAGGGAGAAGGGACTCAGAGAGAGATTGTAAATTGAGGTGTTTGAGATTTCTGCGAGGGTGAGTGATATTGATTGTGGGTGCACCTCTGTATTCAGATGTGTAGTGTAGAAGAAAGGGAAAAAGTGGGGAATGTGCTCTGGCAGTGGTGCTCTAGGTAACTGTGTTATTTTATGCAGAGATGAGTCCTAGCTGGAAGAAGTGATGGCGGTCTGTGCTGGATGAAAAAGAAAAGCAAAGATGAAGGACTTCAGCTAGAGACGTCACTGGTGAGTCAGTGTGTTACCTGCACACTGATACTATACACTGAATACTATATACAGAGCTCATGTGTATAATGTCACTGGTGATTCCTGTATTACCTGTACACTGACACTATATACAGAGCTCCTGTGTATAATGTCACCAGTGATCACTGTATTACCTGTACACTGACAATAAATACAGAGTTCCTGTATACAATGACACTTAGTATTGTGTTGTTTTTTTTTCAAATTAATCATCAGTATTGTAATATTCAGTCACTATGTGGTGGTAATATGCGTTCTGGTCATGATTTGGTGCTATTTGTTTCTTGTATGTCGTATTCTTCAGTCACTATGTGGTGGTAATATGTGGTCTGGCCATGATGTAGTGGTGTTTGTTCCTTGTATGTGGCATTATTTGGTCACTATGTGGTGGTAATATGTGGTCTGGTCATGGTGTGACGATATTTGTCCCTTGTATGTGGTATTAATGGTTGTTTAAAAAAATATAAATGTATGTGACTAATTCCTTTTTTTTAAATTAATGATCAGTATTGTAGTATTCAGTCACTATGTGGTTCTAATATGCGTTCTAGTCATGGTTTGGCGGTATTTGTTCCTTGTATATTGTATTATTCAGTCACTATGTGGTGGTAATATGTGGTCTGGCCATGGTATAGTGGTATTTGTTCCTTGTATGTCGTATTATTCAGTCACTACATGGTGGTAATATGTGGTCTGGCCATGGTATAGCGGTATTAATTCCTTGTATGTGGCAGTCTTTGGTCACTATGTGGTGATAATATGTGGTCTGGCCAAGGTGTGGCAGTATTTGTTCCTTGTATGTGGTATTATTCGCTCACTATGTTTTGGTAATATGTGGTCTGGTCATGGTGTGACAATATTTGTCCCTTGTATGTGGTATTAATGGTTGTTTAAAAAATATAAATGTATGTGACTCATTCCATTAAAGAAAAATACCTAAAAATATATTTATTTTTAATAGTTTAGAGTAGAGTAGGGCCCGGCCGAAAGAGTCTACCGTGTCGTGGTGTCATCTTAAAAATTATTTTGGCCAGAACAAAAGCTGCTGGTTATGAATGTGATCTGGTGTTTGCTGGGAACTGTTAATATCAGATCGGTGAGGATGTGGTGCAGAAGATGAGTTTTTCCAAGGGTGGGCGGTGGGACAGTGGAAGCAGAGCTCGTGTGGAATCTGGGTGGAGTCTCAAGGGAACCCAAAAATTTTGCCAGTATGGGGCCCCGAAATTCTTGGTGGAAGCCCTGGTCTGTCATTGGCATGAGGCACGATGATATTATTGCCTCACGATGCTCTGCTCTGAGAAAATGGAGGCTGCAGTGTTGGGAATCAGGATGAGGTGAGTATAAACTTCATTATTTAAGAAACTGGAGAACTGGGGCCATCATACTATATATATGGGCAACTGGTGCTATCGTACTATATTTAAGGTGGGAACTGGGGCCATCGAACTATATATATTATATATGTGGGGATGTGGGGCCCATCATACTATATATGTGGGGCAGTGAGATACCTTCATACTATATATATATATATATATATATATATATATATACTAGACTGTGGCCCGATTCTAATGCATCGGGTATTCTAGAAAATGCATGTCCCCGTAGTATATGGACAATGATGATTCCAGAATTCGCGGCAGACTGTGCTCGTCGCTGATTGGTCGAGGCAACCTTTATGACATCGTCGCCATGGCAACCATTATGACATCTACGTCGATACTGTGCCCGTCGCTGATTGGTCGAGGATCTCAGTGGAGATCAATGGTCACATGCTCAGGTACTGCAGCAACTTCCATTGGTCCTTCAGGAAGGTCCTGTACCTGATCAAGTTCTGTGGCAGCCTTCCATTGGTCCTTCTTGGAAGGTCCTGTAGGTGCTGCAGCTATATAAGGTTCTCATGACCGCACGGCCATGAGCTAGTGTCAAATATGTACGAGCTCAGCGCCAGTGTGGTCGTGTGTGTGGTCAGGGACCCGGCTGAAATAAGCCCCTAGAATGCTGGCACCTCCGGCGAGGAGTTTTGTGTATGCAATCAGGGACCCGGCTGAAATAAGCCCCTAGAATGCTGGCACCTCCGGCGAGGAGTTTATGTGTGAATTCAGGGCTGGCTAATAGCCGATAGAATTCCGGCCCCCCAGGCTGAAAGGTGCCAGCCAGTGAAAGGTGCCAGCCAGCCCCTGATGAAAAATTTAAAGAAAAAGCAGACAGGGCATTTCATGCATTTATTTATGACTTTTGATGTATTATACATCATGTATCTTTCGGGGAGCACCTATGGCTTTCTTTTGGGTTTGCATGCAAGAGTTTGACAAAGACTCTAGTCAAGGGGTGGGCAATTAATTTTTCATTTGGCCCACATGAGAGCTCATGACTGTGGCGGAAGTCCTAACCAATAGGCTGAAATTAATTCTGCTCAATATCAATATATTAATTATAATTATTATATCACTTAATGTTGATCAGAATTAAGTATACTGACATCCCTCTATATACAGTATGAACCTACATACAGCCCTTCTATATACAGTATAAGTTCAAACACACAGCCCCTTATTTACAGTGTGAGCACTCACATAGCCTCTCAATATACAGTATGAGACCACCACAATCTCCATATACAGTATCAGCCCTCACAGTCCCCTGTATACATTATGAACCTCCACATATCCTCTCTTTATACAGTATGAGCGCTCACTTAGCCTCCCTATATACAGTATGTGCTCCTACATAGCCCCAATATACTTTGTGATCGCCCACATATCCTCCCTACATGCAGTATGAGCTACTCTATATACAATATGACATTTTACATCTCCCTCCATGGTATGAGCCATCACATAGCGTCCCTATATACAGTATGAGCTGAAATATAGCTCCCTATATACAGTGTGATCCCCCACATAGTCCCCTATTTGCAGTTTGAGCCCCCACATAGCCTTTCTGTATTCAGTATCAGCAACCACATAGCCCCTATAAACAGGCACACTTACTATACTCCCTTGAATAAGAGAACAATACATATTCACCTCGCTACAATTCCCCCGGCGCTCAGCTCAGTCTCCTGTGCACTGACTCTCCACATAGCAGACATGATGATGAAGTATCGTCATCGCGTCTGCCATCCCAGTCACACACGCTGATTAGTGGAAGAAGGAGCGGGCATCCTTTTGGATGGAGATAGTGGTGACATCGGGACATGGGCGACAGTGGCATGGTGTGGCCTGTGGGCTGTCTCAGTCTGCTGGCCAGACTGGAACAACCAAATGGCCAGATATGGCCTACAGGCCGCACTTTGACCAGGTCTGCTCTAGCCAGTAACAAATCATTTTAGCAACTGCAGTTCTGTTGCTGTGCAAATGTAAATAAATATAAAATAGGGTTATTCAAAGTTCAATGTGCAATGTATTCTTTAATAGCCCACTACGTCTTTTATTAGCCACATATATAAATGTACAAGCTTACCCTGTTGAGTCATATTCTTTCATGCCGGGTGCTATTACATGTGACTTTATTTTTCATATTTACCAGAAAATGACCTTTTCAGTATCTTTCTTTTGTGGAAGCATAGCAATGTTATTAAATCTTTGCTTTATAGGAGTCCTGAATACATTTTTAACTACAACATTAAAATTGAAATAAATACAATATATTTATGAATCGACTAGACTAACAGACCTTAAATAAAGACATTTAAATTAATAGAAATAAGAGGTAAGAAGAAAAGTCAAAATTATTTAATACATTGTATTCTGTAAGAAATTCAGATTATTTTTGGATATTCTGAAGCTAATTCTGATAATTCCCTAAGGCTTATATTGATTTGTAAGGACTGTACCCTGCAAATGGTAGGTAGGTATGGAAAAAAATACTGAAAAGTAAGAATGCTTTAAAAAATAGAAGTGATTATAGTATATTTTTATCAATTAATCAAATGCAAAGTGAATGAAATAAAGAGAAATCTAAATCAAATAAGTATTTGGTGTGTTTATCCTTTGCCTTAAAAATAGCCTCAAAACATCAATTCTTGTAGGAGATTGTTACAAACATGTTTAAGGTTTAACCACAGATCTTCTGTGGATGTAGGCTTGTGTAGTGTAGCACTTGTCTTCTCCCGTGACAGGTCGCTTGAAGCTGATGGTGTTGGCTGGCCAGGACCATATGATTCCGAGTTTAATAAAGGAGACTTCTGTTCTAAAATGCAGTTTTTACTGAATGGTAACTTGGTAAGGGTTATGTACAAAGGGTAGCCGTTACAAAGTCTTATGGACGTTTCTTTCACTGTGTGAAGTATTTTCAAACACACACAGTATCTTTCCCCTGTAATGTACTCCAGGGCCGCTGAAGCATACTGTTTTGTGCTAATTCGTCACGGCAAAGCTCGTTGCCACAGTCCTGATCAGCGAAACTCTCTACCTGTTCGGTGGTTCTGCATCCTATTTCTTCCACTACTGGCACCCTGGTTCTACCACTTGGAATTCCCACTAGTCCCATCAATTCAGTCCTGTTACCTTCGGTGTTCACCAAACTCACGGCTTCTCGTGACATGTCATCCTTATACAAGGACCCCTTTAAGGTGGAAGGCCACTTTGTCTCCACTTTGGCCAGTACTAGGTCACACTATTCCCTTGTCTCCTTCTTAGTAGTTTACCCAAACGGCAGCACTGCTCACAGGCACTTCCTACTTTTAATTGAACCTGTGCGTATCTAAATATATAAAGGAAGCAGTCACGAAGCCCCTTCCCACTTAGGGCTAGTACCAAACATTAACATTATCTTACTCTAAAATCACTATCTAGCTACAGTCACTAACTTATCCTACCTAGCTTTTGCCCTAAGTCCTAACCTATGTCTTACACTATGATGTATGATATGTCCTACATTATACATCACCAATGTTATCACACAGGAACACATCACATGACACAATATATACAAGAGACACATGACACATTACACACAATGCGATTGGCGTCTTCAGGGTTAGGACTTTAGTGACCTCACTGCTTTCATGTGTTCTGTAGACTGTATAAGGTTAGACAGTATAGATAAATCTAGTGGCTCTCAAGTGACCTTACTAGTGTCTAGTGACCTTATCGTTTTCATGCGAACAGCGGTATTACCATTATAGAGTTCTCATATAATGATAGATGCCAGTTGTAAATAGGTGCTCTGGAAACTGTGTAAGGGTAGACAGTACAGATAAATCTAGTGACTCACAAATGATGTTCTCCTTGACCGAAGAAATTCATTTTCCGACTTCTCCACCAAGGCTAGACTGCAGGCCTCTTCCATTCATTTGTGTAGAATGTAATGCACAGACTTTTTCAGCACTGTTGCCACATTTCCCCTGTCTTAACATAACCTTGCAAAGTACATCACGCAGTAATAATGCCCTTGCCCACCTCCGGTGCCCTACTCAGTATTAGTACCCTTCTTTGGTGCCCCCCAATGCCTCCATATAGTAGTAGTGTCCTGAAAGTTGCAATAAATGAGGAATATAGTGTTTCAGAGTCCGTGCTGCCCAATGTTCAAGGATACGATCACACGCAAAGGTGAAGTATGAATACATTTTTTTGTCAAGGTTTTCAAAGCTCTTTATCAAGACCAAAACATAATGAGGATGATCAAGGTTTGAAGACCTTGAAATGCATTGACAATAAACCGCATTCATGCTTCACCTTTGTGTGTGATCTTATCTTTGAACCATGGTTCTGCTGCAGCCTTTGCATGCTTCTATAGGAGTTGTGACTGTCACAACCCTATTAAGTGAGTGTACTTAAAAAATGTTTTTATACCACTTGGTTATCAGATAAGACCCTATTCGACTCTCCAGTTTTACCATTTGATTTACTGTCCTTAAAGTGGCAGATACAGTTGAAAGTTATATTTGAAAGGAAGATTTGCCAACTCCTCCTTTTTCTGGGATCCTCTTAGATGTTTTGGAAAGCTTGTTAATACTAGTATAGGACAGATTTATTAGCACTATTTATTAGACATGAGGGCAATCTGGCTGGATCAGGGTATATAGACCACTTATTGAAACTCTATAAGGGGAATAATTTGCACTATTAAATGGAGTGGACTGAATAGAGGAGTGGTCAAAAACTAAGGGAGGTGAAAAGTGTTACACAGATAAAACTTGTCACAGCCATCTATATTCTTTTTTTTATTTAATCCTGTATATTTAATGCTAATTTATGCCAAGGAAATGTAATATTCATTCATCTCCCACAACACAATGGTCAGTGGGCACAGTGATCACAACTTACAGAGGCATGTAAAAGATTGAGCACCCCTAATCAAAATTACTGTTATTGTGAACAGTTAAGCAACTTGAAGATGAAATGATCCCTAAAAAGCTGAAAGTTAAAAATGACACATTTTTATTGTCATTTTTTACATTTTAAAAGTCACAAAATGAAAAATGGGCCAATGCAAATTTTAGGCACCCTTGGAGATTTGTGTGATGAGATAACTTTGACCAAGGTCTCAGACCTTAATTAGCCTGTTAGGGTTATGGCTTGCACACTATCATCATTAGGTAAGGCCAGGTGATGCAAATTTCACAGCTTTATAAACACCCAACTTCCTCTAACCTTGTGCCAAAAAGAGCAGCCATGGGTTCTTTTAAGCAGTTGCCTAGCACTCTGAAAATGAAAATGGTGCAGGTCCACAAGCAGGTGAAGGCTATAAGAAGGTAGCAAAGTGTTTTCACTTTGCCCTTTTCTCAGTTCAAAATGTAATTCAGAAATTGTAGTTAACAAGAACAGTGGAGGTGAATACCTAAAGCAATCTTCGATCCTCCCAAGACCTCCTACTCTCTACCACACTTATTCGTTCCTCACACAACCGCCTCCAAGATTTCTCCTGAATATCCCCCATCCTCTGGAATTCCATGCCTCAACATGTCCAATTATCCACAACACTCGGATCCTTCAGACGGAACCTGAAAACCCATCTCTTCAGGAAAGCCTGCAGTCTGCAATAACCATTCTGCTGCCTCACCACCACCCGAGCTGCCACCTCAACACCACCAGACCTGCTGCACCCCAACCTTCTGTCTCTTCCCCATTATTCCATTGAATGTAAGGCCACAAGGACAGGGTCCTCTCCCCTCTGGACCAGTCTGTCATTGTAAATTTGTTTACTGTAAACGATATCTATAACTCTGTATGTAACCCCTTTCTCCTATACAGCACAATGGAAATAATGGTGTTATATAAATAAATAAATAAATAAATAATAATAAGAAGAAGAAGGTCTGGAAGACAAAGCAAAATTTCAGTGAGAGCTGCTCAAAAGATTGATAGAGAGGCCAATCAAATCCCTGCCTGACTGCAAAAGACCTTCAGAATGATTTAGCAGACTCAAGTTGACAAGTTGTGGTAGATTGTTCTACTGTTCAGTTCAGAGACACCTGCACAAATATGGCCTTCATGGAAGGAGTGATTAGAAGAAAAGCTCTCCTGCATCCTCACCATAAAATTCAACATCAAAAGAATGCAAAACAACATCTAAACAAGCCTGATAAATTTTGGAAACAAGTCCTGTGAACTAACTAGGTAAAAATAGAACGCTTTGGTTGCAATGATCAAAGGTATGTGTGGAGAAAAAAAGGGCACATAATTTCAGGAAAAGAACATCTAACCAACCTTTAAGCATGTTGGAGGATCAGTTATGATTTGGGGTTTTGTTGCAGCCAATGACACAGGGAATATTTCATGGGTAGAGAGCAGAATGGATTCAATGAAATTTCAATAAGTTCTTGATGCAAACATAACAACATATATAAAAAAGCTGAAATTGAAAAGAGGAAGGCTTTTACAAATGGATAATGATCCAAAACACACATCAAAATCCACAATAGACTACCTCAAAAGGCGCAAGCTGAAGGTTTTACCACGGCCCTCACAGTCTCTTGATCTGAACATCATTAAAAGTCTGTGGCTAGACCTCAGAATAGTAGTGCATGTAAGATGATACAGGAATCTCACAGAGCTGGAACAATTTTCAAAGGAAGAATGGATGAAAATCCCTCAAACGAATTGAAAGACACTTGGCTGGTAGCAAAAAGTGTTTACAAGCTGTGATGCTTTAAAAAGAGGGTGATACCAGGTATTATCCATGGGGGTGCCCAAACTTTTGCATTGGACCATTATCATTTTTTTAATTTTTAAAATGTAAAAGATGAATATACAGGTGCTTCTCACAAAATTAGAATATCATCAAAAAGTTAGTTTATTTCAGTTCTTCAATGCAAAAAAGTTAAACTCATATATTATATAGAGTCATTACAAACAGAGTGATCTATGTCAAGCGTTTCTTTCTGCTGATGTTGATGATTATGGCTTACAGCCACTGAAAACCCAAAAGTAATTATCTCAGTAAATTAGTAAAAACGCCTGCAAAGGCTTCCTAAGCATATAAAAAGGTTCATTAGTCTGTTTCAGTAGGCTTCACAATCATGAGGGAAACTGCTGACTTGATAGATGTCCAGAAGGCAGTCATTGACACACTCCACAAGGAGGGTAAGCCACAAAAGATCATTGCTAAAGAAGCTGGCTGTTCACAGAGTGCTATATCCAAGCATATTAATGGAAAGTTGAGTGGAAAGAAAAAGTGTGAAGAAAAAGGTGCACAAGCAACTGGAATAACCATAGAAAGGATTGTTAAAAAAGGCCATTAAAAATTGTGAGGAAGATTCCCAAGGAGTGGCCTGCTGCTGGGGTCACTGTTTCAAGAGCTACCACACATAGACGTATCCAGGACACGGGCTACAAATGTTGCATTCCTTGTGTAAAGCCACTAATGACCAGTAGGCAACACCATAAGCGTCTTACCTGGGCCAAGGAGAAAAAGAACTGAACTGTTGCTCAGTGGTCCAAGGTATTGCTTTTAGACGAAAGTAAATTTTGCACTTCATTTGGAAATCAAGGTTCCAGAGTTTGGAGGATGACTGGAGAGGCACACAGGCCAATCTGCTTGAGGTCTAATGTGAAGTTTTCACAATCAGTGATGGTTTGGCAAGCCATGTCATCTGCTAGTGTAGGTCCACTGTGTTTTATCAAGACCAAAGTCAGCGCCGCCATCTACCAAATGTTAGCGCACTTCATGCTTCCCTCTGCCGACAAGCTTTTCGGAGATGGAAATTTCATTATTTCAGCAGGACTTGGCACCCGTCTACACTGCCAAAAGTACCAATACCTGGTTTAAAAACAACGGTATCACTGTGCTTGATTGGCCAGCAAACTCGCCTGACCTTAACCTCATAAAGAATCTATGGGATATCATCAAAAGGAAGATGAGAGACACCAGACCCAACAATGAAGATGAGCTGAAGGCTGCTATCAAAGCAACCTGGGCTTCCATAACACCTCAGCAGTGCCACAGGCTGATCGCCTCCATGCCACGCCTCATTGATGCAGTAATTGATACAAAAGTAACCCCGACCAAGTATTGAGTGCATTTACTGAACATATATTTCAGTACGTCAACATTTCAGATTTTTAAATTAGTTTTAAAGCTGGTTTTATAAAGTATTCTAATTTACTGAGATAATGACTTTTGGGTTTTCATTGGCTGTAAGCCATAATCATCAACATTAACAGAAATAAACACTTGGAATAGATTACTCTGATTATAATGACTCTATATAATAAATGAGTTTCACTTTTTGAATAAATAACTGAAACAAATTAACTTTGTGATAATATTCTAATTTAGTGAGAAGCACTTCAATATACAGCGCTGGCAAAAATTAAGAGACCACTGCAAAATGCTCAGTTTGTCTGATTTTTCTCTTTTATAGGTATGTTTTTGAGTAAAATGAAAATTGTTCTTTTATTCTATAAATTTCTGACAACATGTCTCCGAATTTTCAAGCAATAAATTTTGTATTTTTTTCTGAAAAAGATAAATGGTAAAAAATTAAAAAAACAGTGCTTTTAGACCTCAAATAATGCAAAGAAAACAAGTTGATAATCATTTAGAAACAACAATACTAATTTTTTACCTCAGGAAGAGTTCAGAAATCAATATTTTGTGGAATAACCATGATTTTTAATCACAGCTTTCATGCGTCTTGGCATGCTTTCCACCAGTCTTTCACACTGCTTCTGGTGCAAAAATGTAAGCAGTTCTTCTTTTTTTGATGGCTTGTGATTATCCATCTTCCTCTTGATTACATTCCAGAGGTTTTCAATGGGGTTCAGGTCTGGAGATTGGGCTGCCCATGACAGGGTTTTGATGTGGTGGTCTCTTAATTTTTGCCAGAGCTGTATATGTGTTGTACTAGATGGTGGCCCAATTCTAATGCATCGGGTATTCCAGAATATGTATGTAGTTTATTTATGAAGATTTTAGAATAATGCAATTTATACACAGGATTTGGCCGGCCTCGACCAATTAGCGAAGCGTGGTTCAAATCCCGCGCCAATTCGCGGCTGGACTATATGATCGCATATGTAATGTTTATATAATTCATTTCTTTCATGTTATTCTTAAATTCCTAAAAAGAAAATCAGTTTGAAAATGGCGCCGGCCGCACCTGTGCAGTAGCAACTATCAGTGCAGAAGGGAATTTTTCTCAAGAGATATATAATATTCGTTATGTAACATAGGGGACTGGTCACTGAGGGATCACAGAACTGGAACAGGAGAAGGATTTGGTATTCTCGTTACAAGCAAGTTAAGCAGCAGTACTCAATGTCAAGCAGCAGCCGCTAAAGCAGACAAGATTTTAGGATGTACAAAAATAGATAAATCCCACGATCCCATCGCATTATTACCCCCTCATAAATCACTGGTGAGGCCACATATAGAATATGGGATCCAGTTTTGAGCTTCACATTTTAACAAGGATATTTAGACGTTAGAATCATTTCAAAGACAGGAAACTAGATTATTGTGAGGGATGGAAGGCCTCTCATATGAGGAGAGGTTGGAAAAGTTGGGCTTGTTTAGCTTAGAAAAAAGTCGCCTCATAGGGGATCTCATTTACATGTATAAATATATGTGTGGTCAGTACAAAACACTGGCACATGACTTATTCCTTTCAAAGACCATACTGAGAACCAGGGGGCACTCATTATGGGTCAAAGAAAGGTGATTCCGACAGCAAAACAGGAAAGGGTTCGTTACAGTAAGAGCAGTCAGACTATGGAATGCCCGACCACAAGAGGCAGTAATGGCAGACACTATAGCAGCTTTTAAAAAAGGGCTGGATGACTTCCTTGATACACATAACATTGCTGGTTATAGTTAAATTACTGACGAAATGTAGAATTGGTGGAGAAAGGTTGAACTTGATGGACCGAGGTCTTTTTTCAACCTATTTAACTATGCAACTATCAGTCACCTGTCAGAAGCCATATTGGTGAATATCTAAGCAGAGCACCACATGAAGTCCCCCCACAGGCCGCCTCGAAGCACAAGCATATAATTAACTCAAAACTGAAAATAAAGATTAAAAAAACAACCACAAGATGGATATAATCAACCAAGGTACCATTATAATCAGTATAACAGCACCAACCTGACACTGTCTGTAGGTTACTGTGCACAATCCTGCTGACAGGTTCCCTTTAAGAGCGTTGTGTATACATTTGGTTTGGCCTCCCATTAAATTTAATTGGGTTCGGGGACATTTGGCGAACATGGTTGGCAAACATCGGGACGTTCGGTGAACCGAACCAAACCTTTGAGTGATTTTTCAGGTGTTTTTGAAGCAGACTTGCTCCAGAAATGCTCTTCAAAAACCATATTCTCCACTAATTCAGACATGATCGGCAAAACTTGTAAAGTTTTAATGTGCTGTTTATTTGTTAATATTGCACATTAATGATACAACCTTTCCTTGGCAAGGTATGTGTTAACCAGGATTCTCCCTTATGTTCAGGACTACATCCTCATTTATATTATGCCTAGCGATGAAGTATCCTCCTGACAAATGGGTCTGTTAATGAAATGCAAGCAATTAAACTAAAAGCCATATCAAATGCTCCTCGTCACTCCACGCTGACATTTAATTGAATTTTTTTCCCTTCCATCCCCTGCTCCCCTCTTCTTTTAGTTCCCGATAAACATACTCCTTCACAACAGATCTGTTTTCACTAAAGCCACAACACAGGCGATTCAATCAACTAATTGATGCAACAAAGCCTCAAAGAAAAAAAAAGTGTAATTAAAGCACAAATGAAATGGAATAACACTACAGCCTGTCTCATTTATTACTTAATAATTAAAACCAGGTTTGTCTGTCTGTCCAAAAGTATGGGATTAAGAAGAGAATATGCGTATACCGTCAGTATCTTTATAGTCTTCCGTGGTAATGAAGGCAATGGGTTAAAGGGGGTATTTTTCCCCTGTGAAGGTTCAACATACTAATTTACAAAGGAGAGATTCTTGAAGAGGGTTCACCCCTGAAATTAATGCAATATAAACTATTCTGTCAACATGTTGGGTTAACATTAAAGCTGAGATCGTCTTTTATAGAGGTTTTTGCTTTGATCAATACCTTTTTGTTAAAGGGTCGTAGCAGGGTCCGACTGGCCCATCAGAGTTCCAGTGAATCCTCCTACTGACACTATAAATAGTCTCTCTTGGTATCTTCAGACAACATTTTTTCAGGTGTTTTTTTCAGCATGTCTACTTTGAAGAATGCCTAAAAAAGTGATCAGAAAACTCTGGAAAAACTCTTCCCATTCATTTCTTTTCCAAACGACTTTGTTGTTAAGAGTAGTGAGCTGACCATTCTTAAGGCGTTTTCCGCTAAAAAAAAGCCCCTCCTTATTTTCAAAAGAATTCAATAAGAAGGCTACAAAAATACCTGTGCACTTTTATTTAGCATTTTGTAGAAGTTTTTGAGGCGTTTTCAACGCAAAAAAACTCTAGCTTTTTATTCACTACTAATGGATATTTAAATAAAATGTGAGAAATCGGCCCCCACAAAAGTTTAAAGAAACCCTAACAAAACAAAACACTTAAGAAAACTTTTAACAAAAAAACACTTCATGACAAAAGAAAGCAAAGAAAATGCTGTGTTTGATGCGGTTTCCACTTGGAAAAACTCGTAGATTTTATCCGCCTGAAGAATCGTTAAGTGAACGTGCCCTGGGGATCCAGCGAAAGACAATACCATTTGGAGCTTTTATTTCCCATGTTGTGGGTAGCACAAGATAGCAGGAACTATTTGCCAGTTACTTACTTATTTGCATACCACACTAGTTACTAGATATGGAATTGCAAAAATATTGTTGAATATTCTAAAATCTATTTTGGAGAAGAAATTCAATAAATGAATATATCAGAAGTATAAAAAAGGCACAATTTCTCTTACCTTACAAAATGCGTAAAGGTGACTCCCAAAGGTTTATTTCTCTAAAATTCTTCTTATAAATGGATTTGCTAACATGCAATAGAAGGAGATGAAAACGATCCACATGATAGTCTAAATGGATTTATTATATGGATTTTAATAGCATAAATGAGCCGATTAAATTGCTTGTTTTTTCCCTTTGAGAAATTATATTATTTGCATGGTGGGGAAGAGTCAGTGATATTAACTGAGCATTATATATCTATTCCATGATCTGGGTTTATGATTTTACTGCTTTACACAATTATTAATATAATGATCACCATCTTCATATCTACTATGATTAATCTTATTGTCATGTATTATTAATATGACTCTGTTACTATAAGTTTTTAGATGTTTTTGGAGTGTTTAGTGGATTTATTATGTTTTTTAGGTTAGTAAATATCTGACCTTCAGAAGAAGGAATCCTATGGTTTGTACCAATTGTAATAAGAAGAGCGTGGGCAACAGTTGCAATGCAATTCACTAGAAAGCTGCATTCACAAGCAGCGGTTGTACTGTGGTCAAAAATCATTAAAATCATGCGTTGCTGTGGGAATCTGTCAGTAGGACCAACCCTCCTAAGCCATCTAGGGGGGCAATCAGATCATAGGAAGCTGAATAAAATCATACCTTTATATCTGCGGTTTGATGTCTTATTCCAAAGATATCCGTGTTTTTCTTATATATAAATGAGCTGTTAAGATCTATGGGCAGGACACTGATTTGCATGAGAATCTGCCTCCAAAACTTATTTTTAGAAAAAGGAGGCGTTACCAGTGTTAGACATGTAACTTAAACAGAAAAGGAGAACTAAACATATTTGCTGCAGCTGTTACAGCTCTGCTGTATTGCCAGGGGAGTAATGACTGGGGTCACAGAGGGTAAGACTGTGCCCATGCTGTAAGTGGTCTCACCAACACGAGAGCCTATTTCAGCTAGATGTGCATGCAAGGACGCACATTCAGCTGTATTGTAGTGCAGCGAAAAGACCCACCAGGTCCCTGCACCGCAATACATGCCACCAGTCATTCAGAGGCGAACGTCTGAGGTCAGCGTGCCAGTCACAGGCAGCGCATAGCAGTGACGTCATACGCAACCAATAGCACACACGCCAAAGTCAGCTCCTAGCCTCTGTATCAGCTATAAAAGAGGATGCTGCGCAATGTGGGAGTGTGGGAGGTGAAAATAATTTTTTTTTTATGTATTAGAGAACAGCTGCAGAACAGGATAATTATTAAAGGCTAGGCCCGGGAGCTGGGACTTTATACCACAATGGGGCTGGGCATGGGGGACATATATTACTGAATGGTTCAGGATGGGGTAATTAAACCAGGATGTGGGACATCATTATTGGAAGGGGTCCAGAATGAGGATGGGGAACATATACTACTGGAAGGTTCCAGGATGGGAACATTACACCTAGATGGGGGCCATTATTACTGCATGGGGCCCAGGATGGGGACATTGTACCAGGAAGGGGCCGATAATGACAGACATTTTTACCTGAAAGAGCCTAGGATGAGGGAAATTATACCAATAAGGGGCCAAAATAGAGACATTATTAGTGGAAAGGGTCAGGATGGGGGACATTATAACAGAAATGGGTTAAGGATCAGGACATTATACCAAGAAAGAGCCAAGAATTACCTTAGTACAAGAAGGGGGACATTACTACATTTTGAGTGTGTGTGGGTGGGGCAACACATATGTCTATGTAGGATTTTGAATGCTACAAAGGCTAATACATCTGGCCAACATGTAGATGGGGGACCAGGTCCAAATTTTGCACCAATACCCATGGGGCTCTAGTTATGCAACTATTTTTTGCAACACTGTTGCTATCTATCTACACTGCCTGCCTGTGAGATAGAAGCTGAAGCACTGAGAGGACATCTGCAAATGTGTCAGTAAGGGCTCAACTCATTTATGAGGAAAACAAACACGTACAGTCAGTTAAAAACATTGGATTGCACTCTGACCAATGGTAATCTATGAGTCCCTGCTCATCTGCAATTGTTTTTAAGCAAAGATCGGGATGCTGCAATTGCCCTCGTATCTTGGACGAGACTCGCCAATGCAAGTCAATGGGTCTGACTAAAAAATCGCATGGCACTTGGACCATGCGAGTGCCATCTGATTTTTACATACCGATGTCCTTTCAAAAGCCAGCAATTCATCTTTCATCTGCCATATGCAATAAAATCACAGCGTGACATGACAAAATAGAATAGATAGAATATGTACCGTATATATACATAGAATAGATAGATATAAAGATGTTAGTGACATATGTAATTAGTACAGTGCATGTGTGTAGCTTACTGTACATTTATTTACTTACTAAATTATTTTGTAAAGCAAAATGTCATTGTATACCCCGACATTTCATTAACCAGCAGAGTGAAAGTGGACAGCTGGGGCAGATGTTTATAGTCATGGAAGGGGATAATACCCATGGAGCATCCCAGGCTATTATTATCAGTTTACAGATTTTCTGGGTATTAAAATGGAAGACCCCCCCAAATAATGACATAGGGTTTCCCTATAATTGCTAACCAGCAAAGACTAGGCAGACAGCTGTGAGCTGATGTTAATAGCTTAGGAAGGGGCCGTGGATATTGGCTCCCTCCCAGACTAAAAACATCACCTCTCAGCCACTCTAGAAAAGGTGCATCCATAAGATGCACTATTTCTGGCACTTATCCTTGCACTTCCCACTTGCTCTTGTGTGGTGGCAAGTGGGGTTGTAGTTTGGAGGGTTGTTGTATTGTTAGGCAACATCAAGCCCATAGGTTAGTAATAGAGAGACGTCTATAAGACAGCCCCATTACTAACCCCATAGTGATACTGAATAAAAAATACACACCCCGAAATAAGCCATTTAATTGAAATAATGACACTCCTTTAATGAATCCACATTTACCAAAAACATGTATACTCACATCTACGCACAGTCCACTGAAGCTAAAGTCTCCTGTAACAGAATTAAAATAATAAACAACCATATTCCTCACCTGTCCACCGAGAAGATAATAATCTGATAGTCCTGTGATGCGTCTACCTCTGCTACATCTAAATGGCTGGCTGCATGGTTGCATGATGCGCCTATACAGCAGAGACACTGTGCTGTTCGTGTTTGCTCAGCTCAGTGCCTCGCGGTGAACTACTTTCAATTCACTGAAGTCACCAATATCTTTGCAATATCTTCTCTGCGGACGGGTGAGGAAAATGGTTGCTTATCATTTTATTTATGTTACAGGAGACATTGGCTTCAGTGGATTGGACGTTGACGTGAGTATAAGTGTTTTTGGTAACAGGCGTTATTGTAGATTTATTAAAGGAGTCTGTGTCATTTCAATGAAAGGACTTTATTCTGTGTGTGTGTTTTTGAGTACAATATCATTATGGGGTTAGTAATGGGGGCTTCTTATAGATGCCTCTCTATTGCTAACCTCTGGGGTTGATGTCACCTGACAATACAAAGGTGGCATCAACCCCCAACTATCACCCCACTTGCCACCACACCAGGGCTAGTGGGAAGAGTGAGGATAAGTGCCAGAATTGGTGCATCTTATGGATGTTGAAACTTGTGCACATGGAAAGAAAAATCCAGCTCTAGGAATAAAAAGTATGCTGAAGTCTAAGACCACTGCTTGTGCTCGAAACGCGTCCAGTGACTATATGGTAGCTTCCATCCAAATGATGTAATTTATCGCTTGCAAGCAGTTTTCCAAATTTTAATATGTTTAAATAAATTTTTGACACTTTTTATTCCTGGAGCTGGATTTTTCTTTCCATGTGCACAAGTTTCAACGTCAGACAGAGATGTTTTTTCCTTGCTCGGATATTATGTGGACTACAGACGAAGGTTTCTACTGGGTGAGCTGAAAAGTTTT
Source organism: Ranitomeya variabilis (assembly GCF_051348905.1). Lineage (NCBI taxonomy): Eukaryota > Metazoa > Chordata > Amphibia > Anura > Dendrobatidae > Ranitomeya > Ranitomeya variabilis. The sequence goes on from NC_135235.1 coordinate 486,815,848, forward strand.
TCTGTTTTTCTACCATCTTATGGATGCACCATTTCTTTGGAGGCTGAGAGCTGATATTTTTAGTCAGGGAGGGGGCCAATATCCATGGCCCCTTCCTAGCTTATCAATATCAGCCCACAGCTGTCTGCCTAGGCTTTGCTGGTTATTAATTATAGGGGGACCCAATGTCATTATTTGGGGGCCCTCCATGTTAATAACCAGTAAAGGATAAGTATACAGCTGTGAACTGATATTAATAGCCTGAGAAGCTCCATAGGTATTACCCCTTTCCCAGACTATAAACAACTGCCCCCAGCTGTCTGCTTTCCCTCTGCTGGTTAATAAAATGTCGGTGGATCTAAAGCCATTTTTTTCTGAAAGGAATTTATTTACTTAAAAAAAACATGTACAGTAAACTACACACACAAAGCACTGATTATATATCTCACTCACATATTTATACATATCTAATCTCATTCTCTCTCTATATATATATCTTGAAGAATACTTCCTTGGAAAACTATGTGTAAATTACATACAGAATTGCTTTATGCAAAAGCTCACGTTAAAATTGCAATCGGATCGCATTCGCATGTAAATCAAATTTAAATTGGATGCTAGGTATTAAAAATGTGATTGTACGCACATAAAAAAATGCATGACACTTGTATGACACTTGTCCCACTTTTCTGAGCCGAATTCGGACCTTTTTCTCGCGGTGATGGGTATGAGCCCTTATAACTAGTGTTGAGCATTCCGATACCGCAAGTATCGGGTATCGGCCGATACTTGCGGTATCAGAATTCCGATACCGAGATCCGATACTTTTGTGGTATCGGGAATCGGAATCGGAAGTTTCCAGTGTATGGTTCCCAGGGTCTGAAGGAGAGGAAACGCTCCTTCAGGCCCTGGGATCCATATGAATGTGTAAAATAAAGAATTAAAATAAAAAATATTGATATACTCACCTGTCCGGAGGCCCCTGGACATCACTGCTGGTAACCGGCAGCCTTCTTTGTTTAAAATGAGCGCGTTCAGCACCTTCCATGACGTCACGGCTTCTGATTGGTCGCGTGCCGCTCATGTGACCGCCACGCGACCAATCACAAGCCGCGACGTCATCCCTCAGGTCCTAAATTCCCTTCTAGGAATTTAGGACCTGAGGGATGACGTCACGGCTTCTGATTGGTCGCGTGGCGGTCACATGAGCGGCACGCGACCAATCAGAAGCCGTGACGTCATGGAAGGTGCTGAACACGCTCATTTTAAGCAAAGAAGGCTGCCGGTTCACAGCGGTAAGGTCCAGGCTGCGTCGGAGAGGTGAGTATATCAATATTTTTTATTTTAATTCTTTATTTTACACATTAATATGGTTCCCAGGGCCTGAAGGAGAGTTTCCTCTCTTTCAGACCCTGGGAACCATCAGGGATACCTTCCGATACTTGAGTCCCATTGACTTGTATTGGTATCGGGTATCGGTATCGGATCAGATCCGATACTTTGCCGGTATCGGCCGATACTTTCCGATACCGATACTTTCAAGTATCGGACGGTATCGCTCAACACTACTTATAACCACACACAGCTCTGCAGTTAGATCAGAACAACAGAGAGCGGCCATTACACATAACACTGGTAACCATTGCACATCACATTGTTAACTTCCCCTTTCATTTGAAAGAAGCTCTGTAGCCAGATTCTCATGCAGATCAATGTCCGGCCCATGGGTCTTTACAGCTCATTTACATGTAAGAAAAAATGATTCTCTGAAATAAGACAGATCACAGATATCAAGGTATCATTTCATTCCGTTTCCTTTGACCTACATGTCTATATAAATGGCGTAGGAGTTTTCCCAGAGCATGCTCGGGTGGTCTCCGAGTATTTGTTAGTGCTCAGAGATTTAGTTTTTGTTGATGCAGCTGCATGATTTATGGCTGCTAGACAGCTTGAATACATGTGGGGATTCCATAGCAACCAGGATACCCCCACATGTACTCAGGCTGGCTAGCAGCTGTAAAATCAGGCAGCTGAGTCAACAAAAACTAAATCTCAGAGCACTAACAAATACTCGGAGACCACCCGAGCAAGGAGTATACTCACTCATCACTATTTAAGAGTCTTGAGCCTACTGACAGATTCTCTTTAAATGAACTTTGTCAGCACAGAATGTCTGTTGAAACCATGTACAGGAGCTCGGTGCACCATGTTGTGGACAAACATTTAGGGCGACGCACCTTCCTACCTACTTGTTTTCCACTCCACAGCAAAACAGGGCTACTGCAGCCTTCGGCCGCAATGTGGCTTGCTCTTTTCTTGACTTTACCCAGAAAAGAAACATTACCCCTTAGGCTCCATGTCAGAGGCCTCTCTTCCAATCAAATCAGACCTATTGCTTTGCACTGATGAGCAAGAAACAACCCGAAACACGTATCTGCAAATGGAGTATCTGGTTTGGCTTCTTATTTTAAGTCATGCAGCAAGACTCATAATAGGGTCAAAATTGAGTTTTAGGATTGCTATATCCAATAGGTGTCACTGGTTTTCAAGTCCTCTTCTTTTCTAAAAACTTACTTGCATATGAATACAGCCTAATGCAGAAAAGAACATTAGCATAAGTTGCATTAGAAAGAGACTTTATAGGTGTATGAAAAAAACAGTCCTGCTAAAACCCCTCCTATGTGTGTGGTCATATGGTGTTGCTGAACAAGTTTTTTTTTTACCTAGGGCAAAATAATCACTTTGCTGCTTTGGCCCAGACCAAGGCAAATTGGCATTTTGGCACTCATCTAACCGCTGGTGCCCAGCAAGCAGTGAACACGTACTGCAAACCCATCTTGCCATACCCCTGTGCCTCTGTATTGCACTCTATTTTGCCATGAAAATATTGTTTCTAAAAGGGTTTACTGTAATAATATGGCATGTGATGGGGGATTCTGTAAGGATCAATGAGAAAATAAAACTCCTGTATTACCAGCCTGTAGGCAACTTGACCTATCATTACACCATTGATGTGTAATTATGAGTATTGGATGGGCATCCCCTGGTTCAGTACCATCAGATTATATTTTTTGTATTGTAGTGACAGGCCATATTATTAAAGGGATAACTATGGGCATGAAATCAATTATTGCAGAATTAGTTTCTACCCCATCGATTTTGCAATTACTATGGAACATCACAATGAGTTAACTGCAAATGATGACAATTAATGAAGATTGCTTAGGTTCATACAGCATTGCAGCATAACACACGCTTTTTCTTTTTCTTCTGTGCTATTGCTGTAAATTCCAGGTTAGAATTTTTTTTCTGGCACATATAAAACTGAGCACAAATAAACAGATGTACAGAGCACTATTCATCTGTCCACAAGCTGAAAATAATTGGGTCTGATGTTCCTGCTTTTTCCGCATAATGGTGTGTGTCCCTTTAAGGCGGATTTGCTGATCTCCATCCTTCTAATTGGGTGCAGCGGTTGTTATGGAAACATCTCTCAAAAGCCAGTACTTTGCTCACAAAATAGAATCTTCTATATGCACAGGAAAAATGTAAACGTAGAACCTAGAAAGATATGGAGAACAGGAGCAGATTGGGATTTCTGATAGGTTCCCATCCAGAACCTAGAGCGGGCAGCACAGAATGAACAACTCTGTGACTCCAAAAGTTTCATAGGTTTCACATGTACTGAAAACAAAGTACAATGCTGAGGATGAAATATAGTATAACATCACATTGGGGAAGTATTGTGGCAATTGTGGAGGCATTCGTAAAAAAAAGTCCCTCTGATTTGTCTCTATGGAATTCCGTATCTATAGGTACCACAAAGGAAAACCTACTAAACATGTAGTCTTGAAAGTGCCACCAAAGCCAGGATATCATAAGTCATTTGCAGGCTTAGGCTACGTTCACATTTGCGTTGTTGGGTGCAGCGTCGGCGACGCGACGCAATGCATAAGATCCTACAGATCGTTACTTTCGGCACAGGGAAAACGCTACAAGTAGCGTCCCCTGCGCCCTGTCTTGTGCGTCTATATGACGCATGCGTCGTAAAACGCAGTACAACACATACCGTACAACATGTACATGCGCCCCCCATGTTAAAGATAGGGGCGCACGACGCATGCGTCGGTATGCGTCGACGACGCTGCGCCCAACAACGCAAACGTGAAGGTAGCCTTAGAGGATTTGATGCTGTTTTTACTGCATAAAATTCTGTAAGGCGGGGTTCACATCTCGTTTTAGCCACACGTCAGTGGCTCTATCAGTGCTGCCATTTGGATTTCTGAAAAATGGATGCGATTCAGTCACTTTTTCTCTGTCTAAGGCCTCTTTCACACTTCCGTTTTTTACAATCAGTCACAATCTGTCAAAATGTTGAAAAGATGGATCCTGTGCAGATTGTAAAAAATGGATGCACTGGGTCCGTTTTTTTGATGGATCCATCGAGGCTATGTGTACACATTGTGTATGCATCTTCGCCGTGTTTTTACGCTGCGAAAACACATACACAACACAAACCAGGTTAAAAATAATTTAAAAAATTAAAATAAAAAATCGTGATATTCTTACCTTCCGGAGTCCCCCGCGGCCTTCCCGATGCTCGCAATGCTGCCAGCAGCTCCCGTTCCCAGTAATGCCTTGCGAGCAATGACCTGTGATGACATAGTGGTCTCACGAGACCGCTATGTCATCGGGTCATTTCGCAAGGCATTACTGGTAACGGGAGCTGCCGGCAGCATCGCGAGCATCGGGAAGGTAGCGGGAAGGCTGCAAGGGACGCCAATAGGTAAGAATATAACAATTTTTTTATTATTATTTTTAACATTATATCTTTTTACTATTGATGCTACATAGGCAGCATTAATAGTAAAAAGAGAGCGAGAGCGAGAGAGAATTTCCCTGACGCGAAATTCTTCCAGGCATGCTCAGTTTCAAAAGACAGCATCCGTCGCTGGATTCCTGCTTTTGACAGCAATGGATCCTGCATCCATAGGCTTCTATTATAGCCAATGACGGACAGCGCAGGATCCGTCGCTGAGCGATTTTCCGACGTACAGAAAAAACATTCCTCTGTGCGTTGTCTCCACTTGACAGCAATTTTACGACGGATCCAGTGCACAACGGATGAAACGGAAGGCCATCCGTCACAATCCGACGCTAATACAAGTCTATGAGAAACAGCGCATTGTGACGGAAAAAGAAAGACGGAAGTGTGAAAGAGGCCTAACTCCTATTTTGGCAGTGTCTACCACAAAAACATGATCGACCGCGTGTTTTGTGACTGCCTCAAGTGGCGGTCACTGTTGAAGTCAGACAGAACACAAAATGACTCCATCTGCTTCATTAAAGATGTTTTTTATACTAAAGAAAAAGAGTATCAGCAACACCAAGAAAGTAGCTAGATTAAAGAATTAATCTTTATTACATAATACCAAGATCACATATAACGTTATACAAAGTAGATAAAGAAATAAGGAGGAAACAAAACAGGTACACTGAGGGAAGATCACTTGTCCGCTATATGACCTGGGAGAGCACATGAACATATAATTATATACACAGTCAAAAAGGCCAGGTGCACAAATGTTCCCAATCATGCATTACTCCCATAAGTATTGCAGTGAACAAGGCACCACCAAATCAATTCAGCACATATTATTATGTCAGAGTCAATGCTCACCCATAGTAAGTCAGGACTACATGATGACCTTCCCCTGACCCCTGACGCGCATTTCGCGTGATGGCTTTCTCAAAGGGGAGATGATAAAGAGGTCCTGTCAATGTTACCCTATTTATAGGAGCATAGCACACTAATCAGCATGGCGCATGAGCCCGCGACCTCCCACACATGATTCGCTCACTAGTCGGCGTCACTGCACAGTGGATGGGATTCAGTCACTTTTTCTCTGTCTAACTCCTATTTTGGCAGTGTCTACCACAAAAACATGATCGAACATGCGTGTTTTGTGACTGCCTCAAGTGGCGGACACTGTTGAAGTCAGACAGAACACAAAATGACTCCATCTGCTTCATTAAAGATGTTGTCTAGGACTTTAACATTGGTGGTCTATCCTTAAGCCATCAATGTCTGAACAGTGTTGGTGCTCTTCCCGGTATCGGCAGCAGTCGGAACTGATCAGATAGGGGAGCTGCACAGCACAGCTCCATCGACGGCATAGCTGCTGTTACTGAGTACTGCACATCCACCCTCTATTGCACGCCAACCAATCAGACATTGATGACCTATCCTAATGATAGGCCATCTGTGACGCTAGTCACTACTCACTGACAGGCCTTGAGGCAGAAGAGTCAGACATTCCGGGGTCAATATCAAGAGACTATGTTGATAACCAAGGAAAAAAAACAAGGTGTAGGTCAGGTCACCGTCCAGGGTCAATAAAACAAAAAGACAAAGGCATAGTCAGAACATGGTCCAAAGGGTCAGGTAGCAGAAGATCAGAACTCAGACAACAAAATCAGGCTAAAGGTACCTTCACACGAAACGACTTTGTAATGATATCGCTAGCGATCCGTGACGTTGCAGCGTCCTGGCTAGCGATATCGTTTAGTTTGACACGCAGCAGCGATCAGGATCCTGCTGTGATGTCGCTGGTCGCTGAATAAAGTTCAGGACTTTATTTGGTCGTCCGATCGCCGTGTATCGTTGTGTTTGACAGCAAAAGCAACGATACCAGCGATATTTTACACTGGTAACCAGGGTAAATATCGGGTTACTAAGCGCAGGGCCGCGCTTAGTAACCCGATGTTTACCCTAGTTACCAGTGTAAAATGTAAAAAAAACAAACAGTACATACTTACATTCGCATCCCCCGCCGTCTGCTTCCCACACTGACTGAGCGCCGCAAAGTGAAAGTGAAAGCACAGCACAGCGGTGACGTCACCGCTGTGCCCTGCTACTGCCGGCGCTCAGTCAGTCAGTCAGTGCAGGAAGCGGACGCCGGGGGACGCGAATGTAAGTATGTACTGTTTGTTTTTTTTACATTTTACGCTGGTAACCAGGGTAAACATCGGGTTACTAAGCGCGGCCCTGCGCTTAGTAACCCGATGTTTACCCTGGTTACCCGGGGACTTCGGCATCGTTGGTCGCTGGAGAGCGGTCTGTGTGACAGCTCTCCAGCGATCAAACAGCGACGCTGCAGCGATCGGCATCGTTGTCGCTATCGCTGCAGCGTCGTTTCGTGTGAAGGTACCTTAACACTCACCAAGAAGCATTAACTACGTCTGGCAGGGACCAGGGCAGACAGCTCAGATAAGTATCTATGCAATCAGCAGAACACTGAACACCTGCAGAAAGTCCCACAACTCCCAGTCACAAATTGGACAGCAGAGCTGTCAATCAAGGGCACTGACAGCCCATTAAGCTCACCACAGTATTGGGCAGACACAGGCAGCTCAGCAAGACAGTTTCCACAGAATAGCTTAGCAATCATTCACTGAGCAGAGGAATCGTGACACCATCAATATTAAAGTCCCGGACAACCCCTTTAATATCACTAGCCCTGTCACAGGGTCCTACTCCGGTAACACACAATCAACAGAGCGAGAGATGAGTGAAAAGATCCAAGAATCTTTATTTAGGCAAAAACACGAAAGGTCCAGATATACGATCCACCACACAAAGATAAAAAATAGTCCAGAACATGAATGCAGTTCAGCAACAGGATAAATGTCCAACAATCCAGCACAGAGGATAAAATATGGTCCATATGCTTCCCCTTCTCTCTGACGTGCTGTGTTCACTTCATAGTTCCAAACAAGACTGATCTGTGTCTCACCTCCCCATTCACAGGTTAGGGGGGTGGGTCACAGGGGCTTATTGTTTCAACAAGCCAGGTCAACATGTCATTAGCATATCAGCAAACAACATCATTCACTGACCCTGTAGAGAGACAACAGTACAGGAATGTGGGGAGAATATCAGATGGCAAATAACAACTCAACACCATGAAAATAAGCAAAATAGAAATATACACAAAATGAATGATAATAATAATAATAATAATAATTTTATTTATATAGCGCCAACATATTCCGCAGCGCTTTACAACTTATAGAGGGGACTTATACAGACAACAGACATTACAGCATAACAGAAATCACAGTTCAAAACAGATACCAGGAGGAATGAGGGCCCTGCTCGCAAGCTTACAATCTATGAGGAAAAGGGGAGACACAAGAGGTTGATGGTAACAATTGCTTTAGTTATTTGGACCAGCCATAGTGTAAGGCTCGGGTGTTCATGTAAAGCTGCATGAACCAGTTAACTGCCTAAGTATGTAACAGTACAGACACAGAGGCTATTAACTGCATAAAGTGTATGAGAACATGATGGAGGAACGTGATTATGTTGTTGTTTTTTATTAATAGGCCACACAGGGATAATTAGGTTAATGCGTTGAGGCGGTAGGCCAATCTGAACAAATGAGTTTTTAGTGCACGCTTAAAACTGTGGGGATTGGGGATTAATTGTATTAACCTAGGTAGTGCATTCCAAAGAATCGGCGCCGCACGTGTAAAGTCTTGGAGACGGGAGTGGGAGGTTCTGATTATTGAGGATGCTAACCTGAGGTCATTAGCAGAGCGGAGGGCACGGGTAGGTTGGTAGACTGAGACCAGAGAGGAGATGTAGGGTGGTGCTGAGCCATGGAGTGCTTTGTGGATGAGGGTAGTAGTTTTGTACTGGATTCTGGATTGGATGGGTAGCCAGTGTAATGACTGGCACAAGGTAGAGGCATCGGTGTAACGGTTGGCGAGGAATATGATCCTGGCAGCAGCATTCAGGACAGATTGGAGCGGGGAGAGTCTGGTAAAAGGTAGGCCAATTAGTAGAGAGTTACAATAGTCCAGACGAGAATGAATAAGTGAGACAGTAAGAGTTTTTGCAGAGTCGAAAGTAAGAAAAGGGCGAATTCTGGAAATGTTTTTGAGATGCAGATAAGAAGAGCGAGCCAGTGATCGGATGTGGGGGGTGAATGAAAGCTCGGAATCAAGGATGACTCCAAGGCAGCGGGCATGTTGCTTTGGAGTAATGGTGGAACCGCACACAGAGATGGCAATGTCGGGCAAAGGTAGGTTTGTAGAGGGAGAGAACACGAGGAGTTCAGTTTTTGACAGGTTCAGTTTCAGATAGAGGGAGGACATGATGTTAGAGACAGCGGTAAGACAATCACTGGTGTTTTCTAAAAATGATACCCACATAGCATATCACACCATCACAACCTGTCCCCCTCATAATAAGTGAGCACGCCATGAGGCCTACACAGACCTCTGGCCTGCTCACTTTAGTCCACATCGCTCAATATTTTATAGTTCCTTGTACAGTGGCAGGTGTAGGTCAGCCTGGGAAGCCTATGGTTCTTCTTGTCAAGACAGTCCATCGGCGTTCTGGTGTTGGCTTCCCCGCTTGTATTGGATGGAGAAGCTGTAGGGTTGTAAGGACAAGCTCCAACGCAGCAATCTTCCATTGCCCCCTGATACGCGGTTCAGCCATGTGAGGGGATTGTGGTCTGTAATAATAGTAAAGTCTCTGCCATACAAGTATGACTGCAATTTTTTTAGCGCCCATACGATGGCAAGGCACTCCTTTTCAATAGTAGCATAGGCAACTTCCCGATCCAGTAGTTTCCGACTGGCAAAAGCAACAGGATGTTCTTCTGCGGCGGCATTCACTTGGCTAAGTACTGCCCCAATCCCAAAGGTGGATGCATCTGTCTGCACGAGGAACCTGCGCTTATAATCAGAAGCAGCCAAGACAGGAGCAGTGATGATGAGGGCTGTATTTAACGCTGAAAAGGCATCCTCGCATGCTGTTGTCCATGTCACATTCCTAGGCATGTTCTTGAGGGTCTGGTTGGTTAGGGGTTTGGCCAAGGTGCTGAAGTTAGAAAAAAAATTTATATAATAACCAGCAGTTCCTAAAAATGCAAGTACCTGCTTTTTAGTCTGGGGTCTACACCAGTTGCTAATGGCTTCCACCTTGGCAGGGTCAGGCCTTAGGGTCCCACCCCCTACTCTATGCCCGAGGTACTGCACCTCAGCCATCCCTATTTGGCATTTATCAGGGTGAATGGTCAGTCCTGCAGCAAGGATACAGTCTATCACTATGCCCAAGTGTTTAAGATGTTCCTCCAAGGTGGTGCTAAAAATGGCAATGTCATCTAAGTAAGCACAGGCAAAGTCCTGACATTGTTGTAACAGTTGATCTACCAGTCTCTGGAATGTAGCGGGGGCATTTTTCATCCCAAAGGGCATTCCCAGGAACTCAAAAAGCCCAAATGGAGTAATGAAGGCCAAGCGCTCCCGAGCGTCCTCTGTTAGGGGTATCTGCCAGTACCCCTTGCTCAAGTCTAATGTGGTCACAAATTGGGCACTGGCCAGACGATCCAATAGATCATCAATCCTGGGCATGGGGTAAGCATCACTCTTGGTGGCATCATTTAATCGTCTGTAATCAACGCAGAATCATGTTGTACCATCCTTCTTGGGGACCAGGACGACAGGAGAGGCCCAAGAACTGTGAGATGGCTGAACAACTCCCAGTCGTTTCATCTCCTCCAGTTCATTCTTTATCATACCTTGAACAGCCTCTGGAACCCGGTAGGCAGCCTGCTGGATGGGGCGTTGTCCGGGGGTTTCCACATGGTGGCTTGTGAGGGTAGTCTTCCCCAGCTTTGAGGAGAAAGCAGCAGCCCTTGGCCTTAGTACGGCAAAAATATTGTCCTTTTGTATATCCGATAAATGGGAGCCTAGGGGCACTTGTTCCAGTGATCCTCCCGCTTGGCCAACCTGGAGAAGATCGGCGAGATATTCATCATCGGCGGTATCACTAGGGGGGTGGCAGACGGCTAGAACAGGCAGAGATCGGTCGTGGTAGTCTTTCAGCATGTTAATGTGGACAGTTTTCTGTCGTCGACCACTAGAGTCCAGGGCAATAACGTAGTTAGTGTCATTAATTTTCTTGACAACCTGATAAGGGCCTTTCCACACTGCTTGAAGCTTGTTGGCAGGGGAAGCAGTAATCATGAGCACTTGTTGCCCCTCCATAAATTCCCAGGTCCTGGCATTACGGTCATACCAGGTTTTTTGTCTGGACTGGGCCATTCACTGATGTTCTTTAGCCAAGGTAGCTAGCTGGGCGAGACGGTCTCTGAACTCTAGAACATAGGGAATGATGGACATTCCGGTGTCTGAGATATCTCCCTCCAAATGTTCTTTCAGAAGAGTGAGAGGCCCATGGACCTTCCGGCTAAACAGTAGTTTGAAGGGAGAGAATCCTGTGGACTCTTGGGGAACCTCCCAATAGGCAAAGAGGAGATGTGGCAGGTATTTTTCCCAGTCTTTTTCAACTTCAACAAAAGCCCTCAGCATATTTTTTAGGGTTCCATTAAAACGTTCACATAGTCCGTTGGTCTGTGGGTGGTATGGAATGGTGCGAATAGCTCGAACACCACAGGTATGCCATAGGGACTGGACCAGATCTGACATGAACTGAGTGCCTTGATCCGATAATATTTCACTAGGATACTAGGACTACATGGGGCTCCCTCTGAATCCTTGAGGGACAGCCAGACTGCAAATGTCCAGGTCGCCCACACCCATAACATCTCCTCTCTGTGATGTGTGCAATTTTTGGAATTTCCATACAATTAAACATGGCCGGCCACCTTTCCATTCCAGACAGCTTTGGAAAGGGGATCCATTCTCAAAATAGATGCAGATTGCTGCATTTATAGATCTTTTGTGGCATATCCTTTTATCAACACAAACACTGACTGTGCTCCTAATAACAGTTCTTTTTAAGTACCTATTGAAATCAGCACATATGCAACGTGAGTTGAAAAAAGACTTAGGTCCATCAAGTTTTACTCCATCAATTATACATTCTCTATTGCTAAATACTTATAACCCACAATTCCATTTGTTGTCAGGAAATCATCCAGCCTCTTTTATAAAGCTGTTATACTGTCTGCCATTACTACCTCTGGTGGTCGGGCATTCCACATTCTGACTGCTCTGTCTGTAAAGAACCCTTTCTTGTTTAGCTAGTGGATTCGGATTTCCTCCACCCTTAATGAGTGCCCCCTGGTCCCTAGTACAGTCTTTGGAAGGAATAGGTCATTTGCCAGTCCTTTGTATTGACCGCACATATACAATATATATATATATATATATATATATATATATATATATATATATATATATATCTAATATATAATTGCCTAGAATACTACTTCCTGCAATTTGTGCCAACTTCCGTGGCTTTGTCCGGAGCTAATGTCCGGAGATAATGTTCGGAGCTAATGTCCGGAGCTAATGTCCGGAGCTAATGTCCGGAGATTAATTGCCTAGAATACTACTTCCTGCAATTTGTGCCAACTTCCGTGGCTTTGTCCGGAGCTAATGTCCGGAGATAATGTCCGGAGCTAATGTCCGGAGATAAGTGACGTCACCAGTGTCCTACACCCAGGCAGAGCACAGGGGCCCCAGGCAGCATATGGGGCCCCAGGCAGAGTACAGTGGCCCCAGGTAGAGCACAGGGGCCCCAGGCAGCCTATGGGGCCCCAGGCAGAGCACAGGGGCCCCAGGCAGCATATGGGGCCCCAGGCAGAGCACAGGGGCCCCAGGCAGCATATGGGGCCCCAGGCAGAGCACAGTGGCCCCAGGCAGAGCACAGGGGCCCCAGGCAGCATATGGGGCCCCAGGCAGAGCACAGTGGTCCCAGGCAGAGCACAGGGGCCCCAGGCAGCCTATGGGGCCCCAGGCAGAGCACAGTGGCCCCAGGCAGAACATGGGGCCCCAGGCAGAGCACAGGGGCCCCAGGCAGCATATGGGGCCCCAGGCAGAGCACAGGGGCCCCAGGCAGCATATGGGGCCCCAGGCAGAGCACAGTGGCCCCAGGCAGAGCACAGGGGCCCCAGGCAGAACATGGGGCCCCAGGCAGAGCACAGGGGCCCCAGGCAGAGCACAGGGGCCCCTGGCAGCATATGGGGCCCCAGGCAGAGCACAGGGGCCCCAGGCAGCATATGGGGCCCCAGGCAGAGCACAGTGGCCCCAGGCAGAGCACAGGGGCCCCAGGGAGCATATGGGGCCCCAGGCAGAGCACAGTGGTCCCAGGCAGAGCACAGGGGCCCCAGGCAGCATATGGGGCCCCAGGCAGAGCACAGGGGCCCCAGGCAGCACATGGGGCCCCAGGCAGAGCACAGTGGCCCCAGGCAGAGCACAGGGGCCCCAGGCAGCATATGGGGCCCCAGGCAGAGCACAGTGGTCCCAGGCAGAGCACAGGGGCCCCAGGGAGCCTATGGGGCCCCAGGCAGAGCACAGTGGCCCCAGGCAGAGCACAGGGGCCCCAGGCAGAACATGGGGCCCCAGGCAGAGCACAAGGGCCCCAGGCAGCATATGGGGCCCCAGGCAGAGCACAGTGGCCCCAGGCAGAGCACAGGGGCCCCAGGCAGAACATGGGGCCCCAGGCAGAGCACAGGGGCCCCAGGCAGAGCACAGGGGCCCCAGGCAGCATATGGGGCCCCAGGCAGAGCACAGGGGCCCCAGGCAGCATATGGGGCCCCAGGCAGAGCACAGTGGCCCCAGGCAGAGCACAGGGGCCCCAGGCAGCATATGGGGCCCCAGGCAGAGCACAGTGGTCCCAGGTAGTGCACAGGGGCCCCAGGCAGCCTATGGGGCCCCAGGCAGAGCACAGGGGCCCAGGCAGCATATGGGGCCCCAGGCAGAGCACAGGGGCCCCAGGCAGCATATGGGGCCCCAGGCAGAGCACAGTGGCCCCAGGCAGAGCACAGGGGCCCCAGGCAGAACATGGGGCCCCAGGCAGAGCACAGGGGCCCCAGGCAGAGCACAGGGGCCCCAGGCAGCATATGGGGCCCCAGGCAGAGCACAGGGGCCCCAGGCAGCATATGGGGCCCCAGGCAGAGCACAGCGATATTTTGGACCACTGTGCGGTGTTTCAGACCCCCTGTGTGATGTCTGGGGCCCTGTTCTTAAGTATATTAAAGATTAAAGTAACGTATATTAAAGTATATTATAGATCAAATTTGACACGTTTATGAGCACCATTGAGTGATATACTCAAGAATGACATAATTTTTCAACATTTTATGGTTTCAAACTGTAAACACTCAGAGTTTTTTTTACTTCAACCAGAAAACCTTAACGGTTCATAAAAAACTTGACTGTTCAGGATATGATAAAAGTCATAGTATTCTGAATCTTTAACTTATAAAGATACCTTTACATGGGGTGATTATTGGTTCCAGAGAGGCTTTCGGCCGATAATCGTACACATGGCTGGTGACAGGACAATACAATATAAACGTTCAAAGGTAAACACTGATAACATTAAAATCTAATATATAATTGCCTAGAATACTACTTCCGGCAATTTGTGCCAACTTCCGTGGCTTTGTCCGGAGATAATGTCCGGAGATAAGTGACGTCACCAGCGTCCTACACCCGCTCAGGGTGGACAAAGATATATGCCTTCGTGGTGCGCGGCACTTTTCTGATTGGTTGCCGCCTGCCGCGAGCGACCAATCAGAAATGTGCCGTACTGTGACACACTCCGCCCGCCATTTTGGTGTGATTTTTGAATTTTTACCTCACAGCAAGTTTTTACTGCGTGGAGGCGGTCCCAGTGACGTCGCTCTTCAAGCTCCTGCCGAATTTCGTCAAAAAAATGATAATACCATTTACCAAAACTATATGTATTTAGTTGTGAAGTGGTTCAGTGACATTTTCACACCAATTTTGAACTTTTGTTTGGTGTTTTCTCCATATACTGCCTATTATTCACTGACTGTTATACTGAGAGACTGCCGTTTATTAACCTCTTCTTTGCCACACTGGGTATATTGCTCTATTATTTGCCACATAAGGACATTGTCCATTATTGCCCAGCAATTTCTCTGCAATATAAACTGCCTATTTATTAATATCTGTATTCCTGCAAAGAACTATTGCCTATTATTAACTGGCTATTTTCCTACTACCTGACACTGCCTCTTATTAACCTGTTGCTTGCCACCACCACGCTTAAAGCTGTTTAGCTTAGCCAACATGAGCTCTAATAGTAAGGATACTAATGACACAGAGCCCAAAGCTGCTGACGGCGCACGTAAGATTAGGTCTGATATAAAGTATACTAATAATGCAGAGCAAAAAGACGCCGATGCCGCACGTAAGCGTAAACAGCGTGCTAACAAGAGTACAGAGGATAGATGCAAGCGCCTGGACACTGTTAAGTATAGTAATGACACAGAATCCAAAGCTGCTGATGGCGCACGTAAGATCAGGTCTGATATAAAGTATGGTAATGATGCAGAGCGAAAAGCCGCCGATGCCGCACGTAAGCGTAAACAGCGTGTTAACAAGAGTACAGAGGATAGATGCAAGTGCCTGGATACTGTTAAGTATAGTAATGACACAGAGCCCAAAGCTGCTGATGGCGCACGTAAGATCAGGTGTGATATAAAGTATGGTAATGATGCAGAGCGAAAAGCCGCCGATGCCACACGTAAGCGCAAACAGCGTGTTAACAAGAGTACAGAGGATAGATGCAAGCGCCTGGATACTGTTAAGTATACTAATGACACAGAGTCCAAAGCTGCTGATGGCGCACGTAAGATCAGGTCTGATATAAAGATTGGTAATGATGCAGAGCGAAAAGCCGCCGATGCTGCACGTAAGCGCAAACAGCGTGCTAACAAGAGTACAGAAGAGAGATGCAAGCGCCTGGACACTGTTAAGTATACTAATGGCACAGAGCCCAAAGCTGCTGATGGCGCACGTAACATCAGGTCTGATAATAAGTATACCAATGACGCAGAGCGAAAAGCCGCCGATGCTGCACGTAAGCGTAAACAGCGTGCTAACAAGAGTACAGAGGATAGATGCAAGTGCCTGGACACTGTTAAGTATACTAATGACACAGAGCCCAAAGCTGCTGATGGCGCACGTAACATCAGGTCTGATAATAAGTATACCAATGACGCAAAGCGAAAAGCCGCCGATGCTGCACGTAAGCGTAAACAGCGTGCTAACAAGAGTACAGAGGATAGATGCAAGCGCCTGGACACTGTTAAGTATACTAATGACACAGAGCCCAAAGCTGCTGATGGCGCACGTAACATCAGGTCTGATAATAAGTATACCGATGCTGCACATAAGCGCAAACAGCGTGCTAACAAGAGTACAGAGGATAGATGCAAGCGCCTGGACACTGTTAAGTATACTAATGACACAGAGCCCAAAGCTGCTGATGGCGCACGTAACATCAGGTCTGATAATAAGTATACCAATGACGCAGAGCGAAAAGCCGCCGATGCCGCACGTAAGCGCAAACAGCGTGCTAACGAGACTACAGAGGACAGACAGAAGCGCTTGGACACTGTTAATGCTGCTTGCAATAAACGCATTACTAATGAGTCTTTTGAGGACAAAACTAATCGATTAAGTAATAAAGCTGCTGCTGCACGCTCTCAACGTTGCAAACATAATATTTCCACGTCCTCAGTCATAGATTCTGCCCACAATACAGCTTCTTTGTCTCCATTCATAGAATGTGTGCAGCCTGAAGCTCCTTTAACCGTTGGTAAATCTGCACGTAAGCGCAAACACTGTCCTACTTACACTCCAAATGATAAACGCCGTCGCCTGTACACCGTTAAGTCTGCTTATAAGACATGCTTCACACCTGACTCTTCTAAGGCAACAAACAAACCATTACCAAATGCAGCTGGTGCACGCCGTGAACGGCGCAAAAAAACCGCTTGCACCTCCATATTAATAAACCCTGACCACGATACACCTTCCAACTCCTCAGTGATTGAATCTGTGGACAGTGAAGATCCTCTACCAGGTCCACGCTTTATATATGTTGGCTTAAAGAAACATTCCAATGCTCTGGTACCACAACCTGTACCTCAACATCCTACAGGTTTTACTAATGATGACAGTACCATAGTAGAACACTCCTGTGGTCCTATGAACTATTTATGTGAACATTGTCAAGCATTACATTTTAATGCTGAGATACCAGCAGATAAAAATTTTACTCTGTGTTGTCACAAGAGTAAAGTGCATATACCTATACCCCAATATCCCGAGGTCTTTAAACGATTGCTGACAGGGGAGAGTGAGTTCAGTAAGAATCTCATGGAAAATATTCGTAGTATTAACAGCTCATTTGCTTTCGCCTCCATGGGTGCCAATATATCCCCTCCACCTGGACATGGCCCTTACTGTTTCCGTATACATGGACAAATATATCATCGTACTGGAACCCTACATCCCAGTGATGATCAAGTTCCAGCTTATGCCCAACTGTATATTTTGGATACCGCTACCGCGAATGAACAACGTTTAAACTGTGAACAAAATCAAAAATGTCATCCCACTTTGATGAGTATAATTGCTCTTCAGTTAGACAATGTGAATCCCTTTGTTGCTGCCTACAAAATGTTACGAGATGTGGAACATGAAGAACATCTTAAAGCTGAAGCTAATGGCACTCTCATGCCAAATATCATCATGGCCCTTAAACAAGATCGGAATCAAGACCCTCGCCGATATAATAATCCAACTGTCAATGAAGTTGCTGTCGTATTTGAAAATGACAATGGAGAGCCACCATTTAATCGTGATATTTTAATACATTTACAACCGGACCCCAAAAATCCTTTGGCGCCAAGAACACAACAGGTCAGCATTCTACACAGTAATTTAGATGCTTTACTCTATCCTTTATTTTTCCCTTACGGAGACCAGGGCTGGCATGATGGCCTCAAGCAACAAGGGCAAAGTCCACACAGAGTTACACAACTGCAATATTACTGCTATGTGCTGTCTGTCCGTAATCAGTTTAATCCACTCCTGAATGGTGGCAAACTCACTCAGCAGTACTTAGTGGATGCTTATGTGAAAATCGAGGCAAATCGCCTAAATTATATCCATCAACACCAAAAGGATTTGAAAGTAGAGGATTATTGTGTACTCCAGGAACATCTCCAGAAAAAATCCATTGAGAAGGGCATCCCCATTGGAAAAACGGTCATTTTACCATCTTCGTTTGAAGGCAGTCCCAGGAATATGCAGCAGCGGTACCAGGATGCCATGGCTATTGTGACTAAATATGGTCGTCCTGATCTATTCATCACCATGACCTGTAATCCGAAATGGAATGAGATTACTGAGAATTTGGAACCTTGGCAGCGTGTGGAACATAGACCTGATTTGGTGGCACGTGTTTTCAAAATAAAACTGGAAGCACTCTTAAAAGACATTAACAACGGATTATTTGGGAAAGTTTGCGCTATGGTTCATGTAATTGAATTTCAAAAACGTGGCCTTCCACACGCTCACATTTTGATTATTCTGGACAGCAACTCCAAATTAAGGACTGAGTAGGACATAGACAATACAGTGTGGGCTGAAATTCCCAATCCTACCCACTACCGTCAGCTCCATAAAATTGTTCTCCAACATATGATTCATGGTCCGTGTGGAGAACACAACCCAAATTCTCCCTGTATGGATCTGGGGAAGTGTACAAAAGGTTTCCCTAAAGATTTGCAACGAAGAACCATCATAGCTAAGGACGCCTATCCTACTTATCGCAGACACTTTGGCCCATCTTTTCAACACCATTCTAACATGATTGACAATTCGTGGGTGGTTCCATATAATCTGTTCCTGCTATTAAAATACAAGTGCCATATAAATGTCGAAGTTTGTGGTTCCATTCAGGCTGTGAAATATTTATTTAAATACGTCTACAAAGGACATGATAAAGCCAATCTTGAAATCTGCCAGACTAACATCCAACATGATGAAACACACCAATTCATGGATTCAAGATATGTCAGTGCACCAGAGGCAGCTTGGCGAATATTCTCATATCCAATGCATAAACAATCTCATAGCATCATTAGCCTTGCTGTACATCTACCGCATTCTCAGCCACTCTATTTTCATGAGGATGACTCTATTGGAAACATCAAACAAAAGCTCCATCAAAATTCTACACTTATGGCCTACTTCAAGCTTAATCAGAACGACCATCATGCTCATATTTATTTATACCGTGAAATTCCCGAAAACTATGTTTGGAAAGAAGGTTCTTGGGAAGTTAGAAAGCGAGCAGGTGGTTCTGTGATTGGACGAATGTATACTGTCAGTGTGAAAGACCAAGAACGCTACTATTTAAGATTGTTATTGTTACATGTCAAAGGTGCAACCAGTTTTGACAGCATAAAAACTGTACACGGAGTCACACATGAAACCTTCAAAGATGCGGCATTAGCTCTTGGCTTACTATTTGATGATAGTCTGTGGAGAAATACATTACTTGATGCCAGTATTCTCAACATGCCAGCACAGCTACGTGACATGTTTGCCTACATTTGTATTTTTGGTCCTCCAGCTAAACCTCGGGACTTATGGGATGAATTTAAGGAACACTTTGTAGAAGACTACTGCTATGCATACCACTCCGACACTCTGGAGTGTGTCAATTGTGAAGGCTATGCTATGACAGATGTCCAACATGTTCTTAAAGCTCATGGCAAAACTTATACTGATTTTAATTTGCCACGTCCAGTCAAGAAACAACACCTCCTCCCACAGTATGATAAAGATTATGAGTTATCAGCAGCTGCTGAAATGAAAGCTACTCTAAATGAGGACCAACTTTTTGCTTTTGATGCTATCACTCAAGCTTTAGAAGACACTAATTCTACAGCAAAGTGTTTTTTCCTTGATGGTCCTGGTGGCAGCGGAAAAACGTACCTATATCATCTACTCCTACATCAGCTAAGAGGACAAGGAGACATTGTGTCACCTGCTGCCACTACTGGAATTGCCGCCAACTTGCTACAAGGTGGACGAACCATTCATTCTCTTTATGGGATTCCAATTCCTGTGAATGAAACATCTGTTTCCAGGATTAAGAATGATACCGATGCAGCAAAAGATTTGCACAGCACTAAACTTTTTATTATTGATGAGTGCACAATGCTATCCAAATATGCATTGCATGTCATTGATAGAGTTTTACGTGATGTCATGACAACAAATGTAGCTCACAAAGAAAAAACACCGTTTGGAGGTAAAGTGATTGTTTTTGGAGGCGACTTTAGACAATGTCTTCCTGTCATCCCTCATGGGACAAGAACTGATGTTGTAGAGAGCTGTATAAAATATTCACAACACTGGCAACATTTTACTCGCCTGCCACTTATTAACAACATGCGCTCCATTGATCCTCACTACAGCAGTTGGTTGCTTCAACTGGGAAATGGTGAACTATCTAATGAACATAACCTTGGAGATGATGTAATTGAAATTCCTCCAGACATGGTATGCACTGGCTCTTTAATAATTGAAATTTTTGGAGATAATCTTTGTATTGATGTGAATGACACCGAAAGCATAAATACAGCTGCATCTCATGCAATTTTATGTCCAAAAAATGAGGACGTTGAGAAAGTCAATTCCCAAGTCATGGATTTATTGATAGGTGACTATACTGAATATATCAGTGATGATTCCATCAATCCTGATGAAGCTGATGACCTCGATCAATACCCACTTGAGTTTTTGAATTCACTAACACCAACTGGAATGCCTTCACATCGGCTGAAACTTAAAATTGGCACCATTGTCATGTTATTACGTAATCTGAACACGAACAAAGGTCTCTGCAATGGTACGCGGCTCATTGTCACTGCCTTACATGCCAATATCATACTGGCTAAAGTAATTAGTGGGTCAGCAGCAGGAAATGTGGTATTCATTCCACGAATTGATTTGTGTCCATCAGAGACTGGATTACCTTTTAAATTAAGACGGAGACAATTTCCCATCAAGCCCGCATTTGCAATGACCATAAATAAATCTCAAGGCCAGACCCTCCATCGAGTTGGCATTTATCTACCAGAACCTGCTTTTGCCCATGGTCAATTGTATGTTGCTTTTTCCAGGGTGAAGCAATGTTGCAATGTGAGGGTTAAAGTGGTTAATACACCACTTCAAGGACAATTATTGGCTGATAGTACTAAAGTCTTCACACGTAATATTATCTACAAAAATATTTTAGTTTAAAGTTACTTTTCTTTTTTTTCATTATTCAGTTTTTCTAATAACATAGACAGCAATAGGCAAATTCTATGTATAGAGATAAGGAAAAAAAACAACAAAAAAAAAAATTAGTGTAGCCATAGACATATAGATTTTAAGTACTTATGTAGGAAATACATATATAACATACGTACTCATTAGCATATAGGGTTAATAACTCTATATCATATCTACATAAATTTAGAAATATGATATATCAATACATATTTTTATAGGTAAGTAGAACACACATTAAGTACAAGATGTAAGATGTGTATCATCCAAATGCCTGTATTTGGTGATAGGAACTTGTATTTGAAGCTCCAGCAGTATAGCTGCTGAGAGATTTCATTTTGTTTTTAAAAAGGGTGAGGTTTTTGTGAACAGGTAAGAGATGGGTGGGATGGCTGTTCACACACATCTCTATCTCCAGGTGTGTTCTGTACATAGAAATAGATATATAGATAGGTACATATTTAGATAGATAGGGAAAGAATAGAGATTTTGCTTTCACATCAACATTTTTCTGCTATTTGGAGAATTTATGGTGGAAAAAAGGCTATTTCTGCACTTCCTGCCTAAGGGCTGACCCACGCCACTCTTGCTGTAAGTTGCATGCAATGTATACGGAATTTGTACTTCACTTGCGGCAGGTGCGGCACATGTGGTTTCTGCAGTTTTCGCCACAAAATCTCCACTTACCAGTGTTTTTGTTGTGGCTGCATTTAATGCAATTGTCGAAGCCGCGTTTGCCGCATTTACTGCAAGTTAACTCCAAGCTTCATCTACATTGCATGGCACTTGCTGAAAGTGTGTTGTAGGTCAGTTCTTTGGTGCCAAGTGTGGAAGTTGTATTGTTTTTAACATTACTTCTGCAAATATCAGAAACATGCAGATCTGAAAGAGGTTTGAGTATTAAGAAATAGGAATCAGTTAGTTAGGACCCATCAGTTCAAAGGCTACCGTGACGTGGTTGATGGGCATGCTTATATTAGCCCATCGGTGTACTATGAACGTTGATTTCTTAAATTTTACACTTCTGTAAAAATAAACACAAAAAATTTGGATACACAAAAAGGCTTTTATTTCTGTTGTACTTATTAGAATTATTTAAAATGAAGGCTTAGCTAAGCCCAAGAGATGATTAAAAACGTTTCATACCAACCCATCAGATGTAAAATTACTGTGAAAATACCTGATGGGCACACAAGTATGCGCCAGTATGGGTACTAAGAGCTTTTCCACATAATAATGAAATATTTTAAAATGTCATAGAACATACCAATATACATAGTTATTGATACATATTATTTATTATTTACATTATTGTTCTTAAGCAAAGAACCGTTGTTGTGGCATTTGCCACGCAAAGTTGTTGTCTGATGTCTTTCATCACTCCCCTCATAAGCATGTTCATGGATCCTGTGTAACTGTACCTTAAATAACAAGAATTGTCAAGAGCTGGTGAGTGCAGCCATTTTTTGTTCTTTCTTACTATTATTTATTAATTGTATTATTCTTACATTTGAATAAATAAAGTATATATGGATTCTAGACTCCCGATTCTTTAGAATCGGGCTGCCATCTAATATATATATATATATATATATATATATATATATATATATATATATATATATATGAGATCTCCTCTGAAATGTCGTTTTTCAATGCTAAACAGGTCCAACTTTTCCAATCTCTCATCATAGTTATCCTCATATTATATGATAGTGTCACTGGGAGGAGACCACCACCGTTTTTTTGCCCATGGTCTACTCTCCATTAGTCAGAAGTAAGCCACAGTTCTTGGTACAAGTTCCTTTTTCAGCTTCTAGTATAGACTTACACTAATTCTGTTTGCCATAATTGCTAAAGTATTACTTGGGTACATTGCGTTTCTTGTAATCTGCCAACATATACTATTATGCTGAAGTTAAGGATATAGACAAACAACCTTATGTTTACTGAATTATCTATCTGTTTTGTAATACTGCTCTTAGAAATTATTTTTTAAGAAGAAGAAAAATTTAGTAATGTGGCCTTGGACTTAGGTTGGACATTCGTGCTCTTTGTTTAGGATAGCAACAGCTATAAATACAGATCACCTGAACATTTACTGCAAAAAGAGGCAGAGAATCTGCAAGAGTTTGCTTAATATTTGTGTCACTTATAACCTGTATGCAAATACCACCTACATTAGCATGGTGCTTTTGCCATGACATTTTCTCTGCTTCTTTTAGAATTGCAGATCTGATGTAAATTGCATTACTATTTGCATCGTTTTTACAACTCTTTTGCATTTAAGTTGTGCTAAGTGTAATTGAGACTGAAAATATGAAGGATTGTCCAGTGATCAGCTGGAAAATACTAGGCAATTATCATACCAATGCCAGCAAAAATATATACTGTAGGCGGTTATAAATTAAAGGGCTACAGCATTACAGGGCAGGTATTTGCATGCTCACTATCATGCATGCAGGGACTTTGAAAGCAATACTAGGCAAAAGGTCAGACTATGTACTATAGTTTGTGTAGTCTAAAATTGACCATGATGATTGAAATTTCTTAGGCCACATTCTGTCAGTAGCAAGTGCCAGTTTTACACAAAGTGGGGCCCTGGACAAAAGTTTATAATGAGGCCCCAAATGCTCACATATTGCACATCACACAGAAACATTTCAGTTGTATTTACATACGCTGAGTTCAGACTGTTAAACAAGTGTGATTGACAATGATGAAGTCGTTCGAGGCTTGTTTCCGAGTTTATTTACACCAGATGAGGAAGAATGATGGAAACAGATAGTCCTTGATGCAGTATGATACAGGTCCCATAGAGTACATATGGTAGAATGCACTCCCCATAGTCCTTGATAGAGCATATTGGGGGTCCCCTCGGATTATACTGAAGCCTCCTCAGAATATAATGCAGCCCCCCTCAGACTATAATGCAGCCCCATACACATAGTATAATGTAGCCTCCTCATAAAGTGTAATGTAGACCCCTCAGAGTAAATGCAGCCCCCTCAGAGTAAAATGCATCCTCCACTCAGAGTATAATGCAGCCCTCCTCAGAGTATAATGCAGCCCCATACACACAGTATAATGTAGTCCCCTCATAGTACAATGTAGCCCCCTCAGAGTGTAATGCAGCCCCTCTTGGAGTATAATGCAGGCCCCCTCAGAGTATAATGCAGCCCCCTCATAGAGTAAAATGTAGCCCCCTCTTAGTATAATGTAGTCACCTCAGAGTATAATGCAGCCCCTCAGGGTATACTGCAGCCTCCCTCAGAGTATGATGGTATGATGCAGCCCCCTCAGATTATACTGCAGCCCACAGAGTATAATGCGGCCCCATACACACTTAGTATAATGCAGCCCCCTAATAGAGTATAATGTATACCTATCGTAGCATATAATATAGTCCCCTCAGGGTATAATGCAGCCACCAAGAGTATAATGCAGCCCCATACACACAGTATAATGTAGTCCCCTTAGAGTATAATGTAGTCCCCTTAAAGTATAATGTAGTCCCCTCAGAGTAAAATGCAGCCCCCCTCAGAGTATAATGCAGCCTCCCTCAGAGTATAAGGCAACCTTATACACACAGTATAATGTAGTCCTTTCATAGTATAATGTAGCCCCTTCAGAGCATAATGTAACCCCTGAAAGTATAATATAGTATAATGCAGCCTCCCTCAGAGTATAAGGCAACCTTATACACACAGTATAATGTAGTCCCTTCATAGTATAATGTAGCCCCTCTCAGAGTATAATGCAGGTCGCCTCATAGTATAATGCAGCCCCCCTCATAGAGTAAAATGTAGCCCCCTCTTAGTATAATGTAGTCACTAGGGTTGAGCGACTTTCATTTTTTTAAGATCGAGTAGGGTTTTGGGAAACCCGATTTTGTCCAGAGTCGAGTCGAGTGCAGTCGGCTGATTATCGCTAAAAGTCGGGGATCGACCGAAACACGAAACCCAATGCAAGTCAATGGGGAAGCATAGTCGGCAGTGAGTGGAGGCCAGGAAAACACCTACAGTGCCCATTTTAATGCCAAAAACATCCATTCTTGTTTCTGAAGCTTGCCAATCTTAATTAACTGTATAATAATAGTTGGGCATAGGGAATTGGGGGAAAGTTGTGGGGGGAGTAGGGCTGGCTCAAGTTTTTCGTGGGCCCAGGAAATGCGGACTACGTCACGGCGGTGTTGCAGGGAAAGGTAAGTATTTAAACGTTGCAAGTGCTGTGATCCTGAGCAAGCAGGGGGGGGCCCACTCGTTCGCATTGGCACTGGCACAGGGCCCCTCAAAGTACGGCGGTGTGTTTGCATGGCGGGGGCGCCTCCCACCAGCAGCGACACTTTTGCGTACTCTGAGGGGCCCTGTGCCAGTGACGTCGCCAACGAGTATGCCCCCCCACCTGATGAAGGAACCTGCACTTTCATCTGCACCTTCCTCTTTGTCCTTGTGTAAGGTGGTATAACATGCGGGAAGGGGAACCTTACTTTCAGCAGGGTCAGATTCTGGCTGTGTAGAGTACAAGGGGAATGTAGTGGTCTAGGTCAATGTACCAGCAGACTCATTTAGCAGTGGCTGGGCAATGGGCAGGATGAGGAGGAAACAGATATAGGGCCAAAGAATAAAGTAGGCTAAATGCAGTTCAAAATTGGTAACAGGACTAAACAGGCGGCATTGCTTTGTTCAGTGGAGTAGCAAACCCAAGAGCAGCAGACACTGTTTCAAGGGCCTAACCACACTAGTAGGCCAAATGCAGTTTAATATCTGATAGTATAGGGCGAAAGCCAGAATGTGGAAGCTCAGCTTTGTTCAGTTGAGGACAACACCAGGGAGGGGCAGACACCTTTAGTAGGCTGGAAAAGCCTATTGCATTTTTTAAAATGGTAATTTGGAGCAGAAGGTTGAAGCTCAGCTTTATTTAGTTGAGGGCAACACCAGGGAGGGGCAGAAGCCGTTAGTAGGCCCTAACCACCATTTTTTTTTTTAAAAACCACTTAATGAGAGCCGGAAGGTTGAAGCTCAGCTTTATTTAGTTGAGGACAACACCAGGCAGGGGCACACAGACAGACACCTTTAGTAGGCCGGAAAAGCCTATTGCATTTTTTAAAATGGTAATTTGGAGCAGAAGGTTGAAGCTCAGCTTTATTTAGTTGAGGACAACACCAGGCAGGGGCACACAGACAGACACCTTTAGTAGGCCGGAAAAGCCTATTGCATTTTTTAAAATGGTAATTTGGAGCAGAAGGTTGAAGCTCAGCTTTATTTAGTTGAGGACAACACCAGGCAGGGGCACACAGACAGACACCTTTAGTAGGCCGGAAAAGCCTATTGCATTTTTTAAAATGGTAATTTGGAGCAGAAGGTTGAAGCTCAGCTTTATTTAGTTGAGGGCAACACCAGGGAGGGGCAGAAGCCGTTAGTAGGCCCTAAGCACCATTTTTTTTTTTAAAAACCACTTAATGAGAGCCGGAAGGTTGAAGCTCAGCTTTATTTAGTTGAGGACAACACCAGGCAGGGGCACACAGACAGACACCTTTAGTAGGCCGGAAAAGCCTATTGCATTTTTTAAAATGGTAATTTGGAGCAGAAGGTTGAAGCTCAGCTTTATTTAGTTGAGGACAACACCAGGCAGGGGCACACAGACAGACACCTTTAGTAGGCCGGAAAAGCCTATTGCATTTTTTAAAATGGTAATTTGGAGCAGAAGGTTGAAGCTCAGCTTTATTTAGTTGAGGACAACACCAGGCAGGGGCACACAGACAGACACCTTTAGTAGGCCGGAAAAGCCTATTGCATTTTTTAAAATGGTAATTTGGAGCAGAAGGTTGAAGCTCAGCTTTATTTAGTTGAGGGCAACACCAGGGAGGGGCAGAAGCCGTTAGTAGGCCCTAACCAAAGTTGAAGGCCAAATGCAGTTTAATTTCTGATACTATAGGCCGAAAGCCAGAAGGTGGAAGCTCCGATTTAGACAGTGGAGGACAATTTGAATTAGGGACTGCACACAGACTTAGTAGGCTGTCCTCTGTGGACCATGCATCCACCACATTAACCCATTGCGCCGTAATGGACACGTAATCTTCCGTGGCCATGCCTACAGGTCCATGCGTCTGTTGTCAGGTGCACCTTTGTACTCACAGATTGCCAGAGTGCATGGACAATGCTGTCTTCTACATGCTGGTGGAGGGTTGGGATGGCTTTTCTCGCAAAAGAAGTGTCGACTGGTTAGCTTGTAGCGTGGTACAGCGTAGTCCATCATGGCCTTATTAATAGTAAATAAAATATATAACTAGGCTCTATGAACTTTTAAATAGGTTCCAGGGGTACACGGGCAGCATTGGTGTGGTCAGTGGAGGAGTATTGCAAGTAGGGGCTGCAGACAGGCTATCAAAGGCCTAAAATAACAAACAGTAGGCAGTCATGGCAGTTTTACATCGGTTACATGGATACACAGGCAGGCACTCCAGGCAGCATTGTGGTCAGTGGAGGAGTATTGCAAGTAGGGGCCGCAGACAGGCTATCAAAGGCCTAAAATAACAAACAGTAGGCAGTCATGGCAGTTTTACATCGGTTACATGGATACACAGGCAGGCACTCCAGGCAGCATTGTGGTCAGTGGAGGAGTATTGCAAGTAGGGGCCGCAGACAGGCTATCAAAGGCCTAAAATAACAAACAGTAGGCAGTCATGGCAGTTTTACATCGGTTACATGGATACACAGGCAGGCACTCCAGGCAGCATTGTGGTCAGTGGAGGAGTATTGCAAGTAGGGGCCGCAGACAGGCTATCAAAGGCCTAAAATAACAAACAGTAGGCAGTCATGGCAGTTTTACATCGGTTACATGGATACACAGGCAGGCACTCCAGGCAGCATTGTGGTCAGTGGAGGAGTATTGCAAGTAGGGGCCGCAGACAGGCTATCAAAGGCCTAAAATAACAAACAATAGGCTCATGGCAGTTTTACAGTGGTTACATGGATACACAGGCAGCTTGGTGGTGAGTGGAGGAGTATTTAAAGTAGGGACCGCAGACAGGCTTCGAAGGCCTAACACAATAAAATGGGCTGGCTGTAGGCACTTTAAAATTGGTTCCAGGGGTACACGGGCAGCAGTGGTCTGGTCAGTGGAGGCCTAGTGGAAGGAGGGACCGCAGACAGGCTTCGAAGGCCTAACACAATAAAATGGGCTGGCTGTAGGCACTTTAAAATTGGTTCCAGGGGTACACGGGCAGCAGTGGTCTGGTCAGTGGAGGCCTAGTGGAAGGAGGGACCGCAGACAGGCTTCGAAGGCCTAAAATAACAAACAATAGGCTCATGGCAGTTTTACAGCGGTTACATAGATACAAGGGCAGGCAGCTTGGTGGTGAGTGGAGGAGTATTTAAAGTAGGGACCGCAGACAGGCTATCAAAGGCCTAACATAACAAACAATAGGCTCATGGCAGTTTTACAGCGGTTACATGGATACACGGGCAGGCAGCTTGGTGGTGAGTGGAGGAGTATTTAAAGTAGGGACCGCAGACAGGCTATCAAAGGCCTAACATAACAAACAATAGGCTCATGGCAGTTTTACAGCGGTTACATGGATACACGGGCAGGCAGCTTGGTGGTCAGTGGAGGAGTATTTAAAGTAGGGACCGCAGACAGGCTTCAAAGGCCTAACATAAGAAAATGGGCTGGCTGTAGGCACTTTATAATTGGTTCCAGGGGTACACGGGCAGCAGTGGTCTGGCCAGTGGAGGACTAGTGGAAGGAGGGACCGCAGACAGGCTTCAAAGGCCTAACATAAAAAAATGGGCTGGCTGTAGGCACTTTATAATTGGTTCCAGGGGTACACGGGCAGCAGTGGTCTGGTCAGTGGAGGACTAGTGGAAGGAGGGACCGCAGACAGGCTTCAAAGGCCTAACATAAAAAAATGGGCTGGCTGTAGGCACTTTATAATTGGTTCCAGGGGTACACGGGCAGCAGTGGTCTGGCCAGTGGAGGACTAGTGGAAGGAGGGACCGCAGACAGGCTTCAAAGGCCTAACATAAAAAAATGGGCTGGCTGTAGGCACTTTATAATTGGTTCCAGGGGTACACGGGCAGCAGTGGTCTGGCCAGTGGAGGACTAGTGGAAGGAGGGACCGCAGACAGGCTTCAAAGGCCTAGCATAAGAAAATGGGCTGGCTGTAGGCACTTTATAATTGGTTCCAGGGGTACACGGGCAGCAGTGGTCTGGTCAGTGGAGGACTAGTGGAAGGAGGGACCGCAGACAGGCTTCAAAGGCCTAAAATAACAAACAATAGGCTCATGGCAGTTTTACAGCGGTTACATGGATACACGGGCAGCTTGGTGGTGAGTGGAGGAGTAGTGCAAGGAGTGTCTGTCCCAGTACTCCCAAAATATAAATAGATGTTAATGTCTCGCAAAACAACCAAAACAAAAAAAAAGGTGGCATACTTAGGTACAGGGGTGGGCTCATCTGCTGAGTTTCTGACATAGTAATTTGGCAGTAACTATTTAATGGTGCCAATATAGGACACAGACACAGACTACTTTAAGTTGCATCATAGATGTCTACAAATTTGTATTGTCAGTGCCAGACATTGAATGATGTCAGCGAATAGACTAAAGATTGGTGGAGCTGTGCGACATAATTTTGCACGTGGTAGAGCACATTTTGAGCTGGGGTACGGGGGAACTCTCTTGAGGCCGGCGGGACCGCCCCAGGGCCCCTCATGTTACAACGGTGTGTCTGACGTTGGGTGCGCACCACCACCGCCAGAGACACTACATTGTACTATGAGGGACCCAGTAGCAATGCCGTCAACCAAAAGCGAGCACACCCACCTCTTCAGACAAACAGCAGTCTCACGGGTGCTTGCGCCAAGTCGCGATACCACGGCCCCGTGTGGGGAGTTTTGCCATTTAGGGAGGTGTAAACATGTCGTATGCTGTACAATCAGCTGCAGCAAATTAGACATTAGAAAAGTAATTCACAGGCAAGAGCTTTTCATAGGAAAGCTAGGTGTCGGCCGGGCAAGGTGGGGCAAAAGATTTCGAAATCCAGTTGTGGTTCATTTTAATGAATGTTAGATCGTCAACATTTTGGGTAGCCAGACGAGTCCTTTTTTCGGTTAATATTGAACCTGCAGCACTGAATACTCTTTCTGATAGGACACTTGCTGCCGGGCAAGCAAGCTCCTGCAATGCATATTCTGCCAATTCTGGCCAGGTGTCTAATTTGGAGGCCCAGTAATCAAATGGGAATGACGGTTGAGGGAGAACATCGATAAGGGATGAAAAATAGTTAGTAACCATACTGGACAAATGTTGTCTCCTGTCACTTTCAATTGATGCAGCAGTACCTGTCCTGTCTGCGGTCATAGCAAAATCACTCCACAACCTGGTCAGAAAACCCCTCTGTCCAACGCCACTTCTGATGTGTGCACCCCTAACACTCCTAGTCTGCTGCCCCCTGGAGCTCGTGTGAGAACGATCACGTGCGCTGTGTGCTGGGAATGCCTGAAGCAAACGGTCAACAAGAGTTGATTGTTTGGTTGCTAATATTAGTTCCAAGTTCTCATGTGGCATAATATTTTGCAATTTGCCTTTATAGCGTGGATCAAGGAGGCAGGCCAACCAGTAATCGTCATCGTTCATCATTTTCGTAATGCGTGTGTCCCTTTTTAGGATACGTAAGGCATAATCCGCCATGTGGGCCAAAGTTCCAGTTGTCAAATCTCCGGTTGTGATTGGTTGAGGGGCAGTTGCAGGCAAATCTACGTCACTTGTGTCCCTCAAAAAACCAGAACCCGGCCGTGACACGCAACCAATTTCCTGTGCCCCCGGGAAAGGTTCGGCATTAAAAATATACTCATCCCCATCATCCTCCTTGTCCTCCACCTCCTCTTCGCCCGCTACCTCGTCCTGTACACTGCCCTGACCAGACAATGGCTGACTGTCATCAAGGCTTTCCTCTTCCTCTGGTGCAGACGCCTGCTCCTTTATGTGCGTCAAACTTTGCATCAGCAGACGCATTAGGGGGATGCTCATGCTTATTACGGCGTTGTCTGCACTAACCAGCCGTGTGCATTCCTCAAAACACTGAAGGACTTGACACATGTCTTGTATCTTAGACCACTGCACACCTGACAACTCCATGTCTGCCATCCTACTGCCTGCCCGTGTATCCTCCCACAAATAAATAACAGCACGCCTCTGTTCGCACAGTCTCTGAAGCATGTGCAGTGTTGAGTTCCACCTTGTTGCAACGTCTATGATTAGGCGATGCTGGGGAAGGTTCAAAGACCGCTGATAGGTCTGCATACGGCTGGCGTGTACAGGCGAACGTCGGATATGTGAGCAAAGTGCACGCACTTTGAGGAGCAGGTCAGAGAACCCAGGATAAGTTTTCAATAAGCACTGCACCACCAGGTTTAAGGTGTGAGCCAGGCAAGGAATGTGTTTCAGTTGGGAAAGGGAGATGGCAGCCATGAAATTCCTTCCGTTATCACTCACTACCTTGCCTGCCTCAAGATCTACTGTGTCCAGCCACGACTGCGTTTCTTGTTGCAAGAACTCGGACAGAACTTCCGCGGTGTGTCTGTTGTCGCCCAAGCACTTCATAGCCAATACAGCCTGCTGACGCTTGGCAGTAGCTGGCCCATAATGGGACAACTGGTGTGCAACAGTGTCATCTGCCGATGGAGTGGTTGGCAGACTGCGTTCTGTGGAAGAGCTGTAGCTTCTGCAGGAGGACGAGGAGGAGGAGGAGGAGGGGGTGCGAACGCCTACAGCCAACTGTTTCCTAGACCGTGGGCTAGGCACAACTGTCCCTAAATTGATGTCGCCTGTGGACCCTGCATCCACCACATTCACCCAGTGTGCCGTGATGGACACATAACGTCCCTGGCCATGCCTACTGGTCCATGCATCTGTAGTCAGGTGCACCTTTGTACTCACAGATTGCCTGAGTGCATGGACGATGCGCTGTTTAACATGCTGGTGCAGGGCTGGGATGGCTTTTCTGGAAAAAAAGTGTCGACTGGGTAGCTCGTATCGTGGTTCAGCGTACTCCATCAGGGCTTTGAAAGCTTCGCTTTCAACTAACCGGTAGGGCATCATCTCTAACGAGATTAGTCTAGCTATGTGGGCGTTAAAACCCTGTGTACGCGGATGCGAGGATAAGTACTTCCTTTTTCTAACCAGAGTCTCATGTAGGGTGAGCTGGACTGGAGAGCTGGAGATCGTGGAACTTTCGGGTGTGCCGGTGTACATGGCAGACTGAGAGACGGTTGGAGACGGTATTGTTTCCGCCGGTGCCCTAGATGCAATATTTCCTCCTACAAAACTGGTGGTTCCCTGACCCTGACTGCTTTTGGCTGGCAAAGAAACCTGCACAGATACTGCCGGTGGTGTGGAAAATGGTGGCCTTACAGTGACGGAAGGGATGTTGCGTTGCTGACTAGCTTCATTGGCCGAGGGTGCTACAACCTTAAGGGACGTTTGGTAGTTAGTCCAGGCTTGAAAATGCATGGTGGTTAAGTGTCTATGCATGCAACTAGTATTTAGACTTTTCAGATTCTGACCTCTGCTTAAGCTAGTTGAACATTTTTGACAGATGACTTTGCGCTGATCAGTTGGATGTTGTTTAAAAAAATGCCAGACTGCACTCTTCTTAGACTCGGATCCCTTTTCAGGGATTGCAGACTGAGCTTTAACCGGATGGCCACGCTGTCCTCCAACAGGTTTTGGCTTTGACACGCGTTTTGGGCCAGATACGGGCCCGGCAGATGGAACCTGTTGCGATGTTGATGCCTGCTGCGGCCCCTCCTCCACCTCCGCTTCTGAACTACTGCCGCCTGCACCCTGTTCCCCCAATGGCTGCCAATCGGGGTCAATAACTGGGTCATCTATTACCTCCTCTTCGAGCTCGTGTGCAACTTCGTCTGTGTCACTGTGTCGGTCGGTGGTATAGCGTTTGTGGCGGGGCAACATAGTCTCATCAGGGTCTGATTGTGGATCTGTACCCTGAGAGGGCAATGTGGTGGTCTGAGTCAAAGGAGCAGCATAGTACTCTGGCTGTGGCTGTGCATCAGTGCACTCCATGTCAGAATATACTTGTAATGGGCATGGCCTGTTAAATGTTTCACTTTCTAAGCCAGGGACGGTATGTGTAAAGAGCTCCATGGAGTGACCCGTTGTGTCGCCTGCTGCATCCTTCTCTCTTGTTGTAGTTTTTGCTGAGGAGGACAAGGAAGCGACTTGTCCCTGACCGTGAACATCCACAAGCGACGCGCTGCTTTTACATTTACCAGTTTCGGAAGAGGAGGCAAAAGAGCTAGAGGCTGAGTCTGCAATGTAAGCCAAAACTTGCTGTTGCTGCTCCGCCTTTAAAAGCGGTTTTCCTACTCCCAGAAAAGAGAGCGTTCGAGGCCTTGTGTAGCCTGACGACGAAACTGGCTCCACAGCTCCAGACTTAGGTGGAATATTTTTATCCCCACGACCACCTGATGCTCCACTACCACTACCATCATTACCAGCTGACAATGAACGCCCACGACGACCTCTTGCACCAGACTTCCTCATTGTTTTAAAATCTTAACCAAAGTAACTTTATTTGTTGCTGTCAAACAACTTACACGGTGAGCTATAACTTCAGTATGATTTCAATATCCCTTAACAGGTTGGTGAGACCACAAGGAAAATCAGGCACAATGTTACACACTCTG
Source organism: Ranitomeya variabilis (assembly GCF_051348905.1). Classification (NCBI taxonomy): domain Eukaryota; kingdom Metazoa; phylum Chordata; class Amphibia; order Anura; family Dendrobatidae; genus Ranitomeya; species Ranitomeya variabilis. The sequence goes on from NC_135235.1 coordinate 486,849,692, forward strand.
TTTTCTGTGGCACAAAATCACAGAGATGACACACACGCAGGACTGTCACTCAAGCACTAATGTCAATATTAATCTCCCACCTAATTTATTTATTTTTTTTTCTCAGGGAGACTTTAGAAACCAAATAATATTAAAAAAAAAAAAAAAAAAGGCTTTCTATGGCCCACAATTAGAGAGAGAGAGGTGGCACACCCAGGAGTCAAGACTGGCGCACAAGCTGAAAGGGCAATATTACTCTCCCACTGTTTTTTTAAGTTTTTTTTTATTTCAGGGAGACTTTAGAAACCAAATAATATTAAAAAAAACAAAAAAAAAAATAGCCTTTCTATGGCCCACTGAATGAGAGAGAGAGGTGGCACACCCAGGAGTCAAGACTGGCACACAAGCTGAAAGGGCAATATTACTCTCCCACTGTTTTTTTAAGTTTTTTTTTTTTATTTTCAGGGAGACTTTAGAAACTAAATAATATTAAAAAAACCAAAAAAATAAATAGGCTTTCTATGGCCCACTGAATGAGAGAGAGGTGGCACACCCAGGAGTCAAGACTGGCACACAAGCTGAAAGGGCAATATTACTCTCCCACTGTTTTTTTTTTTTTTTTTTTTTTCAGGGAGACTTTAGAAACCAAATAATAAGAAAAAAAATAAATAAATAAATAGGCTTTCTATAGCCCACTGAATGAGAGATAGCACACACAGCAGTGGCACACAAGCCCTGACTGAGGCCAATATTTTTCTCCCACTGATTGATGTAGTGTTTTTGTGTTGAGGTAGATTTTAGAACACAAATCAAGGAAAAAAAAAAATGCTTTCTATGGCCCACTGAATGAGAGAGAGGTGGCACACCCAGGAGTCAAGACTGGCACACAAGCTGAAAGGGCAATATTACTCTCCCACTGTTTTTTTATGTATTTTTTGTTTTTTAAGGGAGACTTTAGAAACCCAATAATATTTTAAAAAATAAATAAATAGGCTTTCTATGGCCCACTGAATGAGAGGGAGAGAGGTGGCACACCCAGGAGTCAAGACTGGCACACAAGCTGAAAGGGCAATATTACTCTCCCACTGTTTTTTTATGTATTTTTTGTTTTTTAAGGGAGACTTTAGAAACCCAATAATATTTAAAAAAAAAAATAAATAGGCTTTCTATGGCCCACTGAATGAGAGGGAGAGAGGTGGCACACCCAGGAGTCAAGACTGGCACACAAGCTGAAAGGGCAATATTACTCTCCCACTGTTTTTTTAGGTTTTTTTTTTTTTTCAGGGAGACTTTAGAAACCAAATAATAAGAAAAAAAAAAATAAATAAATAGGCTTTCTATAGCCCACTGAATGAGAGATAGCACACACAGCAGTGGCACACAAGCCCTGACTGAGGCCAATATTTTTCTCCCACTGATTGATGTAGTGTTTTTGTGTTGAGGTAGATTTTAGAACACAAATCAAGGAAAAAAAAAAAAAATGCTTTCTATGGCCCACTGAATGAGGGAGAGGTGGCACACCCAGGAGTCAAGACTGGCACACAAGCTGAAAGGGCAATATTACTCTCCCACTGTTTTTTTATGTATTTTTTGTTTTTTAAGGGAGACTTTAGAAACCCAATAATATTTTAAAAAATAAATAAATAGGCTTTCTATGGCCCACTGAATGAGAGGGAGAGAGGTGGCACACCCAGGAGTCAAGACTGGCACACAAGCTGAAAGGGCAATATTACTCTCCCACTGTTTTTTTATGTATTTTTTGTTTTTTAAGGGAGACTTTAGAAACCCAATAATATTTAAAAAAAAAAATAAATAGGCTTTCTATGGCCCACTGAATGAGAGGGAGAGAGGTGGCACACCCAGGAGTCAAGACTGGCACACAAGCTGAAAGGGCAATATTACTCTCCCACTGTTTTTTTAGTTTTTTTTTTTTTTTTCAGGGAGACTTTAGAAACCAAATAATAAGAAAAAAAATAAATAAATAAATAGGCTTTCTATAGCCCACTGAATGAGAGATAGCACACACAGCAGTGGCACACAAGCCCTGACTGAGGCCAATATTTTTCTCCCACTGATTGATGTAGTGTTTTTGTGTTAAGGTAGATTTTAGAACACAAATCAAGGAAAAAAAAAAAATGCTTTCTATGGCCCACTGAATGAGAGAGAGGTGGCACACCCAGGAGTCAAGACTGGCACACAAGCTGAAAGGGCAATATTACTCTCCCACTGTTTTTTTATGTATTTTTTGTTTTTTAAGGGAGACTTTAGAAACCCAATAATATTTAAAAAAAATAAATAAATAGGCTTACTATGGCCCACTGAATGAGAGGGAGAGAGGTGGCACACCCAGGAGTCAAGACTGGCACACAAGCTGAAAGGGCAATATTACTCTCCCACTGTTTTTTTATGTTTTTTTTTTTTTTTTCAGGGAGACTTTAGAAACCAAATAATATTAAAAAAAACAAAAAAAAAATAGCCTTTCTATGGCCCACTGAATGAGAGAGAGAGGTGGCACACCCAGGAGTCAAGACTGGCACACAAGCTGAAAGGGCAATATTACTCTCCCACTGTTTTTTTATGTATTTTTTGTTTTTTAAGGGAGACTTTAGAAACCCAATAATATTTAAAAAAAAAAATAAATAGGCTTTCTATGGCCCACTGAATGAGAGGGAGAGAGGTGGCACACCCAGGAGTCAAGACTGGCACACAAGCTGAAAGGGCAATATTACTCTCCCACTGTTTTTTTATGTTTTTTTTTTTTTTTCAGGGAGACTTTAGAAACCAAATAATAAGAAAAAAAATAAATAAATAAATAGGCTTTCTATAGCCCACTGAATGAGAGATAGCACACACAGCAGTGGCACACAAGCCCTGACTGAGGCCAATATTTTTCTCCCACTGATTGATGTAGTGTTTTTGTGTTGAGGTAGATTTTAGAACACAAATCAAGGAAAAAAAAAAAAATGCTTTCTATGGCCCACTGAATGAGAGAGAGGTGGCACACCCAGGAGTCAAGACTGGCACACAAGCTGAAAGGGCAATATTACTCTCCCACTGTTTTTTTATGTATTTTTTGTTTTTTAAGGGAGACTTTAGAAACCCAATAATATTTAAAAAAAAAAAAAATAGGCTTTCTATGGCCCACTGAATGAGAGGGAGAGAGGTGGCACACCCAGGAGTCAAGACTGGCACACAAGCTGAAAGGGCAATATTACTCTCCCACTGTTTTTTTATGTATTTTTTGTTTTTTAAGGGAGACTTTAGAAACCCAATAATATTTAAAAAAATAAATAAATAGGCTTTCTATGGCCCACTGAATGAGAGGGAGAGAGGTGGCACACCCAGGAGTCAAGACTGGCACACAAGCTGAAAGGGCAATATTACTCTCCCACTGTTTTTTTATGTTTTTTTTTTTTTTTTTCAGGGAGACTTTAGAAACCAAATAATATTAAAAAAACCAAAAAAAAAAATAGCCTTTCTATGGCCCACTGAATGAGAGAGAGAGGTGGCACACCCAGGAGTCAAGACTGGCACACAAGCTGAAAGGGCAATATTACTCTCCCACTGTTTTTTTAGGTTTTTTTTTTTTTTTCAGGGAGACTTTAGAAACCAAATAATATTAAAAAAAAAAAAAAAAAAAAATAGGCTTTCTATAGCCCACTGAATGAGAGATAGCACACACAGCAGTGGCACACAAGCCCTGACTGAGGCCAATATTTTTCTCCCACTGATTGATGTAGTGTTTTTGTGTTGAGGTAGAATTTAGAACACAAATCACGGAAAAAATAAATAGGCTTTCTATGGCCCACTCAGTGAGAGATGGCACACACAGGGATGGCACTGTAGCAGAAATGCCAATCTTAATCTCCCACAAAAAAAACAAAAAAAAAACAGGGACTGTCCTACAATTACTATCTCCCTGCAGTAATCTAAGCCAGGTATGGCAGGCAGCAATAGGAGTGGACTGATGCACAAATTAAATAAAAAGTGTGGACAAACAAAAAAGATAGCTGTGCAGAAAGGAAGGAACAAGAGGATATGTGCTTTGAAAAAAGCAGTTGGTTTCCACAGTGGCGTACACACAGCAATACAGCTATCACGGAGCCTTCTAGGGCAGCCCAATGAGCTACAGCGCTGAGGGGAAAAAAAAAAAAAAATAGCTTCCACAGTCCCTGCACACCGAAGGTGGTGTTGGACAGTGGAAATCGCTGCAGCACAAGCGGTTTGGTGGTTAGTGGACCCTGCCTAACGCTCTCCCTGCTTCTGACGAAGCGGCAGCAACCTGTCCCTAAGCTCAGATCAGCAGCAGTAAGATGGCGGTCGGCGGGAACGCCCCTTTATAGCCCCTGTGACGCCGCAGACAGCAAGCCAATCACTGCAATGCCCTTCTCTAAGATGGTGGGGACCAGGATCTATGTCATCACGCTGCCCACACTCTGCGTTCACCTTCATTGGCTGAGAAATGGCGCTTTTCGCGTCATTGAAACGCGACTTTGGCGCGAAAGTCGCGTACCGCATGGCCGACAAGCACAGGGGTCGGATCGGGTTTCATGAGACGCCGACTTAGCCAAAAGTCGGCGACTTTTGAAAATGATCGACCCGTTTCGCTCAACCCTAGTAGTCACCTCAGAGTATAATGCAGCCCCCCTCAGAGTATAATGCAGCCACCCTCATATTATACTGCAGCCCACAGAGTATCATGCAGCCCCATGCACACTTAGTATAATGCAGCCCCCTCATAGAGTATGATGTATCCCTATTGTAGAGTATAATGTAGTCCCCTCAGAGTATAATGTAGTCCCCTCAGAGTATAATGCAGCCACCCAGAGTATAAGCCAGCCAAATAGACACAGTATATTGTAGCCCCCTCATAGAGTATATTGTATCCCTATAGAAAAGTATAATGTAGTCCCCTTAAAGTATAATGTAGTCCCCCTAGAGTATAATGTAGTCCCCTCAGAGTAAAATGCATCCCCCTCAGAGTATAATGCAGCCCCCCTCAGAGTAAAATGTAGCCTAATACACACACAGTATAATGTAGTCCCTTCATAGTATAATGTAGCCCCCTTAGAGTATAATGTAACCCCTAAGAGTATAATGTAGCCCCTCAGAGTATAATGTAGCCCCTAAAGTATAATGTAGCCCCTCAGAGTATAATGTAGCTCCCTCAGAGTATAATGCAGCCCCCCTCAGAGTATACTGCAGCCTCCCTCAGAGTATACTGCACCCGCCTCAGAGTATAATTCAGCTCCCTCAGAGTATAATGTAGTCTCCTCAGAGTATAGTGCAGCCCCCTCAAAGTATACTGCAGCTCCCTTCAAAGTAAACTGCAGCCCCCTCAGAGTATAATGTAGTCCCTTAGAGAATGATGCAACCCCCTCAGAGTATAGTGTAGCCCCCTCACACACAATATAGTGCAACCCCCACCCACACACAGAATAATGCAGTCCTGCTCGACACACAGTATAAAGCAGACACACACACACAAACACAGTATAATGCATACTTATATATACACCCATACACAATACTTACCTCTCCCTATTCCCCCGCTACTCTGGCTTCTGCAGCACGTCTCATCAGCTCAAATGCTGGCACAGCATGGTGCATGAAGTAGTGATGTCATCACGCGCCCTCTGAGTCACAAGCAGAGGGGAATGATGGGAGAAGGAGCGCCATCTGATGCTATCTCCTCCATCGCTGCTTTCAATTGTATCAGCATCTATGATGCGGGGGCGGATCTGGGCCCCTCTTACTTATGGTCCCCATAGCGGCCACGTGGTGCCACTGGCTGGGGGCCATTGGAGAGGCAGCTAGGCAGCTGCCTGGTGTGCGTGCCCCTAATGCCGGCCCTGCCAGTAGCCAATATCCATTACTAATAGGGCTGAGTGGTGGTCCCAGCTTAGTCTTTGTTTTAGTGTCTAAAACATCCATGCTATGCCTTTGAAGACCCAAGCTAAGTTACCCCTTAAGTGACACCTTTAAGCATATATAGACTTGTAAAAAAGAAAATGGGATCTCATAGAATCATAGAATGTTAGAGTTGGAAGGGACTTCCAGGGTCATTATGTCCTACCCCCTGCTCAATGCAGCGCAGAATTCACTAAACCATCTCAGACAGATGTCTGTCCAGCCTCTGTTTAAAGGTTTCCATTACAGGGAACTCACCACCATTTGTGACAGCCCGTTCCACTCATTGATCATCCTCACTGTCAAATAAGTTTTTTTCTAATATCTAATCTGTATCTTCTCCCTTTTAGTTTCATTCCATTGCTTCTCTTGTTTCCATGTGAAAATGAAAATAAGGATGATTCCTCTACACTATGACATGCCTTCAGATATTTGTAGAAAGCTATTAAATTTCCTCTTAGCTTTCTTTTTTGCTAGCTAAACATTCCCAGATCCTTTAACTGTTCCTTGTAGGACACTGCCGTCCGCTCAACATCCTGGTAGGTCGTCTCTGAACTTGCTCCAATTTTCAAAGTATTTTTTAAAATGTGGTGCCTAGAATTGGGCACCGTATTCCAGATGAGGCCTGACCAAGGAGGAGAAGAGGGGATAATTACTTCACTTGATTCATCTGTGTAATTCAAAGGAGCAGTGACCACTGCAAAAACATAGGGTTTAAGGATGCAAAACAAAGATAAGCAATTTGTTAAGATGTTCTATTCAAAAGTATTTTAACTGGATGCCCCCCCAAAAAAATCATAGCTATCACAATTATGAGGTATCTTGACCAGGGCCAGTTTTAGACAAAATGGGGCCCTGAGCAAAAAATTAAAGTGGGGCCCCAAATGCTCACATATTGCACCATCACACAGAAACATTTCGGTTGTATTTACATGCACTGAGTTCAGGCCGCTAAACGAGCGTGATCAACAATATTGAAGTTGCTTGACGCTTGTTCCCGAGTTTCTTTACCCCCGCTGAGGAAGAATGATGGGGACAAATAGTCATTGATACAGTATAATGCAGGTCCCATATATTAAATATAGTATAATGCACTCCCCATTGTCCTTGATAGAGTATAATGCAGCCCCCGTCAGAGTATACTGCAGCCGCTCATAGAATATAATGCAGTTCCACACACACACAGTATAATGCAGCCCCTCAGAGTATAATGTAGCCCCCCTCAAGAGTATAATGCAGTCTCCCTCAATGAAGAGGACAATGAAGTCCTCCTCAAAGTATAATGCAGTACCCCTCAGAGTATAATGCAGTCCCCCCTCAGAGTATAATGCAGCCTCCCTCAGAGTATAATGTAGCCCCCTCTCACAGTATCCTGCAGCTCCCTCACAGTATAGTGCAGCCCCACCCCCACACAAACAAACACACGCACAGTTTAATGCAGACACACACAGTATAGTGCACCCCCACACAGTATAATACAGGCCCCCACACACAGTATAATGCAGCCCTCCACACATACACACAGTTTAATGCAGCTCCCACACACGCACAGTATAATGCAGCCCTCCACACACAGCATAGTGCAGCCCCCCACAGTAAAGTGCATCCCCCCACATGGTACAGTATGGCCCCCCAGACACACACTATAGAGCAGCCCCCACACAGTATAGTGTAGCCCCCACACAAACATACAGTATAATGCAACTCCCCACACAGATCATAGTGCAGCCCCCCCACACACAGTATAATGCAGCCCTCACTCACAGTATAATGCAGCGCCCACACACATAGTATAATGCAGAGACACACAGACACACACTATTGTGCAGGACACACACAGTGTAGTGCAGCACACATATAATATAACACAGAAACACATGGACTATAATGCAGAAACACACACACAGTGTAGTACAGCCCACGAAGTACACACATATACAGACACACACACAATACTCACCTCTCCTCCTTGTTCACCGTGCTGCTGCAGGCTTTGCTCCAGTCTCAGCAGCTCCACTGCTGGCACAGCATGGCGAACGATGATGTGACATCATCGTGCGCCCACTGAGTCACAAGCAGAGAGTGAATGATGGAAGAGGTAGTGTCAGCTGATGCTCTCTCCTCAATCAGTGCTTTCAACTGTATCGGCATCTATGATACTGATAAGCTGAATGCACGATGCGGGGGTGTGGCACCGGATCTCTCTTATGGGTCCCATAAGAGCAGCGAGGTGTTCCACTATTAGCGGGACGCCATTGGCTGAGGGACCTCCAACAGAACAGGGAAACTGACCACATAGGCGGAGGTCATCAGAATGAGCCCAGGAGTCGAGTCATGACGCCCACCTCTAGAGTTTAGGGACAGTGAAAAGCAGCACCTCCTAAAATTCTGTTAGTAGCTTCAGGGTGTTTCTTCTCACCTCCCTACTTCACTGCCTATTCCTGAACATCTAGACTCACAGCATCTTATGTTTATACCGGTTGACTACTACTATATAAACGAAAACCTTAGAACAGAATACATACTATCAAAAAAGTAAGCTAATCCCTACACCCAGTGGTGAAAGGGGCTATATTAGCACAGGATACTCCCATGATTAAACATACAAATGAACAAAAGGTGTAAAGCAAATGGTCCCAAAAGAAAGGAAATAAAGTGGAATGGGGAGACTAAAAAATAGCAGGAAGTCATATAAAGTGCCAGTGCAGATGCAGTCATTACTCCCATCTAGTGGAAAAACTACCAGTCCATAGACCACAGATATGCACAAGAAAAAAGAAAAGTGATGTATAACATCTCTTAAAATAATAGGGTGTGTATTAATTTAAGGGAGCAAAGACCGCAAATAGATCAAGCCACATTCAGTTCTTACCCATAGTAACCACTTGGGACCAGATGCTTTCAGACCCAATGCACATTTCGCATGGGCTTCCTCCGGGGGGTTGACAGCCGCCATTCCACTTTATTTCTTTTCTTTTGGGACCGTCCGCTTTACACCTGTGTTAATCAACTATTCACTTTGTCTTTGCTTTTGTGATGTATGTTATTTATTCTGTTGGATTATATTACTTGTTCTGAATAAACCTTTTGACATTTTTTATCTGGGATTATCTTTACTCCCTTTTTTCATTCGTTTGTATGGTTGACTACTACTGAAGCAGTTCATTTCTGACTTGGCAATGCTGGTTCCATACACAGGCACCTTAACCAATTTGTTAGCATGTTCCAAACTTTGCCTCTCTCCTCATGGCTCTCTACAGAACTACATTCACCACCACATTTACTAAGGGAAGGAAAAATAGTCCTCATCTTAGGCAAGTCATGTGTGTAATGTTACGCATCTACAAAATCGCACCCTTTGTTACTGGGAACAAATAGCGTACTGTCCGCCTCTCAATGTGCCATCTGGAAGTTGGCTCTCTCCATAGCAAGGCCTTTAACCTACAAACATTACAATGGATACCCAGCATTTTACACAGGAGGAACAGAAGCACCGATATGGAGACCATTTTGAACAGATAAAGTAAACTAAATTTTCTAGCATGTAGCATGTGTTATACACCTATTACAGCGTAGTGACAAAGCTAATAAAGCCAAAGGTGGCTCTACCATTTCATACATTATATATCTTGCAACGGGGTAGTGAGATCTCCACTACTCCCTAAAACAAAGGTAGGCTGTTCTACTTTTTTTTGCATTTTCGAATTTCTCTCGGCTTTATCTGGACTTTGTCCATAGAATATAATGAGCTAGGAGTACCAAAATGGCACCAATACCAGTGTGTGGGTTATTATGTGTCAAAAGATACAATTTTGTGTAAAAATGAGACGGTTTAGTCTGAAGAGGAATACAAGCATAACTGGTCATATGCAATAGGTTACTTTTAATTGGTAATAGTGGTTGTCATTTTTGAATGGACTTCTTATGAAACAATGGTAGAACTGTCATTTGGTCATTGATTTTAACATGCTGAGAAAGTCAGTTTTACCATCGGCTTCTAAAAAGACGATGTAAAAGGTGGAAACTGTAGCAAACAGAAAAAGTATCTCTTTTAGAAGGACAAATGTAATAATGAAATTTGGCTATCACATTACCTTCTCATTTTCTTATAAATGGTGATGTTTTTATTTTAAGAGAAAAACGTTTCATCATTGTAGCTTTATGAAGGCTTGGTTTCCGTGGAATAACTTGTATTTTTTAATGGTAGCATTTTTGTTTATATAACTTTTCATTTTATTTTTTGATGATTTTGTGCAGTAGAAATAACTATTACAATTAATTCTATGGATCACAAGAATAACAAATACCAAACTTGACCCCAAATGTTTAATTCTCCTAAGGCACCCTCACACAAGAATTTCACAGTGCCAAATAAAATTGTGGTACTGTGCATGTAATGCATAAACAAATTGAAAAGTAGAAACTTCCTTCACCATATATATTCAGAATTTGAAGTTTGGTTTTCCAGTTGTCGAGTAAAAAGAATTGCAAGACCTTTGTGCGCCAATTGGCGTCTTAAGGCCTAGTGCTTACAACAGGTGTTCAAGTCTAATTTCTTTCAACTTTAGTAATTTCTTATTTTTTTACTTAATTGCAGCAAATTGATTAAAGGCATCGTGTCATGTCCCCAAACACTATTAGCCTTCAGATGTAGGGTAAATCTGCTGGTAAATAGAATTGCAAAGGTACCGGGAGAAAATTAACTTTATTCATCCTGGGAGCCACTGGATTTCAGCATTGTGAGCAGCAGCTGTATGCACGCCACAAAACTTTGATTGAAAGCGTGCTCTGCACCCAGCCCCAGATCCCGAAAAATGGAAACTCTTCGGGTCTCGGAAAATGGTACCATTTTTTACAAACTTTAGATTTTTTGTTTCACCACTTAAATAAAAAAAGAACCTATATATGTTTGGCATTTGTAAACTTGTAATGACCTAGAGAATAATAATGGCAGGTCAGTTTTAACATTTAGTGATCAAGGTAAAAAATCCCACAAGAAACAATTTTTAAACTGCACTTCTTTTTCAATGTCACCACACTTAGAATTTCTTTCCTGTTTTCCTGTACACGATATCATAAAAACAATGGTGTAGTTCAAAAGAACAACTCGTCTCACAAAAAATAAGCCATTACATGGCCATATTGACAGAAAAATAACAAAGTTATGGCTCTGGGAAGAAGGGGAGCAAAAAACAAAAATGCAAAAATGGAAAAACTGATCCTTAAGGGGCTAAATGAAATCAAGGTGATGTTTATCTTCATAGAAAATCATTACATGCAGTCCAACTTCAATAACTTAACCATTTATCATATAAAAAATACTAAATAGTTTTTATTACATGGTAATTCCCAGAATGTTCTATCAATGGGAGATAACTTGCTGATTCCGGGGTCTGACTGCTGGGGCCCTCAGCAATCCAGATAGTGGGGCTCCTGTATCAGAGCCCTGACTTGAATGCAGTGGAAGGGATTGTTTGTACTCTGCTCCATTTATTGTCTATGTATCTGCCAGAGAAAGCTGAGTACAGTGATCAATTCTTTCCAGAAATCCCATACACATTTAATGATGTGTAGGCTGTGTATGTGCACCTTTGTTCTGTTCAAGTTGAGGCTCTGCAGAGTCCTATTCTTGGAGTTCTGCACTCCTGTTATTGGATCAATTGGGGTCTGACCTATGGTATCCTATGGATATGGAATAGCTTGCAATTCTGGGAATAGCCCCTTAAAACAGTTATAAGCACCACTGAAGGATGCTAAATCAAAACTGAAAAAAAATGAACTGGAGTATAAGTTGTTAGATTGATAGTTGATGGAAACAAAATGAACCTGCTATAAATAAGTAAAAAACAATAGTACATATAAATAACATTGCATACTTAGTAAACACTGTTTTTGATTTAAAAGAGTAAAAGTCCTAACCTCTAGTACTAAAACCTTACCATGTGTCAAAAATGACCTCAATGTGAATTAGGGCCAAGCAGGACCGAGGCTCCACTATGGACACCCAGTCATGGGAAGCTAAATAAATTTAATACCAAGCTGAAAAAAGGGAGGCCACAGCGTTCCCTGCACTGAGTGCAGGAGCCCATAGTAAAACCGAAAGAAATAAACTGGAGTAAGTCGGTATACATGCAATTTCCAAAACATTTTCACACTGGCCATCACTCCTGAAATATCCACAAAAAAAAACTGAAACAGAACCCTTGCTCTTAAATACAGCTCTGGCAAAAATTAAGAGACCACCACATCAGGACCCTGTCATGGGCAGCCCAATCTCCAGACCTGAACCCCATTGAAAACCTTTGAAATGTAATCAAGAGGATGATGGATAGTCACAAGCCATCAAACAAAGAACTGCATAAATTTTTGCACCAGAAGCAGTGTGAAAGACTGGTGGAAAGCTGTTGTGGATTCTGTTTTTGGGCTCCCTCTGGTGGTTACAACTGGTACTGGGTGACTTTGGTGGGTTGCGGTCTCTGGTTTCCACCTGTCCATCAGTGGCTGGGTGTTTCCTATTTAACCTGGCTTTCCTGTCATTCCCTTGCCGGCTATCAATGTATCAGTGTGTGTCTCTGTTACCTGCTTCTAGGCCTTCAAGACAAGCTAAGTCTGTATTTCCCTGTTTCATGATTGCTTTCATGTTTTTTAGTCCAGCTTGCAGATATGTAATTCTCTGCTGCTGGTTGCTCTAGTGGGCTGAAATTACCACTCATGTACCATGAGTTGGCACATGAGTTCAAGTAATTTCAGGATGGTATTTTGAAGGGTTTTTCAGCTGACCGCGCAGTTCACCTTTTGTATCCTCTGCTATCTAGCTTAAGCGGGCCTCATTTTGCTGAATCTGTTTTCATAACTACGTTTGTGCCTTCCTCTCATTTCACCGTCATTATATGTGGGAGGCTGCTATCTCTATGGGAATATTTCTCTGGAGGCAAGTGAGGTCTGTTATTCTTCTGATAGGGGAAGCTAGATCTCCGGCTGGCGCGAGACGTCTAGGGGCCCCCCAGGAACGTCCCCCGGCTACTGTTAGTTGAGTTTTGAGGTTCAGGATCGCGGTCAGCTCAGGTTCCATCACCCTAGAGCTCGTCCTGTTTTTGCCCTTGTTACGTTGACAAATTCCCTGCCATTTGGAAACATGACAGTATAGCCGGCCCACAAAGTGTTAATTGTTTGGGCTGAAGCAGGAGAAAAAGAAGTGTTGAAGGGAAACTTTTTTTTTTTTTTTTTTCCCTCAGAGTTTTGCTGCCTAGCCCTTAATTGCTGTCTAGCTGCTTCTTACCTCCTCTTAACCCTTGAATGGCTCTGACCTTAGCTGTTTAACATGGATGTCCAGAGTTTGGCTTCCAGCCTGAATAATCTCGCTGCAAAAGTTCAAAATATACAGGATTTTGTTGTTCACACTCCTATGTCTGAACCTAGAATTCCTATTCCAGAGTTTTTTTCTGGAGATAGATCTACCTTCCTGAATTTCAGGAACAATTGCAAATTGTTTCTTTCTTTGAAATCTCGCTCCTCTGGAGACCCTGCTCAGCAGGTCAAGATTGTAATATCTTTCCTGCGGGGCGACCCTCAGAATTGGGCATTTGCATTGGCACCAGGGGATCCTGCATTGCTCAGTGTGGATGCGTTTTTTCTGGCAGTGGGATTGCTCTATGAGGAACCTAACCTGGAGATTCAGGCTGAAAAGGCTTTATTGGCCCTCTCTCAGGGGCATGACGAAGCGGAAGTATATTGTCAAAAATTTCGGAAATGGTTGGTGCTTACTCAGTGGAATGAGTGCGCCCTGGCTGCAAACTTCAGAGATGGTCTTTCTGAGGCCATTAAGGATATTATGGTGGGGTTCCCTGCGCCTACAGGTCTGAATGAGTCTATGACTATGGCCATTCAGATTGATCGGCGTTTACAGGAGCGCAAACCTGTGCACCAGTTGGCGGTGTCTTCTGAACAGGCACCTGAGACTATGCAATGTGATAGAATTCAGTCCAGAAGTGAACGGCAAAATTATAGGCGGAAAAATGGATTGTGTTTTTATTGTGGTGATTCAGCTCATGTTATATCAGCATGCTCTAAACGCACAAAAAAGGTTGATAAATCTTTTGCCATTAGTACTCTGCAGTCTAAGTTCATTTTGTCTGTAACTCTGATTTGTTCACTGTCGTCCATTTCCGTCGATGCCTATGTGGATTCGGGCGCTGCCCTGAGTCTTATGGATTGGTCATTTGCCAAACACTGCGGTTTTAGTCTGGAGCCTCTGGAAGTTCCTATTCCTTTGAAGGGAATTGACTCTACACCATTGGCTATGAATAAACCGCAGTACTGGACACAAGTGATCATGCGCATGACTCCCGTTCATCAGGAGGTGATTCGCTTCCTTGTACTGTATAATTTACATGATGTACTAGTGCTTGGTCTGCCATGGTTACAAACTCATAATCCAGTCCTGGATTGGAAAACAATGTCTGTGTTAAGCTGGGGATGTCAGGGGGTTCATGATGATGCACCTCTGATTTCAATCGCTTCATCTACTCCTTCTGAGGTCCCTGCGTTTTTGTCTGACTATCGGGATGTTTTTGAGGAGCCTAAGCTCAATTCGCTCCCTCCTCATAGGGAATGTGACTGTGCTATAGAATTAATTCCTGGCAGTAAGTTCCCTAAGGGTCGTTTATTTAATCTGTCAGTGCCAGAGCATACTGCTATGCGGAATTATATTAAGGAGTCCTTGGAAAAGGGACATATTCGTCCATCTTCGTCCCCTCTGGGAGCAGGTTTTTTTTTCGTGGCTAAAAAAGATGGTTCCCTGAGGCCTTGTATAGATTATCGCCTTCTGAATAAGATTACAGTCAAATATCAGTATCCATTGCCATTATTGACTGATTTGTTTGCTCGCATTAAGGGGGCTAGGTGGTTCACTAAGATAGATCTTCGCGGTGCGTATAATCTTGTGCGGATAAAGCAGGGTGATGAGTGGAAAACCGCATTTAATACGCCTGAGGGCCATTTTGAGTATTTGGTAATGCCTTTTGGACTTTCTAATGCTCCTTCAGTCTTTCAGTCCTTTATGCACAATATTTTCCGTGAATATCTGGATAAGTTTATGATTGTGTATTTGGATGATATTTTGGTGTTTTCTGATGACTGGGAGTCTCATGTTCTACAGGTCAGGAAGGTGTTTCAAGTCCTGCGGGCCAATTCTCTGTTTGTGAAGGGCTCAAAATGTCTCTTCGGAGTCCAGAAGATTTCTTTTTTGGGGTACATTTTTTCTCCTTCTACTATTGAGATGGATCCCGTCAAGGTTCAGGCGATTTGTGACTGGACACAACCTACATCTGTTAAGAGTCTTCAGAAGTTCTTGGGTTTTGCTAATTTTTATCGTCGGTTCATTTCTAATTTTTCCAGTGTTGTTAAACCTTTGACTGATTTGACTAAAAAGGGTGCTGATGTTGCTAATTGGTCTCCTGCGGCTGTGGAGGCCTTTCAGGAACTTAAGCGCCGGTTTTCTTCTGCTCCTGTGTTATGTCAACCAGATGTTTCACTTCCTTTTCAGGTTGAGGTTGATGCTTCCGAGATTGGTGCGGGGGCGGTTTTGTCACAGAGAAGTTCCGATGGCTCGGTGATGAAGCCATGTGCGTTCTTTTCTAGAAAATTCTCGCCCGCCGAGCGCAATTATGATGTGGGTAATCGGGAGCTTTTGGCCATGAAGTGGGCATTTGAGGAGTGGCGTCATTGGCTTGAGGGTGCTAGACATCGTGTGGTGGTCTTGACTGATCACAAAAATCTGATTTACCTTGAGTCTGCCAGGCGTTTGAATCCTAGACAGGCTCGTTGGTCGTTGTTTTTTTCTCGTTTCAATTTTGTGGTTTCATACCTGCCAGGTTCAAAGAATGTGAAGACAGATGCTCTTTCCAGGAGTTTTGTGCCTGACTCTCCTGGAGACTCTGGGCCTACTGGCATCCTTAGGGATGGGGTAATATTGTCCGCCGTCTCCTCAGACTTGCGACGTGCATTGCAGGAGTTTCAGGCGGATAAACCTGATCGGTGTCCACCAGAAAGACTGTTTGTTCCGGATGATTGGACCAGTAGAGTCATCTCCGTGGTCCATTCTTCTGTGTTGGCTGGTCATCCTGGAATATTTGGTACTAGAGACTTGGTGGCCAGGTCTTTTTGGTGGCCTTCCTTGTCAAGGGATGTGCGCACCTTTGTGCAGTCTTGTGAAGTGTGTGCTCGGGCTAAGCCTTGCTGTTCTCGGGCCAGTGGGTTGTTGTTATCCTTGCCTATCCCGAAGAGGCCTTGGACGCACATTTCCATGGATTTTATTTCAGATCTCCCTGTCTCACAGAAAATGTCCGTTATCTGGGTTGTGTGTGACCGCTTTTCTAAGATGGTTCATTTGATACCCTTGCCTAAGTTGCCTTCCTCCTCTGAGTTGGTCCCTTTGTTTTTTCAGAACGTGGTTCGTTTGCATGGGATTCCGGAGAATATCGTTTCGGACAGGGGATCCCAGTTTGTGTCTAGATTTTGGCGGACGTTTTGTGCTAAGATGGGCATTAATTTGTCTTTCTCGTCTGCATTCCATCCTCAGACGAATGGCCAGACGGAGCGAACTAATCAGACCTTGGAAACTTATTTAAGGTGTTTTGTTTCTGCTGATCAAGATGACTGGGTTGCCTTTTTGCCACTGGCCGAATTTGCCCTTAATAATCGGGCTAGTTCTGCTACTTTGGTTTCTCCTTTCTTTTGTAATTCGGGGTTTCATCCTCGTTTTTCCTCTGGTCAGGTGGAGCCTTCGGATTGTCCTGGAGTGGACGTGGTGGTGGATAGGCTACATCAGATTTGGAATCAGGTGGTGGACAATTTGAAGTTGTCTCAGGAGAAGGTTCAGCAGTTTGCTAATCGTCGTCGCCACGTGGGTCCCCGACTTCGTGTTGGGGACTTGGTGTGGTTGTCTTCTCGTTTTGTCCCTATGAAGGTCTCTTCTCCCAAGTTTAAGCCTCGGTTCATCGGTCCTTATAAGATCTTGGAGATTCTTAACCCTGTATCTTTTCGTTTGGATCTCCCAGCATCGTTTGCTATTCATGATGTGTTCCATCGGTCGTTATTGCGGAGGTATGAGGTGCCCGTTGTTCCTTCGGTTGAGCCTCCTGCTCCGGTGCTGGTGGAGGGAGAATTGGAGTATGTTGTTGAGAAGATCTTGGATTCTCGTGTTTCCAGACGTAAACTCCAGTATTTGGTTAAGTGGAAGGGTTATGGTCAGGAGGATAATTCCTGGGTGGTCGCCTCTGATGTTCATGCGACTGATTTGGTCTGCGCCTTCCATAGAGCTCATCCTGATCGCCCTGGGGGTTCTCGTGAGGGTTCGGTGACCCCTCCTCAAGGGGGGGGTACTGTTGTGGATTCTGTTTTTGGGCTCCCTCTGGTGGTTACAACTGGTACTGGGTGACTTTGGTGGGTTGCGGTCTCTGGTTTCCACCTGTCCGTCAGTGGCTGGGTGTTTCCTATTTAACCTGGCTTTCCTGTCATTCCCTTGCCGGCTATCAATGTATCAGTGTGTGTCTCTGTTACCTGCTTCTAGGCCTTCAAGACAAGCTAAGTCTGTATTTCCCTGTTTCATGATTGCTTTCATGTTTTTTAGTCCAGCTTGCAGATATGTAATTCTCTGCTGCTGGTTGCTCTAGTGGGCTGAAATTACCACTCATGTACCATGAGTTGGCACATGAGTTCAAGTAATTTCAGGATGGTATTTTGAAGGGTTTTTCAGCTGACCGCGCAGTTCACCTTTTGTATCCTCTGCTATCTAGCTTAAGCGGGCCTCATTTTGCTGAATCTATTTTCATAACTACGTTTGTGCCTTCCTCTCATTTCACCGTCATTATATGTGGGAGGCTGCTATCTCTATGGGAACATTTCTCTGGAGGCAAGTGAGGTCTGTTATTCTTCTGATAGGGGAAGCTAGATCTCCGGCTGGCGCGAGACATCTAGGGGCCCCCCAGGAACGTCCCCCGGCTACTGTTAGTTGAGTGTTGAGGTTCAGGATCGCGGTCAGCTCAGGTTCCATCACCCTAGAGCTCGTCCTGTTTTTGCCCGTGTTACGTTGACAAATTCCCTGCCATTGGGAAACATGAAAGAAAGCATGCCAAGATGCATGAAAGCTGTGATTAAAAATAATGGTTATTCCATAAAATATTGATTGATTGTTGTTTCTAAATGATTATGAACTTGTTTTCGTTGCATTATTTGAGGTCTGAAAGCACTGTTTTTTGTAATCTTGACCATTTCTCCTTTTCAGAAAAAAAATACAAAATGTATTGCTTGTAAATTACGAGACATGTTGTCAGTAGTTTATAGAATAAATTAACATTTTGCAATGGCCTCTTAATTTTTGCAATAGCAGCAGGGTAGGAAAATATAATAAAACATAACCTTAAATGATGTACTATGAAAAAGGAACTATGACCACAATGCATAGATAGACAAATAAACAGTTTAAAGTGCTAGTGCTCCAAAAAACCGTGCTCAAAATAGAAAACTGGTATGATCTCACCAAAGCCGTACTTCCTTTGTCCCAGTTAAATAGCTTTTCACAGGGTTAAAGGATCCATTTTTCCCAAAAGGTCAGACAATAAGGGGAAAAGGAACAAAACAATACAAGCAAGGGGAGTACATTTTGTCATTAACACTCCTTGTCATGCCCCTGCATAGCTGCCGCCCTAATAAGGGCGGTACCCTAGTGTAAACCTAATTAATGCCCCTAGGATGTTGGCATCCCAACAATTTTCTCCCTCTGTATGGCGGGTTCATCAGGGGCTATTTTTCTAAACCAAATGTTTTTAGAGGCCCCTTGCAGTGGCAGGTGTTACCTCAATAACTTGACACATCATGCCGGCACCCTTGTCAGGGGAAAATTAATTTTTGCCAGAGCTGTATATACTGTATCTATACTGGAAGCAAAGTATAAAACCTGAGATCCTGTCATGCATGTTTCAATAATCCAACTTATATTCCCTTCATAGCCACATGAATAATACCAATACCTGTAGATATAATGATGCAGGAAGAGGCCAACTATAAAATTAGGCTGTACAGTATAATTAAAAATAGGAAAAAAAGCATCATGTAGAAATATCAATGAATGATGCAATGGGATGTTCTGCATTCATAGTCAGGCTGGACAAACTCACAGTGGCAGCTAGAGCTATTATCATGTGATGCGAATTTGCACTCAAACCTCGAAAGAATCAGTGTTTATTGATATCCCTGACACATCAGGTTACTGTGACATCTTCACCAACTCCCTGTCATCATCTATAACCCAGCGTAACTACACAACATTCAAACTATGATTATTGCTTTCACCAAAATGTTACTGAATATTAAAAAATTTCTCCAAACTGTATTAAAATAGCAAACAATCCATGCATGTCAATGCAGGACAAAGCCATGATCATACCTAGTGATGGACGAGTACCCCAAAAAATAGGACGCAAAAAGCAGCAATAGATAAAAATATCCTTTTTTTGATTGCAGAAAGAAACACATATTCTTTAAAAATGTTTTCATAAAAACAGGTAAAGTGACAAAGAGACCCCAAACACTCAGGTCATCAGTAAGTCATAGTTCCCAACGTGAGTAATTATTAAATACAAATAACACAAGGATTAAGCCTATGACATGGTCATATTACCATGTGAAGAGTCACTGTATGTAAATGCGTATGGTTTAAAAAATTAAAACACATTATACTCACCTGTACTAGGCACTCACCTGGTCTTACACTGCCTATGCAGCAGCCAGTCTTTGGTTCTTTCTTTAATCCTTGTCTGATGATGAAGTCATTGATTGGTCACATGTAGTGTTGAGCGATACTGTCCGATACTTGAAAGTATCGGTATTGGAAAGTATCGGCCGATACCGGCAAAGTATCAGATCTCGCCGATACCGATACCCGATACCAATACATGTCAATGGGACTCAAGTATTGGAAGGTATCCCTGATGGTTCCCAGGGTCTGAAGGAGAGGAAACTCTCCTTCAGGCCCTGGGATCCATATGAATGTGTAAAATAAAGAATTAAAATAAAAAATATTCATATACTCACCTCTCCGACGCAGCCTGGACCTTACCGCTGTGAACCGGCAGCCTTCTTTGCTTAAAATGAGCGCGTTCAGTAGCTTCCATGATGTCACGGCTTCTGATTGGTCGTGTGCCACTCGTGACCGCCACGCGACCAATCAGAAGCCGTGACGTCATCCCTCAGGTCCTAAATTCCTAGAAGGGAATTTAGGACCTGAGGAATGACGTTGCGGCTTGTGATTGGTCGCGTGGCGGTCACATGAGCGGCACGCGACCAATCAGAAGCTGTGACGTCATGGAAGGCCCTAAACGCGCTCATTTTAAGCAAAGAAGGCTGCCGGTTCACAGCGGTAAGGTCCAGGCTGCGTCGGAGAGGTGAGTATATCAATATTTTTTATTTTAATTCTTTATTTTACACATTAATATGGTTCCGATACCGATTCCCGATACCACAAAAGTATCGGATCTCGGTATCAGAATTCCGATACCACAAGTATCGGCCGATACCCGATACTTGCGGTATCGGAATGCTCAACACTAGTCACATGTAGTCAGTTGTGGGGTGATGCACATCATTCACATACAGTAATGTGTCATACATCCAATTGACCACCTGAGGCAAATCACTCAGGTCTGGATGCAATTGTTGCATTTTTAATTTTAATCAATTTTATTTGGACCAAATTGAATGGTTTAATTGCGCAAATCTGCCAGAAATATTTTCACTCAGCACTAATCATAACTAATATCTACAAATCAGACCTAAAAACATCCATCCTTCTCTCCCACCCCTGCACATTCCAGGGGAACACAGTGCTAGGGCCAGCAGCCCTGGTTTGACAACCTATTAAATTCTTCTTGCACTGCGAGCATGCAGCATTCACTACTGAACACTGCGGTGAATGCAATGAAGGATTACATCCTGACCTGGAAAAGCAGTTGCAGGTAGCAACATCACCCCCTAGCCCTAACCACAACCCTAACCACAACTCCTACACCAGCCTAACCCCAACATCCCAACCGTAACCTCAACACAACCGTATCCCCAACACAATCGTATCTCCAACCCTAACCCTTAATCTGAAAACCACAACCATAACCAAAACACCACAACCATAACCCCAACACATTCCTAATCCCAACACAACCATAACCCCAACCCTAGCCCCAACACTAACCTTAGCCCCAACCATAACCCTAGCCCTAACCCTAGCCCCAACCCTAACCCAACCCTAACCCTAGCTCTAACCCTAGCCCCAACCCTAACCTTAGCCCCAACCCTAACCCTAGCCCCAACTCTAACCCTAGCCCAACCATAACCCTAGCTCTAACCCCAACACTAACCCTAGCCCCAACCATAACCCTCATGGAAAAACAGAAAGAAATACTTTTTTTATTTTATTATTTTAACCTAACTAAGAGGGTGATAAAGGGGTTTTGATTTACTATTTTTTTTATTTTGATCATTGTGATAGGGTTTATCACAGTGATCAAAATGAACCAATGGGAAAAATAATTTGGTGAATAGCATCGGTTGCAAAACTGGGGATGGTAAAAAAAATCCAAATCATGTTCTCCGGGGTCTCCGCTACCCCCGGTAGCCGAGACCCTGGAGATTTTCTGACATTGGGGGTGCTATACACTTATTTCTCAGTGCTGTTAAAAAGCAGCACTGAGGAATAAGTACCCTTAACTGCCACCATTAAAAAGCATGTCAGCAGTCATTAAGGGGATAGAAAGCGGCATGGGGACCCCTCTATTTTTGACAACCAGCCAAGATAGCACTGACAACTGAGGGCTGCAGCCCGCAGCTGTCAGTCTTGCCTGCGCTAGTTAGGAAAAATCGAGGGGACCCCATGCCATTTTTTTTAATTTATTTGTTGCAAAGGCACTGACTGATGAATACTCTCATCATCCTATACCTGCTTTCACTGCTATCAGTGAGACCGGGCGTACGATGATTAGAGTAACCTTTTTTAAAAAAAAAACAGATTTTTGGGCTGACGAATGTCAAGGCGACGAATGGACACTAGGTGTTTCGTACGGATACCAGGGTGGATAAAAATCAATGTTTTTTTTTAAAAAAATCAAAAAAATCGGATTTTTTTTATTTAAATCGGATTTTTTTCAATAAACTGCTTTTTGAGGAAAATATTTTACCATCCAAAGGTTCTTCCATCATGAGATAAAGCTGAGTTGTTTAACTCAGTAGAATAAAGGCTGTATATGTGTAACATTCACAATGCCATGCTCTTCCAGAGGTTTCTGTAGGATTAGTGGGCAGTTTCTCTCCTATATTATCACAGACGCTCGCTTTACTTACGCAGTTCTCAAAACTGAATTTGACTCCGCAGAGGTCCCAGCCGCTTCTTCACGGCAAAAATGCTACAACATGAACAGAGTTGAGAAAAAGACCTTAATACTATTGTTCTACAAACTTATGAATACAGAATCAACCCCTTCAGTGCCAAGTCCAAGAAGTTAGACAATATATTTCTGATTGTTTGGAGTGGAATAGATCTGCACAACACAAGAAGAATGTGAATCTAAGTGTGAGGAGGAGGAAGGGCAAGCAGACAAGAAAATGAAAGTGAAACTTTGAGCACAATACTGCTGTAAGTCTGGATCTGTTTGTGTGGACGATACGATCTGAGGTTTATTACATTCTTTCCTTATAATGGCAGCAGGCCGTAAAAGAGACCCAGTTTGGGAATATTTTAATGAAGCTCCTTCGCCTATCGGTAAGGCAGGCATGCGTGCAAAATGCAAACGATGCAACAAAGAGATGCAAGGCCTGGTGGCGCGAATGAGGCAACATCATGAGAAGTGCAATGATGAAGATGACCAAAGAAACACTTCTGAACAGGCAGGATCTTCAGGTTGGTAAACATTTTTATTGAATCCTATTTCTAAAGACTGAACTGTCATGTGTGAGAAAAATTATATTTCTTATTATTACTGCATGTTACTGTCATTTGGTACAGTTATGAAGAAAAACAAATATTCCTTTTGGGGCAGGGGCAGTGATGTGTTGTGTACAATAAGCAGAAATTGTATAAACAATAAAATAACAGCATTGACTTTTTTTGTTTAGGGGAATTCATGGATTCTGGAAACTATCCACCTCCAAGATCACCATCATCCTGTTCTACAGTTTCAGAGTTATCCATCCAGGATAGTGCTTCATTAGCAGCAGCATCATCATCATCAGACACCCACAGCCACATATCACCATCACCCAAAAGGAAGAAAAAACCTTTACCTCCTGGAACCACCATAGATAGGTTTGTGATAAGAACTAGCAGATTAGAAAAAGAGTTGATTGATGAAAAAATTGCCCAGTTTATTTATGCAACGAACTCTTTCCGTCTGACTGATAACCCACATTTCATTAATATGGTTCAGTCACTGAGACCAGGATACAGTCCACCCAGCAGAGCTGATGTTGCAGGGAAACTGCTGGATCAAGTGTATGACAGAGAAATGGAGCAATGTGCAACAGCTCTGGAGGGTAAAATTGTTAACCTAAGTATTGATGGGTGGAGTAATGTCCACAATGATCCTATTGTATGTGCTTGTATAACAACAGAAGAAGGTAAAGTCTTCCTTGCACAAACAACTGATACGTCAGGAAATGCACACACAGCAGAATACTTACAAGAAGTGGCAGTAAAAGCTATAACGACATGTGAACAAAAATTCAAATGTCTAGTACGCAGTTTGGTCACTGACAATGCTGCAAACGTATCCAAGATGAGAAGAGATTTAGAAGAGCAGGGAGGGAATACAAAGCTGCTAATAACATATGGCTGCAGTGCTCATTTGCTGCACCTCTTAGCCAAAGACTTAAGTGTTCCAGAAATAAAGGCTAATGTTGTTGAAATTGCTAAATACTTCCGTGATAATCATTTTGCTGCAGCAGCTCTGAAAAGGATGGGTGGAACCAAGCTAACGCTCCCACAAGATGTTAGATGGAACTCTGTGGTGGACTGTTTTGAGCAGTATATCAAAAACTGGCCTATTCTGATGACACTTTGTGAAGAAAATCGAGATAAAATAGATGGCACTGTCACGGCCAAAATCCTCAACATTGGGCTTAAGAGAAATGTTGAACATATGCTGAGCTTCCTGAAACCCATCTCTCAAGCTTTAAACAAAATACAGAAAAATAGCTGTTTTATTGCGGATGCTGTTGAAATTTGGAAGGAACTGAGTGAACACCTAAAAACAGAACTACACATGGACAGAATTAAATTACAAGCAGTAAACAAACGAATGGGACAAGCACTGACTCCAGCTCATTTTTTGGCAAATATTGTCAATATCCAATATCAGGGTCAAAACCTAAGTGCTGAGGAAGAGGAGTTAACTATGACATGGGTATCCAGCAATCATCCATCTTTAATGCCAACTATAATAAACTTCAGAGCTAAGGGGGAACCATTCAAGAAATATATGTTTGCTGAAGATATTTTAAGGAAGGTCACACCAGTAAACTGGTGGAAGTCACTTAAGCGCTTGGATTTAGAGACTGTTCAAGTAATGATTTCACTTTTAACAGCAGTAGCTTCTTCTGCAGGCGTTGAAAGAATATTCTCTTCCTTTGGACTCATTCATTCTAAATTGAGAAATCGGTTGGGACCCAATAAAGCAGGAAAGCATGTTTTTCTTTTCCAGATTATGAATAGGAACAAAGAAGAAGATGATGAAGATGACAACAAGTGAGCTACAGAGGACAGCAGGGACAGTAGTATTTAAGTTTTTCATGTGTCGGCTGGGCTGACAGTCTAAGTTTCTTAAAATATATATATATTTTGTTTAGCCAAATTAGTTAACAAACATGGATGTTTGTTTAAGCAAATAACTTATGCTGTAATGTTGTTATTGTTTCAGTTGAATAAATCTATTTAAATTGTTATTAAGGTCAGGATTATTTTTCTCCTTCCTAAGTAACAGAACAGTGGTGTCCAAATATGAATGATTAATCCATTAAACTGGGGAGAAAAAAGTAATATAAAAAGTGATTCTAAAAATCTTCATCTACTTGCAAGTAGCAAGAACTAGTTTAGGTAGAAACTTTGATTTAAATCACTGATTTAAATCAAGCCTTACTGACTAGTGATTTAAATCGTGATTTAAATCGTGATTTAAATCAGTTAGATTTAAATCAAATCCACCCTGACGGATACTAAACTTTACCGTTCAGGTTTGCCCACTCTAGTCCTAAATTGTGTAGACTAGTAAACTGCAGTGGGCTGATGCAATACATACTCAGCAGACATTTACAAATTGACATACAACAAGAGTCAATGTACAGTCTCATATGAAACAATGGCTCAGTTGTGGCCTCTGAGATGCTAACAAGAGTAATTGAATGATTGCTTTATCTGATTACCAATCTTGTGTCTGGTATTAACGCTTACATAATATTTAGACTGCATGTCTTCCTCTGCTTGTTGTCACTCAATGGAAACAATGATTCCTGAGGCTGAACTTAAGAGCATGCAAATCTCTAAGGCTACGTTCACATTTGCGGCCAGCGCGCAGCGTCGGGCGCCGCAGCGGCGCCGCATGCGTCATGCGCCCCTATATTTAACATGGGGGCGCATGGACATGCGGCGCACTTGCGTTTTGCGCCGCATGCGTCGCTGCGGCGCCCGCGTCGGGGCGCAGAGGACGCAGCAAGTTGCATTTTTGCTGCGTCCAAATTCAATGAAAAAAACGACGCATGCGGCGCAAAACGCAGCGTTGTGCATGCGTTTTGCTGCGTTTTTGTTTGCGTTGTGCGCTGCGGCGCCGACGCTGCGGCGCACAACGCAAATGTGAACGTAGCCTAATAAAACACAACAATAAGATTAATATAACCGATTCTCAGTGCTGGAAAAAGTCTGCATCTCTTAGGGTACCGTCACACAGTGCAATTTTGATCGCTACAACGGCACGATTCGTGACGTTCCAGCGATGCATTTACGATATCGCTGTGTCTGACACGCTACTGCGATCCGGATCCCCGCTGAGAATCGTACGTCGTAGCAGATCGTTTGAAACTTTCTTTCGTCGTCTGGTGTCCCGCTGTGGCGGCATGATTGCATTGTGTGACACAGGTTGTATACGATGTGCGCACAGTAACCAACGGCTTCTACATCGCAAATACGTCATGAAATTATCGCTCCAGCGCCGTGTATTGCAACGTGTGACCGCAGTATACGACGCTGGAGCGATACTTATACGACGCTGCAACGTCACGAATCGTGCCGTCGTAGCGATGAAAATGGCACTGTGTGACGGTACCCTTAGAGTTGTGGATTGCGCTCTACGTGCATTAGTCCAATAGTCTTTAGAACCAGGCCAGCTCCTCACAGTTACTATTTTAATTTATTTTAACTTATGTACCACCAAATATGTGCCCTCATGCACCTCTATTGATGAAAAAATAAAGATGTAATGGATGTTATTATGTTAGAAAATGGTGACACAAACCAATATTTTTTTTAAGTTCCAATTTTTTTAATGCAGTAAAATATAAAAACTCTATAAATCTGCTATGACTGTAAATGCATGATCAAGTCACCAGGTCATTTTGATTGCACTGTAAATGCAGTAGAAGAAAAATTATAGTGAAATGTTGTTTTTCTCTCCATTTAAATTCAATTTTGTTGATGTTTTTCAGTAAACTATATGGTAAACATAATTGTGGCATTTATACCTACAAGTCACACAAGTAACAAGCTCTCATATGGCTATATTGATAAAGAAATAAAAAAATTATGCTTTTGGAAGCAAGGGAGAAAAAAAATAAAAGAGCATAAATGAGAATTGGCTCAGACAGAAAAAGTTTAGCTATGCATGAAATTTCAGTTGTAAATATAGTTATTCCCAATATGTTATTTCCCATGTAGCAATCACAGTGATTCAGAAAGCTGAGCATAAAAGAATTGTTTTGGGTTAGGCCTCATAAGATTCAGCTATCTAAGACATGGAAAAAAGCCTTTCAATGGAGATTTTCTACTTGTAATGGCATTGTCAAGTACTTAGATATGGATGACATATTCCTTCGAATAGATCAACAATATCAGATTGGTTGGGTCCAACACCAGCAATCCCTCCGATCAATTGTACGTGTTGTGTAATGATTGAAGCTCCATATACTATTTTGTCAGCCATTCTCTACTGCGGCAACTCAGTTTTAAGTCACTTCAATAGGAAGAGAGCCGAAGTACCTGAGAAAGGCCACTACACAATGTAGAGTACTGCTTTTCTGGCTCTGTACAGTATGTACTTCTGGCCTACATGAGGGGTGCAAACAGCTAATTGGTGGGGGTATCAGGTACTGGACACCACCAATCATATTAAAGACCTCTCCTAGGAATTGGTCATTAATATGTAAG
The DNA here is from genome assembly GCF_051348905.1 of Ranitomeya variabilis. Classification (NCBI taxonomy): domain Eukaryota; kingdom Metazoa; phylum Chordata; class Amphibia; order Anura; family Dendrobatidae; genus Ranitomeya; species Ranitomeya variabilis. Next base: position 486,877,035 of record NC_135235.1, read on the forward strand.
TACTGGCTAATGCCTTTAACTAATTAAAGATTGCACAGTTATCATGCAATCATGACCAGTCACATTTTTAACACTGATAATGAAAATTCATGGAATTACAGAAATTACATGATTGCTAGACATGTTAGTGAGGAAAAATGGAAACAATTTTCAAAACATCTTGATTTATTCAGCATTGAGTAATGTGCAATATATACATACATCACTGCGCAAAAGATTTAGGCAGCTGTTGAAAAATACTGCAAAGTAAGATTGCTTTATAAAAATAGTATTAATAGTCTTTTTTTTTAAATAAATTAACAAAATGCAAAGTGAATGGACAAATCTAAATCAAATAATTTTTGGGTGTAACTACCCTTTGCCTTAAAACAGCATCAATTCTTCTAGGTTTTTGAAAGAACTCAACTGGGAGATTGTTCCAAACATATTGGGAACAAACCACAGATTTTCTGTGGATGTAGGCATAAGTAAATCCTTCGGTCTCTTCATGTAATCCCAGACAGATTCAATAATGTTGAGATCAGGGCTCTGTAAGACCATATTATCACTTTCAGGATTCTTTGTTCTCCGGGTTGAAGATAGTTGTTAATGACAATGGCTGTATAATTTGGGTTGCTGTTCTGCTGCAGAATAAATTTGAAGACAATCAGACCCCTCCCTGATGGTATTGTATGGTGGATAAGTATCAGCCAGTATTTCTCTTTGAGGACATCATTAATTCTGATCAAATCCCCAACACCAATTGCTGAAATGCAGCCCAAAATTTTAAAGGAACCTTCACCTTGATTCACTGTTACCAACAGACGCTCATTATTATACCCCTCTTCAGTCCTTTCTCAAGCAAACTCTTATGTTACAGCAAAATATTTCACATTTTGTCTCGCCAGTAGTGTTGAGCATTCCGATACCGCAAGTATCGGGTATCGGCCGATACTTGCGGTATCGGAATTCCGATACCGGGATTCCGATACTTGCCGCGTATCGGATACCGGAATCGGAAGTTCCCAGATTCAAAATGCACAAATTCATCCAATGAGAATGATTCCAAGTGTGGGCATATCCTGTTCAGCATGGAGGGCATGAAACTACTGGCATGGCTGTGATTGGCTGCTGAAATGATGTCATGATGCAGTTTAAAAGTCGCTGGCGCCATTTTGCGATCACTCTGCTGTGAATTCAGTTAGTGACAGGACGCTGTTTGCTGACTGAGGGCCCGTTTAGAGATAGCGATTTGCTTCTTTGTGCTTTCCAAAGGCTAATTTAGCAACCGCTGTGTTCACCTACTATTCACCTTGCTTTTGCCTTGTAGCGCTGTTTTCACAGCTATCTGCAAGGTCTGTGTGTGTGTGTGTGTGAGTGCAGCCCACTCTCTAGTCTGAGTGCAGCCACATAGGCCATCCATAGCTGGTTGTATTCAGTTCAGGGAGGGTGGTTCATTGCCTCATACTGTTCTTTTTTTTTTTTTTTTTTTCCAAGTAGTGTAGTCTGCTGCTAATTTTTAACAAAAAATCCTATTAGTGTCTTTACACCCGTCTCCAGCTAATTTGTGGAAAAACACTACATAGGATAACGTAGAGGAGGGTTTTTGGGCCTTGCAGCGCCGTTTACGGCTGTCTGCACGGTCTCCGTGTGACTGCAGCTCGCCCTGTAGTCTGTGAGCAGCCATAGCCTGGTTGTCTCCAGCTCAGGGTTCTTCACTGCGTCATACCGCAAAATCAATTTTCATTTTGTTTTAAGTAGTGCAGGCTGCTGCACATTTTTTCAAAAAATTCCTATTAGTGTCTTTCCACCCGTCTCCAGCTAATTTGTGGAAAAACACTACATAGGATAACATAGAGGAGGGTTTTTGGGCCTTGCAGCGCCGTTTACGGCTGTCTGCACGGTCTCCGTGTGACTGCAGCTCGCCCTGTAGTCTGTGAGCAGCCATAGCCTGGTTGTCTCCAGCTCAGGGTTCTTCACTGCGTCATACCGCAAAATCAATTTTCATTTTGTTTTAAGTAGTGCAGGCTGCTGCACATTTTTTCAAAAAATTCCTATTAGTGTCTTTCCACCCGTCTCCAGCTAACTTGTGGAAAAACACTACATAGGATAACGTAGAGGAGGGTTTTTGGGCCTTGCAGCGCCGTTTACGTCTGTCTGCACGGTCTACGTGAGACTGCAGCTCTATCTGTTGTCAGTTCAGCCCCCAAAAAATAAATAAATAATAAAGTTCACCAAACACACCAGTGACACCACTTTACATTTCTGTAGGCCACATTAGCTCATATTAAAGTCTAGTCCACACTTTAGAAAATTTGTGTTTCTTATACCTGTTAGGAGGAGTTGTTCAGGAATAAGCACACAAATCCGTTAGTACTTTTCTGCTTATCTTTATCAGTCAACCAAGATGAAGAAGGCAGTGAGTAAGGCACGTGGGCGTGGACGTGGGCGCGGAGCAGGGAGGGGACGTGGGGATTCTGTGCCTGCTGCGGGCACCGGTGACTCATCAGCACCCACTTTCACAAGGGAACAGTCATTCATGCGCAGCTTTGTCGCAGAGCGCCGTACACCGCTGCTGTGTGAAGAACAAATTGAAGCCGTTGTCGGATGGATGGCAGCTAATGCATCAACTTCAATTAGTGCCACATCCTCTCAGACACAAAGCACTGGAGAGCAGCCATCTGTCTCTTCACCACCTGCCAAATTGCCCAGGCAGACAGAGAGCCCAGGACAGGAGCCGTCTCTACTTCTGTTCTCTGAATCTCTTGGCTTGGAAACAGGGGGCCAGCCAAGCAGCATTGGAGAAATGGAAGAAGAGGCAGGGTGCAGTGATGCCCAACAGCTTTTTCTCTCTTCCTCTGAAGAGGCGGGTGGGCCAGTAGCTCCGTTCACCACATCGCAGGCCGCATCAGCTGATGATGACACTCAGGTGCCACTTACTGGTGCGTGCTCTGCTGCTGAGACTACCCAGGAGGAGCAGTTGGGGGCAGAGGGTAGTGTAGATGATGAGGTCCTTGACCCATCTTGGCGTGAGGGACAGGAAGGTGGTGGGAGCAGCTCTGAGGAAGAGATTCCCCGTACGGCCCAAAGAGGGAGAGGGAGGGGGAAGACTGCGGATCCTGCAGCCTCTGCTTTGGCACCCGTTAGGAGCATGTCTCTTCCAAAAGCCAAAAAGGGCGCTCCCAAGACTTGCAGTGCCTGGTCCTTTTTTGACACAGTTGCAGATGACATTTGCTATGTCAAATGCAAGGTGTGTCATCAAAAAGTCAAAAGAGGGAAAAATGTCAGCAACCTCAATACCTCCAACATGTGGAAACATGTGCAGAACAGGCACGCGGCGGAGTTAGAAAAACACACTGAAGAGCTAGGCCAACCAACAGCGGCAGCTACCACCTCTTCAGCTCGTGTTGCCTCTTCCTCCAGCTCACACGCAGCTGGTTCGGCTTCCTCCCAGGATCGCCGTGGAAGAACCTCTGGCCCTGTTGTCCAGAGACCCTCTGTAATTCCACCCGCAGCACCACTTTCCCAGTCATCCACACACTCCCAGCCCAGTCTACAGCCATCGGTAGTACAGGCATGGGAGAAAAGGCGGCCTTTCTCGTCAAACCACCCACGAGCACAGGCTCTGACTGCAGGCATTGCCAAACTTCTGTCACTGGAAATGCTGTCATTCAGGCTGGTGGAGACTGACAGCTTCCGTGACTTGATGTCATTGGCAGTCCCACAGTACAATGTGCCCAGCCGCTTTTACTTCAGCAGGCAAGCCGTCCCTGCCCTGCACAAGCATGTGGAGGGACACATAAAACACGCGCTACTGAACGCCGTCAGTAGCAAGGTCCACCTCACCACCGATGCGTGGACCAGTCAACATGGACAGGGGCGATACCTTTCCCTCACTGCCCATTGGGTTAATGTCGTTGAGCTGGGTACAGACCGTGTGAGTGGCGCAGGACGTGTCCTGCCCACTCCAAGGATTGCAGGAATCCATTCTGTACGCATTGACTCCTCCTCCTACACCAGTTCCTCAGAATCATCGCTGCAGGAGCCGTCACAGTCCACCTCCACATGGACCCGTGATGAACGTGTACCTGTTACGACCGACATGAGCACAGCCGTGGCCAAACGTCAACAGGCCGTCTTGAAATTAATTTATTTGGGGAATCGAAGCCACACAGCGCAGGAGCTCTGGAATGCCATCAAGCAGGAGAGCGATGTGTGGTTTGTGCCAGCGAATCTCCAGCCAGGCATGGTAGTGTGTGATAATGGCCGAAATCTGGTGGCAGCTCTGGGCCTCGGCAACCTCACTCACATCCCATGTCTGGCACATGTGCTCAATTTGGTCGTGCAGAGTTTTCTGAGGGACTATCCGGATCTTGATGCACTGCTGCACAAGGTCCGCCTAGAGTGTGCTCACTTGCGGCGTTCCAGCACGGCAAAAGCGCGCATTGCGGCTCTGCAGCGCCGACACTGCCTGCCGGAACATCGCATCATATGTGACCTACCTACCAGGTGGAATTCCACGTTACATATGTTGGAGCGGTTGTGTGAGCAGCAGCAAGCTGTAATGGAGTACCAGCTGCTTCAGGCGCAAAGAAGTCGCAGTCAGCGCCGTACAGACTTCACAACCACAGAGTGGGCCACTATGAATGACGTCTGCCAGGTTTTGCGTCCCTTTGATTATTCCACGCGGATGGCGAGTGCAGATGATGCACTAGTCAGCATGACTGTCCCCCTTATCTGCCTGCTTGAAAAATCACTGCAAGCGCTAAGGGATGATGTTGTGGAAGAGGTGGAGGATGAGGATTCAGCATTTCCATCATCTTCTGGACAGTCAGCGCCACGTGGTTCCTCACAAATGCGTAGGCAGGGGACAGTTTGTGAGGAGGATGAGGAGGAGTCAATGGAGGAGGAAGACATCCGTCCAGAGGAGGGAGTTACACAATTGTCCAGTACTCAGTGTGTACAGCAAGGGTGGGGTGATGACGAGCGGGCAGAGATCACGCCTCCAGCAGGGGACAGCGTTTCTTGGGCAGTTGGCAGTCTGCAGCACATGGTGGATTACATGCTGCAGTGCCTGAGAAACGACCGCCGCATCGCCCACATTCTCAACATGTCTGATTATTGGGTGTTCACCCTCCTTGATCCTCGCTACCGGGACAACGTAGAAAGCCTCATCACACCGTTGAACCGGGAGCGAAAAATGCGGGAGTACCAAGACACACTGGTCAATTCCATCATCTTCTCCATTCCAACTGAGAGAAGTGCTGCTAGTGCATTCCAAAGCAGCTCAGTGCGTCCAGGCAGTGGTGGAGGCTCTGCACAAAGAGGGAGCAGAAGCAGTGCCTCTGCCCAAGGCAAGACCAGTATGGCCCAACTCTGGCACAGTTTTCTGTGCCCGCCACAAAAGTCTACACCATCACAGACGGCTCCAGTCAGCAGGAGGCAACGGTTCCGTCAGATGGTGACAGACTACATGTCTTGCCCTCTTGCTGTACTCCCAGACGGCTCTTCCCCTTTCAAGTTTTGGGCCTCAAAGCTGGATACATGGCCAGAGCTAAGCCAGTATGCATTGGAGGTGCTGTCTTGCCCTGCGGCCAGTGTATTATCGGAACGTGTCTTTAGTGCTGCAGGTGGTGTACTAACTGACCGTCGCATGCGACTATCCTCCGATAACGTTGACCGGCTTACTTTCCTGAAAATGAACAAGGCCTGGATCTCGCAGGAATTTGCCACTCCTCTTCCTGATTAAATAATTAGGTGACTGTCTACAGTATCCAGGTCTCCTGTTGTGTTCATCTTTCTACCACCTGAACTTTAATTCCTGGGCTCCAACACCGCCAGTTGAGGCTCAGAAGTGCCGTCTGCACAGTCAAAACATACGACCCAGTGTTATTGGGTTTCAGTAACGTCAGCTGATCCCCAGCTGTGTAGCCGGCAATGTGTCCTGCGACCGCCACGCTGACACAACAACTGAAATGTAAGGGAACCTGTCCCCCCCCCCCCAAGGCGTTTGTTACTGAAAGAGCCACCTTGTACAGCAGTAATGCTGCACAACGAAAAGGTAGCTATTTTTGTTTAGCTCCTTGCACACGCAGAACTTAACACTTATAAAATGTGTCCACTGATACCGTAAAACCGTCCCGGAGGTGGGACTTTCCTTCGTAATGTGACGCAGCACAGCCGTCATTCCTACCCCCTTGGCGCCGTGCCCCGGCTCCTCAGCGTTGTTTGATTCCGTCCCGGAGCCTGCGCTGTTATGTTATCCCTTGGCCAGGCACACTTAGCACTGCCCGTCTTCTGACATCATTTGGTGTCAGGATGGCTGCGCCTGTGCGGCCGTGCTGGCCGAGAGCCCACCTCGCAGTGTCTTCTGATTTAATCCCACTGGGGGCCTGAGATCCATGGACATGCGCAGTGCATATCTGAACCTCCACCTCTCACTCATCTCCCTACGGCTTCTTCAGACTGTGCGGTGTCAGCTGGTCCCTAATAGCATGCCACGGCCGTGACACCGCACAGTCTGAAGAAGCCAAGAAGCCGTAGGGAGGGGAGTGAGAGGCGAGGATATGCACTGCGCATGGCCACGGATCCCAGGCCCGCGGTGGGATTACATTAGACGACACTGCGAGGCGGGCTCTCGGCCAGCGCGGCCGCAAAGGCGCAGCCAGCCTGACACCAAATGATGTCAGAAGATGGGCAGCGCTAAGTGTGCCTGGCCAAGGGATAACATAACAGCGCAGGCTCCGGGACGGAATCAAACAACGCTGAGGAGCCGGGGAACGGCGCCAAGGAGGTAGGAATGACGGCTGTGCTGCGTCATATTACGAAGGAAAGTCCAACCTCCGGGACGGTCTCACGGTATCAGGGGACACATTTTATAAGTGTTTAGTTCTGTGTTTGCAAGGAGCATCATGAAAAGAGCCACCTTTTCCTTTTGCATCTTTTTTGCTGCACAAGCTGGCTCTTTCAGCTACAAACGCCTTGGGGGGGGGGGGTTAAAGGTTCCCTTTCGACTTTCTCCAATCAGGCTTCGGCCTACATTGTGTTCCTCTGCTTCTCCTCCTGTCCCTGGGCTCCAACACCGCTAGTTGTTGCCTGGTAGTGCTGTACGCACAGTCAACAGTCCCTCCTCTGTTATTGGGGTTCAGTAACGTCAGCTGTTCCCCTGCTGTGTGTGTGGCAATCCCTCCTACCTCCTCCTACCTCCTCCACCTCCTCCTCCTCCACCTGTCCCTGGGCTCCAACACCGCTAGTTGCCGTCCAGAAGTGCTGTCCGCACAGTCCCAACAGTCCCTCCTCTGTTATTGGGGTTCAGTAACGTCAGCTGTTCCCCTGCTGTGTGTGTGGCAATCCCTCCTACCTCCTCCACCTCCTCCTCCTCCACCTGTCCCTGGGCTCCAACACCGCTAGTTGCCGTCCAGAAGTGCTGTCCGCACAGTCCCAACAGTCCCTCCTCTGTTATTGGGGTTCAGTAATGTCAGCTGTTCCCCTGCTGTGTGTGTGGCAATCCCTCCTATCTCCTCCACCTCCCCCTCCTGTCCCTGGGCTCCAACACCGCTAGTTGCCGTCCAGTAGTGCTGTACGCACAGTCAACAGTCCCTCCTCTGTTATTGGGGTTCAGTAACGTCAACTGTTCCCCTGCTGTGTGTGTGGCAATCCCTCCTACCTCCTCCACCTCCTCCTCCTCCACCTGTCCCTGGGCTCCAACACCGCTAGTTGCCGTCCAGAAGTGCTGTCCGCACAGTCCCAACAGTCCCTCCTCTGTTATTGGGGTTCAGTAACGTCTGCTGTTCCCCAGCTGTGTGTGTGGCAATCCCTCCTATCTCCTCCACCTCCACCTCCCCCTCCTGTCCCTGGGCTCCAACACCGCTAGTTGCCGTCCAGAAGTGCTGTCCGCACAGTCCCAACAGTCCCTCCTCTGTTATTGGGGTTCAGTAACGTCTGCTGTTCCCCAGCTGTGTGTGTGGCAATCCCTCCTATCTCCTCCACCTCCACCTCCCCCTCCTGTCCCTGGGCTCCAACACCGCTATTTGCCATCCAGAAGTGCTGTCCGCACAGTCCCAACAGTCCCTCCTCTGTTATTGGGGTTCAGTAACGTCTGCTGTTCCCCAGCTGTGTGTGTGGCAATCCCTCCTATCTCCTCCACCTCCACCTCCCCCTCCTGTCCCTGGGCTCCAACACCGCTAGTTGCCGTCCAGAAGTGCTGTCCGCACAGTCCCAACAGTCCCTCCTCTGTTATTGGGGTTCAGTAACGTCTGCTGTTCCCCAGCTGTGTGTGTGGCAATCCCTCCTATCTCCTCCACCTCCACCTCCACCTCCCCCTCCTGTCCCTGGGCTCCAACACCGCTAGTTGCCGTCCAGTAGTGCTGTACGCACAGTCAACAGTCCCTCCTCTGTTATTGGGGTTCAGTAACGTCAGCTGTTCCCCTGCTGTGTGTGTGGCAATCCCTCCTACCTCCTCCACCTCCTCCTCCTCCACATGTCCCTGGGCTCCAACACCGCTAGTTGCTGTCCAGAAGTGCTGTCCGCACAGAGCCAAACACCTCGCCAATGTGTTAGTGGGGTTCAGCACCGCCAGCTGTTCCCCTGCTGTGTAAACGGCAATGTGTACTGCGACCGCCACGCAGGCACAACAAGTTAAATTTAAGGGAACCTGTCCCCCCCCCCCCAGGCGTTTGTTACTGAAGGAGCCACCTTGTGCAGCAGTAATGATGCAAAGGGAAAAAGTGCCTCTTTTTGTGGTGCTCCTTGCACATGCTGAACCTAACACTTATGAAAAGTGTCCCCTCCTACCGTGATACCGTCCGGTAGGTGGAACTTTCCTTTGTGATGTGACGCAGCACAGCCGTCATTCTTACCCCCTTGGCGCCGTGCGCCGCCTCCTCAGCGTTGTTTGAATCAGTCACGGAGCCTGCGCTGTTAGGTTAGCCCTTGGCCATGCACACATTTTGCGCTGCCCGTCTTCTGACATCATTTGGTGTCAGGCTGGCTGCGCCTGTGCGGCCGCGCTGGCCGAGAGCCCGCCTCGTACTGTCTTCTGATTTAATCCCACTGGGGGCCTGAGATCCATGGACATGCGCAGTGCATATCTGAACCTCCACCTCTCACTCATCTCCCTACGGCTTCTTCAAACTGTGCGGTGTCAGCTGGTCCCTAATAGCATGCCACGGCCGTGACACCGCACAGTCTGAGGAAGCCGTAGGGAGGGGAGTGAGAGGCGAGGATATGCACTGCGCATGTCCACGGATCTCAGGCCCCCAGTGGGATTAAATCAGAAGACAGTACGAGGCGGGCTCTCGGCCAGCGCGGCCGCACAGGCGCAGCCAGCCTGACACCAAATGATGTCAGAAGACGGGCAGCGCAAAATGTGTGCATGGCCAAGGGCTAACCTAACAGCGCAGGCTCCGTGACTGATTCAAACAACGCTGAGGAGGCGGCGCACGGCGCCAAGGGGGTAAGAATGACGGCTGTGCTACGTCACATCACAAAGGAAAGTTCCACCTACCGGACGGTATCACGGTAGGAGGGGACACTTTTCATAAGTGTTAGGTTCAGCATGTGCAAGGACCATAATTAAAAGAGCTAAGTTTACCTTTTCCAGCATTAGTGCTGTACACGATGGCTCTTTCAGCTACAAACGCCTGGGGGGGGGGTTAAAGTTTCCCTTTCAACTTGCTCCAGTGCAGGCTTCGGCCTACACTCTGCTCCCTCTCCTCCTCCTGCTGACCCTGGGCTCTAACACCGCCAGTTGGGGCCCAGATGTGCTAGCTGCACAGAGCCAAACACCAGCCAATGTGTCAGTGGGGTTCAGCACCGCCAGCTGTTCCCCTGCTGTGTAGCCGGCAACGTGTCCTGCAACAGCCACGCAGACACAAGAACTGAAATTGAAGGAAACCTGTCCCCCCTCCCCCAGGCGTTTTTACGTTTTACAGCCACCTTGTACGACAGTCATGCTGCATGTGTGCAAGGTGGCTCAGAAACTTATTCTCCTTGCCCATGTTGAAGTGAACACGTCTAAAAATGAGTCCTCTGCGACCATTAAAACGTCCCTCAGGTGCGATTTTCCTTTGTATTGACACGCAACAAGCTCCTTGGTAGCGCTGCCTGTCTTCTGGCATCATTGTTTGGCTGCCTGCGCCTCTGCGGCCGCCTTGCCCCACACAACGCCCCTCGGTGTCTTATTTATTGGGACTGCGAGGGTGTGATTGATGGGCATAAACGGTGCATTTCTTCGCCTGTCCCTCATCTCCTTCCGCCTTCTTCAGACTGTGCGTCTTCATGGCCGTGGCATGCGATAAGGGATCAGCTGACGCCGCATAGTCTGAAGCGGGTGTAAGAACCCAAGCGAGAGGCGAACATATGTACTGCGCCAGGCCATGAATCCCAGCCCCGCAGTGTTTTAACAATGTTAAGACATTGGGGGGCTGGGATTCATGGTCATCGAAAACCGCAACGGCCGACATAACATGATGTCAGAGGATGGGCAGCGCTAACAGCGCAAGGCCAAGGGATAACACAAAAGCGCAGACTCCTGTGCAACAAATAACGATGCTCAGGAGGCCGCGCAAAGCACCAAGGTGGCATTTTTGCCAGCTGTACTGCGTCTCTTTACGAAGGGAACTCGCGCCTCCAACACAGTTTGACTGTATAAAGGGCTAAATGTTATACGTGTTTCATTCAGCGTGTGCAAGGAGAAAAATTAAAAGAGCAACTAACTTTTGACTTGTGCAGCACTACTGCTGCATAAGCTGTGGCTCTTCTACTTTGTAACCCCTGAGGGGGGGTTAAAGGTTACCTTTGAAATTGGTTCAATTAGGCTTCGGCCCACACTCTGCTCCCCCTGCAGAGCCCGGGCTCCAACACCGCCAGTTGGGGCCCGGTACTGCTAGCTGCACAGAGCCAAACACCAGCCAATGTGTCAGTGGGGTTCAGCACCGCCAGCTGTTCCCCTGCTGTGCAGCCGGCAACGTGTCCTGCAACAGCCACGCAGGCACAACAGACCCAAAGCTGCCGCCAGTGCAGGCTTCGGTCTACACTCTGCTCCCTCTCCTCCTCCTGCTGACCCCCGGGCTCCAACACCGCCAGTTGGGGCCCGGTACTGCTAGCTGCACAGAGAAAAACACCAGCCAATGTGTCAGTGGGGTTCAGCACCGCCAGCTGTTCCCCTGCTGTGTAGCCGGCATCGTGTCCTGCAAAAGCCACGCAGACACAAGAACTGAAATTGAAGGGAACCTGTCCCCCCTCCCCCAGGCGTTTGTACGTTTTCCAGCCACCTTGTACAGCGGTAATGCTGCATGTGTGCAAGGTGGCTCATAAACGTATTCTCCTCGCACATGTGGAACTGAAAACACGTCTAAAATGTGTCCTCTGTGTGACCATTTAACCATCCCGGAGGTGTGACTTTCCTTTGTAATGACACACTGCAACCCCCTTGGTAGCGCTGCCCGTCTTCTGGCATCATTGTTTGGCTGCCTGCGCCTCTGCGGCCGCCCTGACCCACACAACGCCCCTCGGTGTCTTATTTATTGGGACTGCGAGGGTGTGATTGATGGGCATGAGCAGTGCATCAGTTCGCCTGTCCCTCATCTCCTTCCGCCTTCTTCAGACTGTGCGGCTTCATGGCCGTGGCATGCGATAAGGGATCAGCTGACACCGCACAGTCTGAAGCGGGTGTAGGGACCTGAGAGTGAGAGGCGAACATATGTGCTGCGCCAGGCCATGAATCCCAGACCCGCAGTGTTTTAACAATGTTAAGACACTGCGGGGCTGGGATTCATGGTCATCGCGAACCGCACCGGCCGACATTAAATGATGTCAGAAGATGGGCAGCGCTAACAGCGCTAGGCCAGGGGATAACACGACAGCGCAGACTCCTGTACAGCAAATAACAACGCTCAGGAGGCTGCACCCAGCACCAAGGTGGGATTCTTGACATCTGTGCTGCGTCTCATTACAAAGGGAACTCGCGCCTCCAACACAGTTTGACTGTATAAAGGGCTAAATGTTATACGTGTTTCATTCAGCGTGTGCAAGGAGAAAAATTAAAAGAGCAACCTTTGACTTGTGCAGCACTACTGCTGCATAAGCTGTGGCTCTTCTACTTTGTAACCCCTGAGGGGGGGTTAAAGGTTACCTTTGAAATTGGTTCAATTAGGCTTCGGCCTACACTCTGCTCCCCCTGCAGAGCCCGGGCTCCAACACCGCCAGTTGGGGCCCGGTACTGCTAGCTGCACAGAGCCAAACACCAGCCAATGTGTCAGTGGGGTTCAGCACCGCCAGCTGTTCCCCTGCTGTGCAGCCGGCAACGTGTCCTGCAACAGCCACGCAGGCACAACAGACCCAAAGCTGCCGCCAGTGCAGGCTTCGGCCTACACTCTGCTCCCTCTCCTCCTCCTGCTGACCCCCGGGCTCCAACACCGCCAGTTGGGGCCCGGTACTGCTAGCTGCACAGAGAAAAACACCAGTCAATGTGTCAGTGGGGTTCAGCACCGCCAGCTGTTCCCCTGCTGTGTAGCCGGCATCGTGTCCTGCAAAAGCCACGCAGACACAAGAACTGAAATTGAAGGGAACCTGTCCCCCCTCCCCCAGGCGTTTGTACGTTTTCCAGCCACCTTGTACAGCGGTAATGCTGCATGTGTGCAAGGTGGCTCATAAACGCATTCTCTTCGCACATGTGGAACTGAAAACACGTCTAAAATGTGTCCTCTGTGTGACCATTTAACCGTCCCGGAGGTGTGACTTTCCTTTGTAATGACACGCTGCAACCCCCTTGGTAGCGCTGCCTGTCTTCTGGCATCATTGTTTGGCTGCCTGCGCCTCTGCGGCCGCCCTGACCCACACAACGCCCCTCGGTGTCTTATTTATTGGGACTGCGAGGGTGTGATTGATGGGCATGAGCAGTGCATCAGTTCGCCTGTCCCTCATCTCCTTCCGCCTTCTTCAGACTGTGCGGCTTCATGGCCGTGGCATGCGATAAGGGATCAGCTGACGCCGCACAGTCTGAAGCGGGTGTAAGGACCCGAGTGTGAGAGGCGAACATATGTGCTGCGCCAGGCCATGAATCCCAGACCCGCAGTGTTTTAACAATGTTAAGACACTGCGGGGCTGGGATTCATGGTCATCGCGAACCGCACCGGCCGACATTAAATGATGTCAGAAGATGGGCAGCGCTAACAGCGCTAGGCCAGGGGATAACACGACAGCGCAGACTCCTGTACAGCAAATAACAACGCTCAGGAGGCTGCACCCAGCACCAAGGTGGGATTCTTGACATCTGTGCTGCGTCTCATTACAAAGGGAACTCGTGCCTCCAACACAGTTTGACTGTATAAAGGGCTAAATGTTATACGTGTTTCATTCAGCGTGTGCAAGGAGAAAAATTAAAAGAGCAACCTTTGACTTGTGCAGCACTACTGCTGCATAAGCTGTGGCTCTTCTACTTTGTAACCCCTGAGGGGGGGTTAAAGGTTACCTTTGAAATTGGTTCAATTAGGCTTCGGCCTACACTCTGCTCCCCCTGCAGAGCCCGGGCTCCAACACCGCCAGTTGGGGCCCGGTACTGCTAGCTGCACAGAGCCAAACACCAGCCAATGTGTCAGTGGGGTTCAGCACCGCCAGCTGTTCCCCTGCTGTGCAGCCGGCAACGTGTCCTGCAACAGCCACACAGGCACAACAGACCCAAAGCTGCCGCCAGTGCAGGCTTCGGCCTACACTCTGCTCCCTCTCCTCCTCCTGCTGACCCCCGGGCTCCAACACCGCCAGTTGGGGCCCGGTACTGCTAGCTGCACAGAGAAAAACACCAGTCAATGTGTCAGTGGGGTTCAGCACCGCCAGCTGTTCCCCTGCTGTGTAGCCGGCATCGTGTCCTGCAAAAGCCACGCAGACACAAGAACTGAAATTGAAGGGAACCTGTCCCCCCTCCCCCAGGCGTTTGTACGTTTTCCAGCCACCTTGTACAGCGGTAATGCTGCATGTGTGCAAGGTGGCTCATAAACGTATTCTCTTCGCACATGTGGAACTGAAAACACGTCTAAAATGTGTCCTCTGTGTGACCATTTAACCGTCCCGGAGGTGTGACTTTCCTTTGTAATGACACGCTGCAACCCCCTTGGTAGCGCTGCCCGTCTTCTGGCATCATTGTTTGGCTGCCTGTGCCTCTGCGGCCGCCCTGACCCACACAACGCCCCTCGGTGTCTTATTTATTGGGACTGCGAGGGTGTGATTGATGGGCATGAGCAGTGCATCAGTTCGCCTGTCCCTCATCTCCTTCCGCCTTCTTCAGACTGTGCGGCTTCATGGCCGTGGCATGCGATAAGGGATCAGCTGACGCCGCACAGTCTGAAGCGGGTGTAAGGACCCGAGTGTGAGAGGCGAACATATGTGCTGCGCCAGGCCATGAATCCCAGACCCGCAGTGTTTTAACAATGTTAAGACACTGCGGGGCTGGGATTCATGGTCATCGCGAACCGCACCGGCCGACATTAAATGATGTCAGAAGATGGGCAGCGCTAACAGCGCTAGGCCAGGGGATAACACGACAGCGCAGACTCCTGTACAGCAAATAACAACGCTCAGGAGGCTGCACCCAGCACCAAGGTGGGATTCTTGACATCTGTGCTGCGTCTCATTACAAAGGGAACTCGCGCCTCCAACACAGTTTGACTGTATAAAGGGCTAAATGTTATACGTGTTTCATTCAGCGTGTGCAAGGAGAAAAATTAAAAGAGCAACCTTTGACTTGTGCAGCACTACTGCTGCATAAGCTGTGGCTCTTCTACTTTGTAACCCCTGAGGGGGGGTTAAAGGTTACCTTTGAAATTGGTTCAATTAGGCTTCGGCCTACACTCTGCTCCCCCTGCAGAGCCCGGGCTCCAACACCGCCAGTTGGGGCCCGGTACTGCTAGCTGCACAGAGCCAAACACCAGCCAATGTGTCAGTGGGGTTCAGCACCGCCAGCTGTTCCCCTGCTGTGCAGCCGGCAACGTGTCCTGCAACAGCCACGCAGGCACAACAGACCCAAAGCTGCCGCCAGTGCAGGCTTCGGCCTACACTCTGCTCCCTCTCCTCCTCCTGCTGACCCCCGGGCTCCAACACTGCTAGTTGGGGCTCTAGGAAGACAAGCTTGAATAGGTCCCCATCCTGGTTCCAGCACCGTCAGCTGGTTCCGGGCAGAGCCTTTGGCTTAGGTGCCTCCCTCTGGGTATCCGAGTTCCACGAACGTCAGGTGGTCCTTGGTAGTGCTTTCAGGCACGGATACGTCCTGCTTAGTAACCGGGTTCCAGTAACGTCAGCTGGTCCTCGGTAGTTCCATTGGCTCTTGGACCTTCGGCTACCCATCCGGGTTCCAGCACCGTCAGCTGGTTCTCGGCAGTGTCTTTTGCTCTTGTACCTTCTGCTCCCCATCCTGGTTCCAGTACCGTCAGCTGGTTCCGGGCAGAGCCTTTGGCTTAGGTGCCTCCCTCTGGGTATCCGAGTTCCACCAACGTCAGGTGGTCCTTGGTAGTGCTTTCAGGCACGGGTACCTCCTGCTTAGTAACCGGGTTCCAGTAACGTCAGCTGGTCCTCGGTAGTTCCATTGGCTCTTGGACCTTCGGGTAGCCATCCGAGTTCCAGTTCCATCAGCTGTTTCTCGGCATTTTCTCAGCCTTCTTGTACCTTCTGCTACATTTCCAAGTTCAAGAGACTAAACATGATGACCCGGAAGACCACCCCTAAGATGACGACGACACCAGAGACGACAACCACCGTGATGACGATGACCCTGGAGATGATGACCCTGAAGACCACCCCGATGACGACGACCCCGGAGACGACAACCACCATGATGACGACGACCCTGGAGACGATGACCCTGAAGACCACCCCGATGACGACGACCCCGGAGACGATGACCCTGGAGACGACGACGACCTGGAAGACCGAGAAGCAGAAGAACAAGAGGCTGCAGAACAAAGAGCAGAAGAACATTAAGCATAAGACTAAATATCAGAGCAAAAGATATTATCTAAATTATAAGCAGAAGAAGACTAAGCAGTGTATGGGGGTGAGTCCGTTCCTCCTCGTGGTGCCCCTGGATAAAGCCTGATGCTGCAGGCCAAACTGAACGCGGACAAATGTAACTGTTTTGTGACAGGCAGAACGGAAGGTGTAATCTTCAAACTTTTATAGATAACAACTATGGGAATGCCTGTCACAAATAAGAATATGATGAAGAAGTAGAATATGAAGAAGATAATAGTAAAATAAAAAGAATATGAACAATGTAACAAAAAAAATAATAGGTAGAAGATGAAGAAGAAGATGAATAAGGTGAAGAAGTTGATGTCAAAGAAGCTGATGATGAGGATAATGAAGAAGAAAGTGTGGGAGAAGTAAAAAAGAAGGTGAAGGGAGTGGAAGTAGTGAAACATCAATATCTGACAAAATAAAATAAAAAAAAATAACAGTCAAAATCTTTCTAACGCCGAACGTCATAAAAAAAAATAAAAATCCTGCTATTCTATTTGATTGGGCTAAACCTCTGTGCCTTTAATGTCTCCGCCACCTCCCCCAATACATCCTACATTATTCTTAGTTGTTTTCCTTCATGTAGAATTAACCTACAAGGAAAGAAAGGGTTTATTTTAATTCCGATATTTTCGTCCCATTGACTTGCATTGGGATCGGGTATCGGTATCGGATTAGATCCGATACTTTGACGGTATCGGCCGATACTTTCCGATACCGATACTTTCCGATATCGGAAGGTATCGCTCAACACTACTCGCCAGGCCAGATCATCTGCTTTTACTATTTAACTCCGGTTGCTACGGTTTTATGCATAGCTGATTCACTTGACCTTGTTTCCATGTTGAAGGTGTGGCGTTTTGGCCACAATTCCTCTATGAAGACCAATTTTGGCTAGACTTCTCCAAACAGTAAATGTGTGTAGCTGGGGCAGAAGAAAAGCTATTAGGACCTGCACATCATTAAAGCTGTATGAATGCTGCAGGTCCTGACTAGTTGAAGCACTTTTCAGATCATATGATGAGTCAAGTTGAATAATTGAAGGCTGCAACAGAGATGTTTGTTCGCATATCTCCTCACAATTCCATATTCAATAGGGAAATCTTGAATTAGGGAGATGTCTCACTTCAACTTTGAGAGATACTG
This sequence comes from Ranitomeya variabilis, assembly GCF_051348905.1. Taxonomy (NCBI): domain Eukaryota; kingdom Metazoa; phylum Chordata; class Amphibia; order Anura; family Dendrobatidae; genus Ranitomeya; species Ranitomeya variabilis. Next base: position 486,894,165 of record NC_135235.1, read on the forward strand.
CATACTACCAGTTCTTAGGACACAGAGGTAGTATGCCGATTTCCCCATATCTCCCATCCATGCAGACTCATTACGTATGTCATTAAGCATGCTGTTGTAATTCTTCAGTTACTCCTCCTTCAACTCCTGGGTGAGGGGCTGGCATCTGATTTTGCTTTGTGCAGAAATTCCATTTACACATTTAATTAAATAATTCACTTTTCTTGAATTGTGGTATTTCCTGGGATTCAAACTCACAATTTCTAGCATAGTTAGCGAGAAACGAGCTCTAGTGCAAAACAAGCTGGATTTATTGGTTGGAGTCCATTAACCCGAGGGAAACAATGAACAATTTAACTTTTCATCTAAAATTGTATTGATATTTTGGTTAATAAGAAACCACTGCCTTTTGCATTGGCCCTAGTGGTCAGTATATATATATATTTGTCATCCATTTGGTGACTTTCTTTATTCAGTCATACTCTTCTGTTTTTTGTTTAAGGGTGGTTCTGTTCTTTGTTTATTCCTTTATGTGGAAAAACATGGATACGGTCAATAATATGTAGTCACCTAGCGTGTGTGTGGTTTTTTCTTAATACTTACGTTTTTCCCTGTTCACAAAGAATTTTTGAAGTGTATTAAAATGTAAGTCGTGGATAAGAGTCACATCCCCTGTTTTATGTTACCTATTTAGCATGCACCCTACCTAATGGGGGATGTATATGGTTTGGATATTTATATATTATGTATATTATGTATGTATTATGTATTATATATTATATATATTTAAATATTATGGCATTATTATACATCCCACGAGTGGTTTAATGCATTTGCGCTTCATTTCCTGCTCTGGTGTCATCATATACGGCACGCAACTGAGGAATAATAACATTAACTATGGGATGCGTTCCACACCTCGGTTTGAGAAAGAAAGTGATATCTAGTGCAAATATCCAGTGGGACTCAATCCTGGACATCCTTTTCAGAAAGTCACCCCCCCTCGGATATTGCCAAACCATTTGGATGCCACAGAAATGCACACCTTTAATGGATCTATTATGCCTCTCCTTATAGTGGCGTGAGAGTGGATGCCCCATATAACCTTTTTGGATATTGGTTAAATGCTCCTTTATCCATACCATGAGTTGTCTAGTGGTATTAGATCAATGTATGATGCGATGTGCATGTTGCAGTGACTTTGACAGCAATGACAAACCCAGGTGCAGTATGTCCTTTTTCATAGCCTGGGTCAACGCAGTATGGAAGTGGTGCAAATAACGCTTGTGCAGTGGGCACAGAAGAAGGATCTCTACATCCTTCTGCACAGTTTCGAAATGGCTACTAAGATGATTAGCGCTGATGATGCTGTCATCAGCGTCACTATTCTGGTCATCTACATGCTGTAGCACACTTTGAATAGTCTGTGGGAGGAAGTGGTTGCCCCAGAGGAAGAGGCTGAAGCAGAGAAGGATGCAGATGGAATAACATTATCTCTAAGTTCCGGACTGTCATCACACAGATGGGTGCCATGGGAGGGTGGATTACAGCAATTGAGGGGGCTCATGGTAATAGGCAACCTGTTACTGAAGATGGAGGAGCCGAGAAACAAGTCGAGTAGAACGAGAAGGAAGAGGCAACAGTAATGAGATGAAGAGGATAGTGATGATCCCCTCTCTGTTGTCCTTGGTTGGTGGGAGGGGATGGAAGAAGCAAGTTTGAATGATACCCCACCACCAACACACCATAGACTTGGACCTCATGGAAGTGCATGACGCATGAGTGCTTTCTTGCTGCACTACCTGCAACATGATGCCTGTTTTGTTTGGATTAGAAATAGTGCTATTGTGTTGCCACTCTGTTAGGTCCATGGCACAAGAGTAAATTTTGCCATATGCTTCACCCCCTGTAATGGGACACGTTCATGCCGCAGTATCGAATCACGCTTGTAGGGAATCTTAAGAGTGGTTTTCCCTAAGACAGCAGTGAGACAGACAGTATGCATGGCAGTTATAGACTTCTACCTTCGGGAACGTTGAGTCGTCAATGCAAAAACATTAGCAGCAGCATTGTAAGTAGCAGAAGCAATAACTGTGAGTAGTTTCACACATTTTTTAGATCAGCTCATGCACCTGCAGAACATATACGGCTTTCCCCAGAAAGTGTAGAGCGCCTCACTTTCATCAAGATGAACAAGTCATGAATATCCAATGACTTTTGCACCCTAGTCGAAGACTAGGCAGACTAGGCGATAGTGTAATTTTAAATGTGCTGCATTGATCTTGCATTAATGCAATCTGTGAGACCTTTGTCGTGGCTTCTGTGTCTGCTGTTTCTACTGCTGCTGAAGTTACAAACAATTTTTGGAAAAATGGTGACTTCAAGTTGTGTCTCCCTCTGGTGGGTTGCCTGTAGTGGAAGGGGAGTCAGAGCCCCATTATAGTATTTTTACTCTGGGGAAATTGATGCCACTTTAGTTGTGTGTGGCAATAATTTTTTAAATGTTTATACTCCAAGTTGGGTCTCTTTCATGTGTGTTGCCTGTAGCAGCAGGGATCCCAGACTGGTAGGCCTGCACTTACTTTCAGTCAACTACCTGTGATACTATCTTTAAATGTTTCTAACAATAATAGTCTGCAAAGCTGATATTTGTGCCACCTGGCACAAGAGTGGCTGAGCAGAAAGCAGTTTTAGCTGTTGCATGAAGTTTCAGGACTCTCAGCACTGCATGCTTGCGCAGGTCCCTCACCCATATTGTCTTAATTTAAACTTAAATTCAAAGCTGTAAATGCTGGCCCAGATCCTGATACCTTATGCATGGCCCATGGCTGACTGCTGTGCCATTATCAAATTTCTACTGTGGGTGAATGATCATCAGTCAACTATCTGTGTTACTAGTGAGAGACAAAAGTGACGGGTAAATGATTAATGCTGAAATATAATGGGTATACATGAACTGGTTTGCAGGATGGTGCCCCGATGCGCGTTTCGCATTAGCTTCTTCTTGTAGGGGATCACACAGGTCATGTATACCGATTATATTTGAGCATTAATCTTTTACCCCTCACTTTTGTCTCTCACTATGCATTTAACCATTGCTGTAATCAGCAACACCTCTGCACTTTATTAGCTATATTTCCTTGGTGTCATGGGAGTTACTTTAGGCATTTAGAAATTCTGTGGCAAAAAATAAATTTAAATACATATGAGCACTGCGCACTTTACTTCTAACAGATGGAGATATACAACACTTTATGCGCTTAAAATTATCTGTGTTACTCTCCTTAAATTTTTCTACCAATAGTGGTCTACGAAACATGTTTGTGACACATGAGTGTGGCTGAGCAGAAAAGCAGTTTGAGCTGTTGCACGAGGTATCAAGGCTCCCAGCACAACACACCCACACTGGTCTCTTACCCACTTTGTCTTAATTTAAACTTAAATTCAAGCTCTAATTGTGGCTTAGACAATGATACCTCATGCACAGCCCATGGCTGACTGTTGCTGTACCATTATCACATTTCTACTCTGGGTCAATTGATGCCACTTTTCCTGGTGTCTGCCTTAAAATTGTATCAATGTTTGGACTCCAAGTTGGGCCTCTTTCATGTGTGTTGCCTGAATTTAGCAGGCCTCTCCAAGCACCCGACCTACACCTGTCACTTATCCACCTGTTACTGATCAATGTTTCAGATCGAAATGCTGGCCCAACCTTTGTTCTAGACCCTGTCCCATCCATCCATGCTGCACAATTATACTATTTGTACTCTGGGTCAATTGATGCCACTTTTCCGGATGTGTGTCCTAATTGGAGCTGTTTGGCAGCTTTATGCCCCACCGAAGGTGTTGTCTGTGTGTTTGGTTTCACCTCCCATTGAATTCAATGGGGTTTGTATACGTTCAATTAACCAAATCGAACCTTGAAAGGTTAACTCATCTCTAAGACAGAAGAAGCCTTTTCTATGGGGAGTCTGACCAAGTTTGGCAGCTTGCTTACTAGTCCTGTAGTTGCAAAATCTCTGTGCAGCTGCTTACTCTGTAATAACGTTCTACAATATAATTTCAGAGTAATCTGTGAACAGCTCTGACGTTTTAAGTCATTAGGAGGTCTATAAGCAGTTAAAGAGGGTTTGTCACCTCTCCTAACAAGTTTCTGTTAGTAGATAATTGTGTTTCTCATGAACAATCTTTTCTCAGAACCCTATATTGTGCCATTTCTCTGTTATTTTTCCTGAACATTTCTGAATAAACGTACAATTTGGTGTTGCCATATAAGTGTTGTTAATGTCTAAGAGTGCGTGTCCACGATCAGGAACTGCTGTGGGTTTGAAGCTGGATATTTATGCCGCCTCAAACCCGCAGGGCCAGCTGTGACAGCATAGTGGATGGGGTTTCTAGAATCCCATGTTTACAATGCGTGCATGTTAGCCGGCAGATCACCCGTGGACACTGACATGCGGCTTGTCTATCAAGACCGCAGCATGTCAATTTCTCCGAAAGAGAAATTACATCAATAGAATGTGTTGAATGCGGTAAATCCACATGGTTCAGTAAACACATTCGGATTTACCTGCAGTCAATAGAAGCCAGCGCTTTGCACGCAGCAAACATATGCTGTGTCCAAAGCGCTGCTAGTTCCGGATCGCGGGCACCCGGCCTAACACTATCAGCAGTGATGGGAAAATGTGTGAGTACTTCCCCAACATCAAGTTCATAATTTATTCATAGAAAAAAAAGAGGAACAGCACAATTCAAAGTTCTAATAAATGGTGCGCCAGTATTTTTCTCTTACAGGGAATTCAAGTTTTTCCTAAAAAAATATTTCAGGATGGTTAATTAATAAAATAATGGTGTTTCTAGACTTTTAAAGAAATAGTCATATTTTTTCTAAACCTTTTTTTAAAAGGGGCAGAAAAGCATTGCCAGTTACAATGTTATTTTAATGCCAGATGCAGGTGGATGAAACAATTAATAAAGCGCTACATCTCTCCATATTTTAGCATTATATCTTCCTCTAGATATGACATATTTATGGAGAGCTAGTTTTTAGGGTTAACCTGAGTTAAACCTGAAGTTTTGAAAAGAGATATTTGTTAGGATTGCATTTGTGTTACATTCGTTGTATAAAGAATTAATGGTACAATCTATGGGGTAGATGCCTGAAAGAAACTTAAAGTCAACTTCATGTTGCCATAGCAACTAAATACTGCATTATGCCTGGCAAAGACCCTTATGTCAAGCATCCTTTAGATAGAATAATGCACTGTAGTGCTAAAGAGCAGAGAATAACTGAGTTAAAATAGGTTAATGCATTTCAGGACCTTCACTCAAAGGCCACAAATAATATTTCTAATATTGCATTTTGAAAAGTGCAGAAATTCAGATTAATAAGAGCTCACAACCTTTTTTCTTTCAGTGGTTTTCATGCTGATTCTATATTTTGTGTACATTATATCATTTAGATTAGACATGTACTTTCTTTTGTTCTCATTGATATTAGATCTGCTGAATACATATGAAATGCATAGAAATGAAAATGTTTTTCATGGAGGTGCATTAGAATTCACTATTACTTGTTGGGTTATTAACCCCTTCATGACCCAGCCTATTTTGGCCTTAATGACCTTGCCGTTTTTCGCAATTCTGACCAGTGTCCCTTTATGAGGTAATAACTCAGGAACGCTTCAACTGATCCTAGCGATTCTGAGATTGTTTTTTCGTGACATATTGGGCTTCATGTTAGTGGTAAATATAGGTCGATAATTTCTGAGTTTATTTGTGAAAAAAACGGAAATTTGGCAAAAATTTTGAAAATTTTGCAATTTTCACATTTTGAATTTTTATTCTGTTAAACCAGAGAGTTATGTGACACAAAATAGTTAATAAATAACATTTCCCACATGTCTACTTTACATCAGCTCAATTTTGGAAACAATTATTTTTTTTGCTAGGAAGTTATAAGGGTTAAAATTTGACCAGTGATTTCTCATTTTTACAACAAAATTTACAAAACCATTTTTTTTAGGGACCACCTCACATTTGAAGTCAGTTTGAGGGTTCTATATGGCTGAAAATACCCAAAAGTGACACCATTCTAAAAACTGCACCCCTCAAGGTGCTCAAAACCACATTCAAGAAGTTTATTAACCCTTCGGGTGTTTCACAGCAGCAGAAGCAACATGGAAGGAAAAAATGAACATTTAACTTTTTAGTCACAAAAATGATTTTTAGCTAATTTTTTTTTATTTTCCCAAGGGTAAAAGGAGAAACTGGACCACGAACGTTGTTGTCCAATTTGTCCTGAGTACGCTGATACCTCATATGTGGGGGTAAACCACTGTTTGGGCACACGGCAGGGCTCGGAAGGGAAGGAGCGCCATTTGACTTTTTCAATGAAAAATTGGCTCCAATCTTTAGCGGACACCATGTCGCGTTTGGAGAGCCCCCGTGTGCCTAAACATTGGAGCTCCCCCACAAGTGACCCCATTTTGGAAACTAGACCCCCCAAGGAACTTATCTAGAAGCATAGTGAGCACTTTAAACCCCCAGGTGCTTCACAAATTGATCCGTAAAAATGAAACAGTACTTTTTTTTCACAAAAAAATTATTTTAGCCTCAATTTTTTCATTTTCACATGGGCAACAGGATAAAATGGATCCTAAAATTTGTTGGACAATTTCTCCTGAGTACACCGATACCTCACATGTGGGGGTAAACCACTGTTTGGGCACATGGTAAGGCTTGGAAGGGAAGGAGCGCCATTTGACTTTTTGAATGAAAAATTATCTCCATCGCTAGCAGACACCATGTCACGTTTGGAGAGCCCCTGTGTGCCTAAACATTGGAGCGCTCCCACAAGTGACCCCATTTTGGAAACTAGACCCCCCAAGGAACTTATCTAGAAGCATAGTGAGCACTTTAAACTCTCAGGTGCTTCACAAATTGATCCGTAAAAATGAAAAAGTACTTTTTTTTCACACAAAATTTCTTTTAGCCTTAATTTTTTCATTTTCTCATGGGCAACAGGATAAAATGGATCCTAAAATTTGTTGGGCAATTTCTCCTGAGTATGTTGATACCTCATATGTGGGGGTAAACCACTGTTTGGGTGCACGGCAAGGCTCGGAAGGGGAGGCGTGCCATTTGACTTTTTGAATGGAAAATTAGCTCCAATCGTTAGCGGACACCATGTCGCGTTTGGAGAGCCCCTGTGTGCCTAAACATTGGAGCTCCCCTACAAGTTACCCCATTTTGGAAACTAGACCCCCAAAGAAACTTATCTAGATGCATAGTGAGCACTTATAACCCCCAGGTGCTTCACAGAAGTTTATAACGCAGAGCCGTGAAAATAAAAAATAATTTTTCTTTCCTCAAAAATGATTTTTAGCCCAGAATTTTTTATTTTCCCAAGGGTAATAGGAGAAATTGGACCCCAAATGTTGTTGTCCAGTTTGTACTGAGTACGATGATACCCCATATGTGGGGGTAAACCACTGTTTGGGCGCACGGCAGGGCTCGGAAGGGAAGGCACGCCATTTGGCTTTTTGAATGGAAAATTAGATTCCAATCATTAGCGGACACCATGTCGCGTTTGGAGAGCCCCTGTGTGCCTAAACATTGGAGCTCCCGCACAAGTGACCCCATTTTGGAAACTAGACCTCCCAAGGAACTAATCTAGATGTGTGGTGAGCACTTTGAACCCCCAAGTGCTTCGCAGAAGTTTATAACGCAGAGCCGTGAAAATAAAAAATAATTTTTCTTTCCTCAAAAAACATGTTTTAGCAAGCAATTCTTTATTTTCACAAGGGTAACAGGAGAAATTGGGCCCCAATGTTTGTTGCCCAGTTTGTTGTGAGTACAGTGATACCCCATATGTGGGGGTAAACCACTGTTTGGGCGCACGTCAGGGCTCGGAAGGGAAGTAGTGACATTTGAAATGCAGACTTTGATGGAATGGTCTGCGGGCATCACGTTGCATTTGCAGAGCCCCTGATGTGCCTAAACAGTAGAAACACCCCACAAGTGACCCCATTTTGGAAACTAGACCCCCGAAGGAACTTATCTAGATGTGTGGTGAGCACTTTCAACCCCCAAGTGCTTCACAGAAGTTTATAACGCAGAGCCATGAAAATAAAAAATAATTGTTCTTTCCTCAAAAATTATGTCTTAGCAAGTAATTTTTTATTTTTGCAAGGGTAACAGGAGAAATTGGACCCCAACAGTTGTTGCCCAGTTTGTCCTGAGTACGCTGGTACCCCAAATGTGGGGGTAAACCACTGTTTGGGCGCATGTCGGGGCTTGGAATGGAGGGAGCACCATTTGACTTTTTGAATGCAAGATTGGCTGGAATCAATGGTGGCGCCATGTTGCGTTTGCAGAGCCCCTGATGTGCCTAAACAGTGGATACCCCTCAATTCTAACTTCAACACTAACCCCAACACACCCCTAATACTAATCCCAACTGTAGCCATAACCCTAATCCCAACCCTAACCCCAACACACCCCTAACCACAACCCTAACCCCAACACACCCGTAACCCTAATTCCAACCCTAATCCTAACCCTAATCCCAACCCTAACCCTAATCCCAACCCTAACCACAACTGTAACCCCAACACACCCCTAACCTTATCCGTAACCCTAACCACAAGCCTATTCTTAACCCTATTTCCAACCCTAGCCCTAATTCCAACCCTAACCCTAAGGGTATGTGCCCACGTTGCGGATTCGTGTAAGATTTTTCCGCATGATTTTTGAAAAATCTGCAGGTAAAAGGCACTGCGTTTTACCTGCGGATTTACAGCAGATTTCCAGTGTTTTTTTGTGCGGATTTCACCTGCGGATTCCTATTGAGCAACAGGTGTAAAACGCTGCGGAATCCGCACAAAGAATTGACATCCTGCGGAAAATACAACGCAGCGTTTCTGCACGGAATTTTCCGCACCATGGGCACAGCGGAATTGGTTTTCCATAGGTGTACATGGTACTGTAAACCTGATGGAAAACTGCTACGAATTCACAGCGGCCAATCCGCTGCGGATCCACGGCCAATCCGCTGCGGATCCGCGGCCAATCCGCTGCGGATCCGCGGCCAATCCGCTGCAGATCCGCGGCCAATCCGCTGCGGATCCGCAGCCAAATCCGCACATGCCATAACCCTAACCCTACCCCTAACCCTAACCCTACCTGTAACCCTAACCCTACCCCTAACCCTAACCCTACCCGTAACCCTAACCCTAGTTCTAACCCTAACCCTAGTGGAAAAAGAAAAAAATAAAAAATAAAATTTCCTTTATTTTATTATTGTCCCTACCTATGGGGGTGATAAAGGGGGGGGGTTTATTTATTATTTTTTTTATTTTGATCGCTGTGATAGAACCTATCGCAGCGATCAAAATGTACTTTTAACGAATCTGCCGACTGGCAGATTCGGCGGGCGCACTGAGCATGCGCCCGCCATCTTGGAAGATGGCGGCGCCCAGCGAGGAGGCGGACGGACACCGGGAGCCTCGGTGAGTATAAGGGGGGGAGATCGGGGCACGGGGGGGGCGTCGGAGCACAGGGGGGTGGCATAGCAGCATGGGGGGAGCGGGCAGGAGCACGGGGCAGCGGAGCACAGGACCGAGGGGACCGGACCCCATAACGGAGCACTGGGGGGGCGATCGGTGGGGTGTGGGGGGGTCACATTAGTGTTTCCAGCCATGGCCGATGATATTGCAGCATCGGCCATGGCTGGATTGTAATATTTCACCAGTTTTTCAGGTGAAATATTACAAATCGCTCTGATTGGCAGTTTCACTTTCAACAGCCAATCAGAGCGATCGTAGCCACGGGGGGGTGAAGCCACCCCCCCTGGGCTGAAGTACCACTCCCCCTCTCCCTGCAGATCAGGTAAAATAGGAGTTAACCCCTTCACCCGATCTGCAGGGATGCGATCATTCCATGACGCCACATAGGCGTCATGGGTCGGATTGGCACGGGTTTTCATGACGCCTACGTGGCGTCATGGGTCGGGAAGGGGTTAATTATATTCCAGAGAAATGATGTTTTTTTTTCCAACTAATGAAACAAACCGTTTCAGTTCATGGCTTATTTCAATCTTGTGCTTGTGATCCATTCAAGTTAACACCTGAAGTCATTATTGTTATTTGGCCCAAAAAATAATTTAGCTGTTACTGTACTGGGCCTGAAAGGCTTTTGTAATAGCGATGAGTAAACGTAATCGGTGATACTCGGGTATCACTTGAGTATCTGGTTGCTCGGATATGCTCAGCACTCAACAAGCAATGTCTGGTGCTCGGATTTGAAGCACAGCCAGTAAACATGCGAGGATTGCCTGCAAGTCACTTTAATGCTGTAGACATTTTGGTAGTGGCATTACTGGGTTTGGCTGGTCGCATTACCTCATTAGAGGTTATAAAAGAATAGGCGTCACCACTGTCGAGTCACTGATGCCATTGCACAGTTCAGTGGCAGTTCTGATTGGGGAGAGAGAGAGTAGTTATTCATGCCTGTGTGACTACAGTTTAACTAATCAGATTCCTCTTGTGTTGATACTGCTGCTGACTATATACTAACAGTCCTACTTAGGGTTAATCCTGCGCTTTTCTGTTTGTATCAGATATATTCTGCATGAAGCCTAGGAACAGTTGCAGGAGCAGGGAGAGTGGCAGAATGCAGCCTCTAGGCAGGACTTAGGGCTTTGCAGTCCGTTGCTAAATACAGCTCTGGCAAAACTTACCACTACATCAAAACCCTGTCATGGGCAGCCCAGTCTCCAGACCTGAACCCCATTAAAAACCTTTGGAATGTTTTCAAGAGGAAGATGGATAGTCACAAGCCATCAAACAAAGAAGAACTGCATAATTTTTTGTGGCAAAAGCAGTGTGAAAGGCTGGTGGAAAGCATGCAAAGACGCATGAAAGCTGTGATTAAAAATCATGGTTATTCCACAAAATATTGATTTCTGAACTCTTCCTGAGTTAAAATATTAGTATTATTGTTTCTAAATGATTATGAACTTGTTTTCTTTGCATTATTTGAGTTCTGAAAGCACAAGTTTTTTTTAATTTTGACCATTTTTCTTTTTCAGAAAAAAATACAAAATTTATTGCTTGAAAATTCGGTTGTCAGTAGTTTATAGATTAACCTATAAAAAGAAAAATCAGAAAAACTGAACATTTTGCAGTGGTCTCTTAATTTTTGCCAGAGATGTATAAAGCTGCTGCACGTGACCACATTCTTTTTTTGGGGGAGAAAAAATTGACTACATTGTCATCCAGTCTAACGTGCTTACTGTTACATTATGATTTTATATAAAACTCCAAAAAAAGTAAATTTTTTTCTTCTGGATTCAATTAGTCTTTCATATAATTTAATGTGCTTAATAGGGATCAGCGAATGTGGTCACGGATACTCTGTTATTATTCGAGTATCATGGTGTTCGCATGTGCTTGAGTCGCCCGTCAGGGCAGTTTGATACTCGGTACCGGGTCTGGTCGCAATTAAACGGGTGGTCACGGGGGCAGCGACCCGGTCTGTGGCCCTGGGCGCCCAAGTAAAAGGAATGGTCTTTAAAGGGGTTGTGGTAATAAGGAAAGCTTGTGACTCCACCTGTGGTTCTCGGTCAGAGGTGACCGACGCTGCTTAAAGGGATCCTCTGGGGGCGATGGTGCTGCAGCAAAGATGGAGTCGCTTCCCACAGGTGAAGCATTGTCCCCAGGGCTCCCGGTGTATTTGGCAGGGACGATGAACGCCGTAAATAATTGGAGAACACAGGGTTGCAGTCTTTTCCTGGTTTACTGGTGTTAAACAGCCTCAGTCCAGGGCACCAGCAACAGGTATAGATGGAGTCCAGGCAGCCTGAAGACAAGTGGAAATCCCCTTGACAGGTCAGTTTGGGAGCCTTCTACTATGCGCTGGTCTGCACTCCCTTGCTACCTGTAGTTGACTAACAAGGTCTTTATTCCCCTGTCCAGGGACAGTACCTGCACAGTAGGCAACTTGAGCCATTTCTTTGGGGTCTCTGTCCACGGTGACTCCGGACTCTGATTGCTGCTGTACCTCAGGTATTATGTGGGCAAGTCCCTCTTAGTTTCCTGCCCTCCGGGTCTGCCGTGGGACCTGTAGTTCCTCACGATCTCGGGCACCCAGTGCCCAGTTTCTGCACTCAGCTTAGAGAGGCCCAGTAGCAGGCCTCCTCTAGCTCCTAAATCCTTCTGTGCTCCTTCACTGTCTGCTACCAACTGTCAACTGTAACTGCCTAGCAGCTGCCTAGCAACTGACTCCTCATCCCGATCAGAGAGAGCAGCTCCCCTCAAGTCAGGTGTAGAGCTCCCCCTTCTGGCCAAGAGTCAGAATGTGTTGCATGTAAGGTTACCTGCCAAAGGGATTCCTCCTGTCTCCAGGCTTGGCATTACCCTCCCCGAGAGGAAGGCAATACCACTGTGATACCTGAATTCCTGGGGTGACACATTCCCCCCGTTAAATCCAATACTCTCGGACTGGGAAAAGAAAACATAAACATACAGGTTAGATACATGCATACATTTTGAAAAAGGCATTTCAACAGGTTAAACTTTTTCTTCCCTTACGGGAATCTCACTTTTGGCTTAAACATTGCAAAAACAGAATTTATGTAAGTACAACTGGTCTTCTACAACAGTACCAATGCGGGGGACCAGTCATAAACCCTCAACGTAGGCTTGGGCAGGCTACAAGGCGTATATCAAGACCCAGTGTTCACCACACCAGATGGTTTTAGCTTCAGGTCTGTGAGGAAACTAGGCCCTACCCACACCGGCAATGTGGGCAGAACCAGGGTGCACCTTGAGGGTGCCAATTATTTACAATGACAGTTTTTGGGCAATTCACTGTCCATTACCCTATTGTCCATTTTAAACCTGTAACAAGCATAGCCAAACATTTTTAAAACAGATAACAGCAATTATAGACATCTCATACTTTAGTCCCTGTATCGGGCTGGGATTTGACTTTTGGTACTACGAGTAGACCTACGCAGTTCAGGTACTTTTGAGGATCTAGCCTGGTCTAACATGTCTGCTGCTGCAGTTGTGAACCCATTAGTGTCTGTGCTACTTGTAGGGCTGCATTGTATTGGTAAAGTGGGCAAATGTCTGTGACTTCTTAGATTCACCTTGGGTCTGACAGATTCACCAATAGCAAAGGGTGGATTCTCTGGTTCCACTGCTGGTGTGACATCTGTTGCTTGAGCATGCAGGTCTAGAGTCTCATTTTGTGTTGGTATTTCCAACTGGGGAAAAGTCAAGACAGGTATCACTATAGCTTGATGTACTTGAGTCCAAGACTGGGGAAAATCTCCAAGAACAGTATGGATTTTCTTTTCTTCTTTTACCATGTGTTGAGTAGTACTTGGATCTTTTTCTTTGTCTCTCAGTTTATCAGGGCATACTTTAATGTGATCTCTAGATAGCACAGTTGAAGTTTCTCCTCCATCTTTGCTTATGAGACAGACTTTAGTGTTGTCAAAGTTGGATGGTAGGATGGTATATGGTTCTGCTTCCCACTGGTCATCAAGTTTGTGCATTCTTCGTTTTCGTTTTAGCACTTGTTCCCCTGATGACAAGGGAATTGCAGGGGCACATTGATTGTAGTTTCTCTCTTGTTTTTGTCTTGCCTGGGACAAGCTTCTTTCTACACACTCTTGTACTTGGCGGTATTTCTGTTATCGCTCACTATCCCAATCTAGTGAGGTTGCTTCTGGTGTTAAGACTCCCATTTCCAGGTAATTTGCTAGATCTTCCTCTCATCAGGTATGCTGGTGTGCAGTTGGTGAAATTCACTGGGATGTGATTATACAAATCTACCAAGTCAGGAAACTTCTCTGGCCATAAGTTTCTTTCATATAAAGGCAAGGTTTTTAACAGATTGATTATCACCTGGTTCATCTTTTCACACATACCGTTGGTTTGTGGATGGTACGGCGCTGTTCTGATTTTCTTGTATCCATACAGATTGTAGAACTCTTGAAACACTTCCGCTTCAAAGGCTGGGCCTTGGTCTGTAAGTACCTTATCGGGGTATCCGTGTGGTCGACAAAAGTGTTGTTGGAAGGCTTTGGCTGCCGTCTTCGCTGTCTGGTCCTTGATGGGTACTACTACCAGAAATCTGGAGTAATGGTACACTATGGTCAAAGCATAGACATAGCCTGACCAGCTTGGAGTTAGTTTCACATGGTCTAAGGCCACCAGTTCAAGTGGCTGTTTGGTGACTATGGGCTGTAGGGGAGCCCTCTGGCTGTCACAGTCCTTTCTGCACAGGTTGCATGGGCCACACTCTCGGCACCACTTTTCAATGGCTTTTCTCATGCTAATCCAGTAGAACCTGCCACGGAGTAGGATCTCCAACTTCTTCCATCTGAAATGCCCTGCTCCATTGTGGTATGCTTCCAAGACCATTGGTGCATCTTGTCTTGGGACCACTATCTGCCAGAACAACTCGTGATTGCGTGGGTTGATATTCCTTCGTCACAGCTTGCCGTCGTAGATAAACAATTTGCCTTTCTCTTTCCACAGCTATTGAGTCTCTTGTGGATCATCTGGACCAGGGTGTGAATCTGCTTGCGTCAGCAACTCTTTGACCAGATGGACTGCTGGGTCATTATCCTGAGTCTCTGCCCATCCATGATGGAGCAATGGATTCAGTGTGGTTTCTCGCTTGTCTATACACTTGTTCTTCACATAATGGGAATACTGAGTCACCCCGGGGTGACGTAAAGCTGGTAACTCAATCTCTTCAAGTGCTTCCAGATCTTCTCCCACTTCTGGTAAGTTGGGCATCCTGGACAGCACATCGGCATTTGCATTTTTGTGCCCTGCACGGTACTTGATGGTGAATTCATAGTTGGACAACCGGGCCATCCATCGCTGCTCCAAGGCATCTAGTTTTGCTGTCTCCAGGTGTGTCAGTGGGTTGTTGTCCATGAAAACTGTGAATCTTGCTGAGGCCAGGTAGTGTTTGAACCGCTCTGTTACCGCCCAGACTATGGCGAGGAACTCCAGCTTGAAGGAACTGTAGTTTTCGGGGTTCAATTCAGTGGGACGAAGCTTCCTGCTGGTGTAGGCAATTACTCTTTCTTTGCCTTTCTGCACCTGCGACAACACTGCTCCCAGGTCCACTTTGCTGGCATCCGTGTACAGCACAAACAGTTGGTCATATTCAGGGTAGGCCAGTACCTCATCTCCTGTGAGAGCCAACTTCAACTGAGTGAAGGTTCCTTCCAGCCTGTCATTCCACTCAAACGGAGGACCCTTGCTCTTGGTCTTCTTGTACTGGCCCCACTAACAGGTCTTGCAGTGGTGCGGCTATCTTAGTGAAGTCCTTAATGAATCTTCGATAGTAGCCTACCAACTCAAGGAACTGCTGGACTGCCAGTCCCTGATCACGGTGCCTTGTCAGGGTCCGGTGTCACTCCTTCAGCAGTTAACACATGGCCCAGGTACTGCACTTTGTGCTTGAACAGGTGACACTTGGACGGCTTTACCTTCAGGCCAAGGTTAGACAGAGCTTCAAACACCTCAGCCAGGTGCTTCAGGTGGTCATCATAAGTCTTGGAGAAGACAATGACATCGTCCAGGTACAACAGGACGGTTTCAAAATTCTTGTGCCCGAGACAGCACTCCATCATCCTCTGGAATTTTACTGGTGCGTTGCAAACAGCATGTAGTTGAATTCAGAGAGACCCATTAGTGTCGTGAAGGCAGTTTTTTCTTTATCAGCCTCTGCCACGGGAACCTGCCAATACCCACTAGTGAGATCTAAGGTGGAGAAGTAGTTAACAGATTTTAAAGCAGCTAATGACTCTGCGATTCTGGGCAATAGGTAGGCATCCTTGTGTGTAATGTGGTTGATCTGCCTGTAATCAACACACATCCTCATTGTACCATTCTTTTCCCTGATGATGAGAACTAATGGAGCTACCCAGGAGCTACAACTATCTCTGATTACCCCAGCCTCCTTCATCTCCCGTAACATACTTTTGGCACATTGGTAGTGAGCTAGCGGTACAGGCCAGTACCTCTCTTTAATGGGCGGATGACATCCAGTGGGGATATGATGTTGAACCCTTTTACCTGCCCAAAATCTAGTGGGTGTTTGCTGAATACCCGCTCATACTCATGGACCACCCAGTAGCCCCATGTTTTTGGTGTGATGGGGTAGAGTCAGTGCCCATGTGTAATTTCTGACACCAATCTTCTAATTGTCCTGTAGAGCCATTGTCCTCCGCCTGGTTGGAGGGACCAAGGGTTCTGATGCCTGTATTGCATTATTGTTAACAGTAAACAGTTTAGCAAGTATGGCATATCTGGGTAAGTGGACCTCTTTCTCTCCACAGTTAAGGACAGGTACTGGTACCCTCCCCTTGCGGACATCAACTACCCCTCTGGCTGACAGGATTGTAGGACTACTATCTGAATGCACAGGTTCTACCAGGGCCTGGTAGTCTTTACTAGTGATGAGCGAACATGCTCGCCACTACTCTTTACTCGCCCGAGTATCATTATGCTCGGTGTACTCGGCGAGCACTGAGCATTTCCGGGATTATTCGGCGGTAACTGGTGTCTCCACCCAGCGTTCTTGGCGGACTTTAGAGACCCAGTCACGGTGCAGGGATTGTCTGCCAGGCCATGAAACACCACAGTCATCTTTGTTGTGGTCATGCAGTGATTGGCTTGGCTGTACAGCATCATCCCGAGTATAAGAGACCTGTCGCTACCCTGCTTGCTGCATTCTGTTCCAGATTCAGCGAGAGCTGAGAGAGCTGGTGCCAAGATCGGGTCAGAATCATGGTCTTTAGAGTTAGTGTAGGTCTGCAACTCTTAAATCCACAGCTCCTCAGAAACCAAAAGTCCTTTTTTAGGGCTGATTCGTGGGTCCCGATATTGCAGCACTAGGTAGGCAGGGCACAGCATATCCACATCAGTGCAAGGCCTGCAGGCACTGTATGTGCATCCATTGCTCCCACTGCATCCCTCCCAAAACTCCATAACTGTCTGATGCTGCAGCTTCTTTACTCTATACCTAGTTGCATTTAAAAAAAAAAAAATTCACCCCAAAAAACACAAAAATATACAGTCTGTTCTGTCAGACTGAGGGCTGTTGAAAAATCATAGTTTGTCAGGCATACATAGCATAGTTGTGTGTGCTAGCCATGTGCCACTTTTTTTGTGTTTTAAATTCACCGAAAAAGGCCTCATATATCTGCGTGCTCCAACTTTGGGCATTGTAGGCCGGCGGACCACTTTTTTTGCTGTCTGATACTCTAATTCTATACAGCACTATTTAGCTTCCAAAATTATAAAAAGCCCACATATTTGCCAGTGTGGTATATCCGTGACAGCCCTCATATATCTGCCTACTCCAAGTTTGGGCATTGTAGGCCGGTGGACCACTTTCTTTGCTGCCTGATACTCTAATTCTATACAGCACTATTTAGCTTCCAAAATTATAAAAAGGCCACCTATTTGCCAGTGTGGTATGTCCGTGACAGCCCTCACATATCTGCATGCTCCAAGTTTGGGCATTGTAGGCCGGTGGACCACTTTTTTTGCTGTCTGTTACTCTAATTATATACAGCACTATTTAGCATAAAAGAAATATAAAAAGGCTACATATTTGCCAGTGTGGTATTTCTGTGACAGCCCTCATATATCTGCATGCTCCAAGTTTGGGCATTGTAGGCCGGTGGACCACTTTTTTTACTGCCTGATACTGTAATTATATACAGCACTATTTAGCATAAAAAATTATAAAAAAGCCACATATTTGCCAGTGTGGTATTTCCGTGACAGCCCTCATATATCTGCATGCTCCAAGTTTGGTCCTTGTAGGCCGGTGGACCCCTTTTTTTTGCTGACTGATAATCTACTTATATACAGCACTATTTTGCATAAATTCACTTTACAAAAAAAGCCCCCAAAGATTGAATAGTCTGTTATATCAGGCTGAGGCCTGCCTGGTGTTTGGGTTTGAAAACTTTGCAGGCATACTGGTCAGATATTATTTCACTTCTAATAAATATATTTGTGTTGAGCATTTGAAACAGTGCAGTAGTGATGATGGATGTGATGATGATGGTGCATGCAGAGGATGAGGCAGTGGCCAAGGTGAAAGTGGGCAACAGCAAAGACCCACATATTCTCGCTCGACCTTCCTGACCCAGTTTCTAAGTGACCGCAGCACACCACTATTGAAGCCAGAGCAGTGTGAAATGGTTGTTGGTTGGATAGCGGATAATGCTTCCAGTCACTTAGCCACCACCACCACCACCATGTCTTCCACATGGTCAAGTCTGAGTAGCCGTGAGAGTGGCCCGGATATTCCTCACCCTGATCCTACTTCCTCCCACCATGCCGAGTGCCCTGAGACAACTGATCCCACACTTGGACACTCTTAAGAGCTGTTCAGTTTTCCATTTCAAGATTCAGAACTCTCGGCCGGTCAACTTGAAGTGGGGACAGGTGAAATTGCATGTAGAGATGCCCAAAGCTTTGACCAGCCCCTGTCACGCAAAGGCAATGGGGGGAAAGTGTCAGAAGAGGTGGACGATGATGAGACACAATTGCCAGAAAGTCAGGAGGAGGGGCAGGGTGCGGATGTGGAAAACGATGTGGTGGATGACTATGTGACTGACCCAACCTGGCAGGAGGACATGCAGAGCGAGGGCAGCAGCACACATGGAGAAGAAGGCATATCACCCCAATAGGCAGGAAGAAACAGTGTGGTGGCCACAGACAGTAGGCGTGCATCCGTTCCCCGTAACACCAACATGAGGGAAGTTGCTATTTCAACTGTTAGATCTTCCCGAGTCTGGTTATTTTTTAAAGACTCTGCCGATAACCGCAAAAAGGCCATTTGCAACACCTGCCATGCGTGCATCATCAGGGGTAGCAAAACAACCAGCTTGACCGCCACCAGCATGATCAGGCACATGGCAGCAAAGCACTCGACTTTGTGGGCCAAACCCCAGGCTCCAGGACCACTCCTTGAAAGTCACACCACTGCTTCTTCCACTGTTTTACATAGAAGACAATCCCCAGTACACCGTGCATGTGAAGATGCCTTTAGCCCTGCACCTGTTGTGGCCCACAGTCAATCAGCACCATCATCAAGCCCGTCCATGTCCTTGTCCCAACACAGCCTTCAGTTGTCTATAACCCAGTCTTTGGAACGCAAGCTGAAATACCAAGCCAACGCCCCACAGGCCACAGTCCTAAATTCTAATATTTCTCTTCTGCTTGCACTAGAAATGCTGCCTTTTAGGCTCGTTGAGATGGAAGCTTTCCGCAACCTGATGGCGGTGACCATTCCAAGGTACTCAGTCCCCAGTCACCACTATTTCTCCCGGTGTGCTGTACCGGCATTACTCCAGCATGTGTCCCACAACATTACCCATGCCCTCAACAATGCTGTTACAGGGAAAGTCCACCTAACCACGGACACATGGACAAGTGGTTGTGGGCAGGGACCGTACATCTCACTGATGGCACACTGGGTTAACATAGTGGAAGCTGGGACCCAGTCGGACCTTGGGATAGAACACATCCTCCCTACACCGAGGATTGCTGGCCCTACTTCAATCAGGGTTGCCCCCACAGTCTACAGCTGCACCTCCTCCTCCTCTTCATCCTCCATCTCTGAAATTTACACATCGGTCAGAAGCTGGAAGCACTGCAGCACTGCCTCAGCCAAGCGGCAGCAATGCAGAAGAGTTGTGGAAAGCGCTGAAAGAGCAGTCAGATCAGATGTTAGGATGACACCGCTGAACCTACAGCCAGGCATGGTCATGTGTGACAATGGCCGTAACCTGATGGCGGCTCTGAGGCAAGGTGAACTCAAACACGTACCTTGCTTGGCCCATGTGCTTAACCTCGTGGTTCAACATTTTCTGAAAAGCTACTCAGAGCTGCCGGATCTGCTAGTGAAAGTACGCTGTCTGTCTGCTCATTTTAGAAAATGTCAGCTACAGCTTCAGCCGCCCTTGCCATGCCTCAGCTGCGTTTGCAGCTTCAAGCTCACCGGCTGGTGTGTGATGTTCCCACATGCTGGAACTCTATGCTGCCTATGTTGGAAAGGATTTGTGAGCAGAAGAGGGCAGATGTTGACTACCAACATCAACAAGGCCGTCGATATTCAGTTCAGACTCCACACATAAGACCTCAGGACATGGATGTCTGACATATGTACCATCCTCCAAAACTTTGAGGACTGCACCAAGATGGTGAGCAGCGATGACGCCACAATTAGCATCACCATCCCGCTTCTCAGCATTCTGAAAACTTCTCTGCTTACAATTAAAGAGGATGCATTGCAGGCAGAGCGCATGGACATGGAGCAACAAACCATACAGGGGGATTACACTCAGCCCAGCCTCTTGTCTTCTCAACATGGATTGGTAGTCAATGAGGAGGAGGAGGAAGAACAGGAGCTACTTTCATGCACTATAGATGGTACTACAAACACAGCTGTCTTACCATCTGTTCAGCGGGGATGGCCTGAGGACAGGAAGAAGGAGGATGAGGAGGAGGAGGACAGCATGGTCAATCATCCTGTTGGTGAGGACACAGAAGTCTTGCCTGTTAGCAGTCTGGCACGCATGGCTGACTTTATGTTGCGCTGCGTTTCAAGTGAACCTCGCATTATAAAAATTTTGGGTGACACTCATTACTGGTTGGTGACACTTCTAGACCCATGCTACAAGGAGAACTTTCAATCTCTTCTACCAGTGGCAGAGAGGTGTACTAAAATGTTGCAGTACCAGAGGGCCATTGTAGCGGAAATACTTAGAAAATTCCCATGTAAGAACGCTGGCAGCAGATGTCAAAGTTTGTTGTACAACCAAGGAGTCAAAGCAAGAGAGACAGAAGTGCAATCCAGCTCAGGCAGGGGAACAATGTCAAAGTTCAGTGACAGTTTTTTCAGATCCTCCCATCGTGACGGCACAGAGGCAAGGGATGCTGTCACAAGAAGTGCAATGTTTGTGAAGATGGTGAGGGAGTACCTTGCAGATCGTACAAACTTCCTCCGTGATTCCTCTGTGCCTTTTAATTATTGGGCATCCAAGCATGACACATGGCATGAACTGGCTCTCTATGCCTTGGAGGTTCTGGCCTGCCCTGCTGCTAGTGTTCTGTCAGAGCGGGTTTTTAGTGCTGCTAGTGGAATTATAACAGATAAGCGCATCTGCCTGTCAACTGAAAATGCTGACAGGCTGACTCTTATAAAAATGAACAAGGGCTGGATTGGGAAAGACGCACCACCAAGTGAAAACAGCAAAACATAACGTCAAATGCATTCTCTCTTTTGGGGAGGTGTATTCTCATGCACCTCTTCACAACCACACATGTGAATACGCTTCCAGATTTGGTCTGTTTGTTGTTATCTTTCTCCTTATCCTCATCTTCATCATCCAGAACCACTAGATGACCTCGGTGAACGTGCTCTGTATGGTGAATTTTGGGCACGGGGGCTGTGATGGCACTATTTTAGGTTGTAAAAACAGGACCCCACTTTGGGGAATTGCGCATGACATTACATTGGGCCTACTTCTTAACTCTGTCTACTCCAATGTGTCCTTTAACTGACACTCGATCACCAGGGTGAACGTGCTCTGTATGGTGAATTTTGGGCATGGGGCTGTGATGACACTATTTTATTTTGTAAAAACAGGACCCCTCTTTGGGGAATTGGGCATGACATTACATTGGGCCTACTTCTTAACTCTGTCTCCTGCAATGTCTCTTCTTTATCTGCCACTAAATCACCAGGGTGAACGTGCTCTGTACTGTTATAGGCCGGTGAAGTTTTGGCAAGGGGGCTGCTATGGCACTAGTCTGTTTTTAAAAAGGGTACCCCCATTGGGGAATTGTTTGGCAGCTCATGCACTGCATTACAAGTCTCAGAGACCCACACCACTACATTGGGCTTACTTCTTAACTCTGTCTCCTGCAATGTCTCTTCTTTAACTGCCACTAGATCACCAGGGTGAACGTGCTTTGTACTGTTATAGGCCAGTGAAGTTTGGGCAAGGGGGGCTGTGATAGCAATAGTATATTTTTAAAAAGGTACCCCCAATTGATGAAACCACATCCTTGTTGGCAAAGACTTCATACAGTAACATTTGTGTACCTGAAAGAGCTCACTTAAAAAGCTCCTTTTTGTGTTGCCTGGTTGCTCACATTGGACACAACAGACTTCATATAAATTTGATAAAGCAATGCTGTTAGTTTGGCTCAGTAGTTCATTAAAAATATTTCTTTGTCCACTATATTACTTTCTCTCCTTGAGAGACATAACTTTGGCTGCTTCAAATGTACAAATGGTAAATATACCAATGGCGATTTGGAATCCAGATTAAAATACTGTATACTGAATGCATTCAGACAATCACATAGCTGCATTTGTTGTAAAACATTTACAGATGTGACAGACAATGCTCATAGTGACAAAATCTTGAGAAATGTTTATTTATTCACTTCACAAACAGTTCTAAGCCTCTATATGTTTGCTGTTTGTCATTGTAAAACATGAAGGTTTACTGAAACTATGCCTGTAGTGGTTTGATCTAAATCCTTGTGGCTTTTATTTTCTAGGGGTTTATGGCCCCTCGTCTGATGACTCCATGATATCTCAGTTTCATCCAACCTTGAAAAGTGGCCTCTTGAAGGTCTGGGTGAAACTAGTTACTACATAGTGTAAGGCTGAGTTCACACGTAGCAGAATTGCCGCGGAAATTTCCGTGGCAATTCTGCGCCTCTTGCCGCGGGTATATCGCATGCAGAATTTGCATGCATATAACCGCAGAAAACTAGCGTTTTGCAAGCATAATTAGCTTGCAGAATGCTAGAGTTTTCCAAGCGATCTGTAGCATCGCTTGGAAAACTGACTGACAGGTTGGTCACATTTGTCAAACATAGTGTTTGACAAGTGTGACCAACTTTTTACTATAGATGCAGCCTATGCAGCATCTATAGTAAAAGATAGAATGTTAAAAATAATAAAAAAATAAAAAAAAAGGTTATACTCACCTCAGCGGCTTTCGTTCCTAATGCCGTGTGTTCAGGACCTTCCATTGACGTAGCGGTCACGTGACTGCGGGTCATGTGACCGCGACGTCATCACAGGTCCTTCACAGACACCTCGGAAGCCGCTGAGATGGTCGGGCCGCCAGAAGGTGAGTATATCGCTATTTTTTATTTTAATTCTTTTTTTTACCACTTATATGGTGCCCAGTCCGTGGAGGAGGAGTCTCCTCTCCTCCACCCTGGGTACCAACCGCACTTGATCTGCTTACTTCCCGCATGGTGTGCACAGCCCCGTGTGGGAAGTAAGCAGATCAATGCACTCCTATGTGTGCAGAATCGCCGCGATTCTGCAATTTTAATGAACATGCTGCGTTTTTTTCTGGATTGCGATTCCGCTCAGGAAAAAAATGCAGCATGTGCACAAAAAAGGTGGATTGCATTCTGTTACATAGGCTGCTTAATGTTAGCGTTTTTTTTGCGGTTTTATAGCGTTTTTATAGCGAAAAACCGCGAAAAAAATGCAAAAAATCTGCTACGTGTGCACACAGCCTAAATCACTATATAAGACCAGATAAACATGACTAATACAGATACAAAAACTGGGGTACCTGTACATGTACAGTGTGCTAATACCTGCATAATTGGGGACGCCCATGCAGTGTAGGTAATCTCTCTGTCTTGGTGTTGCTTCTATGATATTGTAGACGGATAATGTTTAAAAGCCTCTTGGTGATGATGTAAGTATACTGTATGTAGTTAATCTTCATATATACCTAATTACTATATGTATTCAATCCTTATATAGTATGTACTTGTTAACCTTTGTATGTTACAATATACAAAAGTGTACGCACTCACACTATTCAATCATACTATTCCTTGACTTTTGTAGTTTGCAATAAAATTGCGTTGGATTGCAAGTATTAGCCTTATTTAAAGCCGTATCTGAACCTTAGTGTTAAAAACATGGCAAATAAAATTGCCAAATTCTCCTGTAAATAATTCTGCAAAGAAGAAACCATCATACCATTAAAAAATACATGTGGATTTTCATGGGCCCATCAAAAATGTGGGTTCCAAGGCGTAATGGGGTGCATATGACTATGCAGCAGGGCTGGCCTTGCTGCCAATTTGTAAAACAAAGGAGTACCGGAGTACAAAATGAATTATGTGAAGTGTATTCTCCTGTGGCCATCCAGTACCTGGGTTCAAAGGCTTATTGGGGTGCATATGACTTGGTAGCAGGGAAGGCCTTGCTGTTAATACATAAGAAAACAGTATGGCATGACTAACTGAATAATGTGAAGTGGGTTTTCCTGTAGACATCCAGTACCTGGGTTCACAGGCCTATTGGGGTGCATATGACTTGGTAGCAGGGCAGGCCTTGTTGTTAATACATAAAAAAAAACAGTATAGCAGGACCAACTGAATAATGTGAAGTGTATTTTCCTGTGGCCATCTAGTACCTGGGTTCAAAGGCTTATTGGGGTGCATATGACTTTATAACAGGGCAGGCCTTGCAATCAATGCAGCATTTTTTCAGGAAGCCTTACTGTACCTCTCGTGAAAGGGGTATTGGGGTGCATTGTAATTCTTGGCAGCCCAGCCACTCACTGCATAGGCAATACCAGCATAGGAGACCCACCGTTTAATAATGGCCCTTTAAGAATATTAATGCCGCCTGATGCCCTTCTAAAAATAGGCTCTGTGAATTTAAGAGTTCCTCCTTTCTAAATGAAACAAGATGGGTCTGCTTATGTGTCACACACCACATGTCCAGCTAGGGTTGTTAAATGTTACAATGACATTTCCCAGTGAATGCATTTTTAGTGGTCAAAAGCAATGTTAAAGTTGAAAAACGCTTCAAAAATGCTGAGTCTGAACTAAGCCTAAGTGGGGGAGGAAATTTTCGGTCTGGGGTTAAATATTTGCCCTTTCAGGCAAGTCATTCACCTGCAAAGGATGTACCTTAACATATTTCCCAGCAAAACCCGTTTTGGTTTTGTTTTAATGTGTTTTTGTGGAACCGGGAAAAATGGCATGAATCTCAGAAAAAATTGATTAAAGCCGTGAACTAGGAGTCAGGAATGCTTCCAGGGGCGATCCCAATGATGTTTCTGTGTCATTTGAGCAGTGTTTCCATCATTTTCAGATGTTTTTAGACCTTAAAATGACCCCCGGTGGGGATCGCGGTAAAAATACTCGGGTCTCCCATAGACTTACATTGGGCTCATTGTTCTGGCCAGGTACCCGAGTATTCCAATCTGCTCGACCCAAGCAACGAGCACCCGAGCATTTTAGTGCTCGCTCATCACTAGTCATTATTCTGTTGCAAGACCCATGACCTGCAACTGAGACCAAGCTTTCTGACACTGAGCAGCACATTTCTCTCTAGAATCCCTTGATATCGTAAGATTTCATTGTACCTTGCACAGATTCTAGACACCCTGTGCCAGATGCAGCAAAGCAGCCCCAGACCATAACAGAGCCTCCTCCATGTTTCACAGTAGGGACAGTGTTCTTTTCTTGATATGCTTCATTTTTCCATCTGTGAACATAGAGCTGATGTGCCATGCCAAAAATTTAAATTTTTGTCTCATCTGTCCATAGAACATTCTCCCAGAAGCTTTGTGGCTTGTCAACATGTAGTTTGGCAAATTCCAGTCTGGCTTTTTTATGATTTTTTTTTCAACAATGCAGTCCTTCTTGGTCATCTTCCTTGAAGTCCACATTGGCTTATACAACGACGGATCTTGCGATTTGACACTGATGTTCCTTGAGCTTGAAGTTCACCTTTAATCTGTTTAGAAGTTTTTCTGGGCTCTTTTGTTACCTTTCATATTATCCGTCTCTTTGATTTGCCATCAATTTTCCTCCTGTGGCCACATCCAGGGAGTATAGTTACAGGCCCATGGATCTTAAATTTCTGAATAATATGTGAAACTGTAGTCACAGGAACATCAAGCTGCTTGGAGATGGTCTTATAACTTTTATCTTTAATATGTTTGTCTATAATTTTATTTCTAATCTCCTGAGACAACTCTTTCCTTCGCGTCCTCTGGTCCATATTGTGTGTGATACACACCATATAGACCTATATACAGGCCCACACACTGATTCCAAGATTGTAGACACCTGTGATGCTAGATAGTGAACACACACTTTGATTTAACATGTCCCTTTTGTCACATTATTTTCAGGTGTACCATCATTTCTGTCCATGCCTATTTCATGAGTTTTATTTTTTTTAATTCTGTGGAAGCATGGTTGAAAAGCAATGTCTGACTTTCATTTTTTCATTTTCATAGAATTTTTAATTATTATTATTTTTGTCAGATTCAAGTTAATTCTGTGACTATTGTGGGTTTTTCTGTCATTAAACGAGGGGTACAAATAATTTTGACCACGTGTGTATTTCAGACATTTCCCAGAAGTGTTGCAACCAGAGTCGGGGCCAGTAATTAGATTGACAGCAGCCAACCAGTTGTCCATCCCAGTCGCAGTGGTGGTCTCGATGGAGATCAGAGTGTGCTGGAAGGACGTAGGCCGAAAAGGGGTCATTTTTGTCTCCTGGAATGTCAGCTGTGGGCCCGTAATGACGCTCAGAATGAATGTAGTGAAAGAGATTGGACAACTCCTGATCAATGAGCCGCAAGAGACCTTTTTGGACCAGTGGAGCCCGCGAACCCTCTAATGAAAGCTTTTCCAGCAATATGATTCCAGCTGCCAAGGCTCAGGAAATGTTGAGTGAAGGGAAAGTCTTGGGGAAGGTGATGTTTCCTAAAGCTGCCAAACTATACCACCTGGTCAGACAGTGCTCATGTTACTGATACGAGCTTGTACAGCTCTTGAGAGGGTGGAGGTATAGATAGAGCCGACATCAATGGACCAGGTACCCCCTGGACTTCTCATAGCCTGGACGCTAGTCACAGTCCATGGCAGTAATGTTGTAGTGCAGTGCATCAACTTGGGAGAAGACAGTCTCTCCTTCTTATCTAAGAGCTAAGTGGAAGCTGTGTTAGAGCATGATCAGGAGGTTTTCATCTGCCATGAAGATGACTTTGGGTGCACTCAAGCCATCGCTCATGAGATCCCTATGGGGCATGCTGCACCATGTTGGGAAAGAAACCAACAGATACCTCCCCAGATATACAGGTCCTTCTCAAAAAATTAGCATATAGTGTTAAATTTCATTATTTACCATAATGTAATGATTACAATTAAACTTTCATATATTATAGATTCATTATCCACCAACTGAAATTTGTCAGGTCTTTTATTGTTTTAATACTGATGATTTTGGCCTACAACTCCTGATAACCCAAAAAACCTGTCTCAATAAATTAGCATATTTCAACCGTCCAATCAAATAAAAGTGTTTTTTAATAACAAACAAAAAAACCATCAAATAATAATGTTCAGTTATGCACTCAATACTTGGTCGGGAATCCTTTGGCAGAAATGACTGCTTCAATGCGGCGTGGCATGGAGGCAATCAGCCTGTGACACTGCTGAGATGTTATGGAGGCCCAGGATGCTTCAATAGCGGCCTTAAGCTCATCCAGAGTGTTTGGTCTTGCGTCTCTCAACTTTCTCTTCACAATATCCCACAGATTCTCTATGGGGTTCAGGTCAGGAGAGTTGGCAGGCCAATTGAGCACAGTAATACCATGGTCAGTAAACCATTTACCAGTGGTTTTGGCAGTGTGAGCAGGTGCCAGGTCGTGCTGAAAAATGAAATCTTCATCTCCATAAAGCATTTCAGCCGATGGAAGCATGAAGTGCTCCAAAATCTCCTGATAGCTAGCTGCATTGACCCTGCCCTTGATGAAGCACAGTGGACCAACACCAGCAGCTGACATGGCACCCCACACCATCACTGACTGTGGGTACTTGACACTGGACTTCAGGCATTTTGGCATTTCCTTCTCCCCAGTCTTCCTCCAGACTCTGGCACCTTGATTTCCGAATGACATGCAAAATTTGCTTTCATCAGAAAAAAGTACTTGGGACCACTTAGCAACAGTCCAGTGCTGCTTCTCTGTAGCCCAGGTCAGGCGCATCTGCCGCTGTTTATGGTTCAAAAGTGGCTTTACCTGGGGAATGCGGCACCTGTAGCCCTTATCCTGCACACGCCTGTGCACGGTGGCTCTAGATGTTTCCACACCAGACTCAGTCCACTGCTTCCTCAGGTTCCCCAAGGTCTGGAATCGGTCCTTCTCCACAATCTTCCTCAGGGTCCGGTCACCTCTTCTCGTTGTACAGCGTTTTCTGCCACATTGTTTCCTTCCAACAGACTTACCATTGAGGTGCCTTGATACAGCACTCTGGGAACAGCCTATTTGTTGAGAAATTTCTTTCTGGGTCTTACCCTCTTGCTTGAGGGTGTCAATGATGGCCTTCTTGACATCTGTCAGGTCGCTAGTCTTACCCATGATGGGGGTTTTGAGTAATGAACCAGGCAGAGAGTTTTTAAAAGCCTCAGGTATCTTTTGCATGTGTTTAGAGTTAATTAGTTGATTCAGAAGATTAGGGTAATAGGTCGTTTAGAGAACCTTTTCTTGATATGCTAATTTATTGAGACAGGTTTTTTGGGTTATCAGGAGTTGTAGGCCAAAATCATCAGTATTAAAACAATAAAAGACCTGACAAATTTCAGTTGGTGGATAATGAATCTATAATATATGAAAGTTTAATTGTAATCATTACATTATGGTAAATAATGAAATTTAACACTATATGCTAATTTTTTTTGAAGGACCTGTATAAAGAAGTGAAGGAGATGCTAGCTCACATGTTGCAGAATGGAGTGATATGGGAAAGTTAGAGTATGTGGGTGACTCCCATTGTCCTAGTTCGGAAGAAAAGTAAAAGCACCAACTCACAGACGTTATCAGCATGGCAAAATATTATAGCACACCAAAATGGAAAAAGATGAGAGGAATAAATCCTAAGAAAAAACAGCAAAACATGGCAGAGATGCTTACCTGCCTAGGCCTCCAAACAAATGCACTATCAGGATGCTGTGGACCCATGTGGTTAAGATGAAAAAAACACAGGTGCAGCATAACCGATGAGGCAGCCACTCACGACCTACCAAACTAATGGAGGGGGTGGCTGCTTGGCACATTGCTGCACATAAAAAACTTGTATGTGGAGCTGTTCACACAATGGAGATGCACAGCATCCAGGCAGGCCTAGTAGAGACACCCTTCTATTAGATCAGGCGGGCCTGCCCAGCGCTGTCCAAATGCACCCCATGTGAACAGACACCACAGTTTACAAGAGAAGAAGAATAAATCCTAACCTGCTGTAATCAACTGGACCTACTAAGCAGGACAGGTCGTAAATAGTGAATAAACAAAAGAAAATGGCCGAAGGCCAGAACAAACGACCAACAAAGTCCATATATATAAATATGTATCAAAATATTTATTTATTAGAGAATAATACACAGAACAACATGGACACAAGGTATGAAAAAACGGCACAAGGGAACGACAACCATAGCCAAAGAGTACGAAAAACTAGCTAGTGTGGACGGACACGTGGAACCCCCACATCAGATGTGATATTGCTGTGTGTGATAGAACTAATATCACGGTAGTCAGAGAAAAAAAAGAAAAATTGAATCATAAATCACTTATATATAATCCATGAGAATCAGACTGTAGCCCAGAAAATCTCATGCTGATGTTAAAGTAATGCACCAAAATTGGCAGCAGCATATAAAACATAGGATCATGTAAAGGAAAATTCACTAACAATCCCAGTAAGTATAGACATTTGTATAGATATTACATACCACAGCAATGTGATGTGAGGGTGCAGCGGGGCCGTCCACACACCCCAACGATCGTTTCGGATACTCTCCTTCCTCAGGGGGCATAGTGGCAGGTGTCTGAAGCAGGCATTAAATAGTAGTGACCCCCGGAAGTAGAGGAGTTCCAACCCGGAAGTATATATGTCTCCATGGAAACCCGCAATAATAAGTATAATGAAACACGAAAAACTGTGCAGTGCTGCACCCGGTAACCCCACCATCCACCTGCGCAAGCACCGCGCCACAGCACACCAGGAGAAAACACGGGGCCCCGTGTATCTCACCGGTGGGCGGGCAGAAGGGCGAGCGCCGGAAGAGGGGCGGAGCTAGTGCCTCACATGCACAGAAGAGACAGGAAGCTGTAAAAACGCCATATTGGAAAGGGGCACCAGGTAAAAAGGATCGCTCAGCATAAAGAACGATATCCCATCAAGATTTAAAAAAGAAGGGCAGATCGCACAGGTACAATATTGTACCAAAGTGCCCAAATTGTATTCAATAGCCGAACAAAAAAATGGCGACACATCTCGGAAGGGCCAAACCCGCACCCAGAATATATTATAAAAGGGGAGGGCAAAACCAGAACCACGTTTGTACTATAGGGACAAGGCATAAATGCCTACTAGAAAAATGCAGGTAAAAAAAATAAATAAATAAAAAAAAAATAATAATTAAAGGCCAGTGTCAAATAATTAATGATAGCACGTCAAAAACAGGACATAAATATCATAACACCCGTATACATGTAAAAAATAATAATAAATAGGCATTAAATATGCCCAAAAAGACGTAGGTATGCCCAAACAGGCCCAGCATATCAAGATGAAAAAATAGTATGGCAGTTATCAAATCTATGAATAATAGTATATATAAGCCACAGACACACAGCCAATACCATGCCCAATACCGATATAGACATAAGTGAAGTTTCTATATGCATGTGAAAATTCACAATAATCAAAACACAGCCACAATGCTTGTGATGCTTTATAGAAGTCGTATATATGTCACAATGTCCATTAGGGTATAGAAGGTCAGAAACATAATGTCCCAAATGAATGATTTCTGGATGGCATGATTGTCAATTATAATGTCCTCAGGAACCGATGACGTATTCCATAAATGTTCCATAGCGAGTTTCTTAAGGTGCTTGTTCCATATACTCAGGGGTCACACCACAAAACGCCATGCTTAAACAGACAGAAGTAGGGTCCAACAGAAGCAAAAATCGAAGAAATATAAGGTAGAACTGTAAAATAAATAAAAACAAGTTAAAATCAATTGTACAACAGGGCAATGGGATGCAGAAAGATGACATATAGTACAGTGAATGGCGATCATAGGAAGGGGGCGAAGCTGAGGCTCTCGTTGAGACCATACAGGTGGACCGTGTTTAGAGTCCAGATCCAACGTGACTCAAGCTGTGCTAGCCGCTGTGAAATTTTACCGCCACGAATGCCTGGGTCCACAATATCAATACCCTTAACCCTTAGGTCCCTGCTACTGCAGTTGTGAAATAGCTTAAAATGCTTAGGTACTGTCTTTAGGAGTGTCACATCATCTTGCTCCCTAGCGGCTTCTATGCCTCGTACATGCTCCCTGACCCGGACTTTTAGTTGACTTGTTGTTAGTCCTACATAGATCAGGGAGCATGGACAGACCGCAAAGTATATGACATTTCTGGTATTACAAGTAATAGATCTTTTTATTTTAAAAGTTTTCTGACCAGAAGAGTCACAAAAGTTATCACTGCGGTCAATATTGATGCACGCCACACAGTGGCCGCACGGGAAGCATCCCTGTCGAGCCTTGAATGAATCCAAAAACGTATGGGGAGATGAAACATTATAATGGCTCCTGACAAGGCGGTCACGCAGATTTTTAGCACGTCTGAAGATGATCCGTGGGCGTTCTGGTAATAGTTTGGCAATCTTCTTATCCGCCATAAGGATGGGCCAAGATTTTATTAGTGCAGAGCGAATTAAGTCAGATTGAGAATTAAAATTAGTTATAAATCTGGTTACATTTGAATCATTCTTCTTTCTGCCCTCATTATATAGGAGACCATCCCTATCCGACCATTTGGCACGATGGTATGCCCTCTTAATAGCACGATTGCTATACCCACGCTCGCGAAAACGCAATTTAAGGTTCTCCGCCTCCTGCTCAAAAGCTGCCTGTATAGAGCAGATTCGACGAAGGCGGAGAAACTGCCCCACCGGTACTGCATTAATCATATGTTGAGGGTGGGTCGACGTGGCATGAAGGAGTGCGTTGGTGGCGGTAGGAGGTTTCCTAAAGATGCTAGTACAGATGTTGCCCGTATCCCCTCTCCTCAAGGTCACATCCAAAAATTCAACCTCACTACAATGGTGGTGAGTAGTGAGACGTATATCGAGGCTATTAGTATTAAGCTCATGTATCAGCTCCGTAAGGGCCGAGACAGAGCCCTGCCAGACCAGAAATATGTCATCAATGTACCACGTCCACATAAGGACGCGGTCCATTGATGACGATCGCTGGTCTGACAGGAAGTGGTCCCTCTCCCACAGCCCCAGGAACAGATTGGCATACGAGGGAGCAAAAGCCACCCCCATAGCCGTTCCTTGGAGCTGCAGGAAGAAGGACCCCTTAAAAACAAAAAAATTGTGTGTCAATGTAAATTCGAGGAGCTGAAGCACCAGGGCCCTCAAATTCGAGGAGCAGTCCGATGATTCTAAAAAGAATTTTGCTGCATTAAGGCCATCTACATGCCTGATACTCGTATATAACGATTCAACATTGGCAGTAACCAGAAGGGTGTCAGGATCTAATGGAAGACCATCCACCATCCGTAACAGGTGGGTCGTGTCCTTGAGGTATGAAGGTAAACCTTCCACTAGAGGTTGCAGAATTGAATCGATCCACCTGTTAACATGTTCCAGGAAGTTCCCCCGGCCCGAGACAATGGGGAGGTGTCTTAACACTTTTGTGTACTTCCGGTAGTAAATAGAAAGTAGAGATCACAGGTTCAGTGACAGTAAGGGCAGCTGCAAGTTCCTTCATAATGACACCCCCTTCCACAGCCTCCGCCAGGATAGTGCTGTGCCATAGTATAAGCGGACAGGGGGTTGTATGACAATTTCTTGTAACAGGTGGAATCATTGAGTTGACGAAAAGCCTCACGTTCATATTGAACTGTGGGCCACAAAACTATATTTCCCCCCTTGTCCGCTGGCTTCAACACTATACCTGGCAGATCCTGCAGGGTACGGAGGCGCTTACGTTCATTCCTAGTTAGGTTATCAGCCTGCACAACTTTAGGAATTTTTAAGAAATCATTGGTTACAACCTGTACAAATAGCTCTATGTTACTACAGGTAGAAAGTGGGGGGAACCTCCTAGAACGTGGCCGCAGAGAAGAGGATGGGATCCTACCTCCTTCTGGTATACTTTGTTCCTCGGACAGCTCCTCCAGGGCCCTCAGTGCTGCTTGCTCCTCTTCTGAAGGAAATAAAGCATGTAGGTTTCATCAAAGAAATATCGTTTAAATAATAAAGACCGAGCAAATAAGTGCAAATCTTTTATCAGTGTGAAGGTGTCAGGCCCAGTAGATGGAGAAAAGGACAAGCTTTTCTCCAGCAAAGATATGTCTGTAGAAGAAAGTGTATAATCACTTAAGTTAATTACCTTATTCTGGTGGACACCATCACCCTGTTGAAACCCATGCCTTTTATACGGGTGAAAATTCGAATGATGGCCTCTCCTATTTCCTGAGCGTGTAACCATAGATGAAGTGGAGGTATCAGATACCTCACCGACAGATGACAAAGATGAAATAGAGTTACTCCGATAATTGGTTTGTATATAGGGAGTGTTTCTCATCCATCTATAGACATTCTTAGATTGGTAATCTTTTGAGTCTCTGCTAAATTTACGGACCTGGGTATCATGAATTTTTTTCACTGTCATGTCCAGAGTTTTTTCCAATTCTTTATCAAACTGCTGTATTTTTTCATTAGGGCACCCATTTCTAAGTTCGAGTTGGGCTACATCGATCTGTTTATCCAGATCATTAATGGACTTAGTGTTTAAGTTAATAAGCAGTTGCATAAAAGATCTAGAGCATAAATTGCATGCTTCCTCCCAATCATTAACGAAAGATTCGTTGTCAATGGGGAATGTAGGAACAACCCGAACCCGTAGACCTCTAGGAATAAGGGCACGCGACATGTATTTCTCCAAAAAAGCACGGTTCCACCACAACTTCGTACGTTTCACAAGTAGTCTCTGTATGGAGCCACAGACATCGTCCCATCCATGATCGCCAGACAACTGTATACCACTTGTACCATCCTCAAAAACCTGATCCATTTGTCCTAACCAGGATTTTTCTCTGGCTTTATAGTCCATGTCGTGAGGATAACCTGTGCAGAACACAGCAAAACAATAGTAAAAGCACCAACTCACAGACGTTATCAGCATGGCAAAATATTATAGCACACCAAAATGGAAAAAGATGAGAGGAATAAATCCTAACCTGCTGTAATCAACTGGACCTACTAAGCAGGACAGGTCATAAATAGTGAATAAACAAAAGAAAATGGCCGAAGGCCTATGTTTTATATGCTGCTGCCAATTTTGGTGCATTACTTTAACATCAGCATGAGATTTTCCGGGCTACAGTCTGATTCTCATGGATTATATATAAGTGATTTATGATTCTTTTTTTTTAAATTTTTTTTTCTCTGACTACCGTGATATTAGTTCTATCACACACAGCAATATCACATCTGATGTGGGGGTTCCACGTGTCCGTCCACACTAGCTAGTTTTTCGTACTCTTTGGCTATGGTTGTCGTTCCCTTGTGCCGTTTTTTCATACCCTGTGTCCATGTTGTTCTGTGTATTATTCTTTAATAAATAAATATTTTGATACATATTTATATATATGGACTTTGTTGGTCATTTGTTCTGGCCTTCGGCCATTTTCTTTTGTTTAGTTCGGAAGAAAGACCGGACCTTGAGTTTCTGCATTGATTACAGATGGCTGAATGCTTGCACGGTGCAAGACTCCTATCTATTGCCAAGAATTGAGGAATCCCTATCTGCTTGGGAAATGCAAAGTACTTTTCGTCCCTTGATCTGGGCAGTGGGTATTGGCATGTGCCCATGGCTGAACACGACTGACCGAAGACAGAGTTCGTATTGCCCATGGGACTGTTTGAATTTAACCATATACCCTTTGGCCTGACCAATACCCCCAGGACTTTCCAGCATTTGATGGAGAGATGCCTGGGGACTTGAATTTTGAGGCAACACTAATCTATCTCGACGACATCATCGTCTATGCTGCCACCTTTGAATAGCATCTTCAGCAACTGGAACAAGTGCTAAGTCAGCTGCAGAGCCATGCTTGAAGGTAAAGCCACAAAAATGTCACCTCTTTCACAAGCAGATTGAATATCTGGGTCATGTCGTATCTAGTGAAGGAGTGAGACATGCGCATGAGAAGGTAGCGGCCATACAAGAGTGGCCCACCCCAACAACGGTGAAAGATATTTGGGCCTTCTTGGGGCTTACTGGGTACTACGGAAGATTCATAAAAACTTTCACCCACCTTGCTAACCCCTTACTAGAGCTGCTAAAAGGAGTGCCGGCTGGCTTCAAGAACCAAACTATTCAGTGGGGAAGCAGTCAAGAAGAAGCATTCAGAGCCTTGAAAATGGCCTTGATGGAAGCTCCAATACTCACCTATGCAGATTTCTTACAGCCCTTCATTCTCCACACTGATGGAAGCTTACGTGGTCTGGAGCAGTCCTATCACAAATGCAGGGGGGAAGGAACGAGGGATAGCATACGCGAGCCAGTCTCTTCATGTCTCAGAAAAGAACGCAGACAATTTTAGCTCCTTCAAGCAGGAACTGTTGGCATCAGTGTGAGTGATGACTCAGAAGTTTGAGGAATACTTATCTGGGTCGGAAGCCTTGGCGTGGATTGACATTAACCCCCTGGTCCACCTGTAAAATGCGAAGTTGGGGGCCTTACAACAACAATGGGTGGCCTGCATGGCAAAGTATTGGTATAAGATCGCCTACCGGGCCAGGGCTGAGAACACCTACACTGACGCCCTCTCTAGGGTGACTCATGAGCGACCTAAACATATTTGAGATGAAGAGCTGGCGGCAGAACAGGTTCCTGGTTTCCAGGACTTTGCCAAATCGTTGGTGGTGATGCAGGGAGAGGCGTCTGAAGAAGAGGTGTTGGGATGGCCCCAGGATGACAGGGTTCGACTTCAACAGACAAATAAGGGAATTGCCCAGCTGTGACAGTGGGTGGCACTGAAACAACTTCCCAGCCAGCGATAGAGAGAGACGCTCTGTCTCCAGGAACCCTGTCAATTCTGAGGCCGTGGGAAAAGCTCCAGTTGGAAGATGGATTGCTATATCGGAGAGTACAACTGCTGTGAGAAGTGGGGGTCACTTGGCAAGTAATGCTCCCTGAAAAGTTGATCCGAGTAGTGGCTACGGAGGCCCACAAGAGAGGGGCTCACTTCATTTCAGAGAAAACATTTCAGTGGTTGCCGAAGGTGGTGCATCACCAATGATTGAGGGATGCGGTGGAGGATGCTTGCCAACAATGTCGGAGCTGTGAGCTAGCAAAACTCCCATAACAGAGGACCCTGATACAGACCATTGTCAAATCTGCCCCCTTGGAGGTACTGATAATCGATTACTTGACCGTAAGCTCGGTGCATCTCGGGTATGAACATTGTCTGTTAATGACCGACCATTTCACAAAGTTTGCTGTAGTGACTCTGACCTGAGACCAGACTGCTGAATCAGCTACACAGGCCATCTGCTGGGATTTCATCGGAGTGTACAGTTGCTCAAAGAGGATCCATTCCGACCAAGGTGCCCGCTTCCAAGGCCGAGTGATGGAAGAGTTGCACCGTTCATTCCGGATTGAGAAATCATGAACTACACCTTACCACCCTCAGGGGAATGGGGCCTCTGAACGCTTCAATAGGACGCTGATCCAGATGCTTCGAATGCTAGAGGAAGATCAGAAGATACGATTGCCTGAATTCGTGGCTGAGTTTGTGTAAGTATACCTTGCTGTTTGGGAGAAGGGGACGAGAGATCACAGAGTTGGAGTTGGACCCTGAAGAGGACTACCCATGGATGCAGAATGTCTTCTTGGGTTCGAGAGTACCGACATCGACTGCAGACCCTCCGCCGGTTGGTGCAAGCGAAGTTTCAAGAAATCATGCATCATGAGGTATCACCTATTCGAGGGACAGCTCTGAAGTCAAGGGATCCGTAGCAAGTGGCCTCAAGGAAAGCTGGAGAGTTGATGGGAGGAGACCCCGCATCGAGTAACAAGAGGATTCGGTTCTGACGTGCTGGTGTATGAAGTCCAGCTTGAACAGATGGAAGGTATGCCTACCCGGGTAGTTCGTCATTGCATGTTTTGGCCCTGCCTGTCTAAAGGGCCTGAGGATGGAAAGGAATCGCCCAAAATTACCAAGGTACCCACTTCAACAGTTCTTGACTTTGAGATGCCAGCTTCGCCTACAGACCTCAACAATTCACTGCCTACCACCCCTGGAGAAATGAGTACTGAGTTGTCAATGCTTGAAGCTACAGGAGTGGCGGGCTCACCAGACCAAAGTAGCTCCCCACCCCCATTAGTCAACCCGGATTACGCTGATCAGAGCGAACGACGGCTGGAGTGCCCCCCACCCATTAAGAGCAAGATCAGTTCATCTGGCAAAGAATCGTTCAAGAAGTAAAGGAATGTGAATGTCTGGTGAAAGAGCTCTCGCCCATGGAATGGTGAGTTAAAGGAGAATGGGTATGTAGGGGAGAAGACCGGGCTGTGGGTGCTGACAGGGCACCGGATCCAGAACTGTTGGGGCCAAGCCTACTTTTGCAGGGGGGAAAGAGATTGAGGACGGAGCAGACCCTTGACCGGTGTAGAGGGGGCGTTGTGAGCCAGGAGAGTATAAAAGGGTTTGCATGGGAAAAGAAATGGGGTTCCCGCCAGTGAAAAGTGACAATTAGGACCGGCGCAGCGCCATGGGTAAGGATAGACCACTCGGCAGCGATAAAGGTCGAGTGCATTAAGGACACTGAGATGTCATTGGGCGTGCGGAGATGTGCACGCTGAGCGGGAGATTGTTGTGGAATACGCTTAGCTGTGGAGCAGCATAATGAACTAGGGGCTCAGTGGGTCAGAGAGGTGACCGCCCACTGCCACCAGAAGACAGAAGACCGACTTGTTAGACAAGGAAGCCGTAAGAACTCAGCATTCAACCCAGAAGAAGAGACAGGCGCCCAAGTCACGCTAAGTGAAATTGACTCATATATAAACTGCCACCTTGAGTTGCTCTTTCCCTTTGTAATCCCTAGCATTAATCTGATTTATTCCCTGTTGCTCCCTGCGAGGAGGTTTATCCCTGTAACGATTATATCCAAAATTGTTTTCCTCTGTTAAGCCTTGCTCTGTGCCTCTGTGTCACTGCATCCAATTACCTGTGTTTCAATATCATATCGACAGAGCAGCATCTTCTCTTCCACTCTGCTCCATTGACGGGGCGTGTATTGTTGTCATGCCACCTGTGGGGAGTTGGCTGTCAATTAGCATGATGTCAGCAGTGATGACCTGTCGACAGAGCAGACCAGAATAGGAAGAGCTGCTTTGTTGATGGGAGGTGAAATGAAGCTAAAGAATCACAGTCTGAGCCGGCAGATATTGTCCTTGTGCAGAACAAGCAGGTAGATAGCCTTCCTGCCTCTTAGTTCTTAGCTCCGTACACAAAAAATCATAACAGTACTGGGTAACCCCTTTAAGGGTGGAGATTCCAATAATGTTAGGGTTGAATCTGATTGAAATTGTTAGAGCTTTCATAATTAATATAAAGATCAGAGGGGAGAGAGGACTACCCTGGTCTTGTGTCATTTGATATTTGGAAGGGTTTCTATTATGTTCCGTTTGGGAGGATGCTGGCTAATGGGATACAATATATTGCTTTAAAGAATACATTTTATTTTATGCTTTAGGAAATATGGGTCCTGTGATTTGAGCCGTGTGCATGATGTTTAATGTTGGTCAGACTAGAATTACACAGTATATACAACAAGAAAGTGCATTATTGAGGAATCTGCAGAGAAGAACTGAGACGCACCCAATTTATCATCTCTGTGATGAATATTAGTGACTATGGAGCGCTTAGTCTTCAGCTTCATTTGATACCAGTTTGTGTGTGGTACTCTCTTGTCCATGGGAAGATAGAAGGCAAAACCCTTTTGATCTCTGTTACATGAAAGCGCTCCCACCAGGAGCATAGTATCTCATTTGCTGCAAACATCTCTTCCATCTCGCAGAATTGAAGTGGCTTCAAATGCAATATAAAGTGGATGCCTCTGTTCACTCTGATTACACAGAATCCATTTCCTCATGTCCCATTTCTTTCAATACAATTTTATGTAGAGAGAGAGATAAAACCCTCTTAAACTAAGTAACTCCCATATCTTGGTAAATATAGTACAAAACATGCAGTGTTTAGTACGGAGTAGGTTGTCAGAGCAGTCACTGTTGCTTCCATTTTATGTTTAATATTTTTTGTTATCTTAGCTGCAGTTTTACTGGAACAAGAACAGTTTTTATTGACTTTTTTGTGCAACATCTGAGAAAATGCAGCAGCCATTGTAATCTCCCTTTTTATAAATAAAAGTATCATATATCTTGTGGTCAACCCTACAGGGTAACATAGTATAAACTAAAACTTCTAAATGATGTGAATATAACTGATAATGGCTTTGAACATTATCAAGCTTAGATAAGTATCAAGCAACCCTATACAAATTTTACTTTTACAGTGATTCATATACATATGTGTGGAGAGTAGGGTTGAGCGAAACGGGTCGATCATTTTCAAAAGTCGCCGACTTTTGGCTAAGTCGGCGTCTCATGAAACCCGATCCGACCCCTGTGCTTGTCGGCCATGCGGTACGCGACTTTCGCGCCAAAGTCGCGTTTCAATGACGCGAAAAGCGCCATTTCTCAGCCAATGAAGGTGAACGCAGAGTGTGGGCAGCGTGATGACATAGATCCTGGTCCCCACCATCTTAGAGAAGGGCATTGCAGTGATTGGCTTGCTGTCTGCGGCGTCACAGGGGCTATAAAGGGGCGTTCCCGCCGACCGCCATCTTACTGCTGCTGATCTGAGCTTAGGGAGAGGTTGCTGCCGCTTCGTCAGAAGCAGGGAGAGCGTTAGGCAGGGTCCACTAACCACCAAACCGCTTGTGCTGCAGCGATTTGCACTGTCCAACACCACCTTCGGTGTGCAGGGACTGTGGAAGCTATTTTTTTTTTTTTTTCCCCTC
Source organism: Ranitomeya variabilis (assembly GCF_051348905.1). NCBI lineage: Eukaryota > Metazoa > Chordata > Amphibia > Anura > Dendrobatidae > Ranitomeya > Ranitomeya variabilis. Next base: position 486,934,400 of record NC_135235.1, read on the forward strand.
AGCGCTGTAGCTCATTGGGCTGCCCTAGAAGGCTCCGTGATAGCTGTATTGCTGTGTGTACGCCACTGTGGAAACCAACTGCTTTTTTCAAAGCACATATCCTCTTGTTCCTTCCTTTCTGCACAGCTATCTTTTTTGTTTGTCCACACTTTTTATTTAATTTGTGCATCAGTCCACTCCTATTGCTGCCTGCCATACCTGGCTTAGATTACTGCAGGGAGATAGTAATTGTAGGACAGTCCCTGTTTTTTTTTTGTTTTTTTTGTGGGAGATTAAGATTGGCATTTCTGCTACAGTGCCATCCCTGTGTGTGCCATCTCTCACTGAGTGGGCCATAGAAAGCCTATTTATTTTTTCCGTGATTTGTGTTCTAAATTCTACCTCAACACAAAAACACTACATCAATCAGTGGGAGAAAAATATTGGCCTCAGTCAGGGCTTGTGTGTCACTGCTGTGTGTGCTATCTCTCATTCAGTGGGCTATAGAAAGCCTATTTATTTTTATTTTTTTTTTAATATTATTTGGTTTCTAAAGTCTCCCTGAAAAAAAAAAAAAAACCTAAAAAAACAGTGGGAGAGTAATATTGCCCTTTCAGCTTGTGTGCCAGTCTTGACTCCTGGGTGTGCCACCTCTCTCTCTCATTCAGTGGGCCATAGAAAGGCTATTTTTTTTTTTGGTTTTTTTAATATTATTTGGTTTCTAAAGTCTCCCTGAAAAAAAAAAAAAAAACATAAAAAAACAGTGGGAGAGTAATATTGCCCTTTCAGCTTGTGTGCCAGTCTTGACTCCTGGGTGTGCCACCTCTCTCCCTCTCATTCAGTGGGCCATAGAAAGCCTATTTATTTTTTTTTTAAAATATTATTGGGTTTCTAAAGTCTCCCTTAAAAAACAAAAAATACATAAAAAAACAGTGGGAGAGTAATATTGCCCTTTCAGCTTGTGTGCCAGTCTTGACTCCTGGGTGTGCCACCTCTCTCTCTCTCTTATTCAGTGGGCCATAGAAAGGCTATTTTTTTTTTTGGTTTTTTTAATATTATTTGGTTTCTAAAGTCTCCCTTAAAAAACAAAAAATACATAAAAAAACAGTGGGAGAGTAATATTGCCCTTTCAGCTTGTGTGCCAGTCTTGACTCCTGGGTGTGCCACCTCTCTCCCTCTCATTCAGTGGGCCATAGAAAGCCTATTTATTTTTTTTTAAAAATATTATTGGGTTTCTAAAGTCTCCCTTAAAAAACAAAAAATACATAAAAAAACAGTGGGAGAGTAATATTGCCCTTTCAGCTTGTGTGCCAGTCTTGACTCCTGGGTGTGCCACCTCTCTCTCATTCAGTGGGCCATAGAAAGCATTTTTTTTTTTTTTTCCTTGATTTGTGTTCTAAAATCTACCTCAACACAAAAACACTACATCAATCAGTGGGAGAAAAATATTGGCCTCAGTCAGGGCTTGTGTGCCACTGCTGTGTGTGCTATCTCTCATTCAGTGGGCTATAGAAAGCCTATTTATTTATTTATTTTTTTTTCTTATTATTTGGTTTCTAAAGTCTCCCTGAAAAAAAAAATAAATAAATAAAAAAACAGTGGGAGAGTAATATTGCCCTTTCAGCTTGTGTGCCAGTCTTGACTCCTGGGTGTGCCACCTCTCTCCCTCTCATTCAGTGGGCCATAGAAAGCCTTTTTTTTTATTTTTTTAAATATTATTGGGTTTCTAAAGTCTCCCTTAAAAAAAAAAAAATACATAAAAAAACAGTGGGAGAGTAATATTGCCCTTTCAGCTTGTGTGCCAGTCTTGACTCCTGGGTGTGCCACCTCTCTCTCTCTCTTATTCAGTGGGCCATAGAAAGGCTATTTTTTTTTGTGGTTTTTTTAATATTATTTGGTTTCTAAAGTCTCCCTTAAAAAACAAAAAATACATAAAAAAACAGTGGGAGAGTAATATTGCCCTTTCAGCTTGTGTGCCAGTCTTGACTCCTGGGTGTGCCACCTCTCTCCCTCTCATTCAGTGGGCCATAGAAAGCCTATTTATTTTTAAAAAAAAATATTATTGGGTTTCTAAAGTCTCCCTTAAAAAACAAAAAATACATAAAAAAACAGTGGGAGAGTAATATTGCCCTTTCAGCTTGTGTGCCAGTCTTGACTCCTGGGTGTGCCACCTCTCTCTCCTTCAGTGGGCCATAGAAAGCCTATTTATTTTTTTTTAAAAATATTATTGGGTTTCTAAAGTCTCCCTTAAAAAACAAAAAATACATAAAAAAACAGTGGGAGAGTAATATTGCCCTTTCAGCTTGTGTGCCAGTCTTGACTCCTGGGTGTGCCACCTCTCTCTCTCATTCAGTGGGCCATAGAAAGGCTATTTTTTTTTTTGGTTTTTTTAATATTATTTGGTTTCTAAAGTCTCCCTGAAAAAAAAAAAAAAAACATAAAAAAACAGTGGGAGAGTAATATTGCCCTTTCAGCTTGTGTGCCAGTCTTGACTCCTGGGTGTGCCACCTCTCTCTCTCATTCAGTGGGCCATAGAAAGGCTATTTTTTTTTTGGTTTTTTTAATATTATTTGGTTTCTAAAGTCTCCCTGAAAAAAAAAAAAAAAACATAAAAAAACAGTGGGAGAGTAATATTGCCCTTTCAGCTTGTGTGCCAGTCTTGACTCCTGGGTGTGCCACCTCTCTCCCTCTCATTCAGTGGGCCATAGAAAGCCTTTTTTTTTTTTTTTTTTTAATATTATTGGGTTTCTAAAGTCTCCCTTAAAAAACAAAAAATACATAAAAAAACAGTGGGAGAGTAATATTGCCCTTTCAGCTTGTGTGCCAGTCTTGACTCCTGGGTGTGCCACCTCTCTCTCTCATTCAGTGGGCCATAGAAAGGCTATTTTTTTTTTTTGTTTTTTTAATATTATTTGGTTTCTAAAGTCTCCCTGAAAAAAAAAAAAAAAACATAAAAAAACAGTGGGAGAGTAATATTGCCCTTTCAGCTTGTGTGCCAGTCTTGACTCCTGGGTGTGCCACCTCTCTCCCTCTCATTCAGTGGGCCATAGAAAGCCTATTTATTTTTTTTTTAAAATATTATTGGGTTTCTAAAGTCTCCCTTAAAAAACAAAAAATACATAAAAAAACAGTGGGAGAGTAATATTGCCCTTTCAGCTTGTGTGCCAGTCTTGACTCCTGGGTGTGCCACCTCTCTCCCTCTCATTCAGTGGGCCATAGAAAGCCTATTTATTTTTTTAAAAAAATATTATTGGGTTTCTAAAGTCTCCCTTAAAAAACAAAAAATACATAAAAAAACAGTGGGAGAGTAATATTGCCCTTTCAGCTTGTGCGCCAGTCTTGACTCCTGGGTGTGCCACCTCTCTCTCTCTAATTGTGGGCCATAGAAAGCCTTTTTTTTTTTTTTTTTTTTTAATATTATTTGGTTTCTAAAGTCTCCCTGAGAAAAAAAAATAAATAAATTAGGTGGGAGATTAATATTGACATTAGTGCTTGAGTGACAGTCCTGCGTGTGTGTCATCTCTGTGATTTTGTGCCACAGAAAACAGAGTGTGTAACATTGTGCCTGATTTTCCTTGTGGTCTCACCAACCTGTTAAGGGATATTGAAATCATACTGAAGTTATAGCTCACCGTGTAAGTTGTTTGACAGCAACAAATAAAGTTACTTTGGTTAAGATTTTAAAACAATGAGGAAGTCTGGTGCAAGAGGTCGTCGTGGGCGTTCATTGTCAGCTGGTAATGATGGTAGTGGTAGTGGAGCATCAGGTGGTCGTGGGGATAAAAATATTCCACCTAAGTCTGGAGCTGTGGAGCCAGTTTCGTCGTCAGGCTACACAAGGCCTCGAACGCTCTCTTTTCTGGGAGTAGTAAAACCGCTTTTAAAGGCTTAGCAGCAACAGCAAGTTTTGGCTTACATTGCAGACTCAGCCTCTAGCTCTTTTGCCTCCTCTTCCGAAACTGGTAAATGTAAAAGCAGCGCGTCGCTTGTGGATGTTCACGGTCAGGGACAAGTCGCTTCCTTGTCCTCCTCAGCAAAAACTACAACAAGAGAGAAGGATGCAGCAGGCGACACAACGGGTCACTCCATGGAGCTCTTTACACATACCGTCCCTGGCTTAGAAAGTGAAACATTTAACAGGCCATGCCCATTACAAGTATATTCTGACATGGAGTGCACTGATGCACAGCCACAGCCAGAGTACTATGCTGCTCCTTTGACTCAGACCACCACATTGCCCTCTCAGGGTACAGATCCACAATCAGACCCTGATGAGACTATGTTGCCCCGCCACGAACGCTATACCACCGACCGACACAGTGACACAGACGAAGTTGCACACGAGCTCGAAGAGGAGGTAATAGATGACCCAGTTATTGACCCCGATTGGCAGCCATTGGGGGAACAGGGTGCAGGCGGCAGTAGTTCAGAAGCGGAGGTGGAGGAGGGGCCGCAGCAGGCATCAACATTGCAACAGGTTCCATCTGCCGGGCCCGTATCTGGCCCAAAACGCGTGTCAAAGCCAAAACCTGTTGGAGCACAGCGTTGCCATCCAGTTAAAGCTCAGTCTGCAATCCCTGAAAAGGGATCCCAGTCTAGGAAGAGTGCAGTCTGGCATTTTTTTAAACAACATCCAACTGATCAGCGCAAAGTCATCTGTCAAAAATGTTCAACTAGCTTAAGCAGAGGTCAGAATCTGAAAAGTCTAAATACTAGTTGCATGCATAGACACTTAACCACCATGCATTTTCAAGCCTGGACTAACTACCAAACGTCCCTCAAGGTTGTAGCACCCTCGGCCAATGAAGCTAGTCAGCAACGCAACATCCCTTCCGTCACTGTAAGGCCACCATTTTCTGCACCACCGGCAGTATCTGTGCAGGTTTCTTTGCCAGCCAAAAGCAGTCAGGGTCAGGGAACCACCAGTTTTGTAGGAGGAAATATTGCATCTAGGGCACCGGCGGAAACAATACCGTCTCCAACCGTCTCTCAGTCTGCCATGTACACCGGCACACCCGAAAGTTCCACGATCTCCAGCTCTCCAGTCCAGCTCACCCTACATGAGACTCTGGTTAGAAAAAGGAAGTACTTATCCTCGCATCCGCGTACACAGGGTTTTAACGCCCACATAGCTAGACTAATCTCGTTAGAGATGATGCCCTACCGGTTAGTTGAAAGCGAAGCTTTCAAAGCCCTGATGGAGTACGCTGAACCACGATACGAGCTACCCAGTCAACACTTTTTTTCCAGAAAAGCCATCCCAGCCCTGCACCAGCATGTTAAACAGCGCATCGTCCATGCACTCAGGCAATCTGTGAGTACAAAGGTGCACCTGACTACAGATGCATGGACCAGTAGGCATGGCCAGGGACGTTATGTGTCCATCACGGCACACTGGGTGAATGTGGTGGATGCAGGGTCCACAGGCGACATCAATTTAGGGACAGTTGTGCCTAGCCCACGGTCTAGGAAACAGTTGGCTGTAGGCGTTCGCACCCCCTCCTCCTCCTCCTCCTCGTCCTCCTGCAGAAGCTACAGCTCTTCCACAGAACGCAGTCTGCCAACCACTCCATCGGCAGATGACACTGTTGCACACCAGTTGTCCCATTATGGGCCAGCTACTGCCAAGCGTCAGCAGGCTGTATTGGCTATGAAGTGCTTGGGCGACAACAGACACACCGCGGAAGTTCTGTCCGAGTTCTTGCAACAAGAAACGCAGTCGTGGCTGGGCACAGTAGATCTTGAGGCAGGCAAGGTAGTGAGTGATAACGGAAGGAATTTCATGGCTGCCATCTCCCTTTCCCAACTGAAACACATTCCTTGCCTGGCTCACACCTTAAACCTGGTGGTGCAGTGCTTATTGAAAACTTATCCTGGGTTCTCCGACCTGCTCCTCAAAGTGCGTGCACTTTGCTCACATATCCGACGTTCGCCTGTACATGCCAGCCGTATGCAGACCTATCAGCGGTCTTTGAACCTTCCCCAGCATCGCCTAATCATAGACGTTGCAACAAGGTGGAACTCAACACTGCACATGCTTCAGAGACTGTGCGAACAGAGGCGTGCTGTTATTTATTTGTGGGAGGATACACGGGCAGGCAGTAGGATGGCAGACATGGAGTTGTCAGGTGTGCAGTGGTCTAAGATACAAGACATGTGTCAAGTCCTTCAGTGTTTTGAGGAATGCACACGGCTGGTTAGTGCAGACAACGCCGTAATAAGCATGAGCATCCCCCTAATGCGTCTGCTGATGCAAAGTTTGACGCACATAAAGGAGCAGGCGTCTGCACCAGAGGAAGAGGAAAGCCTTGATGACAGTCAGCCATTGTCTGGTCAGGGCAGTGTACAGGACGAGGTAGCGGGCGAAGAGGAGGTGGAGGACGAGGAGGATGATGGGGATGAGTATATTTTTAATGCCGAACCTTTCCCGGGGGCACAGGAAATTGGTTGCGTGTCACGGCCGGGTTCTGGTTTTTTGAGGGACACAAGTGACGTAGATTTGCCTGCAACTGCCCCTCAACCAATCACAACCGGAGATTTGACAACTGGAACTTTGTCCCACATGGCGGATTATGCCTTACGTATCCTAAAAAGGGACACACGCATTACGAAAATGATGAACGATGACGATTACTGGTTGGCCTGCCTCCTTGATCCACGCTATAAAGGCAAATTGCAAAATATTATGCCACATGAGAACTTGGAACTAATATTAGCAACCAAACAATCAACTCTTGTTGACCGTTTGCTTCAGGCATTCCCAGCACACAGCGCACGTGATCGTTCTCACACGAGCTCCAGGGGGCAGCAGACTAGGAGTGTTAGGGGTGCACACATCAGAAGTGGCGTTGGACAGAGGGGTTTTCTGACCAGGTTGTGGAGTGATTTTGCTATGACCGCAGACAGGACAGGTACTGCTGCATCAATTGAAAGTGACAGGAGACAACATTTGTCCAGTATGGTTACTAACTATTTTTCATCCCTTATCGATGTTCTCCCTCAACCGTCATTCCCATTTGATTACTGGGCCTCCAAATTAGACACCTGGCCAGAATTGGCAGAATATGCATTGCAGGAGCTTGCTTGCCCGGCAGCAAGTGTCCTATCAGAAAGAGTATTCAGTGCTGCAGGTTCAATATTAACCGAAAAAAGGACTCGTCTGGCTACCCAAAATGTTGACGATCTAACATTCATTAAAATGAACCACAACTGGATTTCGAAATCTTTTGCCCCACCTTGCCCGGCCGACACCTAGCTTTCCTATGAAAGGCTCTTGCCTGTGAATTACTTTTCTAATGTCTAATTTGCTGCAGCTGATTGTACAGCATACGACATGTTTACACCTCCCTAAATGGCCAAACTCCCCACACGGGGCCGTGGTATCGCGACTTGGCGCAAGCACCCGTGAGACTGCTGTTTGTCTGAAGAGGTGGGTGTGCTCGCTTTTGGTTGACGGCATTGCTACTGGGTCCCTCATAGTACAATGTAGTGTCTCTGGCGGTGGTGGTGCGCACCCAACGTCAGACACACCGTTGTAACATGAGGGGCCCTGGGGCGGTCCCGCCGGCCTCTAGAGAGTTCCCCCCTACCCCAGCTCAAAATGTGCTCTACCACATGCAAAATTATGTCGCACAGCTGCACCAATCTTTAGTCTATTCGCTGACATCATTCAATGTCTGGCACTGACAATACAAATTTGTAGACATCTATGATGCAACTTAAAGTAGTCTGTGTCTGTGTCCTATATTGGCACCATTAAATAGTTACTGCCAAATTACTATGTCAGAAACTCAGCAGATGAGCCCACCCCTGTACCTAAGTATGCCACCTTTTTTTTTGTTTTGGTTGTTTTGCGAGACATTAACATCTATTTATATTTTGGGAGTACTGGGACAGACACTCCTTGCACTACTCCTCCACTCACCACCAAGCTGCCCGTGTATCCATGTAACCGCTGTAAAACTGCCATGAGCCTATTGTTTGTTATTTTAGACCTTTGAAGCCTGTCTGCGGTCCCTCCTTCCACTAGTCCTCCACTGACCAGACCACTGCTGCCCGTGTACCCCTGGAACCAATTATAAAGTGCCTACAGCCAGCCCATTTTTTTATGTTAGGCCTTTGAAGCCTGTCTGCGGTCCCTCCTTCCACTAGTCCTCCACTGACCAGACCACTGCTGCCCGTGTACCCCTGGAACCAATTATAAAGTGCCTACAGCCAGCCCATTTTTTTATGTTAGGCCTTTGAAGCCTGTCTGCGGTCCCTCCTTCCACTAGTCCTCCACTGGCCAGACCACTGCTGCCCGTGTACCCCTGGAACCAATTATAAAGTGCCTACAGCCAGCCCATTTTTTTATGTTAGGCCTTTGAAGCCTGTCTGCGGTCCCTCCTTCCACTAGTCCTCCACTGACCAGACCACTGCTGCCCGTGTACCCCTGGAACCAATTATAAAGTGCCTACAGCCAGCCCATTTTTTTATGTTAGGCCTTTGAAGCCTGTCTGCGGTCCCTCCTTCCACTAGTCCTCCACTGGCCAGACCACTGCTGCCCGTGTACCCCTGGAACCAATTATAAAGTGCCTACAGCCAGCCCATTTTTTTATGTTAGGCCTTTGAAGCCTGTCTGCGGTCCCTCCTTCCACTAGTCCTCCACTGGCCAGACCACTGCTGCCCGTGTACCCCTGGAACCAATTATAAAGTGCCTACAGCCAGCCCATTTTTTTATGTTAGGCCTTTGAAGCCTGTCTGCGGTCCCTCCTTCCACTAGTCCTCCACTGGCCAGACCACTGCTGCCCGTGTACCCCTGGAACCAATTATAAAGTGCCTACAGCCAGCCCATTTTTTTATGTTAGGCCTTTGAAGCCTGTCTGCGGTCCCTCCTTCCACTAGTCCTCCACTGACCAGACCACTGCTGCCCGTGTACCCCTGGAACCAATTATAAAGTGCCTACAGCCAGCCCATTTTTTTATGTTAGGCCTTTGAAGCCTGTCTGCGGTCCCTCCTTCCACTAGTCCTCCACTGACCAGACCACTGCTGCCCGTGTACCCCTGGAACCAATTATAAAGTGCCTACAGCCAGCCCATTTTTTTATGTTAGGCCTTTGAAGCCTGTCTGCGGTCCCTCCTTCCACTAGTCCTCCACTGACCAGACCACTGCTGCCCGTGTACCCCTGGAACCAATTATAAAGTGCCTACAGCCAGCCCATTTTTTTATGTTAGGCCTTTGAAGCCTGTCTGCGGTCCCTCCTTCCACTAGTCCTCCACTGACCAAACCACTGCTGCCCGTGTACCCCTGGAACCAATTATAAAGTGCCTACAGCCAGCCCATTTTTTTATGTTAGGCCTTTGAAGCCTGTCTGCGGTCCCTCCTTCCACTAGTCCTCCACTGGCCAGACCACTGCTGCCCGTGTAACCCTGGAACCAATTATAAAGTGCCTACAGCCAGCCCATTTTCTTATGTTAGGCCTTTGAAGCCTGTCTGCGGTCCCTACTTTAAATACTCCTCCACTCACCACCAAGCTGCCTGCCCGTCTATCCATGTAACCGCTGTAAAACTGCAATGAGCCTATTGTTTGTTATTTTAGGCCTTTGATAGCCTGTCTGCGGCCCCTACTTGCAATACTCCTCCACTGACCACAATGCTGCCTGGAGTGCCTGCCTGTGTATCCATGTAACCGATGTAAAACTGCCATGACTGCCTACTGTTTGTTATTTTAGGCCTTTGATAGCCTGTCTGCGGCCCCTACTTGCAATACTCCTCCACTGACCACAATGCTGCCTGGATTGCCTGCCTGTGTATCCATGTAACCGATGTAAAACTGCCATGACTGCCTACTGTTTGTTATTTTAGGCCTTTGATAGCCTGTCTGCGGCCCCTACTTGCAATACTCCTCCACTGACCACAATGCTGCCTGGAGTGCCTGCCTGTGTATCCATGTAACCGATGTAAAACTGCCATGAGTGCCTACTGTTTGGTATTTTAGGCCTTTGATAGCCTGTCTGCAGCCCCTACTTGCAATACTCCTCCACTGACCACACCAATGCTGCCCGTGTACCCCTGGAACCTATTTAAAAGTTCATAGAGCCTAGTTATATATTTTATTTACTATTAATAAGGCCATGATGGACTACGCTGTACCACGCTACAAGCTAACCAGTCGACACTTCTTTTGCGAGAAAAGCCATCCCAACCCTCCACCAGCATGTAGAAGACCGCGTTGTCCATGCACTCTGGCAATCTGTGAGTACAAAGGTGCACCTGACAACAGACGCATGGACCTGTAGGCATGGCCACGGAAGATTACGTGTCCATTACGGCGCAATGGGTTAATGTGTTGGATGCATGGTCCACAGGGGACAGCCTACTAAGTCTGTCTGCAGTCCCTAATTCAAATTGTCCTCCACTGTCTAAATCGGAGCTTCCACCTTCTGGCTTTCGGCCTATAGTATCAGAAATTAAACTGCATTTGGCCTTCAACTTTGGTTAGGGCCTACTAACGGCTTCTGCCCCTCCCTGGTGTTGCCCTCAACTAAATAAAGCTGAGCTTCAACCTTCTGCTCCAAATTACCATTTTAAAAAATGCAATAGGCTTTTCCGGCCTACTAAAGGTGTCTGTCTGTGTGCCCCTGCCTGGTGTTGTCCTCAACTAAATAAAGCTGAGCTTCAACCTTCTGCTCCAAATTACCATTTTAAAAAATGCAATAGGCTTTTCCGGCCTACTAAAGGTGTCTGTCTGTGTGCCCCTGCCTGTTGTTGTCCTCAACTGAATAAAGCTGAGCTTCAACCTTCCGGCTCTCATTAAGTGGTTTTTAAAAAACAAAATGGTGGTTAGGGCCTACTAACGGCTTCTGCCCCTCCCTGGTGTTGCCCTCAACTAAATAAAGCTGAGCTTCAACCTTCTGCTCCAAATTACCATTTTAAAAAATGCAATAGGCTTTTCCGGCCTACTAAAGGTGTCTGTCTGTGTGCCCCTGCCTGGTGTTGTCCTCAACTAAATAAAGCTGAGCTTCAACCTTCTGCTCCAAATTACCATTTTAAAAAATGCAATAGGCTTTTCCGGCCTACTAAAGGTGTCTGTCTGTGTGCCCCTGCCTGGTGTTGTCCTCAACTGAATAAAGCTGAGCTTCAACCTTCTGCTCCAAATTACCATTTTAAAAAATGCAATAGGCTTTTCCGGCCTACTAAAGGTGTCTGTCTGTGTGCCCCTGCCTGGTGTTGTCCTCAACTGAATAAAGCTGAGCTTCAACCTTCTGCTCCAAATTACCATTTTAAAAAATGCAATAGGCTTTTCCGGCCTACTAAAGGTGTCTGTCTGTGTGCCCCTGCCTGGTGTTGTCCTCAACTGAATAAAGCTGAGCTTCAACCTTCTGCTCCAAATTACCATTTTAAAAAATGCAATAGGCTTTTCCGGCCTACTAAAGGTGTCTGTCTGTGTGCCCCTGCCTGGTGTTGTCCTCAACTGAATAAAGCTGAGCTTCAACCTTCCGGCTCTCATTAAGTGGTTTTTAAAAAACAAAATGGTGGTTAGGGCCTACTAACGGCTTCTGCCCCTCCCTGGTGTTGCCCTCAACTAAATAAAGCTGAGCTTCAACCTTCTGCTCCAAATTACCATTTTAAAAAATGCAATAGGCTTTTCCGGCCTACTAAAGGTGTCTGTCTGTGTGCCCCTGCCTGGTGTTGTCCTCAACTGAATAAAGCTGAGCTTCAACCTTCTGCTCCAAATTACCATTTTAAAAAATGCAATAGGCTTTTCCGGCCTACTAAAGGTGTCTGTCTGTGTGCCCCTGCCTGGTGTTGTCCTCAACTGAATAAAGCTGAGCTTCAACCTTCCGGCTCTCATTAAGTGGTTTTTAAAAAACAAAATGGTGGTTAGGGCCTACTAACGGCTTCTGCCCCTCCCTGGTGTTGCCCTCAACTAAATAAAGCTGAGCTTCAACCTTCTGCTCCAAATTACCATTTTAAAAAATGCAATAGGCTTTTCCGGCCTACTAAAGGTGTCTGTCTGTGTGCCCCTGCCTGGTGTTGTCCTCAACTGAATAAAGCTGAGCTTCAACCTTCCGGCTCTCATTAAGTGGTTTTTAAAAAACAAAATGGTGGTTAGGGCCTACTAACGGCTTCTGCCCCTCCCTGGTGTTGCCCTCAACTAAATAAAGCTGAGCTTCAACCTTCTGCTCCAAATTACCATTTTAAAAAATGCAATAGGCTTTTCCGGCCTACTAAAGGTGTCTGTCTGTGTGCCCCTGCCTGGTGTTGTCCTCAACTGAATAAAGCTGAGCTTCAACCTTCTGCTCCAAATTACCATTTTAAAAAATGCAATAGGCTTTTCCGGCCTACTAAAGGTGTCTGTCTGTGTGCCCCTGCCTGGTGTTTTCCTCAACTGAATAAAGCTGAGCTTCAACCTTCCGGCTCTCATTAAGTGGTTTTTAAAAAACAAAATGGTGGTTAGGGCCTACTAACGGCTTCTGCCCCTCCCTGGTGTTGCCCTCAACTAAATAAAGCTGAGCTTCAACCTTCTGCTCCAAATTACCATTTTAAAAAATGCAATAGGCTTTTCCGGCCTACTAAAGGTGTCTGTCTGTGTGCCCCTGCCTGGTGTTGTCCTCAACTGAATAAAGCTGAGCTTCAACCTTCCGGCTCTCATTAAGTGGTTTTTAAAAAACAAAATGGTGGTTAGGGCCTACTAACGGCTTCTGCCCCTCCCTGGTGTTGCCCTCAACTAAATAAAGCTGAGCTTCAACCTTCTGCTCCAAATTACCATTTTAAAAAATGCAATAGGCTTTTCCGGCCTACTAAAGGTGTCTGTCTGTGTGCCCCTGCCTGGTGTTGTCCTCAACTGAATAAAGCTGAGCTTCAACCTTCTGCTCCAAATTACCATTTTAAAAAATGCAATAGGCTTTTCCGGCCTACTAAAGGTGTCTGTCTGTGTGCCCCTGCCTGGTGTTGTCCTCAACTGAATAAAGCTGAGCTTCAACCTTCCGGCTCTCATTAAGTGGTTTTTAAAAAACAAAATGGTGGTTAGGGCCTACTAACGGCTTCTGCCCCTCCCTGGTGTTGCCCTCAACTAAATAAAGCTGAGCTTCAACCTTCTGCTCCAAATTACCATTTTAAAAAATGCAATAGGCTTTTCCGGCCTACTAAAGGTGTCTGTCTGTGTGCCCCTGCCTGGTGTTGTCCTCAACTGAATAAAGCTGAGCTTCAACCTTCTGCTCCAAATTACCATTTTAAAAAATGCAATAGGCTTTTCCGGCCTACTAAAGGTGTCTGTCTGTGTGCCCCTGCCTGGTGTTGTCCTCAACTGAATAAAGCTGAGCTTCAACCTTCCGGCTCTCATTAAGTGGTTTTTAAAAAACAAAATGGTGGTTAGGGCCTACTAACGGCTTCTGCCCCTCCCTGGTGTTGCCCTCAACTAAATAAAGCTGAGCTTCAACCTTCTGCTCCAAATTACCATTTTAAAAAATGCAATAGGCTTTTCCGGCCTACTAAAGGTGTCTGTCTGTGTGCCCCTGCCTGGTGTTGTCCTCAACTGAATAAAGCTGAGCTTCAACCTTCTGCTCCAAATTACCATTTTAAAAAATGCAATAGGCTTTTCTGGCCTACTAAAGGTGTCTGCCCCTCCCTGGTGTTGTCCTCAACTGAACAAAGCTGAGCTTCCACATTCTGGCTTTCGCCCTATACTATCAGATATTAAACTGCATTTGGCCTACTAGTGTGGTTAGGCCCTTGAAACAGTGTCTGCTGCTCTTGGGTTTGCTACTCCACTGAACAAAGCAATGCCGCCTGTTTAGTCCTGTTACCAATTTTGAACTGCATTTAGCCTACTTTATTCTTTGGCCCTATATCTGTTTCCTCCTCATCCTGCCCATTGCCCAGCCACTGCTAAATGAGTCTGCTGGTACATTGACCTAGACCACTACATTCCCCTTGTACTCTACACAGCCAGAATCTGACCCTGCTGAAAGTAAGGTTCCCCTTCCCGCATGTTATACCACCTTACACAGGGACAAAGAGGAAGGTGCAGATGAAAGTGCAGGTTCCTTCATCAGGTGGGGGGGCATACTCGTTGGCGACGTCACTGGCACAGGGCCCCTCAGAGTACGCAAAAGTGTCGCTGCTGGTGGGAGGCGCCCCCGCCATGCAAACACACCGCCGTACTTTGAGGGGCCCTGTGCCAGTGCCAATGCGAACGAGTGGGCCCCCCCCTGCTTGCTCAGGATCACAGCACTTGCAACGTTTAAATACTTACCTTTCCCTGCAACACCGCCGTGACGTAGTCCGCATTTCCTGGGCCCACGAAAAACTTGAGCCAGCCCTACTCCCCCCACAACTTTCCCCCAATTCCCTATGCCCAACTATTATTATACAGTTAATTAAGATTGGCAAGCTTCAGAAACAAGAATGGATGTTTTTGGCATTAAAATGGGCACTGTAGGTGTTTTCCTGGCCTCCACTCACTGCCGACTATGCTTCCCCATTGACTTGCATTGGGTTTCGTGTTTCGGTCGATCCCCGACTTTTAGCGATAATCGGCCGACTGCACTCGACTCGACTCTGGACAAAATCGGGTTTCCCAAAACCCTACTCGATCTTAAAAAAATGAAAGTCGCTCAACCCTAGTGGAGAGGTCTGGATAAATATAAACAAAAATGGTGGAATAGTACCTTAATCTCCAGAGGTAGAAGTGGGTGCAAACCTTCAGATACAAACAATATCTGTATAAAACACCAGTTAACAAGTAAACAATAAGGCAAAAAGGCAGCGCTCCGAATAGTTGCAAACGTGTGGTTTTGTTGAGGATCACAGCAATTTGACTGTAATTCAAACATACTTAGATGAATTTCAGGGGTAGATGAATAAAAAAAGAGAAAGTGAATGACACAGAGTACAAATCACCTGTAAGTCACTGGATGTGCAGTAAGTGAACTTGTAAAGTTAGATGTCGAGTTATAAACTATTCTTATGAGGATATCCAGCTGCATCTAACCACGACTGATCAGTACTGTAGACACTATATGATCTGAAAAGTAAAAAAGTTTGGAAACTCCAATCATATACTTATTAGTGTTAAGGTTACACTAGGAGGTGTAGTTCCACACTGTTCTTTTATAGAAAGTAGTGTATATACAGTATATACACATTTGTACACAACCTTGATAGAGGGCAAACTCTTATATAATTCATACTGAATCATTCATATGCTGAACCTCTATGTACACTTCTGCATACAGTGTCCTACCTTATTATGTGATGTATAGCATAATCCTTTATCACAAACATTGTCTCTCCTTAATATTAGTGAGTACATGAATTCCTCAATTATTATAATATATATTAACTGGTTTGTATTTGTTTAGGGGGTCTAGTGTGTGGTTGACATTAATTTTGATGAGTGATAAATAGTGGCCATTTACAGTGCCTTGCGAAAGTATTTGCCTCCCTGGAACTTTTCAACCTTTTCCCATATATCATGCTCCAAACATAAAGATACCAAATGTAATTTTTTAGTGAAGAATCAACAACAAGTGGAACACAATTATGAAGTTGAATTAAATTTATTGGTTATTTTAACTTTTTGTGGAAATTCAAAAACTGAAAAGTGGGGCGTGCAATATTATTCGGCCCCTTTAGCTTAATACTTTGTTGCGCCACCTTTTGCTGCGATTACAGCTACAAGTCGCTTGGGGTATGCCTCTATCAGTTTTGTACATTGAGAGACTGAAATTCTTGCCCATTCTTCCTTGGCAAACAGCTCGAGCTCAGTGAGGTTTGATGGAGATCGTTTGTGAACAGCAGTTTTCAGCTCTTTCCACAGATTCTCGATTGGATTGAGGTCTGGACTTTGACTTGGCCTTTCTAATACCTTGATACGTTTATTTGTGAACCATTCCATTGTAGATTTTGCTTTATGTTTGGGATCATTGTCTTATTGGAAGACAAATCTCTGTCCCAGTCTCAGGTCTTTTGCAGACTTCAACAGGTTTTCTTCAAGATTGGTCCTGTATTTGGCTCCATCCATCTACCCATCAATTTTAACCATCTTCCATGTCCCTGCTGAAGAAAAGCAGGCCCAAACCATGATGCAGCCTCCACCATGTTTGACAGTGGGGATGGTGTGTTCAGGGTGATGAGCTGTGTTGCCTTTACGCCAAACATATTGTTTGGCATTGTTGCTAAAAAATTCGATTTTGGTTTCATCTGACCAGAGCACCTTCTTTCACATGTTTGGTGTGTCTCACAGGTGGCTTGTTGCAAACTTTAAACAACACTTTTTATAGATATCTTTGAGAAAAGGCTTTCTTTTTGCCACTCCTCCATAAAGGCCAGATTTGTGCAGTGTATGACTGATTGTTGTCCTATGGACAGACTGTCCCACCTCACCTGTAGATCTCTGCAGTTCATCCAGAGTGATAATGGGCCTCTTGGCTGCATCTCTGATCAGTCTTCTCCTTGTTTGAGATGAACGTTTAGAGTGACGGCCGGGTGTTGGTAGTTTTGCAGTGGTATGATACTCCTTCCATTTCAATATGATCGCTTGCACAGTGCTCCTTGGGATGTTTAAAGTTTTGAAAATCATTTTGTATCCAAATCCAGCTTTAAACTTCTCCACAACAGTATCACGGACCTGCCTGTTGTGTTCCTTGGTCTTCATGATGCTCTCTGTGCTTCAAACAGAAACCCTGAGACTATCACAGAACAGATGCATTTATACGGAGACTTGATTACACATAGGTGGATTATATTTATCATCATTAGGCATTTAGGACAACATTAGATCATTCAGAAATCCACAATGAACTTCTGGAGTGAGTTTGCTGAACTGAAAGTAAAAGGGCCGAATAATATTGCACGCCCCATTTTTCAGTTGTTGAATTTCCACAAAAATGTAAAATAACCAATAAATTTAATTCAACTTCACAATTGTGTTCCACTTGTTGTTGATTCTTCACCAAAAATTTACATTTGGTATCTTTATGTTTGAAGCATGATATGTGGGAAAAGGTTGAAAAGTTCCAGGGGGCCGAATACTTTCGCAAGGCACTGTATACTACTTGTGAGTAAATACCATGGGCCATGCAGTGGAAAAATGAGTGATATGTAAAGGAGAAAATGTGTGCACTGCTTTATCTTGTCTTTTTTTAGAGTGTTACAGATCTTGTTCTTCAAAGTTACCAAATAAATGTGTGCCAGATTAGCATGGCCTTGTACATTACTTAGTGTGTCCCAGTCTGCAAGTAAATGCCATGGCAAGCAATGTAATAATTAGATTGCTTACATTGTGTAAGTTTGCACATCTAAGCAGTCTGATTAATTACATTGCATGCATCACTTGTCACAATCTCTGGGTCTCCCACTATCCCCCAGGTCATCTCTGAGTCTTGGGTGCTCCGCTTGGTTTCGATACTGGAGATAGGCATCTGATACCACAGTCACACATCTTGTACCTCAGTTAACACTGTCATAAGGGCTTATATGTGCTAATATACTTTATGGTTTCTATAAATTCTCCCATCACTAGCAAGTACTGTTGATGTGGAAAAAAAGACTTGATTATTTAGCTGTTAATGATTGTCCTCAGCAGGCACAGATACACTTGTGCCTGAGTGGCAGACAGCACTTTTACAGTCCAGGGTGCCCACCTACACATCACGGTGCTGTACTTCCCTGCATTTTTGTTGATATATTTTATATTAAAGAACTTGATTGACATATACCTGGTTTGTCTATACTGTGTAATTGTACATAACATTTATATTAGTTAATTTGAAGCTCTACTGTTATGTTGGCATTTTGCAAATTTCTATGGGTTTTTTTCCACTGGAACACCCTGAAGATACAGCGGGGAAATAAACATTTGTTCCCTTGCTGATTTTCTAAGTTTGTCTACTGACAAAGACATGAACAGTCTATAATTTTAAGGGTAGGTTAATTTTAACATTGAGAGATAGAATTTCAAAAATAAAATCCGGAAAATCACATTGTATAAATTATATAAATGTACTAGCTGTACTACCCGGCTTCACCGGATTAATAACTGTTGTTAGCAAAATGCGAGTATTAGGAATTAAAGAGCATCTCCGTTGAGCCTCTGCTTCTGCATTTCCCGTGAAGAAGAGTTGAAAAAAATGGGGTTCTTCTCCTTGTAATTGAAGCAGTGAGCCAATTGAGTGGTAAACCTGTCCTTGAACTTTAAATGTCGGCAAAAATCCTGTTGTAAACATTTCTTTTGTTGCACCAAATGATGTCATTTGGAAGCAGGAGTTGTACTTCCTGATGTTGTCCAAGAAATGCTTTGATATTGTACTGGCACTGGTCAGAGACTTTAGGGGATCTGGTGGTGACAGGAGAGGTGGAAGTTTTATCTTGCCATTTGCACAGCATAAACCTGGCAGTTCATCTTTCCATTTCAGGGCACTGTAGTACATGCAGACCACATCCATTTTTCCCATCTGAACTTTAGGATTATCCTGATAGTTTAT
Organism: Ranitomeya variabilis; assembly: GCF_051348905.1. Taxonomy (NCBI): domain Eukaryota; kingdom Metazoa; phylum Chordata; class Amphibia; order Anura; family Dendrobatidae; genus Ranitomeya; species Ranitomeya variabilis. The sequence goes on from NC_135235.1 coordinate 486,952,846, forward strand.
GTCTGACTGGTAACAAAAGGCAGCATGTTTCAAATCTCCAACCATTTCCTGTGCCCTGGTGAAAGAAATAGCAATTCTCTTAGTGGCAAGTTGGCCTTCTCTCTGCTGAGATGACTCATTGGCCCTTGAGGAAACAGCTCTTCTCTTATCTGCAAACCTCGCTTCCCTCTCCTCAGAAAGTTCATTGGCCCTTGAGGAAGCAGCTCTTGTTTTCATGTCTGCAAGCCTCGCTTCCCTCTCCTCAGAAAGTTTATTGGCCCTTGAGGAAGCAGCTCTTGTTCTCTTGTCTGCAAGCCTCGCTTCCCTCAGCTCAGAAAGTTCATTAGCCCTTGAGGAAGCAGCTCATGTTTTCATGTCTGCAAGCCTCACTTCCCTCTCCTCAGAAAGTTCATTGGCTCTTGAGGAAGCAGCTCTTGCTTTCATGCATGCAAGCCTCACTTCCCTCTCCTCAGAAAGTTCATTGGCTCTTGAGGAAGCAGCTCTTGTTTTCATGTCTGCAAGCCTCACATCCCTCTCCTCAGAAAGGTCATTGGCTCTTGAGGAAGCAGCTCTTGTTTTCATGTCTGCAAGCCTCGCTTCCCTCTCCTCAGAAAGTTCATTGGCCCTTGAGGAAGCAGCTCGCTTTCATGTCTGCAAGCCTCGCTTCCCTCTCCTCAGAAAGTTCATTTGCTCTTGAGGAAGCAGCTGCTGTTCTCATGTGTGTCAGCCTTGTTTCTCGGTCTTCACATTTTTCATTGGCCCGTAATGCAGCTTTTCTTTTCACATCAGCTGACATTCGTGCCATGGAATTTCCTTTTCTTATGAGGCATTGTGGTAAAAATAGTCTGTAAGTGGCAGTTTCTTTTTCCTCTCACATAGAGGTAATGTGACTGACATCAGCCTTTCCACCAACACACCCTAACTGACATGCTATTAACTCACATAAGCTTTGTTATACTGAGAATGTCCTTTGTTGCCTATATTAATCAATCAGAGCTCAGATTAATTAACTGTAGCAAAATAGAAGCTGAGCTGTGATTGGTTGCTATTGGCAGCCTGATAAATCCCCAGCCAAGAGGAAGCCCTCCCCCCTGGCAGTATATATTAGCTCACACATACACATAATATACAGGTCATGTGACTGACAGCTGCCGTATTTCCTATATGGCACATTTGCTGCTCTTGTAGTTTGTCTGCTTATTAATCAGATTTTTATTTTTGAAGGATAATACCAGACTTGTGTGTGTTTTAGGGCGAGTTTCACATGTCAAGTTGTGTCTGTTGAGTTGCGTGTGGCGGCATGCATGTAGCGACTTTTGTGAGATGAGTTTTGTGTGGCGACATGCGTGTAGCAACTTTTTGTGTGTCGAGTTGCATGTGACAGGTTAGTGTAGCAAGTTGTGTGCAGCAAGTTTTGCGCATGGCGAGTTTTGCGCGTGGCGAGATTTATGTGTGGTGCGTTTTGAGTATGTGCAAGTTTTGTGTGAGGCAACTTTTGCATGTGTTGCAACTTTTGTGCATGTGCAATTTTGTGCAATTTTTCCGCATGTGCAAATTTTGTGTGTGGCAAGTTTTCCATGAGGTGAGTTTTGCACGTGTGGCAAGTTTTGCATGAGCCTAGTTTTGCATGTGGCGAATTTTGCGTGTGGCGAGTTTTGAGTGGCGACTTTTGTGTTTCGACTTTTATGTGGCGAGGTTGGTGTATTTGTAGTGAAATGTGTGCTGAGGGTGGTATATGTGTTTAAGCACGTGGTAGTGTGTGGTGCATTTTGTGTGTGTGTTCATATCCCCATGTGTGGGGAGTATCCCATGTCGGCGGCCCCACTTTAGCAACTGTACAGTATATACTCTTTGGCGCCATCGCTCTCTCATTCTTTAAGTCCCCCTTGTTCACATCTGGCAGCTGTCAATTTGCCTCCAACACTTTTCCTTTCACTTTTTCCCCATTATGTAGATAGTGGCAAAATTGTTTGGTGAATTGGAACACGCAGGGTTAAAATTTCGCCTCACAACATAGCCTATGACGCTCTCGGGGTCCAGATGTGTGACTGTGAAAAATTTTGTGGCTGTAGTTACGAGGGTGCAGATGCCAATCACGGACATACACACATACATACACACACATTCAGCTTTATATATTAGATTTGCATTTTGCAGTGAGAAATAAGTATTTGATCCCTCTGGCAAACAAGACTTAATACTTTCTTGTTGGCAAGCATGGCAGTTAGACGTTTTTTGTAGTTGATGATGAGGTTTGCACACATGTCAAGAGGAATTTTGGTCCACTCCTCTTTGCAGATCATCACTAAATCATTAAGATCTTGTGGCTGTCACTTGGCAACTCGGAGCTTCAACTCCCTTCCTAAGTTTTCTATGGCATTAAGGTCTGGAGTCTGGCTAGGCCACTCCATGACCTTAATGTGCTTCTTTTTGAGCCACTCCTTTGTTGCCTTGGCTGTATGTTTTGGGTCATTGTCTTGCTGAATACCCAGCCATGACACATATTTAATGTCCTGGTGGAGGGAAGGAGGTTGTCACTCAGGATTTTACAATACATGGCTCCATTCATTCTCTCTTTGATGCGGCGAAGTAGTCCTGTACCCTTAGCAGAGAAACACCCCCAAAAACATGTTTCCACCTCCATGCATGACAGTGGGGACGGTGTTCTTTGTTTCATAGGCAGCATTTCTCTTCCTCCAAACACGGCGAGTTGAGTTAATTCCAAAAAGCTCAATTTTTGTCTCATCTGACCACGGCACCTTCTCCCAATCACTCACAGTATCATCCAGGTGTTCATTGGCTAACTTCAGATGAACCTACACATGTGCATTCTTGAGCAGGGGCACTGCAGGATTTTAATCTTTTATGGCATAATGTATGGTGTGAAACCAATGGTTTTCTTGGTGACTGTGGTCCCAGCTGCCTTGAGATCATTAGCAAGTTCCCCCGTGTAGTTTTAGGCTGAACTGTCACCTTCCTCATGATCAAGGATACCACACGAGGTGAGATTTTGCATGGTGCCCCAGATCGAAGTCGATTGACAGTCATTTTGTATTTCTTCCATTTTCTTGCTATTGCACCAACAGTTGTCTCATTGTCACCCAGCATCTTACGTAAAGTTTTTTAGCCCATTCCAGCTTTGTGCAGGTCTATGATCTTGTCCCTGGCACACACTATGATGCAGTGTAAGAGATTTAAATAGAAACAGTACATACAGTAGTAGACGTTTCAGTCTATATGACCTTCATCAAAGTACTGTAAAATAACAAAAACAAGAAAACAAAATATACACAGTGTACATAATATAATCCAGGAGATATCTTTTGATCAAAACAGTAATCAATCCAAAATGCTGTACAAAAGTCTCATACATCATAGCTAACATGGTAAGATAAGAAGCAGTGAGGTAAGATCAACACCATGAATGCCTGATCGAGATTGTAATGCAGGTGCATAACCACATGTGGAATGGAATGGTGGTAAAAGTAAACAACCTACCTAAAGTAGTGTACCAAAGTAAGGGAGCAGACTTCCTATAAAGAAAGGTATATACTGTGCTATAAGTAGCTAAAGGTGGGTATAGAAATCACCTAATAGTATCCAAGAAATAAATTACATACCCCTGAATGGCATTTATAATGTGCGAACCTAATGAGGTCTGTAAATATAAATAGTATATACATTAGTCCAGACTGAGGAACTGTGACGGTACTAGTAGCGAGTAATTTTGTGTGAAGCACTTACCAAGAAGCTGTAGAGATGTGGGGCAAAGACGCGGTGTCCACCGCTAGTCAGAGGCATCTGTTAGAGCGTCCCATTTGTCTCTATTTAAGCATAAAGTGCTGCAGTGATCCGAGAGCGCGCGGCCGGAAGTAGCCGACCGCAAGTGACGAATCGCGCTGGTTAGTGATGCAATCTGCGTTCTACAGTGCCTGGAAAGGGGTGGAGAGGAAGGGGTGGTGCGTTCCAGTGATGCCATCCAATGAGGCTAGGGGGGTGTGCATCTTAGTGAGATGAAGACTGGAGCTTTGTGAGGGAGGTGGATCCAAAGATGGTATATCTATAGCAACAGCGATTAATAATTCTGCAGTAAGAAATAAGAAGAATTAACATAAAATGCATATAATAGACAACGATTGCCTGGAAAATCAAATAGTCTGTAACATATACATCCTCATTTACATCTGTTTATATGGAAAATAAAAGGACCGGAATCATGGTCCTTAATATACAGAAAACATCATTATTATTGCGCTATGACTGAGGCACAAAGGATTGAATGTCATAATCCCTATTTAGGCCCTTAGGGGCCAATGTCTGCAGCTCATGGATCCAAAACGCCTCTCTTTTTTTGAGAAGACCAATCAGATTACCCCCCCTCCATGGTACTTTGACCTCTTCTATTACTTGGAATCTCAATTGTGCAATGGTATGTCCCTGATTGATGAAGTGATGTGGAATTGGTAACAACGTGTTTTTGCATCTAATTGTAGATGTATGTTTGGATATATGATCCTTAATGGGCTGTGTAGTCTCGCCCACATAAATAAGGCCGCAAGGGCATTTAATCAGATAAATAACACATGATGTGTTACAGGTAGAGTAGTCTCTTATAGTGTATTTTTTTCCGGAATGTGGATGGTAAAAATCACTACCGCGTTGGACATGCCCCACATCTCTACAGCTTCTTGGTAAGTGCTTCACACAAACTTACTCGCTACTAGTACCGGCACAGTTCCTCAGTCTGGACTAATGTATATACTATTTATATTTACAGACCTCATTAGGCTCGCACATTATAAATGCCATTCAGGGGTATGTAATTTATTTCTTGGATACTATTAGGTGATTTCTATACCCACCTTTAGCTACTTATAGCACAGTATATACCTTTCTTTATAGGAAGTCTGCTCCCTTACTTTGGTACACTACTTTAGGTAGGTTGTTTACTTTTACCACCATTCCATTCCACATGTGGTTATGCACCTGCATTACAATCTCGATCAGGCATTCATGGTGTTGATCTTACCTCACTGCTTCTTATCTTACCATGTTAGCTATGATGTATGAGACTTTTGTACAGCATTTTGGATTGATTACTGTTTTGATCAAAAGATATCTCCTGGATTATATTATGTACACTGTGTATATTTTGTTTTCTTGTTTTTGTTATTTTACAGTACTTTGATGAAGGTCATATAGACCGAAATGTCTACTCCTGTATGTACTGTTTTTTTTTATTAAATCCCTTACACTGCATCATAGTGTGTGCCAAGTTTATACGTAACTGGACACGGATTGAGCCCCTACTTGCGCATCACTATAATAGTTGTGCTCACGGTTCTTATAATATATGATCTTGTCCCTGACATCCTTATAGAGCTCTTTGGTCTTGACCATGTTGTAGAGGTTAGAGTCTATCCGATTAATTGAGTCTGTGGATAGGAGTCTTTCATAAACGTGACTATGTAAGACAGCTGTCTTTAACGCCTGTAGAATGTAAGCCCGCAAGGACAGGATCCTCGCCCCTCTGTATCAGTCTGTGATTGTTAGTTTGTTTACTGTAAGTGATATCTGTATTTGTATGTAACCCCTTTTCATGTACAGCACCATGGAATTAATGGTGCTATATAAATAAACAATAATAATAACGCATGTAACAAGTTGATAAGGAGCGTCTAACTGGTCTGTAGGAGCTACAACTTTTAATGGCTAGTAGGGTATCAAATACTTATGGACAGCCTATTGTTTGCAATTTAAAGTCTATACCACTTTTGTTCTCCCGTAGTGGCATCTTACAATTATTAGACAACTGTTGTTTCCTGAACAGATTACCATTGATTGTTTAAGGCTTTAGCTGCAGGATACTCTTTATATGCTAAAAAAACCCTTAAAATTAGGGAACCCTCAAACTTTTGTAATTGGTTTATACAAAGTGGACAACTATTTTATAATCACCTTTTCTATAGATATAAACAAGTATAAATCTCTAGCAGTTTTACAAATAGTTTTTGTTTGTTTGTATGTTTTCAAAAAAATTTAAGAAATTAATATCCTATCACATAATAAAATACATGGTAAAACATACACTTGTGCAGGATTTCTGTCCATCTTCAGCTGCAGACAAAGGTTAAATCATTTTTCATTTAGCCCTTCCAAACAAGGTTGCCTTAAGCCACGGCGAGCAGTCATCTCTGCCAGTACTCACTGTTTTAATGTTCTTAAATACTGTACAGGTAACTCTCAATTGTTCACAACAGCCCACAGTTTAAATACTGATCATAAGAAAGTGTCTCCTGGGGCACCGGGGCAGTTCAGCCAGATGGTACTCTGCAAATGGAGAGAATCCAAAACAGAAAAGGCATAATTAAAAGCAAATTACGTGTACACACAGGGCACAGTATTTAGCCCTGGGAATGCCGTTGAAAGTCTTATTTAAGAAAAATGTTTACAGAAGGTATTTTGCAGTTTGGAAACCTGTGGCAATGTCTTTTTTTTTGGGATGTTGAAGTAATTTGTAGCAAAGATATGTAAAATGTTTTATCTACTCCTCAGCCTGAAATCAAATTGCTGCAAGGATTGAAGATTAAGATTGCTAAGGAAAAATAAAAAAAGATGTAATTTGAAAGGCTAATTTGACTGTGTAAGAGAAAGGCGACTATCCTCCATTATGCAGACTGAACATTTGACATTTCAAGGTAATAGTTGATGTGTTATTATTACAGTATATAAGAGTACATACTTGGTAATTGTGTTCCCGGAGATGAAAAAAAACTTTTACTATACCTAAAACGCTAAAATGAGAAATAGGCACCTTTTGAATTCATAATCATCCCCTTGACTCCTCAATGTATTAAATTCTGCCACATCTGTTTACAGGCCTGTATCATGACTATTGTATTTGTGGACTGGCCAAACGTCATCAGCTGTGGTAATGGCTTGTTCAGAGTGATCTCCTTCCTGTCCAATTCCTGTCTGCAAACTGGATTCTGTCACTCTCCCTGCTTCTGCGACTTTCTCTTCCTCCATAGGCTAATGGCAGATTGCATGTGATGCAAAGAGCAAAGCAAACGATTAGCCCTTTGAAGGGCTGTTAACATGATGGCTTGGCTTCACCACCAGTGTCAACACTACAGGACTCTGATTCGTTATACTGTGTACACAGGCCTAGAGAAGCACTTTCTCCCTCCAATACGAAGTATCACAGAGATGTGCAATAGTGTCAGAGTGCCGAGCCGGGCGTAACCTGTCCTTTTATAATCCCTGATGATGTCAGATGGCCAGTCAATCAAAGTAATGCCACAACCAAGATGGCTACAGCATTACAGTGACTTACAGGCAATGCCCGCATGCTTAGACCTTTTTCACATTTCCGTCGGTACGGGGCCGTCGCAAACCGTCGATCCGACGTACCGACGGACATTGTGCCAAATAGTGCACAACGTGGGCAGCGGATGCAGTTTTCAGATGCATCCGCTGCCCATTATGAGTTCCGGGGAGGAGGGGGCAGAGTTTCGGCTGCGCATGCGCGGTCGAAAATGGCGGACGCGTCGCACAAAAAAACGTTATATTGAATTTTTTGTGACGACGGTCCACCAATTACCGACGCATCCAGTGCATGTGTGTCCATACGTCACGATGTGTCAGTAATACAAGTCTACGTGCAAAAAACGCATCCTGCGGGCAACTTTGCAGGATGCGTTTTTTGCACAGAACGACGCATTGCAACGTCTTTATAAAGATGGAAGTGTGAAAGTAGCCTTACTGGCTATGTAACAGGTGCCAAAAAATTTAGGCTTGGATTTGAGTTTTACATCGAGCATCACCAATTGCACGCTGAATAATGACCACATCCAAGCACTGTCATACTCGAGCGATAACCGAGTATCACCGAACATGTTTCCTCATCCCTAACACTCATCTTAGATTTCATCTGAAACAACTTCCATTTCTTGTGGACTGCCCTATTAGTGTTCAGTTCATCCTCACTTCCTAGTAGGTTAACAACTCTTCAGTCAATCTCTCTTGTACCAGCTGCCATCCTTGCATGCCTCAAAGATTATAGCCTGTAGATTTTTTGTAAATAAGCCCACAAGTGTCAGCCACGGGCAATTATGCAAAGCTCTTTGCGATGAAACAAGAATAAAAAACTGTGAATCAGACATCAAACATAAGTTCTCAGTCATCACTGGTAAAGACAGGGAGGCGACTGTATGTACTTCATTACATGGAAACTGAGAAGATTCCACAGTTGTTCCACCAGTTTTGTTCAGTGTTGCTAAGTATCTTTGCAATGCGAGATATGCTTTTGTGGCCTCCTAAATAAATTATTTCTACTGATACATACATCACTTCCACTGTGAAATGGTTAACACGCTTCTTGCCTGATATGTTTTTGTGAAACTCATTATGATTTAACTTCACAATGTGTCATCTGAGATATATGACTATTCAAACAGCATTATGATTGAAATCCTAGGCAAGTGTGTAAGACCATGATTGATTACACGTGCCACTTATGACTTCCTTACTGAATTCATAGTCAGGGGTGTTTCTCATGATCCACGTCTTTCAATTATGGCTTTATTGTTATATATATGTATATACAGTTGTATGAAAAAGTGTTTGCCCCCTTCCTGATTTACAATTTTTTTGCATGTTTGTCACACTTAAATGTTTTAGATCACCAAACAAATTTAAATATTAGACAAAGATAACACAAATAAACACAAAATGCAATTTTTAAATGAAGGTCTTTATTAGTAAGGGAAAAATAAATCTAACCTACAGGGCCCTGTGTGAAAAAGTGATTGCCCCCTAAACCTAATAACTGGTTGGGCACCCTTAGCAGCAACGACTGCAATCAAGCATTTGCGATAACTGTCAATGAATCTTTTACAACATTCTGGAAGAATTTTGGCCCACTCATCTTTGCAGAATTGTTTTAATTCAACTTCATTGGAGGGTTTCCAAGCATGAAATGCCTTTTTAAGGTTATGCCACAGCATCTCAATCAGAATAAGGTCAGGAAGACTTTGACTAGACCACCCCAAAGTCTTATTTTTTTTTGCTTAAGCCATTCAGAGGTGGACTTGCTGGTGTGTTTTGGATCATTATCCTGCTGCATAACCCAAGTGCGCTTCAGCTTGAGGTCACCAGATTTTTTGTTAGATAGTAAAATTCATGGCTTATTTACCACAGCAAGTCTTCCAGGTCCTGAAGCAGCAAAACAGCCCCAGACCATCACACCATATTTTACTGTTGGCATGATGCTCGTTTTCTGAAAATGCTGTGTTAATTGTATGCCAGATGTAATGGGACATTTACCGTATATACTCGAGTATAAGCCGAGATTTTCAGCCCAAAAAAATGGGCTGAAAGTGACCCTCTCGGCTTATACTCGAGTCAGTGTCGGCGGGGGGGTCGGCGGGTGAGGGGGAGCAGCGCGGTGACATACTCACCTGCTCCTGGCGCTGTCCCTGCATGTCCCATGGTCTCCGGGCAGCTCTTCCTGTGTTCAGCGGTCACGTGGTACCGCTCATTAAAGTAATGAATATGCACGCATATTCATTACTGTAATGAGCGGTACGTGACCGCTGAACACAGGAAGATGCCGCCGGCTCCCGGAGACCATCTGACAGCGAGACGCTGCCAGGGACCGCGCCGGGAGCAGGTGAGTATATCGGGGGAGGTGAGCACTGAGCGATAGTCACCTTCCTCGTTCCACCGCTGCGCGCTGCTCTGTCTTCCGTCCTCTGGCTGTGACTGTTCAGGTCAGAGGGCGCGATGACGCGATTAGTGTGTGCGCCCCCCTCTGCCTGAACAGTCAGTGCCGAGGATGGAAGACAGAGCAGTGGGCAGCGATGGAACGTGAAAGGTGACTACCGCAAGTGCTGGGGGCCTGAGCGAAGAGAGGTGAGTATGTGATTTTTTTAATTTTAATCGCAGCAACAGCAAATGGGGCAAATGCATGGAGCATCGTATGGCGCCATAATGTATGGAGCATTTAATGGAGCCATAATGTGTGGAGCATCTCATGGGGCCATAATGAATGGAGCATCTCATGGGACCCCTAATGTGTGGAGCATCTTATGGGGCCACAATGTATTGAGCATCTCATGGGGTCATAATGTATGGAGCATCTCATGGGGCCACAATGTATAGAGCATCTAATGGGGCCTCAATGTATGGAGCATCTCATGGGGCCATAATGTGTGGAGCATCTCATGGGGCCACAATGTATTTAGCATCTCATGGGGCCATAATGTGTGGAGCATCTCATGGGGCCCCTAATGTGTGGAGCATCTCATGGGGCCACAATGTATTGAGCATCTCATGGGGACATAATATGTGGAGCATCTCATGGGGCCCCTAATGTGTGTAGCATCTCATGGGGCCATAATGTGTGGATCATCTCATGGGGCCCCTAATGTGTGGAGCATCTCATGGGGCCATAATGTTTGGAGCATCTTATGGGGCCATAATGTATGGAGCATCTTATGGGGCCATCAACCTTTATGCAGCATTGTATGGGGCAAATGTTTCTATGGAACATCTTATGGGGCCATTATTAACCTTTGTGCAGCATTATATGGGGCATATTTTAATATGGAGCATCTTATGGGGCCCATCATGAACTGTATGGAGCATTATATGGGGCTACTGATTCAATATGGATATTCAAAAATACTTAACCTCCTGATTCAATATGGATATTCAAAAACACTTAACCTACTGATGTCTCAATTAATTTTACTTTTATTGGTATATATTTTTATTTTTGACATTTACCGGTAGCTGCTGCATTTTGCACCCTAGGCTTATACTCGACTCAATAAGTTTTCCCAGTTTTTTGTGGCAAAATTAGGGGGTTGGCTTATACTCGGGTCGGCTTATACTTGAGTATATACGGTACTTTTAGAGATGGACGAACCTGAACACCTACTACACCAAACACAGACTTGACCAGGAAATCTGTGTAACTGTTCGGGTTCACCCCCACGAACATCTGGTGTTTGTTGCACTGTCATGTGCATAACAGCGCAGCAAACTGCTTCTGATCTGCAGTAAAATCATTGCCACTGGTAAGACAGCCGCAGTTCCCAAGCTGTCATTTTACAGCGTGAGCCCACAGCTGTGATTGGAAGTAAAAAGTTTACCTCTGGTCACTGGTGCGGCTAATGGGACTACTGCTCCCATCAGCCTACGCCTGCTGCCCTTAATAACAGTGAGAGCAGGCAGCAGCTGATGTGAACACAAGAAAAAAAACAAAAAGCCAGCTCACCAGGCAGCCGCAGCAGGTGCACGGAACTTCCACGTTGATGTGCGTGGTATCATGCAGATAGAAGAAAAAGGATTCGTTCCAGCTCCCAAGAATAAAATTCCAATTCTTTATTAATCCATGTTAAAATTACAGGCTGTATTACTCTCCATTGTGCGGTAGGGACAATTGTTCCCTACCGCACAATGGAGAGTAATACAGCCTGTAATTTTAACATGGATTAATAAAGAATTGGAATTTTATTCTTGGGAGCTGGAACGAATCCTTTTTCTTCTATCAGCAGCTGATGTGAGCCTGCTCTGTAAATAAATAAATAAACAAAAAAATACGGCGTAGGTTTCCCTATATTCTTGAGATCCAGCCAGGCCAGACTCACAGATGGGAGCTGCAACCCTCAGCTGTCAGCTTCAGCAAGACTGGTTATGAAGAATAGAGCGGTCCCTGCTCCGATTTTTTAAATTAATTAAATAAATAATTTAAAAAATGGCATGAGGTCCCCTCCATTTTTGACAGCCAGCCTTGCAAAAGTAGACAGCTTTTGGACTTGTATTCTCAGGCTGGTAATAAGCCAAGGATATTGCCCCCCCAACCTGAAAAATGCATCCAGCAGCTGCCCATAAAAGGCGTATCTTTTAGATGCACCAATTCTGGTGCTTTTGCCCGGGTTCATATTTGTGGGGCTGATGTCTTCTTTGTATTTTCAGGTGACAACAAGCCCACGGATTAGTAATGGAGAGTCGTCTATAAGACACCTATCCATTGCTAATCCTATAGTTGTATGGAAAATAAACACACAGCCAATATAAACATTTTTAATTAAAACAAAACACACTTTTACTTTTTTATTTAAAAATAAACACAGTTATACTCACCTAGTGCACACAGTGTCAGATCGACACTGTTATACTGAATAATATGATACATTGGTTGATGAAATCCATCTTGTGGCTGTTTCTTAATCTTTATTTTCAGTTTTGTGTTAATGAGATTCTCGTTCCCTAAGGTGGGGTTGGTGTATGTGGTGCTCTGATTAGATATTCATAATGCAGACTGCTGATAGGATACTGATCCCTCAGTGACCTACCCCCTAGTTTGCATAATGAATACCATCACATACTGAATATAAAAAAAAAAACGCTTCTGCAGGCAGGTGCCTGCATGGTTCCTGTGCACTTAATAATCCCTTTTGCAGATTTACTTAAATAAGGGTAAAAAAGTCAGATTGAAAATGGTGCTCGGGGCGCCTGCGCAATAGCAGCTATTGGTGTGTATAAAGATCCGATAGCTACTGTTGCACAGGCGCCATCTTGCTGGAGAAGAAAAAAAATGTCCTCCTGCAAGATGGCACCGCCCACGCATGCGCAATAGCAGCTGTTGGCGATCTCCAAAATCTAAACATTTGATTTATTGTAAACCCATTCCACCATGTCTGAAGAGACTCTTACCCAAGTTAGATGTGACTGATGCTACGCCACCAGCCCCACCACGCGCTTTGCATCGGCTTCCTCAGGGTGCCATACTCCTTTGTGTATCTCAAACAGGCATTATATACAAGTTCCCCCAGGTGTAACAAGTTCTATATCTGGTGTATGCTTGTGATCGTCCGTGCCAGAACTTACATCCCTTCTGACAGCCCCAATGACACTGCGAGTCGCGGGGAAAACCACGCATACATTGGTGACTCACACGCATAATGGATGGGCTCCATCATTGATGCTCTGGACCTCTTCACGCCCAAGACACGCACACATTCAAGAGACTCGAGGACATGGCATCAAGGTAAGATACGCCCACACTCCATCCCTCTCACATACATAGAAAACATCCTCTCCAGCACTGAAAGCCAAAGAGGCTGCAGTCAGAACTGCGTGTGATTAATAGAATAAATAAAAAAATAAAGATGTGCAGTTAGACCCCCACAATAACTCAACCATCAAATCCCACATCATTAAATGTTAGGAATAAAGAAGAGATCCCACACAATCTAAAATCAATGTTATATTTTTATTCAAGCCAAAAAAGGACAATAAACAACCACAATAAAAAAGCAAAATGCCGTCTAGGAGACGCCAGAAATATGCAATAGAAAAATTCCCCACACATAATCAATAATCCAATGCAAATGTATTATTATTAACCAATTATAATAAATATGTTATAAAATCTAAAACATAATTATATGGAATCTTATTTTAGCAATAACAGCCATTCAAAAAAATGGAAATTATTCCACACCTTTTTAATCCAACCAGACTCAGTATCTCCAAAACAGGGATGTTATATTAACATCAGTAATCCTGTGTTACGTTTAACAACAGGAAAAGGAGACCTGTCTTTATAGATCACTACATGGTCTCCACAGTATATACATGTCAAAAACCTTCCCCTGGTATATGGTGGTTATTTAGGCTGGTATATTAGAAGAATAAAGATGATAATTACCTAGTGTGTGGCTTTTTCTAGATTAAGTACAAAGAAAGAAAAAAAGCCAGCTCACCGATATATGCAAGAAGCACGGAACTTCGTCCTGACTCGACGTGATGCAAATCCAAGTAAAAGAGAAAAATGTTCCAGCTTCTGTGATAAAATGTAAAACTTTAATCCATCATATAAAATAGTAGAGGACACACTCCTGGGACAATGCCATATCACAAGTGAAGAAAGCTACGTGTTTCGACCATACGGTCTTTGTCACAGCTCAACTATTCATTTAAAGGGAACCTGTCACCTGAATTTGGCAGGACCAGTTTTGGGTCATATGGGCAGGCGTGTACTCCGGAGGACAGAGAATGAACTTCACTTCAATATTGCGGCCAGCATGCAGCCAGCGGGTAAGGAAAGGGTGAATCAAACACCCGAAACCCCCCCCATATGACCCAAAACTGGTCTTGCCAAATTCAGGTGACAGGTTCCCTTTAAACCTGCCAGGATCATTGTACCTAAAATAGAGATCCATCAAATTCTCTTTGTGCGAGGATACGTCTGATGTTGCCGCCCCTTATGCAAACACGTATCCTATCAATTCCCCAGATCTATAAATCTCTTGGGTTGCAATTATGGCATGCCAAAAGTGCCTCACAATGGATTTTAGAGTGCTCACATCCTCCACATCCTAGGCGGCCATGAAATCTCTTACATGCTTGCATGTGCGAACACGTAATTCTATAGATGTACGAGTCTAACATATATCAACCCGCAAGTACATGCCGCATAGTACACCAAATGCGTAGTACTGCAGGTGATATACTCTCTGATCTTAAATTCTCTGAGGCTTTGCGATGAAGTGAGGGATGTGGCCCAAGTCAAATTCTTGCACACCAGGCCCTCACCTCGGCAAAAAAGACCAATTTTTGCTTCCCTGCTTTGAAGGGATCTGGGAACTTGGTAACATAATGGCTATTGACCAAAATGTCTTTCAAGTTATTGCTCCTGCATGCTGTTGGAGCGCCCCCACACCGCCGCAGGGCCGAGGGGTACCCGGAGCCGGGCCTCTGAGTTATCAGTTCTGGGGTTGTCATGGTGGCTAGACCCGGTCCGTGGCCCTGTCTGTCAGTGGGGGACGTCCGGTGCAATAAGTGGTGTTGTAACGGTGCAGTTGTGGGGTGCAGGTCGCGGTAAATAACGAGGACACCAGGTTGCAGTCTCTTTACCTCTTTACTGAAGATCTCTGGGTCCTCAGTCCAGAATACGGTTCACCAGGCTGCGCAAGTCCGGCCGGTCCAATGGCACCTCCAGAGTTCTCTTCCCAGGTGGAAATCGGTACCTTCCTTCTTAGCGCTATGTGTTGTAGTCCTTCCCTGCTATGCTTACGGAAAGTACCCCACAACTGTTGTGTCTGTTTCTTAAGTTCCCTCACAACAACTCGATTAACTGATCTTCTGCTAATCATCCGTCCCTTCCTGATGTCACAGTTAGAACGGCACCCGTTTGTCGGGTAGGCCTGGAGTACTTCCGGGACCCTAGAGTCGCCCCTCTCCCGCAATTGCCTCCCAAGACTTCATAGGTGATTTAGGTGAAACAGCTCGCCTGAGACTGACTGCCCTGCCGCTGTTTGGAGTATTGCTTGAAGCTGAATGTTATTCCACTCCCTCGGCGTTCCGGCCACCGGTAATGCGCCTCAGTAGGGTGTTGCTCCGGTCTTACAGCATGACCCCTACTGGTATTCTCCTATTGCTTGATCTCGTTTCTCATTCAGCACAATCTATCTCGCTTCTAGTCCTTTCTTGGGTCCCGCCGCTTCCCGGAGCTGGCGCGGACCCGTTACGTTCTTTTCAATGCCAAGCCTCTGTCAGGATCCCACCCCTGACAGAGACCCTACTGTCTCTTCCTCCACAACACCCTCTGCCACCAGGTGTTGCTTCGTCCAATCCAGTCAGCTTTCTGATCTAACTTCCTGCCTGACCCCCAGTTTACCCACTATGGTGGGGAGTGGCCTAATGAATAGAAACCTTAGCTCCCCCCGGAGGCCCAGCTGTGAAATGTATTGGTGTCTGTGATACCTGATCAGATGAACTCCTTCAGTGCCATCGGACGCACCGTAGCTCCCCTTAGTGGCGGAGCCACAGTACTGCAACGACCAGGACTCTGGGGCGCTGCACTGCCCCCTGGTTAAACACAGTACTCCGGGACTGGGAAGAAAACAACAATACAAGTTAGCAAAAAGACATACAATTTTGTTGAGTGCAATAACAATAAGCATATTTGAACAGGCTTCCCTTTATGGGAGGTAAGGACACTTGAACGTTACAAACATAGTAAAATATCATAGCAACATGCTATAATTAACTTCTGTTACCCAACCGGGTATTCTACTAAGTGCAAAATTGTTGAACAATAATTTAACATTGCCTTTAAGGACATACACTCTTAATCCACTAAAGACCTTCCTATAATCACATTATAAGGTAATTTAACTTTTTCCATTCTCCTTCTTTAAATCTGCAGGACCGCCTGTCCTATCGGCACCAGACCTACTGGCTCTTCTTTCAGTTACAGGACCGCCCCGTTCAGCCAGGGCCTACTGCCTTTTCAACTACTATACACAGTATAGAACATAACATTGCTTTCAGTTTAAGAGCACTGAGTCATCTCTACTTGACTCCTATCAGGACTCAGGGTTTACCTTCTATCCTAACTTTCTATCAGCATTATCAAAACATTTTCTATCAAACATTAAGCCTTCTCATTATCTTTCTTCCTTTCATGCATGCTGGACACCACGTCTATCCCTACGGGTCCACTGCATCCTTCTTCTATCTTTCACCTTTTACTTCTCAGAGTACATCATCAGTATTTCTTCACATTTAACTAATTAAACACATATAACTGTCTCGTACAAACATTATCATCACTTTTCTCTCATCAACATTATTGCTACTTGTCTTAAGCAATATCGGCAAATGAACATCCCCTTTAAGAGGGGACCAAGTCTCTGCGGGGTAGCGTATCTTCTCAAGCTACCAGTCCATACTCAGCAAAGGTTCCAGTATGGTATCTTCGCAAAGAGTCTTTCTTTAAGTAAAACCAGTAGGGAGCGCCTTTAATAAGGTGCAAACTATGTACAAGAAGATCGGATCATGCACTGTTCATGATTTCAGCAGTTCTGTAAACTTTGTGCAAAAACTTGGAAAACAAACAAGAAAACAAAACAATAGGGATCCCAGGTCCATAGAAGGATCCCCTTAAAAGTTAACCCTGAACGGGTTTTGGCAGCAACATAAAAGCAATAAAACAGTAACTATATACATACTCATGGTATCGAGGTTTATCTTCATAGTAAATCACAAGACATCAGCCGAAAGTGGGCACCTTCCGACTGTGCAGACTTTGATCCTAAGTCAGCAGCTGATGCCGCACCAGTATCACCAATGGATTTCCCTGGTGCAGTCAGACCACCCGATGTCTGGACCCGAAGGCGGACTCTAGCCGCCAGCTCCGTCGCTGCAATGAGACGTACGGCGGCAATGTTGGTAAGATCCGTTACGTCTGGTTCCATCATGGTTGAAGTACCAGACGACGCTCCCCCAAGCTCACAACGGCGCACGTTCCGGGCATACCACCCGTATGCATTCCGATGACGGGTGTAAGTCACCGGATCTCCCCTTTGTAGCGGATCACCACTTCGGCCACAGCAGGGCGCCCTCACGTTGCAGCTGGCAACGAAGACGTCCGTTGGCAGTCCCGGTTCCTGTATGGAGCCCCATCCTCTCTTCGGGTGGAAGGCCAATACAGTGCCCCGCCTCACCATGTCCCGGTCATCACATGCAGGAGGTGGTTGTCGTACCCTCGGTGGGGCAGTCAGCTCTGCCTCTTTCTGCCTTTTCCAATGTAGGATCAAGCATTGTTTGTATTGCTCCCAGGTAAGCACAGCAAGGGTGAATCCTTCTTCCCGAACCACATCTGGCCCAACCCGGGGGGTGTCCCACTGGAGGGTCACCCCGTCTGGGCCTACGTCTACGGGTTCCCCCATCCTGGTCGGCAGCGGCGGCACCAGCTTCCCCATTGCATCGGGGGGTAATACCACTAGCTCTGCCGATAGTAGACGGCTTTTACTGGGGTGAGGACCGGTCGCGGGAGCGGGATCGAGCAGAGGAGCAGGGGCGTCTCCCATACCTGCGCCTGATGTGGTTCCACCGATGTCGGTCCGGTCCATTAACGAGAACGCTGGAGTCGGCCGCAGCCCGGACCGCGGCTCCTCCAATGGGGTCCCCGGATGCGGCTCCACCCACCATGGTTCCTCCTCCGCTGGCTCCGAGGACGGGATGGGTAAGCTCAGCTCCGCGGCCGGTTCCAAAGAATTCAGATCTTTCCGCTGCAGTGGACATAGGTCCGCCTCTGGTGAAGGAGGGCAAGCCGGAATCGCTTCTTCCTCGTTCAGGTACTTGCTGCTCGTCATCGCTGCCTGATAGTCGGTGGCAGTGCATGCACCTGACTCCGCCATTTCTCCAGGGCCGGACTTCTCCATCTCCTGCTTCCCGCCGTTGCAAATCAGGGGGTGGTCTTGTACTCCGAGGCAGGTCATCGCTTTGCAGCCAGAAACACAGGGGGCGGTAGCCATTTCTCGCGCCACTCTGATAGTCTCCTCCCATGGCACGCCCTCCTTCTTCTCTGGCGTAGCAATGGCGGCGGCTTTTGGCGGGAACTTCTCTTGGTCAATGGCAATACACAGTCTCTCAATAAAGTACAGTCCAAGCACAACAAATTACAGTTCCTAGGCACACATGACCTGATTCTTCAGGCTTAAGTAGATCCTGTTTGTGACGCCAAGTTGGAGCGCCCCCACACCGCCGCAGGGCCGAGGGGTACCCGGAGCCGGGCCTCTGAGTTATAAGTTCTGGGGTTGTCACGGTGGCTAGACCCGGTCCGTGGCCCTGTCTGTCAGTGGGGGACGTCCGGTGCAATAAGTGGTGTTGTAACGGTGCAGTTGTGGGGTGCAGGTCGCGGTAAATAACGAGGACACCAGGTTGCAGTCTCTTTACCTCTTTACTGAAGATCTCTGGGTCCTCAGTCCAGAATACGGTTCACCAGGCTGCGCAAGTCCGGCCGGTCCAATGGCACCTCCAGAGTTCTCTTCCCAGGTGGAAATCGGTACCTTCCTTCTTAGCGCTATGTGTTGTAGTCCTTCCCTGCTATGCTTACGGAAAGTACCCCACAACTGTTGTGTCTGTTTCTTAAGTTCCCTCACAACAACTCGATTAACTGATCTTCTGCTAATCATCCGTCCCTTCCTGATGTCACAGTTAGAACGGCACCCGTTTGTCGGGTAGGCCTGGAGTTCTTCCGGGACCCTAGAGTCGCCCCTCTCCCGCAATTGCCTCCCAAGACTTCATAGGTGATTTAGGTGAGACAGCCCGCCTGAGACTGACTGCCCTGCCGCTGTTTGGAGTATTGCTTGAAGCTGAATGTTATTCCACTCCCTCGGCGTTCCGGCCACCGGTAATGCGCCTCAGTAGGGTGTTGCTCCGGTCTTACAGCATGACCCCTACTGGTATTCTCCTATTGCTTGATCTCGTTTCTCACTCAGCACAATCTATCTCGCTTCTAGTCCTTTCTTGGGTCCCGCCGCTTCCCGGAGCTGGCGCGGACCCGTTACGTTCTTTTCAATGCCAAGCCTCTGTCAGGATCCCACCCCTGACAGAGACCCTACTGTCTCTTCCTCCACAACACCCTCTGCCACCAGGTGTTGCTTCGTCCAATCCAGTCAGCTTTCTGATCTAACTTCCTGCCTGACCCCCAGTTTACCCACTATGGTGGGGAGTGGCCTAATGAATAGAACCCTTAGCTCCCCCCGGAGGCCCAGCTGTGAAATGTATTGGTGTCTGTGATACCTGATCAGATGAACTCCTTCAGTGCCATCGGACGCACCGTAGCTCCCCTTAGTGGCAGAGCCACAGTACTGCAACGACCAGGACTCTGGGGCGCTGCACTGTCATAAGGGGCGATTGTGGAAGTTATTTACATAGAATTAGATCTGTTTTCAAAACTGACCAGTAGAGTTGAGCAACTTTTGCTTTTTTAGGATCGAGTCGGGTTTCGCGAAACCCGACTTTGGCAAAAGTTGGGTCGGATGAAATCGTCCGATTATTGCGAAAAGTCGGGGATCCGACCGAAACACGAAACCCAATGCAAGTCAATGGGGAATCAAAGTCGGCAGTGAGTGGAGGACAGGAAAACACCTACAGTGCCCATTTTAATGCCAAAAAACATAAATTCTGATGCTTGTCAATCTTAATTTACCTTATAACAATAGTTAGGGATTGTAAATTGGGGGTCATTTGGCTAAGTTTTTCGTGGGACCAGGAAACGCGGACTACGTCACGGCGGTGAAGCAGGGAGAGGTAAGTGTTAGGAGTCGAGTTTCCTCTGCTGCAAAGGGGGAATCTCGATCCGTGTCAGCTGCGGTCTCCCATTCTGCATTGGCTGCAGTGGAGCCTTGTCAGCGGAGACGTCAGTCCCAGCATCTCACTGAGACCGATACTGTGCAAGGGGTTACTTCTGCCTCTCCAGGCTCTGCTATTGTACCCTGCACTGATCTGCGGTGAGCAGGCTTTTCTGGGACTAAGTCCTGCTTTGCACACACTGAGCATGCCCAGGGTAAGATCTCTCAGTGGAGATCAAGGGTCACATGCTCAGGTACTGCAGCCAAATCTATTGGTCCTTCTAGGAAGGTCCTGTAGGTGCATAGGCTCTGTGGCAGCCTCTCATTGGTCCTTCTAGGAAGGTCCTGTACGTGCTGAAGCTATTTAAGGCTCGTATGGCCGCACGGCCATGCACTAGTATCTTCCAAAGTTACGTGCTTTGCGCCACTGTGGTCATGTGTTTGAATGTGTTCAGGGACCTGGCTGAAATAAGCCCCTAGAATGCTGGCACCTGCAGCGAGGAGTTTTGTGTGCATGCATGACCACTGACTGCTCTCATCTGGGTAGTTAGCCTGTGCCTCTGTGAAAGTCTAACAGGGCTCAGAGCTTTGCTTTCTCGGCCACTCTGTGAAGCTAACAGAGCTGGTTCATACCGCCATATTGTGCCGCCATTCACTTAGCAGCAGGTTCTTTCCTGCACGGTGGATCCCGGGTTGCGAACGCACCAATCCCATCTAATAAATATATTCGGTGCATTCCGCAAACCCTAACAGTAAGTATTTCAACTTTGCAAGTGCTGTGATCCTGATCAAGCAGGGGGGCCCACTCGTTCGCATTGGCACTGGCACAGGGCCCCTCAAAGTATGGCGGTGTGTTTGCACGGCGGAGGCGCCTCCCACCGGCAACAACACTTTTGCGTACTCTGAGGGGCCCTGTGCCAGTGATGTCGCCAACGAGTATGCCCCCCCACCTGATGAAGGAACCTGCACTTTCATCTGCACCTTCCTCTTTGTCACCGTGTAAGGTGGTATAGTATGCGGGAAGGGGAACCTGACTTTCAGCAGGGTCAGATTGTGGCTGGGTAGCGTGCAAGGGGAATGTAGTGGTCTGGGTCAATGTACCACAAGACTCATCTAGCACTGGCTGGGCAATGGGCAGGATGAGAAGGAAACACAGATATAGGCCACAAATAATAAAGTGGGATAAATGCAGTTCAAAATTGGTAACAGGACTAACCAGGCGGCATTGCTTTGTTCAGTGGAGTAGAAAACCCAGGAGCAGCAGACACCGTTAGTAGGGCCCAACCACACTAGTAGGCCCAAATGCAGTTTAATATTAAAAATATAGGCCAAAAGCCTGAAGATTGAAGCTCAGGAAAATAACACAGGACAACACCAAGGTGCGGCAGACACCGTTGTTAGGCCCAACCAAAGTAGTAGGCCAAATGCAGTTTAATATTTAAAATGTAGGCCGAAAGCCTGAAGATTGAAGCTCAGGAAAACAAAACAGGAGAAAACCCAGGAGCGGCAGACACCGTTTTAAGGGCCCAACCACACTAGTAGGCCCAATGCAGTTTAATATTAAAAATATAGGCCGAAAGCCTGAAGATTGAAGCTCAGGAAAACAAAACAGGAGAAAACCCAGGAGCGGCAGACACCGTTTTAAGGGCCCAACCACACTAGTAGGCCCAATGCAGTTTAATATTAAAAATATAGGCCGAAAGCCTGAAGATTGAAGCTCAGGAAAACAAAACAGGAGAAAACCCAGGAGCGGCAGACACCGTTTTAAGGGCACAACCACACTAGTAGGCCCAAATGCAGTTTAATATTAAAAATATAGGCCGAAAGCCTGAAGATTGAAGCTCAGGAAAATAACACAGGACAACACCAAGGTGCAGCAGACACCGTTACTAGGCCCAACCAAAGTAGTAGGCCAAATGCAGTTTAATATTTAAAATGTAGGCCGAAAGCCTGAAGATTGAAGCTCAGGAAAACAAAACAGGAGAAAACCCAGGAGCGGCAGACACCGTTTTAAGGGCCCCACCACACTAGTAGGCCCAATGCAGTTTAATATAAAAAATATAGGTCGAAAACATGACAATTGAAGCTCAGCTTTTTTCTGAGGAGGATAGCTGTATTGAGTGGCGCAGACAGACACAGGTAGTAGGCCTTAAACCAAAAAGTTGGCTCAATGCAGTTTAAAAAAGGTTACAGGGGTACACAGGCAGCAATGGTGTGGTCAGCGGAGGACGATTGGAAGGAGTGGTGCAGACTTACTAGGCCTAAAATTAAAAAAGTAGGCTCTATGTAGTTTTAAATAGGTTACAGGGGTACACAGGCAGCATTGGTGTGGTCAGCGGAGGACGATTGCAAGGAGGGACCGCAGACAGACTTCCTAGGCCTAAAGTAAAAAAGTAGGCTCTATGCAGGTTAAAATAGGTTACAGGGGTACACAGGCAGCATTGGTGTGGTCAGCGGAGGACGATTGCAAGGAGGGACCGCAGACAGACTTCCTAGGCCTAAAATAAAAAAGTAGGCTTTATGCAGGTTTAAATAGGTTACAGGTGTACACAGGCAGCATTGGTGAGGTCAGCGGAGGACGATTGGAAGGAGTGGCGCAGACTTACCAGGCCTAAAATAAAAAAAGCAGGCTCTATGCAGGTTTAAATACGTTACAGGGGTACACAGGCAGCATTGGTGTGGTCAGCGGAGGATGATTGCACCGAGGGGCAGACACAGTTAGTAGGGCCAAAAAAGTAATAGGCAAAATGCAGTTAAAAATAGGTTACAGGAGTACGCAGGCTGCCTAGCTTTGTTCAGTGGAGGACAACTGTAAGGAGTATCTGACACAGTTAGTAGGCCAAAATAATAAAGTGAGGTTAATGTCTTTCAAAAAAATTTTTTCACAAATAAACAGGTGGCATACCTAGGTACAGGGGTGGGTGTTATGATCCGGTGGTAGGATCTCAAAACTGACCTGACACATATAACCAGAATGATAGGACAAGTTCTGGGGATGTGGAAGCTATACTGACCGCAATCCTGAACCTATCCAACACACTAAAGGCAGCCGTGGAGCGTTACCTATAAACCTAGACGCCTCTTCACAGCCTGAGAAACTGACTGCCCCTAGAGAGAAATCAAAGACCTCACTTGCCTCAGAGAAATAACCCCAAAGTTATAGACAGCCCCCCACAAATAATAACGGTGAGTTAAGGGGAAAATACAAACGTAGAAATGAAACAGGTTTAGCAAATGAGGCCCGCTAACACTAGATAGACAGAAAATAGATAGGAGTCTGTGCGGTCAGTACAAAAACTATCAAAAATAAACCACGCAGAGAATACAAGAACCCCCACACCGACTCACGATGTGAGGGGTGCCCTCTGCACCCCAGAACTAACCAGCAAGCAAAAAATCACATAAAAGCGAGCTGGACTGAACTCATCATATACTGAGAAACGTTTTCAAGGAAATAATGAGCAAAATGAACAAGCAAACTTAGCTTCTCCAGCAGGAGACTGGTCACAAGGAATATTCAGGAGAGCTCAGAGTCAGGACTGAATACACCGACAGCAGGCAACAAATGAAGGTCCAGGTGAGTTAAATAGGCCCAGCATAGAAGGAAATGAAGCAGCTGAGCCCAGCCATAACGCTAAAGGCCACCAGAGGGAGCCCAAGAACAAACTCACACAGTACCACTCATAACCACAGGAGGGAGCCCGAGAACGGAATTCACAACAGTACCCCCCCTTGAGGAGGGGTCACCGAACCCTCACCAGAGCTCCCAGGCCGACCAGGACGAGCCGAATGAAAGGCACGAACCAAATCGGCCGCATGGACATCGGAGGCGACAACCCAGGAATTATCCTCCTGACCATAGCCCTTCCATTTAACTAAGTACTGAAGCTTCCGTCTCGAAATACGAGAATCCAAGATCTTCTCCACCACATACTCCAACTCCCCCTCGACCAAGACAGGAGCAGGAGGATCAACAGAAGGGAACACAGGCACCACATATCTCCGCAACAATGACCTATGGAACACATTATGAATGGCAAACGATGTTGGGAGGTCCAAACGAAATGACACAGGGTTGAGGATTTCCAAAATCTTATAAGGACCGATGAAACGAGGCTTGAATGTAGGAGAGGAAACCTTCATCGGGACATAACGAGAAGACAACCACACCAAATCCCCCACACGAAGTCGGGGACCTACACAGCGACGGCGGTTAGCAAAGCGCTGAGCCTTGCCTTCTCTTGGGACAACGTCAAATTGTCCACCACATGGTTCCAAATCTGCTGCAACCTGTCCACCACAGAATCCACCCCAGGACAGTCAGAGGGTTCACCCTGACCCGAGGAAAAATGAGGATGAAAACCAGAATTGCAAAAGAAAGGTGAAACCAAAGTAGCAGAACTAGCCCGATTATTGAGGGCGAACTCAGCCAATGGCAAAAAAGTCACCCAATCATCCTGATCAGCAGAAACAAAACATCTCAAATAAGTTTCCAAGGTCTGATTAGTTCGTTCGGTTTGGCCATTCGTCTGAGGATGGAAGGCCGACGAAAAAGACAATACAATGCCCATCTTAGCACAAAAGGACCGCCAAAATCTGGACACAAACTGGGATCCTCTGTCTGACACAATGTTCTCCGGAATACCATGTAAATGAACCACATTCTGAAAAAACAGTGGCACCAAATCGGAGGAGGAAGGCAGCTTAGGCAAAGGTACCAAATGGACCATTTTAGAAAAACGATCACAAACCACCCAGATGACAGGCATCTTCTGAGAGACAGGAAGATCCGAAATAAAATCCATGGAAATATGCGTCCAAGGCCTCTTCGGGACAGGCAAAGGCATAAGCAATCCACTGGCACGAGAACAGCAAGGCTTGGCCCGAGCACAAATCCCACAGGACTGCACAAAGGAACGCACATCCCGCGACAAGGAAGGCCACCAAAAGGACCTCACCACCAAATCCCTGGTACCAAAAATCCCAGGATGACCTGCCAACACCGAAGAATGAACCTCGGAAATAACTCTACTGGTCCATCTGTCCGGGACAAACAGTCTCTCCGGTGGACAACGGTCAGGTCTATTGGCCTGAAACTCCTGAAACACCCGTCGCAGATCAGGAGAGATGGCAGACAAAATCACCCCCTCTTTGAGGACACCAGTCGGTTCAGAAACTTCCGGGGAGTCAGGTACAAAACTCCTAGAAAGGGCATCAGCCTTCACGTTTTTCGAACCTGGAAGATATGAAACCACGAAATTGAAACGAGAGAAAAACAGCGACCATCGAGCCTGTCTCGGATTCAACCATTTGGCAGACTCGAGATAAGTCAAATTCTTGTGATCCGTCAAGACCACCACACGATGCTTGGCTCCCTCAAGCCAATGTCGCCACTCCTCAAATGCCCACTTCATTGCCAACAACTCACGATTACCAACATCATAATTCCGCTCGGCAGGCGAAAACTTTCTTGAAAAGAAAGCACATGGTCTCATCACAGAGTCATCAGAGCTTCTCTGCGACAAGACAGCCCCTGCTCCAATCTCAGAAGCATCAACCTCGACCTGAAAGGGAAGAGAGACATCGGGCTGGCGCAAGACAGGAGCCGAAGAAAATCGACGTTTCAGCTCCTGAATGGCCTCCACGGTCGCAGGAGACCAATTCGTCACATCAGAACCCTTCTTGGTCAAATCCGTCAAAGGCTTAACCACACTAGAAAAATTAGTGATGAAGCGACGGTAAAAATTAGCAAAACCCAAGAACTTCTGAAGACTCTTCACAGATGTAGGTTGAGTCCAGTCGTAAATAGCCTGGACCTTGACTGGATCCATCTCAATAGTAGAAGGAGAAAAAATAAAGCCCAAAAAGGAAACCTTCTGGACTCCGAAGAGACATTTAGAGCCCTTCACAAACAAGGCATTGGCACGCAGGACCTGAAATACCATCCTGACCTGCTTCACATGAGACTCCCAATCGTCAGAAAAGACCAAAATATCATCCAGGTACACAATCATAAATCTATCCAGATACTCTCGGAAGATGTCGTGCATGAAGGACTGAAACACCGAGGGGGCATTAGAAAGCCCAAAAGGCATCACCAAGTACTCAAAATGGCCTTCGGGCGTATTAAATGCTGTTTTCCATTCATCGCCCTGCTTTATGCGCACAAGACAAGATTATACGCTCCTCGAAGATCTATCTTGGTGAACCAACTGGCCCCCCTAATCCAGGCAAACAGATCGGACAACAGTGGCAAGGGGTACTGAAATTTGACCGTGATGTTATTTAGAAGGCGATAATCTATACAGGGTCTCAGAGAACCATCCTTCTTGGCCACAAAAAAGAACCCTGCACCTAAAGGGGACGAGGACGGGCGAATATGCCCCTTCTCCAAGGACTCCTTTATATAACTCCGCATAGCGGCATGTTCTGGTACAGATAAATTAAAAAGTCGTCCCTTAGGGAACTTACTACCAGGAATCAGATTTATAGCACAATCACAATCCCTATGAGGAGGTAGAGCACTAGATTTGGGCTCATCAAATACATCCTGGTAGTCCGACAAATATTCAGGGACTTCAGAAGGAGTAGAAGAAGCAATTGACACCAAAGGAGCATCGCCATGAATTCCCTGGCAACCCCAACTTGACACAGACATTGCTTTCCAATCCAGGACTGGATTATGAGCCTGCAGCCATGGCAGACCCAACACGACAACATCATGCAAATTATGTAGCACAAGAAAGCGAATCACCTCCTGATGTGCAGGAGCCATGCACATGGTCACTTGGGTCCAATACTGAGGTTTATTCTTGGCCAATGGCGTAGCATCAATTCCCTTTAGTGGGATAGGGAACTGTAAAGGCTCCAAGATAAAACCACAGCGCCTGGCAAATGACAAATGCATCAAATTCAGGGCGGCACCTGAATCCACAAAAGCCATAACTGAGTAGGATGACAGAGAGCAAATCAAAGTAACAGACAAAATGAATTTAGGTTGTACAGTACCAATGGTGACAGACTTGGCGAACCTTTTTGTGCGCTTAGAACACTCTGAGATAACATGAGTAGAATCACCACAGTAAAAGCACAACCCATTCTGACATCTGTGGTTTTGCCGTTCAACTCTGGTCAGAATCCTGTCGCATTGCATAGGCTCAGGTTTCTGCTCAGAAAATACCACCAGATGGTGCACAGGTTTGCGCTCCCGCAGACGCCGATCCATCTGAATGGCCAAAGACATAGACTCATTCAGACCCACAGGCGTGGGGAACCCCACCATAACATCTCCAATGGCTTCAGAAAGACCCTTTCTGAAAATCGCCGCCAGGGCGCACTCATTCCATTGAGTGAGCACAGACCACTTCCTAAACTTCTGCTTCATCTTGACCCTGAGAGAGAGCCAGCAAAACCTTCTCTGCCTGGTCCACCAGATTAGGTTCCTCATAAAGCACTCCAAGCGCCAGAAAAAACGCATCCACATTTAGCAATGCAGGATCTCCTGGCGCCAGAGAGAATACCCAATCTTGAGGGTCACCACGCAACAAAGAAATAACAATTTTAACTTGCTGAACAGAATCACCAGAGGAGCGAGGTCTCAGAGAAAGGAATAACTTACAATTATTCTTAAAGTTCAAAAACCTAGATCTATCTCCGGAGAACAGCTCAGGAATTGGTATTTTAGGCTCTGACATAGGACTGCAGACTACATAATCCTGAATGCCCTGTACCCTTGCAGTGAGATGATCCACACTAGAAGACAGACTCTGGATGTCCATATCTGCAGCTGAGTTCAGAACCACCCAGAGATTAAGGGGAGGAGAGAGACTAAACACAGTGCAGAGAAAAAAAAAAAATGACTTCAGGATTTCTCTTCTCCCTCTTCTGCTGCATTAACACTTTGTGGCCTGCTGTACTGTTATGATCCGGTGTTAGGATCTCAAAACTGACCTGACACATATAACCAGAATGATAGGACAAGTTCTGGGGATGTGGAAGCTATACTGACCGCAATCGTGAACCTATCCAACACACTAAAGGCAGCCGTGGAGCGTTACCTAAAAACCTAGACGCCTCTTCACAGCCTGAGAAACTGACTGCCCCTATAGAGAAAGCAAAGACCTCACTTGCCTCAGAGAAATAACCCCAAAGTTATAGACAGCCCCCCACAAATAATAACGGTGAGTTAAGGGGAAAATACAAACGTAGAAATGAAACAGGTTTAGCAAATGAGGCCCGCTAACACTAGATAGACAGAAAATAGATAGGAGTCTGTGCGGTCAGTACAAAAACTATCAAAAGTAAACCACGCAGAGAATACAAGAACCCCCACACCGACTCACGATGTGAGGGGTGCCCTCTGCACCCCAGAACTAACCAGCAAGCAAAAAATCACATAAAAGCGAGCTGGACTGAACTCATCATATACTGAGAAACGTTTTCAAGGAAATAATGAGCAAAATGAACAAGCAAACTTAGCTTCTCCAGCAGGAGACTGGTCACAAGGAATATTCAGGAGAGCTCAGAGTCAGGACTGAATACACCGACAGCAGGCAACAAATGAAGGTCCAGGTGTGTTAAATAGGCCCAGCATAGAAGGAAATGAAGCAGCTGAGCCCAGCCATAACGCTAAAGGCCACCAGAGGGAGCCCAAGAACAAACTCACACAGTACCACTCATAACCACAGGAGGGAGCCCGAGAACGGAATTCACAACAGGTGGGCTCCTCTGCTGACTTGCAGACAGTGGTAGTTGGTGCAAAGTATTAACTGGTGTAAATGTAGGACAGGGCCCCTGAATATTTTTACTAGCAACAATCATGTCAACAAATTGGTATTGGCAGTGCCATTGAAGGATTTAACAGCACAGACTAAACAGTGGTGGAGCAGTGAGAGGTAATTTTGCAAGTGGTAGAGCACTGTTTGACCTGGGGGGGAACACTCTCTCGTGGGTGGCGGTACTGGCCCAGGGCCCCTCATGTTACGACGGTGTGTCTGATGTTGGGTGTGCACCAGCACCGCCAGAGACACGTCATTGTACTATGAGGGACCCTGTGCCAGTGCTGTCGCCCAAAAGTAGGCACACCCACCTGTCCAGGCAAAAGGCACTCGCACGGGTGCTTGCGCAAAGTGGTGACCACAGCCCCGTGGGGGAAGTCAGGCCATTTAGGGAGGTGTTAAAATGGCCTATGATGGACATACTGCAGCTGCAAATGGAGGAATTGGATCGGTCACTAAGAGGAGTCCAATAGCAAAACCTTTTTACAGGAAAGCTACGTGTCAGCAGGGGAAGGTGGGGCAAAATAATTAGAAATCCATGATTGGTTCATTTTAATGAAGGTTAGATCATCAACATTTTGGGTAGCCAGACGAGTCCTTTTTTCTGTCAGTATTGAACCAGCAGCACTGAATACTCTTTCTGATAGCACACTAGCAGCTGGGCAAGCGAGCTCCTGTAATGCATATTCTGCCAATTCAGGCCAGGTGTCTATTTTAGATGCCCAGTAATCAAAGGGGAATGACGTGTGAGGGAGAACATCGATAAGGGAGGAAAAATAGTTAGTAAACATACTGTGTCTCTTGTCAATTTGAATCGATGCAGCAGTACCTGTCGTGTCAGCGGTCATTGCGAAATCACTCCACAACCTGGTCATAAAACCCCTCTGTCCAACGCCACTTCTGATTTGTGCCCCTCTAACACCTCTTGCATGTTGCCCCCTGCAGCTCGTGTGGGAATGCCTGAACCAAGCGGTCTACAAGAGTTGCTTGTTTGGTAGCCAATATTTGCTCAAGGTTCTCATGTGGCATGATATTTTGCAATTTCCTGTTGTAGCGTGGATCCAGGAGGCAGGCCAACCAGTAATCGTCATCGGTCATCATTTTGATAATGCGGGGGTCCCTTTTTAGGATATGCAAGGCATAATCAGCCATGTGGGCCAATGTTCCAGGTGTCAAATCAATGCTTGTGCTGGGTTGAGGAGCACTTTCTGCCAAATCCACATCACTTGTCTCCCACAAAAAACCTGTACCTGACCGTGCACCACCAACAGTTTCTATTCCCCCCTGAGAAGCTTCCTCCTCCCATAAATAATCATCCCCATCTTCCTCCTCCTCCTCCTCTTCATCCGCAACCTCGTTCCCGAGACTTCCCTGAGCAGACAATGGCTGACTGTCATCAAGTCTTCCCTCCTCCTGGGCTGCAGACGCCTGCTCCTTAATGTGCGTCAAACTTTGCATCAGCAGATGCATTAGTGGGATGCTCATGCTTATGATGGCGTCGTCCGCACTTACCAGCCATGTGCATTCCTCAAAACACTGAAGGACTTGACAGAGGTCTTGGAGCTTCGACCACTGCACACCAGACAACTCCATGTCTGCCATCCAACTGCCTGCCCGTGTATGTGTATCCTCCCACAAATACATGACAGCACGCCTCTGTTCGCACAGCCTCTGAAGCATATGCAGTGTAGAGTTCCACCTTGTTGCAACGTCGATTATTAGGTGGTGCTGGGGAAGCTTCAACGATCGCTGATGGTTCTGCATATGGCTGGAGTGTACGGGCGAACGGCGGATGTGAGAGCAAAGTCGTCGCACCTTGAGGAGCAGGGCTGGTAACCCCGGATAACTTTTCAGGAAGCACTGCACCACCAGTTTCAAGGTGTGAGCCAGGCAAGGTATATGTTTCAGTTCTGAAAGGGCTATGGCAGCCATAAAATTCCTCTCGTTATCACTGACTACCTTGCCTGATTCAAGATGTACACTGCCCAGTCATGACTGAGTTTCTTGCTGCAAGAACTCGGCCAGAACTTCCGCGGTGTGTCTGTTGTCGCCCAAGCACTTAGTTTCCAACACAGCCTGCTGACGCTTACCACTAGCTGTTCCATAATGGGACACCTCACCTGTGCAACACTGGCAGCTGCGGATGGAGTGGTCGTGCGACTGCGCTCTGTGGATGAGCTCTCGCTTTGGCTGGAAGAGGAGGAGGAGTGGCAAACGCCTACAGCCAACTGTTTCCTAGACCGTGGGCTAGGCAGAACTGTCCCACTGTGGCTGCCCCCTGTGGACCCTGCATCCACCACATTAACCCAGTGTGCCGGGATGGACACATATCATCCCTGACCATGCCTACTGGTCCATGCATCAGTTGTGAGGTGCACCTTTCTACTGACTGATTGCCTCAGTGCATGGAGAATGCGGTCTTTGACATGCTGGTGGAGGGCTGGGATGTCTTTTCTCGAAAAGAAGTGTTGACTGGGTAGCTCATAGCGTGGTACTGCGTAGACCATCAAGGCTTTGAAAGCTTCGCTTTCAACCAACCGGTAGGGCATCATCTCTAATGATATAAGTCTAGCAATGTGAGCGTTCAAACCCTGTGTACGCGGATGAGAGGGTGAGTACTTTCTTTTCCTAATGAGAGTCTCTTGGAGGGTGAGCTGGACAGGCGAGGTGCATATGGTGGGACTTGCAGTGGCGGTGGTGGTGGACATAGCAGATTGAGAGAGGGTTGGTGATGGGATTCTCGATGTAGGCCTACATGCTGTGTTTCCTACCAATAAACTTGTGATTCCCTGACTTCTTTGCCCTAGCGATGACACCTCCACATTTGCTGCTGTTCTTGTTCTAACCGGTGGGCTTACAGTGGGGGAAGCGATGTAGCGTTGCTAACTACCTGGATGCAGGTGCACCAACAGTAGGGGACGTTTGTGAGTTATTCCAGGCTTGCAAGTGCATGCTGGTTACATGTCTGAGCATGCACGTTGTATTTAAATTGTGGGGATTCTTCCCTCTGCTAAATGTTTTTGAGCATTTCTTACAGATAACTTTGCACTCATCATTCGAATCTTGGGTAAAAAATTGCCACACTACACTCTTCCTACTATGGAATACCTTTTTTGGCATTGCACGCTGTGTTACTTTCACCGGATGGCCATGCTGTCCTAAAACTGGTTTTGGTTTTGCCAAACTTTTTTTGCCAGAGACGGGCCTGCCAGATGAAAGCAAATGTGATGTAGATGGCTGCTGCCGATCCTCCTCCTCCGACTCTGAGCTACTGCCAGCGGCACCCTCTTCCCCCAATGGCTGCCAATCTGGGTCAACAACTGGGTCATCTATCACCTCCTCTTCAATCTCATGTTCAGCTATCTCTGTGTCACCGTGTAAGGTGCTATAACGTTCGGGAATGGGCACCATCGTCTCATCAGGGTCAGTTTCTGGCTCAGTACACTGCGAGGGCAATGTAGTGATGTGAGTCAATGGAACAGCATAACAATCTAGCTGTGGCTGTGAATCAGTGCACTCCATGTCCGAATCATCTTCTAGTGGGCTGTTAACTATTTCCCTTTCTAACCCAGGCACGGTATGTGTAAAGAGCTCCATGGAGTAACCTGTTGTGTCGCCTGACGCATCCTTCACTGTTGTTTTGGGGGAAGGACACAAGGAATCAACTTGTTCCTGACTGGGAGCATCCACCGACGACTGGCTACTTTTCAATTTTGAACTATCCGAAGAGGAGGTGAAAGAGCTAGAGGCAGAGTCAGCAAGGAAAGCCAAAACTTTTTCCTGCTGCTCCGGCTTTAACAGCGGTTTTCCTACTCCCAGAAAAGGTAGCGTTCGAGGCTTTGTGTAGCCGGACGATGATGCTGGCTCAACAACTCGAGACTTAGGTGCTATTTTGATTTTCCCTCTACCACCCGATGCTCCACCAGTACCACCACTACCACCACCATCAGCATTACCAGATGGCAATGACCGCCCATGGCCACGACCTCTTTCACCAGCCTTCCTCATTCTTGGAAAAATGTAACCAAACTAACAACCGTTATATGGTACTGAAAAACAAGGTAAAAGGTGTATGTTAACTTGTTGTGAATATAAATCTCCCTTTTTATGTGTGGGTGAGTGCTAAATAAATCAGGCCCACTGTATTACAGTATAGTTTCTGTGGCAGAAAATGACAGACTGAGATACCACAGACAGGACTGGCACAGATGCACAGATTTGGCAATATTAATCTCCCTTTTTTTTGGGGGGGGGGAGACTAGTGAATAAATCAGGCCCACTGTATTACATTATAGTTTCTGTGGCAGAAAATGAAAGACTGAGATACCACAGACAGGACTGGCACAGATGCACAGATTTGGCAATATTAAGCTCCCTTTTTTTTGTTTTTGGGAGACTAGTGAATAAATCAGGCCCACTGGATTACAGTATAGTTTCTGTGGCAGAAAATGACTGACAGAGATACCACAGACAGGACTGGCGCAGATGCACAGATTTGGCAATATTAATCTCCCTTTTTTTTTGTTTTTGGGAGACTAGTGAATAAATCTGGCCTACTGTATTACAGTACAGTTTCTGTGGCAGAAAATGACTGACTGAGATACCACAGACAGGACTGACACAGATGCACAGATTTGGCAATATTAATTCCCTTTTTTTGTTTTTGGGAGACTAGTGAATAAATCTGGCCCACTGTATTACAGTATAGTTTCTGTGGCAGAAAATGACTGACAGAGATACCACAGACAGGACTGGCGCAGATGCACAGATTTGGCAATATAAATCTCCCTTTTTTTTTGTTTTTGGGAGACTAGTGAATAAATCTGGCCCACTGGATTACAGTATAGTTTCTGTGGCAGAAAATGAGTGACTGAGATACCACAGACAGGACTGGCACAGATGCACAGATTTGGCAATATTAATCTCCCTTTTTTTTTGGGGGGGGGAGACTAGTGAATAAATCAGGCCCACTGTATTACATTATAGTTTCTGTGGCAGAAAATGAAAGACTGAGATACCACAGACAGGACTGGCACAGATGCACAGATTTGGCAATATTAAGCTCCCTTTTTTTTGTTTTTGGGAGACTAGTGAATAAATCAGGCCCACTGGATTACAGTATAGTTTCTGTGGCAGAAAATGACTGACAGAGATACCACAGACAGGACTGGCGCAGATGCACAGATTTGGCAATATTAATCTCCCTTTTTTTTTGTTTTTGGGAGACTAGTGAATAAATCTGGCCTACTGTATTACAGTACAGTTTCTGTGGCAGAAAATGACTGACTGAGATACCACAGACAGGACTGACACAGATGCACAGATTTGGCAATATTAATTCCCTTTTTTTGTTTTTGGGAGACTAGTGAATAAATCTGGCCCACTGTATTACAGTATAGTTTCTGTGGCAGAAAATGACTGACAGAGATACCACAGACAGGACTGGCGCAGATGCACTGATTGGCAATATAAATCTCCCTTTTTAGGTGTGGGACAGTGCAGAAAAATACAGGCCCACTGTTTTACACTATACAGTTTCAGGGGCAGAAAGTGGCTGGAAGATATATATAAAAAAAAAAAGGGACTGTACTACAATTACTATCTCCCTACAATAATCTCAGAAAAGTATGGCAGGCAGCAATAAAAAGGACTGCTGCACACAAAAGTGTGGACAAACAAACAAGATAGCTGTGCAGAAAGGAAGGAGCAACAGGATTTGTGCTTTTAAAAAAGCAGTTGGTTTGCACAGCAGCGTACAAACAGCAATGCAGCTATCAGGGAGCCTTCAAGGGCAGCCCAATAAGCTACAGAGCTGATGAAGAAAAATTTAGCCTCCACTGTCCCTGCAAAGAAAAGGTGGTGTTGGACAGTGGAAATCGCTACAGCACAAGCGGTTTGGGGGTTAATGTACCCTGCTTAACGCTATCCCTGCTTCTGATGAAGCGGCAGCAACCTCTCCCTATGCTCAGATCGCCAGCAGTAAGATGGCGGTCGGCGTGCACGCCCCTTTATAGCCCCTGTGAGGCTGCAGAAAGCAAGCCAATCACCGCTATGCCCTTCTCTAAGATGATGGGGACCGAGACCTATGTCATCACACTGCCCACACTCTGCGTCCACGTTCATTGGCTGAGAAAAGGCGCTGAAAGCATTATACGAAACGCGACTTTGGCGCGAAGATCGCCGACCGCGTGGCCGACCCCACACTAGGATCGGGTCGGGTTTCACGAAACCCGACTTTGCCAAAAGTCGGCGATTTATGAAAATGACCGATCCGTTTCGCTCATCCCTACTGACCAGTGTTAATTATTTATTTACAGCTCAGGTGGCGGCTGATGAATACTCCCATCAGCCACCTGCTCTTGCTGTTATTAGCTGCAACAGGCGTAGGCTGATGGGAGCAGTAGTCC
The DNA here is from genome assembly GCF_051348905.1 of Ranitomeya variabilis. Lineage (NCBI taxonomy): Eukaryota > Metazoa > Chordata > Amphibia > Anura > Dendrobatidae > Ranitomeya > Ranitomeya variabilis. Next base: position 486,988,168 of record NC_135235.1, read on the forward strand.
CATCAGCCGACGTCAGTGACTGGAGGTAAACTTTTTTACCTTCGATCACAGCTGCGGACTCATGCTGTCATTTGACAGCTTTGGAACTGCGGCTTTCTGACCAGCGGTAATAATTTTACAGTTCATCAGAAGCAGTATTTGCCGCTTTCTCTGTCATGCACATGACAGCATGGCATACACTGGATGTTCGGGCTCTCCATTCATGTGATATGGTTCAAGGTTCAGATTCCTGTTCAGGTACTGTTCTGGTATCTAGCATGAACTTTTTTTTAACTGTTTAGCTGAACCCGCTGGACTCGAACATCCAGGAGTATGCCCATCTCTATACAGCCTCCAAAATTTTAACTTTTGCCTCATCATCAGTCCATAAAGTATGCTCCCAAAAGTCTTGGAGATCATCACAATGTTTTCCGGCAAAACTGAGCTGAGCCTTTATGTTAATATTGTATTGCTCAGGAGTGGTTTTCGTCTTGGAACTCTGCCACGGAGGTCATTTTGTACAGTCTTTTTTTTTATGGTGGAGCCATGAATACTAACCTTAACTGAGGTAAGTGAGGCTTGCAGTACTTTGGATGTTGTTGTGGGGTCTTTTGTTGTGAGATCTTGTATGAGTTGTCGCTGTGTTAGTGGGATAATTTTAGTTACCCTGCCACTACTGGGAAGGTTCGCTACTAGTGTTGAGCATTCCGATACCGCAAGTATCGGGTATCGGCCGATACTTGCGGGTATCGGAATTCCGATACCGAGATCCGATACTTTTGTGGTATCGGGTATCGGTATCGAAACAACATTAATGTAATAATGTGTAAAAGAGAGAATTAAAATAAAAAATATTGCTATACTCACCTCTCCGACGCAGCCTGGACCTCAGCGAGGGAACCGGCAGCGTTGTTTGCTTAAAATTCGCGCGTTTACTTCCTTACGTGAAGTCCCGGCTTGTGATTGGTCGCGTCGCCCATGTGGCCGCGACGCGACCAATCACAGCAAGCCGTGACGTAATTTTAGGTCCTTCAGGATTTTAAAATTACATTCTGGCTTGTGATTGGTCGCGTCGCGGTCACATGGGCGACGCGACCAATCACAAGCCGTGATGTCACGGGAGGCAGGACACGCGAGCATTTTAAAATGCGCGCGTGTCCAGCCTCCCGTGACGTCACGGCTTGTGATTGGTCGCGTCGCCCATGTGACCGCGACGCGACCAATCACAAGCCAGAATGTAATTTTAAAATCCTGAAGGACCTAAAATTACGTCACGGCTTGCTGTGATTGGTCGCGTCGCGGCCACATGGGCGACGCGACCAATCACAAGCCAGGACGTCACGGGAGGCAGGACACGCGCGCATTTTAAAATGCGCGCGTGTCCAGCCTCCCGTGACGTCACGGCTTGTGATTGGTCGCGTCGCCCATGTGACCGCGACGCGACCAATCACAAGCCAGAACGTAATTTTAAAATCCTGAAGGACCTGAAATTACGTCACGGCTTGCTGTGATTGGTCGCGTCGCGGCCACATGGGCGGCACGCGACCAATCACAAGCCGGGACTTCACGTAAGGAAGTAAACGCGCGAATTTTAAGCAAACAACGCTGCCGGTTCCCTCGGTGAGGTCCAGGCTGCGTCGGAGAGGTGAGTATAGCAATATTTTTTATTTTAATTCTTTCTTTTACACATTAATATGGATCCCAGGGCCTGAAGGAGAGTTTCCTCTCCTTCAGACCCTGGGAACCATCAGGGATACCGTCCGATACTTGAGTCCCATTGACTTGTATTGGTATCGGGTATCGGTATCGGATTGGATCCGATACTTTGCCGGTATCGGCCGATACTTTCCGATACCGATACTTTCAAGTATCGGACGGTATCGCTCAACACTATTCGCTACTCATGTTTCATGTTTTCACCATTTGAGGATAATGGCTCTCACTGTAGTTTGCTAGAGTTCCAAAGCTTTAGAAATGGCTTCATAACCTTTTCCAGACTGATTGATCTCAATTACTTTGTTTCTCATTTGTTTCAGAATTTCTTTTCATAGCAGCATGATGTCTAGCTTTTGAAGAAACGTTGGTCTACTTCACTGTGTCAGGCAGAGCTTATTTAAGTGATTTCCTGATAGAGAACAGGTGTGGTGGCAGTAATCAGGCATGGGTGTGGCTAGGGAATTTGAACTCAGCTTCCAAAAGATGTGATAAACCACAGTCAATTTATATTTTAAGGGTGGGGGGCAATCACTTTTTCACACAGGGCCCTGTAGGTTTGGTTCTTTTTTACTCTTAACCCCTTCCCGACCCATGGCGCCACGTAGGCGTCATGAAAACCGGTGCCAATCCGACCCATGACGCCTATGTGGCGTCATGGAATGATCGCGTCGCTGCAGATCGGGTGAAAGGGTTAACTCCTATTTTACCCGATCTGCAGAGACAGGGGGAGTGGTACTTCAGCCCAGGGGGGGGTGGCTTCACCCCCCCGTGGCTACGATCGCTCTGATTGGCTGTTGAAAGTGAAACTGCCAATCAGAGCGATTTGTAATATTTCACCTAAAAAACTGGTGAAATATTACAATCCAGCCATGGCCGATGCTGCAATATCATCGGCCATGGCTGGAAAACCTGAAGTGACCCCCCCCACCCCACCGATCGCCCCCCCAGTCCTCCGTTATGGGGTCCGGTCCCCTCCGTCCTGTGCTCCGCTCCCCCGTCCTCCTGCCCGCTCCCCCCTGCTCCTATGTCACCCCCCGGTGCTCTGACGCCCCCCCCGTGCCCCGATCTCCCCCCCCTTATACTTACCGAGGCTCCCGGTGTTGGTCCGTCTCCTCGCTGGGCGCCGCCATCTTCCAAAATGGCGGGCGCATGCTCAGTGCGCCCGCCGAATCTGCCAGCCGGCAGATTCATTACAAGTACATTTTGATCGCTGTGGTAGGTTCTATCACAGCGATCAAAATAAAAAAATTAATAAATAACTCCCCCCCTTTATCACCCCCATAGGTAGGGACAATAATAAAATAAAGAAAATATTTTTTTTTTCTTTTTCCACTAGGGTTAGGGTTAGAACTAGGGTTAGGGTTAGAACTAGGGTTAGGGTTACGGGTAGGGTTAGGGTTAGGGGTAGGGTTAGGGTTACAGGTAGGGTTAGGGTTATGGCATGTGCGGATTTGGCTGCGGATCCGCAGCGGATTGGCCGTGGATCCGCCGCGGATCCGCAGCGGATTGGCCGCGGATCCGCAGCGGATTGGCCGCGGATCCGCAGCGGATTGGCCGCTGCGAATTCGTAGCAGTTTTCCATGAGGTTTACAGTACCGTGTACACCTATGGAAAACCAAATACGCTGTGCCCATGGTGCGGAAAATTCCGTGCAGAAACGCTGCGTTGTATTTTCCGCAGCATGTCAATTCTTTGTGCGGATTCCGCAGCGTTTTACACCTGCTCCTCAATAGGAATCCGCAGGTGAAATCTGCACAAAAAAACACTGGAAATCTGCTGTAAATCCGCAGATAAAACGCAGTGCCTTTTACCTGCAGATTTTTCAAAAATGGTGCGGAAAAATCTCACACGAATCCGCAACGTGGGCACATACCCTTAGGGTTAGGGTTGGAATTAGAGTTAGGGTTGGAAATAGGGTTAAGATTAGGCTTGTGGTTAGGGTTACGGATAGGGTTAGGGGTGTGTTGAGGTTACAGTTGTGGTTAGGGTTGGGATTAGGGTTAGGGTTGGGATTAGGGTTAGGATTAGGGTTAGGGTTGGAATTAGGGTTACGGGTGTGTTGGGGTTAGGGTTGTGGTTAGGGTTATGGCTACAGTTGGGATTAGGATTAGGGGTGTGTTGGGGTTAGTGTTGAAGTTAGAATTGAGGGGTTTCCACTGTTTAGGCACATCAGGGGTCTCCAAACGCAACATGGCGCCACCATTGATTCCAGCCAATCTTGCATTCAAAAAGTCAAATGGTGCTCCCTCCCTTCCAAGCCCCGACGTGCGCCCAAACAGTGGTTTACCCCCACATTTGGGGTACCAGCGTACTCAGGACAAACTGGGCAACAACTGTTGGGGTCCAATTTCTCCTGTTACCCTTGCAAAAATAAAAAATTACTTGCTAAGACATAATTTTTGAGGAAAGAACAATTATTTTTTATTTTCACGGCTCTGCGTTATAAACTTCTGTGAAGCACTTGGGCGTTGAAAGTGCTCACCACACATCTAGATAAGTTCCTTCGGGGGTCTAGTTTCCAAAATGGGGTCACTTGTGGGGTGTTTCTACTGTTTAGGCACATCAGGGGCTCTGCAAATGCAACGTGACGCCCGCAGACCATTCCATCAAAGTCTGCATTTCAAATGTCACTACTTCCCTTCCGAGCCCTGACGTGCGCCCAAACAGTGGTGTACCCCCACATATGGGGTATCACTGTACTCACAACAAACTGGGCAACAAACATTGGGGCCCAATTTCTCCTGTTACCCTTGTGAAAATAAAAAATTGCTTGCTAAAACATCTTTTTTGAGGAAAGAAAAATGATTTTTTATTTTCACGGCTCTGCGTTGTAAACTTCTGTGAAGCACTTGGGGGTTGAACGTGCTCATCACACATCTAGATAAGTTCCTTGGGGGGTCTAGTTTCCAAAATGGGGTCACTTGTGGGGTGTTTCTACTGTTTAGGCACATCAGGGGCTCTGCAAATGCAACGTGACGCCCTCAGACCATTCCATCAAAGTCTGCATTTCAAATGTCACTACTTCCCTTCCGAGCCCTGACGTGCGCCCAAACAGTGGTTTACCCCCACATATGGGGTATCACTGTACTCACAACAAACTGGGCAACAAACAATGGGGCCCAATTTCTCCTGTTACCCTTGTGAAAATAAAAAATTGCTTGCTAAAACATCTTTTTTGAGGAAAGAAAAATGATTTTTTATTTTCACGGCTCTGCGTTGTAAACTTCTGTGAAGCACTTGGGGGTTGAACGTGCTCATCACACATCTAGATAAGTTCCTTGGGGGGTCTAGTTTCCAAAATGGGGTCACTTGTGGGGTATTTCTACTGTTTAGGCACATCAGGGGCTCTGAAAATGCAACGTGACGCCCGCAGACCATTCCATCAAAGTCTGCATTCCAAAACGTCACTACTTCCCTTCCGAGCCCCGGCATGTGCCCAAACAGTGGTTTACCCCCACATATGGGGTATCAGCGTACTCAGGAGAAACTGGACAACAACTTTTGGGGTCCAATTTCTCCTGTTACCCTTGCAAAAATAAAAAATTCTGGGCTAAAAAAATATTTTTGAGGAAAGGAAACACATTTATTATTTTCACGGCTCTGCGTTATAAACTTCTGTGAAGCACTTGGGGGTTCAAAGTGCTCACCACACATCTAGATAAGTTCCCTTGGGGGTCTAGTTTCCAAAATGGAGTCACTTGTGGGGAGTTCCTACTGTTTAGGCACATCAAGGGCTCTGCAAACTAGATTAGTTCCTTGGGAGGTCTAGTTTCCAAAATGGGGTCAATTGTGCGGGAGCTCCAATGTTTAGGCACACAGGGGCTCTCCAAACGTGACATGGTGTCCGCTAATGATTGGAGCTAATTTTCCATTCAAAAAGCCAAATGGCATGCCTTCCCTTCCGAGCCCTGCCGTGCGCCCAAACAGTGGTTTACCCCCACATATGGGGTATCATCGTACTCAGGACAAACTGGACAACAACATTTGGGGTCCAATTTCTCCTATTACCCTTGGGAAAATAAAAAATTCTGGGCTAAAAATCATTTTTGAGGAAAGAAAAATTATTTTTTATTTTCACGGCTCTGCGTTATAAACTTCTGTGAAGCACCTGGGGGTTATAAGTGCTCACTATGCATCTAGATAAGTTCCTTGGGGGGTCTAGTTTCCAAAATGGGGTCACTTGTCGGGGAGCTCCAATGTTTAGGCACACAGGGGCTCTCCAAACGCGACATGGTGTCCGCTAACGATTGGAGCTAATTTTCCATTCAAAAAGTCAAATGGCATGCCTCCCCTTCCGAGCCTTACCATGTGCCCAAACAGTGGTTTACCCCCACATGTGAGGTATCGGTGTACTCAGGAGAAATTGTCCAACAAATTTTACGATCCATTTTATCCTGTTGCCCATGTGAAAATGAAAAAATTGGGGCTAAAATAATTTTTTTGTGAAAAAAAAGTACTGTTTCATTTTTACAGATCAATTTGTGAAGCACCTGGGGGTTTAAAGTGCTCACTGTTCTTCTAGATAAGTTCCTTGGGGGGTCTAGTTTCCAAAATGGGGTCACTTGTGGGGGAGCTCCAATGTTTAGGCACACGGGGGCTCTCCAAACGCGACATGGTGTCCGCTAAAGATTGGAGCCAATTTTTCATTCAAAAAGTCAAATGGCGCTCCTTCCCTTCCGAGCCCTGCCGTGCGCCCAAACAGTGGTTTACCCCCAGATATGAGGTATGAGCGTACTCAGGATAAATTGGACAACAAAGTTCTTGGTCCAGTTTCTCCTTTTACCCTTGGGAAAATAAAAAAAATTTCGCTAAAAGATCATTTTTGTGACTAAAAAGTTAAATGTTCATTTTTTACTTCTATGTTGCTTCTGCTGCTGTGAAACACCCGAAGGGTTAATAAACTTCTTGAATGTGGATTTGAGCACCTTGTGGGGTGCAGTTTTTAGAATGGTGTCACTTTTGGGTATTTTCAGCCATATAGAACCCTCAAACTGACTTCAAATGTGAGGTGGTCCCTAAAAAAATGGTTTTGTAAATTTTGTTGTAAAAATGAGAAATCACTGGTCAAATTTTAACCCTTATAACTTCCTAGCAAAAAAAAAAATTGTTTCCAAAATTGTGCTGATGTAAAGTAGACATGTGGGAAATGTTATTTATTAACTATTTTGTGTCCCATAACTCTCTGGTTTAACAGAATAAAAATTCAAAATGTGAAAATTGCAAAATTTTCAAAATTTTTGCCAAATTTCCGTTTTTTTCACAAATAAACTCAGAAATTATCGACCTAAATTTACCACTAACATGAAGCCAAATATGTCACGAAAAAACAATCTCATAATCGCTAGGATCCGTTGAAGCATTCCTGAGTTATTACCTCATAAAGGGACACTGGTCAGAATTGCAAAAAACAGCAAGGTCATTAAGGCCAAAATAGGCTGGGTCATGAAGGGGTTAATAATAAAGAACTTCATTTAAAAACAGAATTTTGTGTTTTCTTGTGTTATCTTTGCATAATTTTAATATTTGCTTGATGATCTGAAACATTTAAATGTGACAAACATGCTGTGTGTGCGCTGCAAGATGCACTTGGAGGCATAATGGTGATGAGACAAAGTCCGGCAGAATTGTAGATGGCCGGTATGTGTGTCACAGAGGAGGACACTCTGCACTGTCAGTCTGAAGTCATGTTGTGGTCTGGGACCTGTAGTCCCACATGTAAATGTTTAGTTCTAATGGGAGACTGGCAGGGCTAGTTATGAGAGATGGGTGGGTCAAACTAGCCACACACACCCCCACACTCCCACCCAGGGGAGTGGTTATGGGTATGTAATGTGACTGAGGTCTGGTCACATGGCTTGGAGTGTGGACCTGAATGGTCTGTGCTGGAAGGTCCAGGAGAGCCCATGTGTTGGGAGTGTCGTCTCCCTGAAGAGCACATGGCAGGGCTCATGACCTAGCACATGCCAGCGTGTGGAACGGTCTGATAACGTGGGCAATACTGACCGGGGTCAGTGAGAACGTCTGAAGGATACCTCTGTGGAGTAGAGGTATCCGAGAACCTGTGCGGCACCAACAGGTAATGGAAAGGGATCCGTGTGATACTGACCAGGGTCAGAGAGAGACATTGTGTATGGGACACCTCTGAGGACAAGAGGTGTCCAGGAACCTGTGAAGGTCGCCAACAGGTAACGGACAGGGGTCCATGTGTTATGCTAACCGGGGTTAGTGACGGACTGTGGTAAAGTTAAATATGTGCAGATGGTGTTCAAGCTGTTACAAAGTTCTGAGAATGTGGTTTATGCTGATGTGAAATAAACCTAGAGACTGTGTTTTATAAGAAATCCATGCCTGAGTGTGTTAATCCTGTTGTGAATTCCGTTCTCGGGCTCCCTCCTGTGGTTATGAGTGGTACTGTGTGAGTTTGTTCTTGGGCTCCCTCTGGTGGCCTTTAGCGATATTGCTGGGCTCAGCTGCTTCATTTCCTTCTATGCTGGGCCTATTTAACTCACCTGGACCTTCATTTGTTGCCTGCTGTCGGTGTATTCAGTCCGGACTCTGAGCTCTCCTGAATATTCCTTGTGACCAGTCTCCTGCTGGAGAAGCTAAGTTTGCTTGTTCATTTTGCTCATTATTTCCTTGAAAACGTTTCTCAGTATATGATGAGTTCAGTCCAGCTCGCTTTTATGTGATTTTTTGCTTGCTGGTTAGTTCTGGGGTGCAGAGGGCACCCCTCACATCGTGAGTCGGTGTGGGGGTTCTTGTATTCTCTGCGTGGTTTATTTTTGATAGTTTTTGTACTGACCGCACAGACTCCTATCTATTTTCTGCCTATCTAGTGTTAGCGGGCCTCATTTGCTAAACCTGTTTCATTTCTACGTTTGTATTTTCCCCTTAACTCACCGTTATTATTTGTGGGGGGCTGTCTATAACTTTGGGGTTATTTCTCTGAGGCAAGTGAGGTCTTTGCTTTCTCTCTAGGGGCAGTCAGTTTCTCAGGCTGTGAAGAGGCGTCTAGGTTTTTAGGTAACGCTCCACGGCTGCCTTTAGTGTGTTGGATAGGTTCAGGATTGCGGTCAGTATAGCTTCCACATCCCCAGAACTTGTCCTATCATTCTGGTTATATGTGTCAGGTCAGTTTTGAGATCCTAACACCGGATCATAACAGTACAGCAGGCCACAAAGTGTTAATGCAGCAGAAGAGGGAGAAGAGAAATCCTGAAGTCATTTATTTATTTATTTTTTCTCTGCACTGTGTTTAGTCTCTCTCCTCCCCTTAATCTCTGGGTGGTTCTGAACTCAGCTGCAGATATGGACATTCAGAGTCTGTCTTCTAGGGTGGATCATCTCACTGCAAGGGTACAGGGCATTCAGGATTATGTAGTCCGCAGTCCTTTGTCAGAGCCTAAAATACCTATTCCTGAGCTGTTCTCCGAAGATAGATCTAGGTTTTTGAACTTTAAGAATAATTGTAAGTTATTCCTTTCTCTGAGACCTCGCTCCTCTGGTGATTCTATTCAGCAAGTTAAAATTGTTATCTCTTTGTTGCGTGGTTACCCTCAAGATTGGGCATTCTCTCTGGCACCAGGAGATCCTGCATTGCTAAATGTGGATGCGTTTTTTCTGGCGCTTGGAGTGCTTTATGAGGAACCTAATCTGGTAGACCAAGCAGAGAAGGTTTTGCTGGCTGTCTCTCAGGGTCAAGATGAAGCAGAGGTTTACTGTCAGAAGTTTAGGAAGTGGTCTGTGCTCACTCAATGGAATGAGTGCGCCCTGGCGGCGATTTTCAAAAAGAGTCTTTCTGAAGCCCTTAAAGATGTTATGTTGGGGTTCCCCACGCCTGTGGGTCTGAATGAGTCTATGTCTTTGGCCATTCAGATAGATCGGCGTCTGCGGGAGCGCAAACCTGTGCACCATCTGGCGGTATTTTCTGAGCAGAAACCTGAGCCTATGCAATGCGACAGGATTCTGACCAGAGTTGAACGGCAAAACCACAGACGTCAGAATGGGTTGTGCTTTTACTGTGGTGATTCTACTCATGTTATCTCAGAGTGTTCTAAGCGCACAAAAAGGTTTGCCAAGTCTGTCACCATTGGTACTGTACAACCTAAATTCATTTTGTCTGTTACTTTGATTTGCTCTCTGTCATCCTACTCAGTTATGGCTTTTGTGGATTCAGGTGCCGCCCTGAATTTGATGGATTTGTCATTTGCCAGGCGCTGTGGTTTTATCTTGGAGCCTTTAAAGTTCCCTATCCCACTAAAGGGAATTGATGCTACGCCATTGGCCAAGAATAAACCTCAGTACTGGACCCAAGTGACCATGTGCATGGCTCCTGCACATCAGGAGGTGATTCGCTTTCTTGTGCTACATAATTTGCATGATGTTGTCCTGTTGGGTCTGCCATGGCTGCAGGCTCATAATCCAGTCCTGGATTGGAAAGCAATGTCTGTGTCAAGTTGGGGTTGCCAGGGAATTCATGGCGATGCTGCTTTGGTGTCAATTGCTTTTTCTACTCCTTCTGAAGTGACTGAATTTTTGTCGGACTACCAGGATGTATTTGATGAGCCCAAATCTAGTGCTCTACCTCCTCATAGGGATTGTGATTGTGCTATAAATCTGATTCCTGGTAGTAAGTTCCCTAAGGGACGACTTTTTAATTTATCTGTACCAGAACATGCCGCTATGCGGAGTTATATAAAGGAGTCCTTGGAGAAGGGGCATATTCCCCGTCCTCGTCCCCTTTAGGTGCGGGGTTCTTTTTTGTGGCCAAGAAGGATGGTTCTCTGAGACCCTGTATAGATTATCGCCTTCTAAATAAAATCACGGTCAAATTTCAGTACCCTTTGCCACTGTTGTCCGATCTGTTTGCCCGGATTAGGGGGGCCAGTTGGTTCACCAAGATAGATCTTCGAGGAGCGTATAATCTTGTGCGCATAAAGCAGGGCGATGAATGGAAAACAGCATTTAATACGCCCGAAGGCCATTTTGAGTACTTGGTGATGCCTTTTGGGCTTTCTAATGCCCCCTCTGTGTTTCAGTCCTTCATTCATGACATCTTCCGAGAGTATCTGGATAGATTTATGATTGTGTACCTGGATGATATTTTGGTATTTTCTGATGATTGGGAGTCTTATGTGAAGCAGGTCAGGATGGTATTTCAGGTCCTGCGTGCCAATGCCTTGTTTGTGAAGGGCTCTAAATGTCTCTTTGGAGTCCAGAAGGTTTCCTTTTTGGGCTTTATTTTTTCTCCTTCTACTATTGAGATGGATCCAGTCAAGGTCCAGGCTATTTATGACTGGACTCAACATACATCTGTGAAGAGTCTTCAGAAGTTCTTGGGTTTTGCTAATTTTTACCGTCGCTTCATCACTAATTTTTCTAGTGTTGTTAAGCCTTTGACGGATTTGACCAAGAAGGGTTCTGATGTGACGAATTGGTCTCCTGCGGCCGTGGAGGCCTTTCAGGAGCTGAAACGTCGATTTTCTTCGGCTCCTGTCTTGCGCCAGCCCGATGTCTCTCTTCCCTTTCAGGTCGAGGTTGATGCTTCTGAGATTGGAGCAGGGGCTGTCTTGTCGCAGAGAAGCTCTGATGGCTCTGTGATGAGACCATGTGCTTTCTTTTCAAGAAAGTTTTCGCCTGCCGAGCGGAATTATGATGTTGGTAATCGTGAGTGGTTGGCAATGAAGTGGGCATTTGAGGAGTGGCGACATTGGCTTGAGGGAGCCAAGCATCGTGTGGTGGTCTTGACGGATCACAAGAATTTGACTTATCTCGAGTCTGCCAAACGGTTGAATCCGAGACAGGCTCGATGGTCGCTGTTTTTCTCTCGTTTCAATTTCGTGGTTTCATATCTTCTGGGTTCGAAAAACGTGAAGGCTGATGCCTTTTCTAGGAGTTTTGTACCTGACTCCCCGGAAGTTTCTGAACTGACTGGTGTCCTCAAAGAGGGGGTGATTTTGTCTGCCATCTCTCCTGATCTGCGACGGGTGTTGCAGGAGTTTCAGGCCAATAGACCTGACCGTTGTCCACCGGAGAGACTGTTTGTCCCGGACAGATGGACCAGTAGAGTTATTTCCGAGGTTCATTCTTCGGTGTTGGCAGGTCATCCTGGGATTTTTGGTACCAGGGATTTGGTGGCGAGGTCCTTTTGGTGGCCTTCCTTGTCGCGGGATGTGCGGTGCGTTCTTTTGTGCAGTCCTGTGGGATTTGTGCTCGGGCCAAGCCTTGCTATTCTCGTGCCAGTGGATTGCTTTTGCCTTTGCCTGTCACGAAGAGGCCTTGGACGCATATTTCCATGGATTTTATTTCGGATCTTCCTGTCTCTCAGAGGATGTCTGTCATCTGGGTGGTTTGTGATCGTTTTTCTAAAATGGTCCATTTGGTACCTTTGCCTAAGCTGCCTTCCTCCTCCGATTTGGTGCCACTGTTTTTTTAGAATGTGGTTCGTTTACATGGTATTCCGGAGAACATTGTGTCTGACAGAGGATCCCAGTTTGTGTCCAGATTTTGGCGGTCCTTTTGTGCTAAGATGGGCATTGAATTGTCTTTTTCGTCGGCCTTCCATCCTCAGACGAATGGCCAAACCGAACGAACTAATCAGACCTTGGAAACTTATTTGAGATGTTTTGTTTCTGCTGATCAGGATGATTGGGTGACTTTTTTGCCATTGGCTGAGTTCGCCCTCAATAATCGGGCTAGTTCTGCTACTTTGGTTTCACCTTTCTTTTGCAATTCTGGTTTTCATCCTCGTTTTTCCTCGGGTCAGGTTAAACCCTCTGACTGTCCTGGGGTGGATTCTGTGGTGAATAGGTTGCAGCAGATTTGGAACCATGTGGTGGACAATTTGACGTTGTCCCAAGAGAAGGCTCAGCGCTTTGCTAACCGCCGTCGCTGTGTGGGTCCCCGACTTCGTGTGGGGGATTTGGTGTGGTTGTCTTCTCGTTATGTCCCGATGAAGGTTTCCTCTCCTAAGTTCAAGCCTCGTTTCATCGGTCCTTATAAGATTTTGGAAATCCTGAACCCTGTGTCATTTCGTTTGGACCTCCCAACATCGTTTGCCATTCATAATGTGTTCCATAGGTCATTGTTGCGGAGATATGTGGTGCCTGTGGTCCCTTCTGTTGATCCTCCTGCTCCTGTCTTGGTCGAGGGGGAGTTGGAGTATGTGGTGGAGAAGATCTTGGATTCTCGTATTTCGAGACGGAAGCTTCAGTACTTAGTTAAATGGAAGGGCTATGGTCAGGAGGATAATTCCTGGGTTGTCGCCTCCGATGTCCATGCGGCCGATTTGGTTTGTGCCTTTCATTCGGCTCGTCCTGATCGGCCTGGGAGCTCTGGTGAGGGTTCGGTGACCCCTCCTCAAGGGGGGGTACTGTTGTGAATTCCGTTCTCGGGCTCCCTCCTGTGGTTATGAGTGGTACTGTGTGAGTTTGTTCTTGGGCTCCCTCTGGTGGCCTTTAGTGATATTGCTGGGCTCAGCTGCTTCATTTCCTTCTATGCTGGGCCTATTTAACTCACCTGGACCTTCATTTGTTGCCTGCTGTCAGTGTATTCAGTCCTGACTCTGAGCTCTCCTGAATATTCCTTGTGACCAGTCTCCTGCTGGAGAAGCTAAGTTTGCTTGTTCATTTTGCTCATTATTTCCTTGAAAACGTTTCTCAGTATATGATGAGTTCAGTCCAGCTCGCTTTTATGTGATTTTTTGCTTGCTGGTTAGTTCTGGGATGCAGAGGGCACCCCTCACATCGTGAGTCGGTGTGGGGGTTCTTGTATTCTCTGCGTGGTTTATTTTTGATAGTTTTTGTACTGACCGCACAGACTCCTATCTATTTTCTGTCTATCTAGTGTTAGCGGGCCTCATTTGCTAAACCTGTTTCATTTCTACGTTTGTATTTTCCCCTTAACTCACCGTTATTATTTGTGGGGGGCTGTCTATAACTTTGGGGTTATTTCTCTGAGGCAAGTGAGGTCTTTGTTTTCTCTCTAGGGGCAGTCAGTTTCTCAGGCTGTGAAGAGGTGTCTAGGTTTTTAGGTAACGCTCCACGGCTGCCTTTAGTGTGTTGGATAGGTTCAGGATTGCGGTCAGTATAGCTTCCACATCCCCAGAACTTGTCCTATCATTCTGGTTATATGTGTCAGGTCAGTTTTGAGATCCTACCACCGGATCATAACATAATCCCGTGCCAAGCGAGTGTCCCCCAAGACACGTAGTAGGTGAAATGCTACAATATATATATATATATATATATATATATATATATATATATATATATATATATATATATATATATACTGTATATATACACTAGCTGTACTACCTGGCTTCTCCCGGGTTAATAACTGCTGCTAGCAAAATAGAATGTGTTAACAAAAATTTATTCTGCACACAAAAACCACAAATAAATAGATAGAAATGTAATTATTAAAAGGCAAAAACTTACCTAATAGAGGCATTTCACAACACATATATTTCAACACCAGAGATATTTCACACAGATTTAACTAAATTAATCAAGTAATGTGAAGTAATCTTCTACTACTTATTTGAGAGCCTTTTGATAAACGACATTCTTAGTTTTTCCTTCAGGTGGAAAGACGAACAGATTTTTGGCTGTTCCAACTCTTGAACAGGCCACATAAAGTTGACCATCAGAAAAGCATGGAGATTGTAAATCGATTCCAACTACTTTCAAGGACTGTCTTCCCTCTCCTCAGAAAGTTAATTGGCTCTTGAGGAAGCAGCTCTTGTTTTCATGTCTGCAAGCCTCGCTTCCCTCTCCTCAGAAAGTTCATTGGCTCTTGAGGAAGCAGCTCTTTTTCTCTTGTCTGCAAGCCTTGCTTCCCTCTGCTCAGAAAGTTTATTGGCCCTTGAGGAAGCAGCTCTTGTTCTCTTGTCTGCAAGCCTCGCTTCCCTCTCCTCAGAAAGTTGATTGGCTCTTGAGGAAGCAGCTCTTGTTCTCTTGTCTGCAAGCCTTGCTTCCCTCTGCTCAGAAAGTTTATTGGCCCTTGAGGAAGCAGCTCTTGTTCTCTTGTCTGCAAGCCTCGCTTCCCTCTCCTCATATAGTTCATTTGCTCTTGAGGAAGCAGCTGCTGTTCTCATGTGTGTCAGCCTTGTTTCTTGGTCTTCACATTTTTCATTGACCCGTAATGCAGCTTTTCTTTTTGCATCAGCTGACATTCGTGCCATAGAATTCCTTTTCTTATGAGGCATTATTGTGGTAAAAATAGTCTGTAACTGGCAGTTTCTATATCCTCTCACATAGAGCTAATGTGACTAACACCAGCCTTTCCACCAACACACCATAACTGACATGCTATTACCTCACACAAGCTTTGTTATACTGAGAATGTCCTTTCTTGCCTATATTAACCAATCAGAGCTCAGATTAATTAACTGTAGCAAAATAGAAGCTAAGCTGTGATTGGTTGCTATTGGCAGCCTGATAAATCCCCAGTCAACAGGAAGCCCTCCCCCTGGCAGTATATATTAGCTCACACATACATATAATAGACATGCCATGTGACTGACAGCTGCTGTATTTCCTATATGGTACATTTGTTGCTCTTGTAGTTTGTCTGCTTATTAATCAGATTTTTATTTTTGAAGGATAATACCAGAGTTGTGTGTGTTTTAGGGTGAGTTTCATGTGTCAAGTTGTGTGTGTTGAGTTGCGTGTGGCGACATGCATGCAGCGACTTTTGTGAGATAAGTTGTGTGTGGCGACATTCGTGTAGCAACTTTTTGTGTGTCGAGTTGCATGTGACAGTTTAGTGTAGTAAGTTGTGTGCAGCAAGTTTTGTGCATGGCGAATTTTGCGCGTGGCGAGTTTTATGTGTGGTGCATTTTAAGTATGTGCAAGTTTTGTGTGAGGCAACTTTTGCATCTTTTGTGCATGTGGCAATTTTTCCATGTGTGCAAGTTTTGCGTGTGGCGAGTTTTCCATGAGGTGAGTTTTGCGTGAGCCTAGTTTTGCATGTGGCGAGTTTTCCATGTGGCGAATTTTGCGCGTGGCGAGTTTTGAGCGGCGACTTTTGTGTTTCGACTTTTATGTGGCGAGGTTGGTGTATGTGTGGTGAAATGTGTGCTGAGGGTGGTATATGTGTTCAAGCACGTGGTAGTGTGTGGCGCATTTTGTGTGTGTGCTCACACCCCGTGTGTGGTGAGTATCCCATGTCAGGGCCCCACCTTAGCAACTGTACAGTATATACTCTTTGGCGCCATTGCTCTCATGCTTTAAGTCTCCCTTGTCCACATCTGGCAGCTGTCAATTTTCCTCCAACACTTTTCCTTTCACTTTTTCCCTATTATGTAGATAGGGGCAAAATTGTTTGGTGAATTGGAACGCGCGGGGTTAAAATTTCACCTCACAACATAGCCTATGACGCTCTCGGAGTCCAGACGTGTGACTGTGCAAAATTTTGTGGCTGTAGCTTCGATAGTGCAGATGCCAATCCTGGACATACACACATATACACGCTCAGCTTTATATATTAGATTTTTATCATTGTGAAGGTATCTTTATTTGTACAACTACATTTTTTTTTTTATCAAAATAAAGTGAATTTGATACAATATGTAATTGTTGCTGGTAAGTATAATGGAAGCTAAGACCATCAATTATTTACATCAATTACCGATTCTTGCAGACCATAAATGTTCAGCTAATGGAAGCAAGTAAGAAAAAGATAATAGAATTAAAATATATATAGACATGGATGTTGTGGTTTTAGGTGAGTTAGAGCCATTGTTCATCCATTATCTGTTCAATGAATTACATCATTTTGTGCGTTGAATCACTGTAAATGAGGATCTATCAAAATTACCAATTCTTATTGCATATATTACGTTATGTATGTATTTCCCATTTTCTTAGATTTTCAAAACATAAAGTTAGCTTGTGCATTGCGTTTAGTAGAACCTACCCAATAGAACAAAGCTGTGTAAGTTTGACACCACGTTTTCTGACAGACCGTGGCTTTGCAAATACAAAGTTGGCTGTAGGTAATGGTTTTCCAGAGTCAGTGGAATTAACAAGACCAGAGATGAGCAAATCAATTTGCAGAATTTTGCTCCAGTGGTCACAGCAGTGGTCGTTAGCCACCAGATGAGAACCATGTGAACTGCCTCGTACCTGCCAAGCCCCTGATACCTTTTCTGATTTATATGTTATGCCATCTCTGCAGAATGATGTGCATATAATGTGGTGTCACGCCATTCTGTCTGTTTCTGGTTTTCGGCATGACAATGCATATGATTGCTTTAACCCTTTATTCTGTTCCCCCTAATTTGAGCTGGGATACTGTTGGCTGTTACCTGGATGGAGCCTTCTCAGTTCCCTGCTCTGCTGCCCAGCCGTACATGCTGGTTAGTTCTTTTCTGTTGTAGGACCATCCGCATGTGCGGTCCCTGGTTGCTGCTGTGAAGCTGTCCGCGGGTTGTGAGGTCATTTGCAGCTGGTGCATGACTTTCCACGTGGGTCAGTGCATGCAGTCACAGCCTGGTGCCCTGA
The DNA here is from genome assembly GCF_051348905.1 of Ranitomeya variabilis. Lineage (NCBI taxonomy): Eukaryota > Metazoa > Chordata > Amphibia > Anura > Dendrobatidae > Ranitomeya > Ranitomeya variabilis. Next base: position 487,005,372 of record NC_135235.1, read on the forward strand.
GCCTCAGTTCCTGCACCGATTGTGCTGTAATGGTTTCTCTGTGTGCTAAGGGTGTGCGCGGCCACACCTCCCCTGCTTTTATCAGGATTAGGGTGTGTACTTGAAATGCTGTCCCCAGCCAATTGCTGAGGGGCAGCTCCTATATAATGTTCCCCTGTCCTATGGGCGGGGCCTGAGCTACTCACAAAGCTCCTGAACTTTACTATGTGTGTTTGTGTTCCTGCACCTCTCCTATGTTTTGGTACCAAAGTCCTTGCCTTGATTCCTGTTTTGTCCTGTTCTGGCATCTGTCCTGGAGGCAGTATATCCAGGCCCGAATCCTTGATCCTGTACCTGTCCTGTACCTGAACCTGTCTGAACTGTGTCTGCTGTAATTATGTTCCTGGAATCCCTCTGCATCTGGAGCCTCACTCCCAGTGACTTTGAGTCTCTTGAAACCGGTGTTTCTGCTGAGCATCTACTACTTTGTGCTCTGACTACCATGCGGTGTTAACCCCGTCTGGCTCACATCCAGTACGGCGGTGCTTGCACCATCACACTTGATTTCCTTCCTAGGTCCGATGCCCGGAGCCTGATGACCGCTGCCTGGAGCTTGGAGCCTGATGACTGGTGCTGCCTGTAGGTTATTTCGGATGTCCGGAACCGAACGACTCCTGTCTGATGTCTGCCGGTGACCCGGTGTGGAATCGGGAGCCTAACTTCATCATGTTTTGTTTATGTACTGTGTGACTTTACTTCAGTAAACTTTACTTTCTCTATACCTGAAGTTGTGCGGTGTAATCAAGTCCTACGTGTCTCTTTCCTTGTCCACATGCTCAGCTGCCACAGAACCCCGGTCTCTGCCCTCCCCTAGTTCGGGTAGGCCCGGGTTCCCCTCTGCGGTTTAAAGGGTCCGTATTTCGTCCCCGGGGGACGTGCGCCCCACGCCTTCTGAGGTTGGTCGGCTTGGGGGCGTCTATGGGCTGGGCCGCTTCTGCGGCTGCAGCTGATCGTGACACCCAGCTTACAAATTAGAAGTGTCGGGGATTCCAACAGATAAAAGTCAGTTCACAGGGCTCTCAGCTGGCAAGCAAGGACCACTAACCTGACTACTGGACCGGGGTCCTGTTAATTAATAATAATCTTTATTTTTATACAGCTCTAACATACTCCCCAGGGTTTTACAGTTTTGCACACATTATTATCACTGTCCCTGATGGGGCTCACAATCTAAATTCCCTATCAGTATGTCTTTGGAATGTGGGAGGAAACCGGAGAACCCGGAGGAAACACACGCAAACACGGGAAGAACATCTATAACAAGACCCAAAAAGTGTGACAATTTTCATACATTGTAAGAAAAGTAGAAAGGGAGATGCAGGTCTATAGAAACTTGTATAAAAATTAGCAATGAATTAAATAATTACTCCCATCAAAATGTTTATACTCTTAATACCCAGCTAATTCTTCTGTTTTCCATTAGGTCTATCACATCACATGATTAAGAACAGACTAGCTAAATCCTTCTAAGCTCTATGTAGAAACAGGAGGTCAATTTTCACCGTAAGCCTCATAAGTCACTTCAAAAATCCCTGGCATGGGGAGTTGCATGATAAAATAAATGACAAGAGACTTAGTGCTTCTACGTAGAGCAGCAAAAAGAATTAGCTGGGTAGAAAGGCAAAATGAGAAATTGTAAGTACACAGTGCTATATAATATGATGATTATAATATATTAAGAGGATAAAAACTTTGATGGGAATGCTTCTTTAACCCCTTAAAGACCGCCGATACGCCTTTTAACGGCGGCCGCTAAGGGTACTTAAACCACAGCGCCGTTAATTAACGGCGCTGTGGAAAAAGTGAATAGCGCCCCCCCAGAGTCGGATTTTCTCTGGGGTCTCGGTTACCGGGGGTAGCCGAGACCCCAGAGAACATGATTCGGGGTTTTTTTACCGGCCCCCGAGTTGCAATCGCCGGTAATTAACCGTTTACCGGCGATCGCAAAAAAAACCCAAAACGCGATTTCCCATTTAATTTCTCTGTCCTCCGATGTGATCGCACATCGGAGGACAGAGAAATGGGGTCCCCGGTCGCCCCTGATGCCCCCCCGATACTCACCTGTCTCCCCCGGTGCTCCTCGTGGCTCCCCATGGGCGCCGCCATCTTAAAAATGGCGGGCGCACGCGTAGTGCGCCCGCCGGCCAGCACCTGGGAGATCTTTGGGGTCTCGGCTGCTGGGGGTAGCCGAGACCCCCAAGAACATGATCGGGGTCGGTTTTTACCGACCCCTGTTTTGCGATCGCCGGTAATTAACTGTTTACCGGCGACCGCAAAAAAAAAAAAAAAGTGATGTGTAATTCTCTGTCCTCTGATGTGATCGCACATCAGAGGACAGAGAAATAGGGGGATTCGGGGACCCTATCATACTTACCGGTGTCCCTGGGTCCTCCTGTGTCTTCTCCTGGCCGCCGGCTTCTTCCTATGAAAAGAAAATGGCGGGCGCATGCGCAGTGCGCCCGCTCTCTGCTGCCATCTGCCGGCCGGCAGGAGAGAAGAGTTGGGGCTAAAATTAGGGTTAGGGTTAGGGCTAGGGTTAGTGTTAGGGTTAGGGCTAGGGTTAGGGCTAGGGTTAGGGTTAGGGTTAGGGCTAGGGTTAGGGCTAGGGTTAGAGCTAGGGTTGGGGCTAAATTTAGGGTTAAGGTTGGAGCTAAATTTAGGGTTAGGGTTGGGGCTAAATTTAGGGTTAGGGCTGGGGCTAAATTTAGGGTTAGGGTTAGGGTTAGGGCTAAAGTTAGGGCTATAGTTAGAGTTGGGGCTAAAGTTAGGACTAGGGTTGCGGCTAAAGTTAGGGTTAGGGTTGGGATTAGGGATTGGATTAGGGTTGGCATTAGGGTTACGTTTGAGATTACGGTTAGGTTTGGGATTAGGGTTAAGGGTAGGGTTGGGATTAGGGGTTTATTGGGATTAGGGTTAGGTTTGAGGTTAGGGTTGAGATTAGGATTAGGGGTGTGTTGGATTTAGGGTTCTGATTAGGGTTATGGTTGTTTTGAGGTTAGGGTTGCGATTATCCTTAGGGTTGTGATTAGGATTATGGATCGGGTTGGCATTAGGGTTAGGCCTCTTTCACACTTCAGTCTTTTGGCGTCAGTCTGAAACCGCCATTTTCATCAAATAGCGGATCCGCCATTTTTTTTGGCGGTTCCGCTATTTTCCCATAGACATGCATTAGCGACGGATTGTGGCGGATGGTCGTCCGTTCCATCCGCCATGTGACGGATCCGTCGAGATTTGGCGGACATCATCTAGACATTGACGGCCATTGTAACGTTTTTTGTCTGCGCCGAAATGGCGGTTCGCGACGGATCCGTCGCGTTCGTCATTCCATAGAATGGCCGCCTATGGGCGACGGATCCGTTGTTACCGTCATTTCGGCAGATCCGTCGCCCCAATCCGCTTTTTCAATTGCGCATGCTCCAAAAAGTAGATACTTTTCCCAGACAACCCCCAAGTAACGGATCCGTCAAAAAAACGGATCCGTTAGAACCGTTTTCTCAACAATTGTGACGGATCCGTCACTATGTCGGAGCTGACTGACGCCAAACAACTGAAGTGTGAAAGAAGCCTTAGGGGTGTGTTGGGGTTAGGGTTGGAGTTAGATTTGGGGGGTTTCCACTGTTTAGGTACATCAGGGGGTCTCTAAACGCCACAGCCAATTTTGCGCTCAAAAAGTCAAATGGTGCTCCCTCCCTTCCGAGCTCTGCCGTGCACCCAAACGGTGGTTTACCCCCACATATGGGGCATCAGCATACTCGGGATAAATTGGACAACAACATTTGGGGTCCAATTTCTACTGTTACCCTTGTGAAAATAAAAACTTGGGGGCTAAAAAATCTTTTTTGTGGAAAATATTTTTTATTTTCACAACTCTGCATTATAAACGTCTGTGAAGCACTTGGGCATTCAAAGTTCTCACCACACATCTAGATAAGTTCCTTGGGGGCTCTAGTTTCCAAAATGGAGTCACTTGTGGGGGGTTTCTACTATTTAGGTACATCAGGGTCTCTGCAAACGCAACATAATGCCCGCAGACCATTCTATCAAAGTCTGCATTCCAAAATGGGGTTCCTTCCCTTCCGAGCTCTGCCATGCGCTCAAACAGTGGTCCCCACCACACATGGGGTATCAGTGTGCTCAGCACAAATTGGACAACAACTTTTGGGGTCCAATTTCTCTTGTTACCTTTGTCAAAATAAAAATTTGGAGGCTCAAAAATCTTTTTTGTGGAAACATTTTTTTATTTTTATTTTCACGACTCTGCATTATAAACTTCTGTGAAGCAGTTGGGCATTCAAAGTTCTCACCGCACATCTAGATAAGTTCCTTGGGGGGTTTAGCTTCCCAAATGGGGTCACTTGTGGGGGGTTTCTACTGTTTAGGTACATCAAGGGCTCTGCAAATGCAACATAATGCCCGCAGACCATTCTATCAAAGTCTGCATTCCAAAACGGCGCTCCTTCCCTTCCGAGCTCTGCCATGCGCCCAAACAGTGGTTTACCCCATAATATGGGGTATCAGCCTACTCAGCATAAATTGCACAATAAATTTTGGGGTCCAATTTCTCCTGTTACCCTTGAGAAAATAAAAATTGCAGGCTAAAAAATCATTTTTGAGGAAAAAAAAAAGAATTTTTTATCTTCACGGCTCTACTTTATAAATTTCTGTGAAGAACTTGGGGGTTTAAAGTGCTCCCCACACATCTAGATAAGTTCCTTAAGTGGTCTAGTTTCCAAAATGGGGTCACTTGTGGGGGGTTTCTACTGTTTAGGCACATCAGGGGCTCTCCAAACGCGACATGGTGTCCGATCTCAATTCCAGCCAATTCTACATTGAAAAAGTAAAACGGCACTCCTTCTCTTCCAAGCTCTGCAGTGCGCCCAAACAGTGGTTTACCCCCACATATGGGGTATCGATGTACTCAGGAGAAATTGCACAACAACTTTTGTGGTCTAATTTTTCCTGTTACCCTTGTAAAAATAAAAATTTGGGGGCAAAAAATCATTTTTGAAAAAAAAATGCGACTTTTTATTTTGACGGCTCTACGCTATAACCTTCCGTGAAGCACCTGGGGGTTTAAAGTGCTCACCACACATCTAGATAAGTTCCTTAAGGGGTCTAGTTTCCAAAATGGTGTCATTTGTGGGGGGATTCCACTGTTAAGGCACATCAGGGGCTCTCCAAACGCGACATGGCGTCCGATCTCAATTCCAGCCAATGCTACATCGAAAAAGTAAAACGGCACTCCTTCTCTTCCAAGCTCTGCAGTGCGCCCAAACAGTGGTTTACCCCCACATATGGGGTATCGATGTACTCAGGAGAAATTGCACAACAACTTTTGTGGTCTAATTTCTCCTGTTACCCTTGTGAAAATAAAAATTTTGGGGCAAAAAGATCATGTTTGTAGAAAAAATGCGATTTTTTTATTTTCACGGCTCTGCGTTATAAACTTCTGAGAAGAACCTGGGGGTTTAAAGTGCTCACCACACATCTAGATAAGTTCCTTAAGGGGTCTAGTTTCCAAAATGGGGTCACTTGTGGGGGGCTTCTACTGTTTAGTCACATCAGGGGCTCTCCAAATGCGACATGGCGTCCAATCTCAATTCCAGCCAATTCTACATTGAAAAAGTAAAACGGCACTCCTTCTCTTCCAAGCTCTGCGGTGTGCCCAAACAGTGGTTTACCCCCACATATGGGGTATCAACATACTCAGGAGAAATTGCACAACAACTTTTGTGGTCTAATTTCTCCTGTTACCCTTGTGAAAATAAGAATATGTGTGGGCGAAAAGATCATTTTTGTGTAAACAAATGAGATTTTTTATTTTCACAGCTCTACTTTATAAACTTCTGTGAAGCACTTGGGGGCTCAAAGTGCTCACCACAGATCTAGATAAGTTCCTTAAGGGGTCTAGTTTCCAAAATGGGGTCACTTGTGGGGGGTTTCCACTGTTTAGGCACATCATGGGCTCTCTAAACATGACATGGCATCCGATCTCAATTCCAGCCAATTCTGCATTGAAAAAGTCAAACGGCGCTCCTTCTCTTCCAAGCTCTGCCGTGCGCCCAAACAGTGGTTTACCCCCACATATGGGGTATCGGCGTATTCAGGAGAAATTGCACAACAACATTTATGGTTAAATTTCTGTTTTTACACTTGTGAAAATAAAAAAAAAAAATGGTTCTGAAACAAAATGTTTGCAAAAAAAAAGTTAAATGCTCATTTTTGCCTTCCACATTGTTTCAGTTCCTGTGAAGCACGTAAAGGGTTAATAAACTTCTTGAATGTGGTTTTGAGCACCTTGAGGGGTGCAGTTTTTAGAATGTTGTCACACTTGGTTATTTTCTATCATATTGATCCCTCAAAATGACTTCAAATGTGATGTGGTACCTAAAAAAAAATGGTGTTAAAATGAGAAATTGCTGGTCAACTTTTAACCCTTATAACTCCCTAACAAAAAAAAAATTTTGGTTCCAAAATTGTGCTGATGTAAAGTAGACATGTGGGAAATGTTATTTATTAACTATTTTTTGTGACATATCTCTCTGATTTAAGGGCATAAAAATCCAAAGTTTGAAAATTGCTAAATTTTAATTTTTTTTGCCATATTTCCATTTTTTTTCATAAATAATCGCAAGTAATATCGAAGAAATGTTACCACTAACATGAAGTACAATATGTCACGAAAAAACAATCTCAGAATCAGCATCCGTTGAAGCGTTCCAGAGTTATAACCTCATAAATTGACAGTGGTCAGAATTGTAAAAATTGGCCTGGTCATTAAGTACCAAATTGGCTCTGTCACTAAGGGGTTAAAGACAAATTTAAGTTCTGTTTACTATTTAAGTTTTGTTATCAAATGATGGTCGACTGATTCAATTGACATATAACAGTATTTATTGAGGTTCCATGAAGCTTTCTATTATTTAGATTCAAAGAATAAGGTTGAATATTATTTCACTATTATTATGCGTTGCTTATATAGCGCCATCAAATTCCACAGCGCTTTACAGACATTATCATCACTGTTCCTATTGGAGCCCACAATTTAAATTCCCTATCAGTACATCTTTGGAATGTGGAAGAAAACCCGAGTAATCGGAGGAAACCCAAGCAAACATGGGAAGAACATACAAACCTCTCGGAGATGTTGTTCCTGGTGGAATTTGAATCCTGGACCCCATCGCTGCAAAGCAACAGTGGTAATTACTGAGCCACCGAGACACCCACTATGTTAATTTTTGCCACAAGCATCCCCAACAAAGGTTCAGAACACTAAGGGTATGTGCACACGCTGCGGATTACTCTGCATTTTTCCGGACAGTGGATTTCCTGCGGAATTACCACGGATTTACCGCAATTTTTTTGCGGATTCCACCTGTGGCTTTACACCTGCGGATTCCTATTATGGAGCAGGTGTAAACCGCTGTGGAATCCGCACAAAGAATTGACATTCTGCAGAATAAACAACGCAGCATTTCCGCGCATTTTTTCTGCAGCATGTGCACTGCGAATTTTGCTTTCCATAGGTTTACATGGTACTGTAAGCTCAGGGAAAACGTGTGCGCATACCCTAAATATGAACATAGCTTCAGGAACACTGAAGAGGGTCTGCTGTTTGTACATTATTAAGGCAAGTGGCCATCATTGATGGGGTTGATCTTACCTCTTAATCCTCCTCTTTTACCTACAGCAGGCATCTCAAAGACCATTTATTGCTTAAATGTGGTTCATGGAGCCAATTCTACACAAAATCAGCATGCGACAGAAGCAGGACCATCAGCAATGATCTCACTGAGGGAGCTACCAATAGAAAAATACATCCTGATGGGAAAATCCTTTTAGTAATTTGGATTTAAAAAGTTACACATTTGTAAAATAAAGTCATATTTTTATGATTTGGTTTGCTTTATCACATATTGTTCTACCACAGCTAAAAAACTAAAAAAGATTACGAACAAGAGAAAAATACCTAATTGATGTCTCGTTATAAGGAACCAAAATGCGCTAGTAATGAAGTGGCTAAGCTGTATTTTCAAAAGTCTGTTACACAGAATGTTTAGCTAAAATAAGAGTTAATAAAATACCTGCAAAATAATTCAATTCCAAGGACCAAAACATTTAATCCTTGAATATCTTATTTTTTTGTTTCCCTTTTATTTCACCAGTGCATTTCTCAGAAATATTCTGTTTGCATTCATTATTAAGAGGGCAACAGATGGCGAATGTTTAGTTTAAAATAATTTGTCCATTAAAATATGCTGCCGAGTTTTCACAGTAATGAATTTACTGCCTTTGAAATACTGAGGAAAGGATTCAGAAATCTTGGATGTGCTGAAAAAGCTATGTTATTGAAGTCTAATTGCTTTAGTGTGCAGCTTTTTGTAAGAACTGAGCTGTAATCGAAATAGATGGATAGATAAAATAGATGGTGGATAGATAGATAGATAGATAGATAGATAGATAGATAGATAGATAGATAGATAGATACTACATAAATAGAGATAATATATAAACATATAACCCAGCCCCACTTCCCTACTCAAGGAATGGGTAACACTCTAATCAATATATAAACATACTGACCAACGATCACGTTATTAAACTACGTTGAATCAAGAAGTGTTATTTGTTTTTTTGGTTAAAAAGTTATAACTTTATTGACATATACACCAACAAATAAATACACATAATTAAAATAGTGCCTCTAAACCGCAGAAATATTGTAAAATATATATAAATAGAGATAAGCCTATTCAGAGATTTCTCAGACTAGCGTATTACGCATATGTGTGCTGTTCAGGTGAGTGTTTTTCCATATGAATATTGCATCATACACTAATCTCTTCCATTTTTGGATCAGATTTGTCCATTTTAGTCAATTAGTGTGCAAAAAAAAAACCCTGGCTCCCACACTGATCATCTGTATTGCATCCATTTTTCAAGATGGCTTGCAATAATTAATATAGAAAACTAAATTTGGTTTTCATTTTTTTTACTTAATGTGTAATGTATAGAAACAGATGCCATATGAATGTCAAAAACAAATGCAATATGGATGTCAAAAACAGATGCCATATGGATGTCTAAAAGGGATGAGACATGAATGGCATATAGATGAAATTCTTGTGACAATATGGATAGTGTTGGGAAGCAACTAGAAAAGTCCTAAATAGGAGGTATGTGTCCCTGAGATGGTTAGCCTTGGTGAAATAGATCTCGGAGACAAAGGCTCCAGCAGTGATAAGTTGCTGAGAGGGCTTCTTAACCCCTTCCCGACCTGTGACGCCACGTAGGCATCATGAAAGTCGGTGCAAATCCGACCTGTGACGCCTATGTGGCGTCATGGAGGGATCGCGTCCCTGCAGATCGGGTGAAAGGGTTAACTCCTATTTCACCCGATCTGCAGGGACAGGGGGAGTGGTACTTCAGCCCAGGGGGGTGGCTTCACCCCCTCATGGCTACGATCGCTCTGATTGGCTGTTGAAAGTGAAACAGCCAATCACAGCGATTTGTAATATTTCACCTATGAAAATGGTGAAATATTACAATCCAGCCATGACTGATGCTGAAATATCATCGGCCATGGCTGGAAACCCTGACCTGCCCCCCCCCCACCGCCACCGATCTCCTCCCCAGTCCTCCGTTCTGTGGTCCGCTCCCCTCCGTCCTCCTGTCCGCTCCCCCGTCCTCCTGTCCGCTCCCCCCGTGCTTCAATCCACCCCCCTGTGCTCCGATCCACCCCCCATGCTTCCCCCCACCCCCTCATACTTACTGAGCCTCCCGGTGTCCGTCTGTCTATTCCATCTTCCAAAATGCGGAACCCATGCGGCCGGCAGATTCGTTCCATGTACATTTTGATCACTGTGAAAACCTATCACAGCGATCAAAATAAAAAAAATAGTAAATGAACCCCCCCTTTATCACCCCCATAGGTAGGGACAACAATAAAATAAAGAAAATATATTTACTTTTATTTTTACACTAGGGTTAGGGTTAGAACTAGGGTTAGGGTTAGGGCTAGGGTTAGGGTTAGATTTAAGGTTAGAATTAGGGTTAGGGTTAGAATCAGGGTATGTGCACATGCTGCGTTTCCGCAGCTGCGGGTCCGCAGCGGTTTCCCATAAGTTTACAGTACAATGTAAACCTATGGGAAACGAAATCCGCAGTGCACATGCTGCGGAAAAAAAACGCGTGGAAACGCAGCGGTTTATATTCCGCAGCATGTCAATTCTTTGTGTGGATTCCGCTGCGGGTTTACTCCTGCTCCAATAGAAAACTGCAGGTGTAGGTGCAGGTGTAAACCCGCAGCGGAAACCGCACTAGAAACCGCGATAAATCCGCAGTAAAAACCACAGTGGTTTTGCATTGCGTATTTATCAATTCTGCTGCGGAAAATTCCGCAATGGAATCCGCAGCGTAGACACATACCCTAAGGCTATGTGCACACGGTGCGGATTTGGCTGCGGATCCGTGGCGGATTGGCCACTGCGGATTCGTAGCAGTTTTCCATCAGGTTTACAGTACCATGTAAACCTATGGAAAACCAAATCCACTGTACCCATGGTGCGGAAAATACCGCGTGGAAACGCTGCATTGTATTTTCCGCAACATGTCAATTCTTTGTGCGGATTCCGCAGCGTTTTACACCTGTTCCTCAACAGGAATCCGCAGGTGAAATCTGCACAAAAAAATGCTGGAAATCCGCGATAAATCCGCAGGTAAAACGCAGTGCATTTTACCTGCGGATTTTTCAAAAATGGTGCGGAAAAATCTCACACGAATCAGCAACGTGGGCACATAGCCTTAGGGTTAGGGTTGGAATTAGAGTTAGGGTTGGAATTAGGGCTAGGAAATAGGGTTAAGATTAGGCTTGTGGTTAGGGTTATGGTTAGGGTTAGGGGTGTGGTGGGGTTAGGGTTGTGGTTAGGGTTGGGATTAGGGTTAGGATTAGGGTTGGGATTAGGGTTAGGGGTGTGTCGGGGTTAGGGTTGTGGTTAGGGGTGTGTTCGAGTTAGGGTTATGGCTAGAGTTAGGATTAGGGTTAGGGGTGTGTTGGGGTTAGTGTTGGAGTTAGAATTGAGGGGTTCCACTGTTTAGGCACATCAGGGGTCTCCAAACGCAACATGGCGCCACCATTGATTCCAGCCAATCTTGCATTCAAAAAGTCAAAGGGTGCTCCCTCCCTTCCGAGCCTTGATGTGCGCCCAAACAGTGGTTTACCCCCACATATGGGGTACCAGCATACTCAGGACAAACTGGGCAACAACTATTGTGGTCCAATTTCTCCTGTTACCCTTGCGAAAATAAAAAAATTGCTTGCTAAAACATAATTTTTGAGGAAAGAAAAATGATTTTTTATTTTCACGGCTCTGCATTGTAAACTTCTGTGAAGCACTTGGGGGTTCAAAGTGCTCACCACATGTCTAGATAAGTGTAATAATTATAGGGGATAACTCAGGAGACTCTTTGCGTGGAGCAAAATCAACTATAGGACACAGTTTTATAAGTGGTAAAGTCTATATTATCACACGGTGATTCAAACAGGTGCAGAGAGAAACTGAAGTCCACAACACTTTGTGCAAATAATAAATGCAGCTTAGCAGTCTATAGGAAACTTCAGAGGAAAATGCAATCAAGCAGAAAGTCTATGAAGCACAGTTATTCTTGAGGATACTTGACACAAATAAATCCTTGTCTTAGTCCAGGCACAGATAGATATGCTTATTAGGCAGTTCAAATCATATCTTAGCTCAACTAGGGAGGCCTGGTTAATAGTCTCAGGTTATTGCAAAGCAGAAACAGCTTACATGTCCAGCAAATGCAGATGGAAGTAAACATGAACAGCAGATGAAGGAGGATTACTGGAAACTTGTGTATGCAGCAGGAACTCAGAGCTGGGTAGCAGGATCACCACACAGGTTCACAGGAGCAGGTGTATAGCCAGGGAGTAATCAGAGGTCAGGAGCTGGATGCAAGGCAGAATACTCTAGCACAGACTGAAGGCTGGGGTGGAGTTTTATAGCAGGAAGACACAGTGCACATGAGACCAAAGACACCATCTTGAAAAAGGGCAGTGATGCACAAAAGGTAAAAAATGTTCAGAGTCCTGACAATAAGTTCCTTGGGGGTCTAGTTTCCAAAATGGGGTCACTTGTGGGGGTTTCTAATGTTTAGGCACATCAGGGTCTCTGGAAATGCAACGTGATGCCCGCAGACCATTCCATCAAAGTCTGCACTTCAAAACATCACTACTTCCCTTCTGAGCCCCGACGTGTGCCCAAACAGTGGTTTACCCCCACATGTGGGGTACCAGCATACTCAGGACAAACTGGGCAGCAACCATTGGGGTCTAATTTCTCCTGTTACCCTTGTGAAAATAAAAAATTGCTTGCTGAAACATAATTTTTGAGGAAAGAAAAATGATTTTTTATTTTCACTGCTCTGCATTATAAACTTCTGTGAAGCACTTGGGGGTTTAAAGTGGTCACCGCACATCTAGATTAGTTCCATGGGAGGTCTAGTTTCCAAAATGGGGTCAAATGTGGGGGAGCTCCAATGTTTAGGCACACAGGGGCTCTCCAAACACGACATGGTGTCCGCTAACAATTGGAGCTAATTTTTCATTCAAAAAGTCAAATGGCGCTCCTTCCCTTCTAAGCCCTGCAGTGTGCCCAAACAGTGGTTTACCCCCACATGTGAGGTATTGGTGTACTCAGGAGAAATTGCCCAATACATTTTAGGATCCATTTTATCATGTTGCTCATGTGGAAATGAACAAATTGAGGCTAAAAGAATTTTTTTGTGAAAAAAAAGTACTTTTTCATTTTTATGGATCAATTTGTGAATCACCTGGGGGTTCAAAGTGCTCACTATGCATCTAGATAAGCTCATTGGGGGGTCTAGTTTCCAAAATGGGGTCACTTGTGGGGGAGTTCCAATGTTTAGGCACACATGGGCTTTCCAAACGCGACATGGTGTCCGCTAAAGATTGGAGCCAATTTTTCATTGAAAAAGTCAAATGGCGCTCCTTCCCTTCCGAACCCTGTTGTGCGCCTAAACAGTAGTTTCCCCCCACATAGGGTATCGGCGTACTCAGTACATATTGTACAATAACTTTTGGGTACCAGTTTCTCTTTTTACCCTTGGGAAAATAAAAAAATTGTTGCTAAAAGATCATTTTTGTGATTAAAAAGTTAAATATTCATTTTTTCCTTCCATGTTGCTTCTGCTGCTGTGAAGCACCTGAAGGGCTAATGAACTTTTTGAATGTGGTATTGAGCACCTTGAGGGGTGCAGGTTTTAGAATGGTGTCACTTTTGGGTATTTTCTGCCATATAGACCCTTCAAACTGACTTCAAATGTGAGGTGGTCCCTAAAAAAAATGGTTTTGTAAATTTCGTTGTAAAAATGAGAAATCGCTGGTCAAATTTTAACCCTTATAACTTCCTAGCCAAAAAAAATTTTGTTTCCAAAATTGTGCTGATATAAAGAAGACATGTGGGTAATGTTATTTATTAACTATTTTGTGTCACATAACTCTCTCGTTTAACAGAATAAAAATTCAAAATTTGAAAATTGCGAAATTTTCAAATTTTTCACTAAATTTCCATTTTTTTCACAAATAAATGCAAAAATTATCGACCTAAATTTACCACTAACATGAAGCCCAATATGTCTCAAAAAAACAATCTCAGAACTGCTAGGATCCGTTGAAGCATTCCTGAGTTATTACCTGAAGGACACTGGTCAGAATTGCAAAAAACGGCCAGGTCACTAAGGTCAAAATAGGCTTGGTCATGAAGGGGTTAATGGACTTGGATTTTTTAGAAGTAAACAGAAGAGCTGAGCAGGCCTGGCCGCTCCCATACCTACTATTCAAGGTTTTGATGGGACTATTTAAGTCAGCTGAGCTGCCTCAGTGCTGACTATGTATGGAAGGTGAAAAGATCATGAATGGTGGACAAACTGTTTCTCACCAGGGCCTGTTATCTGTCAAGTGAGATGAAATAATCAACCTTTGCCATTTGACTGTGTCGAACCTGAGAAAGGACTATTTATTTTGTTTTGAAAGATGTGGCAGAAGAAAAGCTGTTTGTTTCATTTTTTGAAAGTTTATGTAAGAAAATAAACTTTAACCTATTTTCACCACAAGCACTTTGTGCCGTGTATACCGCTGCCAGAAAGTGAGGTGCTGTTACAATAGTAATTTTTTTTTCTGGATGATAATTGAATGATTTTTTATTTCCTTGTCTGAACCTGACTTTATGCATAGTATTTATGGGAGTCTGTCAGCAGCTTTGACTCTACAAAACTATTAACGGAGGAAGGTAGAAAATCTGAAATACCGCTTAAACTCACCTAGTTTTATTATCAGCATAACTGTAAAACAGTAATGTAATTCTGGCACTAATCACTACTGTAAGTGCTTGGAAGGCAGCTTATAATGGTGAAGTGCTGTAGGCTTTTTGCATTTAGAGCTCATTAACCCATACCCTCTGCTTTCGAGGGACAGTTGTAGCATTTTCCTGGTTGGAAAGTACAGCCATCACTGTAGAGCAGAGGGGAGGGTTTTCAAAGCCCTAAGTTCAGAGAGCCAATGGCACTTAAAGGCTAGGAACTGCCTTCGGAGCATTTGCGGGAGCGAGATATGGCAGACTAAAGTCACGTGCACACATTGAGTATTTGGTCAGTATTTTACCTCAGTATTTGAAAGCCAAAACCAGGAGTGGGTGATAAATACAGAAGTGGTGACGTGTTTCTATTATACTTTTCCTCTGATTCTTCCACTCCTGGTTTGGCTTACTGAGGTAAAAACTCACTAAATACTCAACGGGTGAACGTGGCCTAACACTTGTCTTTTATGGTGATGCTGAAAATAATACATTATATTGTTGCGCTACTTACCTATCCCATTGCTCAAAATAGCCTATGTTTTGATTTTGTTATACGGTCAGATGGTTGACAAGGCAAATGAAATATTGCAGTGTACAATGTGGTGAAGATCTAGATCTAGACGTCAGTCTCATCAGTCTGCATTTCCCTGTCCAGTTTTTTATATCGGTGATGGTTTTGGGGAAATGTTAATTCTCAGTCAAATAAGGGACAATTTATCAAATGTGTTTGGACAGACCATGCCTCATTTTACTGCAGTCTCTGGCATACATACAAAATACGTACACAAAGAACAATGATAATCCTGATTTCCAGACTCCAATCTATCAGCTGGAGTCCCCACACTTAAGGAAGTGATACTACAATCCAAAAGTCATTCAGCATAGAGGTCAAGATGATGTCCATGAAAATGTTAGAGAAAGCCAAGCAAAGTGCTTGACTATTTTCTCATAGAAAAATAAAGGAAAAGAGGTCGAACCCAGGAGTTCCAGTGGTCAAACTGCCAGTGATAAGTAAATTATTCCCATTCCTGTGTATAGGGGAGAACTTAATATTTTGGGAATTATTCTTTAATTCAATATTTTAATCAAAACCAATATGTAACCTCACTATTAGTGATGAGTGAGTATACTCATTGCTCGGGTTTTCCTGAGCACGCTCGGGTGACCTCCGAGTATTTGTTAGTGTTCGGAGATTAAGTTTTCATCATGGCAGCTGAATGATTTACAGCTATTAGCCAGCTTGATTATATGTGGGAATTCCCTAGCAACCAGGCAACCCCTGCATGTACTCAGCCTGGCCAATAGCCATAAATCATTCAGCTGAGGTGATGTAAACTTAATCTCCGAACACTAACAAATACTCGGAAGTCACAGGAGTATATTCGCTCATCACTACTCAATATACACACAAAGTTCTCCCTTTCTATGTAAAGTACCTTTTATGTATATGCAGCGCCCCAGAGTCCTGGTCGTTGCAGTACTGTGGCTCCGCCGCTAAGGGGAGCTATGGTACGTCTGATGGCACTGAAGGAGTTCATCTGACCAGGTATCACAGACACCAATACATTTCACAGCCGGGCCTCCAGGGGGAGCTAAGGGTTCTATTCATTAGGCCACTCCTCACATACTGGTAAAACTGGGGGTCAGGCAGGAAGTTAGAGAGAAAGCCGACTGGATGGGAACCAGGCAACACCTTGTGGCAGAGGGTGTTGCAGGGGAAGATTCGGTAGGGTCCCTGTCAGGGGTGGGATCCTGACAGAGACTTGGCAACTTGAGCGAACGTAACGGGGCCGTGCCTGCTCAGCATAGCGGCGGTGCCCAAGGAGGGATTGGAAGCGAGATAGATTGTGCTGAGTGAGAAACGAGATCAAAGCAAGAAGGAGAATACCAGTAGGAGTCATGCTGTAAGACCGAGGCAACATCCTACTGAGGCGCATAACCGGCGGCCGGAACGCCGAGGGAGTATTACAATATTCAGCTTCAAGCAATACTCTAAACCAACGGCAGGACAGTCAGTCAAAGGCGGGCTGTCTCATCTAAATCACCTATGCAGTCTTGGGGGGCAACTTGTGGAGAGGGGCGACTCTAGGGTCCCGGAAGAGCTCCGAGCCTACCCGTCATACGGGTGCCGTCCTAACCGTAACATCAGGGAGGGACGGAGGATTAGCAGAACATCATCTAATCGAGTTGTGAGGGAACTTAAGAAACAGACACAACAGTTGTGGGGACTTTCCGTAAGCACAGCAGGGAAGGACCGCAACACATAGCGCTAGAAGGAAGGCACAGATTTCCACCTGTTAAGAGAACTCTGGAGGTGCCATTGGACCGGCCGGACTTGCGAAGCCTGGTTATCCGGACTCCGGACTGAGGGCCCAGAGATCTTCAGTAAAGAGGTAAAGAGACTGCAACCTGGTGTCCTCGTTATTTACTGCACCGCACCACCACATCCACCTATCATCATTATCCGATACTGTGCGTCCCTCGGCAGGGTCACAGACCGGGGCCTAGCCACCGTGACAACCCCAGAGCAGAGACTCAGAGGCCCGGTACCGGGTACCCCTCGGCCCTGCGGCGGTGGGGGCGCTGCATATATGAATTTCATAGTTTGGATTAAACAAACACTCATTTGGCTTCCTTTTGACATCCATGCTGACTGAACTTTGCTTTGTAATTAGAGTTGAGCAAATTTAATCTGGTCCCTGCTTATTTGGCAAGCTATAGCGCTTGCTGAGTAAGCTGCAGAAGGAACCCAGATACACGGAGCACTCCGGCTGATCAGTTATTCGGCACCGCAGCTGCATGTGTTGTGGCTGTGTTACTGTCACAGCATATGCATGGAGAGCCCAACACACAGGCTCTCCATGCATGTGCTGTGACAGTGACACATCTGTGACAAATGCAGCTGCGGAGCCGAATAACTGATCAGCTGGAGTGCTCCGTGTATCTGGGTTCCCTCTGCAGCTTATTCTGCAAACGCTATAGCCTGCCGAATAAGCAGGGACCCAATCAAATTAGCTCAACTCTTTGTAATATGCTTTCCTGGCTTGTGGGGTGAGCTTTAAAGAAAATTTTCCTCTTTTTCCAGTTTGTTGCTGCCTGCTTATGATTAGGCAGCGTCAGAAAGAGGAAAAAGTACACACCCCCAGTGAAATCTTGCTGTTAATGCACACTTGGACCTAAATAATTAACTGCTTAGGTGCTAAATACTTTAATTACATTGCTTTCTTGTATTTCCATATCAGAGAGATAAAAATGTTTTGTTCTGCTCTACATTGTGTGTCCAGTTCAACATGAAACATTTTGTGAAAAGTTCTCTTTAAATGGATGGTTTATCTTCCTCCAAATTATGTGACTACTGCTCCTTTATCAACTGATTAGTGGAAACATTTTATACTTCCACGCTCAGCGCAATGTTTCCCCACTTGTTTTTTGCTTTTCATGTTTTTATGTTCTGAGATATCAATTTATATTGTCTAATGTTCCCATGTACTATTTGCAGGTGCATTTTCTGAGAGAGTGGTAGGAAGCCATCAAGGTCACACATGTCAATTCTTCCATTTTGCCTTTTGTAAGACTGGCCCATAGATTTCTTGTTGCTTTGTGCTACAGTGATAAATGCTGCACTTTGCTTTTATTTGATTTTATATTGAAACAATTGTAATATGTGGAAACCACAGCGAAGATTTCTGGCTCACCGCCACACACAAATCTTACTTAGACCTCTTAAGATGTCAGGATTTCAAGGTTTCAGGCGATTACATTATATTTCAGCCTGTGTGAAGTGCAGGGCATTTAGGATCCTTTCGCTGCATGTTGAATTCTGTGCAAACTGTAGGTGACTATGTTCAGTACAAAGCCATGGAGGATTGAGCACTGTTGTGTACAATGTTCATCCTATGCAGGTTTAATGCTTCGGAACACACGTAGATGAAGAACCAACAAGCTCTGCTGTTCATTAAGACTTGTCCATGTGGGACAAGCCTGCTCGTGTTCACTAAAAACAGAATATCATGATATCTCTCCGATGAGAATATGAGTTGCTTCTAAATGGGAAATGTCAATGCATTGTTGCCACCAGTCTAGTTTTCCATGAGGCTGACTCATAAACCAAACTACACAAAGGTTTTTTTCTATGCAGTTTTGGGGAGTTTCTGGATAAGACGTGCATGGGGCTTAAAGGGGTTGTCCTGGACTTTAACATTGATGCCCCATCCTTAGAATAGGTCATCAATGATTGATCGCTGGGGGTGTGACACCTGATACCCTCTACTGATCAGCTGTTCATGGTATCGGTGGAGGCCAAAACTGCTCAGTTACAGAGCTTTAAACCACAGCTATGTCAACAGAATAGTGGCTGTAGATAGGCGCTGCACATCCATCCCCCATTGATTTGAATAGGGGGAAGATGTGCTGTACCCAGCAGCAGCCACTATGGTGCTATGCCATATAGCTCTGTAGCTGAGCAGTTCCAGCCGATGGCGGCACTGAAAACAGCTGATCGTGGAGGATGCCAGGTGTCGCATCCCCACTGATCAGACACTGATGACCTATCCTAAAGAAGGGATATCAGTGTTAAAATCCCAGAAAAACCTTTTAAAACGGCAATTTTATTAGCGTGCACTAAATTTAGCATTCTTTTTATAAAAAAATAATCTTTATTTTTATATAGCGCTAGCATATTACACAGCGCTCAGCGCTTTACATACATTATCATCACTGTTCGGATTGAGGCTCACAATCTAGATTCCCTATCAGTATGTCTTTGGAATGTGGTAGGAAACCAGAGTACCTGGAGGAAACCCACACAAACAGGGAGAGCATACAAACTCCTTGCAGATGGTGTCCTTGGTGGGATTTGAACCCAGGACTCTAGCGCTGCAAGGCTGCAGTGCTACCACTGAGCCACCATGCTACCCCATTTTTGCACTATTTTTAATCTAGTTTGCAGCAAAAGTTCAGCTAATCAGCTTTATATTACTGAAAGTGAGCAGGGTTTGCATTGTCAGATTTTTTACGATACATTTATGACTTGATCCATGCAGCTTAGTCAGAAAAATGACTAGTGCCATTTCACATACTACTGAGAAGTCACAGCATGGGTAGGATTTCATATTTTGGGTTTGATATACCAGTACTTCATGCTATCATGCATGTGGGCAATGGACATTTGTGTATGATTTGATAAAGTATTCCATATTTATATTTATTTATATTCATTAGTACTTTATGAGGTTTTTACATTGTACAGTATAAATATTTTGAACACCTTATATGAGACCTCTGCATTCATATATCTATACAGATTTATCTATTCTTGTCTACACTTAATAATTTAGATTTTTGGATTTTGCAGTTTTATTATCATGTATTGATTTGTATAATAATAGTAATTTTATTTCTATAGTGGTAAGATATTCATCAGCACTTTACAATTCAGAGAGGACTTGTACAGACAATATAACAAGTAAACACATAATTCAACAGATACCAAGAGGAGTGAGGGCCCTGCTCACAAGATAACAATCTGTGAAATCATCTATATATCCATATACACTCATAGGAAACAAAATATAGTAAAATACAATTTTTATTTAAACATATTTAAACATATTAAAAAATACATGAAATGCACAATACACAAGCAGGCAAGGTAAATCAGAATAAAAGATGTATGACCAGTCAAAGATATAGTAACCTGAGCCAAAGGATATGTACAGTATATAATAGGAAAGCTGTATGATGTGAACACCAAGTGGTGTCTAGCGACAATCAATGATCAAATCTATACATATATACCTTGAAGTATGTCTCATATAGTGTAATAAACCAAGCCATATAGTGTGATAAACCAGCTGACATACTTAGCTCAATGTGGATCAGTTACACAAGCGCCCCAACCAGGGCCGGACTGGGACTAAAATTCAGCCCTGGCATTTGAAGTTACACAGGCCCACTTGACACATGGTGACTGTATAATATCTTTGTACCCTTGTAGGTGCTCCATAAAGTTTGCCTACAGACACTTTTGGTGACTCTGAAGAGCGGTGACATCAGTAACGTCACCGCTCTTCAGATATTCGGGGTCTTACGCTGAGCTCGGTGACTGTGAAGAGCGGTATTGTTACTACCGTAGTGGGGGTATCTGATAGACACCTCTCCATTACTTACACCAGGGATTGATAGCAGCTGACATTACGCAGCTGACATCAACCCTAAAAATCATTACACATGCCAGAATTAAATGCTTTGGCAGCTGGGAAAAGCAGTAGAGTTAGCGCTATTGCCAGGTGCCGGGTGCTAACTACAACTGTCATCATCTTTGCCTGGTTTCCCTTCAAAGCATTTCTGCTGTATTTTCATGCACTGATCTCAGGCCGCTAAACAAGTGTGATCGACAATACTGAAGTTGTTCGCTTGTTTCCCGGCCTCTTTACACCAACTGAGAAAGAATGAAGGGAACAGAACAATCACAATTAGATCAATCTGTCCCCATGCAGTATCATGTCATTTTGCTTGTTTAGTATAATACACCCCATAGTCCTCCATATATTATAATGTGCACCTCAGTCCTCCATATAGTATAATACTCTCCTCAGTCCTCCATATAGTATAATACACTCCTCAGTCCTCAATATAGTATAATACACTCGCCACAGTCCTCCATATAGTATAATACACTCCTCATAGTCCTCCATATATTAAAATACACTGCAATTCCTCCATATAGTATAATACAATGCCACAGTCCTCAATATAGTATAATACACTCCTCAATCCTCCAAATATTATAATACATTCCTCATAGTGCTCCATATAAAATAATGCCCCACCATTGTCATCCATGTAGTACACTTCACTTCCCATAGTATAATGCACCCCATAGTTCTTCATAGAGTATAATGTATTCCCCATAGTCCTTGATACAGTATAATGCAACCCACATATAGTATAATGATGCCACCCCACAGTATAATGCAGCCACCCCACGGAATATATTGTAGCCCCCTGAGTATAATGCAACCCCCCAGGAATATAATGCAGCCCCCTCATATAGTATACTGCAGCCCCCCATAGAATATAATGTAGCCCCTGTTACGGCTAGGGGAATGCACCGAATAAATAGAGATGTTTTTATTGATATTGGTGCGTTCGCAGCCCGGGGTCCAACGTGTAGGAGTACCTGCTGCTAGCAACGGCGGCACGATATGGCGGTATGGACTAACTCAGTTACTTCACCGAGTAGTTGTGAAAGAAAAGCACTGTGCCCTGTTAGGCTTCACAGAGGCACAGGCTAACTGCCCACACAGAGAGCAGTCAGTGGTCACGCATGCACACAAAACTCCTCGCCGGAGGTGCCAGCATTCTAGGGGCTTATTTCAGCCGGATCCCTGAACACATTCAAACACAAACTCCTCGCTGGAGGTGCCAGCATTCTAGGGGCTTATTTCAGCCGGGTCCCTGAACACATACTCTCGTGACCACACTGGCGCTAAGCACTTAACAAAGAACAATACTAGCGCATGGCCGTGCGGTCATGCGAACCTTAAATAGCTGCAGCACGTACAGGACCTTCCTAGAAGGACCAATGAGAAGCTACACCAGAGCGTGAGCACCTACAGGACCTTCCTGAAGGAGCCAATGACCTCAGCTGCAGTATCAGATCATGTGACCCTCGATCTCCACTGAGAGATCTTACTCTGGGCATGCTCAGAACGAGCAAAGCAGGACTTAGACCCAGAAGCGTCTGCTCGCCGCTGCCCAGCACCGACTTCAATGGCAGAAGCAGGAAAGGCAGCAGTAACTCTTAGCACAGAGTCAGACTGAGCGAGACGCTGGGACCGATGTCTCCGCTGAGCAGGCTCCACTGCGGCAGGAGAAGAATGGGAGACCGCAGCGGAGATGGACCGAGATTCCCCCTGTGCAGAGGAGGGAACTTGACCCCTAACATTACCCCCCCTCCTTGGGCCTCGCTACGTTCGAAGGCAGCAATGAGCTGCGGAGCCCAAATACGCTCAGCAGGCTCCCAGGACCTATCCTCAGGACCGTAACCCTTCCAATCCACCAAATAAAATTTTTTGCCACGAACCACCTTGTACCCCAAAATTGCATTCACCTCGTAATCGTCCGTAGACGAACCCGATGTCCCAGCAGATGACTCAGAAAACCGGGACATGTATACGGGCTTAAGGAGGGACACATGAAAGATGTCGGTGATACCTAGGCGTGGAGGAAGAGCTAGATGGTAGACCACAGGATTAACCTGTTCGAGGACCTTGAAGGGACCCAAGTAGCGAGGAGCAAACTTAGTGGACTCAACACACAGCCTGATGTTACGGGCGGAGAGCCACACTAAATCGCCGGGAGCAAAGGTCGGAGCGGGGTGCCGATGTGCATCGGCGGAAGACCTCATTCTCTCCTTGGAGGCCCGAATGGCATCCTGAGTGCGGTCCCATATGTCCTATGCCTCCACAGCCCAGTCTGCCACCCTGGAGTCGGCGGAAGACATGGGCATGGGCACAGGTACCCACGGATTCTGACCATAATTAAGGAGGAATGGCGTCTGTCCAGTGGAGTCGGCTACAGAGTTGTTCAGTGCAAACTCTATCCATGATAGCAAGGATGCCCAGTCATCCTGCCTGGCTGAGACAAAATGTCACAGATATGTGACCAAGGTCTGGTTGGCCCTCTCTACCAACCCATTCGTCTCGGGATGATAAGCAGAAGAGAGATTTAACTCAATACTGAGAAGATGAGAAAGCTCTCTCCAGAACCGAGATGAAAACTGGGGACCCCGGTCACTGACAATTTTGTCTGGCATACCGTGTAGGCGGAAGATGTGTTTAATAAACAATGCTGCCAAGGCCCGTGCAGAAGTTAGCCGTGGAAGCGGCACCAAGTGCACTATTTTAGAAAAATGATCGATGATAACCCAAATGACAGTACAGCCACGAGACTTAGGCAAACCCACCACAAAGTCCATCCCGACCATCTCCCAGGGCCTATCTGCCACCGGCAGAGGATATAATAACCCAGCTGGCCGTTGTCGAGGAGACTTATTTTTGGCGCAGGAAACACACGCCCGAACATAGTCTGCGACATCACGAGCCATATTCAGCCACCAGTATGTCCTCGCCAGTAACTCAGATGTCCTTTTGGAACCAAAATGTTCACCCACCCTGGACGAGTGTGCCCAAGAGAGAACCTCCGGTCGCAAACTGGATGGTACAAAAGTCTTGCCCGGAGGCACAGACTCTAGCAAAACCGAGGCCACAGTTCTCAGGCTCTCGGTGGGGACAATAAACCGAGGCTCCTCTTCCTCCTCCACAGATGACACAACAGAGCGAGAGAGAGCATCGGCATGAATGTTCTTCTCCCCAGAAAGGAAATGGAGGGTGAAAGGAAACCGGGAGAAGAACAAGGACCATCTGGCCTGGCGAGAATTTAGCTGCTGGGCTGTCTGCAGGTACACCAAATTTTTGTGATCTGTGTAGACTTGGAAGGGAAAACGAGCTCCCTCCAAGAGATGTCTCCACTCCGAGAACACCAACTTCATGGCTAGCAACTCCCTGTCCCCGATGGAATAATTCC
The DNA here is from genome assembly GCF_051348905.1 of Ranitomeya variabilis. NCBI lineage: Eukaryota > Metazoa > Chordata > Amphibia > Anura > Dendrobatidae > Ranitomeya > Ranitomeya variabilis. Next base: position 487,029,392 of record NC_135235.1, read on the forward strand.
TCTCTGCTGGTGAGAAGGTCTTAGAAAAGAAGAAGCAAGGATGCTTCCGACCTTGAGCATCCTTTTGGAAGAGGACTGCTCCAGCACCAACAGACGAGGCATCCACTTCCATGATAAATGGCCTATCTACATCGGGGCGATGTAGGATGGGAGCGCTAGCGAAGTGAAACTTTATGGAGTTAAAGGCCTTGGAGACCTCCACAGACCACAATTTGGGATTTGCTCCCTTCTTTTTGAGGGCAACCAAGGGAGCTACCAAAGTCGAGAAGTGCGGAATAAACTGACGATAATAATTTATGAACCCCATAAAGCACTGCACCGCTTTAAGAGAATGGGGTTCCTGCCAGTCCATCACAGCCTGTAGTTTGGCAGGATCCATGGCCAATCCCTGGGCGGAGATGATATAGCCCAGGAAAGGTAAGGACTCCTGCTCAAACACACACTTCTCCAACTTGGCATAGAGGAAGTTTGCCCATAGGAGGTCGAAGACTTTGCAAACATCTCTCCGGTGGGAGTCAATATCTGGAGAGTAGATGAGAATATCATCCAGATAGACTACAACCGAGGTGGTGAGCATATCCCGGAAGATGTAATTCACAAAGTCTTGGAAAACGGCTGGGGCATTACAGAGCCCAAAGGGCATCACCAGATATTCATAGTGCCCATCCCTGGTATTAAAAGCCAGCTTCCATTCGTCCCCCTCACGGATGCGAATCAGGTTGTAAGCACCCCGCAGATCTAGTTTAGTAAACACCCTTGCTCCCCGAAGCCTATCGAAGAGCTCAGATATCAAGGGCAAAGGGTACTTATTCTTAACGGTGATGGCGTTAAGACCCCTGTAGTCTATGCATGGACGCATTTCCCCATTCTTCTTCTGCACGAAGAAGAACCCAGCCCCAGCAGGTGACACTGACTTCCTGATGAACCCTAATGCCAGATTCTCTTGAATGTACTGAGACATTGCCTCCGTCTCCAGGAGAGATAATGGATAAACTCGACCCCGAGGAGGCTCAGCACCAGGCAAGAGATCAATAGGACAGTCATAGGGGCGATGGGGTGGAAGGGTCTCCGCCGCATTTTTGGAGAACACGTCCGCATAAGACCAATACTGCTTGGGGAGAGAGGATAGATCTGTGGGTACCTCTGTAGTAGCAACCTGAACGCACTCCCTCTGACACCTACCCCCACAAGATTCACCCCATCCCAAAATTCTGCCTGAGGACCACTCGATATGAGGAGAGTGGTACCGTAACCAAGGTATCCCCGACAGGACCTCATCAATTCCCTCAGGAATGACAAGCAGAGATATAATCTCCTGATGGGATGGCGACATGGACAGAGTAAAAGGGATGGTCTGGTGTGTTATCTGTGAGGGCCGTGTCGACGCATTCACCACTCGTACCGTCACTGGTTGAGCAAGCATAACCAGGGGTATTGCGTGATGTTGGGCGAAGGCAAAAGACATAAAATTGCTCTCCGCCCTAGAATCCACGCAGAGCTCTACCGAGTGGGAGGATGAGCCAATAATAATTGTCCCCTTAAAGGACAATTTGGTGGCAAACGTCGCCGTGTCTAGTGTACCTCCACCTACTACCACTAGACGCTGACTGTTGTGATCCTAGTGGCAAGGATCGCAAGTTTGACTAGCTAAGTAACTAAACCGACGACCAGCTCTGGGGAAGTGGTATCTGGATTGACCGCAACCTGATCCTATCCGCAAACAACTATAGGCAGCCGTGGAACGTTACCTGGAAATCCTAGACGTCTCTTCACGGCCTGAGAAACTACCTATTCCTGGAGGGAAAGTTAAGTCCTTACTTGCCTCAGAGAAATGACCCCAAAGATATAGAAAAGCCCCCCACAAATATTAACGGTGAGTTAAGGGGAAAGCACAAACGCAGAGATGAAATAGATTTAGCAAATGAGGCCCGCTAACACTAGATAGCAGAAAATAGGAAGGGAGCTGTGCGGTCAATAGAAAACCCTAAGCAAAATATCCACGCAGAGATTGCTCGAGCCCCCGCACCAACTAACGGTGCGGGGGAAGCAACTCCATACCCCAGAGCTTACCAGCAGCAAGAACTCACATATTAGCAAGCTGGACTAAACTCATCATACACTGAAATCATATTGCAGACTGATGAGCAAAAAATAATCAAACAGAAACTTAGCTTCTCCAGAAGAGACTGAAAACGAAGATAATCAGGGGAGATCAGAATAGCACTGAATACATCGACAGCCGGCAACAAGTGGAGGTGAAGCAGAGCTAAATAGGAAACTCCCTAGTGCATAACGAGGCAGCTGATCCAGCCACAGATCCGCAGGATAACAAACAAAGCCACCAGGGGGAGCCCAAAAACAAAACTCACACAATACCACCTGTGACCACAAGAGGGAGCCCGAAAACAGAGTTCACAACAGTACCCCCCCCTTGAGGAGGGGTCACCGAACCCTCATCAAAAAACCCCAGGGCGATCAGGGTGAGCCACAGGGAAGGCACGAACCAAGTCAGCCGCATGAACATCAGAGGCGACAACCCAGGAATTATCCTCCTGACCATAGCCCTTCCACTTAACCAAATACTAAAGCCTCCGTCTAGAAATACGAGAATCCAAGATCTTCTCCACCACGTATTCCAATTCTCCCTCAACCAGCACAGGGGCAGGAGGCTCAACCGAAGGAACCACAGGCACCACATACCTCCGCAACAACGACCGATGGAACACATTATGAATAGCAAACGATGCTGGGAGGTCCAAACGAAATGACACAGGGTTAAGGACTTCCAAAATCTTATAAGGACCGATAAACCGAGGCTTGAACTTGGGAGAGGAGACCTTCATAGGAACAAAGCGAGAAGACAACCACACCAAGTCCCCAACGCGAAGTCGGGGACCCACACAGCGACGGCGATTGGCAAAGCGCTGAGCCTTCTCTTGTGACAGCTTCAAATTGTCCACCACATGATCCCAAATCTGATGCAACCTATCCACCACAAGATCCACTCCAGGACAGTCAGAGGGCTCCACCTGACCCGAGGAAAAACGAGGATGAAACCCCGAATTACAAAAAAAAGGCGAAACCAAAGTAGCAGAACTAGCCCGATTATTAAGGGCACATTCGGCCAATGGCAAAAAAGCCACCCAGTCGTCCTGATCAGCAGAAACAAAACATCTTAAATAGGTTTCCAAGGTCTGATTAGTTCGCTCGGTCTGGCCATTCGTCTGAGGATGGAAGGCCGATGAAAAAGACAAATCAATGCCCATCTTAGCACAAAAGGTTCGCCAAAATCTAGACACAAACTGGAATCCTCTGTCGGAAACAATATTCTCAGGGATCCCGTGCAAACGAACCACATCTTGAAAAAACAGCAGAACCAACTCGGAGGAGGAAGGCAACTTAGGCAAGGGCACCAAATGGACCATCTTAGAAAAACGATCACACACCACCCAGATGACAGACATTCTCTGAGAGACAGGGAGATCTGAAATAAAATCCATGGAAATGTGCGTCCAAGGCCTCTTCGGGACAGGCAAAGGTTACAGCAAACCACTGGCACGAGAACAGCAAGGCTTAGCCCAAGCACAAATTCCACAAGACTGCACAAAGGAACGCACATCCCGCAACAAGGAAGGCCACCAAAAGGACCTGGCCACCAAATCTCTGGTACCAAATATTCCAGGATGGCCTGCCAACACCGAAGAATGAACCTCGGAAATAACTCTGTTGGTCCATCTATCTGGGACAAACAGTCTCTCCGGTGGGCAACGGTCAGGTCTATCCGCCTGAAACTCCTGCAGCACTCGTCGCAAATCTGGGGAGATGGCAGACAAAATCACCCCTTCTCTGAGGATACCAGCCGGCTCAGAATCTCCAGGAGCGTCAGGCACAAAACTCCTAGAAAGAGCATCAGCCTTCACATTCTTCGAACCAGGCAGGTACTAGACCACGAAATCAAAACGAGAGAAAAACAAAGACCAACGAGCCTGTCTAGGATTCAGCCGCTTGGCCAACTCGAGATAAATCAGATTTTTGTGATCAGTCAAGACCACCACACGATGCTTAGCTCCCTCGAGCCAATGTCGCCACTCCTCAAATGCCCACTTCATAGCCAACAACTCCCGATTACCGACATCATAATTCCGCTCGGCAGGCGAAAACTTTCTTGAAAAGAAAGCACATGGCTTCATCACAGAGCCATCAGAGCTTCTCTGCGACAAAACAGCCCCCGCTCCAATCTCAGAAGCATCAACCTCGACCTGGAAAGGAAGAGAGACATCTGGCTGACATAAGACCGGAGCCAAGGAAAACCGGCGCTTCAGCTCCCGAAAGGCCTCCACAGCCGCAGGAGACCAATTAGTAACATCAGAACCCTTCTTGGTCAAATCCATCAAAGGCTTAACAACACCAGAAAAATTAGCGATGAAGTGACGGTAAAAATTAGCAAAACCCAAGAACTTCTGAAGACTCTTAACAGATGTAGGCTGAGTCCAGTCATGAATAGCCTGAACCTTGACTGGGTCCATCTCAATAGTAGAAGGGGAAAAAATGAAACCCAAAAAAGAAATCTTCTGGACTCCAAAAAGACATTTTGAGCCCTTCACAAATAAAGCATTGGCACGCAGGACCTGAAACACCATCCTGACCTGCTTAACATGGGACTCCCAATTATCAGAAAAAAACAGAATATCATCCAGATACACAATCATAAATTTATCCAGATACTCGCGGAAGATGTCGTGCATGAAGGACTGAAAGACAGAAGGAGCGTTAGAAACTCCAAAAGGCATCACCAAGTACTCGAAATGGCCTTCGGGCGTATTAAATGCAGTTTTCAATTCATCACCCTGCTTAATACGCACAAGGTTATACGCACCACGAAGATCTATCTTGGTGAACCAACTAGACCCCCTAATGCGAGCAAACAGATCAGATAACAATGGCAAAGGATACTGAAATTTGACCGTGATTTTATTTAGAAGGCGATAATCAATACAAGGTCTCAGGGAACCATCCTTCTTAGCCACAAAAAAGAATCCCGCACCCAGAGGGGAGGAGGAGTGTTGTGAACTCCGTTTTCAGGCTCCCTCTTGTGGTCACAGATGGTATTGTGTGACTTTGGTTTTTTGACTCCCCCTGGTGGTTTGGTTTATTATCCTGCGGGTCTGCTGGATCAGCTGCCTCGTTATTCACCAGGGAGGCTCCTATTTAGCTCTGCTTCACTTCCACTTGTTGCCAGCTGTCAATGTATTCAGTGCTATTCTGATTACTCCTGATTATCTCGTTTTCTGCCTCTTCAGGATAAGCTAAGTTCTGTTTGAATATTTTTTGCTCATCTGCCTGCAATATGATTTCTGTGTATGATGAGTCTAGTCCAGCTTGCTAACATATGATTTCTTTTTGCTGGTAAGCTCTGGGGTACGGAGTTGCTTCCCCCGCACCGTTAGTTGGTGCGGGGGCTCGAGCAATCTCTGCGTGGATATTTTGAATAGGGTTTTTTATTGACCGCACAGTTTCCTTCCTATTTTCTGCTATCTAGTATTAGCGGGCCTCATTTGCTAAATCTGATTTCATCTCTGCGTTTGTGCTTTCCCCTTAACTCACCATTAATATTTGTGGGGGGCTATTCTATATCTTTGGGGTCTTCCACTGAGGCAAGTGAGGACTTACTTTCCCTCCAGGAATAGTCAGTTTCTCAGGCCGTGACGAGACGTCTAGGATTTTTTAGGTAACGTTCCACGGCTGCCTATAGTTGTTTGCGGATAGGATCAGGTTACGGTCAATCTAGTTACCACTTCCCCAGAGCTAGTAGTCTGTTCAGTTACTTAGCTAGTCCGACCTGCGATCCTTGCCACTAGGATCATAACATTACAGCCGGCCTATTAAGTGTTAATTGCTTGGCAGAAGCAGGAGAAAAGAAGCTTGGAGATACTTTTTTTTTTTTTTTTTGCTGCCGTGTGTCTAGCTGCTGTGTGTCTGGCTTCTCTCCTCCTCTTAATCTTGGTGTGGCTCTGAGTTCAGCTGCTGATATGGATATCCAGAGTTTAGCCTCCAGTGTAGATCATCTTGCTGCAAGGGTACAAAGTATTCAGGATTTTGTTGTGCACAGTCCTATGTCAGAGCCTAGAATACCTATTCCGGAGTTGTTTTCTGGAGATAGATCTAGGTTCCTGAATTTTAAGAACAATTGCAAGTTGTTTCTTTCTTTGAAACCTCGTTCCTCTGGGGATTCTGTTCAGCAAGTTAAGATTATTATTTCTTTCTTGCGTGGTGATCCTCAAGATTGTGCTTTCGCATTGGCTCCAGGGGATCCTGCGTTGCTCAGTGTGGATGCGTTTTTTCTGGCCCTTGGATTGCTCTATGAGGAACCTAATCTTGAGAACCAGGCTGAAAAAGCGTTGTTGGCCCTCTCTCAGGGGCAAGATGATGCAGAGGTGTACTGCCAGAAATTTCGGAAATGGTCGGTGCTTACTCAATGGAATGAGTGTGCCCTGGCTGCAAATTTCAGAAAAGGTCTTTCTGAAGCCATTAAGAATGTCATGGTGGGGTTCCCTACGCCTGCAGGTCTGAATGAGTCAATGACTCTGGCCATTCAGATTGATCGGCGTTTGCAGGAGCGCAAACCTGCGCACCATTTGGCGGTGTCTTCTGAACAGACACCTGAGTCTATGCAATGTGATAGAATTCTGACCAGAAGTGAACGGCAAAATTATAAACGGCAAAATGGGTTGTGCTTTTACTGTGGTGACTCAGCTCATGTTATCTCAGCATGCTCTAAGCGCACAAAAAAGATTGATAAATCTGTCACCATCGGTACTTTACAGCCTAAGTTCATTTTGTCTGTTACCCTGATTTGTTCCCTGTCATCTTACCCGGTTATGGCTTTTGTGGATTCAGGTGCTGCCCTGAGTCTGATGGATTTGTCATTTGCCAGGCGCTGTGGTTTTGTTTTTGGAGCCTTTAAAATTCCCTATTCCACTAAGGGGAATTGATGCTACACCATTGGCTACGAATAAACCTCAGTACTGGACACAAGTGACCATGTGCATGACTCCTGTTCATCAGGAGGTGATTCGCTTTCTTGTATTGCATAATTTGCATGATGTTGTCGTGTTGGGCCTGCCATGGTTGCAGACTCATAATCCAGTCCTGGATTGGAAAGCAATGTCTGTGTCAAGTTGGGGTTGTCAGGGAATTCATGGCAACGCTCCTGTGGTGTCAATTGCTTCATCCACTCCTTCTGAGGTCCCTGCGGTTTTGTCAGATTACCAGGATGTATTTGATGAGCCCAAACTCAGTTCCCTACCTCCTCATAGGGATTGTGATTGTGCTATAAATTTGATTCCTGGTAGTAAGTTTCCTAAGGGACGACTTTTCAATTTGTCAGTGCCGGAGCATGCTGCTATGCGGAGTTATATAAAGGAGTCTTTGGAGAAAGGACTTATTCGCCCCTCCTCCTCTCCTCTTGGTGCGGGGTTCTTTTTTGTGGCTAAGAAGGATGGTTCCTTGAGACCTTGTATTGATTATCGCCTTCTAAACAAAATCACGGTCAAATTTCAGTATCCTTTGCCATTGTTATCTGATCTGTTTGCTCGCATTAAGGGGTCTAGTTGGTTCACCAAGATAGATCTTCGTGGTGCGTTTAACCTTGTGCGTATTAAGCAGGGTGATGAATGGAAAACTGCATTTAATACGCCCGAAGGCCATTTTGAGTACTTGGTGATGCCTTTTGGACTTTCTAACGCTCCTTCTGTCTTTCAGTCCTTTATGCACGACATCTTCCGCGAATATCTGGATAAATTTATGATTGTGTATCTGGATGATATTCTGTTTTTTTCGGATGATTGGGAGTCCCATGTTAAGCAGGTCAGGATGGTGTTTCAGGTCCTGCATGCCAATGCTTTATTTGTGAAGGGCTCAAAATGTCTTTTTGGAGTCCAGAAGGTCTCTTTTTTGGGTTTCATTTTTTCTCCTTCTGCTATTGAGATGGACCCAGTCAAGGTTCAGGCTATTCATGACTGGACTCAGCCTACATCTGTTAAGAGTCTTCAGAAGTTCTTGGGTTTTGCTAATTTTTACCGTCGCTTCATCGCTAATTTTTCTGGTGTTGTTAAGCCATTGACGGATTTGACCAAGAAGGGTTCTGATGTTACTAATTGGTCTCCTGCGGCTGTGGAGGCCTTTCGGGAGCTGAAGCGCCGGTTTTCTTCGGCTCCGGTCTTATGTCAGCCAGACGTCTCCCTTCCTTTCCAGGTCGCGGTTGATGCTTCTGAGATTGGAGCGGGGGCTGTTTTGTCGCAGAGAAGCTCTGATGGCTCTGTGATGAAGCCATGTGCTTTCTTTTCAAGAAAGTTTTCGCCTGCCGAGCGGAATTATGATGTTGGTAATCGGGAGTTGTTGGCTATGAAGTGGGCATTTGAGGAGTGGCGACATTGGCTCGAGGGAGCTAAGCATCGTGTGGTGGTCTTGACTGATCACAAGAATTTGATTTATCTCGAGTCGGCCAAGCGGCTGAATCCTAGACAGGCTCGTTGGTCTTTGTTTTTCTCTCGTTTTGATTTCGTGGTCTCATACCTGCCTGGTTCGAAGAATGTGAAGGCTGATGCTCTTTCTAGGAGTTTTGTGCCTGACTCTCCTGGAGATTCAGAGCCAGCTGGTATCCTCAGAGAAGGGGTGATTTTGTCTGCCATCTCCCCAGATTTGCGACGAGTGCTGCAGGAGTTTCAGGTGGATAGACCTGACCGTTGTCCACCGGAGAGACTGTTTGTCCCGGATAGATGGACCAGCAGAGTTATTTCCGAGGTTCATTCTTCGGTGTTGGCAGGCCATCCTGGGATTTTTGGTACCAGAGGATTGGTGGCTAGGTCCTTCTGGTGGCCTTCCTTGTCGCGGGATGTGCGTTCCTTTGTGCAGTCTTGTGGAATTTGTGCTCGGGCTAAGCCTTGCTGTTCTCGTGCCAGTGGCTTGTTGTTGCCTTTGCCTGTCCCGAAGAGGCCTTGGACGCACATTTCCATGGATTTTATTTCAGATCTCCTTGTCTCTCAGAGAATGTCGGTCATTTGGGTGGTGTGTGATCGTTTTTCTAAAATGGTCCATTTGGTGCCCTTGCCTAAGTTGCCTTCCTCCTCCGAGTTGGTTCCTCTGTTTTTTCAAAATGTGGTTCGTTTGCACGGGATCCCTGAAAATACTGTTTCCGACAGAGGATCCCAGTTTGTGTCTAGATTTTGGCGGACCTTTTGTGCTAAGATGGGCATTAATTTGTCTTTTTCATCGGCCTTCCATCCTCAGACGAATGGCCAAACCGAGCGCACTAATCAGGCTTTGGAAACCTATTTAAGATGTTTTGTTTCTGCTGATCAGGACGACTGGGTGACTTTTCTGCCATTGGCCGAGTTTGCCCTTAATAATCGGGCTAGTTCTGCTACTTTGGTTTCGCCTTTTTTTTGTAATTCAGGGTTTCATCCTCGTTTTTCCTCGGGTCAGGTGGAGTCTTCTGACTGTCCTGGAGTGGATGTTGTGGTGGATAGGTTGCATCAGATTTGGAATCATGTGGTGGACAATTTGAAGCTGTCACAAGAGAAGGCTCAGCGCTTTGCCAACCGCCGTCGCTGTGTGGGTCCCCGACTTTGCGTTGGGGATTTGGTGTGGTTGTCTTCTTGCTTTGTTCCTATGAAGGTCTCCTCTCCTAAGTTTAAGCCTCGGTTTATCGGTCCTTATAAGATTTTGGAAGTCCTTAACCCTGTGTCATTTCGTTTGGACCTCCCGGCATCGTTTGCTATTCATAATGTGTTCCATCGGTCGTTGTTGCGGAGGTATGTGGTGCCTGTGGTTCCTTCGGTTGAGCCTCCTGCCCCTGTGCTGGTTGAGGGAGAATTGGAATACGTGGTGGAGAAGATCTTGGATTCTCGTATTTCTAGACGGAGGCTTCAGTATTTGGTTAAGTGGAAAGGCTATGGTCAGGAGGATAATTCCTGGGTTGTCGCCTCTGATGTTCATGCGGCCGATTTGGTTTGTGCCTTCCATGTGGCTCACCCTGATCGCCCTGGGGGTTTTGATGAGGGTTCGGTGACCCCTCCTCAAGGGGGGGGGGGTACTGTTGTGAACTCCATTTTCAGGCTCCCTCTTGTGGTCACAGATGGTATTGTGTGACTTTGGTTTTTTGGCTCCCCCTGGTGGTTTGGTTTATTATCCTGCGGGTCTGCTGGATCAGCTGCCTCGTTATTCACCAGGGAGGCTCCTATTTAGCTCTGCTTCACTTCCACTTGTTGCTGGCTGTCAATGTATTCAGTGCTATTCTGATTACTCCTGATTATCTCGTTTTCTGCCTCTTCAGGATAAGCTAAGTTCTGTTTGAATATTTTTTGCTCATCTGCCTGCAATATGATTTTTGTGTATGATGAGTCTAGTCCAGCTTGCTAACATGTGATTTCTTTTTGCTGGTAAGCTCTGGGGTACGGAGTTGCTTCCCCCGCACCGTTAGTTGGTGCGGGGGCTCGAGCAATCTCTGCGTGGATATTTTGAATAGGGTTTTTTATTGACCGCACAGTTTCCTTCCTATTTTCTGCTATCTAGTATTAGCGGGCCTCATTTGCTAAATCTGATTTCATCTCTGCGTTTGTGCTTTCCCCTTAACTCACCGTTAATATTTGTGGGGGGCTATTCTATATCTTTGGGGTCTTCCACTGAGGCAAGTGAGGACTTACTTTCCCTCCAGGAATAGTCAGTTTCTCAGGCCGTGACGAGACGTCTAGGATTTTTTAGGTATCGTTCCACGGCTGCCTATAGTTGTTTGCGGATAGGATCAGGTTGCGGTCAATCTAGTTACCACTTCCCCAGAGCTAGTAGTCTGTTCAGTTACTTAGCTAGTCCGACCTGCGATCCTTGCCACTAGGATCATAACAGATGCCATTGATGATGATGCTGTGGTGGAATGTACAGAGAGGTGAGTGGTGCTGTTTGTTTGTTTTATTGAACAATACATTGGGGGAGGTGGACAGGGCAATAATGAAGGTGGTGGAGAAGGCAGTGATGGAGGTGGTGGAGAGGGCAATAATGGGGGCGGGAAGAAGGCAATGATGGAGGTGGTGGAGAGGGCAATGATGGAGGTGTTGGAGAGGGCAATGATGGGGGTGGTGGATAGGGCAATGATGGAGATTGTTGAGAGCGCAATGATGGGGGTGATGGAGAAGGCAATTATGGAGGCGGGGACAAGACAATGATGGAGCCAATAATGGTGATGGTGGAGAGGGCAATGATGTGGGTGGTGGAGAGAGTAATGATGGAGGTGGTGGAGAGTTCAATGATGGAGGTGGTGGAGAGAGCTGTAATAGAGGTGGGGGAGAAGGCAATGATGGAGGTGGTGGAGAGGGCAATTTTGGGGGTGTTGGAGAGGGGAATGTTGGGGTGATTGAGAGGGCAATGATAGAGGTGGTGGAGAGGACAATGAGGAGGGTGATGAGGGCAATGAATGAGATGGTGGAGGGTGCAAAGATGAAGGTGAGGAGAAGGCAATGTTGGGGGTGGTGGAGAGGGCATTGATGGAGGTGTTGGAGGGGTCAATGATGGGGTGGTGAAAAGGGCACTGTTGGAAGTGGGGGAGAAGGTAATGATGGAGGTGGTGGAGAGGGCAATGTTGGAAGTGGTGGAGAGGGCAATGATAGGGTGGTGAAGAGGGCAATGTTGCAGGTGATGAGGGAGTGGGCAATGATGGATGTGGTGGAGAGGACAATGATGGGGATGGTAGAAAGGGCAATGATAGAGGTGGGTGAGATGGCAATGATGGGGTGGTGGATAGGGCAATGATTAAGGTGGTGGAGAGGGTAATGATGGAGATGGTGAAGAGGGCAATGATGGAAGTGGGGGAGAAGGCAATGATGGAGGTGTTTGAGAGGGCAATGATTTATGTGGTGAAGAGGGTAATGATGGAGGGGGGTCAATAAGGGATGTAGGGGATTGGAATTGGAGGAAGAGGGACTTATAATGGACTTATGAACAGGGGGAGGGGGAGGAAGACATTAGATATGGATGTAAAATGAATTGGGTGGTGGAGGAGGGCACCAAGTTCCTGATAGCGTCCTCCTCTATCCCATAATTCATTGTGATGCTATCAGGGACTTAACATTTGTTGGGGATAGGAGAGGGTAAGGTGCATAGGACACTATATAATGAACTGAAAGGTGGGAGAAGATGCTGTCAGGGACTTGTAATGAATTGGGAGGCGGCGGAGGATGCTTAGTACCTGATAGCATTTTCTCCCACCCCCAAATTCATTACAATGCTACCAAGGACTTCTAATGAATGTAGGGACACAGGACAGGGACTAAGGCTATGTGCACCTGTTCAGGATTTGTAGAAGAAAATTCTGATGCATGTCCTAATGTGTCGGCTGGAAGAACAATGCGTAAAATACATTTATTTTTACACACAACTTTTTCCCATGCTTTTGTTATGTATTTTCCCCCACTCATTAGTGGGGGTGAAATACGCTAAAAGAATTGACATTATGCAGATTTTAATCTGTTGCAAATCTGGAAATAGAAAATAAGAATTTGCGCATGAGACTTCAGGGATCTCATTTACTTTGCTTGTACTGTGAAACCTTGCATACTTTCCTTGCGCACATAGCCTTACAGTTAATTGGGGAGAGTCACAGACTGAATAATTTACATTTTTGGGAGGCAGAGATTTTAGGTAATGGAGGGAACAGTGCTGCTTATCATTTTGTATTTTTAATGGTGGAGTACATATCTGTATGTATACAATGTATGTGATCTTGTTATTGTCACGGCATGCGATGATCATTGTGACAAGATGAGTTGTGGCTGGGAGATGTCGACATGAAGGTCTGGCCAGATGGAGTAGAAACAGCAGAAAGCGGCTCTAATCAGACGAGAAATCAGCAGTAAGTGCCTGGACGTAAATATTATTCGGTATGTGCCCTGTGTGACTTGAAAGTAATAATGTTATCTGTAAAATCCCTTATTCTACATTCTCACATTTGTGTGATATGTCTGTGTGCTCCCAGATTTTTTTTTTATCAGACCGCACACAGACTCGTACAGTTATATAGGTCCATTCATACATCCATGAAAATCACGTATCTGAGAATGAGATCTGTGAGGATCAGACAATGTCCTGTTCAGATTTTAATCTTGAGGATCAGAATAATGCATGCTCAATGGGTCAGGAAAAAGTTTGCAGCACACCGACACTGCACACGGACACAGGAATGTAACCTCATTATGTATAGCACAGTCCCTTAGTATATAATGTACTCACTTATATTGTATAGCAGTCCCTTTGTATATAATGCACTCACTTATTTTGCATAGCACAGTCCCTAAGTATATAGCGTACTCACTTATTATGTATAGTGGGTACGGAAAGTATTCATACCCCTTTAAGTTTTTCACTCTTTGTTTCATTGCAGCCATTTGGTAAATTCAAAAAAGTTCATCATTAATGTACACTCTGCACCCCATCTTCACTGAAAAAAACAGAAGTGTAGTAATTTTTGCAAATTTATTACAAAAGAAAAACTGAAATATCACATGGTCATAAATATTCAGACCCTTAGTTCAGTATTGAATAGAAGCACCCTTTTGAGCTAATACAGCCTTGAGTCTTCTTGGGAATGATGCAACAATTTTTTCACACCTGGATTTGGTGATTCTCTGCCATTCTTCCTTGCAGATCATCTCCGTTTTTGTCAGGTTAGATGGAGAACGTTGGTGGACAGCCATTGAGATCTCTCCAGAGATGCTCAATTGGGTTTAGGTCAGGGCTCTTGCTGGGCCAATCAAGAATGGTCACAGAGTTGTTCTGAAGCCTCTCCTTTGTTATGTTAGCTGTGTGCTTAGGGTCATTGTCTTGTTGGAAGGTGAACCTTTGGCCAAGTCTGAGGTCCAGAGCAGTCTGGAAGAAGTTTTCATCCAGGATATCTCTGTACTTGGCCGCATTCATGTTTCATTTAATGACAACCAGTCATCCTGTCCCTGCATCTGAAAAACAACCCCATAGCATGACCACCACCACGTTTCACTGTTGGTATTGTATTGGGCAGGTGATGAGCAGTGCCTGGTTTTCTCCATACATACCGCTTAGAATTATCACTAAAAAGGTTTATCTTCATCTCACCAGGTCAGATAATCTTTTTTCTCATAGTCTGGGAGTCCTTCATGTGTTTTTTAGCAAACTGTATGCAGGCTTTCATATGTCTTCCACTGAGGAGAGGCTTCTGTCAAGTCACTCTGTTATAAAGGCCCGACTGGTGGAGGGCTGCAGTGATATTTGACTTTGTGAAACTTTCTCCCATCTCCTTGCCTTTCCAAATCAAGTTCTATCAGTTTAATTAAACACAGCCGGACTCCAATGAAGGAGTAGAACCATCTCACGGAGGATCACAAGGAAATGGACTGCATGTGACTTAAATATGAGTGTCTTAGTAAAGGGTCTGAATACTTATGACAATGTGATATTTCAGTTTTTCTTTTTTATTAAATTTGCAAAAATTACCACATTTCTGTTTTTTCACTCAAATTGGGGTGCAGAGTGTACATTAATGTGAAAAAAATTAACTTTTTTGAATTTACCAAATGGCTGCAATGAGACAGAGTGAAAAATTTAAAGGGGTCTGAGTACTTTTCGTACCCACTGTATAGCACACTTCCTTAGTATATAACGTACTCACTTATTTTGTATAGCACAGTCCCTTAGTATATAATGTACTCACTTATTTTGTATAGCAGTCCCTTAGTATATAGCATACTCATTTATTTTGCATAGCACAGTCCATTAGTATACAGTGGACTCACATATAAATGGTCCAGTCGCTTACTATACAGTGTATTAACTTATATATAGCACCATTCTTAGTTACATAGTTTTCTCTTTTATTATGTATAACACCATCCCTTATTACATTACTCTAGTTGTATATGATGCCGTCCCTTATAATATAGCTTACTCTGCTGTTATGTACAGCACTGTCTCTTACATAGTGTACTCTTTTTATTTTTACTATTCACAGTGCTTGTTTTTATTACATTGTCCCCTCTCATATTAGAATATTAAATGACTTACCAGAAGATCAGCCTATCAGCTCCTCCATTAGAAAAGAAGCTTTCCTATGCCCCATCAGCTGTAATTGCATTATATATCTAACAAGAAAGGACGGTATGTAATAAAAAACAGAGCTCTATATAATCTGATATGTAAGGGACGGAGCTGTACATAACAAGAGAGGGCACTGTGTAATAAGGGACGGCAATAAACAAAATAAAGGAGACGATCTCACGATCATCATTTGCTTTCCCCATCCCCTACCTTCAATTCAATTGCTGTCCCTCTTCCCTCACTCTCAATTCATCATGTGCAGTCCCCTTCCCCCCACTTCATCATGTGCAGTCCCCTTTACCCCCACTTCATCATGTGCAATCCCCTTTCATCCATGTAATCTTTTGCAGTTCCTTTTAACCCCCAACTTCATGTGCAGTCCCCCTTTAACCCCCTCCCCACATCATCATGTGCAGTCACCTTTACCCCATGTCATCCATTGCAGTTCCTTTTAACCTCCCACTTCATGTGCTGCCCCCTTTTAACTCCCTACCCACATCATGTGCAGTCCCCCTTTATCCCTCATATCATGATGTGAAGTCCCCCTTTAACCCCCTCCCCACATCTTCATGTGCAGTCCCCCTTTAACTCCCCATCATTATGTACAGTCCCCCTTTAACCCCCCTCCCCACATCATCATGTGAAGTCCCCCCTTAACCCCCCTTTAACCCCCCACATCATCATGTGCTGTCTCTTATACCCCATGTCATCCTTTGCCGTTCCTTTTAAATTCACACTTCATGTGCAGTCCCCCTTTAACCCCCTCCCCACATCATGTGCAATCCCCCTTTAACCCCCACATCATCATGTGCAGTCTCCTTTTAACCCCCTCCCCACATCATCATGTGCAGTCCCCCTTTAACCCCCCACATGATCATGTGCAGTCCCCCTTTAACTCCCTCCCCACATCATGTGCAGTCCCCCTTTAACCCCTCACATCATCATGTGCAGTCACCATTTAACTCCCCTCCCCACATCATCATGAGCATTCCCGCTCTAACCCCACATCATCATGTGCAGTCCCCCTTTAACCCCCTCCCCACATCATGTGCAGTCCCCCTTTAACCCCCCACATCATATGCAGTCACCCTTTAACCCCCCACATCATCATGTGCAGTCCCCCTTTAACCCCTCTCTCCACATCATCATGTGCATTCCCCCTCTAACCCCCCACATCATCATGTGCAGTCCCCTTTACCCCATGTCATCCTTTGCAGTTCCTTTTAACCTCCCACTTCATGTGCAGTCCCCCTTTAACCCCCTCCCCACATCATGTGCAGTCCCCCTTTAACCCCCTCCCCACATCATGTGCAGTCCCCCTTTAACCCCCTCCCCACATCATCATGTGCAGTCCCCTTTAACCCCCCTCCCCACATCATCGTGTGCATTCCCCCTCTAACCCCCCACATCATCATGTGCAGTCCCATTTACCCCATGTCATCCTTTGCAGTTCCTTTTAACCTCCCGCTTCATGTACAGTCCCCCTTTAACCCCCTCCCCACATCATGTTAAGTCCCCCTTTAACCCCCTCCCCACATCATCATGTGCAGTCCCCCTTTAACCCCTCTCCCCACATCATCATGTGCATTCCCCCTCTAACCCCCCACATCATCATGTGTAGTCCCCTTTACCCCCATGTCATCCTTTGAGGTTCCTTTTAACCTTCCACTTCATGTGCAGTCCCCCTTTAACCTCCCACTTCATGTGCAGTCCCCCTTTAACCCCCTCCCCACATCATGTGCAGTCCCCCTTTAACCCCCTCCCCCATCATCATGTGCAGTCCCCCTTTAACCCCCCTCCCCACATCATCATGTGCAATCACCCTCTAACCCCCCACATCATCATGTGCAGTCCCCTTTACCCCATGTCATCCTTTGCAGTTCCTTTTAACCTCCCACTTCATGTCCAGTCCCCCTTTAACCCCCTCCCCACATCATGTGCAGTCCCCCTTTAACCCCCTCCCCACATCATCATGTGCAGTCCCCCTTTAACCCCTCTCCCAACATCATCATGTGCATTCCCCCTCTAACCCCCCACATCATCATGTGCAGTCCCCTTTACCCCCATGTCATCTGTTATGACCCCAATGGCGAGGGTCTCAGAGGAACGTGGAAGTCTGCAGAATACAAAAATCCAGCTCATAGGGCAGTGGTAACTGGGTTGACCATATATCTACTCCTAACGCCAACACTAGAAGTAGCCGGGGATCATTCCTACGTTGATTCTAGATGACACGCGCCAGCCGGAGAATCTAGCTACCCCTAGTAGAGGAAAACAAAGACCTTTCTTGCCTCCAGAGAAGGGGACCCCAAAGCTGGATAGAAGCCCCCCACAAATAATGACGGTGAGGTAAGAGGAAATGACAAACACAGAAATGAACCAGGTTTAGCACAGAGAGGCCCGCTTACTGATAGCAGAATAAAGAAAGGTAACTTATATGGTCAACAAAAACCCTATCAAAATCCACACTGGAAATTCAAGAACCCCCGAACCGTCTAACGGTCCGGGGGGAGAACACCAGCCCCCTAGAGCTTCCAGCAAAGGTCAGGATATAGATTTGGAACAAGCTGGACAAAAATACAAAACCAAAACAAATAGCAAAAAGCAAAAGGCAGACTTAGCTGATAAAACTGGAACCAGGATCAGTAGACAAGAGCACAGCAGACTAGCTCTGATAACTACGTTGCCAGGCATTGAACTGAAGGTCCAGGGAGCTTATATAGCAACACCCCTAACTAACGACCCAGGTGCGGATAAAAGGAATGACAGAAAAACCAGAGTCAAAAAACTAGTAACCACTAGAGGGAGCAAAAAGCAAATTCACAACAGTACCCCCCCCTTAGTGAGGGGTCACCGAACCCTCACCACGACCACCAGGGCGATCAGGATGAGCGGCATGAAAGGCACGAACTAAATCGGCCGCATGAACATCAGAGGCGACCACCCAGGAATTATCCTCCTGACCATAGCCCTTCCACTTGACCAGGTACTGAAGCCTCCGCCTGGAGAGGCGAGAATCCAAGATCTTCTCCACCACGTACTCCAACTCACCCTCAACCAACACCGGAGCAGGAGGCTCAGCAGAAGGAACTACAGGCACAATGTACCGCCGCAACAAGGACCTATGAAATACATTGTGAATAGCAAACGACACAGGAAGATCCAGACGAAAAGATACAGGATTAAGGATTTCCAATATCTTGTAAGGCCCAATAAAACGAGGTTTAAATTTGGGAGAGGAGACCTTCATAGGAACAAAGCGGGAAGAAAGCCACACCAAATCCCCAACGCGTAGTCGGGGACCCACACCGCGGCGGCGGTTGGCAAAGCGCTGAGCCTTCTCCTGTGACAACTTCAAGTTGTCCACCACATGATTCCAGATCTGCTGCAACCTATCCACCACAGAATCCACCCCAGGACAGTCAGAAGGCTCCACATGACCCGAAGAAAAGCGAGGATGGAAACCAGAGTTGCAGAAAAAAGGCGAAACCAAGGTGGCGGAACTAGCCCGATTATTAAGGGCAAACTCAGCCAACGGCAAGAATGTCACCCAATCGTCCTGATCAGCAGAGACAAAACACCTCAAATAAGCCTCCAAAGTCTGATTGGTTCGCTCCGTCTGTCCATTAGTCTGAGGATGGAAAGCAGACGAAAACGACAAATCAATGCCCATCCTACTACAAAAGGATCGCCAGAACCTGGAAACGAACTGGGATCCTCTGTCTGACACAATATTCTCAGGGATGCCGTGCAAACGAACCACGTTCTGGAAAAACACAGGAACCAGATCGGAAGAGGAAGGCAGCTTAGACAAAGGAACCAAATGGACCATCTTGGAGAAGCGATCACATATCACCCAGATAACGGACATGCCCTGAGATAGCGGAAGATCAGAAATGAAATCCATGGAGATATGTGTCCAAGGTCTCTTCGGGACAGGCAAGGGCAAGAGCAAACCGCTGGCACGAGAACAGCAAGGCTTAGCTCGAGCACAAGTCCCACAGGACTGCACAAATGACCGCACATCCCTTGACAAGGAAGGCCACCAAAAGGACCTGGCCACCAGATCTCTGGTGCCAAAAATTCCCGGGTGACCTGCCAACACCGAGGAATGAACCTCGGAAATGACTCTGCTGGTCCACTTATCCGGGACAAACAGTCTGTCAGGTGGACAAGACTCAGGCCTATCAGCCTGAAATCTCTGCAACACACGTCGCAGATCCGGAGAAATAGCTGACAAGATAACTCCATCTTTAAGAATACCAACAGGATCAGCGACTCCAGGAGCATCAGGCACAAAGCTCCTAGAAAGAGCATCGGCCTTCACATTCTTTGAACCTGGTAAATACGAGACAACAAAATCAAAGCGGGAGAAAAACAATGACCAGCGGGCCTGTCTCGGATTAAGGCGTTTAGCAGACTCGAGATACATCAGATTTTTGTGATCAGTCAAGACCACCACACGATGCTTAGCACCCTCGAGCCAATGACGCCACTCCTCAAATGCCCATTTCATGGCCAACAACTCCCGATTGCCCACATCATAATTTCGCTCGGCAGGCGAAAATTTCCTAGAGAAAAAGGCACAAGGCTTCATAACAGAGCAACCAGGGCCTCTCTGCGACAAAACGGCCCCTGCCCCAATCTCCGAAGCATCCACCTCAACCTGAAAGGGAAGTGAGACGTCAGGCTGGCACAAAACAGGCGCCGAAGTAAACCGGCGTTTCAACTCCTGGAAAGCCTCCACGGCAGCAGGAGCCCAGTTAGCTACATCGGAGCCCTTCTTGGTCATATCCGTCAAAGGTTTCACAATGCTAGAAAAATTAGCGATAAAACGACGGTAGAAGTTAGCGAAGCCCAAGAACTTCTGAAGACTCTTAACTGACGAGGGCTGAGTCCAATCAAGAATAGCTCGGACCTTGACTGGGTCCATCTCCACAGCAGAAGGGGAAAAAATGAACCCCAAAAAGGGAACCTTCTGTACACCAAAGAGACACTTTGAGCCCTTGACAAACAAAGAATTTTCACGCAAAATTTTAAAGACCAACCTGACCTGCTCCACATGCGAATCCCAATTATCAGAAAAAACCAAAATATCATCCAGATAAACAATCAAAAATTTATCCAGATACTTCCGGAAAATGTCATGCATAAAGGACTGAAAAACTGAAGGCGCATTGGAGAGCCCAAAAGGCATCACCAAGTACTCAAAATGACCTTCGGGCGTATTGAATGCGGTTTTCCATTCATCACCTTGCTTAATGCGCACAAGGTTGTACGCACCACGAAGGTCTATCTTGGTGAACCACTTGGCACCCTTAATCCGGGCAAACAAGTCAGACAACAGCGGTAAAGGATACTGAAATTTGACAGTGATCTTATTTAAAAGCCGATAATCAATACAAGGTCTCAAAGATCCGTCCTTTTTAGCCACAAAAAAGAATCCCGCACCAAGAGGGGAAGAAGACGGACGAATATGTCCTTTTTCCAGAGACTCCTTGATATATGAACGCATAGCGGTATGTTCAGGTACCGACAGATTAAACAGTCTTCCCTTAGGAAATTTACTGCCTGGGATCAAATCTATAGCACAGTCACAGTCCCTATGAGGAGGCAGTGCACTGGACTCAGACTCACTGAAGACATCCTGATAATCAGACAAATACTCCGGAACTTCCGAAGGCGTAGAAGAAGCA
This sequence comes from Ranitomeya variabilis, assembly GCF_051348905.1. Taxonomy (NCBI): domain Eukaryota; kingdom Metazoa; phylum Chordata; class Amphibia; order Anura; family Dendrobatidae; genus Ranitomeya; species Ranitomeya variabilis. Next base: position 487,050,202 of record NC_135235.1, read on the forward strand.
ATAGACACAGGCAGGGAATCCTCATGAATACCACGACAGCCCCAACTTGAGACTGACATAGCCTTCCAGTCCAGGACTGGATTATGGGCCTGTAACCATGGCAGCCCTAAAACGACCAAATCATGCATTTTATGTAAAACCAGGAAACGTATCACCTCGCGGTGTTCAGGAGTCATGCACATGGTAACCTGAGTCCAATACTGCGGTTTATTTGCTGCCAATGGTGTAGCATCAATACCCCTAAGAGGAATAGGATTTTCTAATGGTTCAAGAGTAAATCCACAGCGCTTAGCAAATGAGAGATCCATGAGACTCAGGGCAGCACCTGAATCTACAAACGCCATGACAGGATAAGATGACAGCGAGCAAATCAAAGTTACAGACAGAATAAATTTAGGTTGCAAATTACCAACGGTGACAGGACTAACAACCTTAGCTATACGTTTAGAGCATGCTGAGATAACATGTGTAGAATCACCACAGTAGTAGCACAAGCCATTCCGGCGTCTATGAATTTTCCGCTCATTTCTAGTCAGGATTCTATCACATTGCATTAAATCAGGTGTCTGTTCAGACAACACCATGAGGGAATTTGCGGTTTTGCGCTCCCGCAACCGCCGGTCAATTTGAATAGCCAGTGCCATAGTATCATTCAGACCTGTGGGAATGGGAAAACCCACCATAACATTCTTAATGGCTTCAGAAAGGCCATTTCTAAAATTAGCGGCCAGTGCACACTCGTTCCAATGTGTCAGCACGGACCATTTCCGAAATTTTTGGCAATACACTTCAGCCTCGTCCTGCCCCTGAGACATAGACAGCAAGGCCTTTTCTGCCTGAATCTCAAGATTGGGTTCCTCATAAAGTAAACCGAGCGCCAGAAAAAACGCATCAAGATCAGCCAATGCCGGATCTCCTGGCGCCAGCGAAAAAGCCCAATCCTGAGGGTCGCCCCGTAAGAACGAAATAACAATTTTTACTTGCTGAGCAGAATCTCCTGATGAACAGGGTCTCAGGGACAAAAACAATTTACAATTATTCACGAAATTCCTAAACTTAAACCTGTCTCCGGAAAACAGTTCAGGAATCGGTATTTTAGGTTCTGACCTAGGATTTCTGATAACATAGTCTTGTATGCCCTGCACACGAGTAGCCAGCTGGTCCACACTTGTAATCAAGGTCTGGACATTCATGTCTGCAGCAAGCATAGCCACTCTGAGGTAAAGGGGAAGGAGAAAAAAAAAAACTCAGAATCTTCTTTCTTATAATCCCTCTTCTGCAATGCATTAAACATTTAATACGGGCCTGGCAAACTGTTATGACCCCAATGGCGAGGGTCTCAGAGGAACGTGGAAGTCTGCAGAATACAAAAATCCAGCTCATAGGGCAGTGGTAACTGGGTTGACCATATATCTACTCCTAACGCCAACACTAGAAGTAGCCGGGAATCATTCCTACGTTGATTCTAGATGACACGCGCCAGCCGGAGAATCTAGCTACCCCTAGTAGAGGAAAACAAAGACCTTTCTTGCCTCCAGAGAAGGGGACCCCAAAGCTGGATAGAAGCCCCCCACAAATAATGACGGTGAGGTAAGAGGAAATGACAAACACAGAAATGAACCAGGTTTAGCACAGAGAGGCCCGCTTACTGATAGCAGAATAAAGAAAGGTAACTTATATGGTCAACAAAAACCCTATCAAAATCCACACTGGAAATTCAAGAACCCCCGAACCGTCTAACGGTCCGGGGGGAGAACACCAGCCCCCTAGAGCTTCCAGCAAAGGTCAGGATATAGATTTGGAACAAGCTGGACAAAAATACAAAACCAAAACAAATAGCAAAAAGCAAAAGGCAGACTTAGCTGATAAAACTGGAACCAGGATCAGTAGACAAGAGCACAGCAGACTAGCTCTGATAACTACGTTGCCAGGCATTGAACTGAAGGTCCAGGGAGCTTATATAGCAACACCCCTAACTAACGACCCAGGTGCGGATAAAAGGAATGACAGAAAAACCAGAGTCAAAAAACTAGTAACCACTAGAGGGAGCAAAAAGCAAATTCACAACAGTCATCCTTTGCAGTTCCTTTTAACCTCCCACTTCATGTGCAGTCCCCCTTTAACCCCCTCCCTACATCATGTGCAGTCCCCCTTTAACCCCCTCCCCACATCATCATGTGCAGTCCCCCTTTAACCCCCTCTCCCCACATCATCATGTGTATTCCCCCTCTAACCCCCCACATCATCATGTGCAGTCCCCTTTACCCCATGTCATCCTTTGCAGTTCCTTTTAACCTCCCACTTCATGTGCAGTCCCCCTTTAACCCCCTCCCCACATCATGTGCAGTCCCCCTTTAACCCCCTCCCCACATCATGTGCAGTCCCCCTTTAACCCCCTCCCCACATCATGGTGTGCATTCCCCCTCTAACCCCCCACATCATCATGTGCAGTCCCATTTACCCCATGTCATCCTTTGCAGTTCCTTTTAACCTCCCAGTTCATGTGCAGTCCCCCTTTAACCCCCTCCCCACATCATGTTAAGTCCCCCTTTAACCCCCTCCCCACATTATCATGTGTAGTCCCCCTTTAACTTCTCTCCCCACATCATCATGTGCATTCCCCCTCTAACCCCCCACATCATCATGTGCAGTCCCCTTTACCCCATGTCATCCTTTGAGGTCCCTTTTAACCTCCCTCTTCATGTGCATTCCCCCTTTAACCCCCCACATCATGTGCAGTCACCCTTTAACCCCCCACATCATCATGTGCAGTCCCCCTTTAACCCCCCTCCCCACATCATGTGCATTCCCCCCTCTAACCCCCACATCATCATGTGCAGTCTCCCTTTAACCCCTCTCCCCACATCATCATGTGCATTCCCCCTCTAACCCCCCACATCATCATGTGCAGTCCCCTTTACCCCATGTCATCCTTTGCAGTTCCTTTTAACCTCCCACTTCATGTGCAGTCCCCCTTTAACCCCCTCCCCACATCATGTGCAGTCCCCTTTAACCCCCTCCCCACATCATCATGTGCAGTCCCCCTTTAACCCCCTCTCCCCACATCATCGTGTGCATTCCCCCTCTAACCCCCCACATCATCATGTGCAGTCCCATTTACTCCATGTCATCCTTTGCAGTTCCTTTTAACCTCCCACTTCATGTGCAGTCCCCCTTTAACCCCTCCCCACATCATGTGCAGTCCCCCTTTAACCCCCACATCATGTGCAGTCCCCCTTTAACCCCCACATCATGTGCAGTCCCCCTTTAACCCCCTCCCGACATCATGTGCAGTCCCCCTTTAACCCCCACACTATCATGTGCAGTCACCCTTTAACCCCACCATATCATCATGTGCAGTCCCCTTTGAACCCCTCTCCCCACATCATCATGTGCAGTCCCCCTTACTCCTTCCACATCATCATATGTAGGTCCTCCTCCTCCCTTTACCCATTTAATTTATTTTGTACAGAAACCAAAAAATGTTTTGTATACTTACCTCACAGTCGTTCCCCTGCAGCGCGGCTCTGCCTCCAGCGTCCGGTACATGTCGGGCGATGCGTACTCAATTACTTTTTTACTTTTTTTTTGATGCTGCAGATCTGCAGCAGTTTTCCATGCATTTTACAGTAGCATGTTAACCTATGAAAAATCAAATCCGTTGTGCACATGCTGCAGAAAAAAACGTGTGGAAACGCAGCGGTGTATTTTCCACAGCATGACAATTCTTTGTGCGGATCTGCAGCGTTTCTGCACCCATTGACTTGCACTGAGTCTGGCACATCCGCAGCAAAACCGCAGATGTAAAAAATATCTGCGGTTTAGCCGCGGATGAAACGCTGCAGATCGTGAGGAAAGAAGTGTGTGGGCGGAGCGTGGGTGCAGCTATGTGCATGTCTGTGTGTGCAGACGGGGTCTGCGTGTCTGTGTGTGTGCATCTACGGGGCTGTGTGCGAGGTCGGCAGGGCTGTCCGTGGGTGTGCGGGGGTCTGCTGTGGCTGTGCAGGGGTCTGCTGTGGCTGTCTGGGGTCTGCAGGGCTGTGCGGGGGTCTGCTGTGGCTGTCCGGGGATCTGTGGGGCTGTGCAGGGGTCTGCCGTGGCTGTCTATGGGTCTGCGGGGCTGTCCGGGGGTCTGCAGGGCTGTTCAGGGGTCTGTGGGGCTGTGCAGGGGTCTGCCATGGCTGTGCAGGGGTCTGTGGGGCTGTTCTGCGATCTGCGGAGCTGCCTGGAGTCTGTGGGGCTGTCAAGGGGTCTGCGGGGCTGGGGGGGGTCTTCCGTGGCTGTCTGGGGGTCTGCGGGGCTGTGTCAGTGTGTGTGTGTGCAGTAGTGTTGAGCATTCCGATACCGCAAGTATCGGGTATCGGCCGATACTTGCGGTATCGGAATTCCGATACCGGGATTCCGATACTTGCCGCGTATCGGATACCGGAATCGGAAGTTCTAAGATTCAAAAAGCAGAAATTCAGCCAATGAGATTGATTCCAAGTGTGGGCACATCCTGTTTAGCATGGAGGGCATGAAACTACTGGCAAGGCTGTGATTGGCTGGTGTAATGATGTCATGATGCAGTTTAAAAGTCGCTGGCGCCATTTTGCGATCACTCTGCTGTGAATTCAGTTAGTGACAGGACGCTGTTTGCTGACTGAGGGACAGTTTAGAGATAGCGATTTGCTTCTTTGTGCTTTCCAAAGGCTAATTTAGCAACCGCTGTGTTCACCTACTATTCACCTTGCTTTTGCCTTGTAGCGCTGTTTTCACAGCGATCTGCAGGGTCTGTGTGTGTGTGTGTGTGAGTGCAGCCCAGTCTCCAGTCTGAGTGCAGCCACATAGGCCATCCATAGCTGGTTGTATTCAGTTCAGGGAGGGTGGTTCATTGCCTCATACTGTTCCTTTTTTTTTTTTTTTTTCCCAAGTAGTGTAGTCTGCTGCTAATTTATTCAAAAAAATCCTATTAGTGTCTTTCCACCCGTCTCCAGCTAATTTGTGGAAAAACACTACATAGGATAAAGTAGAGGAGGGTTTTTGGGCCTTGCAGCGCCGTTTACGGCTGTCTGCACGGTCTCCGTGTGACTGCAGCTCGCCCTGTAATCTGTGAGCAGCTATAGCCTGGTTGTCTCCAGCTCAGGGTTTTTCACTGCGTCATACCGCCAAATCAATTTTCTTTTTTTTCAAAGTAGTGTAGTCTGCTGCTAATTTATTTAAAAAAATCCTATTAGTGTCTTTCCACCCGTCTCCAGCTAATTTGTGGAAAAACACTACATAGGATAAAGTAGAGGAGGGTTTTTGGGCCTTGCAGCGCCGTTTACGGCTGTCTGCACGGTCTCCGTGTGACTGCAGCTCGCCCTGTAATCTGTGAGCAGCTGTAGCCTGGTTGTCTCCAGCTCAGGGTTTTTCACTGCGTCATACCGCCAAATCAATTTTCTTTTTTTTCAAAGTAGTGTAGTCTGCTGCTAATTTATTTTAAAAAATCCTATTAGTGTCTTTCCACCCGTCTCCAGCTAATTTGTGGAAAAACACTACATAGGATAAAGTAGAGGAGGGTTTTTGGGCCTTGCAGCGCCGTTTACGGCTGTCTGCACGGTCTCCGTGTGACTGCAGCTCGCCCTGTAATCTGTGAGCAGCTGTAGCCTGGTTGTCTCCAGCTCAGGGTTTTTCACTGCGTCATACCGCCAAATCAATTTTCTTTTTTTTCAAAGTAGTGTAGTCTGCTGCTAATTTATTTTAAAAAATCCTATTAGTGTCTTTCCACCCGTCTCCAGCTAATTTGTGGAAAAACACTACATAGGATAAAGTAGAGGAGGGTTTTTGGGCCTTGCAGCGCCGTTTACGGCTGTCTGCACGGTCTCCGTGTGACTGCAGCTCGCCCTGTAATCTGTGAGCAGCTGTAGCCTGGTTGTCTCCAGCTCAGGGTTTTTCACTGCGTCATACCGCCAAATCAATTTTCTTTTTTTTCAAAGTAGTGTAGTCTGCTGCTAATTAATTTAAAAAAATCCTATTAGTGTCTTTCCACCCGTCTCCAGCTAATTTGTGGAAAAACACTACATAGGATAAAGTAGAGGAGGGTTTTTGGGCCTTGCAGCGCCGTTTACGTCTGTCTGCACGGTCTCCGTGTGACTGCAGCTCTATCTGTTGTCAGTTCAGCCCCCAAAAAATAAATAAATAATACAGTTCACCAAACACACCAGTTACACCACTTTACATTTCTGTAGGCCACATTAGCTCATATTAAAGTCTAGTCCACACTTTAGATAATTAGTGCTTCTTATACCTGTTAGGAGGAGTTGCTCAGGAATAAGCACACAAATCCGTTAGTACTTTTCTGCTTATCTTTATCAGTCAACCAAGATGAAGAAGGCAGTGAGTAAGGCACGTGGGCGTGGGCGCGGAGCAGGGAGGGGACGTGGGGATTCTGTGCCTGCTGCGGGCACCGGTGACTCATCAGCACCCACATTCACCAGGCAACAGTCGTTCATGCGAAGCTTTGTGTCAGAGCGCCGTACACCGCTGCTGCGTGAAGAACAAATTGAAGCTGTTGTCGGATGGATGGCAGCTAATGCATCAACTTCCATTAGTGCCACATCCTCTCAGACACAGAGCACTGGAGAGCAGCCATCTGTCTCTTCACCACCTGCCAAATTGCCCAGGCAGACAGAGAGCCCAGGACAGGAGCCGTCTCTACTTCTGTTCTCTGAATCTCTTGGCTTGGAAACAGGGGGCCAGCCAAGCAGCATTGGAGAAATGGAAGAAGAGGCAGGGTGCAGTGATGCCCAACAGCTTTTTCTGTCTTCCTCTGAAGAGGCGGGTGGGCCAGTGGCTCCGGTCACCACATCGCAGGCCGCATCAGCTGATGATGACACTCAGGTGCCACTTACTGGTGCGTGCTCTGCTGCTGAGACTACCCAGGAGGAGCAGTTGGGGGCAGAGGGTAGTGTAGATGATGAGGTCCTCGACCCATCTTGGCGTGAGGGACAGGAAGGTGGTGGGAGCAGCTCTGAGGAAGAGATTCCCCGTACGGCCCAAAGAGGGAGAGGGAGGGGGAAGACTGCGGATCCTGCAGCCTCCGCTTTGGCACCCGTTAGGAGCATGTCTCTTCCAAAAGCCAAAAAGGGCGCTCCCAAGACTTGCAGTGCCTGGTCCTTTTTTGACACAGTTGCAGATGACATTTGCTATGTCAGATGCAACGTGTGTCATCAAAAAGTCAAAAGAGGGAAAAATGTCAGCAACCTCAATACCTCCAACATGTGGAAACATGTGCGCAACAGGCACCCGGCGGAGTTAGAAAAACACACTGAAGAGGTAGGCCAACCAACAGCGGCAGCTACCACCTCTTCAGCTCGTGTTGCCTCTTCCTCTACCTCACACGCAGCTGGTTCGGCGTCCTCCCAGGATCGCCGTGGAAGAACCTCTGCCCCTGTTGTCCAGAGACCCGCTGTAATTCCACCCGCAGCGCCACTTTCCCAGTCATCCACACACTCCCAGCCCAGTCTACAGCCATCGGTAGTACAGGCATGGGAGAAAAGGCGGCCTTTCTCGTCAAACCACCCACGAGCACAGGCTCTGACTGCAGGCATTGCCAAACTTCTGTCACTGGAAATGCTGTCATTCAGGCTGGTGGAGACTGACAGCTTCCGTGACTTCATGTCATTGGCAGTCCCACAGTACAATGTGCCCAGCCGCTTTTACTTCAGCAGGCAAGCCGTCCCTGCCCTGCAGAAGCATGTGGAGGGACACATAAAACACGCGCTACTGAACGCCGTCAGTAGCAAGGTCCACCTCACCACCGATGCGTGGACCAGTCAACATGGACAGGGGCGATACCTTTCCCTCACTGCCCATTGGGTTAATGTCGTTGAGCCGGGTACAGACCGTGCGAGTGGCGCAGGACGTGTCCTGCCCACTCCAAGGATTGCAGGAATCCATTCTGTACGCATTGACTCCTCCTCCTACACCAGTTCCTCAGAATCATCGCTGCAGGAGCCGTCACAGTCCACCTCCACATGGACCCGTGATGAACGTGTACCTGTTACGACCGACATGAGCACAGCCGTGGCCAAACGTCAACAGGCCGTCTTGAAATTAATTTTCTTGGGGAATCGTAGCCACACAGCGCAGGAGCTCTGGAATGCCATCAAGCAGGAGAGCGATGTGTGGTTTGTGCCAGCGAATCTCCAGCCAGGCATGGTAGTGTGTGATAATGGCCGAAATCTGGTGGCAGCTCTGGGCCTCGGCAACCTCACTCACATCCCATGTCTGGCACATGTGCTCAATTTGGTCGTGCAGAGCTTTTTGAGGGACTATCCGGATCTTGATGCACTGCTGCACAAGGTCCGCCTAGAGTGTGCTCACTTGCGGCGTTCCAGCACGGCAAAAGCGCGCATTGCGGCTCTGCAGCGCCGACACCGCCTGCCGGAACATCGCATCATATGTGACCTACCTACCAGGTGGAATTCCACGTTACATATGTTGGAGCGGTTGTGTGAGCAGCAGCAAGCTGTAATGGAGTACCAGCTGCTTCAGGCGCAAAAAAGTCGCAGTCAGCGCCGTACAGACTTCACAACCACAGAGTGGGCCACTATGAATGACGTCTGCCAGGTTTTGCGTCCCTTTGATTATTCCACGCGGATGGCGAGTGCAGATGATGCACTAGTCAGCATGACTGTCCCCCTTATCTGCCTGCTTGAAAAATCACTGCAAGCGCTAAGGGATGATGTTGTGGAAGAGGTGGAGGATGAGGATTCACCATTTCCATCATCTTCTGGACAGTCAGCGCCACGTGGTTCCTCACAAACGCGTAGGCAGGGGACCGTTTGTGAGGAGGATGAGGAGGAGTCAATGGAGGAGGAAGACATCCGTCCAGAGGAGGGAGTTACACAATTGTCCAGTAGTCAGTGTGTACAGCGAGGGTGGGGTGATGACGAGCGGGCAGAGATCACGCCTCCAGCAGGGGACAGCGTTTCTTGGGCAGTTGGCAGTCTGCAGCACATGGTGGATTACATGCTGCAGTGCCTGAGAAACGACCGCCGCATCGCCCACATTCTCAACATGTCTGATTATTGGGTGTTCACCCTCCTCGATCCTCGCTACCGGGACAACGTAGAAAGCCTCATCACACCGTTGAACCGGGAGCGAAAAATGCGGGAGTACCAAGACACACTGGTCAATTCCATCATCTTCTCCATTCCAACTGAGAGAAGTGCTGCTAGTGCATTCCAAAGCAGCTCAGTGCGTCCAGGCCGTGGTGGAGGCTCTGCACAAAGAGGGAGCAGAAGCAGTGCCTCTGCCCAAGGCAAGACCAGTATGGCCGAACTGTGGCACAGTTTTCTGTGCCCGCCACAAAAGTCTACACCATCACAGACGGCTCCAGTCAGCAGGAGGCAACGGTTCCGTCAGATGGTGACAGACTACATGTCTTGCCCTCTTGCTGTACTCCCAGACGGCTCTTCCCCTTTCAAGTTTTGGGTCTCAAAGCTGGATACATGGCCAGAGCTAAGCCAGTATGCATTGGAGGTGCTGTCTTGCCCTGCGGCCAGTGTATTATCGGAACGTGTCTTTAGTGCTGCAGGTGGTGTACTAACTGACCGTCGCATGCGACTATCCTCCGATAACGTTGACCGGCTTACTTTCCTGAAAATGAACAAGGCCTGGATCTCGCCGGAATTTGCCACTCCTCCTCCTGATTGAATAATTAGGTCACTGTATACGTTATCCAGGTCTCCTGTTGTGTTCATCTTTCTACCACCTGAACTTAAATTCCTGGGCTCCAACACCGCCAGTTGAGGCTCAGACGTGCCGTCTGCACAGTCAAAACATACGACCCAGTGTTATTGGGTTTCAGTAACGTCAGCTGATCCCCAGCTGTGTAGCCGGCAATGTGTCATGCGACCGCCACGCTGACACAACAACTGAAATGTAAGGGAATCTGTCCCCCCCCCCCCAAGGCGTTTGTTACTGAAAGAGCCACCTTGTGCAGCAGTAATGCTGCCCAAGGAAAAGGTAGCTATTTTTGTTTAGCTCCTTGCACACGCAGAACTTAACACTTATAAAATGTGTCCACTGATACCGTAAAACCGTCCCGGAGGTGGGACTTTCCTTCGTAATGTGACGCAGCCCAGCCGTCATTCCTACCCCCCCGGCGCCGCGCACCGGCTCCTCAGCGTTGTTTTATTCCGTCCTGGAGCCTGCGCTGTTATGTTATCCCGTGGCCAGGCACACTTAGCGCTGCCCGTCTTCTGGCATCATTTGGTGTCTGGATGGCTGCGCCTGTGCGGCCGCGCTGGCATAGAGCCCGCCTCGCAGTGTCTTCTGATTTAATCCCACTGGGGGCCTGGGATCCATGGACATGCGCAGTGCATATCTGAACCTCCACCTCTCACTCATTTCCCTATGGCTTCTTCAGACTGTTCGGTGTCAGCTGGTCCCTAACAGCATGCCACGGCCGTGACACCGCACAGTCTGAAGAAGCCATAGGGAGATGAGTGAGAGGTGGAGGTTCAGATATGCACTGCGCATGTCCATGGATCCCAGGCCCCCAGTGGGATTAAATCAGAAGACACTGTGAGGCGGGCTCTCTGCCAGCGCGGCCGCACAGGCGCAGCCATCCAGACACCAAATGATGCCAGAAGACGGGCAGCGCTAAGTGTGCCTGGCCACGGGATAACATAACAGCGCAGGCTCCTTGACGGAATAAAACAACGCTGAGGAGCCGGTGCGCGGCGCCGGGGGGGTAGGAATGACGGGTGGGCTGTGTCACATTACGAAGGAAAGTCCCACCTCTGGGACGGTTTTACGGTATCAGTGGACACATTTTATAAGTGTTTAGTTCTGTGTTTGCAAGGAGCATGATGAAAAGAGCCACCTTTTCCTTTTGCATCTTTTGTGCTGCACAAGCTGGCTCTTTCAGCTACAAACGCCTTGGGGGGGGGTTAAAGGTTCCCTTTCGACTTTCTCAGGCTTCGGCCTACATTGTGTTCCTCTGCTTTTCCACCTGTCCCTGGGCTCCAACACCGCCAGTTGCCGTCCAGAAGTGCTGTACGCACAGTCAACAGTCCCTCCTCTGTTATTGGGGTTCAGTAACGTCAGCTGTTCCCCTGCTGTGTGTGTGGCAATCCCTCCTACCTCCTCCAACCTCCTCCTCCTCCACCCGTCCCTGGGCTCCAACACCGCCAGTTGCCGTCCAGAAGTGCTGTACGCACAGTCAACAGTCCCTCCTCTGTTATTGGGGTTCAGTAACGTCAGCTGTTCCCCTGCTGTGTGTGTGGCAATCCCTCCTACCTCCTCCAACCTCCTCCTCCTCCACCTCCTCCACCTGTCCCTGGGCTCCAACACCGCCAGTTGCCGTCCAGAAGTGCTGTACGCACAGTCAACAGTCCCTCCTCTGTTATTGGGGTTCAGTAACGTCAGCTGTTCCCCTGCTGTGTGTGTGGCAATCCCTCCTACCTCCTCCAACCTCCTCCTCCTCCACCCGTCCCTGGGCTCCAACACCGCCAGTTGCCGTCCAGAAGTGCTGTACGCACAGTCAACAGTCCCTCCTCTGTTATTGGGGTTCAGTAACGTCAGCTGTTCCCCTGCTGTGTGTGTGGCAATCCCTCCTACCTCCTCCAACCTCCTCCTCCTCCACCTCCTCCACCTGTCCCTGGGCTCCAACACCGCCAGTTGCCGTCCAGAAGTGCTGTAGGCACAGTCAACAGTCCCTCCTCTGTTATTGGGGTTCAGTAACGTCAGCTGTTCCCCTGCTGTGTGTGTGGCAATCCCTCCTACCTCCTCCAACCTCCTCCTCCTCCACCCGTCCCTGGGCTCCAACACCGCCAGTTGCCGTCCAGAAGTGCTGTACGCACAGTCAACAGTCCCTCCTCTGTTATTGGGGTTCAGTAACGTCAGCTGTTCCCCTGCTGTGTGTGTGGCAATCCCTCCTACCTCCTCCAACCTCCTCCTCCTCCACCCGTCCCTGGGCTCCAACACCGCCAGTTGCCGTCCAGAAGTGCTGTACGCACAGTCAACAGTCCCTCCTCTGTTATTGGGGTTCAGTAACGTCAGCTGTTCCCCTGCTGTGTGTGTGGCAATCCCTCCTACCTCCTCCAACCTCCTCCTCCACCCGTCCCTGGGCTCCAACACCGCCAGTTGCCGTCCAGAAGTGCTGTACGCACAGTCAACAGTCCCTCCTCTGTTATTGGGGTTCAGTAACGTCAGCTGTTCCCCTGCTGTGTGTGTGGCAATCCCTCCTACCTCCTCCAACCTCCTCCTCCTCCACCCGTCCCTGGGCTCCAACACCGCCAGTTGCCGTCCAGAAGTGCTGTACGCACAGTCAACAGTCCCTCCTCTGTTATTGGGGTTCAGTAACGTCAGCTGTTCCCCTGCTGTGTGTGTGGCAATCCCTCCTACCTCCTCCAACCTCCTCCTCCTCCACCCGTCCCTGGGCTCCAACACCGCCAGTTGCCGTCCAGAAGTGCTGTACGCACAGTCAACAGTCCCTCCTCTGTTATTGGGGTTCAGTAACGTCAGCTGTTCCCCTGCTGTGTGTGTGGCAATCCCTCCTACCTCCTCCAACCTCCTCCTCCTCCACCTCCTCCACCTGTCCCTGGGCTCCAACACCGCCAGTTGCCGTCCAGAAGTGCTGTACGCACAGTCAACAGTCCCTCCTCTGTTATTGGGGTTCAGTAACGTCAGCTGTTCCCCTGCTGTGTGTGTGGCAATCCCTCCTACCTCCTCCTACCTCCTCCAACCTCCTCCTCCTCCACCTGCCCCTGGGCTCCAACACCGCCAGTTGCCGTCCAGAAGTGCTGTACGCACAGTCAACAGTCCCTCCTCTGTTATTGGGGTTCAGTAACGTCAGCTGTTCCCCTGCTGTGTGTGTGGCAATCCCTCCTATCTCCTCCACCTCCTCCTCCTCCTCCTGTCCCTGGGCTCCAACACCGCTAGTTGCTGTCCAGAAGTGCTGTACGCACAGAGCCAAACACCTCGCCAATGTGTTAGTGGGGTTCAGCACCGCCAGCTGTTCCCCTGCTGTGTATACGGCAACGTGTACTGCGACCGCCACGCAGGCACAACAAGTTAAATGTAAGGGAACCTGACCCCCCCCCCCCCAGGCGTTTGTTACTGAAGGAGCCACCTTGTGCAGCAGTAATGATGCAAAGGGAAAAAGTGCCTCTTTTCGTGATGCTCCTTGCACATGCTGAACCAAACACTTATGAAATGTGTCCCCACACAGCGTTAAACCGTCCGGTAGGTGGAACTTTCCTTTGTCGTGTGACGCAGCACAGCCATCATTTTTACCCCCTTGTCGCCGTTTGCCCCCTCCTCAGCGTTGTTTGAATCTGTCCCGGAGCCTGCGCTGTTAGGTTAGCCCATGGCCATGCACACATGTTGCGCTGCCCGTCTTCTGACCTCATTTGGTGTCAGGCTGGCTGCGCCTGTGCGGGTGCGCTGGCCGAGATCCCGCCTCGCAGTGTCGTCTAATGTAATCCCACCGCGGGCCTGTGATCCGTGCCCGTGCGCAGTGCATATCCTCTCCTCTCACTCCCCTCCCTACGGCTTCTTCAGACTGTGCGATGTCAGCTGGTCCCTAATAGCATGCCACGGCCGTGACACCGCACAGTCTGAAGAAGCCGTAGGGAGGGGAGTGAGAGGAGAGGATATGCACTGCGCACGGGCACGGATCACAGGCCCGCGGTGGGATTACATTAGACGACACTGCGAGGCGTGATCTCGGCCAGCGCACCCGCACAGGCGCAGCCAGCCTGACACCAAATGAGGTCAGAAGACGGGCAGCGCAACATGTGTGCATGGCCATGGGCTAACCTAACAGCGCAGGCTCCGGGACAGATTCAAACAACGCTGAGGAGGGGGCGAACGGCGACAAGGGGGTAAAAATGATGGCTGTGCTGCGTCACACGACAAAGGAAAGTTCCACCTACCGGACGGTTTAACGCTGTGTGGGGACACATTTCATAAATGTTAGGTTCCGCATGTACAAGGACCATAATTAAAAGAGCTAAGTTTACCTTTTCCAGCATTAGTGCTGTACACAATGGCTCTTTCAGCTACAAACGCCTGGGGGGGGGGGGGGTTAAAGGTTTCCTTTCAACTTGCTCGAGTGCAGGCTTCGGCCTACACTCCGCTCCCCCTGCTCCTCCTGCTGACCCTGGGCTCTAACACCGCCAGTTTTTGCCCAGATGTGCTAGCTGCACAGAGAAAAACACCAGCCAATGTGTCAGTGGGGTCCAGCACCGCCAGCTGTTCCCCTGCTGTGCAGCCGGCAACGTGTCCTGCAAAAGCCACGCAGACACAAGAACTGAAATTGAAGGGAACCTGTCCCCCCTCCCCCAGGCGTTTTTACGTTATCCAGCCACCTTGTACAGCGGTAATGCTGCATGTGTGCAAGGTGGCTCAGAAACGTATTCTCCTCGCACATGTGGAACTGAAAACACGTCTGCAATGTGTCCTCTGTGTGACCATTTAACCGTCCCGGTGGTGTGACTTTCCTTTGTAATGACACGCTGCAACCCCCTTGGTAGCGCTGCCCGTCTTCTGGCATCATTGTTTGGCTGCCTGCGCCTCTGCGGCCGCCCTGACCCACACAACGCCCCTCGGTGTCTTATTTATTGGGACTGCGAGGGTGTGATTGATGGGCAGGATCAGTGCATCAGTTCGCCTGTCCCTCCTCTCCTTCCGCCTTCTTCGGACTGTGCGGCTTCATGGCCGTGGCATGCGATAAGGGATCAGATGACGCCGCACAGTCTGAAGCGGGTGTAAGGACCCGAGTGTGAGAGGCGAACATATGTGCTGCGCCAGGCCCTGAATCCCAGCCCCGCAGTGTTTTAACAATGTTAAGACACTGCGGGGCTGGGATTCATGGGCATCGCGAACCGCACCGGCCGACATTACATGATGCCAGAAGATGGGCAGCGCTAACGGCGCTAGGCCAGGGGATAACACGACAGCGCAGACTCCTGTACAGCAAATAACAACGCTCGGGAGGCTGCACCCAGCACCAAGGTGGGATTCTTGACACCTGTGCTGCGTCTCATTACAAAGGGAACTCTCGCCTCCATTACACAGTTTGACTGTCTAAAGGGCTAAATGTTATACGTGTTCCATTCAGCGTGTGCAAGGAGAAAAATTACAAGAGCAACCTTTGACTTGCGCAGCACTGCTGCTGCATAAGCTGTGGCTCTTCTACTTTGTAACCCCTGAGGGGGGGTTAAAGGTGACTTTTGAAATCGGTTCAATTAGGCTTCGGCCTACACTCTGCTCCACCTGCAGAGCCCGGGCTCCAACAACGCTAGTTGCTGTCCGGAAGTGCTGGCTGCACAGAGCCAAACACCTCGCCAATGTGTCAGTGGGGTCCAGCACCGCCAGCTGTTCCCCTGCTGTGTAGCCGGCAACGTGTCCTGCAAAAGCCACGCAGACACAACACACCCAAAGCTGCCGCCTGTGCAGGCTTCGGCCTACACTCCCCTCCCCCTGCTCCTCCTCCTCCTGCTCCTCCTCCTGCTGTCCCTGGGCTCTAACACACCGCCAGTTTTTGCCCAGATGTGCTAGCTGCACAGAGAAAAACACCAGCCAATGTGTCAGTGGGGTCCAGCACCGCCAGCTGTTCCCCTGCTGTGCAGCCGGCAACGTGTCCTGCAAAAGCCACGCAGACACAAGAACTGAAATTGAAGGGAACCTGTCCCCCCTCCCCCAGGCGTTTTTACGTTATCCAGCCACCTTGTACAGCGGTAATGCTGCATGTGTGCAAGGTGGCTCAGAAACGTATTCTCCTCGCACATGTGGAACTGAAAACACGTCTGCAATGTGTCCTCTGTGTGACCATTTAACCGTCCCGGTGGTGTGACTTTCCTTTGTAATGACACGCTGCAACCCCCTTGGTAGCGCTGCCCGTCTTCTGGCATCATTGTTTGGCTGCCTGCGCCTCTGCGGCCGCCCTGACCCACACAACGCCCCTCGGTGTCTTATTTATTGGGACTGCGAGGGTGTGATTGATGGGCAGGATCAGTGCATCAGTTCGCCTGTCCCTCCTCTCCTTCCGCCTTCTTCGGACTGTGCGGCTTCATGGCCGTGGCATGCGATAAGGGATCAGATGACGCCGCACAGTCTGAAGCGGGTGTAAGGACCCGAGTGTGAGAGGCGAACATATGTGCTGCGCCAGGCCCTGAATCCCAGCCCCGCAGTGTTTTAACAATGTTAAGACACTGCGGGGCTGGGATTCATGGGCATCGCGAACCGCACCGGCCGACATTACATGATGCCAGAAGATGGGCAGCGCTAACGGCGCTAGGCCAGGGGATAACACGACAGCGCAGACTCCTGTACAGCAAATAACAACGCTCGGGAGGCTGCACCCAGCACCAAGGTGGGATTCTTGACACCTGTGCTGCGTCTCATTACAAAGGGAACTCTCGCCTCCATTACACAGTTTGACTGTCTAAAGGGCTAAATGTTATACGTGTTCCATTCAGCGTGTGCAAGGAGAAAAATTACAAGAGCAACCTTTGACTTGCGCAGCACTGCTGCTGCATAAGCTGTGGCTCTTCTACTTTGTAACCCCTGAGGGGGGGTTAAAGGTGACTTTTGAAATCGGTTCAATTAGGCTTCGGCCTACACTCTGCTCCACCTGCAGAGCCCGGGCTCCAACAACGCTAGTTGCTGTCCGGAAGTGCTGGCTGCACAGAGCCAAACACCTCGCCAATGTGTCAGTGGGGTCCAGCACCGCCAGCTGTTCCCCTGCTGTGTAGCCGGCAACGTGTCCTGCAAAAGCCACGCAGACACAACACACCCAAAGCTGCCGCCTGTGCAGGCTTCGGCCTACACTCCCCTCCCCCTGCTCCTCCTCCTCCTGCTCCTCCTCCTGCTGTCCCTGGGCTCTAACACACCGCCAGTTTTTGCCCAGATGTGCTAGCTGCACAGAGAAAAACACCAGCCAATGTGTCAGTGGGGTCCAGCACCGCCAGCTGTTCCCCTGCTGTGCAGCCGGCAACGTGTCCTGCAAAAGCCACGCAGACACAAGAACTGAAATTGAAGGGAACCTGTCCCCCCTCCCCCAGGCGTTTTTACGTTATCCAGCCACCTTGTACAGCGGTAATGCTGCATGTGTGCAAGGTGGCTCAGAAACGTATTCTCCTCGCACATGTGGAACTGAAAACACGTCTGCAATGTGTCCTCTGTGTGACCATTTAACCGTCCCGGTGGTGTGACTTTCCTTTGTAATGACACGCTGCAACCCCCTTGGTAGCGCTGCCCGTCTTCTGGCATCATTGTTTGGCTGCCTGCGCCTCTGCGGCCGCCCTGACCCACACAACGCCCCTCGGTGTCTTATTTATTGGGACTGCGAGGGTGTGATTGATGGGCAGGATCAGTGCATCAGTTCGCCTGTCCCTCCTCTCCTTCCGCCTTCTTCGGACTGTGCGGCTTCATGGCCGTGGCATGCGATAAGGGATCAGATGACGCCGCACAGTCTGAAGCGGGTGTAAGGACCCGAGTGTGAGAGGCGAACATATGTGCTGCGCCAGGCCCTGAATCCCAGCCCCGCAGTGTTTTAACAATGTTAAGACACTGCGGGGCTGGGATTCATGGGCATCGCGAACCGCACCGGCCGACATTACATGATGCCAGAAGATGGGCAGCGCTAACGGCGCTAGGCCAGGGGATAACACGACAGCGCAGACTCCTGTACAGCAAATAACAACGCTCGGGAGGCTGCACCCAGCACCAAGGTGGGATTCTTGACACCTGTGCTGCGTCTCATTACAAAGGGAACTCTCGCCTCCATTACACAGTTTGACTGTCTAAAGGGCTAAATGTTATACGTGTTCCATTCAGCGTGTGCAAGGAGAAAAATTACAAGAGCAACCTTTGACTTGCGCAGCACTGCTGCTGCATAAGCTGTGGCTCTTCTACTTTGTAACCCCTGAGGGGGGGTTAAAGGTGACTTTTGAAATCGGTTCAATTAGGCTTCGGCCTACACTCTGCTCCACCTGCAGAGCCCGGGCTCCAACAACGCTAGTTGCTGTCCGGAAGTGCTGGCTGCACAGAGCCAAACACCTCGCCAATGTGTCAGTGGGGTCCAGCACCGCCAGCTGTTCCCCTGCTGTGTAGCCGGCAACGTGTCCTGCAAAAGCCACGCAGACACAACACACCCAAAGCTGCCGCCTGTGCAGGCTTCGGCCTACACTCCCCTCCCCCTGCTCCTCCTCCTCCTGCTCCTCCTCCTGCTGTCCCTGGGCTCTAACACACCGCCAGTTTTTGCCCAGATGTGCTAGCTGCACAGAGAAAAACACCAGCCAATGTGTCAGTGGGGTCCAGCACCGCCAGCTGTTCCCCTGCTGTGCAGCCGGCAACGTGTCCTGCAAAAGCCACGCAGACACAAGAACTGAAATTGAAGGGAACCTGTCCCCCCTCCCCCAGGCGTTTTTACGTTATCCAGCCACCTTGTACAGCGGTAATGCTGCATGTGTGCAAGGTGGCTCAGAAACGTATTCTCCTCGCACATGTGGAACTGAAAACACGTCTGCAATGTGTCCTCTGTGTGACCATTTAACCGTCCCGGTGGTGTGACTTTCCTTTGTAATGACACGCTGCAACCCCCTTGGTAGCGCTGCCCGTCTTCTGGCATCATTGTTTGGCTGCCTGCGCCTCTGCGGCCGCCCTGACCCACACAACGCCCCTCGGTGTCTTATTTATTGGGACTGCGAGGGTGTGATTGATGGGCAGGATCAGTGCATCAGTTCGCCTGTCCCTCCTCTCCTTCCGCCTTCTTCGGACTGTGCGGCTTCATGGCCGTGGCATGCGATAAGGGATCAGATGACGCCGCACAGTCTGAAGCGGGTGTAAGGACCCGAGTGTGAGAGGCGAACATATGTGCTGCGCCAGGCCCTGAATCCCAGCCCCGCAGTGTTTTAACAATGTTAAGACACTGCGGGGCTGGGATTCATGGGCATCGCGAACCGCACCGGCCGACATTACATGATGCCAGAAGATGGGCAGCGCTAACGGCGCTAGGCCAGGGGATAACACGACAGCGCAGACTCCTGTACAGCAAATAACAACGCTCGGGAGGCTGCACCCAGCACCAAGGTGGGATTCTTGACACCTGTGCTGCGTCTCATTACAAAGGGAACTCTCGCCTCCATTACACAGTTTGACTGTCTAAAGGGCTAAATGTTATACGTGTTCCATTCAGCGTGTGCAAGGAGAAAAATTACAAGAGCAACCTTTGACTTGCGCAGCACTGCTGCTGCATAAGCTGTGGCTCTTCTACTTTGTAACCCCTGAGGGGGGGTTAAAGGTGACTTTTGAAATCGGTTCAATTAGGCTTCGGCCTACACTCTGCTCCACCTGCAGAGCCCGGGCTCCAACAACGCTAGTTGCTGTCCGGAAGTGCTGGCTGCACAGAGCCAAACACCTCGCCAATGTGTCAGTGGGGTCCAGCACCGCCAGCTGTTCCCCTGCTGTGTAGCCGGCAACGTGTCCTGCAAAAGCCACGCAGACACAACACACCCAAAGCTGCCGCCTGTGCAGGCTTCGGCCTACACTCCCCTCCCCCTGCTCCTCCTCCTCCTGCTCCTCCTCCTGCTGTCCCTGGGCTCTAACACACCGCCAGTTTTTGCCCAGATGTGCTAGCTGCACAGAGAAAAACACCAGCCAATGTGTCAGTGGGGTCCAGCACCGCCAGCTGTTCCCCTGCTGTGCAGCCGGCAACGTGTCCTGCAAAAGCCACGCAGACACAAGAACTGAAATTGAAGGGAACCTGTCCCCCCTCCCCCAGGCGTTTTTACGTTATCCAGCCACCTTGTACAGCGGTAATGCTGCATGTGTGCAAGGTGGCTCAGAAACGTATTCTCCTCGCACATGTGGAACTGAAAACACGTCTGCAATGTGTCCTCTGTGTGACCATTTAACCGTCCCGGTGGTGTGACTTTCCTTTGTAATGACACGCTGCAACCCCCTTGGTAGCGCTGCCCGTCTTCTGGCATCATTGTTTGGCTGCCTGCGCCTCTGCGGCCGCCCTGACCCACACAACGCCCCTCGGTGTCTTATTTATTGGGACTGCGAGGGTGTGATTGATGGGCAGGATCAGTGCATCAGTTCGCCTGTCCCTCCTCTCCTTCCGCCTTCTTCGGACTGTGCGGCTTCATGGCCGTGGCATGCGATAAGGGATCAGATGACGCCGCACAGTCTGAAGCGGGTGTAAGGACCCGAGTGTGAGAGGCGAACATATGTGCTGCGCCAGGCCCTGAATCCCAGCCCCGCAGTGTTTTAACAATGTTAAGACACTGCGGGGCTGGGATTCATGGGCATCGCGAACCGCACCGGCCGACATTACATGATGCCAGAAGATGGGCAGCGCTAACGGCGCTAGGCCAGGGGATAACACGACAGCGCAGACTCCTGTACAGCAAATAACAACGCTCGGGAGGCTGCACCCAGCACCAAGGTGGGATTCTTGACACCTGTGCTGCGTCTCATTACAAAGGGAACTCTCGCCTCCATTACACAGTTTGACTGTCTAAAGGGCTAAATGTTATACGTGTTCCATTCAGCGTGTGCAAGGAGAAAAATTACAAGAGCAACCTTTGACTTGCGCAGCACTGCTGCTGCATAAGCTGTGGCTCTTCTACTTTGTAACCCCTGAGGGGGGGTTAAAGGTGACTTTTGAAATCGGTTCAATTAGGCTTCGGCCTACACTCTGCTCCACCTGCAGAGCCCGGGCTCCAACAACGCTAGTTGCTGTCCGGAAGTGCTGGCTGCACAGAGCCAAACACCTCGCCAATGTGTCAGTGGGGTCCAGCACCGCCAGCTGTTCCCCTGCTGTGTAGCCGGCAACGTGTCCTGCAAAAGCCACGCAGACACAACACACCCAAAGCTGCCGCCTGTGCAGGCTTCGGCCTACACTCCCCTCCCCCTGCTCCTCCTCCTCCTGCTCCTCCTCCTGCTGTCCCTGGGCTCTAACACACCGCCAGTTTTTGCCCAGATGTGCTAGCTGCACAGAGAAAAACACCAGCCAATGTGTCAGTGGGGTCCAGCACCGCCAGCTGTTCCCCTGCTGTGCAGCCGGCAACGTGTCCTGCAAAAGCCACGCAGACACAAGAACTGAAATTGAAGGGAACCTGTCCCCCCTCCCCCAGGCGTTTTTACGTTATCCAGCCACCTTGTACAGCGGTAATGCTGCATGTGTGCAAGGTGGCTCAGAAACGTATTCTCCTCGCACATGTGGAACTGAAAACACGTCTGCAATGTGTCCTCTGTGTGACCATTTAACCGTCCCGGTGGTGTGACTTTCCTTTGTAATGACACGCTGCAACCCCCTTGGTAGCGCTGCCCGTCTTCTGGCATCATTGTTTGGCTGCCTGCGCCTCTGCGGCCGCCCTGACCCACACAACGCCCCTCGGTGTCTTATTTATTGGGACTGCGAGGGTGTGATTGATGGGCAGGATCAGTGCATCAGTTCGCCTGTCCCTCCTCTCCTTCCGCCTTCTTCGGACTGTGCGGCTTCATGGCCGTGGCATGCGATAAGGGATCAGATGACGCCGCACAGTCTGAAGCGGGTGTAAGGACCCGAGTGTGAGAGGCGAACATATGTGCTGCGCCAGGCCCTGAATCCCAGCCCCGCAGTGTTTTAACAATGTTAAGACACTGCGGGGCTGGGATTCATGGGCATCGCGAACCGCACCGGCCGACATTACATGATGCCAGAAGATGGGCAGCGCTAACGGCGCTAGGCCAGGGGATAACACGACAGCGCAGACTCCTGTACAGCAAATAACAACGCTCGGGAGGCTGCACCCAGCACCAAGGTGGGATTCTTGACACCTGTGCTGCGTCTCATTACAAAGGGAACTCTCGCCTCCATTACACAGTTTGACTGTCTAAAGGGCTAAATGTTATACGTGTTCCATTCAGCGTGTGCAAGGAGAAAAATTACAAGAGCAACCTTTGACTTGCGCAGCACTGCTGCTGCATAAGCTGTGGCTCTTCTACTTTGTAACCCCTGAGGGGGGGTTAAAGGTGACTTTTGAAATCGGTTCAATTAGGCTTCGGCCTACACTCTGCTCCACCTGCAGAGCCCGGGCTCCAACAACGCTAGTTGCTGTCCGGAAGTGCTGGCTGCACAGAGCCAAACACCTCGCCAATGTGTCAGTGGGGTCCAGCACCGCCAGCTGTTCCCCTGCTGTGTAGCCGGCAACGTGTCCTGCAAAAGCCACGCAGACACAACACACCCAAAGCTGCCGCCTGTGCAGGCTTCGGCCTACACTCCCCTCCCCCTGCTCCTCCTCCTCCTGCTCCTCCTCCTGCTGTCCCTGGGCTCTAACACACCGCCAGTTTTTGCCCAGATGTGCTAGCTGCACAGAGAAAAACACCAGCCAATGTGTCAGTGGGGTCCAGCACCGCCAGCTGTTCCCCTGCTGTGCAGCCGGCAACGTGTCCTGCAAAAGCCACGCAGACACAAGAACTGAAATTGAAGGGAACCTGTCCCCCCTCCCCCAGGCGTTTTTACGTTATCCAGCCACCTTGTACAGCGGTAATGCTGCATGTGTGCAAGGTGGCTCAGAAACGTATTCTCCTCGCACATGTGGAACTGAAAACACGTCTGCAATGTGTCCTCTGTGTGACCATTTAACCGTCCCGGTGGTGTGACTTTCCTTTGTAATGACACGCTGCAACCCCCTTGGTAGCGCTGCCCGTCTTCTGGCATCATTGTTTGGCTGCCTGCGCCTCTGCGGCCGCCCTGACCCACACAACGCCCCTCGGTGTCTTATTTATTGGGACTGCGAGGGTGTGATTGATGGGCAGGATCAGTGCATCAGTTCGCCTGTCCCTCCTCTCCTTCCGCCTTCTTCGGACTGTGCGGCTTCATGGCCGTGGCATGCGATAAGGGATCAGATGACGCCGCACAGTCTGAAGCGGGTGTAAGGACCCGAGTGTGAGAGGCGAACATATGTGCTGCGCCAGGCCCTGAATCCCAGCCCCGCAGTGTTTTAACAATGTTAAGACACTGCGGGGCTGGGATTCATGGGCATCGCGAACCGCACCGGCCGACATTACATGATGCCAGAAGATGGGCAGCGCTAACGGCGCTAGGCCAGGGGATAACACGACAGCGCAGACTCCTGTACAGCAAATAACAACGCTCGGGAGGCTGCACCCAGCACCAAGGTGGGATTCTTGACACCTGTGCTGCGTCTCATTACAAAGGGAACTCTCGCCTCCATTACACAGTTTGACTGTCTAAAGGGCTAAATGTTATACGTGTTCCATTCAGCGTGTGCAAGGAGAAAAATTACAAGAGCAACCTTTGACTTGCGCAGCACTGCTGCTGCATAAGCTGTGGCTCTTCTACTTTGTAACCCCTGAGGGGGGGTTAAAGGTGACTTTTGAAATCGGTTCAATTAGGCTTCGGCCTACACTCTGCTCCACCTGCAGAGCCCGGGCTCCAACAACGCTAGTTGCTGTCCGGAAGTGCTGGCTGCACAGAGCCAAACACCTCGCCAATGTGTCAGTGGGGTCCAGCACCGCCAGCTGTTCCCCTGCTGTGTAGCCGGCAACGTGTCCTGCAAAAGCCACGCAGACACAACACACCCAAAGCTGCCGCCTGTGCAGGCTTCGGCCTACACTCCCCTCCCCCTGCTCCTCCTCCTCCTGCTCCTCCTCCTGCTGTCCCTGGGCTCTAACACACCGCCAGTTTTTGCCCAGATGTGCTAGCTGCACAGAGAAAAACACCAGCCAATGTGTCAGTGGGGTCCAGCACCGCCAGCTGTTCCCCTGCTGTGCAGCCGGCAACGTGTCCTGCAAAAGCCACGCAGACACAAGAACTGAAATTGAAGGGAACCTGTCCCCCCTCCCCCAGGCGTTTTTACGTTATCCAGCCACCTTGTACAGCGGTAATGCTGCATGTGTGCAAGGTGGCTCAGAAACGTATTCTCCTCGCACATGTGGAACTGAAAACACGTCTGCAATGTGTCCTCTGTGTGACCATTTAACCGTCCCGGTGGTGTGACTTTCCTTTGTAATGACACGCTGCAACCCCCTTGGTAGCGCTGCCCGTCTTCTGGCATCATTGTTTGGCTGCCTGCGCCTCTGCGGCCGCCCTGACCCACACAACGCCCCTCGGTGTCTTATTTATTGGGACTGCGAGGGTGTGATTGATGGGCAGGATCAGTGCATCAGTTCGCCTGTCCCTCCTCTCCTTCCGCCTTCTTCGGACTGTGCGGCTTCATGGCCGTGGCATGCGATAAGGGATCAGATGACGCCGCACAGTCTGAAGCGGGTGTAAGGACCCGAGTGTGAGAGGCGAACATATGTGCTGCGCCAGGCCCTGAATCCCAGCCCCGCAGTGTTTTAACAATGTTAAGACACTGCGGGGCTGGGATTCATGGGCATCGCGAACCGCACCGGCCGACATTACATGATGCCAGAAGATGGGCAGCGCTAACGGCGCTAGGCCAGGGGATAACACGACAGCGCAGACTCCTGTACAGCAAATAACAACGCTCGGGAGGCTGCACCCAGCACCAAGGTGGGATTCTTGACACCTGTGCTGCGTCTCATTACAAAGGGAACTCGCGCCTCCAACACAGTTTGACTGTATAAAGGGCTAAATGTTATACGTGTTTCATTCAGCGTGTGCAAGGAGCGAAATTAAAAGAGCAACCTTTGACTTGTGCAGCACTACTGCTGCATAAGCTGTGGCTCTTCTACTTTCTAACCCCTGAGGGGGGGTTAAAGGTTACCTTTGAAATTGGTTCAAGTAGGCTTCGGCCTACACTCTGCTCCCCCTGCAGAGCCCGGGCTACAACACCGCTCGTTGCTGTCCGGAAGTGCTGGCTGCACAGAGCCAAACACCTCGCCAATGTGTCAGTGGGGTCCAGCACCGCCAGCTGTTCCCCTGCTGTGCAGCCGGCAACGTGTCCTGCAAAAGCCACGCAGACACTTGCTCTTGTACCTTCTGCTCCACATCCTGGTTCCAGTACCGTCAGCTGGTTCCGGGCAGAGCCTTTGGCTTAGGTGCCTCCCTCTGGGTATCCGAGTTCCACCAACGTCAGGTGGTCCTTGGTAGTGCTTTCAGGCACGGGTACCTCCTGCTTAGTAACCGGGTTCCAGTAACGTCAGCTGGTCCTCGGTAGTTCCATTGGCTCTTGGACCTTCGGCTACCCATCCGGGTTCCAGCACCGTCAGCTGGTTCTCGGCAGTGTCTTTTGCTCTTGTACCTTCTGCTCCCCATCCTGGTTCCAGTACCGTCAGCTGGTTCCGGGCAGAGCCTTTGGCTTAGGTGCCTCCCTCTGGGTATCCGAGTTCCACCAACGTCAGGTGGTCCTTGGTAGTGCTTTCAGGCACGGGTACCTCCTGCTTAGTAACCGGGTTCCAGTAACGTCAGCTGGTCCTCGGTAGTTCCATTGGCTCTTGGACCTTCGGGTAGCCATCCGAGTTCCAGTTCCATCAGCTGGTTCTCGGCATTTTCTCAGCCTTCTTGTACCTTCTGCTACATTTCCAAGTTCAAGAGACTAAACACGATGACCCGGAAGAACACCCCTAAGATGACGACGACACCAGAGACGACAACCACCGTGATGACGACGACCCTGGAGACGATGACCCTGAAGACCACCCCGATGACGACGACCCCGGAGACCACCCCGATGACGACGACCCCGGAGACGACGACCCTGGAGACGACGACGACCTGGAAGACCGAGAAGCAGAAGAACAAGAGGCTGCAGAACAAAGAGCAGAAGGACATTAAGCATAACACAAAATATCAGAGCAAAAAAATATTATGTAAATTATAAGCAGAAGAAGACTAAGCAGTGTATGGGGGTGAGTCCGTTCCTCCTCGTGGTGCCCCTGGATAAAGCCTGATGCTGCAGGCCAAACTGAACGCGGACAAATGTAACTGGTTTGTGACAGGCAGAACGGAAGGTGTAATCTTCAAACTTTTATAGATAACAACTACGGGAATGCCTGTCACAAATAAGAATATGATGAAGAAGTTGAATATGATGAAGATAATAGTAAAATAAAAAGAATATGAACAATGTAACCCAAAAAATAATAGGTAGAAGATGAAGAAGAAGATGAATAAGGTGAAGAAGTTGATGTCAAAGAAGCTGATGATGAGGATAATTAAGAAGAAAGCGTGGGAGAAGTAAAAAAGAAGGTGAAGGGCGTGGAAGTAGTGAAACATCAATATCTGACATAAAAAAAAAAAAAAATAACATAGTCAAATTCTTTCTAACGCCGAACTTCATAAAAAAAAATTAAAAATCCTGCTATTCTATTACATTGGGCTAAACCTCTGTCCCTTTAATATCTCCGCCACGTCCCCCAATACATCCTACATTATTCTTAGTTGTTTTCCTTCATGTAGAATGAACCTACAAGTTTATAAAGGGTTTATTTTAATTCCGATATTTTCGTCCCATTGACTTGCATTGGGATCGGGTATCGGTATCGGATTGGATCCGATATTTTGACGGTATCGGCCGATACTTTCCGATACCGATACTTTCCGATATCGGAAAGTATCGCTCAACACTAGTGTGCAGGCATCGTCCGATGGGACTACAAGTCCCATCTGGCTATGCCTGCTACAGTGACAGTGATTGACACATTAGCCAATGATGGGACAGTAGTAGTCCCATCATCCTGTTTATGTGTTAAATGCAAAAAAACAAAACGCATACACACATATACAGTACAGACAGTACATAAAGTACATACAACATAGAGTATATACTCACCAATCACCTTGATCCAGAAGCCCTTGCTCACCTGAAAAAAATTAAAATAATAAACAAACAATATACTCCCTGATCCGCAGTAATCCAATTAATACGATTGTCCCATGACGATCTCCCGTGGAGAGCTGCCACATCAGCTGATGCAACCACTTTCCAGGGGCTCCGGCGATACAATGACGGAACGTATCCTGCCGTACTGTATTCCTCCGCCGTTTTGAGTACAGTACAGTTCATACTCTCACTTGCGGCACTGCTGCGTGGGAAAATTCCCACGCAGCATGGCCATAAAGTGAGAGCAATGAACTAAAGTAACCTCTTCAGTGATGCACTGCTGGAGCCATTGTCTCCTGTCAGTGTGTCACTGGAGGCCCTATAGAGTGGTGACATCACCCGATGTCACTGTTCTGTAGAGGAGATTGTCGTGAGACACTCGTTATTAATTGGACTATGGTGGAAAGTAGGGTTGAGCAAAACAGATCGGACAAATTCAAAAATCGCCAACTTTCGGCAAAGTCGGGTTTCATGAAACCCGACCCGATCCTAGTGTGGGATCGGCCATGCGGTCGGCGATCTTCGCGCCAAAGTCGCGTTTCATATGATGCATTCAGCGCCATTTTTCAGCCAATGAAGGAGGACGCAGAGTGTAGGCAGCGTGATGACATAGGTCTCAGTCCCCACCATCTTAGGGAAGGGCATGACAGTGATTGGCTTGCTTTCTGCGGCGTCACAGGGGGTATAAAGGGGCGTGCACGCCGACCGCCATCTTACTTCTGCCGATGTTAGCATAGGGAGAGGTTGCTGCAGCTTCATCAGAAGAAGGGATATAGTTAAGGAGGGAAGATTAACCCCCAAACCGCTTGTGCTGTGGTGATTTCCACTGTCCAACACCACCTTTTTTTGGCAAGGACAGTGGAGGCTATATTTTGTGCATCAGCTCTGTAGCTTATTAAGCTGCCTTATAAGGCTCCCTGATAGCTGCATTGCTGTTTGCACGCTGCTGTGCAAACCAACTGCTTTTTTAAAAGCAAAAATCCTGTTGCTCCTTTCTGCACAGTTATCTTGTTTATTTGTCCACACTTTTGTGTGCAGCAGTCCCTTTTTATTGCTGCCATACTTGTACTGAGATCATTGTAGGGAGATTGAAATTGTACTACAGTCCTTGTATTTTTTAATATATCTTCCAGCCACTTTCTGCCACTTATATTGTGTTGTTTTATACACTGGGCCTGAGTTTTGGTTCAGTCTCCAAAAAAAAAGGGAGATTCAAATTGTCACAAAGTGGATATACCTCAGCTCTGTTAGTTTGTCGTATATCAGCCAGCCACGTTCTGCCACTTACATTGTGTTGTGTTATACACTGGGCCTGAGTTTTGGTACAGTCTCCCCCCAAAAAAGGGAGATTTAAATTCTCAACAAGTTTATATACACCTTCTACCTTGTTTTACAGTACCATATAACGGTTGTTATTTTGGTTAGATTTTCCCAAAAATGAGGAAGTCTGGTGGAAGAGGCCATGGGCGGTCGTTGCCAGCTGGTACTGATGGTGGTGGTGGTGGTGGAGCATCTGGTGGTAGTGGGAAAAGCAAAATAGCACCTAAGGCTGGAGGTGTTGAGCCAGCGTCATCGTCTGGCTACACAAGGCCTCAAAGGCTCCCTTATCTTGGAGTAGGAAAACCACTTTTAAAGCCGGAGCAGCAGGAAAAAGTTTTGGCTTTCCTTGCTGACTCAGCCTCTAGCTCTTTCGCCTCCTCTTCAGAAAGTTCCAAATATAAAATCAGCGAGTCGTCAGTGGATGCTCCCGGTCAGGAACAAGATGTTTCCTTGTGTCCTTCACCCAAACCAAAAGTGAAGGATGTGTCAGGCGACACTACAAGTTACTCCATTTAGCTCTTTACACATGCCGTGTCTGGGTTAGAAAGGGAAATTGTTAACTGCCCATTACAAGATGAATCGGACATGGAGTGCACTGATGCACAGCCACTGCTAGATTATTATGCTGTCCTATTGACTCAGATCACTACATTGCCCTCGCAGTGTACTGAGCCAGAATATGACCCTGATGAGACTATGGTGCCCCATCCCGAACGCTATAGCACCTTACACGGTGACACAGAGGAAGGTGCACATGACACTGAAGAGGAGGTGATAGATGACCCAGTTGTTGACCCAGATTGGCAGCCATTGGGGGAAGAGGGTGCCACTGCCAGTAGCTCAGAAGCGGAGGTGGATGATCCGCAGCAGCCATCTACATCGCAACAGCTGTCATCTGGCAGGCCCGTATCAGGCCAAAAATGTGTGTCAAAAACAAAAACAGTTTTAGGACAGCGTGGCCATCCGGTGAAAGTAGCACAGCGTGCAATGCCTGAAAAGGTATTCGATAGTAGGAAGAGTGTAGTGTGGCAATTTTTTAACCAAGATCCGAATGATCAGTCAAAAGATATCTGTAAGAAATGCTCAAAGACCTTTAGCAGAGGGAAGAATCTTCAAAATTTAAATACAACGTGCATGCGTAGACATTTAAACAACATGTACTTGCAAGCCTGGACTAACTACCAAACGTCACGTACCATTGGTGCACCTGCTCAGAAGGAAGGTAGTCAGCAACGCTACATTGCTTCCCTCACTGTAAGCCCACCAGTTAGGACACCACCAGCAGCAAATGTGGAGGTATCGTCGCAAGGCCAAAGCAGTCAGGGAATCACAAGGTTATTGGTAGGAAACACTGTATGTAGGCCAACATCAAGAATACCATCACCAACCCTCTCTCAATCTGCCATGTCCACCACCACCACCACCGCTAGTTCCACCATATGCAGCTCTCCAGTCCAGCTCACCCTACAAGAGACTCTCATTAGGAAAAGAAAGTACTCATCCTCTCATCCGCGTACACAGGGTTTGAACGCCCACATTGCTAGCCTAATCTTGTTAGAGATGATGCCCTACCGGTTGCTTGAAAGCGAAGCTTTCAAAGACCTGATGGCCTAAGCAGTACCACGCTATGACCTACCCACTCGGCACTTCTTTGCGAGAAAAGCCATCCTAGCCCTCCACCAGCATGTCAAAGTCCGCATTGTCCATGCACTGAGGCAATCAGTCAGTGGAAAGGTGCACCTCACAACAGATGCATGGACCAGTAGGCATGGCCAGGGACGTTACGTGTCCATCACGGCGCACTGGGTTAATGTGGTGGATGCAGGGTCCACAGGGGACAGCCATAGTGGGACAGTTCTGCCTAGCCCACGGTCTAGGAAACAGTTGGCTGTATGCATTTGCCACCCCTCCTCCTCCTCCTCCTCCTCCTACAGAAGCGAAAGCTCATCCACAGAGCGCAGTAGCACGACCACTCCATCTGCAGCTGCCAGTGTTGCACTCGAGGTGTCCCATTATCGAACAGTTAGTGGTAAGCGTCAGCAGGCTGTGTTACAAATGTAGTGTTTGGGCGACAACAGACACACCGGGGAAGTACTGGCTGAGTACTTGCAGCAACAAACGCAGTCATGGCTGGGCAGTGTACATCTTGAGGCAGGCAAGGTAGTCAGTGATAATGGAAGGAATTTTATGGCTGCCATAGCCCTTTTAGAACTGAGACACATACCTTGCCTGGCTCACACCTTGAACCTGGTGGTGCAGTGCTTCCTCAAAAATTATCTGGAGTCACCAGCCCTGCTCCTGAAGGTGCGAAGACTTTGCTCCTTGCACATCCGCCGGTCGCCCGTACACTCCAGCCGTATGCTGAACCATCAGCGATCGCTGAATCTTCCCCAGCACCGCCTAATAATCGATGTTACAACAAGGTGGAACTCCACACTGCACATGGTTCAGAGGCTGTGCGAACAGAGGCGTTCTGTAATTAATTTGTGGGAGGATACACATACACGGGCAGGCACTTGGATGGCAGACATGGAGTTGTCTGGTGTGCAGTGGTCGAAGCTACAAGACCTCTGTCAAGTCCTTCAGTGTTTTAAGAATGCATACGGCTGGTAAGTGCAGACGACGCCATCATAAGCATGAGCATCCCACTAATGCGTCTGCTGATGCAAAGTTTGACGCACATTAAGGAGCCGAGGAGGAGGGAAGCCTTGATGACAGTCAGCCATTGTCTGCTCAGGGAACTCTCCTGGACGAGGTGGCGGACGAAGAGGAGGAGGAGGAGGATGATGGGGATGAATATTTATGGGAGGAGGATGCTTCTCAGGGGGCAATAGAAACTGGTGGCGTTGCAAGGTCAGGTACAGGGTTTTTGCGGGACACAAGTGATGTTGATTTGCAAGAAAGTGCTCCTCAACCCAGCACAAGCAGTGAATTGACTCCTGGAACATTGGCCCACATGGCTGAGTATGCCTTGTGTATCCTAAAAAGGGACCCCCGCATTATCAAAATGATGACCGATGACGATTACTGGTTGGCCTGCCTCCTGGATCCACGATATAAAGGAAAATTACAAAATATCATGCCACATGAGAACCTTGAGCAAATATTGGCTACCAAACAAGCAACTCTTGTAGACCGTTTGGTTCAGGCATTCCCAGCACACAGCGGTGGTGATGGTTCTCACACGAGCCATAGGGGGCAACATGGCAGAGGTGATAGAGGTGCACAAATTCGAAGTGGCATTGGACAGAGGGGTTTTATGACCAGGTTGTGGAGTGATTTCGCAATGACAGCTGACATGACAGGAACTGCTGCATCGATTCAAAGTGACAGGAGACAGCATTTCTCCAGTATGGTTACGAACTACTTTTCCTCCCTTATCGATGGTCTCCCTCACAGGTCATTCCCCTTTGATTACGGGGCTTCTAAAACAGACACTTGGCCTGAATTGGCAGAATATGCATTACAGGAGCTAGCTTGCCCTGCTGCTAGTGTGCTATCAGAAAGAGTCTTCAGTGCTGCTGGTTCAATACTGACCGAAAAAAGGACACGTCTGGCTAACCGAAATGTTGATGATCTAACCTTCATTAAAATGAACCAATCATGGATTTCAAATTATTTGGCCCCACCTTCCCCTGCTGACACGTAGCTTGCCTGAAAAATGTCTTGCTTTTGGCCTCCTCTTACTGACTGTTCCAATTCCTCCATTTGCAGCTGCTGAATGTCCACCATAGGCCATTTTTATACCTCCCTAAATGGGCTGACCCCCCACAGGGCCGTGGTCACCACCTGGCGCAAGCACCCATCCGAGTGGCGTTTGCCTGGACAGGTGGGTGTGCCCACTCTTGGGCCACAGCACTGGCACAGGGCCCCTCATAGTACAATGAAGTGCCTCTGATGGTGGTGGTGCACAACCAGCGTCAGACACACTGTCGTAATATGAGGGGCCCTTTGCCAGTACCGCCGCCCATGAGAGAGGGTCTCCCCCTGCTTGAACAGTGCTCTACCACTAGCAATACTTACCTCTCCCTGCTCCACCACTCAGTAGTCTGGGCTATTAAATCCTTCAATGGCACTGCCAATACAAATTTGTTGAAATGATAGATGATAGTTAAAATATACAGGGGCCCTGGCTTCCATTTAGACCAGTTAATACTTTGCGCCTACAACCACTGTCTGCTACTCAGCAGAGGAGCCCACCCCTGTACCTAGCTATGCCACCTGTTTATTTATGAACAATTTTTTGCCAGACATTTTGCCCACTTTATTATTTGGGCCTACTAACTGTGTCTGCAACTCATTACAGTTGTCCTCCGCTGAACAAAGCAATGCCGCCTGTTTAGTCCTGTTACCAATTTTGAACTGCATTTAGCCTACTTTATTATTTGGGCCTACTAACTGTGTTTCCTCCTCATCCTGCCCATTGCCCAGCCACTGCTAGATGAGTCTGCTGGTACATTGACCCAGACCATTAGATACCCCTTGCACTCTACACAGCCAGAATCTGACCCTGCTGAAAGTCAGGTTCCCCTTCCCGCATACTATACCACCTTACACCGGGACAAAGAGGAAGGTGCAGATGAAAGTGCAGGTTCCTTCATCAGGTAGGGGGTTTACTCTTTGGCGACGTGACTGGCACAGGGCCCCTCATAGTACGCAAAAGGGTCTCTGCCGGTGGGAGGCGCCACCCGCCGTCAAACACACCGCCGTACTATGAGGGGCCCTGTGCCAGTGCCAATGCCAACGAGTGGGCCCCCCCTGCTTGCTCAGGATCATAGCACTTGCAAAGTTGAAATACTTACCTCTCCCTGCTACACCGCCATGACGTATTCCGCGTTTCCTGGGCACACGAAAATCTTGAGCCAGCCCTACCCCCCCCACAACTTTAGCCAAATGACCCCCAGTTTTCAATGCCTAACTATTATTATAAAGTAAATTAAGATTGACAAGCTTCAGTAATAAGAATTGATGTTTTTGGCATTAAAATGGGCACTGTAGGTGTTTTCCTGTCCTCCACTCACTGCCGACTTTGATTCCCCATTGACTTGCATTGGGTTTCGTGTTTCAGTCGGCCCCCGACTTTACGCAATAATAGTCCGATTTCACCCGACCCGACTTTTGATAAAGTCGGGTTTCGCGAAACCCGACTCGAACCGAAAAAAGTAAAATTCGCTCAACTCTACTCAGTACAAATTGCACAACAAATTTAGGGTCCAATTTCTACTGTTACCCTTGGGAAAATAAAAAATAATGGGGACTAAAAGATCATGTTTGTGGAAAAAATATGATTTTTTTATTTTCTCGCCCGGGCGTGATAAACTTTAGTGAAACAACTGCGGGTTCAAAGTTCTCACCACACATCTAGAGTTCCTGGGGGGGGGGTGTAGTTTCCAAAATGGGGTCACTTGTGGGGTGTTTTCACCGTTTAGGCACATAAGGGGTTCTCCAAGCACCACATGACGCCCGCAGACCCTTCCATCAAAGTCTGCATTCCAAAACATCACTACTTCCCTTCCGAGCCCCGACGTGTGCCAATACAGTAGTTTTCTCCCACATATAGGATATCAGCATACTCAGGACAAATTGGACAACAACTTTTGGGGTCCAATTTCTCCTGTTACCATTGGGAAAATAAACAATTGTGGACTAAAAGATCATGTATGTGGAAAAATATGATTTTTCTAATTTCATGCCTGGGCGTTATAAACTTTAGTGAAACACCTGGGGGTTCAAAATTTCTCACCACACATCTAGATAAGTTCCTTGGAGGGTCTAGTTTCCAAAATGAGGCCACTTCTTGGGTTTTCCACTGTTTAGGCACATCAGGGGCTCTCCAAACTTGACATGGCATCTTATCTCAATTCCAGTCAATTTTGCATTGAATAGTCAAATGGCGCTCCTTCCCTTCTGAGCTCTGCCATGAGCTCAAACAGTGGTTTACCCCCACATATGGGGTATCAGCATTCTCAGGACAAATTGCACAACAACTTTTGGGGTCCAATTACTCCTGTTACCCATGGGAAAATAAAAAAATTTGGATCTGAAAAAATTTTGTTGTGAAAAAAAGTTAAATGTTCCTTTTTTTTAACATTCCAAAAATTCCTGTGAAGCACCAGAAGGGTTAATAAACTTCTTGAATGTGGTTTTGCGCACCTTGAGGGGTGCAGTTTTTAGAATGGTGTCACTTTTGTTATTTTCTATCATATACAGGTCCTTCTCAAAAAATTAGCATATAGTGTTAAATTTCATTATTTACCATAATGTAATGATTACAATTAAACTTTCATATATTATAGATTCATTATCCACCAACTGAAATTTGTCAGGTCTTTTATTGTTTTAATACTGATGATTTTGGCCTACAACTCCTGATAACCCAAAAAACCTGTCTCAATAAATTAGCATATTTCAACCGTCCAATCAAATAAAAGTGTTTTTTAATAACAAACAAAAAACCCATCAAATAATAATGTTCAGTTATGCACTCAATACTTGGTCGGGAATCCTTTGGCAGAAATGACTGCCTCAATGCGGCGTGGCATGGAGGCAATCAGCCTGTGACACTGCTGAGATGTTATGGAGGCCCAGGATGCTTCAATAGCGGCCTTAAGCTCATCCAGAGTGTTGGGTCTTGCGTCTCTCAACTTTCTCTTCACAATATCCCACAGATTCTCTATGGGGTTCAGGTCAGGAGAGTTGGCAGGCCAATTGAGCACAGTAATACCATGGTCAGTAAACCATTTACCAGTGGTTTTGGCACTGTGAGCAGGTGCCAGGAAGCATGAAGTGCTCCAAAATCTCCTGATAGCTAGCTGCATTGACCCTGCCCTTGATGAAACACAGTGGACCAACACCAGCAGCTGACATGGCACCCCACACCATCACTGACTGGGTACTTGACACTGGACTTCAGGCATTTTGGCATTTCCTTCTCCCCAGTCTTCCTCCAGACTCTGGCACCTTGATTTCCGAATGACATGCAAAATTTGCTTTCATCAGAAAAAAGTACTTGGGACCACTTAGCAACAGTCCAGTGCTGCTTCTCTGTAGCCCAGGTCAGGCGCTTCTGTCGCTGTTTATGGTTCAAAAGTGGCTTTACCTGGGGAATGCGGCACCTGTAGCCCATTTCCTGCACACGCCTGTGCACGGTGGCTCTGGATGTTTCCACACCAGACTCAGTCCACTGCTTCCTCAGGTTCCCCAAGGTCTGGAATCGGTCCTTCTCCACAATCTTCCTCAGGGTCCGGTCACCTCTTCTCGTTGTACAGCGTTTTCTGCCACATTGTTTCCTTCCAACAGACTTACCATTGAGGTGCCTTGATACAGCACTCTGGGAACAGCCTATTTGTTGAGAAATTTCTTTCTGGGTCTTACCCTCTTGCTTGAGGGTGTCAATGATGGCCTTCTTGACCTCTGTCAGGTCGCTAGTATTACCCATGATGGGGGTTTTGAGTAATGAACCAGGCAGGGAGTTTTTAAAAGCCTCAGGTATCTTTTGCATGTGTTTAGAGTTAATTAGTTGATTCAGAAGATTAGGGTAATAGGTCGTTTAGAGAACCTTTTCTTGATATGCTAATTTATTGAGACAGGTTTTTTGGGTTATCAGGAGTTGTAGGCCAAAATCATCAGTATTAAAACAATAAAAGACCTGACAAATTTCAGTTGGTGGATAATGAATCTATAATATATGAAAGTTTAATTGTAATCATTACATTATGGTAAATAATGAAATTTAACACTATATGCTAATTTTTTGAGAAGGACCTGTAGACCCCTCAAAGTGACTTCAAATGTGATGTGGTCCCTAAAAAAATGGTGTTGTAAAAATGAGAAATCGCTGGTCAAATTTTAACCCCTATAACTCCCTAACAAAAAAAAATTTGGTTCCAAAATTGTGCTGATGTAAAGTAGGCATGTGGGTAATGTTACTTGTTAAGTATTTTGTGTGACATATCTGTGTGATTTAAGGGCATGAAAATTCAAATTTAGAAAATTGCAAAATTTTCTAAATTTTTGCCAAATTTCAATTTTTTTACAAATATGCACAAGTTATATCAAATAAATTTTACCACTGTCATGAAGTACAATATGTCACGAGAAAATAGTTTCAGAATTAGTGGGATCAGTTGAAGTGTTCCAGAGTTATAACCTCATAAAGGGACAGTTGTCAGAATTGTAAAAATTGGCCTGGTCATTAACATGCAAACCACCCTTGGAGGTAAAGGGGTTAAACATCACCAAATACTTTTAAAGACATGGACATGAGTACATTATCAAAATACTGTTGGATTTGCATTCACCATCCTGTGAGTTCCAATACTATGCCTTATTTAGCCATTTCAGTGAATGTGAAAATAATATTCTATTTGACTAACCAGTAACCATAGTTTTTCCACAAAGCTTGATAGCAACAGAAAAGAGAAGGCTGTAGGTTTGCCTGTAGCTGCATGGGTGACAGAGCCATGGTTGCTGTATAACAGGAGTGGCCTTCCCTTAAGACAGACCTGCATGCCTTGGGCTTCCAGTCGTGTTGACCTCTTCTGTTATTCGAATTTCACCTCTTGCAGCTGCATCCAGATAAGATCCAGAGAGGTTGCTTTCTTTACAGCTGAGTATTCTGAGTGCAATGGGTCTGCTACTGACATCATACAGTATGTTGCAGTCAATGCCACTCCTGATCGTCACTGTATAAATGCCCCCTAAAGAAGTGTGGACGAAATGCGCGTCGGGGTTGTGGGACATGGCATTGACACCTCACAGCCTGTAAGTATGACCTAAAAATCCTCTGTCTGCATATATGGTACTTGCAGCGATGCAATGTTTATAGAATGCTGTTTGGCGTCGTATTGTCCCTACACTAATGGAGACTCCACTATAGCTGGTTTTAGCAGGTGGAGTTTCCATTGGAGATACTGGATCTTGGCAGCCATTCTTTCTACCTCAGCACAGGCACTTTTTTGGTTATGAAACCCTTTCAAAGTAAGATTATTCATATCACATGTGCTTTCACTTGATAAAATCATATTACTATTAATGCTATACAGTCATGCGGGCAAAATGTGTACCTAGGTGTTTCGAGCCTATTGTGTCCCTCACATCTGAGGCATTTGTTGCTATTTTATTATTTTTTATTATTTTCTCAGTATCTTTTGTATATTTAATAAAAATTCCAATTTATTTATCTTGTTAAATATTTCTATTGTATGCTTTTTCTGTTCGCTTCCTTCATGCAGTTAAGTAACGCTCAAAACAGACTGGTTGATTGATTAGTGCTCAGCACATGACACTTTTTAGATCACAATCTGTATATAATAAGATCCAGAGAGGTTGCTTTCTTTACAGCTGAGTATTCTGAGAGTAATGGGTCTGCTACTGACATCACACAGTGTGTAGCAGTCAATGCCACTCCTGAGCTTCACTGTGTAAACGTCCCCTTGCAAAAACTAATATCAGGTATTATGTCAAATGACACTCAGTATCAGGAAGAGATGATGGACATATTAAGCACTTGTTGTCTAAATGGATTGCTGGTCTATTCAATTACACTGTTATGGGAGCACCAGAGAGTTTGTATATTGTATTGTATGTGGGCATCAGGCTTACATTTGGTTACCAACAATTTCACAGGGGTCTGCAAACTGGCCCTCCTGACCCCCTCAATCTTATTAGTGCCTCACTAGTAGCATAGCTACCAAGGGGGCAGAGGGGGGTTGGTTGCCCCGGGCCCCGTGCTCTGAGGGGGCCCACCCGGAGCTATGCTACTGTATCTGTATCAGCATGCACAGCATGCCGATATAGTTACATTTTGTGGCAGAGCAGGGAGGACCGATCTCCCTGCACTGCCGCTATGGGGCCCCTGAGCAGCGAGGGGCTCCCGCCCATCATCGCAAGTGCAACTGTATCGGCTGCATGCCAATACTGCTGACCTCATTGACGGGAGTGGAAGTGCTCTGCTCCTTCTCCCATCATCCGTTCTCGGTGTCTGATGTCACTGACGCAGACACAGACAGGGGGTTGCGATGATGTCACTACTCAGCACCCGCTGTCCGGAGATGTGCAGGCACTCGGATCAGTGGAGGAACGAGGAAAAGAGGTGACTCAGGTGAATATTGTATTTATTTATTTTTATGGGAGCGGCATTAAACTATACAGAGTCTGCCTATGGGGGGCTGCCTTATACTATACAGAGTCTGTCTATGGGGGATGCCTTAGATTATAAAGAGTCTGCCTGTGGGGGCTGCCTTATAATATACAGAGTCTGACTATGGAGGCTGCCTTATACTATACAGATTCTGCCTATGGGGCCACCCTATACTATAAACTTTAGTATACTATAGTATAGAGTATGCCTATGGGGGCCAACTTATACTATAGAGTCTGCCTATGGGGGCAGCCTTATACCATAGAGTCTGCCTATGGGGGCCACCTTATAATATAGAGTATGCCTATGGGGGCCACCTTATACTATAGAGTCTGCCTATGGGGGCCATCTTATACTATAGAGTGCCTATGGGGGCTACATTATTCTATAGAGTCTGCCTATGGGGGACACCTTATACTATAGAATCTGCCTATGGGGGGCTGAATTATACTATAGAGTCTGCCTATGGGGGCTGCCTTATACTATAGAGTCTGCGTATGGGAGGTGTATTATACAATATAGAGTCTGTCTAGGCGGAATGCATTGTACAATATAGAGTCTGCCTATGGGGAGTACATTATACTATATGAAGGACTAGGGGGATTGCATTATGCTACTGTATATAGAGTATGTCTATGGGGAATACATAATACTATATGGAGGCCTATGAGGAGTGCATTATACTATATTTAGGACTATCTGGTGCATTATACCATATGGAGGCTATCTATGGGGGCCATCATACAGTGTGGAGATTACAGTGAGGGTGCCATCATACAGTGTTGGAGCCATCAAACAGTTTGGGGGCTACTAATGGGTCATTATTCTATTTGGGTGGTACTATACAGTGAGGGGGCATTATACTGTGTAAAAGAGAGCATCAAACTGTGTAGAGGGGAGCTGTACAGGGGTGAAAACTCTGGACATTATTAAATATAAAGTGAACACTTATTGTTATAAGGGAACTCAGGTTACTGTGACTACTAAAGGGGCACACAGGGCATTATTACTTTCTAGGGGGAAAAATGTGGGCACTGTTTTCTAGGGCACTTGCATCCAGCATTACTATATTCTAGAGGGTTGCTTTAGAATTTAGAGGGCACTGAGAACCACACAGCAGGTGCAGTAACAGGGACACATACGACAGCAGCTGCTCAGTATTGGGATATCAGCAGGATGAGGAGTTTGTGTAAATTGGGAATAGTCCCATTGGGGACAGTGCTGAAAATATGACAAGAGAAATGTGTCTTTGTTGTAATTTCTGCAGCTGAGTTCTGGCTGGAAGAAGTTGTCATGTCGGTCTGGGCCAGATGGAAAAGAAGGGAAAAGTGAGCGATTCCATAAGAAAGATCACCAGCGGTAAGTCACCATCTATAACTGTGCTTTGATCTCTTATATGTTCTGTGGGACTGGTATCTACCACTGACCATATGGCGGTAATTCGGAGTGAGCAGATGTGCCTATCTGCTCTTTGCAAGTCAGAGGAGATAACACGGCGCCGTACTACTGGCTGCCAATTGCAGCAGCAGCTACTCTTTTGTTTCTATTGTCTCTGTATGTTGTCTGTTCTTTAGGACATTCTTTTGGACTTTCTACTGGCTTTGGTACCTTTATGGACCTTTATTTGTAACCGCAGATTGATGGATGGTTTATACTCTGTGGATCGCACTGTTTCTGTATAACAGACCATTGTGGGAAGGCGGAAACCATTCACCCCTACAACCAACTGCCTCTGGACACGCAGCGCTGAATTAGCACCCGGATCTGCCACTACTACGTACATCCCCCTATAGGTACATGCAACTCCTAAATGGATACCAGTAATGCGACACACCCATAGACATGTATCTAACGCAGCCACTACCAGCTATAGTTCCACAATACACACAGCTTCTACCTTGTTGGTTACTGATGCAGCCATCCGTGTACAGAGGAGAACACTGGAAACAGTCAGATATGGCACGGACTGGAGCAAAGGACAGGGACACTGATCTGCTGGTTGCCCCTAAGTCCATCACTAAATGTGTTGTGTATTCAAGGGATCGACTTTTGGAGCTGAGCAGGATGAAGGCTACCCAGCCGTGGCCATACTACTTGTTTCCCGTGAAGTGTGGAGACCTTTCAGAGGCTGCAGAGCAGGAAAAAAGGTGAAGTCCAGGAGAAGAAGGTTTAAACCAGCAGTCCCATCCATTATCATGGGTAATGTAAACTCGCTGGGAAATAAGACGGATGAACTGCTAGCTCTGTGTAAAACCCAGATGGAGTTCAAGGAATGCAGCCTCATGAGCATTACAGAAACCAGGTTACATGGGGAGGTCCCTGATTCAAGTGTCTCGATTCCAGGGTTTCACATGGTTCGGGCTGATAGAGACAAAGATAAGTGTGGTAAGAAAAAGGGTGGTAGGGTGATATTATACATTAATAACAGATGGTGCAATCAGCATCATATTACTGTTAAGGAAAGTCCTAGCAGTCAAAACATTGAACTCTTAGCAGTTGGCCTCAGGCCCTATTATTTACCTAGGGAATTCTCCATTTGCATTACAGTAGTCGTGTATATACCTCCATCCGCAAACCAAGAGGTGGCTGGGGAAGTATTTTCTGGGGTGTTAGACCGCATTCAGACAAAGCACCCAAACTCCTTAGCTGTAATCTCTGTGGACTTTAACAGAGCCAGGATCTCAAAGGCTCTTGCAAAGTTCTATCAATATGTAGAACTAGATGGTGGCCCGATTCTAACGCATCGGGTATTCTAGAATATGCATGTCCACGTAATATATTGCACAGTCCACGTAGTACATTGGTCAGACACGTAGTATATTGCCCAGTGACATAGTATATTGCCCAGCTACGTAGTATATTGCCCAGCCATGTAGTATATTGCCCAGCCACGTAGTATATTGGCTAGCCACGTAGTATATTGCCCAGTGACGTAGTATATTGCCCAGTGACATAGTATTCAGCACAGAGCCACGTAGTATATTGTCCAGTGATGTAGTATATTGCCCAGCCACGTAGTATATTGCCCAGCCACGTAGTATATTGCCCAGCCACGTAGTATATTGCCCAGTGACGTAGTATATTGCCCAGTGATGTAGTATATTGCCCAGCGACATAGTATATTGCCCAGCCATGTAGTATATTGCCCAGCCACGTAGTATATTGCCCAGTGATGTAGTATATTGCCCAGCGACGTAGTATATTGGCCAGCCATGTAGTATATTGCCCAGCGACGTAGTATATTGCCCAGCGAGGTAGTATATTACCCAGCCACGTAGTATATTGCCCAGTGACGTAGTATATTGCCCAGCGACGTAGTATATTGCCCAGCCATGTAGTATATTGCCCAGTGACGTAGTATATTGCCCAGCGACGTAGTATATTGCCCAGCCATGTAGTATATTGCCCAGCCACGTAGTATATTGCCCAGTGACATAGCATACAGCACAGAGCCACGCAGTATATTGCACAGCGATGTAGTATACAGCACAGAGCCACGCAGTATATTGCACAGCGATGTAGTATACAGCACAGAGCCACGTAGTATATTGCCCAGCCACATAGTATATTGCCTAGTCACGTATGTGACAGGTTAAAAAATAAAAAAGAAACATACTCACCTTCCAATCCGAGGGCCCCTTGTAGCTAACATACTCACCATACTTGTAGTTCTGTCGCCTGTGCGAGGTACAGGCGGCAGCTTCCGGTCCCAGCCTGCTCGCCCAGGCGCGCAGGGCCTGTGATGACGTCGCGGTCACATGACCGTGACGTCATGGCAGGTCCTGCTCGCGCAGGCGCGCAGGGCCTGTGATGACGTTGCGGTCACATGACCGTGACATCATGGCAGGTCCTTCTGCCAGACCATCCGTGCCAACGGAACGTGGCGGTTGCATCGCGAGGAGCGGGAAAGGCGGCGTAGGTGAGTATATAATCATTTTTTTTTTAAATTATTTTTAACATTATATGTTTTTACTATTGGTGCTGCATAGGCTGCATCAATGGTGAAAAACTTGGTCACACAGGGTTAATAGCAGCGGTAACGGAGTGCGTTACCCACTGCATAATGCGGTCCGTTACCGCCGTCATTAACCCTGTGTGAGCGGTGAGCGGAGGGGAGTATGCCGGTGC
Source organism: Ranitomeya variabilis (assembly GCF_051348905.1). Lineage (NCBI taxonomy): Eukaryota > Metazoa > Chordata > Amphibia > Anura > Dendrobatidae > Ranitomeya > Ranitomeya variabilis. The sequence continues at coordinate 487,092,574 of NC_135235.1, forward strand.
CGGGCAGTGAGTGCGGGGAGTAAGGAGCTGCCATTTTCTTCCGGACTGTGCGCGTTGCTCATTGGTCGCGGCAGCCATGACAGGCAGCTGGCGAAACCAATCAGCGAACGAATAACCGTTACAGACAGAAGGACAGACGGAAGTGACACTTAGACAATTATATAGTAGATGTGCCACAAGGGACAACAGTATATTGGATCTCCTCTATGCGAATGTTAAAGATGCCTATTCATCGTCTGCACTGCCCCTGCTGGGGAAATCAGACCACAACCTCATACTATTGTCTCGATCATACCAACCTGATGTCAGAAAACAATTAGGAAGTGGACTCCAGCAGCAGAGGAGGCTCTACGAGACTGCTTTGACCTCACAGACTGGGAGGTTATATGCGACAGGGGAGAGCATGATAATGTAAATGATATTGTCGGGCGAGTAACGGATTATATATATTTTTGTACTGACACTGTTGTACCAGCTAAAAAGATTTGATGTTATGCAAATAACAAGCCTTGGATTACAAAAGAATTGAAACACTTACTAAGCAAGAAAAAACTGGCATTTAAAAAGGGATGCAAAGAAACTGAAATTGATACAAAGGGATTTAAGGGGGAAAATTAAGAATGCCCATGAGGTGTTCCGAATTAAATTAGAAAATAAATTGTCACAACAATTCCATGGAGGTGTGGTCAGGCATGAAACAGCTAACTGGGTTTAAGGCAAAGCCGTAGCATGGGGATGGGGATCTGCCCTTGGCAAATGAAATGAACGAGTTTTTCAACAGATTCATCAACACAAGCACAGCGTCATCAGGAATGGGGGATGCAACTGGCAAAACATCGGCAGCATTGACTTTGGGGGATAAGCTGACTACTTTCGCTGTCTCCCAAAGCGAAGTGAGAAGGCAGTTTAGTAGACTTGTTATTGGCAAAGCAGCTGGGCCTGATGGCCTCAGTCCACGTGTCCTCAGAGCATGTGCAAACAAACTGTGTACTGTCTTCCAGGACCTGTATAACTGGAGCCTTCAATCACAGGGGGTACCAGAACTGTGGAAGACCCCTCAGGGTACAGTGCTGTCGCCCTTCCTCTTCACATTGTATACAGCTGACTTTCAGTATAAATCAGATTTTTGTCACCTCCAAAAATTCTCAGATGACTCAGTGATTGTAGGGGGCATTGTGGGGGGCCAGGGGGAGGAGGAATATAGAAGGGTGGTTTCTAACTTTGTGGATTGGTGCCAGACTAACTGTCTAGAACTAAATGTAAAGAAAACCAAGGAGTAGGTGGTAAGTTATAGAAAGAAAAAGGATGATTACTTACCGATCAATATTGCTGGCCAGGAGATTGAGATTGTTGAGAGCTGCAAATATTTGGGTGTTCACCTTGACAGTAAACTCGATTGGAGGTGTCATACAGAAAAGGTTTACAAGAAGGGAATGAGCAGACTGTACTTTCTTCGGAAGCTCAGGTCGTTCAATGTGTGCAGTAAAATGCTGGAAATGTTCTACCAGTCCGTTGTGGCAAGCGCCATCTTTTTTGCTATCATATGCTGGGGCAGTAGTGTGCGAGTAGCTGATGCTAATAAGCTCACCAAACTTATCAAGAAGGCAAGCGTGGCTGTTGGCCTCCATCTGGACTCTTTTGAGGAGGTATTGGAGGATAGGATTCAGAAGAAGTGTAGGGCTATAATGATCAATGATATACACCCACTATACGAGCTGTTCTTGAAGCAGAAGAGCACATTCAGCAGCCGTCTAATCCTACTAAGGTGCAAGAAGGAGAAATTCAGGAAATCGTATGGACCTACTGCTATGGGGATGTATAATAATTTCCTACGGGTGGTAGACAATAATGACTGATTGCTGGTGTTTTAATGTCAATTAAAAGTGACTTATATACCTGGACTACCCACATTTATTTGTTATGTAACGTTGGTATACCTGTGCAAGATTTGTGTCCAAATATTTTACGTACTGCTGTTTGTATTGCTGCTGTAATACCGTAATTTCCCCCAGGATCAAAAAAGTGTATCGTATCGTATCGTATATCAATGCTGGTTTTTGTATAGAGATTATTTTCAGCAACAGCGCAGTCACCTGCTGAGGTTCTCCTACATCCACTATTACGGTGTGTCACTCAGTTGTAATCAAGGTTACCATGTTAGGAGCCCTCAGAAGTTTCGCCCCTCTGAACCGAAACCATAGCTACGTCTCTGTGCCTCAAAGCAGAGTAAATGTTAAAGCAATCCCTATACACACATTATAAAGATGATCTGCAGACAACAATCCCAGACCCAACGGTAAGCCTCATCCTATAGAAATTTTGGTGGCAAATAACATTGAGAGCAGCATATTGATTTACCCATTCATACCTCAGATGTGGGATAAGCTGCTAGAGGTGACTGATTATCTAGATGACCAGATCTTCCAGGTACTTGATGTCCTTATTCCTTAATGCTTCCAGTATTACACAAAAACAGCTAATTGAAGTCACTAACCAACACACCATAGTGCTGGACTACCTGACTGCTCAGTAAAGAGGGATGTGTCAGATAGCCAAAATAAGGGATAAATGGTTACAGGAACATTATGCAATCAAGCACTCATAGTGGAGATAAACATTTTCTTTCCTAAATCCCGCCAACTGGTTCAATCTCTAGGTGGGTGGCTCTCAGGGAGTATACATACATGTATACAATTACTATTATTCTGCTTGATGGTATATGTAGCCGTAAAAGCGCTATTTTATGTTACCCCTAAGTTAGTCTATGTTCACATTAGCGTTCGGCGCCGCAGCGTCGCCGCATGCGTCATGCGCCCCTATCTTTAACATGGGGGCGCATGGACATGCGTTGTGCTGCGTTTTGCGACGCATGAGTTTTTTTGGCCGCAAGCGTTGGGCGCAGAGAACGCAACAAGTTGCATTTTTTTGCGTCCAACTTTCGGCAAAAAAGGACGCATGCGTCACAAAACGCAGCGTTTTAGCGTGCGTTTTGTTGTGTTTTTGTTTGCGTTGTGCGTTGCGTCGCCGACGCAGCGGCGCACAACGCAAATGTGAACGTAGCCTTACTCAGGTCTATATGTAAGGAAACCTGTGTAAAAGAACCCCTGGTTGTGTTTTATGGACCCCAGACAAGAAAAGATCCATTGTTGATACAATTATAGGCCTTTAGGTGGGGAACTAAGGTGAAGCAGGTAATAAAGTCCCGAGGATGCGATTACGATGTTCCTATATACCTACTGAGATTCTATAATTGGTCACAAAAGGGGGGAAATGTGAGAAAACAGAATCCATTTTGTTTGTCTGTGGAATCCATTTTGAGTACATGGTATCCATCTTGTCCTACGTATCCTATGTAATGATCATCAGGTAACACTGATGGGCGGGGAACTTTCACATTTCTTTTAACGGTTACTATTGGTTCATAGGTCAGAGGGAACTTTTCCTTTGTCTGTGACCCTATTTAAGTGTCACGTGTGTTAATAAAGCAGAAGTCATATCTAGTACATCATACATGGTTGTGCTGTATTGATTTCCTCGAAATCTGGAAAGCATATTTTAATATTTGGAGTTCGGAAGACATAGAAAAGAGTGTATTTCGCTCACACGTGCAACAAGTTCATATGGAATTAATTATAAGGGATAGAAGATTGCATCCTCCAGATAGATGAGGACAAGCTGCCCACAACAGATGAAGAGTTGCCCAACCTGAAGATGTTTGAATGCTATTGCTTGAGTGCAGGGGCAAAACAAGAAAAGTCAGAGCCCCATCCCACAGCAAAGTTTTGAATACACCCCAAACCATTGCTCAAAATCACGACCAGTCCTGACACTGACTAATGCAGTGCAAACTTTTTGCTGGTCCTATCCAGCTCACTTAGGTGGAGAGAGAGACTTGTGCAGCTCTTTCTGCATAGGTCTCTCTCTCACTGTCTGGTGTGGCACCCCACGAGTTCAGGTACCACAGTGGTATTGCCTTCCTCTCAGGGAGGGTAATGCCATGCCTGGAGACAGGAGGGATCCCTTTGGCAGGTAATCTTACATGCAACATTTTCTGACTCCAGGCCAGAAGGGGGAGCTCTAAACCCGGTTTAAGGGGAACTTCCCTATATACATCCTGGTCTGGAGGAGGAGTCAGTTAGTCTGGTGCAGACAAGCAGACAGTTGACAGTTGGTAGCAGACAGTGAAGGAGCACAGAAGGACTTAGGAGCTAGAGGAGGACTGCTACTGGGCCTCTCTAAGCTGAGCGCAGAAACCAGGCATTGGGCACCGGGAGCCTGAGGTCGTGAGGAACTACAGGTCCCACGGCAGAACCGGAGGGCAGGGAACTAAAAGGGACTTGCCCACATAATACCTGAGGTACAGCAGCAATCAAAGTCCAGAGTCACCTTGGACAGAGACCCCAAAGAGAAGGCTCAAGTTGACTACCGTGCAGGTACTGTCCATGAACAGGGAGGAAAGAGGGCCTTGTTAGAGAGCTACAGGCAGCAAGGGACCACAGACCAGCGCATAGTGCAAGGCTCCCAAGCTGACCTGTCAAGGGGATTTCCACCTGTCTTCGGGCTGCCTGGACTCCATCTTTACCTGTTGCTGGTGCCCTGGACTGAGGCTGCTTAACACCAGTAAACCAGGTAAAGACTGCAACCCTGTGTCCTCCATTTATTTGCTGGCATTCACCATCCCTGCCAAGCACACCGGGAGCCCTGGGGACACCGCTTCACCTGTGGGAAGCGACACCATCTTTGCTGCAGCACCATCGCCCCCCCAGAGGACCCCTCTAAGCAGCGTCGGTTACCTCTGACTGAGAACCACAGGTGGCATCGCAAACTTTCATTATTTCCACAACCCCTTTATAGACCGTCCCTTAACATGGGCGCACAGGGCCACGGACCAGGTCGCTGCCGCTGTGACACGTCCCTTTAAGTACCGGACCCAGTACCGAGTACCCAACGGCCATGGCGGGCGTTCCACTGGTGTCCTGCTGCAGCCCCCTACACATCAAAAAGATTGCCACATCAGAGACAACAAGAAGACTGGTACCTCTAAAATGTAAAATGCTGGGGAATATGTTGGCGCTATAGAAATTAAATTATTATTACTATTATTATTACCTGTGTGTGAAGATCTGATATGGCAGAGTTGTGTGAGTTTGGCACAAAGGTACACTGTTTGCCAGATAGGATACAACAGGGCACTGCTTCTAGGCTGTGACCATCAGAATGTGTGCTGTGCTGTATTCAGTGATACATGCACTGCGCCATGGTGGAAAAGGACCTACTGAAGACATTGCCATCAGGCTGTGACAAGTGCCAATGAAGGGTCACAAGTGTTCCACGGCTACTATACTATCAATGGGAGGTTTGAAATGTTGTATAATTTGTTATATAAATGTACAGTATTTGATGTATAGAGGCTTTTGTTTTTTTTAACTACATTTATTTTATTTATCTCATATGGTCCCTAACGACCAAAAAATGTTTCTACCAAATGTTAGCATGTGCTATTAAATCTATAATTCATTCTGTGCTTACCGTGCTGATATACATCGTGCTCTGTCAATCTGGCAGGTGAAAAATATAGCCCTACTAATTGTAAAATCTATTAAGTACTGGGAGACTTAAAAGGAACTTCGCACCAAACGTTTAGTGTGCAGCGATTTCTATTAAAACAAAAGCTCCACTCTGGAACTGAGCGGAAAAAGAGGAAGAAAAACATTGTCACTTTAATTGCAATAGCATAAATATTTGATATTCAGTAAATTAGATCTCTAGCTAGGAAAACATCCTTGCAAATGGATTTTTACCTGTAGCACACTGCCATTAGCAGGAGAAAGTCAGCACAGCCCTGGGCCCTGTAATTAACTCCAACCATGCAGAACTAAACATTTTTGACAGTTTCCCTGGTCTGGAATTAACTGTCATAGGAAAAAAAGAAAGAAACTGCATTGTCACATCGTGTTTACGTAAAGTCTGTAAAATGCTGTGTATCTGTATTTCTCTTTTCGTTACAGCTAGGTTTCATGCCCCATTATCTCTCCCTTGTTAGGGATCAGACCCATGCCCTTTTAATGATGTACATTACGTCCTCTGTAAAATTGTTAGAAGAGAGGAGGCCTGTATTCATCACCCACCCCTGTACAATGGCAAGAAGAGCTTTACCTCTTCCCCCCACCCGCATGAGATCTTTAATGAATTTAGATATATAACATTCAGTCCCTCCTCCTGAAATCTAATAAGCAATAACTGTGTCACTGACTAGATCCTGCGTCATTAGGAAAATTGCCTAGCGATCAATCTCTGGAAATGCTTAGATATCAAGGCAAATTTTACTAAGAGCGTTACTGGATAGAACAACATGTTCATTTCCTCTTGGAAACCAGGTCAGAGCTGAAAGCAAAAAAGCTTTGATGGTTTTTATAACCAGATGATGCATTGAATCGAGACCCAACTACAAGTACAAAGAAGAATTTTCAATCCTGTATAGACTGACATTTTATAAACAGAATGGATCCAAAAAGTGACCAAGAATGTAACCTTATAAGTAAAATGAGAAGTAAAATTCCCCTAATCTACCAATACGAGCTGAGAGGTTATAAAAATGCACAGAAAATGTACAAATTGATTTTCTCTTTTCTGATTTCTACTTCTGGTGACATTTTGGATTATCATGTAGATCTGTCTTTGATACCAATGTCAAATATCGTGGTTAAACAGCAATAATATGTAAAAACTATTTTTTTGAACACTATTACTATTTTCCCAATGGCTTTCTGATTATTTCAGTGAGAAATCATCTGTCATTGTGTAGCCATTGTTGCCAATAACTAGTCACAGTGAGTGGTCGCTATCAGTGACATTAGCTCTATTGGTCATGCGGCATATGGGGCATCGCTCCTGATCACCATCGATTTCAGCAGTCGTTACTTAGGAAGGATGTGTCGTTATGAATTGAACTCTATGGCCCTATTTCACACTGCCTTGGTCCCTGTTTTTTTTCTAGTTTGTGGATTTTTCACCTTTTTTTTGTGTGTACCAAATTCATTATTCTATTTATGCCTTTTCCAAAATCTATTTTATTTGCTCACCTGTTTTCTTTGCTTTCCGTTTTCACTTGCGAATTAAGCAGATTCCAGATGTTTTTGATTGATTCATCAATTGCGACGAATTGCTAAAAAGTCAATAAAATTTGACAAAACTCCAATCCAGTCCCTCGTAATGTATTTTCAGTATGCCAGTGTAGGTTTTGTGCCATGTAAGTTTTGGCATTAAAAAGTCACAGAAAGAGTTTAAGACATGAAAAAATGATCATTTTAACTTTGCACCTAATCATGAGTCGCATGAGCCATTTTGAAGAGTTTGGTGCCAAAAAAAACAGCAATTAATATCACAAGACGAAAAAGGAAAATGACTTAAAAAAAAAAGCAAATGATGATCCGGAACCTTTAAGAATATGTTGAAAGTACTGTACTATACAGCTCATAGAAGAAGATACTTTCATTGCTAGGCAATAGAAAAATGTAATTTAATCATCGGAACATTGCTGTCTCTGTGTCTGATATGTGTATACGTATCATACTATTGCCTGCCTCATCACAACATACTAAAAATATGATGGCATACACCAAATAACAAGTTTGGAGGATTAAACATGAGCTCATTAAATAAAGTAATCTATAACATTTGCCAGAATTTATTTTATTTCCCTGCTGTCCACATTCAGGGAGATTAGCTACAATGCCATGAGTTGCAAACTGGTTGATCATGTTACGTTCTGTGGACAAAGGAACATCAAGATCTGTGAAGATCGACTTGTAACCTTGTTGATATTTTTCAAAAATTTTGGTTCTTAAGTCGTCAGACAGTTGTCTTCTTTCTGTTCTTCATGCTTAGACACACACAGACACCAAATGCAAGAATTGAGTCAACTTCTACCCTTTTTAACTGGTTTCAAGAATGATTTTCATATTGCGCACAGCTGTTACTAGCCATAGGTGAGTTTGAGAGAGCATCACATGATTGAAACAAAGTTGTTTACCCATAATTTTGTAAAGGTGCCAACAATTTTGTCCAGCCCATTCTTGGGGTTTAGTGTGAAAATACACTACCGTTCAAAAGTTTAGGGTCACCCAGACAATTTTGTGTTTTACATGAAATCTCATACTTTTATTAATCAAATGAGTTGCCAAATGAATTGAAAATCGAGTCCAGACATTGACAAAGTTCGAAAAAAAGATTTTTATTTGAAATAATAATTTTCTCCTTCGAACTTTGCTTTTGTCAAAGAATGCTCCCTTTGCAGCAATTACAGCATTGCAGACTTTTGGCTAATTTGCTGAGGCAATCTGGAGAAATTTCACCCCATGCTTCCAGAAGTCCCTCCCACAAGTTGGTTTGGCTTGATGAGCACTTTTTGCGTACCATATGGTCAAGCTGCTCCCACAACAGCTCAATGGGGTTGAGATCTGGTGACTCCATTACAGATAGAATACCAGCTGCCTGCTTCTTCCCTAAATAGTTCTTGCATAATTTGGAGGTATGCGTTGAGTCATTGTCCTGTAGTATGATGAAATTGGCTTCAATTGAGCGCTGTCCACAGGGTACGGCATGACATTGCAAAATGGAGTGATAGCCTTCCTTATTCAAAATCCCTTTTACCTTGTACAAATCTCCAACTTTACCAGCACCAAAGCAACCCCAGACCATCATATTACCTCCACCATGCTTGACAGATGGCGTCATGCACTCTTCCAGCATCTTTTCAGTTGTTCTGTGTTTCACAAAGGTTCTTCTGTGTGATCCAAACACCTCAAACTTGGATTTGTCAGTCCATAACACTTTTTTCCAATCTTCCTCTGTCCAATGTCTGTGGTCTTTTGCCCATATTAATCTTTTCCTTTTATTAGCCAGTCTCAGATATGGCTTTTTCTTTGCCACTATACCCTGAAGGCCAGCATCTCGGAGTTGCCTCTTCACTGTAAATGTTGACACTGGCATTTTGCGTGTACTATTTAATGAAGCTGCCAGTTGAGAACCTGTGTAGTGTCGATTTCTCAAACTAATGTACTTCTCTTGTTGCTCAGTTGTGCAGCGGGGCCTCCCACTTCTCTTTCTACTCTGGTTAGAGCCTGTTTGTGCCCTTCTCTGAAGGGAGTAGTACACAACGTTGTAGGAAATCAGTTTATTGGTAATTTCTCACATGGAATAACCTTCTTTTCAAAGAACAAGAATAGACTGTCGAGTTTCACATGAAAGTTCTTTTTTTCTAGCCATTTGGAGAGTTTAATGGAACCAACAAATGTAATGCTCCAGATTCTCAACTAGCTCAAAGGAAGGTCAGGTTTATAGCTTCTTGTTATGATCCTTAGTGGTTGAGGATCACAAATTACTCCAGCTAAGTAACAAACATAGGACAAGCTCTAGGGAGGTGGCAAACTGGACTGACCGCAAATCTGAACCTATCCAAACACACTAGAAGTAGCCGGTGAACGTGCCTAAAAATCCTAGACGTCTCGAGCCAGCCTGAGGAACTAACTACCCCTAGAGAGAAAGAAAGACCTCTCTTGCCTCCAGAGAAATAATCCCCAAAGATATAGAAGCCCCCAACAGATAATAACGGTGAGGTAAGAGGAAGGCACATACACAGGGGTGAAAGCAGATTCAGCAAATGAGGCCCACTAATACTAGATAGCAGAAAATAGAAAAGGGAATCTATGCGGTCAGTAAAAAACCCTTACAAAATATCCACTCTGAGATTTCAAGAACCCCCACACCAACTAACGGTGTGGGGGGAGAAACTCAGTCCAATAGAGCAACCAGCAAGCGAGGAAATCACATTTTAGCAAGCTGGACTAAAAACATAATGAACACTGATAATCAAAAAATGATCAAACAAAAACTTAGCTTGTCTTGGAGAGACTGGGAGCAAGGTAGCCACAAGGAATCTGAAGAGCACTGAATACATTGATAGCAGGCAAGGAACTGAGTCTCCAGGTGAGCTAAATAGGAAACCAACCAAGGATAACGAACCAGCTGATGCAGCCAACCTGCAGAAAGACAACACTACACAGTACCACTTGTGACCACTAGAGGGAGCCCAAAAATAGAATTCACAACAGCTTCTCTAATCAGCCAAACTGTTTTCAACTGTGCTAACATACTTGCACAAGGGTTTTTAAGGGTATTCTAACCATACATTAGCCTTCTTACACAGTTAGCAAACACAAAGTACTATAAGAACACTGGAGTGATGGTTGTTGGAAATGGGCCTCTTTACACCTATGAAGAAATTGCATTACAAACCAGACATTTGCAGCTAAAATAGTAATTTACCACATTAACAATGTATAGAGTGCATTTCTGAATAATTTAATGTTAGCTTCATTGGAAAAAACTGTGCTTTTCTTTCAAAAATAAGGAAATTTCTAAAGTACCCTAAACTTTTGAACGATAGTGTATGTCCAATTTGCCTTTTTTCCTCTGTGTTTTTTTTGTGCTGTTCCAGTACACACAAAGAAAATACACATTTGCATAACAAAACAGGTATAATTGCAATAATTTTCTGGGAGAAATACTTCATTTTTTTAACAATTTCTAGAGGTCCAATACTTTTGGCTATGACTGTAATTGACGAGTCACTGGACGATTGCATGAAGCTTCCTCTTACAAGAGAAGATACAGATATTCTGTTTTAGCCACAAGCCCTATAATAATTTAAGCACATCTAACCTCAACCACTCTAGATTGATTATGAAACATAATGGTGCTATACTGGCTACAGGAAAAATAAATTAAATAGTTGGGGAGTACACATCAAATTCATCAAACTTTTTAAACCACAAGTGCTTTGAAAAGTCACAACATTTTTGTATAACGCAGAGGGCAGACCTTGGGAGGACAAATTCATCAAAAGTGGCGGTGAACAATACATCACAAATATTGCTGAAATGTACGGGCACTAGGGGAGTGAATTATACTGTATAGAGGCCTATGGGGCTTGTATAATACTATATAGAGGTCTATGGGGAGTGCATTATACTATATGGAGACCTATGGTTAGTGCATAAAACTATATAGAGGCCTATGGGGAGTGTATTATACTATATGAAGGCTTGAGGGGAGTGCATACTACCATATAGCAGCTTATGGGGTGCATTATACTAGAGGCCTATGCGGAGAGTATTATACTATATATAGACCTATGGGGAGTGCATAATATTATATAGATGCCTTTAAGAAGTACAATATGCTATATGAAAGCCTATAAGGAGTGCATTATACTATATACACTCACCGGCCACTTTATTAGGCACACCTGTTCAACTTCTTGTTAACACTTAATTTCTAATCAGCCAATCACATGGCGGCAACTCAGTGCATTTAGGCATGTAGACATGGTCAAGACAATCTCCTGCAGTTCAAACCGAGCATTAGTATGGGGAAGAAAGGTGATTTGAGTGCCTTTGAACGTGGCATGGTTGTTGGTGCCAGAAGGGCTGGTCTGAGTATTTCAGAAACTGCTGATCTACTGGGATTTTCACGCACAACCATCTCTAGGGTTTACAGAGAATGGTCCGAAAAAGAAAAAAAATCCAGTGAGCGGCAGTTCTGTGGGCGGAAATGCCTTGTTGATGCCAGAGGTCAGAGGAGAATGGGCAGACTGGTTCGAGCTGATAGAAAGGCAACATTGACTCAAATCGCCACCCGTTACAACCAAGGTAGGCCTAAGAGCATCTCTGAACGCACAGTGCGTCGAACTTTGAGGCAGATGGGCTACAGCAGCAGAAGACCACACCGGGTACCACTCCTTTCAGCTAAGAACAGGAAACTGAGGCTACAATTTGTACAAGCTCATCGAAATTGGACAGTAGAAGATTGGAAAAACGTTGCTTGGTCTGATGAGTCTTGATTTCTGCTGCGACATTCGGATGGTAGGGTCAGAATTTGGTGTAAACAACATGAAAGCATGGATCCATCCTGCCTTGTATGGAGCATCTTTGGGATGTGCAGCCGACAAATCTGCGGCAACTGTGTGATGCCATCATGTCAATATGGACCAAAATCTCTAAGGAATGCTTCCAGCACCTTGATGAATCTATGCCACGAAGAATTGAGGCAGTTCTGAAGGCAAAAGGGGGTCCAACCCGTTACTAGCATGGTGTACCTAATAAAGTGGCCGGTGAGTGTAGATGCACAATGATGTCACTACCTGGAGCCCACAGTGCTGAGCTGTGCAGATGCTAGGAGAGTGCATTATACTGAATAGAGGCCTATGAGGAGTGCATTATACAATATAGAGGCCTATGCAGAGTGCAGTATACTATACGGAATCATATGGAGAGTGCACTATATTATATTGAGGCCTATGAGGAATGCATAATACAATATAGAGGCCTATAAGGAGTGCATTATACTAAATGGAGGACTGTTTGATATGCATTATACTGTATAAAGGCCTATGACAAGTGCATTATACTATAGAGGTCTATGGAGGGCATTATTCTGTATGGAGGCCTATGGGGAATGCATTATACTGTATGGAGGAATATGTGGAGTTCATTACACTGTATGGAGGCCTATGGGGAATGCATTATACTTTTTAGAGGCCTATGAGGAATGCATTATACTGTATGGATGCCTATGGGGAATTCATTATACTATATAGAGGCCTATGAGGAATGTAATCTAATGGTCACTACTCCATGCTAATCCTCTTGGATCTCTCCGCAGCATTCAACACTGTGGATCATCAGCTCCTCCTCACTATGCTCCACTCCATCGGCCTCAAGGACACCGTTCTCTCCTGGTTCTCCTCCTATCTCTCTGACCGCTCCTTCACTGTATTTTTTGCTGGTTCCTCCTCCTCTCACCTTCCCCTTACTGTAGGGGTTCCTCAAGGATCAGTCCTAGACCCCCTCCTCTTCTCTTTGTATACTGCACCTATTGGACAAACAATCAGTAGATTTTGGTTCCAGTACCATCTCTATGCTGATGACACCCAATTATACACTTCTTCTCCTGATATCACGCCGGCCTTTTTAGAAAACATCTGTGATTGTCTTACCACTGTCTCTAACATCATGTCCTCCCTTTATCTGAAACTGAACCTCTCAAAAACTGAACTCCTCGTGTTCTCTCCCTCTACTAACCTACCTTTGCCTGACATTGCTATCTCCGTGTCCAGTTCCACCATTACTCCAAAGCAACATGCCCACTGCCTTGGGGTCATACTTGATTCCAAGCTTTCATTCATCCTCCACATCCGATCACTGGCACTCTCTTCTTATCTGCATCTCAAAAACATTTCTGGAATTTGCCCTTTTCTTACTTTCGACTCTGTTTCACTTATTGATTCTCGTCTGGACTATTGTAACTCTCTACTAAACGGCCTCCCTCTTACCAAACTCTCCCCGCTCCATTCTGTCCTGAATGCTGCAGCCAGGATCATATTCCTCACCAACCGTTACACCGATGCCTCTACCTTGTGCCAGTCATTACACTGGCAACCCATCCACTCCAGAATCCAGTACAAAGCTATTACCCTCATCCAGAAAGCACTCCATGGCTCAGCACCACCCTACATCTCCTCTCTGGTCTCAGTCTACCACCCTACCCATTCCCTCCGTTCTGCTAATGACCTGAGGTTAGCATCCTCAATAATCAGAACCTCCCACTCCCATCTCCAAGACTTTACACGTGCTGCGCCGATTCTTTGGAATGCACTACCCAGGTTAATATGATTAATCCCCAATCCCCACAGTTTTAAGCATGCCCTAAAAACTCATTTGTTCAGATTGGCCTACCGCCTCAACGCATTAACCTAACTGTCCCTGTATGGCCCATTCCAAAAGAAAAAATGAAGTTTAACCATAATCAGGTTCCTCGCATCATGTTCTTATACACTTTATACAGCTAATAGCCTCTGTGTCTGTGCTGCTACATATTTAGGCAGTTAATTGCTTCTTGCAGCTTTACATAAACACCCAAACCTTACACTATGGCTAGTCCGAATAACTAAAGCAATTGTTACCATCCACCTCTCGTGTCTCCCCCTTTTCCTCATAGTTTGTAAGCTTGCGAGCAGGGCCCTCACTCCTCTTGGTATCTATTTTGAACTGTGATTTCTGTTATGCTGTAACATCTATTGTCTGTACAAGTCCCCTCTATAATTTGTAAAGGGCTGCGTAATATGTTGGCGCTATATAAATAAAATTATTATTATTATTATTATTATTAATAATGTATTATAGTATATTGAGACTAAAGGGAAGTGCATAATACTATATGAGGACTATGAGGGATGCAGTATACTATATAGATGCTTATAGGGTGTACATAATACTGCAGAGAGGCCTATGGGGAGTGTTTTATACTATATGGAGGCCTATGAGGAGTGCATTACACTATATGGAGGCTTATGGGGAGTGCATTGTACTATACAGAAGCTTATGGGGAGTGCAGCACACATGATGGAGACCTAACTTGGAGTTCAAACATTTACAAAAATTAGGGCCAGGCACCAGGAATAGTGGCATCAGTTGACATACAGTAGAAATTTGATAATAGCTCAGCAAAAATCAGTCATGGGTCATGAACGAGGTATTGGGGTCTGAGTCAGCATTTAGAGCTTTGAATTTAAGTTTAAATTAAGAAGAGGTGGGTGAGAGACCAGTGTATCCCTGCTGTGTAACCCTGGTACCTCATGCAACAGATCAAACTTTTTTTTTGCTCAGCCGCTCTCAGGTGTCACAAACATCAGTTTCACAGACTACTATTGATAGAAAAATGTAAGGATAGTTACACAGATAGTTGACTGAAAGTAAGTACGGGCCTGCCGGTCTGGGAGTCCTGCTGCTACAGACAACACACATTAAGTGGAAACCCAACTTGGAGTTCAAACATTTCAAAAAATTATTTCCACACACCACTAAAGTGGCATCAATTTCCTCACAGTAGAAATAGTATAATGGGGCTCTGACACCCCTTCCACTACAGACAGCGCACCAGATGGAAATCCAACTTGGTGTCTTGACATTACAAAAAATTGTTTCCAACATCAGCAAAAGTAGCAACAGCAGGCACAGAAGCCACAAATGTGTCACAGACTGCAATAACGCAAGATCAATGCAGTACACTAACAACAATACCATCAGCTAGTCTGCCCAGTCTGTAACTGGGGTGCAAAAGTCATTTGAGATCCTTGACTTGTTCATCTTGATGAAAGTTAGGCAGCCTATACATTCAGGGGACAGCTGGATGTGCTTATCCGTCAGGACACCACCAGCAGCGCTGAAGACACATTCTGAGAGGACACTGGTTGTCGTGCATGACAAAACCTCCAGAGCATGACAGATGAGCTCAGTCAGCACTATTTCTAACCCTAAGAATATGCACATTATGTTGCAGATAGTGCAGCAATAAGGCTCTCATGTATTGGGCACTTCCATGAGATACAAGCCCATGGTGGGTTGGTAGCAAAGTAACACTCAAGCTTGCTTCTTCCATCCCCTCCCACCAACCGGTCAACAGAAAGGGGATCATTATCCTCTTCATCTCCTGACTGTTCACAACAGTTTGTAACTTAGAGATATTGTTTTCTCTTCTGCATTCTCCTCTGCTTCCACCTCTTACTCTGGGACCACCACCTCTTCCTGCAGACTATTCAAAGTAGAGGAATGGAATAATGATGCTGATAATGGCATCGTCAGCGCTAGCCATCTTAGTAGCCAGTTTGAAACTGTGCAGAAGGGTGCAGAGGTCCTTCATCTGTGCCCACTCCTCAAATGTGATTTGCACCACGTCTGTACTGTGTTGGCCCAGGCTATGTAGATGGACATACTGCACCAGGGCTCATTGCTGTTGCCGTCACTGCAACATGTGCAGAGTGGAATTTCCTTCTTGTTGGCACATCACATATCAAGCGCATAACCGGCAGGCCGAAAGATCTCTGTAGCGAAGCAAGTTGATCACCTGTGGGGTGCGATTGTCGTAAGTGAGCACACAGCGACTGTGCTTTCTGCAAGAGTGCATCCAAGTGGGGATAGTGGCAGAGAAATTGCTGTACCACCAGATTGTGGACTTGAGTTGCCCTGGCATAGGGCCTCCACCAGGTTTGCACTGTTATTGCACTCCAGGTTATTGCAATGTATGTACGGTATGCACTGTTATTGCACTTGGCTCCAGGTTCAGTGGAGACAGCCATTGCTCAAACTCAGCATGTATAACTGTCCACAACTCTTGAGCTGCATGACTGTGATCTCCAATGCATTTTAATTAAGTTTTAGATGCAGAGGTTTGTCCCGCAAGCCTTAGGGATTCCAAGATTTGTGGAGCAGCCTCTTGCCTGTCTGACCCCTCTGCCACCAGGGTCACTCAGTGCTCAGTCAGCTAGATGTAACGCCCCTGGCCATTTTTGCTTGTCCATGTGTCAGTGGTGAAATGCACATTGGCAGACAAAGATTTTTTTCAAGGAAGGGGTGATAATGTCTGCGACATGCTGGTGTAGAGCAGGCACGGCTTTCTTAAAGAAGTAATGGCGACTGTGCATCTGGTACTGGGAGACTGCAATGGCCATCAGCTTTCTGAAACCATCTGTATCCACCAGGCAGAAAGGCAGCATTTCCATGCCCAACACATTGGAGATGGTGAAGTTCAAGTTCTTAGCTTTGGCATGTATAGGAAGAAACATTCTTTTACGTGACCACAACGTACGGGACTGAGGGCTAACTGCTATGCTGAGAGAGGGTGGAGTAAGGTGAACACGACAAACTGCTGGACTCTGAGTGTGGTGCAGGTGGAGATATTATGGTGGATTGAGAAAGATGTGGTGTGCTTGGTGAAAAAAAGCAGTCATCTCTAAGTTCGTAACATTTGACAATCTCTCACTTGCCCTGACTGTAGGGGGTAAACAAGTGTAGTATCTGCATCCGGAGACCTGTGTGAGAACACTTGCCATGGTGACGGAGTAAGAAGAAGCAGCACATGCGATTGATGAGACAGCTGGTGGTTGGCGAGGCCCGGCAATTTGCAATTTAGCGCAGTGAGATTCCCAGACTAGCACATGTTGATAATGCATTTGCCAGTTCATGCATGTAGTAGTCAAATGATTGCAATTTTTGCCTCTACTGAGTTATCTGCCTGGGTTCACACCAAGTGAAATCTACAACCTCATCCTCATCCTCTCTGTCCTTTCGTTCCTCGTTGTGCACCTCAGGTATGTGAGTCTCATCAGGATCACCTCCACCCCTGGGGGTTAACATCTAGTGTCGAGGGTCTGGATTCTACTTGGATCAACTTCATCTGGCCCCATATCCAACTGAAAAAAATTTGGTCACCGGTGCAGATGCTTTCCTCCTCCTGATTCTGTGAATCTTTGGAGCACATCTCTGATGCCCATGGAATCGAATGTGTAAACAGCTCTACAGACTCGCCCATCTGTGGTTTGCACAGTCAGTTGGGTGATAGGAGGGTTGTGATGTGGGGGTAAATAAAGGTAATTGGGGTACCACCTCTGAGTATTGCACTCCTGAGCATTCCTTGCCCTGAGAGTCATTCTCCTCCTCTTTCTGCCTTGACAGCACAGTACAGTCTGAGGGCACCTCAAGTATCTGAGTCTCATCATGAATGGATCACCTTCACCCATCAGGGTTAACGTCTGTTGATGAGGGTTTGGTTTATGTTCAGACCCATCTTCGTCCGTCCATGGATCAAACTGAGAAAAAATTTGGCCATCGGTGCAGAAGATTTCCTCCTCTTGACTCTGTGAATCTTTAGAGTATACTTCATATGCCCATGGCATACACTGTGTGAAGTGATCTGCAGACTCAGTCATCTGTAGTTTCCAACATTCAGTTGGGTGCTTGGAGAGTTGTTGTTTTTGGAAAAAAAGGGTAATTGGGATGCCAACCCTGAGGACTGTACAGTGTGTGATGTTAAGGTGGAGGAATAGCGGGAGAGGCCACATGATGCAACGCTTGCCATCCACTGGAGCACGTGCTCTTTTTGGCTCTCCTCTGCAAGGCGTACCGATTTGCTGCTGCCAAAAAAAGGGAGTCGAGTAGCCCATCCAGTAAGAGATGTTGACAGTTGTGTTTGGATAGGATGAGATGGTATTTGTTCAGTAGAGCTTTAATAATGTTATCACCTAACTCACGTACGCCTTGAACACCAAGCCTATTCCCCCTTATACAACAATCTCGCTTTTTCCCACTCATGTTGGATGTACCCTTCCCCTCTTTTAATCAGCTGTTACACAACCCTAGGCCCAGACCTGTCAGTCACTTGTCAGTCATCTGTCAATAAATTCACAATCAGTATTTATTTGCTGAATTTGTGTCTGTACCACACTAATCGTAGAATGGATTGAGATTCAGAAATGTGGTCTGGTGTCTGGACCACACTATTAGCACAAGCGATTAAAATTTTGAAATGTGGACTCTTGCCTGAACCACAGTATTAGTACAATTGATTTAGATTCTAAAATTTGGACTCCTGCCTGCACCACAGTATTAGCACAAATAATTTAGATTCTGAAATGCGGACTCCTGCCTGCACCACAGTATTAGCACAAACGATTTAGGTTCTGAAATATAGACTCCTGCCTGAACCACAGTATTAGTACTTGTGCAAACAATTTAGTTTCTGAAATCTGGACTCCTGCCTGAATAACAGTATTAGCGCAAACTATTTAGATTATGAAATGTGGACTCCTGCCTGCACCACAGTACTAGCACAGACAATTTAGATTATGAAATGTCGACTCCTGCCTGTACCATGGTATTAGCACAAATTATTTAGATTCTGACATGTGAACTCCTGCCTACATCACAGTATTGGCACAAACTATTAGGTTCTGAAATGTGGACTCCTTCCTGCACCACAGTATTAGCAGAAATGATTTAGATCCTGTCAGAAATTCAGCTGCTCCATGTAAACACATCAGCTCTTCTTCTTCCAGCTTGCTCTGTTGATTGGAAGTGATTGCCAGTGTCATACTGATTGAAAGCCGGCTTTCAGTAGTAAGGCAGCGTGGAGCTGCCTATCAATCAGCATGACATCAGCAGCTACACCCCATTAATGGAGCAGAGAGGAATAAAAGCCATTGCTCTGTTGACATTACATCAGCAGAAGCCACAGAAATGCCACAACAGTGGTTTATGACTGCTCTGTGCCGGCAGAGATCGGAACTGAGTGGAACAGGCAGGTAGTTAACAACCTCCTGCCTTTTAGTGCTAAGGCATATTGTAAAAAAAAGAAAAATGCTTGGATAACCCCTTAAAGGGTTATTCCCAACTGAGATTTTCATGGTTGAGATGGGAATAACTGTCCTGACCATAACTACTAGAGGTGGGATTATGGAAATAGCCGAGAGAAGCTGAGCTGCTCTGTTTCCATACCTTATAGAATTGAACTGAAGTTACAGAAACAGCGTAGCACAATGTAGCTCAGAAGATGCAGAATTGTTAATATAAAATGCTATTCATGGGCATTACAAGTATTTACTAAATTGCACATTTCAGGATAGTCTTTCCATGGATAACACCATAAACAGGTGCAGTTTGAAATATACTATTAACACAACATAAAATTGCTTTCCGTCTTGTCCTTGCCTAATGGCGATGGGGAGGCTACTTTAAAGAGCCTCCCATGGAATACATCACACTGAACACAGGGTTTTAGCTAAAGTGTTAGAACTTTGTAAATGTTAAAAGTCATCGCTCCTCTTTTTTCAGCGATGTGGAATAATGGGAAGAAGTGCTGCACTAAGAAGAGAGCTTTGTGTCTGCACAAACATCAGATAGATCTGTGTGCCAAGCTAGTGACCCACATGGAGAATGGTTTTTATCCCCTGCTTCACTTCTGAATATAAAAGATTGTAAAATATAAGCAGCCCTCCATAGCTCCCCGGTATACAGCCAGATTGCCGGTTGCCAAGGAGCTCTAACTTGTGTTTCTGTGTTATCTGTTTCAGTATCTTATTTTTCTTAATTGGCAAATAACAACGCCTGCCAATAATTCATTAAAAGTATTTGGAAGGCAGTTGTACTCAAAATCCTTAATGTTAGAAACTTTTACATGCTGTTAAAGGGGTATTCTACTTTTAGCAAACTAAGGTAATTAATAATAATAATAATAATAATAATAATAATCTTTATTTTTATATAGCGCTAACATATTACGCAGCGCTTTACAGTTTGCACACATTGTCATCGCTGTCCCCGATGGGGCTCACAATCTAAATTACCTATCAGTATGTCTTTGAAATGTGGGAGGAAACCGGAGTGCCCGGAGGAAACCCACGCAAACACGGAGAGAACAAAATTAAATGTATAATGAAAAGTTACAGCATTTTTCTATGTAATTTCTGTATCAATTCTTCATGGTTTTCAAGAAATCTCTCAGAGAATAGAAAAAAGTGTGCTGGTCATGTCATGAACGCACAATGCTTGTCATTAGTGATGCGTGAGTGTGCTTGCCGCTGCTCGATACTTGATCGAGCATTTGTGTGCATGATTGAGTACTGAACAGTGCCGAGTATCACATGGTGCTCGAGTGATTGGGTTCCTAAGTCTCACAGCACTGAAGTTAGGAATCTCTCTCTCTCATACCCATCTCGACCGTCAAATAGATATCTGCTGGAAAAATACTTGACTGCTTCATTCACATGTATTATGCTCGGTAATCAAATTGAGCACCCGAGTAGTCCAAAGTGCTTGATTCATGTACTGAGTATCCAAGCAGTTTACTGCTTGCTCATCACTACTTGTTACCTTTCTGGTAACTGTAGCTTTGTATAAATCAATAATAAAAGCTAATATAATAAACTTTGTAGTATGTCTTTTCAGGAAAATATGCTTAATTCTCCAGTTATGAGCCCCTTCTCCCCTCCAAGCAAGATGGACTGCTAGATCACTGAGGGATCAGATTATATTTGTCTAATGAAGTCTGTAGAGAGAGAAGGAATAAATTGTAGGCTTGAGGAGAGTGAGATAAAGGGTATAGACACATATTGACAGCTGATTTTATACACAGAAAGCTGTTATATTTATAGTATTGATATAAGCAGAGCGGGGGTGCCATTTTCATTCCACCTATGGTGCCAACCTCCGCTGGTAGGTAGAGACTAAGCACAGGAGCGATATCTTCGTGAGTTATAATTTATTCAGTGTCAACATCTAATATTGTGTATGTATATTTTCTGTTTGCTTTGTGTGTTCTTTGTCAGTGTTTTTGGACGAATTTAAAGTGTATGAATAAAATTTGGTATTTTAATAAAAAAGGTCTTTGCTTATGTTACAGCTATATTTTGAGACCTTGGTTTCTTCCATAACATAATTCTCTCATTGGAAAGCATTAATCCCTCATGTCTGTGCGTGCATTTTAATGGGAGACAAACATAGCAGCCTGTCTCTACTAGCTCAGAGACAACTGAAAATCATAGATAGATAGGCTAAATGGTTGTTAATATAACTTTATTTAAATTTAATAAAAAGTTTATGGCTAAAAAAATCACAGATAGACAGAAAGGTTACATTTCCCAATAATATTGTGTAAAATACAATTGTTTGTTATGAAAAATCGACTGAAAAAAACAGGTTTCCTGTAATTATTTTACAAGATTACTATTGTGTTCCCTAGCAATGTAAAAAAACATGGCACTCTTGTAATGATTGGTTATAGGTGCTCAAGTAGGGTGTCCAGCCCGTTGTACAATTAATAGCAATACACTTGGCACTCAATTTGTGAAAAAAGGAAGTTCCATTTATTTATGTTGTTATTAAACGTTTTCGGTCAGCCACTGGACCTTCATCACAATAGTCTTTAAACTGGTGCTACAACATACATAGAGTGAAAGAAACATAAGATAAAATTATATGTCATGTAATGCTTGTTTTTAAAAGATTTAAGCAATACTTGATTATTTTATGTCAAAAAAGTAAACAATTAGAGTGTGGCAATGGCCACGGAAACCAAATCCCAGGGAGAGCATCATGCTGTGTGAGGTAGCAGAGTCTCCTGTAGACTCTGGTACCTCAGTCATTTAAACAAATACAGAAAAATCCTCTTTAGAGCTCTTTCAGATATCCGTGATCATCGCTGTGATCTCTGATCAAGATACACGGACCGGCTGCGCATCTCTCAACCTCGAGAGTGACAGTCTCTTACAAATATATGAAGTTGTCATGCTCGGGTCAGGAGATGCACGGAAAGTCTGTGCATTGTGATCCGATGGAATCTATTCCAAATACACCATATTCTAGGACAAATGTTCCATAATCTGACATTAATGTACCCTATTTTGATTTGCTGAGTGTATCAAGCATTGCCCACCCATACGGGCAGCCATTTATGACTTTTGGACAAAATTTTTCCTTCTTCTAAACGTCCCCTTTCTAAAGATGCATATTCTTCTATGACATCTTCTCACTTCGCATCAATGAATATGTCATTCCCTCTCCAAGAACAAATACTAATTTTTCAAGAAAGCGTAACTATAATTGTTTGTGAAACAACTTGCCTTTAAATATTTATATGCAGTGTGACATGTTGAATTTTCCTGTGTTACATGATATAATTACGAGGCATAAATCTTGCCAGCAGCAATTATTGCCAGTTATATTGCTTGGTCCATCTGTCGGTTGGTGTGCGCTCATTAAGAAGCCATTCCCACTCCATATGACATCATTCAGATTTTCTAAAGAAAATTGTAGAAGTATGCATTCATAGGGATACACCACTTTAGTCTTACAATATTTTTTCATGTGTAAATGTTTTTTTGCATCTCTTTCCAAATATTGTATTTTTTAAAGACTAACTTAAATTTTTTCATGTTGTTCCTGTGATGCAATTTGTAAGATTTCTTGTTAATTATATGACTTTTCCATTTGAAAGTTTAGCCACTCTTTATCAGGTTCCAAAAGAGGTTTCCAGCCCAAAAGCCCAAGAGCCCTAGGAGACCAAAAAGGTCCTTTTGACCCATGTGAAGAGAATAGTTAATAAATTACAAGTACATATGGCAGATTGGGAGTCCTATTATAAATTTTGCATTAAAACCCAGGAGCTTCAATCTGTGTCTCTAACCTTTCTAAAATCTTTAAAGCGGATATATCATACAAACTGTATACATTAAGGAGATGTTTTAAATGTAATGAGTCTGATGTACTTACTTTGATCATCCACATCAGTATGGCTGTGTAATCCTGATATTAAAAAAAAAAATTCTATAAGTTCACAGCACTAACTGGATTCATAAAATACTGTAGCTGTTTTAATATTAGTCAGAAAACTTACAAAAAAGGTTTTGCAGTCATCCTGACATGGATTTTTTAATGTAAACTCACTAGCCTCATCAGGTATGTTTAATAATGTATATAGTATTGATACCCTGTGAACTTTTCTACAGTTATTCACATTACACTCACAAACAAAAGTGTATTTTGTTGGGATTGTTCGGCAGGAGTTCGGGTCTCCACCCTGCATGTTTTGCGCTCTTTAGAGCACCAATCAACATGCAGGGATTGTCTGCCATGCACTGTAATGCCGCAGCCATGTTGGTTGTGGCATTACAGTGATTGTCTGGCCGCAGAGCATCATCAGGTCTACATCAGACCTGGCACCGTCCTGCTCGGCACAGTCAGCTCCGGTCTCAGGCAGTGTAGGGAGAGTTTCTGCTAAGATAGGGAGAGATTTGTGATTTCATTAGTTAGTGTGGGTACACCATTATTGAATCAACATATCCAGCTAAACTAACAGTCCATCTAAGGACTAATTACGGGGCATATAGATAGGCAGGCAATGTATGTGGCATGCTTTATTGCATACAGCAAGAGGGTCCATTCCATTACTGTCTGCTGCTGCTGCCTATTACAGATATTGACCTTATGTACATAGCCAAATCTTGTGCTAAGCATCTCATGTGTTTTTTCTAAGATTTCACAAGCCATTATGCTATTCACATTTCATGTATCGCACATTTCCTTGCTTTAGCACAGTAAAATTGAGTGCAGTCATTATCTATTTGCTATGTAAGACTTTTTTTGGTTATGCACCAGTTCAGACTAGATTGCTGTTCAGTCAGTTTTCCTATATTTACAATGTACTTTTTTTTCTGACTTGAACGCCCCGCCCTTCACCATGCTGTGATTTTAATTACATCCAAACAGTTGGTTCTAACCTTCCTGTAAATGCAGGCTTTACCATGTTATTAGCCATAGGTAAGTGTTCACACTAGGCAGACAGGTTAGTTACCCATCCGATCTGAGATTACCTTGACGTTTGGTGGATGGGCTCACAATTTTTGGCCAAATCTTGTGCTAAGCATCTCATGTGGTTTTTCATAGATGTCACAAGCCATTATGCTATTCACATTTCATGTAGCGCACATTTCCTTGCTTTAGTACAGTAAAATTGAGTGCAGCCATTGATCTATTTGTTATACAAGTTCTTGACACCAGTTTACTTTAAAAAAAAAAAATATTTACCTACAGGGCAGATATTTTACACCATGTTTTGTCTGCCACATGGATCACCTATCATTGTGCTCAAAATTGTGCCATTTCAGGGGTTCAATTTTTTTTATTGTGAGTTAGTCTGTTATTGACACTATTTTGCTGCCAAAAAAGAAACAAACACAAAACAGGCCAGATATTTTAAAGTGGGGTATCTGCATCACAGGCATCACATCTCATTGCGCTCAAGATAGTGCCATTTCAGCCCACTTTTAATCTTTTTTTGCTGTGTCTTAGCCTACTTATTGACACAATTTTGATATAAAAAAAGGCCAGATAATTTAAAGTCTGGTATCTCAGTCACACGCCTCACCTATCTGTGGGCTAAAAATTGTGCCATTTGAGGGCTCCATTGAATTTTATTGCTGTGTCTTAGGCTACTTATTGTCACAATTTTGCTGGTTGTTTTTTAAAGACTCTGCCGATAACCCCAACAGGCCATTTGCACCACCTGCCATGACCGCATCAGCAGGGGTAACAAAACTACCAGCCTGACCACCACCAGCGTGATCAGGCACATGGAAGCAAAGCACCCGATTTTGTGGGCCAAACCCAGGGTCCAGGAACAGTGTCTGCGGGTGACACCACTGCTTCTTCTGCTGTTGTGCGTGCAAGCCCATCCCCTGTCCATGGTGCCTGAGAAGATGCCTCCTGCCCTGCACCTGTCATTGCACACACTCAACTAGCAACATCATCAAGCACGTCCATGTCCTTGTCTCAGTGTATCTTTCAGTTGTCCATACCCCAGTCCTTGGAACACAAGCGGAAATACGCTGCCAACGCCCCACAGGCCACACATTTCTCATCCATCTGCTTGCTCTCGAAATGTTGTCTTTTAGGCTCATGGAGACGGAAGCTTTCTGCAACCTGATGGCAGCAGCTGTCCCAAGATACTCGGTCCCCAGCCACCACTATTTCTCCCAGTGTGCCCTCCCCGCATTGCACAAGCACATGTCCCACAACATTAACTGTGCCCTCAACAATGCTGTTACTGGGAAATTCCACCTAACCATGGAAATGTGGGCAAGTGCTTCTGGGTAGGGACAGTACATCTCATGGAAGGCACACTGGGTTAACATAGTGGAAGCCGGGACCCAGTTGGACCTTGGGATGGAGCATGTCTTCCAGAGGCTGAGGATTGTGGGCCCTACGTCAATCAGGGTTGCCCCCACAGTCTACAGCTCCTGCACTTCCTCCTCCTCTTCAGCCTTCATCTCCGAAATGACCACAGTTACAAGCTGGAAGCACTGCAGCACTGCCTCAGCCAAGCGGCAACAGGCTGTGCTGAAGATAATATGCTTAGGTGACAAACTGCACAATGCTGAAGAGTTGTGGACAGCTCTGAAAGAGCAGGCAGATCTGTGGCTGACACCGCTGAACCTACAGCCAGGCATGGTCATGTGTGACAATGGCTGGAAACTGGTGGCGGCTCTGAAGCGAGCTCACGCATGTTCAATGCCTGGTCCATGTCCTTAACCTCGTTGTTCAACAGTTTCTCAAAAGCTACCCAGTGCTGCCAGATCTGCTTGTGAAAGTAGGCCACCTGTGTGCTCATTTTAGAAAGTCAGCTACAGCTTCAGCCGCCCTTGCCATGCTTCAGCAATGTTTGCAGCTTCCGTCTCACTCACAATCAAAGAGGATGCATTGAAGCCAGAGTATGATGAGACAGAGCAAAGAACCATACAGGGTGATTACACACAGCCCAACCTCATATTATCCCATCGTGGATTGGGTGACAATGAGGAAGAGGAGGAGGAGGAAGAAGAGGAGCTACTTTCATGTGCTATAGATGAGACTACAAGCACAACTGTCATACCGTCTGTTCAGCGTGGATGGCCTGAGGACAGGGAGGAGGAGGAGAGCATGGTCAGTCGTCCTCTTTGTGAGGACACAGAAGTCTTGCCTGTTAGCAGTCTGGCAAGCATGGCTGAGCTAATGTTACGCTGCCTTTCCCGTGACCCTCGCGTTCTCAAAATTTTGGGTGACAGTCATTACTGATTGGTGACACTTCTAGACCCATACTACAAGGAGAACTTTCTATCTTTTATTCCAGAGGCAGACAGGTGTACTAAAATGGTGCAGTACCAGAGGGCCATTGTTGTGGAATTATTAAATAAATTCCCATCTGAAAACACTGGCGGCAGAGGTCACAGTTCATTGGACAACCAAGGAGTACAGGCGAGAGACACAACTCCAATCCAGCAAAGGCAGGGAAACACTGGCAAAGTTCTGGTTGAGACTTCTCAGACCCTCCCATTGCACATGCCCTGAGTGGTGGGGTACTCTCACAAGGAGTGCAAAGTTTTGGAAGATAGTGAGGGAGTACCTTGCTGACCGTACCAATGTCTTCCATGATTCCTCTGTGCCTTATAATTATTGGGTATCCAAGCTGGACACATGGCATGAACTGGCTCTCTATGCCGTGGAGGTCCTGGCCTGCCCTGCCGCTAGCGTTTTGTCTGAGCGGGTATTTAGTGCCACTGGTGGAATTATAACAGATAAGCGCATCCGCCTGTCAACTGAAAATGCTGACAGGCTGACTTTTATAAAAATGAACAAGGCCAGACTTCTCAACAACACTGAATGATAGCAGCACAACATAAAGTCAAATCCAGTGTCTTTTTATGGGAGGACTATTCCCATGCACCTCTTCACACACACACACACACACACACACACACACACACACACGGGTATACATTTCAAGATTTGGCCTATTTGCTGTTGCCCTCCTCCTTCTCCTCATCATCCATCACCACTAGATCACCAGGGTGACCATGGTCCATGATGCAAAACCCACATTAGTGTTGTAAAGAGTGTTTATGATGCCCGTCAACTAAATTTTTAGACAGTATGTTGATGTATACCCCCATGGGGAAATGTTTGTCAGCCCATACACTTAGTGTATGGGCATTACAAGTATAGGAGACCCGCTCCTTTGTAATGGGAGCATATTTTTAGGATGCCCTCCTCAATGTCTCTTCATCCAAAACCACTAGATCACCAGGGTGACCGTGGTCTGTGATGCAACACACACATTAGTCTTGTAAAGGGTGTTTATGATGCCCAACAATTAAATTTTTAGACAGTATGTTGATGTATACCCCCCATGGTGTTATGTTTGTCAGCCCATACACTTAGTGTATGGGCATTACAAGTATAGGAGACCCGCTCCTTTGCAATGGGAACAGATTTTTAAGAGGCCCTTCTCCACGTCTGTTCCAAGGGGTATTGGGGTGCATCCAAATTTGGGGCAGGCCTTGCATTCACTGCATAAGCAAACAGTATGGGAGACCCACTTGCTAATAATGTGAACTTTGTTGGTTGGTCAGCTTTGACAATGCAATTCTCCACTGGCAGTTCTTCATCCTAAACACTGCAATGCTCCACTGCCAGGGTTTCAGCCTCAACACTGCAATGCTACAATGGAGGTTCTTCAGGCTCAATGCTGCAATGCTCCACTGCCAGTTCTTCATCCTCAACACTGCAATGCTCCTCTGCTGGGTGTTCAGCCTCAACACTGAAATTCTCCACTGCAGGTTCTTCAGCCTCAACACTACAATTCTCCACTTCCCCCGGTGTTCAGCCTCAATAGTGCAATGCTACAATGCAGGTTCTTCGGGCTCAACACTGAAATTATCCGCTGCAGATTTTCCAGCCTCAACACTGACATTCTCCATTGCCGGGTCTTCATCCTTAACACTGCAATTCTCCACTGCAGGTTCTTCAGCCTCAACACTGCAATTCTCCACTGCCAGGTGTTCAGCCTCAATAATGCAATGCTACAATGCAGGTTCTTCGAGCTCAACGCTGCAATGCTCCACTGCCGGGTGTTCAGCCTCAACACTGCAATGTTCTACTGCCAGGTCTTCATCCTCAACACTCCACATTCTCCAATGCTGGTTCTTCTGGCTCAGCAATTCACTGCATAGCCATTACAAATAATGGGAACAATGCTTTCAGGTGGCCATCCAGGAAGTCTGTTCAAAGGGTTTTGGGGGGGCGTATAACTTTGGGGCAGGGCATGTCTTGCATTAAGTGCATAGGCAAACTCTATGGGAGTACAAAAATTATAAAAATGGGATCTTTGGTTTCATATGAGCATCCAGGACGTCTGTTTGATGGGTTATTGGGGTGCATCCAAATTTGGAGCAGGCCTTTCATTCACTTCATAGGCAAACTATCTGGGAGTAAAAAAAAAAACATAGTAATGGGAACTTTGGTTTCATGTGGGCATACAGGACGTCTGTTTTTTGGGTTATTGGGGTGCATCCAAATTTGGAGCAGGCCTTGCATTCACTTCATGGGCAAACTTTATGGAAGTTAAAAAAATCATAATAGCGGGAACTTTGGTTTCATGTGTCCATTCAGGACGTCTGTTCAATGGATTATTGGGGTGCGTCCAAATTTGGGGCAGGCCGTACAAGTAATGCCCCCTCAAACAGTGCAATTGGAGGTACAACCTGGAGACCCCTGGACTGTGTCAGTGAACTCCATTTCAGTGTCAGAACCTTGTTACCTCAAGGAGGGCCGACCCATATTGGAACAAATGCGGGCTGAACTGGCTGAACTCAAACCAGCTCAGGTGCAACAGGTAGAAACTTTGCTGAGACAGCATAAGGAAGATTTCACACTCCATGAATATGATTTTGGCTGCACCATGGCCATTATGCATGAGATACCAACTGGAAGCACCACGCCCATACGAGAGCGTTATCGGCAAATTCCCCCACAGTTGTACCAGGAAGTGAAGAGCATGTTGAATCAGATGTTGCAGGCCGGCATGATCCAGGAGAGCCAGAGCCCGTGGGCTGCCCCAATTGTGTTGGTATGAAAGAAAGATGGCATCTTGTGTTTTTGTGTGGATTACTAAAAACTCAACGACTGTACGGTTAGGGACTCGTACCCGCTGCCCTGGATTGATGAGTCCCTGTCTGCTCTGGGGAAAGCCAGGTTCTTCTCTACACTGGACCTCGCCAGCAGCTACTGGCAAGTCCCCATGTCTGAACAAGATTGAGCAAAGACTGCCTTCATTCTCCCCATGGGTCTGTACGAGTTCAACCGCATGTCGTTTGGCCTAACCAGCACTCCCAGAACTTTTCAACGTCTCATGGAGAGATGAACTTTGAATCAATGCTCACCCAAATGGACGACATTATAGTCTTTGTAGCTTAATTCGAGGAACATCTGCAACACCTGGAACAAGTGTTGGCCTGCCTTCAGAAGCGCAGACTAAAGGTGAAGCCCCAGAAGTGCCATTTGTTCCTCACACAATTTGAATACCTGGGCCATGTCGTTTCTGCTAAAGGAGTGGAACCCTCCAGAGAGAGGGTCGCCGTGATTCAAGACTGGCCCACTCCAGAGACCGTGAAAGATGTGCTGGCGTTCCTGGGACTGACTGGTTATTACAGGCGGTTTGTGAAGAATTTCGCTCGACCGGCAAAGCCCTTACAGGAACTGTTGAAAAGGTTCCCTCTGGTGCCAAGAACTGGAAGATCTGTTCACAGGAGCTCCAAGAAGAGGCCTTTCAAGATTTCAATAAGGCACTCACCGAAGCTCATATCCTGACTTACGCAGATTTCTCTCAACTGTTCATTCTCCACACTGATGAGAGTCTGCTGGGACTTGGGGCTGTGCTGTCGCAGATGCAGGACGGAAGAGAGAGGGTGATCGCTTATGCAAGTCGGTCCCTTCGCGATTCCGAACGCAATCCGGACAATTACAGTTCTTTTAAGTTGAGCTGCTGGCGTTGATGTGGGTTATGACGGAGAGATTCACGAAATATCTGTCTGGCTCCGAAGTGTTGGTGCGTACTGATAACAACCTGCTTGCGCACCTGGAGAATGCGAGACTGGGGGCCTTAGAACAGCAATGGGTAGCCAGAATGGCGAAATAAGATTGCCTGTAAAAGTGGGGCAGAAAATACCCACACCGATGCCCTGTCCAAGAGGAAGAGTACCCGACCCAAGCGGGACAGAGACGAAGAGCTAGAGGATGAAGAGGTCCCTAGATTTTGGAAGTCCACCAGGACAGTGGTGGCAATGCAGGGACAGATACATACCTCAATCGGCATACTGGCAACTTTCTGACATGATGGCAATCCTGGCACAAGTCCACTATAATTTTATACTTATAACATATAAGTGTATATTCACACAAAGCAGTTTTGCAGCATTTTTTACCCAGCTTATTTGGTGCATAAAATATGCAGCATTTTACAGTGCCAGCATAATCAATTAGATTTCTGAAATCCCATGCACATGGTATTTTTTTTCGCTTGCAGATTTTTAGCTCTCCTGTGTTTTTTGTCAAAAAGGAGCATGTCGATTTTTTCAGATTTTTTTCCAGGGCCTTTCAGTTATTCAAATGAATGGGTGATAAATAGTGTTGAGCGATACCGTCCAATACTTGAAAGTATCGGTATCGGAAAGTATCGGCCGATACCGACAAAGTATCGGATCTGATCCGATACCGATACCCGATACCAATACAAGTCAATGGGACTCAAGTATCGGAAGGTATCCCTGATGGTTCCCAGGGTCTGAAGGAGAGGAAACTCTCCTTCAGGCCCTGGGATCCATATTAATGTGTAAAATAAAGAATTAAAATAAAAAATATTGATATACTCACCTCTCCGACGCAGCCTGGACCTTACCGCTGTGAACCGGCAGCCTTCTTTGCTTAAAATGAGCGCGTTCAGCACCTTCCATGACGTCACAGAAGGGAACTTAGGACCTGAGGGATGACGTCGCGGCTTGTGATTGGTCGCGTGGCGGTCACATGAGCGGCACGCGACCAATCGTAAGCCGTGATGTCATGGAAGGTGCTGAACGCGCTCATTTTAAACAAAGAAGGCTGGCGGTTACCAGCGGTGATGTCCAGGGGCCTCCGGACAGGTGAGTATATCAATATTTTTTATTTTAATTCTTTATTTTACACATTCATATGGATCCCAGGGCCTGAAGGAGAGTTTCCTCTCCTTCCGACCCTGGGAACCATACACTGGGAACTTCCGATTCCGATTCCCGATACCACAAAAGTATCGGATCTCGGTATCGGAATTCCGATACCGCAAGTATCGGCCGATACCCGATACTTGCGGTATCGGAATGCTCAACACTAGTGATAAATGCAAGTAATGATTCTGAAAAAAATGAACGTGAAAACATGACAAAAATATTATTATTATTATTATTACTAATCCTGAAAAATAATAAACTTATGCCTGCTTAACCCCTTCATGCCGCGGCCCTTTTTCGTTTTTGTGTTTTCGTTTTTTGCTCCCCTCCTTCCCAGAGCCATAACTTTTTTATTTTTCCGTCAATATGGCCATGTGACAGCTTATTTTTTGTGGGACGAGTTGTACTTTTGAACGACATCATTGGTTTTACCATGTCGTGTACTAGAAAACGGGAAAAAAATTCCAAGTGCGGTGAAATTGCAAAAAAAGTGCAATCCCACACTTGTTTTTTGTTTGGCTTTTTTGCTAGGTTCACTAAATGCTTAAACTAACCTGCCATTATGATTATCTAGATCATTACGAGTTCATAGACACCTAACATGTCTAGGTTATTTTTTATCCAAGTGGTGAAAAAAAATTCCAAACTTTGCTTTAAAAAAAAAAAAAAAAAAGCGCCATTTTCCGATACCCGTAGCGTCTCCAATTTTCGTGATCTGGGGTCGGGTGAGGGCTTATTTTTTGCGTGCCGAGCAGATGTTTTTAATTATACCATTTTGGCACAGATGTGTTCTTTTGATCACCCGTTATTGCATTTTAACGCAATGTCGCGGCGACCAAAAAAACGTAATTCTGGCGTTTCGGATTTTTTTCTCGCTACGCTGTTTAGCGATCAGGTTAATGCTTTTTTTATTTGATAGATCGGGCGATTCTGAACGCGGTGATACCAAATATGTGTAGGTTTGGTTTTTTTTAATTGTTTTATTTAGGATGGGGCAAAAGGGGGGTGATTTAAACTTTTATATTTTTAATATTTTTTTCACATTTTTAAAAACTTTTTTTTTTCACTTTTGCCATGCTTCAATAGCATCCAAGGGAGGCTAGAAGCAGGCACAGCCCAATCGGCTCTGCTACATAACAGCGATCATCAGATCGCTGCTATGCAGCAGAAATACAGGTGTGCTGTGAGCGCCGACCACAGGGGGGCGCTCACAGCTACCGGCGATCAGTAACCATAGAGGTCTCAAGGACCTCTATGGTTACATTCCTGATGCATCGCCGACCCCCGATCATGTGACGGGGGTCGGCGATGACGTCTTTTCCGGCCGCCTGGCCGGATGCGGTAGTTAAATGCCGCTGTCTGCATTTGACAGCGGCATTTAACAGGTTAATAGCGGCGGGTGAATAGCGATTTCACCCGCCGCTATTGCGCGCACATGTACAAAACAGCTGACATGTCGCGACTTTGATGTGCGCTCACCGCCGGAGCGCACATCAAAGCAGGGGACCTGACATGTGCTGTACATGTACGGCGCATGTCGCGAAAGGGTTAAAAGAATTAGAGAAAAAAAAACACAAATAAAAACTGACAAAAGCACAAGCTGAAATGCAACGTGTGTACATACTTTTTTAGTTTTATACTGTTTTACAGTAGCACCAAAGTGAATGAGATTTCAAAAATCTTATGCAGACAGTTGTGTAAGGCTACTTTCACACTAGCGTTAACTGCAATCCGTCACAATGCGTCGTTTTGCAGAAAAAACGCATCCTGCAAAAGTGCTTGCAGGATGCATTTTTTCTCAATTGGCTAACATTACGCGACGCATTGCGACGGATTGCCACACGTCGCAACCGTCGTGCGACGGTTGCGCCGTGTTGTGGCGGACCGTCGGCACCAAAAAACGCTACGTGTAACGTTTTTTGCAGCCGACGGTCCACTTTTTCCGACCGCGCATGCGCAGCCGGAACTCCGCCCCCACCTCCCCGCACTTCCCCGCACCTCACAATGGGGCAGCGGATGCGCTGGAAAAATTCATCCGCTGCCCCCGTTGTGCGGCGCAGAGAACGCTAGCGTCGGTAACCTCGGCCCGACGCACTGCGACGGGCCGAGCCTGACGCTAGTGTGAAAGTAGCCTAACTTATCTTGCTTGGGTGTTTTTTTAAATCTGTGTCATGTCAATTATTTCAACGTTTTTGCAGCTATTGAACAGGAGAAAAATGCAAGAAAAAGCAGGATAAAAATGAGTAAAAAATGCTGCAAAAACATGTGTATTTTGTGCAGAGTTTTAGCTGCCAACACTGGGAAAACAATGCATAAAATACATGCGTTTTTGTTGCATTTTTTAAAAGATGGTAACAAATTGCAAGCTTTCGAGACTACATACGTCTCTTCATCAGGCAAAGACTAAAACAAATTCTGAAGAATCACATATTTATGCACAACATAGTATAGAAAAAAAAAAAAAAGGGGAAAAAAAACATGGATAAGCCAGGTGACATGAAGCAGAATTACCATGGATGATAAACAGTTACGTCCATAAATATTGGGCCAATTCTTAGATAAGGATTGTTTTATTGTCCTGTGATTAGGGTCTCTGTTGTGATGACCCCACATGGTCTGATGGGCAAGTTCCTTTTTTGATGTAAAAAGACATAAATCCATGTGACACATTCATTCCTGCAGTTAGAGTGTCAAAGGTCGTCATCAGTTTATATTCCCAGACTCTCCTGTCTTTCTGTGTTTTGAACTTACCTTTCAATACAAGTAATTTCATGTCCATAATGCTATAATTTGGGAGACAGAAATGTATTGCCACAGGTATATCCATTCTTTTTTCTCTTATTGTATGGCGATGAGAGTTCATCCTTGTTCTCGGTTTCTGCCCTGTCTCCCCCACATACAGACCCCCAGAAATGTGACGAGCGCCTCCGTGTCCCTCATCACAAATCTTACTCCAGTCAGGGATTGGAGTAAAACGTCTGGCGTAAGGAACACCACAGCTCATTATGAATGACACAATTTATGTCACACCCCATTCAGCATACATACCTCCCCAAGTCGCAACATTTTTGTGTAAGTCCAGGTTTTGCAAAAATTCAGCAATTTGTCAAAAGTGTTTTATGGCAGATTTCTGGTGAAAACACTCTGATGAATCGCGGCCAAAATCTTTATTATTGTTTGTGAGCGACATACTAAATTCACCCCGATATTCTTGGATTGGTCATTTCTGTGAATATTAAAGGCCTGTAAACAGCACGTATAAAAACACCCTTATATCGAAAATTTACAAAAGATTATAATCCTGCTTCTGATCATTGTAACAACATATAGCAAGAAATATGTATAGAGTGTAAAAATAAAAATTGTAAACTCGACATTATCAGTTATTTTAGGACCTATGCATAAGATTCCCAAGGTTCATTATAGCTCAGCTTAGGCTACTTTCACACTAGCGTTAACTGCAATCCGCCACAATGC
Source organism: Ranitomeya variabilis (assembly GCF_051348905.1). Lineage (NCBI taxonomy): Eukaryota > Metazoa > Chordata > Amphibia > Anura > Dendrobatidae > Ranitomeya > Ranitomeya variabilis. Next base: position 487,127,510 of record NC_135235.1, read on the forward strand.
GTCGTTTTGCCGAAAAAACGCATCCTACAAAAGTGCTTGCAGGATGCGTTTTTTCCCCATAGACTTACATTAAGCGACGTATTGCGACGGATTGACACACGTCGCAACCGTCATGCGACGGTTGTGCCGTGTTGGGGCTGACCGTCAGGACCAAAAAACGCTACATGTAACGTTTTTTGCTCACGATGGTCCGCTTTTTCCGACCGCGCATGCGCGGCCGGAACTCCGCCCCCACCTCCCCGCACTTCCCCGCACCTCACAATGGGGCAGTGGATTCGCTGGAAAAATGCATCCGCTGCCCCCGTTGTGCGGCGGAGACAACGCTAGCGTCGGGAACCTCGGCCCAACGCACCGCGACGGGCCGAGCCCGACGCTAGTGTGAAAGAAGCTTTAACTGTATTAGATCCGCTGCAACATACAACCAGAGGACAGGTGCAGCCAGGTACGGACCGGGGCTGAAATTCAGCCATGGCATTTGAAATCACACAGGCCCATGTTGTCCCCGTCCCCATGAACCAGATGGGATATATTATTAATATTACCCTGGATGGTGGAAAGCAAGATTTACTACAAGACCAATATTTCTAATGATACCCGTGGCTTCTGGGGCAAGTGACGGAGTCAGCAACTTTGTGCTCATCACAACTCTTAACAGTATGGGTATCTTGAGAACACAGATTCTGTTAACAACATAGCAGCAAGGTGACCCATGACCAGACAGACCCTTCTGGCATTTGCCAGAATTGCCAGATGGTCAGTCCGGCCCTGGGTGCAGCACTGGTTTTGGATGAAAGCAGCCGCGTTTAATGGCTAATCCTATAGAATCTGCCTTCTGTGCTCCTGCTTTCCTCCAGTGCTGCTCAGACGTGGTGGAATGCTTTGCTTGCAGTATGATGGAGAGTATAATTTGAATGAGTGGTGCGACCATGCCGCTTGACGTAAATGTTAATCTTTAGGAGCACACCATCTCCTGACATGCAGGAATTCGGGCAGAAACAGGCAAATTTGTACTGAATGTTACTTATTTTCTGATTTTCAGTAGCCTCTCAGTAAGTTGTTACAAAAAATGGTGAGATGCTAACCACAATTCACAATTAGTGGTAACACTCAAAATATAAAACAAAAAGAAAACTGAAATCAGTCAAAATGTTATAATCAGCAATCGGTCACCAAATATAATTCTAAGGCTGTGTGCACACGATGCAGAATTGGTGCAGAATTTTCTGCACAAAATCTGTATCTTCTGGCAGAATCCACAGCTGCGTTTTTGATTACTTTTTTGCGCGGTTTTGATGCTTTTTTTGTGCAGATTTTCTGCAGATTTTACCACTGTGGATTTCTATTAATGGAGGGGTGCAGAAACGCTGCAGAAACGCACAAAAAAAGTGACATGCACTTCTTTGAAATCTGCAGCGTTTCTGCGCGGATTTTTCTGCACCATGTGCACAGCATTTTTTTTTTACATTGATTTACATTGTACTGTAAATCACAGTGCAGATCTGCAGCATTTCTGCAGCGGAAAAAAACGCTGCAGATCTGCACTAAATCTGCATCGTGTGCACATAGCCTAAATGTTTCCACAATAAACTTCACTGTAATAAAGATGTAGGTTGAAAGTTATTAAAAAACCTACATTGTCTGTTTTGGATGCCCCGATATTAAATGGAGCAAAATATTTTGCTAGAATCAAATGACACTTCAAATTGGTTAAGCAGAGTTATATGGAAACACAGACGCCTGCGGTCACCACCTTCATATAGAAATTAAAAGCTGACCTTGATCAACAGCTGGATTTTGGCTTCTATCTTCCACTCGGGGACAGCAAAGACTGTAAATGTTGCATTTAGTAGTTCTTATCTATCTAAATTTCTCCTTGTGGAAAATGCCAAGTTGGCATAAGATGACATATAGGCCATGCAATGATCCCCTGGAAAATTAAATATGCAAATAGCATTTTCAAAGTGGAAGAAAACTTGAGCGATCCGGAAGTGGCAGCGCTTTTATGTCCTAGTGATAAAACCTTCATTGTAAATAAACAACAGCCTGATAAGTGACACATCATTGCAATCTGTGTTTTAGCTCCTACTTCATGATGTCCTCAGATTACATCGTAAAAATCTGCTGACAGATTAACCTTAAAGAGCCTTGCCAAATCAGGTTTTAAAGCCAAACCAGAATCTCTACTTGCAGACACATGATTCGGGGGTTTTACCCCTCATCAGTGAAAAGCAGGAGATTTGATTGGCTGCGTGTAAGGTAAAGGCTCTCTTTCAGTGTAATTTTGGTACATGGTAAGTTATAGGCCCTGCAATATTCCACTGAGAATTTAAATATGCAGAATAAATCTTTGCATGGAAACATTTTTATTTTTTATTTTTTTGGGGGGAGAAATGTTGAGTGAAAATATAATTTCATATTCCTGGAGAACAAAATAAACCAGCCTCCGGTGAACACAGCATAATTAGAAAATATCTAGCACTTTCTTTACAGTATCATTAAATGAAAGCACTGCCAAGCCTGGCATCAAAGTTAAGGGGAAGCACTAAAAAAGCACTAAAAAAGTAAAAATAAAGTCATTTATAATATTAAGATAAAAAATGCTAATACAGTAAAATATTCACCACTGAGGCTATGCTCACATGTAGCATTTTTGCTGCATTTTTTTCAGCAGTCAAAACCTTATATCTTGCCAGTAAAAATGCTGCATACAAAACATAGGTTTTGCATGGTATTTTTAGTGGCGCTTTTAGCTGCGGGTTTATGGATGTAAATTATATGTGTTTTGCCAAAAGTACATTTTTCAATAAAGATATTTTTATTCACCAAAACCACAGCAAAAAGCATTGCAAAAATACTGTAAAACCTGTTTGCTACAATTTTTGCAAAGTTTTAACACATTCTCATTGCTTTCTCTAGTTGAAAAAACGCTGCAAAAACGCTAATAGAACTGACATGTTGCAGATTTCAAAAACACTGTAGTTCAGAAACATAGTTGGAAAAAAAAAGTGTGTGCATTAGATTTGTAAAATCTTATAGCTTTTGCTGGTACTGTAAAAGCAGCTTTTAATTTTCCTAAAAAAAAGTTGCAAAAACACTACATGTGAGCATAGCCTACCTCTATTCTCAAATTATATAATTTTTTTAAAGTACAAGAAGATAGCATAATGAGTTATAACCATTGTTTTAGCATTATTATTATTATTATTATTATTATTATCTTAAGTTTTTAAAACAATTTTTTATGATTTTCATATTTAATTTTTGGTATTTTCAAAACCAGATTATTCTGACATGGTTGCTTGTTGAACTGCGAGTTCAGACCTCAGTGGGTATTATCTGTGAATATTTTTTTTGCTCTCCTTTCACTTCTCCCAGTGTTCTAGCCTGCCTGTTTTAGTCCTTTTCTTCCTCTTTTGTACTTCCATAACTGTGCAATGTGTGATTTATGTGACAAAATACCGGCCCAAAGTCTGGCCCCCGAAAGAAGCTGGCAGTGAAACGCATGTTGGGGTGAGGGGACGCTAAGCAGACCTCGGGCAGCAGAGCCATTACGAACCTTAGATCATCGGGTGTAAAATGCACAGCACTTTGCACTTTAACTAAATGTTTTTCCATATCTGCTTATAGCTTGCCGGGCACCATAGTTTAAATTAATCTGGTTTATGTGAATACTTAGCTGCAACATAAAGGCAGCACTTGCATGCAGATACAAATGAATGATGTGATTCATTTTTTGCCATGGGAGGAGGTGTATATTAAACATAGTACCTAGCAGTTCACCTGTAGATAGACTATTACCTCCCTATAACAATATCAAATGGTGGTTATTTCAGGGCTGCCATTTTATGTATAAAATATAAATATAAGGGCAGCTTTTGATTACATCATCATTGGGACCCAGTAACTGCAAAATTCATGTGAACATTGTTGTGTAATAATAATGTAAAGATCTAATTAACTATTGATTATTTTTTTGTTCTATCAATTTGTGCATTGTTACAACCAATAATTTATTATATTGGCCTTTTTGTATACCCTTTTTGAGTCTGATCTTAGTGTCCCCTATTGTGACATTTTCTGCTTTTTTATGTTTTAATTTAATTGAATAAAATGATGTTTTATATGTATCTCATCGGTGCTCGACCCTTCACTTGGATCGAAATGTGAAATATTATTATTATTGACAGCCGCCCACCATTTTTTCTCATTACCTGTGGCATTCCATTCTTTTATATGGTTTTAATTGTGTTGGTTATATGTAATAAATGAAATAATGTAATAAATAAAATTTGCTATGATTTTATATGGCTTGCATTTTTTTATCTTTTGGTTACTTTATGTACTGCTAACTTTACCCTAAACCCTCTCATTGTATTCACACTGCCAGACTCAGGCCACAAGCAGAATCTTGCACCTCTCCTTCCTGAGGCAGAGAGGTGTTCTAAAATAGTGTTATATAAAAAACACAAGAATTGAGCTTGGTTTAAGTTGGTATACATGCAGCACATAAATGCAGGTTCACATTGACCATAAAGCATACAAAACTTACAAGAAACAAAATGAGCAAAAAACCTACTGTAACTAAATAATTAAAAAGCTAAAATGCACTTATATAACACAGGGTTCATAGTAATACTATCCTACTCAATCCTACAGACTGGTGAACTTAGGTCGGGACCCGATACTTTTGTCTGCCCTTATTCACACACTGAGGTCAACTTTGACACCTGGTAAGTTTTTTAATATTAGACAGCATAGGACCGTCCTGATCAGAGTCACCTTGTTGACGGTGGGATGGCTTTTATGCTATTTTTGATCAAAAACAGTATTACTAAGAATCCTGTGTTATTTAAGTGCACTTTTGCTTTTTACTTATTTAGTTACAGCAGGGTTGTTGCTCATTTTGTTGCTTGTAGGTTTTGTATGCTTTATGGCCAATGTGAACATATGTTTATGTGCTGCATGTATACCAACTTAAATCAGCTCAATTTTTGTGGATTTTTTCTCTGTATTTTTGCATTCTGTGCAAGTCAGGGTGTAGCCTCCCTCTCCTGAGCTGTAAATTTCATTTAAAGGATTCCCCAGACTGGCGTTCATAGGTTGGGACCTGGTTCTTTAATCTGCCATTACTCACACACTGAGGTGAACTCCGACACATGAAATGGTTTTTAATATTAGAGGCCACACCCCGGCTTACACAGAATGCAAAAATAAAGAGAAAAAAACACAAGAAGTGAACTTGGTTTAAGTTGGTATACATGCAACACATAAACACATGTTCACAATGGCCATAAAGCATACAAAACTTTCAAAAAACAAAATGAGCAAAAACCCTGCTGTAACTAAATAATTAAAAAGCAAAAGTGCATTTAAATAACACAGGGTTCTTAGTAATATTGTCTTTAATCAAAAATAGCATAAAAGCCATCCCACCATCGACAAGGTGACTCTGATCCTACACTATCTAATATTATAAACCTTACCTTGTGTCAGAGTTGACCTCAGTGTGTGAAAATAAGGGCAGACAAAAGAACGGGGTCCCGACCTATGAAAACCAGTCTGGGGAAGCCTTTAAATATAATTTCCAGCTCAGGAGAGGGAGGCAAAACCCAGGCTTGCACAGAATGCAAAAATACAGAGAAAAAAACACAAGAATTGAGCTTGGTTTAAGTTGGCATACATGCAGCACATAAACGTATGTTCACATTGGCCATAAAGCATATAAAACCTACAAAAAACAAAATGAAAAAAAACCCCTGCTGTATCTAAATAAGTAAAAAGCAAAAGTGCATTTAAATAACACAGGGTTCTTAGTAATACTGTATTTGATTTAAAAAAAGCATAAAAGTCATCTCACCATCACACGGTACGGTCGGGACTGTCCTACGCTGTCTAATATTAAAAACCTTACCATGTGTCAGAGTTAACCTCAGTGTGTGAATAAGGGCAGACAAAAGGACGGTGTCCCGACGTATGGACACCAGTGTGGCGAAGCCTTTAAATGTAATTTCCAGCTCAGGGGAGGGAGGCTGTTATGACCCCAATGGCGAGGGTCTCAGAGATATCAGCAAGTCTGCAAAGTACAAAAATCCAGCTCATAGGGCAGTGGTAACTGGGTTGACCATATATCTACTCCTAACGCCAACCCTAGAAGTAGCCGGGGAACATGCCTACGTTGGTCGCTAGATGTCTCGCGCCAGCCGGAGAGCTAACTACCCCTAGAAGAGGAAGACAAAGACCTCTCTTGCCTCCAGAGAAAGGACCCCAAAAGTAGGATACAAGCCCCCCACAAATAATAACGGTGAGGTAAGAGGAAATGACAAACACAGAGATGAACTAGGTTTAGCACAGAGAGGCCCACTTACTAATAGCAGAATATAGTAAGATAACTTATATGGTCAACAAAAACCCTATCAAAATCCACGCTGGAGATTCAAGAACCCCCGAACCGTCTAACGGCCCGGGGGGAGAACACCAGCCACCCTAGAGCTTCCAGCAAGGTCAGGATACAGATAATATACAAGCTGGACAAAAAATGCAAACAATAACGAATTGCAAAAAGCAAAAAAGCAGACTTAGCTTAATCAAGCAGGAACCAGGATCAGTAGACAAGAGCACTACAGATTAGCTCTGATATCAACGTTGCCAGGCATTGAACTGAAGGTCCAGGGAGCTTATATAGCAACACCCCTGACCTAACGACCCAGGTGAGCATAAAAGGAATGACTGACAAACCCAGAGTCAAATCACTAGTAGCCACTAGAGGGAGCCAAAAAGTAAATTCACAACAGTACCCCCCCCTTAGTGAGGGGTCACCGAACCCTCACCAAGACCACCAGGGCGATCAGGATGAGCGGCGTGAAAGGCACGAACTAAATCGGCCGCATGCACATCAGAGGCGACCACCCAGGAATTATCCTCCTGACCATAGCCCTTCCACTTGACCAGGTACTGAAGCCTCCACCTGGAGAGACGAGAATCTAAGATCTTCTCCACCACGTACTCCAACTCGCCCTCAACCAACACCGGAGCAGGAGGCTCAGCAGAAGGAACCACAGGCACAACATACCGCCGCAACAAGGACCTATGAAATACGTTGTGAATGGCAAACGACACCGGAAGATCCAGGCAAAAGGATACAGGATTAAGGATCTCCAATATCTTGTAAGGACCAATGAATCGAGGCTTAAATTTGGGAGAGGAGACCTTCATAGGAACAAATCGAGAAGACAGCCATACCAAATCCCCAACACGAAGTCGGGGACCCACACCGCGGCGGCGGTTGGCAAAACGCTGAGCCTTCTCCTGTGACAACTTCAAGTTGTCCACCACATGATTCCAGATCCGCTGCAACCTATCCACCACAGAATCCACCCCAGGACAGTCAGAAGGCTCCACATGTCCCGAGGAAAAACGAGGGTGGAAACCAGAGTTGCAGAAAAATGGCGAAACCAAGGTGGCAGAACTAGCCCGATTATTAAGGGCAAATTCAGCCAACGGCAAGAAGGTCACCCAATCATCCTGATCAGAAGAGACAAAACACCTCAAATACGCCTCCAGAGTCTGATTAGTTCGTTCCGTTTGTCCGTTAGTCTGTGGATGAAAAGCGGATGAAAACGACAACTCAATGCCCATCCTACCACAAAAGGATCGCCAGAACCTGGAAACAAACTGGGATCCTCTGTCCGACACAATATTCTCAGGAATGCCGTGCAAACGAACCACGTTCTGGAAGAACACAGGAACCAGATCAGAAGAGGAAGGCAGTTTGGGCAAAGGAACCAGATGGACCATCTTGGAGAAACGATCACATATCACCCAGATGACAGACATGCCCTGAGACACCGGAAGATCCGAAATTAAATCCATAGAGATGTGTGTCCAAGGTCTCTTCGGGACAGGCAAGGGCAAGAGCAACCCGCTGGCACGAGAACAGCAAGGCTTAGCTCGAGCACAAATACCACAGGACTGCACAAATGACCGCACATCTCTTGACAAGGAAGGCCACCAAAAGGACCTGGCCACCAGATCTCTGGTGCCAAAAATTCCCGGGTGCCCTGCCAACACTGAGGAATGAACCTCGGAAATGACTCTGCTGGTCCATTTAGCAGGCACAAACAATCTGTCAGGTGGACAAGAGTCAGGCCTACCAGCCTGAAATCTCTGCAACACACGTCGCAGATCTGGAGAAATAGCTGACAGGATAACTCCTTCCTTAAGAATACCCACAGGTTCAGCGACTCCAGGAGCATCAGGCACAAAGCTCCTAGACAGAGCATCGGCCTTCACATTCTTAGAACCTGGTAAATACGAAACCACAAAGTCAAAACGGGAGAAAAACAATGACCAGCGGGCCTGTCTAGGATTCAGGCGTTTAGCAGACTCGAGGTACATCAGATTTTTGTGATCAGTCAAGACCACCACACGATGCTTAGCACCCTCGAGCCAATGACGCCACTCCTCAAATGCCCACTTCATGGCCAACAACTCCCGATTGCCCACATCATAATTTCGCTCTGCAGGCGAAAACTTCCTAGAGAAAAAGGCACAAGGTCTCATAGTAGAGCAACCAGGGCCTCTCTGCGACAAAACGGCCCCTGCCCCAATCTCCGAAGCATCCACTTCAACCTGAAAGGGAAGTGAGACATCAGGCTGGCACAAAACAGGCGCTGAAGTAAACCGGCGCTTCAACTCCTGGAAAGCCTCCACGGCAGCAGGAGCCCAGTTAGCCACATCAGAGCCTTTCTTGGTCATATCCGTCAACGGTTTAACAACGCTAGAAAAATTAGCGATAAAACGACGGTAGAAGTTAGCAAAACCCAAGAACTTCTGAAGACTCTTAACTGACGAGGGTTGAGTCCAATCATGAATAGCTCGAACCTTGACTGGATCCATCTCCACAGCAGAAGGGGAAAAAATGAACCCTAAAAAGGGAACCTTCTGTACACCAAAGAGACACTTTGAGCCTTTAACAAACAAAGAATTTTCACACAAAATCTTGAAAACCATCCTGACCTGTTCCACATGCGAGTCCCAATCATCAGAAAAAAACAGAATATCATCCAGATAAACGATCAAAAATTTATCCAGATACTTCCGGAAAATGTCATGCATAAAGGACTGAAAAACTGAAGGTGCATTAGAGAGCCCAAATGGCATCACCAAGTACTCAAAATGACCTTCGGGCGTATTGAATGCGGTTTTCCATTCATCTCCTTGCTTAATGCGCACAAGGTTGTACGCACCACGAAGGTCTATCTTGGTGAACCACTTGGCACCTTTAATCCGGGCAAACAAGTCTGACAACAACAGCAAAGGATACTGAAATTTGACAGTGATCTTATTCAAAAGCCGATAGTCAATACAAGGCCTCAAAGATCCGTCCTTTTTAGCCACAAAAAAGAATCCCGCACCAAGAGGGGAAGAAGAAGGACGGATATGCCCCTTCTCCAGAGACTCCTTGATATATGAACGCATCGCGGTATGTTCAGGTACCGACAGATTAAACAGTCTTCCCTTAGGAAACTTACTGCCTGGAATCAAATCTATTGCACAGTCACATTCCCTATGAGGAGGCAATGCACTTGACCTAGACTCGCTGAAGACATCCTGATAATCAGACAAATACGCCGGAACTTCCGAAGGCGTAGAAGTAGCAATAGACACGGGCAGGGAATCTCCATGAATTCCATGACAGCCCCAACTTGACACTGACATTGCCTTCCAGTCCAAGACTGGATTATGGGTCTGTAACCATGGCAACCCCAAAACAACCAAATCATGCATCTTATGCAGAACAAGAAAACGTATCACCTCCCGATGTTCAGGAGTCATGCACATGGTAACCTGTGTCCAAAACTGTGGCTTATTTTCTGCCAATGGCGTAGCGTCAATACCCCTAAGAGGGATAGGATTTTCTAATGGCTCAAGAACAAAACCGCAATGCTTGGCAAATGACAGATCCATAAGACTCAGGGCAGCACCTGAATCTACAAACGCCACGACAGGATACGATGACAGTGAGCAAATCAAAGTTACAGATAGAATGAACTTAGGTTGCAAATTACCAATGGCGACAGGACTAACAACCTTAGTAAGACGCTTAGAGCATGCTGAGATAACATGTGCAGAATCACCACAGTAGTAACACAAGCCATTCTGGCGTCTATGAATTTTCCGCTCATTTCTAGTCAGGATTCTATCACATTGCATTAAATCAGGTGCCTGTTCAGATAACACCATGAGGGAATTTGCGGTTTTGCGCTCCCGCAACCGCCGGTCAATTTGAATCGCCAGGGCCATGGAATCATTCAGACCTGTGGGAATGGGAAAACCCACCATCACATTCTTAATGGCTTCAGAAAGGCCATTTCTAAAATTTGCAGCCAATGCACACTCGTTCCACTGGGTCAGCACGGACTATTTCCGAAATTTTGGGCAATACACCTCAGCCTCGTCCTGGCCCTGAGACATAGCCAGCAAGGCTTTTTCTGCCTGAATCTCAAGATTGGGTTCCTCATAAAGCAAACCGAGCGCCAGAAAAAACGCATCAATATCAGCCAATGCCGGATCTCCTGGCGCCAGCGAGAAAGCCCAATCCTGAGGGTCGCCCCGTAAAAAAGAAATAACAATTTTCACTTGCTGAGCAGAGTCTCCAGAGGAACAGGGTCTCAGGGACAAAAACAATTTACAATTATTCCTGAAATTTCTAAACTTAAATCGGTCTCCGGAAAACAGTTCAGGAATCGGTATCTTAGGTTCTGACATAGGATTTCTGGTAACATAATCTTGTATGCCCTGCACACGAGCAGCAAGCTAGTCCACACTTGTAATCAAGGTCTGGACATTCATGTCTGCAGCAATCACAAGCCACTCAAAGGTAAAGGGGAAAAGAAAAAAAAAAATGAGAGAGAGAAAAAAAAACTCAGAATTTTCTTTCTTATAATCCCACTTCTGCAATGCATTTAACATTTAGTACTGGCCTGGCAAACTGTTATGACCCCAATGGCGAGGGTCTCAGAGATATCAGCAAGTCTGCAAAGTACAAAAATCCAGCTCATAGGGCAGTGGTAACTGGGTTGACCATATATCTACTCCTAACGCCAACCCTAGAAGTAGCCGGGGAACATGCCTACGTTGGTCGCTAGATGTCTCGCGCCAGCCGGAGAGCTAACTACCCCTAGAAGAGGAAGACAAAGACCTCTCTTGCCTCCAGAGAAAGGACCCCAAAAGTAGGATACAAGCCCCCCACAAATAATAACGGTGAGGTAAGAGGAAATGACAAACACAGAGATGAACTAGGTTTAGCACAGAGAGGCCCACTTACTAATAGCAGAATATAGTAAGATAACTTATATGGTCAACAAAAACCCTATCAAAAATCCACGCTGGAGATTCAAGAACCCCCGAACCATCTAACGGCCCGGGGGGAGAACACCAGCCGCCCTAGAGCTTCCAGCAAGGTCAGGATACAGATAATATACAAGCTGGACAAAAAATGCAAACAATAACGAATTGCAAAAAGCAAAAAAGCAGACTTAGCTTAATCAAGCAGGAACCAGGATCAGTAGACAAGAGCACTACAGATTAGCTCTGATATCAACGTTGCCAGGCATTGAACTGAAGGTCCAGGGAGCTTATATAGCAACACCCCTGACCTAACGACCCAGGTGAGCATAAAAGGAATGACTGACAAACCCAGAGTCAAATCACTAGTAGCCACTAGAGGGAGCCAAAAAGTAAATTCACAACAGGAGGCCACACCCCAGCTTGCACAGAATGCAAAAATAAAGAGAAAAAAACACAAGAATTGAGCTTGGTTTAAGTTGGTATACATGCAGCGCATAAATTCATAAAAGCCATCCCACCATTGACAAGGTGACCCTGATCGGGACCGTCCTACACTGTCTAATATTATAAACCGTACCATATGTCAGAGTTGACCTCAGTGTGTGTTGACCTCAGTGTGTGGCCAATGTGAACATATGTTTATGTGCTGCATGTATACCAACTTAAATCAGCTCAATTCTTCTGGGTTGTGCAAGCCGGGGTGTGGCCTCCCTCTCCTGAGCTGGAAATTACATTTAGGCCATGTGCACACGTTCAGTATTTTTTGCGTTTTTTTCGCGTTTTTTCACTATAAAAACGTGATAAAAATGCGAAAAAAACGCTAACCTATGCCTCCCATTATTTTCAGTGTATTGCGCATTTTTTGTGCAAATGTAGCCTTTTTTTCCACGAAAAAATCACATCGCGGAAAAAAAAGCAACATGTTCATTAAAATGCGGAATTGCAGGGGATTCCGCACACCTAGGAGTGCATTGATCTGCTTACTTTCCGCACGGGGCTGTGCACACCATGCGGGAAGTAAGCAGATTGTGTGCGGTTGGTACCCAGGGTGGAGGAGAGGAGACTCTCCTCCACGCACTGGGCACCATATAATTGGTCAAAAAATAAGAATTAAAATAAAAAATAGTCCTATACTCACCCTCGATGTCTTCCCGCCTCTCCGCTACATGCTGCCGCTTCGGTTTCTGTAGCTGGTGTGCGGTGAAGGACCTGTGATGACGTCACTGTCTTGTGATTGGTCGTGAGCGGTCATGTGACCGCTCACGTGACCGCGACGTCATGGAAGGTCCTGCGCGCACACATCAGCTATAGGAAGAGGAACGGACGTCGCTGAGATCGTCTGGGTGAGTATAAGCATTTTTTTAATTTTTTTTATTATTTTTAAACATTCTCTCTTTTACTATAGATGCTGCATAAGCAGCATCTATAGTAAAAAGATGGTCACACTTGTCAAACGCTATGTTTGACAAGTGTGACCAACCTGTCAGTCAGTTTTCCAAGCGATGCTACAGATCGCTTGGAAAACTTTAGCATTCTGCAAGCTAATTACGCTTGCAGAATGCTAAAAAAAACGCGAAAAAAAACGCAAAAAAAAAATGCGGATTTCTTGCAGAAAATTTCCGGTTTTCTTCAGGAAATTTCTGCAAGAAATCCGGACGTGTGCACATACCCTTAAAGGCTTCCCCAGACTGGTGTCCATAGGTCATGACTCGGTTCTTTTGTCTGCTCTTATACACACACTGAGGTCAACTCTGACGCATGGTAAGGTTTTTAATATTATACAGCGTAGGACCGTCCCGATCAAGGTCACTTTGTCGACGGTAGGATGGTTTTTATGCTACTTTTGATCAAAAACAGTATTACTAAGTACCCTGTGTTATTTAAATGCACTTTTGCTTTTTACGTATTTAGTTACAGCAGGGTTTTTGCTCATTTTAAAATGATTTTATTCCAGAAGGCCATTGTGAAAAATGTGTTGAGAAAATTCCTATCAGACAACACTAGTGGCAGGAGGCAAGCTTTCTTGCCCAACCAAGGAGGAAAAGTGAGGGAGATACACACCAAGTACAGCAGAGGCAGGGGTACACTGTCAAAGGGTCAATTTAGGACACCCTTCCAGCATCCAGGCTTTGAAGTATTTTTGACAAGAAGGGGAAAGTTTTTACAGATGGTCAAGCAATACCTGGCTGACAAAATCAGCATGCTCCCTAATTACTTTGTGACCTTTAACTATTGGGTCTCAAAGCTGGACACCTGGTATGAGCTGTCCTTCAATGCATTGGATATGTTGTGCTGCCCTGACACTAGCGTCTTTTCTTAGCGGGTTTTCAGTGCTGCCGGGGGGGGTCATAATAGACAGTTGATTTCGCCTGTCAACAGAAAATGCTAACAGGCTCACTCTGATAAAAATGAACAAAGCCTGGATTAGCCCTGTCTTCTCCCACATCACTAGATGACATGGTGACAGATAAAGTGTTTTTAGACAATATTTGAATGATGCTGTCCATTTGTTGCCTTTAATGGTGTATGGAAAACCCTTCTTATAATTTTTTTTTGCATTGCACTGTGTGTGGAGCCTTTATGAGCGTAGAAATATGACAATTACACTTTCTTAATATTTGAATGAGGCCCTACAGTTATTGCCTTCGAGGGTGTATGGATAATTTGCTTGTAATTTTTGGCAAGCTTAGCACTGTGTGCAGATCTTTTATGAGTGTAGGAGTACCACAACTATAATTTGTTAACAATACTTGAATTAGGTACTACAGTTGATGCCATGAAGGGTGTATGAATGACTTTGCTTCTCATTTTGGCAGGCTTTGCACTGTGTGCAGAGCTTTTATGAGTGTAGGAGTACTACAACTTCACTTTGTTCTCAATTTTCCAATTCTGTGGTACATTGACCCGTCTCCACTTCAGCATATAAATACTTTGTGCTAATTGTGTAGTTCAACCACCAGTCCACATTACAGCATATAAATCCTTAGTGCTAATTGTGTGGTGCAGCGCCCAGTCCACATTTGATCATATAAATCCTTTGTACAAATTGTGTGATCCAGCCACCAGTCCAAATTTTCAGAATCTAAATCCTTTGTGCTAATTGTGTAGTCCAGCCACCAGTCCACATTTCAGCATATAAATCTTTTGTGCTAATTCTGTGGTCCAGCCACATTTTCTCAGCAAACAAAAACTGATTGCTAATTTAGTGACAGGTGACTGACAGGTCATTGTGGAAGTGGGAATAGACATAATGTTTGAGGTGTACATGGGGTAGGTGGTAATGTTACTGAAAGCTCTACTGAGCAAACAAAGTCTCTTCCTATCCAAAGAGAACTGACAACTTCTGTTACTGGATGAGCTACTCGACTCCCTTTCTTTGGCAGCCACACAGCAGTAAGCCTTGTAGATGAGGGTCAGAAAGAGCATGTGCTCCAGTGAATGGCAAGCGCTGCATCAAGTGGCCTCTCCTCAATTACCTCCACCTTAATTTGACACACAGTACATTCCTCATCAGAGGTGGCACCTCAATTACTCTTGTTTCCTTCCGGGTCACAATTCTCCAACCACCCAACTGACTGTAGGGAACCACAGATGGGCGAGTCTGCAGTGCTGTTCACATATTCTATTCTTAGGGCATCAGATGGCTGCTTCAAAGATTCACAGATTCAAGAGGAGGAAAGCATCTGCACCGATGTGCAAAATATTTTTCAGTTGGATGTAGGGCCAGATGAAGGATGAAGTAAGGTCCGAGCAAAATGCAGACCCTCGTCACCAGATGTTAACCTCCATGGGTGCAGATGATCCTGATGAGATTAAGATGCTACACTGTACTGTGATGTCAGAGCAAGAAGAGAAGGAGGGAGACTCACAGGGTGAGGAGCAGGAGAACAAAGAGGATGACGATGAGATTGTAGATCCCACTTGATGTGAACCCAGAGTCATGCAGCTGAGTAGCTCGGCAGAGGAGGTAGAGGAGAAGAAAGATGAGGAGTTTACGTTGTGCCTTCCCCCACAGACACTGATTGATGCAACCACTACAAGCACTGCATACTCAGCCTCAACTCTGGTTATGGTTAGTGTTGGTCGCGAGTGTGCAGTAAACCTGGGCCTGTTTTGAGACTGCAAAGGATGATCCAACACATGTTATGTGCCAAATTTGCAAAAAAAACCTCAGTACAGGCAACAATTGCAATAGTTTGACAACTTCATTCATGAATCTCACTGTGCTAAAAGGCAGACTAGTGGGCCTCGCCAACCACCAGCTGTCCCATCAATCCCATCTGCTGCTTCTTCCTCCTCTGTCACCATGTCACGCAGGTCTTCAGCCACAGAACCTCCACTTGTTTACCTGTTACAGTTGGGTTGATTGAGAGTCCATCAACTGTTAATAGTGGACTTGTCTGCTGTTTTGTACCAATCTCCCATCAACCCCATTGCCCGTATTGTCAGGATTAGGATTAGTGCTGACCTCTGTATGCTACTCTGTTTGATTCACGGTACAAGAGTAAATTTTGCCAGATGCTTCCCCCTGGAAAGGGACACGTGCATGCTGTAGTATCAAAACACTCGTAGACAATCTTAAGAGTGGTTTTCCCCAAGACAGCAGTGAGGCACACATTGTGCATCACAGTTTTAGATTTCAAACCCCGGGAACATCGCGTCGTCAATGCAAAAACTTTAGCAGTAGATTAAGCGGCAGAAGCAATTTCTGTAAGTCGTTTCACACATTATTTTAGACTATCCCATGCACCAGCAGAATAGAGTACAGGTCAGACACATAGTGAATGACTGAAGAAGATGGTGCAGGAGTATCTCGAGCTCAATATTAATGCAATTGGGGGGATTTGACCCTTTTGCATTTTGGTCTTCAAAAATGGAAGAGTGGCCAGAGCTCGTCAGTCACGCCTTGGAGGTTTTGTCATGCCCAGCAGCCAGTGTTTGCTCAGAATGTGAATTCAGCACTGCTGGTGCTGTCTTGATGTATAAGCTTATCCGGATTTTCACTGAAAGTGTAAAGCTCCTAACTTTCATCAAGATGAACAAGTCATGGATCTCCAATGACTTTTGCACCCCAGTCACAACGGTCCCAGACCACTATTATGCTATTACTACTCTGGGGAACTTGATGCCACTTTAGTGGTGTGTGCCAATTATTTTTTGAAATGTGGAGACTCCAAGTTGGGTCTCCATCTGGTGGGTTGCCTGTAGTAGGAAAGGGCCTCAGAGCACCAGGACTATACCTGTTACTCATCCACCTCTTACTAATCAATGTGTAAGCTAGAAATGCTGGGCCAAGCCCTGTCCTATCCATCCATGCTGCACCATTATAGCATTTCTACTGTTTGTCAATTGATACCACTATTCTTGGTGTCTGCACCTACTGTAATTTTTTTAAATGTTTTGACTTCAAGTTTGGTCTGCTTTATGTGTGTTGACTGAATCAATCTCCTGATTTCAACTTGATTTCAAAGCTGTAAATATTAGCCCTGACCCTGTCTCATGCATGGCCCATGCCTGACTGCTGCGCCTCTGTAAAATTTCTACTGTGGGTCAATTGGTGCTACTTTTCATGGTGTCTACCTTTAATTTTTGGAAATGTTTGGACTCCAAGTTTGGTCTCCTTTATGTGTGTTGCCTGAATTTGGCAGGGCTCTTAGAGCACCAGGCCTACATCTGTTTCTTATTCATCTGTTACTGATCAAGTTTAAGCTAGAAAGCTGGTCCAAGCCCTGTTCCACGCACTGTCCAATACATCCATGCCTTGCAATTGTATTATTTGTACTCTGGGTCAATTGATGCCACTTTTCCTGGTGTCTGACCCTAATTTGAGCTGTTTTGGCTGCTTTTGGGCCCCCTTAAGGTGTTGTCTATGGTTTGGTTTTACCTCTATTTGAATTAAATGGGGTTTGGATAAGATTGGTGAACTGTTCGTCAAACATCATGAAGTTCGCCGATCCAAACCTTAAAAGGCTTGTTCATCTCTATCTAGGAGTACCACTATATAACTTTTTGAACAAAATGTGTATGAGGCCCTCCTTTATGTCTAATACACAGTGTATCTGGGTCCTCTTCCATGAAATTTTTGGCAGTTCTTGCTTCCTTCATAAATTACACTGAAATTTCCAATTTTTTTTAATGAAATTTAAATTTTGGATTTTTAATTCCTTTTCATATTTTGCCTTATATGCAAGACATTATACAGGAAAGAATGTTTCTTAATATTTTTTTCATATACACTCCAATTTCTTTTCAATTTTAAATGTTTTATTTCAGTAAAAGTGTGACACCATTGTTCTCAGCAGCAATCTGGGAGTCAAGGATGCTTCCAGCAGACTTCCCAATGCGGCTGTCCTTCTATTCAGCACTTGTTCCATCCATTTCAACATTTTCACTGTCCTCCAATCCTCCTTGTAGATTCTGCCGGAAAAATGCTCTAATTTAGGAATTAGGTATTAGGAATTTCTCGGTTCGAGCAACGAGTATCCGAGCATTTTAGTGTTCGCTCATCCCTATTACTAATCTGTACTGTATTTATCACCAGGCACCCGAGTCCCGGGACAGAGTTATAATAAGAGCATTTTTTTCCTTTTATTAAAAAGTAGCTGCTGCCATCCAGATAAAGCAATTGCTTAAAGGGGTTTTCTGGTTTCAGAAAACCCCTGTACCCAGGAGCAGTTTTTTGGTTTTTTTTTTTTAAATAGTTTTTTACTCACCATCCCCTGGTCTAGAATTCCTGTCACTGCTCCAGGTGTCTGTTATTGCCTACAGTGCTGATGTCATGTAATCAGAAAAGTCAGAGGTTCTGATAGGCTTGTGCCATATACACAGCCAGAACTGCTGAGCTTTCTTATTGGCTGCAGCAGTTTTGACAAGAAAGCTATGCAGGCAAAAAAAGGGAGGAGTGGTGGAAACTCAATGCTGGACCTGGAAAGTGTGAGTATTGCACCAGCATAGCCATCCACTTGCACGAAAGAAGTTTTACCTAATCATAGGGAGTATGTGTGCAGAAATATACAAATAAAAGTACCATTGCAGTTATCATTGGGTAAGTAAGCTGTCACTGGTGGACATTGTTACATGACCTGATCTTAATGGATAAACATTGTATTCTGAAAGGTAGGAACAAGAAAAATGGGGCACACTCAATCCCAGTGTCTAGGTCGGCATGAGATGTAAATATGGCCTTGTCTGTACATACTAAACAATTTTCTTTTCTATGTGATGGCTTCTAATTAAACTGGAAATTTCCATTAATCCGAATGAGTTATTATATAACCTTTCAAGGCTGATAGGTTTCATGTAGTGTAAAAAGTCATCGGCTGTGAGAACCGACTTAGTGGACGTGTTGCTTCATTTTTGCGAGGGTGTTTAAGAAAACCTGATTAAACACACTGTACATAAAATAACCTCAGACACTGTTTTGGATAGGTTAGTGGAAACCCTGGGGGCTGTAGCAGATGTGACATTACTGATCACAAAACTAAGCGGAAGCCACAAAAATAGGACAAAATGTCCCTTTTAAACTCAGTTCCAGATATGTGTTTTAAGACTCTTAGTTTTGCGTCGACAAGAAATATAAGAAAAGAGACAGTTTTAAATCAGATCTGTACTGTTATGCACTGTATTCCTTCATTTGTAGGATTTACCGTTCTCTTAAATTTCTTACAAAAAAATGTCTAAAAAATCATTGCCAAAAGGAAAGTTTTGAAAAAAAACCCTGAAATATCTCAATAGAAACATTACCATTTTAGTTATACAAAAGGGATCTTTGTGCTGCAATTACTTTACACTTTCTAAAGTGAGGTGAGGAGTATAAAGAATATCACCAAATTCAACAATCTGTATACATTATTAATATATAGTTTAAACATGATGTGACTGGTGTACTTATTTTGAAAATCCATGTCAGAATTGCTGCATAATCCTGATATTAGGATGAGTATTTTAACAGCCCAGTCCATTTAAAATTAAATATCTCATAATTCCAAGTGTATTCAGTCTTCATCCACTGACTGACAGCTGCAGCTTGTACTTATCAGTGTGAGATCTCAGCAGGGAGGAGAGACACTGGGAATTTATCAGTCAGGCTAGGTGATACTAAGTTAAACTTTCATGAAGGATTATATAGCAATTCTGACATATTATTAAAGAAAATACAGCATTTTAATAATGTCTAAGAGATTTATTTAGTAATGTGAGTAGTTTGTTTTGAGCGGTCTGCTAATGATAAACCTACTTTTGCAGAACTCACCATTCAGATATCTGGTATATCTGCAGCAGATAAAACAATGATTTAACCAAAACTAAACCAAGCAGCTCAATAAGTGACACATTGCTGCAATCAGAGTTTCTTTCTCTGCATTGTGCCACCTCAGAATAGGTGACAAAAATCTGGTGACAGATTCCCTTTAAAGGGGTTGTCCACTACTAGGACAACCCCTTCTTGATCAAAATGTTTTGCCCCTATAAAACAATAACACCTATACTCACCTCCTGTCCCGGTGCCATTCCAGCGGTGTCAGCACTCGTGGTCCTGGGGCTCTTGTGCTGTTTTTGTGACACGTGACCCAGACACCCAATCAGCACTGGCATCACTGTCCCCACCTTGGGACAAATTGAACATGAAGAAGAAGTCAGGGCTGCAGCTGATCTTGGACTTCCTCTTCATGCGCGCCTCGACAAGACAGTGACACTGGCGCTGATTGGGCATCTGCTTCATTTGTCACAACAACAACATGGGAGAGCAAGTGCTGATGCCACAGGAATTCCCCCAGCACGGGAGGTGAGTATAAGCTTTATTAAATTATCAGGGCCAAGGGTGGGTTAAGAGAAGAAGTTGTCGAAGTAGTGAACAACTTCTGGAAGAAATTTGCCCTTCCTATTTAAACTGTTTTTCAAGAGCCAGAGGCTGGGGGATGCATGGTCTGGCTCCTTTGTTTGGGTTTTTGCCATACGTGAAAAACTGGTGGCACATGGATAGAAAAAAAATGTACACAGATTACAAACTGGAGAAAAATAAACGATCACCTGGATAAAAAATGGTCAATTTTTGCACATGCAAAACGGACACGCCTGCGCATTACAGAAAAGTGTAAATTTCATCTACTATAGAGCTCAAGGTGAGAAATGGAAACGGAGAATTACGTTTTCTTCAATGGAGGGTCAGTAATTGTTTATATTGTAAGCCTCTTCAATCCTGCAGATCTGTTGGGTTTTGAAGCTAGAACAGCTGTGTCTTAGTACCTGATGTGTAGGGTCTAGGATTTTGTAGCAGATGCTTGGCTTTCTTCTCTTGTATACTCCTTTCATATCTTGGACTCAGTTTGTTTCCCTCCATGCAGTAAGCCAGATGTTCTGAATTGCCATAAATTTTGAAGGCCTCCCTTGCTAGCAAGACGTTGTGAAATTTGTCTCAATTAATGAAAAATGACAGTAATTTTCTCGTTGAATAACATAATCCACAACTTCCTCATTCATTATTTTATTAATATTATTGCTATTGGTTATTATTGTTTTGTTTTTTTTACGTGCACTTAAAATAGTTGATGGTTGTTGTGTAACAAGATTTTTTTAACAGTAAGATGAATATAATCTCTGCACTTAGATTCTAGAGTTATGAGGTGGACAACCAGGAGGAGCAATAAAATACCTCTCCATATGTGTTTAGTAATGGCGCACTCACTCTTGCATGTCAACAGAATTATGACGGGTAAGAGCATTATGCTTTACGATTTGAGGTTAATAGATTCATTAATGCTTAAGAAAAGCATGTTTCTTTTTTTCTGACTTCTTTTACCCATTAATTAATGCAAATACTTTATACCCCAAAATAACAAAAGTATTCTAGGAGTGTTACCTTTATTGGATAACCAGAAAAATTGGATTTGCAAGCTTCCAGAGCACAGAGGACCCTTCTTCAGGCAGTATAACAAATTTGGCCTAGCTTAATTTACAAAGGGGTATATTGCAGAGACAAATTTTGGAGGATATTTACTAAGTTAACTGTTCCAGAATTTTGATGCAATTTGTGGTAAAAACAAACAAACCACATTTGTTATATGTTTCAGACATTTTCTGCTGATTCCTGACACCAAAAATGAGTGTGACATCGCTAGAAAGGGGTGAGGGCTAAATTGCACACCATTTACCCAAATTTTAGTTGAACATTTCTGTCACAAAATCAAATGATAGGTGGTATAAACCTAGACTAGGCTGTCTAAAGATGCTCTGGATTCAGAAAAAAGTGTGAACCACTGGGACAAATTTTGGCTAATTTTTAAACATTTTTTTGTCTGACTCGGCTCAGTCTAAAAATTATACAGTATTGAAAAATATGTCCCATTGATGCTTATGGTGAAGATTAGGGTTGAGCGAAACGGATCGTTCATTTTCAAAAGTCGCTGACTTTTGGTAAAGTCCGGTTTCGTGAAACCCGACCCGACTCCAGCGTGGGATCGGCCACGTGGTCGGCGATCTTGGCGCCAAAGTCGCGTATTGTATGACGCCTTCCCCGCCATTTTTTCAGCCAATTAAGGAGTGTGGGCAGCATGATGACATAGTTTCCGGCCCGGTTTCTGTGGCGTCATAGAGCCATATTACCGTTTGGGCTGCAGTGATTTTCTGCAATCAAACACAACATATGCTTTGCACGGAGAGAGAGAGAGAGAGAGAGAGTGAGAGAGAGAGAGAGATTAAGTAAATGTAAAAAATAATCCACATTGACTTGCATTGGGTTTCATGTTCCGGTCCGGAACCCGACTTTACAGTAGAATCGGCCGATTTCACGCGATCCGACTTTCGAGAAGGTCGGGTTTCACAAAACCCAACTTGATCCTAAAAAAGCAAAAGTCGCTCAACCCTAGTGAAGATTATCTTGAGTCATATAATAGTCTATGGTGCCGTATTCTCATTCTTGGCTGACTTACTTGAAATACTTAAGTGTAAAGTATAGGATATATGTAGCTCAATAAATGGCCATGTCACAAATAATGTACCTACCGTATGTTATTTAAAGGGTTTGAACACTACTTGGACAACCAATTTCAATCACCATATTTCCCACATTAAATAGTTAGAACAGTGTGTGCTAACTTCCAGTACCGGCGACTTTCCAGCGAAGTCAGTGCTGGGTCTTCTGGGTCTTGCGGGACATTGTTATGTCACGTGCGCCCTGCAATCAATCAGCGGCCACTAATGGTCTCTTCACTCTTATTTCTGGATGTAACTGACTGTGAGAGGAAGTCAAAGAGCAGCAGCAGCAGCATTCATTTCTTCTTCCGGATATCATTTTCATCCAAATTTGATGGTCAAGCATAGACATGGGCTTTCCATGCAAACTCAAATGTGGCTTCCTCAATAACAGATAAAATATACTAATATCTTTATAAATTAAATGAACCAGAACTACCACATTTTTGCTGCTATCCTGGACAGTAATGTGCTATGTGGAAAAATCTCATTCAGTTTACTGTGAATTATCTTGGGAATACAATGTGGTTTATGGCGCCTTCACAATGTGCCTCACCTTTACTTATCAAATGGCCAAAAACTGTGTTGGAGAACCGTGGCAATTCATGATAAACCATGGCTTTTGATTCACTAGTAGTATGTAACCAATTTTACATTTTCAGGTTAAAATCCACTTTTCGCAAGCCTCTGCTTTTGTATATTTAGGAGCATATAAAACAGATTGGTTCGCTGTTCAGGAGACTAAAGCAGAGAGGCAGAAACAATTGACAAAATAAATTGAGACAGTGGAAAATGTTATATTCAGATGAAGATGAAAGAACAAAGTCCAGAAATGAAACAACCGAAAAGAAGTTGAATAAATACTAAATTAGTTGTACGCCTACATAATATGACTTGTCAGATAGGAAATACAAACTATTTGCCCCAAGACTTATTGGCTGAATATATTAAGGTTCAGTGCAATATGCACCACATTATTTTCTGCTCATGCCACAAGAGGAAGCAAAATATATATATTAATTATATCCTTGGTGTTGATATTTTTCACTATCTTATTTGCTATATTTTTTGTCATTGAATAAAATTGATTCTTTAATGTAGACGTATGCAATGTTATGCACAGTGAGCAATAGGAAGTTTGACGTAATTTTGTGCTTGACCCTTTGCTCTTAAATGACCCTCCTTTTGATAAAAATGTATCTGGCAGTGACATGCATAGAACAGAGGAGATTTCTAAACCTACATTAAAATTATACCCCCCCCCCCATTATTGCCCAGTGCAAAGTAGTTGTGACTCATGATGAAATCCCTATCCCAATGCCACTGATTATCTTAAAAGTGGCATAACATGAAGCTCTTGGTCCACAATGCACATACTTCAACAAAACTAGAATCACTGGTCTTTACTACTATTCTTATATGGATTAGAGGTATAGTGACGAGCAATAGGGTAACAATAGTTACAAATCAAATTTATGTATGATATAGACAAGATAATTATCTATAAAATTCTGGCAGTCTCACGATCAAAGCAGTAGTGGATGATGAGATATAGAGCTTGAAAGTCAAAAGTTCAAAACATTGTTACCTTTTTCCTGTGACTGTCAATGAGACCTCTGCACTTCTCGACAGGTATTTTGGCCCACTCCTCAAGAGCAAACTGCTCCAGTTGTCTCGTGTTTGAATGTTGTCTTTTCGAGACGGCATGTTTCAGCTCTTTCAAAAGATGCTCAATAGGATTTAGGTCAGGGCCCATAGAAGGCCACTTCAGAATAGTCCAATGTTTTCCTCTTAGCCATTCTTGGGTGTTTTTAGCTGTGTGTTTTGGGTCATTATCCTGTTGCAAGACCCATGACCTGTGACTGAGACCAAGCTTTCTGACACTGGGCAGCACATTTCTCTCTAGAATACCTTGATAGTCTTGAGATTTCATTGTACCCTGCACAGATTCTAGACACCCTATGCCAGATGCAGCAAAGCAGCCCCAGAACATAACAGATCCTCCTCTTATTTTTCACAGTAGGGACAGTGTTCTTTTCTTGATATGTTTCATTGTACATAGAGCTGTTGTGTCTTGCCAAAAAGTTCAATTTTTGTCTCATCTTTCCATAGGACATTCTCCCAGAAGCTTTGCGGCTTGATAACATGTAGTTTGGCAAATTCCAGTCTGGCTTTTTTATGATTTTTTTTTTCAACAATGGTGTCCTCCTTGGTCGTTTCTCATGAAGTTCACTTTGGTTCATACAACCATGGCTGGTGCAACCTGACACTGATGTTCCTTGAGTTTGAAATTCACCTTTAATCTGTTTAGAAGTTTTTCTGGACTCTGTTATTGCCATTCGTATTATCCATCTCTTTGATTTGTCATCAATTTTCCTCCTGCAGCCGTGTCCAGGGAGATTGGCTACTGTCCCATGGGTCTTAAATTTCTGAATAATATGTACAACTGTAGTCACAGGAACATCAAGCTGCTTGGAGATGGTCTTATAACTTTTACCCTTAACATGTTTGTCTATAATTTTCTTTCTAATCTCTTGAGACAACTCTTTCCTTCACTTCCTCTAGTCCATGTTGAGTGTGATACACACCATGCCACCAAACAGCAGAGTGAGTATTTGTAGCCCTATATAAAGGCCAACTCACTGATTCCAAGATTGAAGCCACCTATGATGACAGTTAGTAGACACTAGTGTTGAGCATTCCGAAACCGCAAGTATCGGGTATCGGCCGATACTTGCGGGTATCGGAATTCCGATACCGAGATCCGATACTTTTGTGGTATCGGGAATCGGTATCGGGATTAATATCAATGTGTAAAAGAAAGAATTAAAATAAAAAATAGGGATATACTCACCTCTCCGGCGGCTCCTGGACTTTACCGCCGTAACCGGGAGCCGTTGTACCTAAGAATGCGCACTTGAAAGGCCTTAGATGAGGTCACTGCGCTCTGATTGGTCCGTAGCGGTCGCGTGACCGCTACGCGACCAATCACAAAGCAGTGACGTCACCTAAGGTCTTTCAAGCGCTTGAAAGACCTTAGGTGACGTCACGGCTTTGTGATTGGCCGCGTAGCGGTCACGCGACCGCTACGTGACCAATCAGAGCGCAGTGACCTCATCTAAGGCCCTTCAAGTGCGCATTCTTAGGTACAACGGCTCCCGGTTATGGCGGTAAAGTCCAGGCTGCGTCGGAGGGTGAGTATATCCCTATTTTTTATTTTAATTCTTTCTTTTACACATTGATATGGATCCCAGGGCCTGAAGGAGAGTTTCCTCTCCTTCAGACCCTGGGAACCATACAGGATACCGTCCGATACTTGGTGTCCCATTGACTTGTATTGGTATCGGGTATCGGTATCGGATTAGATCCGATACTTTGCCGGTATCGGCCGATACTTTCCGATACCGATACTTTCAAGTATCGGATGGTATCGCTCAACACTAGTAGACACACCTTGATTTAACATGTCTCTTTTATTACATTATTTTCAAGGGCACCATCATTTCTGTCCAGGCCTATTTCATGAGTTTTATTTTTTTTTTTTAATTCTGTGGAAGCATGGTTGAAAAGCAATATCTGACTTTCATTTGTCCATTTTCATAGATTTTTTATTTATTATTACTTTTGTCAGATTCAAGTTATTTCTGTGACCATTGTGGGTTTTTCTGTCTTTCACGAAGGGTACCAACAATTTTGACCACGTGTGTGTTTGTATATATATATATATATATATATATATATATATATATATATATATATATATATATATATATATATATACAGATAGGTCCATATACTGTATATTTGGACAGAGACAACATTTTTCTAATTTTGGTTATAGACATTACCACAATGAGTTTTAAACAAAACAATTCAGATGCAGTTGAAGTTCAGACTTTCAGCTTTCATTTGAGGGTATCCACATTAAAATCGGATGAAGGGTTTAACAGTTTCAGCTCCTTAACATGTGTGACCCTGTTTTTAATGGGACCAAAAGTAATTGGACAATTGACTCCAAGGCTATTTCATGAACAGGTGTGGGCAATCCCTTCGTTATGTCA
Source organism: Ranitomeya variabilis (assembly GCF_051348905.1). Classification (NCBI taxonomy): domain Eukaryota; kingdom Metazoa; phylum Chordata; class Amphibia; order Anura; family Dendrobatidae; genus Ranitomeya; species Ranitomeya variabilis. The sequence goes on from NC_135235.1 coordinate 487,153,888, forward strand.
TTCTCAATTAAGCAGATAAAAGGCCTGGAGTTGATTTGAGATGTGGTGCTTGCATTTGGAAGGTTTTGCTGTGAAGTAAACATGCGGTCAAAGGAGCTCTCCATGCAAGTGAAACAAGCCATCCTTAAGCTGCGAAAACAGAAAAAAACAAGCCGAGAAATTGCTACAATAATAGGAGTGGCAAAATCTACAGTTTGGTACATCAAGAAAGAAAGCACTGGTGAACTCATCAATGCAAAAAGACCTGGGCGTCCACGGAAGACAACAGTGGTGGAGGATAGAAGAATAATCTCCATGGTGAAGAGAAACCCCTTCACAACAGCCAACCAAGTGAACAACACTCCAGGAGGTAGGCATATCAATATCCAAATCTACCATAAAGAGAAGACTGCATGAAAGTAAATACAGAGAGTGCAAGCCACTCATTCTTTGGACAGATGAAACCATGATCAACCTCTACCAGAATGATGGAAAGAGAAATGTATGGCAAAGGCGTGGTACAGCTCATGATCCAAAGCATACCACATCATCTGTAAAACACGGCGGAGGCAGTGTGATGGCTTGGGCATGCATGGCTGCCAGTGGCACTGGGTCACTAGTGTTTATTGATGATGTGACACAGGACAGAAGCAGCCGAATGAATTCTGAGGTATTCAGTGCCACACTGTGTGCTCAGATCCAGCCAAATGCAGCCCAACTGATTGGTCGTCGTTTCATCCTACAGATAGACAATGACCCAAAACATGAAGCCAAAGCAACCCAGGAGTAAATTAAATCAAAGAAGTGGAATATTCTTGAATGGCCAAGTCAGTCACCTGATCTCAACCCAACTGAGCAGCATTTCACTTGTTAAAGACTAAACTTCAGACAGAAAGGCCCACAAACAAACAGCAACTGAAAACCACTGCAGTGAAGGCCTGACAGAGCATCAAAAAGGAGGAAACACAGCGTCTGGTGATGTCCATGAGTTCAAGACTTCAGGCAATCATTGCCAGCCAAGGGTTTTCAACCAAGTACTAAAAATGAACATTTTATTTAAAATTATTGAATCTGTCCAATTACTTTTGGTCCTTTTAAAAACAGGGTGGCACATGTTAAGGAGCTGAAACTCTTAAACCCTTCATCCGATTTTAATGTTGATACCCTCAAATGAAAGCTGAAAGTCTGAACTTCAACTGCATCTGAATTGTTTTGTTTAAAATTCATTGTGGTATTGTCTATAACCAAAACTAGAAAAATGTTGTCTCTGTCCAAATATATATGGACCTAACTGTATATATAGTACAGAGCAAAATTTTGGACACACCTTCTCATTTAAAGATTTTTCTGTATTTTCATGACTATGTAAATTGTACATTCAACCTGAATGCATCAAAACTATGAATTAACACATGTGTAATTATATACTTAACAAAACAGTGTGAAACAACTGAAATTATGTCTTATATTCTAGGTTCTTCAAAGTAGCCACCTTTTGCTTTGATGACTGCTTTGCACACTCTTGGCATTTTCTTGATGAGCTTCAAGAGGTAGTCACCGGGAATGGTTTTCACTTCACAGGTGTGCCCTGTCAGGTTTAATAAGTGGGATTTCTTGCCTTATAAATGGGGTTGGGACCATCAGTTGTGTTGTGCAGAAGTCTGGTGGATACACAGCTGATAGTCCTACTGAATAGACTGTTAGAATTTGTATTATGGCAAGAAAAAAGCAGCTAAGTAAATAAAAACAAGTGGCCATCATTACTTTAAGAAACGAAGGTCAGTCAGTCAGTCTGAAAAATTGGGAAAACTTTGAAAGTGTCCCCAAGTGCAGTGGCAAAAACCATCAAGCGCTATAAGGAAACTGGCTCACATGAGGACCGCCCCAGGAAAGGAAGACCAAAAGTCACCTCTGTTTCTGAGGATAAGTTTATGCGAGTTACCAGCCTCAGAAATCGCAGGTTAACAGCAGCTCAGATTAGAGACCAGGTCAATGCCACACAGAGTTCTAGCAGCAGACACATCTCTACAACAACTGTTAAGAGGAGACTTTGTGCAGCAGGCCTTCATGGTAAAATAGCTGCTAGGAAACCACTGATAAGGACAGGCAACAAGCAGAAGAGACTTTAAACCAACAAATATAGGATCACAAGAACCTATCAGACTTTAAACCAAAAAATATAGGAGCACAAGAACCTATCACATAATACAGTTAAATTCAAGCAGACAACAACATGATATACCAAAGAAAAACCACTTGAAAAATATAAATATAAAAACCAACATAATCACAAAAACAAGTATATTCAAAAATATAAATTAATTTATTAAGGACACCAATCCAATTTAACACACAAAAAATAACACACATGACAACACTTAAAAAACAAGGGGAACAGAGCACCACCTATAATCTGAATAAATTACCAAAGTAGCATACAATGCTATACAAATCCAATTATCATAAATAGGGAAGCGTACATTTCATATTGTCAATCTCAGAAAAAATTAATAAAGTGCTTAGAAGTATATATCAAAGTCCAAATAGTATACTATAACGTGCATAAATAACAGGGTGCACATAGCCCCAAAATATATTATAAGGTGCACATAAATAAATTACCTACAGTAATCCCTAATAGGAAAAAATACCGTATATACTCGAGTATAAGCCGACCCGAGTATAAGCCGACCCCCCTAATTTTGCCACAAAAAACTGGGAAAACTTATTGACTCGAGTATAAGCCTAGGGGGGAAAATGCAGCAGGTACCGGTGAATTTCAAAATTAGAAATAGATACTCCATACCATTCATTATGGCCCCATAGATACTCCACATAAAGCTGTGCCATATATACAATGCTCTGCACCGTTGCCCCATAGATAGCTGTTCCATATATATAATGCTCTGCACCGTTGCCCCATAGCTGTGCCATATAGTGCTCTGCACCATTGCCCCATAGCTGTGCCATATAGTGCTCTGCACCGTTGCCCCATAGCTCTGCCATATAGTGCTCTGCACCGTTGCCCCATAGCTGTGCCATATAGTGCTCTGCACCATTGCCCCATAGCTCTGCCATATAGTGCTCTGCACCGTTGCCCCATAGCTGTGCCATATAGTGCTCTGCACCGTTGCCCCATAGCTGTGCCATATATATAATGCTCTGCACCGTTGCCCCATAGCTGTGCCATATAGTGCTCTGCACCATTGCCCCATAGCTGTGCCATATAGTGCTCTGCACCATTGCCCTATAGCTGTGCCATATAGTGCTCTGCACCGTTGCCCCATAGCTCTGCCATATAGTGCTCTGCACCATTGCCCCATAGATGCTCCACATAAATCTGTGCTGCTGCTGCTGCAATAAAAAAAAACAAACACATACTCACCTGTCTTGCTTGCAGCTCCTCGGCGCCATCTTCCCGGCATCTCTCCACACTGACTGATCAGGCAGAGGGCGGCGCGCACACTATATGCGTCATCGCGCCCTCAGACCTTGCACAGTCAGTGCAGAGAGACGCCGGGAAGATGGCGCGACGCCCGGCGTGTGGAACGAGGACAGGTGAATATGTCATACTTACCTGCTCCTGGCGTCCCGCTCCTTCCCCCTGCCTGTCTTCGGTGCCGCAGCCTCTTCCTCTATCAGCGGTCACCGGCACCGCTTCATTAGAGAAATGAATAGGCGGCTCCGCCCCTATGGGAGGTGGAGCAGCCTATTCATTTCTCTAATGAGCGGTCCCACGTGACCGCTCAGGGGAAGAGGCTGCGGCACCCGGAGACAGTGGGACGTGCAGGGGGAGCACCCGGAGCCCCGGAAGCAGGTAAGTATATGACAGTCCTCACCCGCCGACCCCACCACCGATCGTGACTCGAGTATAAGCCGAGAGGGGCACTTTCAGCCCAAAAATTTGGGCTGAAAATCTCGGCTTATACTCGAGTATATACGGTAGCTACAATACATCTGTATACTAACCAGGATTCATTCCCAACGTGGTGCTGCTGCTACCCCACACTCCAAAGCACTTTATTAATTTTTTATGAGATTGACAATATGAAATGTATGCTTCCCTATTTATGATAATTGGATTTGTATAGCATTGTATGCTACTTTGGTAATTTATTCAGATTATAGGTGGTGCTCTGTTCCCCTTGTTTTTTAAGTGTTGTCATGTGTGTTTTTTATTTTTTGTGTGTTAAATAGGATTGGTGTCCTTAATAAATTAATTTATATTTTTGAATATACTTGTTTTTGTGATTATTGTTGGTTTTTATATTTATATTTTTCAAGTGGTTTTTCTTTGGTAAGCAGAAGGGACTTGTTTGGGCTAAAGAACACAGGGAATGGACATTAGACCAGTGGAAATCTGTGCTTTGGTCTGATGAGTCTAAATTTGAGATCTTTGGTTCCAACCACTGTGTCTTTGTGCGACGCAGAAAAGGTGAACGGATGGACTCTACATGCCTGGTTCCCACCGTGAAGCACGGAGGAGGAGGTGTGATGGTGTGGGGGTGCTTTGCTGGTGACAATTTGGGGGATTTATTCAAAATTGAGGAAATACTGAACCAGCATGGCTACCACAGCATCTTGCAGCGGCATGCTATTCCATCTGGTTTGCGTTTAGTTGGACAATCATTTATTTTTCTAACAGGACAATGACCCCAAACACACCTCCAGGCTGTGTAAGGGCTATTTGACCAAGAAGGAGAGTGATGGTGTTCTATGCCAGATGACCTGGTCCCCACAGTCACCAGTAGTGTTGAGCGATACCGTCCGATACTTGAAAGTATCGGTATCGGAAAGTATCGGCCGATACCGGCAAAGTATCGGATCCAATCCGATACCGATACCCGATACCAATACAAGTCAATGGGACTCAAGTATCGGACGGTATCCCTGATGGTTCCCAGGGTCTGAAGGAGAGGAAACTCTCCTTCAGGCCCTGGGAACCATATTAATGTGTAAAAGAAAGAATTAAAATAAAAAATATTGCTATACTCACCTCTCCGACGCAGCCTGCACCTTACCGAGGGAAGCGGCAGCGTTCTTTGTTTAAAATTCGCGCGTTTACTTGGTTACGTGAAGTCCCGGCTTGTGATTGGTCGCGGCGGCCATGTTGCCGGGACGCGGACCAATCACAGCAAGCCGTGACGTAATTTCAGGTCCTGCAGGATTTTAAAATTACGTCCCGGCGTTGTGATTGGTTGCGCCGCAGTCACATGGGCGACGCAACCAATCGCAAGCCGTGACGTCACGGGAGGCTGGACACGCGCGTATTTTAAAATGCGCGCTTGTCCAGCCTCCCGTGACGTCACGGCTTGTGATTGGTTGCATCGCGGTCAACCAATCACAAGCCGGGAGGCTGGACGCGCGCATTTTAAAATGCGCGCTTGTCCAGCCTCCCGTGACGTCCCGGCTTGTGATTGGTTGCATCGCGGTCAACCAATCACAAGCCGGGAGGCTGGACGCGCGCATTTTAAAATGTGCGCGTGTCCAGCCTCCCGTGACGTCACGGCTTGTGATTGGTCGCGGCGGCCATGTTGCCGGGACGCGGACCAATCACAGCAAGCCGTGACGTAATTTCAGGTCCTGCAGGATTTTAAAATTACGTTCCGGCGTTGTGATTGGTCCGCGTCCCGGCAACATGGCCGCCGCGACCAATCACAAGCCGGGACGTCTCGGGAGGCTGGACACGCGCGCATTTTAAAATGTGCGCGTGTCCAGCCTCCCGTGACGTCCCGGCTTGTGATTGGTTACGTCGCCCATGTGACCACGACGCGCCCAATCACAACGCCGGAACGTAATTTTAAAATCCTGCAAGGACCTGAAATTACGTCACGGCTTGCTGTGATTGGTCCGCGTCCCGGCAACATGGCCGCCGCGACCAATCACAAGCCGGGACTTCACGTAACCAAGTAAACGCGCAAATTTTAAACAAACAACGCTGCCGGTTCCCTCGCTGAGGTCCGGGCTGCGTCGGAGAGGTGAGTATAGCAATATTTTTTATTTTAATTCTCTCTTTTACACATTATTACATTAATGTTGTTTCGATACCCGATACCCGATACCCGATACCACAAAAGTATCGGATCTCGGTATCGGAATTCCGATACAGCAAGTATCGGCCGATACCCGATACTTGCAGTATCGGAATGCTCAACACTAGTCACCAGACCTGAACCCAATCGAGATGGTTTGGGGTGAGCTGGACCACAGAGTGAAGGCAAAAGGGCCAACAAGTGCTAAGCATCTGTGGGAACTCCTTCAAGATTGTTGGAAGACCATTCCCAGTGACTACCTCTTGAAGCTCATTAAGAGAATGCCAAGAGTGTGCAAAGCAGTCAGCAAAGCAAAAGGTGGCTACTTTGAAGAACCTAGAATATAAGACATAATTTCTGTTGTTTCACACTTTTTTGTTAAGTATATAATTCCATAATTCCACATGTGTTAATTCATAGTTTTGATGCCTTCAGTGTGAATTTACAATTTTCATAGTCATGATAATACAGAAAAATCTTTAAATGAGAAGGTGTGTCCAAACTTTTGGTCTGTACTGTATATATATATATATATATATATATATATATGTATATATATATATATATATATATATATATATATATATATATATATATATATATATGTATCAGTCTGCAATCTGCACATCAAGGAGTCTGAAAATGAATGAAGAAATGAAGCTTAGTGCTATTTAATTAAAGATAGGTTTGTATTTAAACTTTGCCCAGCAATATTTTCATGGCATATATATTGCTACATATATTTATTTATGTATGTATATATATTAAAACCTACAAGAGAAAAAAAGTAAGCAAAAACCCTGATATAACTAAGTAAAAAAGCAAAAGTGCATTTAAATAACACAGAGTGTTTAGTAATACTGTTTTTTGATCAAAAAATAGCACAAAAGCCATCCCGTAGGACAGTGTAGGACTGTCCCGATCAGAGTTACCTTGACGAGGTGGGATGGCTTTTGTGCTATTTTTTGATCAAAAAACAGTATTACTAAAAACTAAAAACTCTGTGTTATTTAAATGCATTTTTGCTTACTTTTTTCTCTTGTAGGTTTTAATATTTTGTGGCCAATGTGAACATGCGATTAACCTCTGCATTGTTGCATTCTGTGCAAGCCAGGGTGTGGCCTCCCTGTTTCTGAGCTTGAGATTATATATAAGGCTTCCACAGTCTAGTGTTTCACTGGTTGGGCCCAGTCCTTTTGTCTGCCCTTATTCACACTGAGGTCAACATTGTCACATGGTAAGGTTTCAATATTAGACAGTGTAGGACTGTCCCAATCAGAGTTACCTTGATGAGGTGGGATTGCTTTTGTGCTATTTTTTGATCAAAAAACAGTATTACTAAAAACTGTGTTATTTAAATGCACTTTTGCTTTTTTACTTAGTTATATCAGGGTTTTTGCTTACTTTTTTTCTCTTGTAGGTTTTAATTTTTTGTGGCCAATGTGAACATGCGTTTAACCTCTGCATGTGTACCAACTCAAGTTAAGCTCAATTTTTTTTTTCTCTGTATTGTTGCATTCTGTGCAAGCCAGGTTGTGCCCTCCCTGTTTCTGATCTTGAGATTAAATATAAAGGTACCATCACATTAAGCGACGCTGCAGCGATATCGACAATGATGCCGATCGCTGCAGCGTCGCTGTGTGGTCGCTGGAGAGCTGTCACACAGACAGCTCTCCAGCGACCAACGATCCCGAAGTCCCCGGGTAACCAGGGTAAACATCGGGTTACTAAGCGCAGGGCTGCGCATAGTAACCCGATGTTTACCCTGGTTACCAGTGTAAAAGTAAAAAAAAACAAACAGTACATACTTACATTCCGGTGTCTGCCGCGTCCCCCGGCGCTGTGCTTCTCTGCACTGTGTAAGCGCCAGCCGGAAAGCACAGCGGTGACGTCACCGCTGTGCTTTGCTTTACGGCCGGCACTGACACATTCAGTGCAGGAAGCTCTGAGCAGCAGCGCGGACGCCGGGGGACGTGACAGACATCAGAGGGTGAGTATGTAGTGTTTTTTTTTTACTTTTACAATGGTAACCAGGGTAAATATCGGGTTACTAAGCGCGGCTCTGCGCTTAGTAACCCGATATTTACCCTGGTTACCATTGTAAAACATTGCTGGCATCGTTGCTTTTGCTGTCAAACACGACGTTACACGCCGATCTGACGACCAAATAAAGTTCTGGACTTTCAGCAACGACCAGCGATATCACAGAAGGATCCAGATCGCTGCTGCGTGTCAAACACAACGATATCGCTATCCAGGACGCTGCAACTTCACAGATCGCTATCTTAATCATTGCAAAGTCGTTTAGTGTGAAGGTACCTTAAGGCTTCCACAGTCTAGTGTTTCACTGGTTGGGCCCAGTCCTTTTGTCTGCCTGTATTCACACTGAGGTCAACATTGACACATGGTAAGGTTTTAATATTAGACAGTGTAGGACTGTCCTGATCAGAGTTACTTTGATGAGGTGGGATGGCTTTTGTGCTATTTTTTGATCAAAAAACAGTATTACTAAAAACTCTGTGTTATTTAAATGCACTTTTGCTTTTTTACTTAGTTATATCAGGATTTTTGCTTACTTTTTTCTCCCGTAGGTTTTAATGTTTTGTGGCCAATGTGAACATTCGTTTAACCTCTGCATGTGTACCAACTCAAGTTAAGCTCAATTTATTTTCTCTGTATTGTTGCATTCTGTGCAAGCCAGGGTGTGGCCTCCCTGTTTCTGAGCTTGAGATTATATATAAGGCTTCCACAGTCTAGTGTTTCACTGGTTGGGCCCAGTCCTTTTGTCTGCCCGTATTCACACTGAGGTCAACATTGACACATGGCAAGGTTTTAATATTAGACAGTGTAGGACTGTCCTGATCAGAGCTACCTTGACGAGGTGGGATGGCTTTTGTGCTATTTTTTTTTATCAAAAAACAGTATTACTAAAAACTAAAAACTCTGTGTTATTTAAATGCATTTTTGCTTACTTTTTTTTCTCTTGTAGGTTTTAATATTTTGTGGCCAATGTGAACATGCGTTTAACCTCTGCATTGTTGCATTCTGTGCAAGCCAGGGTGTGGCCTCCCTGTTTCTGAGCTTGAGATTATATATAAGGCTTCCACAGTCTAGTGTTTCACTGCTTGGGCCCAGTCCTTTTGTCTGCCCTTATTCACACTGAGGTCAACATTGACACATGGTAAGGTTTTAATATTTGACAGTGTAGGACTGTCCCGATCAGAGTTACCTTGACGAGGTGGGAAGGCTTTTGTGCTATTTTTTGATCAAAAAACAGTATTACCGTATATACTCGAGTATAAGCTGAGATTTTCAGCCCAAATTTTTGGGCTGAAAGTGCCCCTCTCGGCTTATACTCGAGTCACGGTCGGCGGCAGGGTCGGCGGGTGAGGGGGAGAGGGCGCTGAGGCATACTTACCTGCTTCCAGGGCTCCTGGCGCTGTCCCTGCAGTCCCACGGTCTCTGAGTGCCGCAGCTCTTCCCCTGTTCAGCGGTCACGTGGGACCTCTTATTAGAGAAATGAATATGGACTCCACTCCCATAGGGGTGGAGCCGCATATTCATTTCTCTAATGAGCGGTAACGGTGACCGCTGATAGAGGAAGAGGCTGCGGCACCGAAGACCAGCTGTCCGGGGGAAGGAGCGGGACGCTGGGAGCAGGTAAGTATTACATATTCACCTGTCCGCGTTCCACACGCTGGGCGCCGCTCCATCTTCCCGGCGTCTCTCCGCACTGACTGTGCAGGTCAGAGGGCGCGATGACGCATATAGTGTGCGCGCCGCCCTCTGCCTGATCAGTCAGTGCGGAGAGACGCCGGGACGGGACGCTGAGGAGCTGCAAGCAAGAGAGGTGAGTATGTCATTTTTTTTTATTGCAGCAGCAGCAGCAGCAATGGCACAGCTTTTTATGGTACATCTATGGGGCAATAATTAACAGTGCAGAGCACTATATGGCACAGCTATGGGGCTATAATGAACGGTGCAGAGCACTATATGGCACAGCTATGGGGCAATAATGAACGGTGCAGAGCACTATATGGCACAGCTATGGGGCAATAATGAACGGTGTAGAGCACTATATGGCACAGCTATGGGGCAATAATGAACGGTGCAGAGCACTATATGGCACAGCTATGGGGCAATAATGAACGGTGCAGAGCACTATATGGCACAGCTTTCTATGGTACAGCTATGGGGCAATAATGAATGGTGCAGAGCATTACACTGTGTTCCAAATTATTATGCACAAAGAGTTTAGGAGTGATAAGGTTATAATTTTTTTGTTTTTCATTTAAACTCATTGATGGTGATGTGTGTCAGGGCTCTTTACATCACTGAAAGCAATTGCAGATAACTGTGCAAATTAGTTTGGCAGGTGTGTCCAAATAAAGGCAAGACTACTTAAGAAGGCTGTTCCACATTATTAAGCAGCCTAAATTTTTTGCCAAAATGGGAAAGAAAAAGGATGTGTCGGCTGCTGAGAAGCAACAAATTGTGGAGTATTTAGGTCAAGGCCTGACTACAATCAACATTGCCAAGACACTTCATCGTGATCATCGCACAATCAAGAAGTATGTAGCTTATTCCCAGCACACACGTGTGCGTGCTGATAAGGAAAAATTGAGGACTCTTTCCTCAATTGTGTAAGGGTACCGTCACACAGTGCCATTTTCATCGCTACGACGGTACGATTCGTGACGTTCTAGCGATATCGTTACGATATCGCAGTGTCTGACACGCAGCAGCGATCAGGGACCCTGCTGAGAATCGTACGTCGTAGCAGATCGTTTGGAACTTTCTTTCGTCGCTTGATCACCCGCTGACATCGCTGGATCGTTGTGTGTGACACCGATCCAGCGATGTGTTCGCTTGTAACCAGGGTAAACATCGGGTAACTAAGCGCAGGGCCGCGCTTAGTAACCCGATGTTTACCATGGTTACCAGCGTAAACGTAAAAAAAACAAACAGTACATACTCACATTCCGGTGTCTGTCCTCCGGCGTCTCAGCTTCTCTGCACTGTGAGCGCCTGCCGGCCGGAAAGCGAGCACAGCGGTGACGTCACCGCTCTGCTTTCCGGCTATGGTGCTTACACAGTGCAGAGAAGCAGAACGCCGGGGGACAGACACCGGAATGTAAGTATGTACTGTTTGTTTTTTTTACGTTTACGCTGGTAACCAGGGTAAACATCGGGTTACTAAGCGCGGCCCTGCGCTTAGTAACCCGATGTTTACCCTGGTTACCCGGGGACTTCGGCATCGCTCCAGCGCCGTGATTGCAAAGTGTGACCGCAGTCTACGACGCTGGAGCAATAATCATACGACGCTGCGACGTCACGGATCGTGCCGTCGTAGCGATGAAAATGGCACTGTGTGATGGTACCCTTAGGTTAAAAGAGCAGCTGCAAAAATGCCTTGTCATAGCAGCAGACAAGTTTTTGAAGCTGCCGGTGTCTCCAATGTCCCCCAGAACAACAAGATGCAGAGTCCTTCAGAGGTTTGCAGCTGTGCGTAAGCCATCCTGTCGACCACCTCTATCCACTGCACACAAGCAGAAATGGCTCCAGTGGGCCAAACGATACATGAAGACTGATATTCCAAACTGTTTTGTTCACCGATGAGTGCCGTGCAACGCTCGATGGTCCAGATGGATGGAGTGGAGGATGGCTGGTTGATGGACACCCCATAAAAAGACGGCTAAGGCGCCAACAAGGAGGAGGTGGAGTAATGTTTTGGGCTGGAATCATGGGGAGAGAGATTGTCGGCCCCTTTATGATCCCTGAAGGGGTAAAGATTAGTGTTGAGCGATACCGTCCGATACTTGAAAGTATCGGTATCGGATAGTATCGGCCGATACCCGAAAAGTATCGGATATCCCCGATACCGATACCCGATACCAATACAAGTCAATGGGACACCAAGTATCGGAAGGTATCCTGATGGTTCCCAGGGTCTGAAGGAGAGGAAACTCCCCTTCAGGCCCTGGGATCCATATTAATGTGTAAAATAAAGAATAAAAATAAAAAATATTGATATACTCACCCTCTGACGCGCCCTGGTTGTAACCGCCAGCCTCCGTTCATAAGAATGAGCGCTTGAAAGTCCTTAGATGACGTCGCGGCCTGTGATTGGTCGTGGAGCGGTCACGTGACCGCAACGCGACCAATCACAAGCCGTGACGTCATCTAAGGTCTTTCAAGCGCTTGAAAGTCCTTAGATGACTTCGCGGCCTGTGATTGGTCACGGAGCGGTCACGTGACCGCTCACGCGACCAATCACAGGCCGCGACGTCATCTAAGGTCTTTCAAGCGCTCATTCTTAGGAACGGAAGCTGGCGGTTACATCGGTAAGGTCCAGGCTGCGTCGGAGAGGTGAGTATATCAATATTTTTTTTTTTTAATTTTTTATTTTACACATTAATATCGATCCCGATACCGATTCCCGATATCACAAAAGTATCGGATCTCGGTATCGGAATTCCAATACTTGCGGTATCGGAATGCTCAACACTAGTAAAGATGAACTCCATAATCTATGTGGAGTTTCTAAAACAACACTTCCAAGAGGAAGAACCGTGCTTTCCGCAGCAAGATCATTTTCATGCATGATAATGCCCCGTCTCATGCTGCAAAAAACACATCTGCATCTCTGGCTGCTATGGGCATAAAAGAGGACAAACTTATGGTGTGGCCACCATCTTCCCCTGACCTCAACCCCATTGAGAACCTCTGGAGCATCATCAAAAGGAGTGTCTATGATGGCGGGAGGCAGTTCACATCTAAGCAACAGCTCTGGGAGGGTATTCTGTCCACATGCAAAACAATTGAAGCAGAAACCATCCAAAAACTGACAAATTCAATGGACGAGAGAGTTCAGAAGCTTCTTTCGAACAAGGGGTCCTATGTGCAAATGTAACATCACCTAGAATAAAGTTTTCACTTGAAAACTGTTTGATTTCATTTTGTAATAAGCTGATAATGCTTATAACTTCACAATTGACCATTTTTTTGTTCAAAATAAAACAAAAAAGGTTGAAAACTCTGCTGTGCATAATAATTTGGAACATGCATTTTGAGTGTTTCTTTTTTTTAAAAAGATACTGTTTTCGTAGGCAGTTTGTTCCAAATATTGCAATTATGCTAGAATAGTAGATGACTGGAAAATAACAATGACTGCAATTCAGATAGGTAATTTATAGAAAATATGAGGAAATATTATTTGCATAATAATTTGGAACACAGTGTATATGGTATATGGTACAGCTATGGGGCAATAATGAACGGTGCAGAGCACTATATGGCACAGCTTTCTATGGTACAGCTATGGGGCAATAATGAACGGTGCAGAGCACTATATGGCACAGCTATGGGGCCATAATGAACGGTATGGAGCATCTATTTTTATTTTTCAAATTCACCGGTAGCTGCTGCATTTTCCACCCTAGGCTTATACTCGAGTCAATAAGTTTTCCCAGTTTTTTGTGGCAAAATTAGGGGGGGTCGGCTTATACTCGGGTCAGCTTATACTCGAGTATATACGGTACTAAAAACTCTGTGTTATTTAAATGCAACTTTGCTTTTTTACTTAGTTATATCAGGGTTTTTGCTTACTTTTTTCTGTTGTAGATTTTATTGTTTTGTGGCCAATGTGTAGCAACTCAAGTTAAGCTCAATTTGTATATGTATATATATGTATATATATATATATATATATATATATATATATATATATATATATATACTGTATATATGCGTAGTGCTTTACCCTCTTTTAAGAGTTTGATAATCCTCTTTGTTTCAATTGACATCTCTCGTGTTGGAGCCATGATTCGTGTCAGTCCACTTGGTGCAACAGCTCTCCAAGGTGTGATCACTCCTTTTTAGATGCAGGCAAATGAGCAGATCTAATTTGATGCAGGTGTTATTTTTGTCATCCTCCGTATGTAATTCGTATGGCATCCGTACTGCGAGATTTTCTCGCAGGCTTGCAAAACTGACATCTAATGGATTTATGGGCTCAAATGTTCGGTAAAACATATATACAGTATATATATATGTCATTGAGATATATATATATATTTAATTCAGTGCGATATAGCAGAAAAGCCGGTAATTCAATTGCCGGCGTTTCATTTCTCCTTCACAAACCCGACATGATATGAGACATGGTTTACATACAGTAAACCATCTCATATCCCTTTTTTTTGCATATTCCACACTACTAATGTTAGTAGTGTGTATGTGCAAAATTTGGGCACTGTAGCTATTAAATTAAAGGGTTAAATCCCGGAAAAAATTGGCGTGGGCTCCCGCGCAATTTTCTCCGCCAAAGTGGTAAAGCCAGTGACTGAGGGCAGATATTAATAGCCTAGAGAGGGTCCATGGTTATTGTCCCCCCCTGGCTAAAAACATGTGCCCCCAGCCACCCCAGAAAAGGCACATCTGGAAGATGCGCCTATTCTGGCACTTGACCACTCTCTTCCCACTCCCGTGTAGTGGTGGGATATGGGGTAATGAAGGGTTAAGGTCACCTTGCTATTGTAAGGTGACATTAAGCCAGATTAATAATGGAGAGGCGTCAATTATGACACCTATCCTTTATTAATCCAATAGTATGAAATGGTTAATAAAACACACACACACATTATTACAAAGTACTTTAATGAAATAAAGACACAGGGTGTTGTAATATTTTATTTGACTCTTAATCCACCTGAAGACCCTCGTTCTGTAAAAAAGGAAAAATAAAAAAAAAACAATATCCCATACCTTCCGTCGTTCAGGTCACGTCCCACGATGTAAATCCATCTGAAGGGGTTAAATCATTTTACAGCCAGGAGCTCTGCTAATGCAGTCGCTCGTGCCTGTAAAATCCCGGGGAATGAATGGAAAGCAGGGTGACCTGTAGTTACCTTGAGTCACGGTGATGCGCCCTCTGCTGGATGTCCTCATATGAACTCGAGCCTGGGAATAGGCTGGAGTTCAGCACGGTGGCGCAGTGGTTAGCACTGCGGCCTTTCAGCGCTGGAGTCCTGGGTTCAAGCCCCACTAAGGACAACATCTGCAAAGAGTTTGTATGTTCTCTCCGTGTTTGCGTGGGTTTCCTCCGGGCACTCCGGTTTCCTCCCACATTCCAAAGACATACTGATAGGGAATTAAATTGTGAGCCCCAACAGGGACATCAACGATAATGTGTGCAAACTTTAAGAGTGCTGCGGAATATGTTAGCGCTATATAAAAATAAAGATTATTATATATATATATACATACCTATTCTATGTGTACACATTTATTATACCTATTCTATTCTGTCAGTGTGATTTTACTGTACACCTGTCATGCAGCTGCAGTGCAGTACAGCGCAACCTCCACCACTGGGAGCTTGGTAGAGAAGCGAGACTGCACTCACAGAGCAAATGAACAAACGCCACCTAGTGGCGAGAGAGAGAGAGGTCAGGATAGCCAAGTCAGAACACAAGATAGCACTACAGTACAAAATGATTAGACAGATTGGATAGTCAGGACATAGCAAGGGATCAGTAAACCAGGACGGGCAAAATACGGTACAATAGGGACAAGCTGAAACAGAGTCAAAATGCCAAGCCAGGAGGTCAGTAACAGGGAGTCAAGCAGATCTACAGACAAACAAAGAGACACTGGGAAAGGGCAGGCAGGGGGAGATAACATACACAGGACAAGTCAGGGTTCACAACAGGACAAATCAAGAGCTTCCAGAGTCAGGTAAACACGCCAAAGACAGAGCTATAGCTGACACCACCCTCAGGATACCTGGGAGCTAAATAGCAAACCTGAGCCCAAAATGAGGCAGAGCAAAGTTAACCCTAGACATGATCCACTCAGAGAATGAGCAGACAGGACTAAACTCCGGACTGGATCATGACAACACCGCAATGAATTGTCGGCTTTTATAGAGAACACTGCTGCGTATTTCTTGCAAGTCACATGCATGGTCCGTGTGTAATCTGCATTTTTCTCGCCCCCATAGACTTTCATTGGTGATTTTTTTTTGCGCAATACGGTGACAAATGCAGCATGCTGCGATTTTCTACGGCCGTACAAGACCGTATAATACGGATCAGTAAAATATGGCAGATAGGAGCTGGGCCATAGAGAATCATTGTACCGTATGCAATCCATATTTTCTGCACCTCCCATACATCCGTAAAACTCGCTAGTGTGACGCCGGCCTTAAACAACTGAATGAACATTCTCCAAGGCCGGGGATTCCATAATTTTTGCCAGGGGTTATCTATATATATAAGAGGCATCGTGATTACTCGCTAATCCCGCCCCCTGCACAGTAGCTCTGCCCCCCACCACATCACCACACATAATCCTGCCCCCCACCCCTTTACCACACACAATCCCGCCCCACCACATTACCACACACAATCCGCACCACATCACCACACACAATCCTGCCCCCCACAAATCCCGCCACATCACCACACATAATCCCACCCCCACCACATCACCACACATAATCCCCCCCACCACATCACCACACATAATCACGCCCCTTCAAGACATCACCACACAATCCCGCCCCCAACCACATCACCACACATAATCCCGCTACCCCACCACATTGCTACACATAATCCCGCCCCCACCACATTACAACAGATAATCCTGCCCCCCACCACATTACCACCCATAATCCCGCCCCCCACCACATTACCACACATAATCCCGCCCCCACCACATTACCACACATAATCCCGCCCCCCATCACATCACCACACATAATCCCGCCCCCCCACCACATCACCACACATAATCCCGCCCCCCACCACATCACCACACATAATCCTGCCCCCCACCACATCACCACACATAATCCCGCCCCCAACACATCACCACACATAACCCGCCCCCCACCTCATTACCACACATAATCCCCCCACTCCATTAACACATAATCCCACCCCCCACAACATCACCACACATAATCCTGTCCCCAATACATCACCACACTATTGTTATTAACTTCATTTTAAGTTAATTCACCACCTGCATAAGCACTATTGAATGTTGTCATTATTTACTTTAGTTTAGTCACCAGCAGCGTTAATTAGATAGCAATGAGCGTGCCGAGCGGTAGCTGGCTGGAAACATCTAGTATATATATATATATATATATATATATATATATATATATATATATATATATATATATATATATATCAAGAAAACATTACTGTGCTAAGATTTACAAAAAATAAAAAACTTATCCAACTTTTGAAGTTTTCTCTTATTTAAGTTTGTCTCCAAGTAATATAAGCTAGATGTAGGTATGTGTGTATCCAGGGAGCTGATGTATTCCCCTTCTTTCTAGGGCTGTATTTGGCATTTATAGTACTCTTTCCTGTTTAATAGACATGAGCGAATATAGTTGGCTTCCTCCTTATTCGGCTTGCTAATAGCGTTTACCCAAGAAGCTGCAGAGGGAACCCAGATACCTGGAGCGCTCCCGATAATCAGGTGTCTGGCGGCGTAGCTGCATGTGTTGCAGCTGTGTGACGGTCACAACAAATGCATGGAGAGCCTGTGTGTTGTGACTGTCATACAGCCACGACACATGCAGCTGCTGAGCCGAACAGCGGGAGCGCTCCATGTATCTGGGTTCCCTCTGCAGCTGGGAATGGGCGTGCCTGCGTGACATCAGAGCTGCGGGCTGGATCCAAGATGGCGGCGCCCATGGCTCGGATGCCAGCAGCAATACAGGTTTCCCGGCGGGATGCAGGAGGGGGGGGGGTGCATACCGGATACCGGAAGAGGCGGTGAGCACTACGGATCACCCTTTTTTAAGGGTGAAGTGTACACAGAGTATCGCTCACTTCTATAGAGCTCTCCAAATATGGAGGATCGTATGAAGCAGCAGCAGCAGCAATAGCCCTTATCAGGTGATGCACCTGCTCACCAACATGCTAAGAGAAGTAGCCGCTCGAGTGAAAGCAGCGGCAGTTGTCCTGGCCGGACGTCACAGGACTCTTCAGCTTCTAGGAGGGACGTTGTCCGTGCTCCTATTCAGCCTCAGAATCCGGTACCCTTCATGGTCAGCGGGTTGTGAGTGATCTACATGACTTTGCCTCTAGTCTTAGGGCCATAATTAGAGCAGAAGTAGAAGGCTCTGTAAAAACAGCCCTTAAGAAAAAAGGTAGTAAAAACCCAGAACCTATTTCAGATTCTGAAGTCTCTCGTTCTGACGAGGAATTTCAGGAGGAACTGTTATCTCCCTTCCCCTCCTCTTCCATATCCTCTGGCTCCTCTTCAGATAGCGATGTTGGGGGCCGTCCATGCTTTCTAACTGAGAACAAGGATAAATTAATAAAAGCCGTCAGAGCTTCAATAGGCCTAAAAGATGAGAAAGCGGCCAAATCCCTGGAGGACATTATGTTTTGAGGTTTAGAGTAGAAAAGAAAGCATACATTCCCAGTTAACTCTAAAGTAAAAGCCCTTACAGAAAAGGAGTGGAAGAAGCCGGAGAAATCGGGTAATCTGCCCTCGGCTTCTAAAAGATGTTACCCCTTTGAGGAGAAAGATTCGGAGACGTGGGATAAGGTTCCTAAAATTGATGGTGTGGTAGCTAGGTCGTCCAAAAAGTCATCCCTTCCCTTAGAAGACTCTGGCATATTAAGGGACCCCTTAGACAAAAAGGCGGACGGGTTCCTAAGACACACCGGGGAAGCAACTGCAGGGGGTTTAAAACCGGCGATTGTGGGAACTTGTGTTGCACGCTCCCTTATAGTCTGGCTACAACAGATAGAGGAGCATCTGAAATCTAAAGTACCGAGGGAAGAAATCCTAACTAATATGACTATGGCTAAAGGTGCGGCAGCCTTTATAGCAGATTCCTCAGCAGACTACGTAAGGCTAGCAGATAGGGCAGCAAGTTTATCCAATGCGGCTAGACGTGCTCTATGGTTGAAGGGGTGCCCGGACGACTTGCCTTCGAAGAATAGACTTTGTTCCATACCGTGTGATGGCCATTTCCTCTTTGGTCAGAAGCTAGAAGACATTTTAGAAAAAGCAGGGGATAGAAAAAAGGGTTTTCCTCGCTTTTTGGTGGACATTAGAAGACCTTATTTTCGGAGAGGGAAATTTAGTAGAGGCCGCCCCCAGGAGATAGAAGGAATTGAGACTCCAGAGACAGAAAAGGATCTGGATACATGTTTAAGGGTCCCTCTACATCAGCAAAAAAGCCCTCCCAATGATCCCAGGTCAGAGGTGGGGGAAGACTCTCATTCTTTTTCCCCACCTGGGTAAATATCTCCCCCAGTCATTTGGCACTGAACGTTGTCAAAGACGGCCTAAGAATAGACTTTGTTTATCCACCGCGACAGACTTTTGTTTTGACATCCCAAAGAAAATCCCGGGAAGAACAGCTAGCCTTGGAAGCAGAGGTATTGGAACTGGTGTTAAAACGAGTTCTGGTAGAAGTCCCTGGGGAAGAGGAAGGAAAAGGTTTTTATTCCCCCCTTTTTTTAATATTAAAACCGGACGGCTCACTAAGAAATATTGTCAACTTAAGAAATCTCAATCAGTCGGTAGTAAATTGCTCCTTCAAAATGGAGTCGGTAAATACAGCGGTAAAGCTCTTGTTCCCAAATTGCTTCATGGTGGCTATAGACTTAAAGGACGCCTACTGCCACGTCCCAATCCATCGAGACTACCAAAAATTTCTAAGAGTAGCGGTTTATGTCCAAGGAAGACTCAGGCACTATCAATACGCTGCCCTCCCATTCGGCCTGTCCATAGCGCCAAGAATATTCACCAAGCTAATGTCAGAAGTCATGTCCTTCCTCCGTTCTCGGGACGTGGTTATAGTTCCTTATCTAGACGACTTCTTTATAATAAGGAATTCGGCAGTACACTGTCTAGCACAAATAAAAGAAGTAACAGCAATGCTAGAGGTGTTGGGTTGTAAAATAAATTTCACCAAATCAAGGTTGATGCCAGAGTAAGTTCAGTCCTTTCTGGGCTTGGTTCTGGACTCCAGGCGTCAACTTTGTCTCCTACCAGTAAACAAATTGGTCAAAATGTGAAATCGCGTGGAGTTGGCAATTCAACACCCTGTAATGACACAAAGGAAGATGATGTCCCTGTTAGGTTCTCTGACATCCTGTATACCCGCGATTAAATGGGCGCAATTTCATCTAAGACAGTTACAGTGGGAGGTCCTGTTAGCACAAAAGTGGTTAAAAGGGCATTTAGAGGGGAAGCTACGCCTTTCGGCGGGCATAACAGATTCCCCAAAATGGTGGACAGTAAGAGATCATTTGGCATCAGGGGTCCAGTGGATAACTCCGATAGAGCATGTCATCACCACAGACGCAAGCGGTACAGGATGGGGGGCTCATTTAGGAACCCTCTCGGTTCAGGAATCCTGGTCCCGACTAGAATCACATCAGGCATCCAATATAAGAGAATTATGGGCTGTAGAGAGAGCTATAAAACATTTCCTCCCTATCCTTCAGGGTCACCATACCAGAGTCATGTCAGACAATTATGCAGTGGTAGCTTATATCAACCACCAAGGGGGAAACAAGATCCCTTTCCCTTATGAAGTCAGCGTCGGTCCTCCTACAGCTAGCACAGCATCACCTACTATCCCTCTCTGCTCTTCACATAAAGGGGGTCGAAAATACGAAGGCGGACTACCTAAGTAGCAAAATACTAAAACAGGGAGAATGGTCATTAAATCCCGGGTGTTTCAACAGATAGTGCAGGCCTGGGGCATGCCTGAAATAGATTTATTTGCCACTCTTCACAACAGAAAAGTGGAGAGTTTCTGTTCGTTAGACCCGAGAGAGAAACCTTTTGCGGTAGATGCTCTTCAAATTCAATGGAAATTCAGTCTCGCTTATGTTTTTCCACCGATAGCGATGATTCCAACAGTAGTAAGAAAGATCAGAATGGAACAGGCGAGGGTAATTCTGATTGCTCCATTTGGCCAAAAAGACCTTGGTTTTCCCTTCTAAGACAGATGTTACTAACCGATTCATGGATTCTACCAGAGATTCCAGACCTGCTTACCCAGGGTCCAATATGCCACTCTCAGGTGAAGGGCTTCCATCTTGCAGCCTGGAATTTGAGAGGGCATTACTGAGTCGGCAGGGGTTTTCACCAGGGCTAGTCTCCACTTTGTTGAAAAGTAGAAAACCGGTCACGTCAAGAATTTATGGTAGAACATGGAAAAAGTATCTAGATTTTTCGGGGCAACCTTTGGGGGATGAGGCTCCTGTGGGTACTATTTTAGAGTTTTTACAAACGGGTTTACAACTAGAGTTGGCAACCAATACGCTCAAAGTACAAGTGTCGGCGTTAGGAGCCATATATAATTGTAATCTAGCCTCCAATAGGTGGGTGTCCCGCTTTATAAAATCATGTAGTAGATCTAGACCGGTGGTAGTTCAGAGGGTTCCATCGTGGGATTTAAATCTGGTTTTAGAAGCTCTAACTAGGAGTCCATTTGAGCCTTTACAGGAATCATCAGTAAAACTCCTCACTCTTAAAACAGTGCTTCTAGAAGCGTTGACATCAGCCCGTAGGGTGAGTGACTTGCAAGCCCTGTCTATTTCCCCTCCTTACACACAAATATTTGAGGACAGGGTAGTTCTGAGACCAGATCCGGCGTATCTGCCGAAAGTGGTACTTAAATTGCATAGGAGTCAAGAAATTGTATTACCCTCTTTTTGTGATAAGCCTAGGAACCCAGGGGAAGAAAAATTTCATACACTGGATGTAAGAAGGTCCATGTTATAATACATATCCTCGACCAGTCAGTGGAGGAAGGATCAGTCCCTATTTGTAGCTTTCCAGGGTAGCAGGAAGGGATATGGGGTATCCAAAGGTACTATTGCTAGGTTGATTATGGAGGCTATTACCTTATCCTATGCTTCACGTGGTGCCCCGATTCCTGAAGGCATCAAGGCTCACTCCACCAGAGCTGTGGCTACTTCCTGGGCAGAATAAGCAGAGGTATCGATTGATCAGATTTGTAAGGTCGCTACCTGGTCCTCACCGTCTACCTTCTTTAAACACTACCGACTGGATCTATCCTCTTCGACTGACCTTACCTTTGGTAGAAGGGTGCTGCAAGTGGTGGTCCCTCCCTAAGGTGTTCCTTTCTCCAAAAATCTCTCAGGTGTGCTGTCATGGGAGACGGGAAAACACCAAGGTTACATACCAGTAGCCGATTTTTCCGGAGCCCATGACAGCACCTGTATATTCCCTCCCTTCTTTTTCACCCTTTGGTGCGCACTTTTAGCTGGGTGTTTTTTTGTTATCATTATAATGTGGTGGTAGATTGCCATGTGAACTAACCAAGGGGGCCTCTCATGCTCTGAAAGCCAACTGAAGCGAGGGAGAGGTACCGCCCTTTTATTTCAGTAGGTTTCCTGTCCTGACTGGGTGGATCCCTCTCTCAGGTGTGCTGTCATGGGCTCCAGAAAAAACAGCTACCGGTAAGTAACCTTGGTGTTTTGTGTTTTTTCTTTATATTATTGCATTCTGTGCAGACCAGGGTGTGGCTGCCCTGTTTTTGAGCTAAAGATTCTATATAAGGCTTCCCCAGACTTGTGTTTCACTGGTTGGGCCCAGTCCTTTCGTCTGCCCTTATTCACCCTGAGGTCAGCATTGACACATGTTAATGTTTTAATATTAGACAGTGTAGGACTGTCCCGATCAGAGTTACCGTGTCGTGGTGGGATGGCTTTTATGCTATTTTTGATCAAAAACAGTATTACTAAAAACTGTGTTTAGTAATACTGTTTTTGATCAAAAATAGCATAAAAGCCATCCCACCACGACACGGTAATGACACGGTTATTTGGATGCACGTTTTGATTTTTAATTACTTAGTTACAACAGGGTTTTTGCTCATTTTTTCCCTTGTAGGTTTTGTATGTTTTATGGCCAATGTGAACATGCGCTTATCAGCTGCATGTGTACCAATTCAAGTGAAGCTCAATTTTTGTGTTTTTACCAAATGCCAACAGATTCTGCTGACATACTAATGGGTATAGGTGCCTCTGTCAAATAATTATTGGGGAAGATAAGGATCCAGCATTTCCATTTTGTAGACATAAGTTCTCTTGAAGCTTCTCTCTTAAAGAAAATTCCAAAGGGTTTGACAGAGTGGGTGCGCCTGTCACGGGGATAGTGGAACAAAGAGGGACCAGAAAATCACCACATCTGGTTACACAAACTCCTGCACTTCTTAGAATTCTTTCACCATCCTGTAAAACAGTGCAGGTTTTCCTCCTGGGGCTGAATTGTCTCAGATGTTCTGTGTTGGTCACTCCCCTCTGGCATATATGCGCAAAACTGGCACTTGAAAATTGTCAATGATAGTTCTACTTCCTGCTTTGGTGTTGAAGGAGAACGTTCAGTGTTTGGAGTTGGCGGTTGGGGAGTTTTTCTGGAGATTGCTGTGTGAAGTTGGTTTGCGTGTTTATCCTTGTCATCGCACATTTGGTTTTCTTCTCCCATATTCCCTGTTTCTTCCAGTCTGTTGTTTTGTGAGTGTATTTGTATGATTGCAGTTTTCTTTTATCCCTGCCTGTTTACCTCTGTCTGATTAGCGTTTTCTTATAAACTTTGGCCTCTCACCCCCCTGGGTGGGGGAAGGATCAGAAAGAGGTTAAGTTAGGATTATACCTAGGTACAATACCCTGGCATCTCCACCATCTGGAGTAATCAGGGGGACAGTGATAGACTAGAGTGCCCTTAGTTCTATGGATTAGGTAGGCTCCCAGAGTCCCTTGACACTACGTGACAGCTCCATTGTACTGGAAAATCAGGCGAGATAACTGCTGCCAGCTGATCTTCCAAACAATTCAACCAACAGCTATCTAAAGTTTAGGGGGAGTTTTAGGTAAACACTTTTTTTTAGCTGACATACATGGCCTCATTCAGAAGATGGTATTTTCAGTCTTTGCGTTGTCCATGTTTCCAATGGACAACACAATGACACTTTAAATATCCATTGTCAACCCTGACAAATTATAGAGTATTACATTTACATTACTACACTATCAGAACTATAACCGCCATTAGTGCATGAATGCAGAGCCGCCATGAACATGAATACACCTCCAGAATTATAATCATTTCTTAAGCATATTATCAGAAGCATCATGTCACAAATTCCTAAGGGATTTGTGGCAAATCTGGGTCTGCTGAAATTTAAATGTAGATTTTTTCCTTTGTTCCAGCAAGAGTTAATGTCAGTCTCTTGCTGGCAGTTTCTTTTAAGCTGGTCAGCTGATGTTGGTTGGTAACCACTCCCATCTCCCTTTAAAGGGAACCTGTCACCCCCCCAGGCGTTTTTAACTAAAACAGCCACCTTGTACAGCACTAATGCTGCATTCTGACAAGGTGGCTCTTTTAGTTCGGGTCCAAATGCTGTAATAATCGCTTTTATAATGTGCCCCCTCATACCTCGAATTAGACCCGGGGGCAGGTCTTTCCCCCCTAACACATACACATCACAGCCGTCAATCAGGGCCTCTGCGTGCCGAGCACCGCCTCCTCTTCCTTCATTAGCGTCCCCGGCACCTGCACTGTAAGTTCAAAGGGCAGCGCAACTGCGCATGCCCAAAAAATAAAATAACAGATCAGGCGCCGGGAAATAGTCACATGACCCATCAGCTGATTGTCAGTTATAGAGTTTTCTTCTATGCTGCCTATGCAGAATCAATAGTAAAAAGATCTAATGTTAAAAATAATAATAAAAAAAAAAAAATCATTATATTCTCACCTTCCAGCGCCTTTCCTCCTCGCGACGCTCCGGTCCCAAGAATGCATTGCAGCAATGACCGGAGATGACGTAGTGGTCTCGCGAGACCACTACGTCATCACGTGTTACTGCCACAATGCATTCATGGGACTGGAGCATCGCTAAACGCCTGGGCTGGATCCGGGGTCCGCCGGAAGGTGAGTATATAACTATTTTTTATTTGGTGCCCACATTGCTATATACTACGTGGGCTGTGTTAGATACTACGTGGGCTGTGTTACATAGTGCATGGACTGTGTTATATACTGGGTGGCCTGTGTTATATACTACGTCTCTGTGCTATATACTACGTGGGCTGTGCTATATACTATGTGGCTGCGCAATATACTATGTGGCTGTGCTATATACTACGTGGCTGTGTTATATACTATGTGGGCTGTGTTATATACTACATGGGCTGTGTTAAATACTGCGTGGGTTGTGCTATATACTACTATACATATTCTTGAATACCCGATGCATTAGAATCGGGCCACCATCTAGTCTACTATGACTACCACACTGTCCCCTGAATAATTTCTATTGACAAATTGTTGTCTTTACAAACTACAACTGCCACAGTGCCTCCTTTATGAACTACAACTGCTGCTCCAACCTCCCTTGTAAACTATAACTGCCACCCCGTCAACTCTTATGAAATATAACTGCCACACTGTCCCCCTATAAGCTTTAACCACCACACTGATCTCCTAATGAACGACAACCATGACATCCACACCATCCACCCTTATAAACCATAACCACCACACTGTCCTACCTTATAAACTATGATAATCACGCTGTCCCCGCTTATGGACTATATCCACCACACTATCCCCATTATAAACTATGGCAGCAACACAAATCTCACGTATGAATTATAACTACCACACCCTCTCTCTCATGAACTATAATATATATGCTATAGTGTGCCATCTCCACACTATTTCTGCGTTCTGAAATATAGTCTCCATGCTGTCACCACTTCATGCTTCTTCAGTGTCCCTCATGCTACGCACTTGCACATTGTCCCCCCCACGCTGTATCCTTTCTATATTGTGCCTTTACACTGTTGCTCCTTCTGTATAATGATCCCCCATGCTGTGCCCTCACACTGTCCCTACTTCTCTATACTGTGCCCTTACATTCACTACAACAGTTAAAGTACCTTTTATCTTCAGCTCCGCTATGGAGCACTTGCCATCTCCTAGCTCCCACGTCTTCATCTCCCAGTTCTCATTCATAGCGCTACTTAAAAGACATTCTCTGCCAAGCATAGAAAACTACAGTATAACAAATATTGTGCAAACATACAAACTTAATGACCCAGAAAGTCAGTGCTCCAAAGTAATAACGTTAACCACCAATCCATCATACTGTCTGAGAATAAACAGAATTGCATAGATATTGTGGAAAACATACAACCATATCTTTCAAAGTTACTGTACTTTATATTATTATCATTTATTATTATAGCGCCATTTATTCCATGGTGCTTTACATGTCAGAAGGGGTATACATAATAAAAAAACAAGTACAATAATCTTAATCAATACAAGTCACGACTGGTACATGAGGTGAGAGGACCCTGCCTGCGAGGGCTCACAATCTACAAGGGATGGGTGAGAATACAGTAGGTGAGGGTAGAGCTGGTCGTGCAGTGGTTTGGTCCATTGGTGGTTACTGCAGGTTATATTTTCAATGGTGTACTGGTGGTCATGCATTGACAGATCATACAATGTGGAGAGAGGACTGACAGAAGAGAATTACCACCTTATAAGTCTGAAAGCATAAATTCTATCAAAGGGAATCTATCACCCCCAGTTCATATATGACCTATTAATATGGGCATACAGTACAAGTAATAGAAATGTTAAACTAGTCTTACCTGTATGCCAAAAATGTTATATTCTATCTTTATGTTAATGATTTCTTCCAGACTCCAGGGCGTGCAGTGCCTAGAAAAAATCCCTGCCTCCAGTTGCCATTGTAATACTATCCCCCTCCCATGCGCATCAGTTATGGTCCTGGAATCCTGCACCAGCGCCCTGCAATCCCTCCACAATATGTACCTCATCCTCCTTTCTATGGGCACTGCATTCAGGGATCTTCTGTGCAGGCGAGTCACTGTGTCCTCCAGTGTGTGCCCCGATAATACGCTCTCCCCCCTTCATCCCTTCATAGTCATTGCTAGGAACCATGTGTACATGGTGATGACTATGCAGGGAGGAAGTGAGGAGAGTACCTTATCAGCGCACACGCCGGAGGTCACTGGAACAGAAGACCCGGAATGCAGAGCCCACAGAAGGGAGGAAAGGTACGTATAACATTTCTCAT
Source organism: Ranitomeya variabilis (assembly GCF_051348905.1). Classification (NCBI taxonomy): domain Eukaryota; kingdom Metazoa; phylum Chordata; class Amphibia; order Anura; family Dendrobatidae; genus Ranitomeya; species Ranitomeya variabilis. The sequence goes on from NC_135235.1 coordinate 487,181,038, forward strand.
CAACAAAACCAATAATATGAGGCAGACAGGTAGGACTAGTGTAACATTTCTATTACCTGTATGCCCATATTAATAGGTCATATACGTCCCTGGGCGACAGATTTCCTTTAAGGCTTAGGGCAGCACGGTGGTGCAGTGGTTAGCACAGCAGCCTTGCAGCGCTGGAGTCCTGGGTTCTAATCCCACCTTGGACAACATCTGCAAAGAGTTTGTATGTTCTCTCCGTGTTTGCGTGGGTTTCCTCCCACATTCCAAAGACATACTGATAGGGAATTTAGATTGTGAGCCCCATCGGGGACAGTGATGATAATGTGTGCAAACTGTAAAGCGCTGCGTAATATGTTAGCGCTATATAAAAATAAAGATTATTATTATTAAGGCTTGAATAATGGATATTCTTTTGGACTTGTTTTTTTCTTTATATTTTCCTCTTACAATGGTGCAGCCTAGCAGGAAAAAAGCTGCTTTGTTCTTTTACCCATCAATACAGTAAACTTGTCTCTGTTACAATATCTTCTGTATGCTCTAAGCTTGGCTCAAGTATATGATATGTGCAATAAACTTGTCTATGCACTACCATTCCAGTGGGTTGGCAAAAGGTTTTTTACCCCACACTCTATTATTGCACACCCAATTACAATTGATTTGCTCACTTCTACAAGGGAGAATTACAGATGGGGCCATATATACAAACTTTTAAAATCAATGAGTATCTGCAGTGCAAACCAGTATTCTTCAATGGTGGCAAAAGTGGAGTGTTGAGTGGTTTGTCTGCACTGCTGGTAGAATCTCACAGGAAGGATCCAGGATACACAAGGGATGAATCAATGCGGTTTTAATATCTACACCTTTCAAAGTCATCAAAATTCTTACTCATGATACAAACAAAATCCCTCATGTGTCCTGGATAATTCTTGTGGGATTCTACCAGCAGCACAGAAAAACCACTGAAAACATCACCTAGCCACTCTTGGTTTTCATGACCCGTGGATATGCTGCAGCTGATTATATTCAATATAAAAAATACTAGTAGCGCTTCAGCAACTTTGGATCCTGCGGTACAGTACCACCCGTCTGTAACAATATCACTAAATGTGGTTAAAAAAGGGAAAATCAGGTGAAAAGAGGTGAAATCAGGTAGGTATCGCTTATTGCCTTCAGGGATGAAGGCAACAAGCGATACCTACCTGATTTCACCTCTCCCTGGCAACACAAGTGGACGCAACGACGGAAGACTGCACCTTATACGGCATCTCCACCAGGTACACACTACAATGATAGCCTCAAGAGATATATTGTATTTACAGATGCTTTTTTAGTATTTTTAAACGGCGGTTGCATTATTTCTAGTTTTTCAGTCTTCAGTTCACCACTAGTTAAAACACCACCTAGCTACTGCACAAGTACAACACCCAGTCGTCGCCCTAATTATTATTTATTTTATATTATTGTTCTTAGCAGTTACCTTTTCGTTAGCAGTTTTAGTCCTCACTAGGGGGTTACAATTTAGATTCCAGCGCAGATTTTTTTCCCTTTTTTAACCACATTTAGCTGATTATATTCGTAGCACTGCATTTGTTGTGTTATTACACAATTTTACCAGGCGAGCATATACAGGTGTGACACTTTCTGTAAAGAAGTAGCCATATTTTTCTAAATCTCTGTAACCCCTTTGACCATAATCCAACACTGACCCTGAGAAGTAGATGTACTTTCCTACAAGAGTACTGATAGTGGCCCCAGTTGACATCCACAACTACCTTATTCTTTGACTTTTTGGCCCCTAGGCTTATCCAAACTTCAGTATAGAAATATAGAATCTGGACCATGGAAAGTTCTGCTGGTTCTTTTCTGCTATGCCATATGACAATGGCATAGACTACCTCACTTTGCTAAGTCAATGTAGATTTCGGAATGATATTGAGTTTTTATGTTAAGTCCGTTATTTAGAAAAATAGAAAGGCTCTGATGAATTACCTAATTTGTAGATCAAACTTCAAACAGAATGCTTACATGGCACCTTTCAAGTCAAGCCCTGGATATTTCTGAGAGATAAAAGGCAAAATAAACCCCCAAAGTTATTTTTTTTCTACTGTATTCAAAACACAAATATAAAATTCAGAATTCGATATTCCGTTGACTTTCCACAGCAATGCTGATGATAACACTGAGATCATTTGAATTGTAAAAAATAATTTTCCTCCCAAGGATTCATCATAAACAAGATGTTGAGATCTGACAAAAAGCTAAAATAATGAGTCCCATATGACTGCGTTTCAATCCACTAGCCTTATGGGATATTTGGTTAGAGAGGACTCCGATCAATGTTACTGTGGACAGTGAGGTGCTATGTGTTTACTCTGTTGCTTCTACAAAATGAAAAATTAATTTTTATTTAAAGGCCACCACCAATGCTGCTGATGTTTTTTTGTCTCCAGTGTGGAATGCAGTTGACAGAATTAATGGCAATGTTTTGGGAAATAATTGAATTTGCTGAAAGAGGGACCAAATGATCCATCAACGTTTCAAAAGAAAATGAGAAAAATCCTCCTTCTCTGTACAGTTTCAGAGGGTCGTAATAAGGCTACATTTTAATTTTATCAATTATAATATTGCAGCAAAACACATGACATAATGTAAAGCTCACCATAAAACCTTGTGGTGATCTGTGCCACGTTTAGTAGTACCATATGGATGTTAAGATATGTGAAACCAGCTTTAAAAAACATTACTTCATTTTAAAAAATAGAAATAAAAGCTGCAATAATAATCTATAATAATAATCTTTTATATAGCGCTAACATATTCTACACATTATCATCACTGTCCCCGATGGGACTCACAGTCTACATTCCTTATCAGTATGTCTTTGGAATGTGGGAGGAAACCGGAGTACCCAGAGGAAACCCACACAAACATGGGGAGAACATACAAACTCCTTGCAGATGTTGTCCTTGGTGGGATTTGAACCCAGGACTCCAGGGGCGGGCTGGGCCGGCTGGCAGTGAGGCAAATGCCCACCGGGGCGCTCCCCCAGCAGCTGTGCAGGGCCGCCTGATTGCAATGTATAGCAAACTGTGTGCTGGCCAGCGAGGTTGTATAGTGGGCGTGTGACATGACAGTTGGGTATTCGTGAATCCCCATGAATTTCTCTACCAACCTTTTCCAATCCTCTTTATCCCATCCATAAAATCCGCCCAACTAATTTCTCTAAAATAAAGACTTACCACATTGTTATTTGGATAAATTGGCTACAGCAGCCATTTTTATTAACATATAACAAACCAGTTTAATTATTAAACATTAATCACGGGGAGGGCGGTCCTCGAAGCCCCAAACTGTAATAAACTTGGCCTCCATATCCATATAAAACTTGATCCGAACAAACAGCCTCCAACTGTTTTTCCAAATTCAATAAAACTTCATATGATACCGGATGCCTACCGTCTGATACCTTCCAGCCTTTACGACAGCCTTTTACCACCTGCCGAACCAGAAATGATTTTATCAAATCCGTCAACCCCCTGAACTTAAAACCAAATGCCAACACTGACCATCCTGTCTCCCAGTTATGACCGATAAATAAAAGCAACTTGCTTTCGTTCTCTAAATCAGATCCCAACTGTAACTTCCATCTTTCCCAATCGTCCCAAGCCCTAATGTAGTGTGACCAAGTTCCAGACGACAGCGATCAGGCCAACAAACCTCTCACTGCCCCAACGGAAGATTCCTGTTGTGAATTCTGTTCTTGGGCTCCCTCCGGTGGTTATAAGTGGTAGCGCTGCTGTCTGTCCTTCACAGCAGTTATCAGGTGTGTCCACTCTGGACTGGGCTATTTAGTCTGGCCTCACCCTTTAGTCAGTGCCAGTTGTCCATTGTATTCTGGAGGATTCACATCCCTTCATGGTTTCTCCTGCTTCCTGGTCTTTTTACCAAGATAAGTACTGCTTGTTTTGCAGCCCACATGTTGTGGGCCTCATTGTTCAGTGCATTTCATGTTTTTTCTTGTCCAGCTTAATCTGTGTAAGGATTTATGCAGTCAAGCTGGAATCTCTGGAGAGGCAGATATACCCTCCATATCTTTAGTTAGATGTGGAGTTTTTTGTATTTTCTGTGGTGGATATTTCCTAGTATTTTAATACTGACCGCATAGTTCTCTGTCCTATCTTTCCTATTTAGCTAGATTGGCCTCCTTTGCTAAATCCTGTTTTCAGCCTGTGTATGTTTTTTCCTCTCCTCTCACAGTCAATATTTGTGGGGGGCTGCCTATCCTTTGGGAATTTTCTCTGAGGCGAGATAGTTTTCCCTTTTCTATCTATAGGGTTAATTAGTCCTCCGGCTGTGTCGAGGTGTCTAGGATCAGTAGGTACATCCCACGGCTACTTCTAGTTGCGGGTGTTAAGTTCAGGGTCCGCGGTCAGTATAGATACCACCTTCTCCAGAGTACGTCCAATGCTACTCCTGGGCCACCAGATCATAACAGTACAACTGGCCAACAATGAGTTAACCGCATCTCAGAAGAAGGGAAAGAAAGTGGTGAGCCATTTTTTTTTCTGTACTCTGTTGTGTTTTTTTTCCCTTCTTTACCTCTGGGTGGTTCAGGAGTTTGGCGCTGACATGGATGTTCAGGGACTTGCTTCTCGTGTGGATCAACTTGCTGCTAGAGTACAGGGTATTTCTGATTATATTGTTCAGACTCCAGCTTTGGAGCCTAGAATTCCAACTCCTGATCTGTTTTTTGGGGACAGGTCTAAATTTCTGAGCTTTAAAAATAACTGTAAACTGTTTTTTGCTCTGAAGCCCCGTTCCTCTGGTGATCCCATCCAGCAGGTTAAAATTGTCATATCTCTGTTGCGTGGCGACCCCCAGGATTGGGCATTTGCCCTGGAACCTGGGAATCCGGTGTTGTTTAATGTAGACGCCTTTTTTCAGGCGCTTGGGTTCTTGTATGATGAACCTAACTCTGTAGAGCATGCTGAGAAAACCTTGTTGGCCCTGTGTCAGGGTCAAGAAGCGGCAGAATCATATTGCCAGAAATTTAGAAAATGGTCTGTGTTGACTAAATGGAATGAGGATGCTTTGGCGGCAATTTTCAGAAAGGGTCTTTCTGAATCCATTAAAGATGTTATGGTGGGGTTCCCCACGCCTGCTGGTTTGAGTGATTCTATGTCTCTGGCCATTCAAATTGATCGGCGCTTGCGTGAGCGCAGAGTTGTGCACACTATGGCGTTGTCTTCCGAGCGGAGTCCTGAGCCTATGCAATGTGATAGGATTGTGTCTAGAGCTGAACGACAAGGATTCAGACGTCAGAATGGGTTGTGTTTTTACTGCGGCGATTCTGCTCATGTTATTTCTGATTGCCCTAAGCGTGTCAAGAGAATCGCTAGTTCTGTTACCATCAGTACTGTACAACCTAAATTTCTGTTATCTGTGACCCTGATCTGCTCATTATCGTCATTTTCTGTCATGGCATTTGTGGATTCAGGCGCCGCTTTAAATTTAATGGACTTAGAATTTGCCAGACGTTGTGGGTTTCCCTTACAGCCTTTGCAGAGTCCTATCCCTTTGAGGGGCATTGATGCTACACCATTGGCTAAAAATAAACCTCAGTTTTGGACACAGTTAACCATGTGCATGGCGCCAGCCCATCAGGAAGATTGTCGTTTTCTGGTGTTGCATAATCTGCATGATGTTATTGTGCTGGGGTTTCCATGGTTACAGGTGCATAATCCGGTGTTGGATTGGAAATCTATGTCTGTGACTAGTTGGGGTTGTCAGGGGGTTCATGGTGACGTTTCTTTGATGTCAATTTCCTCCTCCCCATCTTCTGAAGTTCCTGAGTTTTTGTCAGATTTCCAGGATGTTTTTGATGAGCCCAAGTCCAGTTCCCTTCCACCGCATAGGGACTGTGATTGTGCTATTGATTTGATTCCAGGCTGTAAGTTCCCTAAGGGACGACTTTTCAACCTGTCTGTGCCAGAACATGCCGCCATGCGGAGTTATGTTAAGGAGTCTTTGGAGAAGGGGCATATTCGGCCAGCTTCTTCTCCATTGGGAGCAGGTTTCTTTTTTGTTGCCAAGAAGGATGGCTCTTTGAGACCCTGTATTGATTATCGCCTCTTGAATAAGATCACGGTCAAATTCCAATACCCTTTGCCTTTGCTCTCTGATTTGTTTGCCAGAATTAAGGGTGCTAGTTGGTTTACTAAGATTGACCTTCGAGGGGCATATAATCTTGTTCGTATTAAGCAGGGCAACGAATGGAAAACTGTGTTCAATACGCCCGAGGGCCATTTTGAATATCTTGTGATGCCATTCGGACTCTCTAATGCTCCATCTGTGTTTCAGTCCTTCATGCATGATATATTTCGGAATTATCTTGATAAATTCATGATTGTATATTTGGATGATATTTTGATTTTTTCGGATGATTGGGAGTCTCATGTGAAACAAGTCAGGATGGTATTTCATATCCTTCGTGACAATGCCTTGTTTGTGAAGGGGTCTAAGTGCCTCTTTGGAGTACAGAAGATTTCTTTTTTGGGCTTCATTTTTTCTCCCTCATCTATAGAAATGGATCCGGTTAAGGTTCAGGCCATTCATGATTGGATCCAGCCCACATCCATGAAGAGCCTTCAGAAATTTTTGGGCTTTGCTAATTTTTATCGCCGTTTCATTGCCAACTTCTCCAGTGTGGTTAAACCCCTGACCGATTTGACGAAGAAAGGCGCTGATGTGACGAATTGGTCCTCTGCGGCCGTTTCTGCCTTTCAGGAGCTTAAACGCCGATTTACTTCTGCCCCTGTGTTGCGTCAGCCGGATGTTTCTCTTCCTTTTCAGGTTGAGGTTGACGCTTCTGAGATTGGGGCAGGGGCCATTTTGTCTCAGAGGAATTCTGATTGTTCCTTGATGAAACCGTGTGCCTTCTTCTCTCGAAAATTTTCGCCTGCGGAACGCAATTATGATGTCGGTAATCGTGAGTTGTTGGCTATGAAGTGAGCATTTGAGGAGTGGCAACATTGGCTTGAGGGGGCTAAACATCGTATTGTGGTCTTGACCGATCATAAGAATTTGATTTACCTCGAGTCTGCCAAACGGCTGAATCCTAGACAGGCCCGATGGTCCCTGTTTTTTTTCCCATTTTGATTTTGTTGTCTCGTATCTTCCGGGTTCTAAGAATGTTAAGGCTGATGCCCTCTCTAAGAGTTTTTTGCCTGATTCCCCTGGGGTCCTTGAGCCGGTCGGCATTCTGAAGGAGGGGGTGATTCTTTCTGCCATCTCCCCTGATTTACGACGGGTTCTTCAGGAATTTCAGGCTGATAAACCTGACCGCTGTCCAGTGGGGAAACTGTTTGTTCCTGATAGATGGATCAGCAAAGTGATTTCTGAGGTTCACTGTTCTGTGTTGGCTGGCCATCCTGGGATTTTTGGTACCAGAGATTTGGTTGGTAGGTCATTTTGGTGGCCTTCTTTGTCACGGGATGTGCGCTCCTTTGTGCAGTCCTGTGGGACTTGTGGGCGGGCCAAACCTTGCTGCTCACGCGCCAGTGGGTTGCTTTTGCCTTTGCCGGTCCCGGAGAGGCCTTGGACGCATATTTCTATGGATTTTATTTCAGATCTTCCGGTTTCCCAGAGGATGTCGGTTATCTGGGTGGTTTGTGACCGGTTTTCTAAGATGGTTCATTTGGTACCTTTGCCTAAATTACCTTCCTCTTCTGAGTTGGTTCCGTTGTTTTTTCAGCATGTGGTTCGTTTGCATGGCATTCCGGAGAATATTGTGTCCGATAGAGGTTCCCAGTAGTGTTGAGTAGGGTTGAGCGACTTTTATTTTTATAGGATCGGGACGGGTTTCACGAAACCCGACTTTCTCAAATGTCGGGTCGAGTGAAATCGGCCGATCCTATAAAAAAGTCGGGGTCGGGGTCGGCCGAAACACGAAACCCAATGCAGTGCAATGGGATACTATGGTTCCCAGGGTCTGAAGGAGAGGAAACTCTCCTTCAGGCCCTGGGATCCATATTAATGTGTAAAATAAAGAATTAAAATAAAATATATTGATATACTCACCTCTCCGACGCAGCCTAATTCTAGGAATTTAGGACCTGAGAATTACGTCACGGCTTGTGATTGGTCCCGTGGCGGTCACATGAGCGGCACGCGACCAATCAGAAGCCGTGACGTCATGGAAGGCCATACACGCGCTCATTTTAAGCAAAGAAGGCTGCCGGTTCACAGCGGTAAGGTCCAGGCTGCGTCGGAGAGGTGAGTATATCAATATTTTTTATTTTAATTCTTTATTTTACACATTAATATGGATCCCAGGGCCTGAAGGAGAGTTTCCTCTCCTTCAGACCCTGGGAACCATCAGGGATACCTTCCAATACTTGAGTCCCATTCTCTTGTATTGGTATCGGGTATCGGTATCGGATCAGATCCGATATTTTGCTGGTATCGGCCGATACTTTCCGATACCGATACTTTCAAGTATCGGACGGTATCGCTCAACACTAGTTCCAAGTTTGTTTCCAGGTTTTGGCGGGCCTTTTGTGCTAGGCTGGGCATTGATTTGTCTTTTTCTTCCGCATTTCATCCTCAGACAAATGGCCAAACCGAGCGAACTAACCAGACTTTGGAAACTTATTTGAGATGCTTTGTGTCTGCCGATCAGGATGATTGGGTGGCTTTCTTGCCATTGGCCGAGTTTGCCCTTAATAATCGGGCTAGTTCTGCTACCTTGGTTTCACCCTTCTTTTGTAACTCTGGTTTTCATCCTCGTTTTTCTTCGGGGCAGGTTGAGCCTTCTGATTGGCCTGGGGTGGACTCTGTGGTTGACAGGTTGCAGCAAATTTGGGCTCATGTTGTGGACAATTTGGTCTTGTCTCAGGAGGAGGCTCAGCGTTTTGCTAACCGTCGGCGGCGTGTGGGTTCCCGGCTTTGGGTTGGGGATTTGGTCTGGTTGTCTTCCCGTCATGTTCCTATGAAGGTTTCTTCCCCTAAGTTCAAGCCTCGGTTTATTGGTCCTTATAGGATTTCTGAGATTATCAATCCAGTGTCTTTTCGTTTGGCCCTTCCAGCCTCTTTTTCCATCCACAATGTTTTTCATAGATCTTTGTTGCGGAAATATGTGGTACCCGTCGTTCCCTCTGTTGATCCTTCTGCCCCGGTGTTGATTGATGGGGAGTTGGAGTATGTTGTTGAGAAGATCTTGGATACTCGTTTTTCGAGGCGGAGGCTTCAGTATCTTGTCAAATGGAAGGGTTATGGCCAGGAGGATAATTCTTGGGTTGTTGCCTCTGATGTTCATGCTGACGATTTGGTTCGTGCCTTCCATTTGGCTCGTCCTGATCGGCCTGGGGGCTCTGGTGAGGGTTCGGTGACCCCTTCTCAAGGGGGGGGTACTGTTGTGAATTCTGTTCTTGGGCTCCCTCCGGTGGTTATAAGTGGTAGCGCTGCTGTCTGTCCTTCACAGCAGTTATCAGGTGTGTCCACTATGGACTTGGCTATTTAGTCTGGCCTCACCCTTTAGTCAGTGCCAGTTGTCCATTGTATTCTGGAGGATTCACATCCCTTCATGGTTTCTCCTGCTTCCTGGTCTTTTTACCAAGATAAGTACTGCTTGTTTTGCAGCCCACATGTTGTGGGCCTCATTGTTCAGTGCATTTCATGTTTTTTCTTGTCCAGCTTAATCTGTGTAAGGATTTATGCAGTCAAGCTGGAATCTCTGGAGAGGCAGATATACCCTCCATATCTTTAGATAGATGTGGAGTTTTTTGTATTTTCTGTGGTGGATATTTCCTAGTATTTTAATACTGACCACATAGTTCTCTGTCCTATCTTTCCTATTTAGCTAGATTGGCCTCCTTTGCTAAATCCTGTTTTCAGTCTGTGTATGTTTTTTCCTCTCCTCTCACAGTCAATATTTGTGGGGGGCTGCCTATCCTTTGGGAATTTTCTCTGAGGCGAGATAGTTTTCCCTTTTCTATCTATAGGGTTAATTAGTCCTCCGGCTGTGTCGAGGTGTCTAGGATCAGTAGGTACATCCCACGGCTACTTCTAGTTGCGGTGTTAAGTTCAGGGTCCGCGGTTAGTATAGATACCACCTTCTCCAGAGTACGTCCAATGCTACTCCTGGGCCACCAGATCATAACAGATTCCATAGTTCCTCTGGGCAAACCTTCCCTCTGGGTTCCGCTTGCGGCACCAACTCCCGAACACGATCCCACTGTGAAGAAGAAAGAGCTTCAAGAATGTGGTAATGTTTCAATGTCCCAAGTTCCGCCCTGACCCACAAATTAAAATTCAAACCAGCCCAAACCAAGTGCTGTAAAACTCGTAGCAGTGATCGATCTGATGATGACAATGAATTTATAGCCGACATGGCCCCAATTGACCCGCAACTGAAACAAATCTTCTTGTCCCGAACATTGCCTCCCCATAATGTCAAAGCCACAACAATAGGAAAAACCTCACACAGTGTAATATCGGATATCAGACCGTTTTCTTTCCAAGCACGTGGCCACTGAGCCACTAACCATTCATTCCGAAAGAACGAACAAAAACCCTTCTCATCAGCCAAACCTACCAAGATGCCGAGAAACTCTGCCAACACCACCGGTGCGATCCAAAGTGACCTTCCCTTGAAACACTTCGACGCCCCGTGATTACCTCTGCAGGCGGAACATTCGTGCTTAAATTTGCATTTGGCGCCAAACCTGCATGCACCATCATTGTATGAGAAGCACAGTCCTTTCAGTATGTACTGCCACTGAGTGCCCTGACTTCCCTGAACCCCCGGTGCCCCCAAGAAACGATTGTGAACTCTGCCCCCCTTTTCCTGGAGCCGTTACCCTCATCCATAGCGCTATATCTTTATGATCTGTTATGATCTGGTGGTTTAGGAGCGACATGGGACGTGCTCTGGAGGAGGTGGTATCTGTACTGACCGCAGTTCCTGAGCTTAACACAACACTAGAAGTAGCCGTGGAATGTTCCTGTCACTCCCTAGACACCTCGTCACAGCCGGAGGACTAACTACCCCTAAAGATAGAAACAGGAAAGCTATCTTGCCTCAGAGAAAATCCCCAAAGGATAGAACAGCCCTCCACAAATATTGACTGTGAGTGGAGAGGGAAATGACATACGCAGAATGAAACCAAGATGTAGCAAAGGAGGCCAGTCTAGCTAGATAGATAGAACAGAACAGAATACTGTGCGGTCAGTATTAAAAACTAGAAAAATCCACCACAGAATTTACAAAAATCTCCACACCTGACTAAAGGTGTGGAGGGTAAATCTGCTTCCCAGAGCTACCAGCTTAACTGAATAAATCCATACTGACAAGCTGGACTAGAAAAAACATAGAAAGTGCAAAACGATTAAGTCCACAACAAGTGGACTGCCAAAGAACAAAGCAAGGACTTATCTTTGCTGAACGGGTCAGAATATCAGGGAAATCCAAGCAGAGATGTGAATCCAAGCAAGAACCATTGACAACTAGCACTGGCTGAAGGATAAAACCAGGCTAAATAGCCGAGCCAGAAAGACAATCAGTGGAAGCAGCTGCTGACTACTAGATCCAAGGAGCAGCCGTACCACTTAAAACCACCGGAGGGAGCCCAAGAGCAGAACTCACAAAAGTGCCACTTATAACCACCGGAGGGAGCCCAAGAGCGGAATTCACAACAATGATCCCAACGGATGTTTGGAAGAACCGTTTTACGATGGCGGAATTGTTCATCATGTCTCAGCCAGCCTTGACCCCCATACACTCTATACGCCTCCCCGATGGTATCCATATAACAGAACAGGGTGGAACAATTTTCTGGCGATTTCTCCCCAATCACGCTAGCCAGTATAGCGAAAGCCTGTAACCAATTATTGAATGTGCGAGGAATTAGATGAAATCGTCTCTTTTCCTCATCCTCCTTTTTTGACTTCTCCCTTCTAACCCTATCTAAATGAAAACGTTCCTCACCTCCTGCTTTAAATGTGCCCCCAGGGGACGACGTTCCCTGATTACTCCTCACTTCCCATACATGAACCAACTCTTTTAAACTTTGCAATAAAACACCGGAGCTGCCACTACTCCCCCAACAGACAAATCCTGCCCCTGGGCATTTACGTTTGAGGCTAGTGCCGGCAAGTAAAATGAAGTGAGGTTTCTCTCACCTGGCTGCCTGGGTGCTGTGTTCCCAGCAGCCGCCAATCCGGCATCCTGAAACAATCTCTCTGGGCGCGCTCCTCTTCCATCGTCCTGCAGTCCCGTGGCTGGTGCTGTATTGTACAGCCGGCCTGACTCGACCGCTGCATCCCTAATGTCCAAGAATTCCGCTTGTCCCACATCAAATCCGGATGCTGATCCTCTTCTCCTGGGCGATCGTCCCGATTCAAATTCCCCCCCCTCTCCCCCCCCAAATGGCTGGAGATTCCCTCCCGCTTGTTTCCAAATGATCCCCTGCAAGCCTGCGCTCAGCAGCCCCCCTTTCCCTCCCAGCTGCAGCACAAGGCCTTTGAACTCTGCTATCAGGAGCAGCAGCAGCCAATGAGCGGAAGGAGTCCTCATGCTGCCACTCACCAGCCGCCCTGCGTACTGGAGCCTGCGCCGCTGACTCCTGTCTTGTGCCAGATGCCCGCCGAGCTGGTGCCCAAGCAGAAGGGACCCCTGCCATTCCCGCCTCCGGATCCCTGGTTCCTGATGCTGCCGGTGCGCTCCTCCGTACCTCTCTCCCACGCCGAGCCGTTCCCGTTCCTGGTTGGGCAGCGGCCGCTCCTGGTCCTGGCTCCTCGCTTCCGCTGGACGCCATAGCTGCGGGGGAGGCCGACACCTCCCCCTGTTGCAGGCCCCGTCGATGTGGTAGATTCCTCCCAGCTGCAGGACCACGCGCCCCCAACCTGCACCACGTGGCCGCAGCTGGAGGGTCCCTTGAGGGGCTCATTACATGGCGCCGGGCCCTGGGGGTAGCCTCAGGGCTGAGTCGCTCTGGAGGCCTGGACCTCCGAGGCCGTCGCCCGACACCCTGGGGCTGGGACTGCTCGACTCCCCCATCAGGCAGCAGGCCCTGAATAGATGCCTGCAGCCATCCCACACCTCTGGTTCCCGCAGCAGCTCTCAACTGCTGTAAAATCGCTTCAATCTCCATGCTGTGGTAGCTTGTTTTCAGTAAGGTGGGGGACCTAAAATGGTTGCCCCACCGAGATAACTGTTGCTCCTAATACTGCCTGTCTTTACTCTCCCTCCTCTCACTCTTACCCCTCCCCCTAGCCTAGCTTCATTCCCCAATTCAAACTTGTTAACCCTTCCCTGCCCAACTATATTTTCCTTTCCATGCTCCCTCATGTAGTCTCACTTAACCCTGTCATGGCGTCCTCCCTTTGATGGCCTGTGGCTCAGTACGGCCTTACTCAGCTGCCATCAGGGCATTATTACCCTTACTTATGTATGGGGCCCCTGAGCTGGGGGGCCCCAGCATCAGTTTTCATAAGCCGGAGCGGTGTGAGGAGGGAGCAGGAGGAGCGTCACTGTGACAGACAGACCACTGGGCTGAGGCACCCAGTGCTGAGCCACAGTAGGGCAGGGCCACAAGAGAGCCGGACTCCACCATCCAATCCCTGCTGAGCGCGGGCTGAGTGCGGCATCTCTCTCCAGTCAGTGAGCAGCAGGAGCAGCGCAGTTGTTGTGTATCCGCTTTTTGGGCTCCCCTGGTGGTTGCTGGTGGTACTGGTGACTTGTTTGCACTTTGCTTCTTCTGTTCACCTGCTTCCATCAGTGTTTGGGAGTTTCCTATTTAGCCTTGCTCTCCAGTCATTTCCTTGCCGGTCATCATTGTAACCAGAGTGTTATGACCCCAATGGCGAGGGTCTCAGAGGAATAAGTAAGTCTGCGAAGTACAAAAATCCAGCTCATAGGGCAGTGGTAACTGGGATGACCATATATCTACTCCTAACGCCAACACTAGAAGTAGCCGGGGAACATGCCTACGTTGGTCGCTAGATGTCTCGCGCCAGCCGGAGATCTAACTACCCCTAGAAGAGGAAAACAAAGACCTCTCTTGCCTCCAGAGAAAGGACCCCAAAAGTAGGATACAAGCCCCCCACAAATAATAACGGTGAGGTAAGAGGAAATGACAAACATAGAAATGAACTAGGTTTAGCAAAGAGAGGCCCACTTACTAATAGTAGAATGTAGTAAGATAACTTATATGGTCAACAAAAACCCTATCAAACATCCACGCTGGAAATTCAAGAACCCCCGAACCGTCTAACGGCCCGGGGGGAGAACACCAGCTCCCTAGAGCTTCTAGCAAGGACAGGATACAGATTAAGTACAAGCTGGACAAAAATGCAAACAAAAACAAATAACAAAAAGCAAGGAAGCAGACATAGCTTAATCTAGCAGGAACCAGGATCAGTAGACAAGAGCACAACAGATTAGCTCTGATTACAACGTTGCCAGGCATAGAACTGAAGGTCCAGGGAGCTTATATAGCAACACCCCTGAACTAACGGCCCAGGTGAGCATACAAGGGATGACTGACATATCCAGAGTCAAATCACTAGTAACCACTAGAGGGAGCCAAAAAGCAAATTCACAACAGTACCCCCCCTTTAGTGAGGGGTCACCGAACCCTCACCAAGACCACCAGGGCGATCAGGATGAGCGGCGTGAAAGGCACGAACCAAATCGGCCGCATGCACATCAGAGGCGACCACCCAGGAATTATCCTCCTGACCATAGCCCTTCCACTTGACCAGGTACTGAAGCCTCCGCCTGGAGAGACGAGAATCTAAGATCTTCTCCACCACGTACTCCAACTCGCCCTCAACCAACACCGGAGCAGGAGGCTCAGCAGAAGGAACCACAGGCACAACGTACCGCCGAAACAAGGACCTATGAAATACGTTGTGAATGGCAAACGACACCGGAAGATCCAGGCGAAAGGACACAGGATTAAGGATTTCCAATATCTTGTAAGGACCAATGAAGCGAGGCTTAAATTTGGGAGAGGAGACCTTCATAGGAACAAATCGAGAAGACAGCCATACCAAATCCCCAACATGAAGTCGGGGACCCACACCACGGCGGCGGTTGGCAAAACACTGAGCCTTCTCCTGTGACAACTTCAAGTTGTCCACCACATGATTCCAGATCTGCTGCAACCTATCCACCACAGAATCCACCCCAGGACAGTCAGAAGGCTCCACATGTCCCGAGGAAAAACGAGGATGGAAACCAGAGTTGCAGAAAAATGGCGAAACCAAGGTGGCGGAACTAGCCCGATTATTAAGGGCAAATTCAGCCAACGGCAAGAAGGTCACCCAATCATCCTGATCAGAAGAGACAAAACACCTCAAATAAGCCTCCAGAGTCTGATTAGTTCGCTCCGTTTGTCCATTAGTCTGTGGATGAAAAGCGGACGAAAACGACAATTCAATGCCCATCCTACCACAAAAGGATAGCCAGAACCTGGAAACAAACTGGGATCCTCTGTCCGACACAATATTCTCAGGAATGCCGTGTAAACGGACCACGTTCTGGAAGAACACAGGAACCAGATTGGAAGAACACAGGAACCAGATCGGAAGAGGAAGGCAGCTTAGGCAAAGGAACCAAATGGACCATCTTGGAGAAACGATCACATATCACCCAGATGACAGACATGCCCTGAGACACCGGAAGATCAGAAATGAAATCCATAGAGATGTGTGTCCAAGGTCTCTTCGGGACAGGCAAGGGCAAGAGCAACCCGCTGGCACGAGAACAGCAAGGCTTAGCTCGAGCACAAGTCCCACAGGACTGCACAAAAGACCGCACATCCCTTGACAAGGAAGGCCACCAAAAGGACCTGGCCACCAGATCCCTGGTGCCAAAAATTCCCGGGTGCCCTGCCAACACCGAGGAATGAACCTCGGAAATGACTCTGCTGGTCCACCTAACAGGCACAAACAATCTGTCAGGTGGACAAGAGTCAGGCCTACCAGCCTGAAATCTCTGCAACACACGTCGCAGATCAGGAGAAATAGCTGACAAGATAACTCCTTCCTTAAGAATACCCACAGGTTCAGTGATTCCAGAAGCATCAGGCACAAAGCTCCTAGACAGAGCATCGGCATTCACATTCTTTGAACCTAGTAAATACGAGACCACAAAGTCAAAACGGGAGAAAAAACAATGACCAGCGGGCCTGTCTAGGATTCAGGCGTTTAGCAGACTCGAGATACATCAGATTTTTGTGATCAGTCAAAACCACCACACGATGCTTAGCACCCTCGAGCCAATGACGCCACTCCTCAAATGCCCACTTCATGGCCAACAACTCCCGATTGCCCACATCATAATTTCGCTCTGCAGGCGAAAACTTCCTAGAGAAAAAGGCACAAGGTCTCATAGTAGAGCAACCAGGACCTCTCTGAGACAAAACGGCCCCTGCCCCAATCTCCGAAGCATCCACCTCAACCTGAAAGGGAAGTGAGACATCAGGCTGGCACAAAACAGGCGCCGAAGTAAACCGGCGTTTCAACTCCTGGAAAGCCTCCACGGCAGCAGGAGCCCAATTAGCTACATCAGAGCCTTTCTTGGTCATATCCGTCAGAGGTTTAACAACGCTAGAAAAATTAGCGATAAAACGACAGTAAAAGTTAGCAAAACCCAAGAACTTCTGAAGACTCTTAACTGACGAGGGTTGAGTCCAATCATGAATAGCTCGGACTTTGACTGGGTCCATCTCCACAGCAGAAGGGGAAAAAATGAACCCTAAAAAGGGAACCTTCTGTACACCAAAGAGACACTTTGAGCCTTTAACAAACAAAGAATTTTCACGCAAAATCTTGAAAACCATCCTGACCTGTTCTACATGCGAGTCCCAATCATCAGAAAAAACCAGAATATCGTCCAGATAAACGATCAAAAATTTATCCAGATACTTCCGGAAAATGTCATGCATAAAGGACTGAAAAACTGAAGGCGCATTAGAGAGCCCAAAAGGCATCACCAAGTACTCAAAATGACCTTCGGGCGTATTGAATGCGGTTTTCCATTCATCTCCTTGCTTAATGCGCACAAGGTTGTACGCACCACGAAGATCTATCTTGGTGAACCACTTGGCACCTTTAATCCGGGCAAACAAGTCTGACAACAGCGGCAAAGGATACTGAAATTTGACAGTGATCTTATTTAAGAGCCGATAGTCAATACAAGGCCTCAAAGATCCGTCCTTTTTGGCCACAAAAAAGAATCCCGCACCAAGAGGGGAAGAAGAAGGACGGATATGCCCCTTCTCCACAGACTCTCTAATATATGAACGCATAGCGGTATGTTCAGGTACCGACAGGTTAAATAATCTTCCCTTAGGAAACTTACTGCCTGGAATCAACTCTATTGCGCAGTCACACTCCCTATGAGGAGGCAGTGCACTGGACCTGGACTCGCTGAAGACATCCTGATAATCAGACAAATACTCCGGAACTTCCGAAGGCGTAGAAGAAGCAATAGACACAGGCAGGGAATCCCCATGGTTTCCACGGCATCCCCAACTTGACACTGACATGGCCTTCCAATCCAAGACTGGATTATGGGTCTGTAACCATGGCAACCCCAAAACAACCAAATCATGCATTTTATGCAAAACAAGAAAACGTATAACCTCCCGATGTTCAGGAGTCATACACATGGTAACCTGTGTCCAGAACTGCGGTTTATTTTCTGCCAACGGCGTAGTATCAATACCCCTAAGAGGGATAGGATTTTCTAATGGCTCAAGAACAAAACCACAGCGCTTGGCAAATGATAGATCCATAAGACTCAGGGCAGCACCTGAATCTACAAACGCCATGACAGGATAAGACGACAGTGAACAAATCAAAGTTACAGATAGAATAAATTTAGGTTGAAAATTACCAACGGTGACAGGACTAACAACTTTAGTTAGACGTTTAGAGCATGCTGAGATAACATGTGTAGAATCACCACAGTAGTAACACAAGCCATTCTGGCGTCTATGAATTTTCCGCTCATTTCTAGTCAGGATTCTATCACATTGCATTAAATCAGGTGCCTGTTCAGACAACACCATAGGTGAATTTGCGGTTTTGCGCTCCCGCAACCGCCGGTCAATTTGAATAGCCAGGGCCATGGAATCATTTAGACCTGTGGGAATAGGGAAACCCACCATCACATTCTTAATGGCTTCAGAAAGGCCATTTCTAAAATTAGCGGCCAGTGCACACTCGTTCCACTGAGTCAGCACGGACCATTTCCGAAATTTTTGGCAATACACTTCAGCCTCGTCCTGGCCCTGAGACATAGCCAGCAAGGCTTTTTCTGCCTGAATCTCAAGATTGGGTTCCTCATAAAGTAAACCGAGCGCCAGAAAAAACGCATCAATATCCGCCAATGCCGGATCTCCTGGCGCCAGCGAGAAGGCCCAATCCTGAGGGTCGCCCCGTAAAAAAGAAATAACAATTTTCACTTGCTGAGCGGAGTCTCCAGATGAACAGGGTCTCAGGGACAAAAACAATTTACAATTATTCCTGAAATTTCTAAACTTAAATCGGTCTCCGGAAAACAATTCAGGAATCGGTATCTTAGGTTCTGACATAGGATTCCTGGTAACATAATCTTGTATGCCCTGCACACGAGCAGCAAGCTGGTCCACACTTGTAATCAAGGTCTGGACATTCATGTCTGCAGCAAGCTTAAGCCACTCAGGGGTAAAGGGGAAAAGAAAAAAAAATGAGAAAAAGAAAAAAAAACTCAGAATTTTCTTTCTTATAATCCCGCTTCTGCAATGCATTTAACATTTAATACTGGCCTGGCAAACTGTTATGACCCCAATGGCGAGGGTCTCAGAGGAATAAGTAAGTCTGCGAAGTACAAAAATCCAGCTCATAGGGCAGTGGTAACTGGGATGACCATATGTCTACTCCTAACGCCAACACTAGAAGTAGCCGGGGAACATGCCTACGTTGGTCGCTAGATGTCTCGCGCCAGCCGGAGATCTAACTACCCCTAGAAGAGGAAAACAAAGACCTCTCTTGCCTCCAGAGAAAGGACCCCAAAAGTAGGATACAAGCCCCCCACAAATAATAACGGTGAGGTAAGAGGAAATGACAAACATAGAAATGAACTAGGTTTAGCAAAGAGAGGCCCACTTACTAATAGCAGAATGTAGTAAGATAACTTATATGGTCAACAAAAACCCTATCAAACATCCACGCTGGAAATTCAAGAACCCCCGAACCGTCTAACGGCCCGGGGGGAGAACACCAGCTCCCTAGAGCTTCCAGCAAGGACAGGATACAGATTAAGTACAAGCTGGACAAAAATGCAAACAAAAACAAATAACAAAAAGCAAGGAAGCAGACTTAGCTTAATCTAGCAGGAACCAGGATCAGTAGACAAGAGCACAACAGATTAGCTCTGATTACAACGTTGCCAGGCATAGAACTGAAGGTCCAGGGAGCTTATATAGCAACACCCCTGAACTAACGGCCCAGGTGAGCATACAAGGGATGACTGACATATCCAGAGTCAAATCACTAGTAACCACTAGAGGGAGCCAAAAAGCAAATTCACAACACCAGAGCCTTCGGTTGCATGTTCCTGCTACTAGTCTGCTGATCAGCTAAGTGGACTTTGTCCTTTTGTTTTGTACCTTTTGTCCAGTTTGCAGTTTTTGTGATTCTCTGTAGCTGGAAGCTCTTGCGGGCTGAAATTGCCACTCCTGTGTCATGAGTTGACACAGGAGTCTTAAAGTAATTTCAGGATGGTTTTTTGAAAGGGTTTTCAGTTGACCGTGAAGTCCTCTTTTGTATCCTTCTGCTATCTAGAAAGTGGACCTCTCTTTGCTAAATCTACTTTCATACTGTGTATGTCTTTTCCTCTTAATTCACCGTTATTACATGTGGGGGGCTGCTATCATCTTTTGGGGTATTTCCCTAGAGGTAAGCCAGGTCTGTTTCTTCCTCTACCAGGCATAGTTAGTCCTCCGGCTGGCGCGTGGCATATAGGAAGCCGTAGGTATGCTCCCTGGCTACTGTTAGTTGTGTGGTAGATTTAGCTCACGGTCAACTCGAGTTTCCATCACCCGAGAGCTCGTTCGTTACTTATGTGTTTTTTATGTTCCCTTGCCATTGGGAACCATGACAGTATGACCGGCCAACAAAGTGTTAATTGTTTGGGCTGAAGCAGGAGAAAAAGAAGTGTTGAAGGGAAATTTTTTTTTTTTCTTTCCCTCAGAGTTTTGCTGCCTAGCCCTTAATTGCTGTCTAGCTGCTTCTTACCTCCTCTTAACCCTTGAATGGCTCTGACCTTAGCTGTTTAACATGGATGTCCAGAGTTTGGCTGCAGGTTTAAATAATCTTGCTACGAAGGTTCAAAATTTACAATATTTTGTTATACATGCTCCTATTTCTGAACCTAAAATCCCTACACCAGAGGTGTTTTCCGGAGATAGATCTCGGTTTTTGAATTTCAAATATAATTGTAAATTATTCCTTTCTCTCAGACCTCACTCCTCAGGAGATCCTGTCCAGCAGGTTAAGATTGTAATCTCTTTGCTGCGAGGTGACCCTCAAAATTGGGCATTTTCATTGGCACCAGGGGATCCTGCGTTGCTCAATGTGGATGCGTTTTTCCTGGCTTTAGGGTTGCTTTATGAGGAACCTAATTTGGAGATTCAAGCTGAAAAAGCTTTGATAGCCCTATCTCAAGGGCAAGATGAAGCGGAGATATACTGCCAAAAATTTCGTAGGTGGTCTGTGCTTACTCAGTGGAATGAGTGCGCCTTAGCGGCAAATTTCAGAGAGGGCCTTTCTGATGCCGTTAAAGATGTTATGGTCGGGTTCCCTGCGCCTACAGGTCTGAATGAGTCCATTTCAATTGGCACTTTACAGTCCAAATTTATTTTGTCTGTAACCTTGATTTGTTCATTATCAGTTATTACCGTGGATGCCTATGTGGACTCGGGCGCCGCTCTGAGTCTTATGGACTGGTCCTTTGCCAGGCGCTGTGGGTTTGATTTAGAGCCTCTGGAAGTCCCTATACCTCTGAAGGGTATTGATTCTACACCTTTGGCTTGTAATAAACCACAGTTCTGGACGCAAGTGACTATGCGTATGACTCCAGACCATCAGGAGGTGATTCGCTTCCTTGTGTTGTACAATTTACATGATGTTTTGGTGCTTGGATTACCATGGTTACAGTCTCATAACCCAGTCCTTGACTGGAAGGCTATGTCTGTGTTAAGCTGGGGATGTCGGGGGGCTCATGGGGACACTCCTATGGTGTCCATTTCGTCATCTATTCCATCTGAGATTCCGGCATTTTTGTCTGATTATCGTGATATTTTTGAAGAGCCTAAAGGTACCTTCACACGAAGCGACGCTGCAGCGATAGCGACAACGATGCCGATCGCTGCAGCGTCGCTGTTTGATCACTGGTGAGCTGTCACACAGACCGCTCTCCAGCGACCAACGATGCCGAGGTCCCCGGGTAACCAGGGTAAACATCGGGTTGCTAAGAGCAGGGCCGCGCTTAGTAACCCGATGTTTACCCTGGTTACCAGCGTAAAAGTAAAAAAAACAAACAGTACATGCTCACCTGCACGTCCCCCAGCGTCTGCTTCCTGACACTGACTGAGCTCCGGCCCTAACAGCACAGCGGTGAGTCGGTGACGTCACCGCTGTGCTTTCACTTTCACTTTAGGGCCGGCGCTCAGTAAGTGTCAGGAAGCAGACGGCGGGGGACGCGAAGGTGAGCATGTACTGTTTGTTTTTTTTACTTTTACGCTGGTAACCAGGGTAAACATCGGGTTACTAAGCGCGGCCCTGCGCTTGGTAGCCCGATGTTTACCCTGGTTACCAGTGTAAAACATCGCTGGTATCGTTGCTTTTGCTTTCAAACACAACGATACACAGCGATCGGACGACCAAATAAAGTTCTGGACTTTATTCAGTGACCAGCGACATCACAGCAGGATCCTGATCGCTGCTGCGTGTCAAACGAAACGATATCGCTAGCCAGGATGCTGCAACGTCACGGATCGCTAGCGATGTCGTTTCGTGTGAAGGTACCTTTAGATTGGTTCACTCCCTCCTCACAGGGATTGTGATTGCGCCATAGATCTGATTCCTGGCAGTAAATTTCCAAAGGGTCGTTTGTTTAACCTATCTGTACCTGAACATGCTGCTATGCGCGAGTATATTAAGGAGTCCCTGGAAAAGGGACATATTCGTCCTTCTTCATCACCTTTAGGAGCCGTTTTTTTCTTTGTCTCTAAAAAGGATGGCTCTCTGAGGCCTTGTATTGATTATCGTCTCCTGAATAAAATTACAGTCAAATATCAGTATCCGTTGCCTTTGCTGACTGATTTGTTTGCTCGCATAAGGGGGGCTAAGTGGTTCTCTAAGATTGATCTTCGTGGGGCGTATAATTTGGTGCGAATTAAGCAGGGGGATGAGTGGAAGACCGCATTTAATACGCCTGAGGGCCATTTTGAGTATTTGGTAATGCCTTTCGGCCTTTCTAATGCACCTTCTGTCTTTCAGTCCTTAATGCATGATATTTTCCGGGAATATTTGGATAAATTTATGATTGTGTACTTGGATGATATTTTGATTTTTTCTGATGACTGGGAGTCTCATGTTCAGCAGGTCAGGAGGGTTTTTCAGGTTTTGCGGGAGAATTCTTTGTGTGTAAAGGGTTCAAAGTGTGTTTTTGGGGTTCAAAAAATTTCATTTTTGGGGTATATTTTTTCCCCTTCTTCTATTGAGATGGACCCTGTCAAGGTTCGGGCTATTTACGACTGGACGCAGCCTACTTCTCTGAAGAGTCTCCAGAAATTCTTGGGCTTTGCTAATTTTTATCGTCGATTTATAGCTGGTTTTTCTGGCGTTGCTAAACCTCTGACGGATTTGACTAAAAAGGGTGCTGATGTTGCCAATTGGTCCCCTGCTGCCGTGGAGGCCTTTCGGGAGCTTAAGCGCCGCTTTTTGTCTGCCCCTGTGTTGCGCCAGCCTGATGTTTCTCTTCCCTTTCAGGTTGAGGTCGATGCTTCCGAGATCGGAGCGGGGGCGGTTTTGTCGCAGAAAAGTTCCGACTGCTCAGTGATGAGACCTTGTGCGTTCTTTTCGCGAAAATTTTCGGCCGCCGAGCGAAACTATGATGTTGGTAATCGGGAACTTTTGCCCATGAAGTGGGCATTTGAGGAGTGGCGTCATTGGCTTGAGGGTGCCAGACATCAGGTGGTAGTTTTGACTGATCACAAGAATTTAATTTATTTGGAGTCTGCCAGGCGCCTGAATCCTAGACAGGCACGTTGGTCGTTGTTCTTTTCCCGGTTTAATTTTGTGGTCTCGTACTTACCGGGTTCTAGGAATGTGAAAGCAGATGCTCTTTCTAGGAGTTTTGAGCCTGACTCTCCTGGGAATTCTGAACCTGCTGGTGTCCTTAAGGATGGAGTGGTTTTGTCTGCTGTCTCTCCAGATTTGCGACGTGCTTTGCAAGAATTTCAGGTGGATAGACCTGATCGTTGTCCGTCTGGTAGACTGTTTGTTCCTGACGAGTGGACCACTAGAGTCATCTCGGAAGTTCATTCTTCTACTCTGGCAGGTCATCCGGGAATTTTTGGCACCAGAGATTTGGTGGCTAGATCCTTCTGGTGGCCTTCCCTGTCTCGAGATGTGCGTGTTTTTGTGCAGTCTTGCGATGTGTGTGCTCGGGCCAAGCCTTGTTGTTCTAGGGCTAGTGGGTTGTTGTTGCCCTTGCCTATTCCGAAGAGGCCTTGGACGCACATCTCTATGGACTTTATCTCGGATCTCCCTGTTTCTCAGAAGATGTCTGTCATCTGGGTGGTGTGTGACCGTTTTTCTAAAATGGTTCATTTGGTGCCATTGCCTAAGTTGCCTTCCTCATCTGAGTTGGTCCCTCTGTTTTTTCAAAATGTGGTTCGCTTGCATGGTATTCCAGAAAACATCGTTTCTGACAGGGGTACCCAGTTCGTGTCTAGATTTTGGCGGGCAGTCTGTGCCAGGTTGGGCATTGATTTGTCCTTTTCGTCTGCATTCCATCCTCAGACCAATGGCCAGACGGAGCGAACTAATCAAACTTTGGAGACTTATTTGAGGTGTTTTGTGTCTGCGGATCAGGATGATTGGGTTGCCTTTCTGCCGTTGGCGGAGTTTGCTCTTAATAATCGGGCTAGTTCTGCCACTTTGGTTTCTCCTTTCTTTTGCAATTCAGGGTTTCATCCGCGTTTTTCATCTGGTCAGGTTGAATCTTCGGATTGTCCTGGAGTGGATGCGGTGGTGGATCGGTTGCATCGGATTTGGGGACAAGTGGTGGATAATTTGGAATTGTCCCAGGAGAGGACTCAGCAGTTTGCTAACCGTCGTCGTCGTGTTGGT
Organism: Ranitomeya variabilis; assembly: GCF_051348905.1. NCBI lineage: Eukaryota > Metazoa > Chordata > Amphibia > Anura > Dendrobatidae > Ranitomeya > Ranitomeya variabilis. Next base: position 487,205,437 of record NC_135235.1, read on the forward strand.
CCCCACCTTCACGTTGGGGACTTGGTGTGGTTGTCTTCCCGTTTTGTCCCTATGAGGGTTTCTTCTCCCAAATTTAAGCCTCGGTTCATCGGTCCTTATAGGATTTTGGAGATTCTTAACCCTGTTTCCTTTCGTTTGGACCTCCCGGCATCTTTCGCTATCCATAATGTGTTCCATCGGTCGTTGTTGCGGAGATATGAGGTACCGGTGGTTCCTTCTACTGAACCTCCTGCTCCTGTGCTGGTGGAGGGTGAACTGGAGTACGTCGTGGAGAAGATCTTGGACTCCCGTATTTCCAGACGGAGACTTCAATATCTGGTTAAATGGAAAGGCTATGGTCAGGAAGATAATTCTTGGGTAACTGCCTCTGATGTTCATGCCTCGGATTTGGTTCGTGCCTTTCATAGGGCTCATCCAGATCGCCCTGGCGGTTCTTGTGAGGGTTCGGTGCCCCCTCCTTAAGGGGAGGGTACTGTTGTGTATCCGCTTTTTGGGCTCCCCTGGTGGTTGCTGGTAGTACTGGTGACTTGTTTGCACTTTGCTTCTTCTGTTCACCTGCTTCCATCAGTGTTTGGGAGTTTCCTATTTAGCCTTGCTCTCCAGTCATTTCCTTGCCGGTCATCATTGTAACCAGAGCCTTCGGTTGCATGTTCCTGCTACTAGTCTGCTGATCAGCTAAGTGGACTTTGTCCTTTTGTTTTGTACCTTTTGTCCAGTTTGCAGTTTTTGTGATTCTCTGTAGCTGGAAGCTCTTGCGGGCTGAAATTGCCACTCCTGTGTCATGAGCTGACACAGGAGTCTTAAAGTAATTTCAGGATGGTTTTTTGAAAGGGTTTTCAGTTGACCGTGAAGTCCTCTTTTGTATCCTTCTGCTATCTAGAAAGTGGACCTCTCTTTGCTAAATCTACTTTCATACTGTGTATGTCTTTTCCTCTTAATTCACCGTTATGTGGGGGGCTGCTATCATCTTTTGGGGTATTTCCCTAGAGGTAAGCCAGGTCTGTTTCTTCCTCTACCAGGCGTAGTTAGTCCTCCGGCTGGCGCGTGGCATATAGGAAGCCGTAGGTATGCTCCCTGGCTACTGTTAGTTGTGTGGTAGATTTAGCTCACGGTCAACTCGAGTTTCCATCACCCGAGAGCTCGTTCGTTACTTATGTGTTTTTTACGTTCCCTTGCCATTGGGAACCATGACAGTATGACCGGCCAACAAAGTGTTAATTGTTTGGGCTGAAGCAGGAGAAAAAGAAGTGTTGAAGGGAAATTTTTTTTTTTTTCTTTCCCTCAGAGTTTTGCTGCCTAGCCCTTAATTGCTGTCTAGCTGCTTCTTACCTCCTCTTAACCCTTGAATGGCTCTGACCTTAGCTGTTTAACATGGATGTCCAGAGTTTGGCTGCAGGTTTAAATAATCTTGCTACGAAGGTTCAAAATTTACAATATTTTGTTATACATGCTCCTATTTCTGAACCTAAAATCCCTACACCAGAGGTGTTTTCCGGAGATAGATCTCGGTTTTTGAATTTCAAATATAATTGTAAATTATTCCTTTCTCTCAGACCTCACTCCTCAGGAGATCCTGTCCAGCAGGTTAAGATTGTAATCTCTTTGCTGCGAGGTGACCCTCAAAATTGGGCATTTTCATTGGCACCAGGGGATCCTGCGTTGCTCAATGTGGATGCGTTTTTCCTGGCTTTAGGGTTGCTTTATGAGGAACCTAATTTGGAGATTCAAGCTGAAAAAGCTTTGATAGCCCTATCTCAAGGGCAAGATGAAGCGGAGATATACTGCCAAAAATTTCGTAGGTGGTCTGTGCTTACTCAGTGGAATGAGTGCGCCTTAGCGGCAAATTTCAGAGAGGGCCTTTCTGATGCCGTTAAAGATGTTATGGTCGGGTTCCCTGCGCCTACAGGTCTGAATGAGTCCATTTCAATTGGCACTTTACAGTCCAAATTTATTTTGTCTGTAACCTTGATTTGTTCATTATCAGTTATTACCGTGGATGCCTATGTGGACTCGGGCGCCGCTCTGAGTCTTATGGACTGGTCCTTTGCCAGGCGCTGTGGGTTTGATTTAGAGCCTCTGGAAGTCCCTATACCTCTGAAGGGTATTGATTCTACACCTTTGGCTTGTAATAAACCACAGTTCTGGACGCAAGTGACTATGCGTATGACTCCAGACCATCAGGAGGTGATTCGCTTCCTTGTGTTGTACAATTTACATGATGTTTTGGTGCTTGGATTACCATGGTTACAGTCTCATAACCCAGTCCTTGACTGGAAGGCTATGTCTGTGTTAAGCTGGGGATGTCGGGGGGCTCATGGGGACACTCCTATGGTGTCCATTTCGTCATCTATTCCATCTGAGATTCCGGCATTTTTGTCTGATTATCGTGATATTTTTGAAGAGCCTAAAGGTACCTTCACACGAAGCGACGCTGCAGCGATAGCGACAACGATGCCGATCGCTGCAGCGTCGCTGTTTGATCGCTGGAGAGCTGTCACACAGACCGCTCTCCAGCGACCAACGATGCCGAGGTCCCCGGGTAACCAGGGTAAACATCGGGTTGCTAAGAGCAGGGCCGCGCTTAGTAACCCGATGTTTACCCTGGTTACCAGCGTAAAAGTAAAAAAAACAAACAGTACATGCTCACCTGCACGTCCCCCAGCGTCTGCTTCCTGACACTGACTGAGCTCCGGCCCTAACAGCACAGCGGTGAGTCGGTGACGTCACCGCTGTGCTTTCACTTTCACTTTAGGGCCGGCGCTCAGTAAGTGTCAGGAAGCAGACGGCGGGGGACGCGAAGGTGAGCATGTACTGTTTGTTTTTTTTACTTTTACGCTGGTAACCAGGGTAAACATCGGGTTACTAAGCGCGGCCCTGCGCTTGGTAACCCGATGTTTACCCTGGTTAGCAATGTAAAACATCGCTGGTATCGTTGCTTTTGCTTTCAAACACAACGATACACAGCGATCGGACGACCAAATAAAGTTCTGGACTTTATTCAGCGACCAGCGACATCACAGCAGGATCCTGATCGCTGCTGCGTGTCAAACGAAACGATATCGCTAGCCAGGATGCTGCAACGTCACGGATCGCTAGCGATGTCGTTTCGTGTGAAGGTACCTTTAGATTGGTTCACTCCCTCCTCACAGGGATTGTGATTGCGCCATAGATCTGATTCCTGGCAGTAAATTTCCAAAGGGTCGTTTGTTTAACCTATCTGTACCTGAACATGCTGCTATGCGCGAGTATATTAAGGAGTCCCTGGAAAAGGGACATATTCGTCCTTCTTCATCACCTTTAGGAGCCGGTTTTTTCTTTGTCTCTAAAAAGGATGGCTCTCTGAGGCCTTGTATTGATTATCGTCTCCTGAATAAAATTACAGTCAAATATCAGTATCCGTTGCCTTTGCTGACTGATTTGTTTGCTCGCATAAGGGGGGCTAAGTGGTTCTCTAAGATTGATCTTCGTGGGGCGTATAATTTGGTGCGAATTAAGCAGGGGGATGAGTGGAAGACCGCATTTAATACGCCTGAGGGCCATTTTGAGTATTTGGTAATGCCTTTCGGCCTTTCTAATGCACCTTCTGTCTTTCAGTCCTTAATGCATGATATTTTCCGGGAATATTTGGATAAATTTATGATTGTGTACTTGGATGATATTTTGATTTTTTCTGATGACTGGGAGTCTCATGTTCAGCAGGTCAGGAGGGTTTTTCAGGTTTTGCGGGAGAATTCTTTGTGTGTAAAGGGTTCAAAGTGTGTTTTTGGGGTTCAAAAAATTTCATTTTTGGGGTATATTTTTTCCCCTTCTTCTATTGAGATGGACCCTGTCAAGGTTCGGGCTATTTACGACTGGACGCAGCCTACTTCTCTGAAGAGTCTCCAGAAATTCTTGGGCTTTGCTAATTTTTATCGTCGATTTATAGCTGGTTTTTCTGGCGTTGCTAAACCTCTGACGGATTTGACTAAAAAGGGTGCTGATGTTGCCAATTGGTCCCCTGCTGCCGTGGAGGCCTTTCGGGAGCTTAAGCGCCGCTTTTTGTCTGCCCCTGTGTTGCGCCAGCCTGATGTTTCTCTTCCCTTTCAGGTTGAGGTCGATGCTTCCGAGATCGGAGCGGGGGCGGTTTTGTCGCAGAAAAGTTCCGACTGCTCAGTGATGAGACCTTGTGCGTTCTTTTCGCGAAAATTTTCAGCCGCCGAGCGAAACTATGATGTTGGTAATCGGGAACTTTTGCCCATGAAGTGGGAATTTGAGGAGTGGCGTCATTGGCTTGAGGGTGCCAGACATCAGGTGGTAGTTTTGACTGATCACAAGAATTTAATTTATTTGGAGTCTGCCAGGCGCCTGAATCCTAGACAGGCACGTTGGTCGTTGTTCTTTTCCCGGTTTAATTTTGTGGTCTCGTACTTACCGGGTTCTAGGAATGTGAAAGCAGATGCTCTTTCTAGGAGTTTTGAGCCTGACTCTCCTGGGAATTCTGAACCTGCTGGTGTCCTTAAGGATGGAGTGGTTTTGTCTGCTGTCTCTCCAGATTTGCGACGTGCTTTGCAAGAATTTCAGGTGGATAGACCTGATCGTTGTCCGTCTGGTAGACTGTTTGTTCCTGACGAGTGGACCACTAGAGTCATCTCGGAAGTTCATTCTTCTACTCTGGCAGGTCATCCGGGAATTTTTGGCACCAGAGATTTGGTGGCTAGATCCTTCTGGTGGCCTTCCCTGTCTCGAGATGTGCGTGTTTTTGTGCAGTCTTGCGATGTGTGTGCTCGGGCCAAGCCTTGTTGTTCTAGGGCTAGTGGGTTGTTGTTGCCCTTGCCTATTCCGAAGAGGCCTTGGACGCACATCTCTATGGACTTTATCTCGGATCTCCCTGTTTCTCAGAAGATGTCTGTCATCTGGGTGGTGTGTGACCGTTTTTCTAAAATGGTTCATTTGGTGCCATTGCCTAAGTTGCCTTCCTCATCTGAGTTGGTCCCTCTGTTTTTTCAAAATGTGGTTCGCTTGCATGGTATTCCGGAAAACATCGTTTCTGACAGGGGTACCCAGTTCGTGTCTAGATTTTGGCGGGCAGTCTGTGCCAGGTTGGGCATTGATTTGTCCTTTTCGTCTGCATTCCATCCTCAGACCAATGGCCAGACGGAGCGAACTAATCAAACTTTGGAGACTTATTTGAGGTGTTTTGTGTCTGCGGATCAGGATGATTGGGTTGCCTTTCTGCCGTTGGCGGAGTTTGCTCTTAATAATCGGGCTAGTTCTGCCACTTTGGTTTCTCCTTTCTTTTGCAATTCAGGGTTTCATCCGCGTTTTTCATCTGGTCAGGTTGAATCTTCGGATTGTCCTGGAGTGGATGCGGTGGTGGATCGGTTGCATCGGATTTGGGGACAAGTGGTGGATAATTTGGAATTGTCCCAGGAGAGGACTCAGCAGTTTGCTAACCGTCGTCGTCGTGTTGGTCCCCACCTTCACGTTGGGGACTTGGTGTGGTTGTCTTCCCGTTTTGTCCCTATGAGGGTTTCTTCTCCCAAATTTAAGCCTCGGTTCATCGGTCCTTATAGGATTTTGGAGATTCTTAACCCTGTTTCCTTTCGTTTGGACCTCCCGGCATCTTTCGCTATCCATAATGTGTTCCATCGGTCGTTGTTGCGGAGATATGAGGTACCGGTGGTTCCTTCTACTGAACCTCCTGCTCCTGTGCTGGTGGAGGGTGAATTGGAGTACGTCGTGGAGAAGATCTTGGACTCCCGTATTTCCAGACGGAGACTTCAATATCTGGTTAAATGGAAAGGCTATGGTCAGGAAGATAATTCTTGGGTAACTGCCTCTGATGTTCATGCCTCGGATTTGGTTCGTGCCTTTCATAGGGCTCATCCAGATCGCCCTGGCGGTTCTTGTGAGGGTTCGGTGCCCCCTCCTTAAGGGGGGGGTACTGTTGTGTATCCGCTTTTTGGGCTCCCCTGGTGGTTGCTGGTGGTACTGGTGACTTGTTTGCACTTTGCTTCTTCTGTTCACCTGCTTCCATCAGTGTTTGGGAGTTTCCTATTTAGCCTTGCTCTCCAGTCATTTCCTTGCCGGTCATCATTGTAACCAGAGCCTTCGGTTGCATGTTCCTGCTACTAGTCTGCTGATCAGCTAAGTGGACTTTGTCCTTTTGTTTTGTACCTTTTGTCCAGTTTGCAGTTTTTGTGATTCTCTGTAGCTGGAAGCTCTTGCGGGCTGAAATTGCCACTCCTGTGTCATGAGTTGACACAGGAGTCTTAAAGTAATTTCAGGATGGTTTTTTGAAAGGGTTTTCAGTTGACCGTGAAGTCCTCTTTTGTATCCTTCTGCTATCTAGAAAGTGGACCTCTCTTTGCTAAATCTACTTTCATACTGTGTATGTCTTTTCTTCTTAATTCACCGTTATTACATGTGGAGGGCTGCTATCATCTTTTGGGGTATTTCCCTAGAGGTAAGCCAGGTCTGTTTCTTCCTCTACCAGGCGTAGTTAGTCCTCCGGCTGGCGCGTGGCATATAGGAAGCCGTAGGTATGCTCCCTGGCTACTGTTAGTTGTGTGGTAGATTTAGCTCACGGTCAACTCGAGTTTCCATCACCCGAGAGCTCGTTCGTTACTTATGTGTTTTTTACGTTCCCTTGCCATTGGGAACCATGACACGCAGTGCTGTATGAGTGTCTGAGCCTGTGCTGGTGAAAGTGTATGGACGGTTTGATGACAAACTCCAGTCCCTGCAGCAGAGGCATCGTCAGTGAGCCGGCCAGTGTCAGCACAGCAGCCGCTCACTGAGGAGGTTCCTATGTCCTGACCCCTGTCTGTATCAGCTATAGATCGTGATAAGAGCAGAGCGCAGTCACCCCTCCCCTCCAGATAAGGATAAGGCTGCTGAGCCCAATCTGCCCCCTGACAGGACACAGCAGCCTCCTCTCTGAAGATTCCCACAGGTGGCATTTACTCTCCAAACTGCCCTGAAAAACTTCAGTCTTCAGAATTGAGCAGCTGAGTCCTGTTGAAGGCAGATGGGGCACAGCAGCCTTATGTGTCAGGGGGAGGGGGTCACCAGGACGTTACTCATCAGGATTTATAGCTGACCAATAGGCTCACCTTCCAGAGTTGTCACATAATCACAAACTATATATATATTATACATATCACAAGCACAGTATATTGCAGGGGGAATAAAGGCTCTTAGTGTATGTTTCTACGGTCAGTATTATGCAGCGCTTTGGATGCAGCATATGTCCGCTCCGTCCAAAGTGCTGCCGGCTTTTGAACGCAGGTGATTGGGCTTGTGATCACTGAACCGTGCGGAATCTCCTCGCCCAATACAGTGTACGGGTGATATTTATCTTGGGGAAAATGAGCGTCTCCACAAGATAAATAGCTGCAGTCTGGAAAGACATGCCGTATGTTCGTATACGCAGGGAAGCCGGAGTCGTCATTGCATGCACAGTGGAGATGGGATTTCATAAAAAGGGCGTTAAACTAGAAGAAGAGGGGACGGGAAGAAAAACATTAGACTCGAACAAAGAAGACCAAGGAAAACATACTCAGAAGGGAGGTAAGAACATTTCTAAAACAATCCACAGCGAGGAGATTGGAACAAAACAAAATCCTCTAAACTGCATGCTCGCAAATGCCAGAAGCCTGACAAACAAGATGGAAGAACTAGAAGCAGAAATATCTACAGGTAACTTTGACATAGTGGGAATAACCGAGACATGGTTAGATGAAAGCTATGACTGGGCAGTTAACTTACAGGGTTACAGTCTGTTTAGAAAGGATCGTAAAAATCGGAGAGGAGGAGGGGTTTGTCTCTATGTAAAGTCTTGTCTAAAGTCCACTTTAAGGGAGGATATTAGCGAAGGGAATGAGGATGTCTAGTCCATATGGGTCGAAATTCATGGAGGGAAAAATGGTAACAAAATTCTCATTGGGGTCTGTTACAAACCCCCAAATATAACAGAAATCATGGAAAGTCTACTTCTAAAGCAGATAGATGAAGCTGCAACCCATAATGAGGTCCTGGTTATGGGGGACTTTAACTACCCGGATATTAACTGGGAAACAGAAACCTGTGAAACCCATAAAGGCAACAGGTTTCTGCTAATAACCAAGAAAAATTATCTTTCACAATTGGTGCAGAATCCAACCAGAGGAGCAGCACTTTTAGACCTAATACTATCTAATAGACCTGACAGAATAACAAATCTGCAGGTGGTCGGGCATCTAGGAAATAGCGACCACAATATTGTACAGTTTCACCTGTCTTTCACTAGGGGGACTTGTCAGGGAGTCACAAAAACACTGAACTTTAGGAAGGCAAAGTTTGACCAGCTTAGAGATGCCCTTAATCTGGTAGACTGGGACAATATCCTCAGAAATAAGAATACAGATAATAAATGGAAAATGTTTAAGACCATCCTAAATAGGCACTGTAAGCGGTTTATACCTTGTGGGAATAAAAGGACTAGAAATAGGAAAAACCCAATGTGGCTAAACAAAGAAGTAAGACAGGCAATTAACAGTAAAAAGAAAGCATTTGCACTACTAAAGCAGGATGGCACCATTGAAGCTCTAAAAAACTATAGGGAGAAAAATACTTTATCTAAAAAATTAATTAAAGCTGCCAAAAAGCAAACAGAGAAGCACATTGCTAAGGAGAGTAAAACTAATCCCAAACTGTTCTTCAACTATATCAATAGTAAAAGAATAAAAACTGAAAATGTAGGCCCCTTAAAAAATAGTGAGGAAAGAATGGTTGTAGATGACGAGGAAAAGGCTAACATATTAAACACCTTCTTCTCCACGGTATTCACGGTGGAAAATGAAATGCTAGGTGAAATCCCAAGAAACAATGAAAACCCTATATTAAGGGTCACCAATCTAACCCAAGAAGAGATGCGAAACCGGCTAAATAAGATTAAAATAGATAAATCTCCGGGTCCAGATGGCATACACCCACGAGTACTAAGAGAACTAAGTAATGTAATAAATAAACCATTATTTCTTATTTTTAGGGACTCTATAGCGACGGGGTCTGTTCCGCAGGACTGGCGCATAGCAAATGTGGTGCCAATATTCAAAAAGGGCTCTAAAAGTGAACCTGGAAATTATAGGCCAGTAAGTCTAACCTCTACTGTTGGTAAAATATTTGAAGGGTTTCTGAAGGATGTTATTCTGGATTATCTCAATGAGAATAACTGTTTAACTCCATATCAGCATGGGTTTATGAGAAATCGCTCATGTCAAACCAATCTAATCAGTTTTTATGAAGAGGTAAGCTATAGGCTAGACCACGGTGACTCATTGGACGTGGTATATCTCGATTTTTCCAAAGCGTTTGATACCGTGCCACACAAGAGGTTGGTACACAAAATGAGAATGCTTGGTCTGGGGGAAAATGTGTGTAAATGGGTTAGTAACTGGCTTAGTGATAGAAAGCAGAGGGTGGTTATAAATGGTATAGTCTCTAACTGGGTCACTGTGACCAGTGGGGTACCGCAGGGGTCGGTATTGGGACCTGTTCTCTTCAACATATTTATTAATGATCTGGTAGAAGGTTTACACAGTAAAATATTGATATTTGCAGATGATACAAAACTATGTAAAGCAGTTAATACAAGAGAAGATAGTATTCTGCTACAGATGGATCTGGATAAGTTGGAAACTTGGGCTGAAAGGTGGCAGATGAGGTTTAACAATGATAAATGTAAGGTTATACACATGGGAAGAAGGAATCAATATCATATCACCACTACACACTGAACGGGAAACCACTGGGTAAATCTGACAGGGAGAAGGACTTGGGGATCCTAGTTAATGATAAACTTTCCTGGAGCAGCCAGTGCCAGGCAGCAGCTGCCAAGGCAAACAGGATCATGGGGTGCATTAAAAGAGGTCTGGATACACATGATGAGAGCATTATACTGCCTCTGTACAAATCCCTAGTTAGACCGCACATGGAGTACTGTGTCCAGTTTTGGGCACCGGTGCTCAGGAAGGATATAATGGAACTAGAGAGAGTACAAAGGAGGGCAACAAAGTTAATAAAGGGGATGGGAGAACTACAATACCCAGATAGATTAGCGAAATTAGGATTATTTAGTCTAGAAAAAAGACGACTGAGGGGCGATCTAATAACCATGTATAAGGGTATGTGCACACGTTGCGGATTTCTTGCAGAAAATTCCTGAAGAAAACCGGAAATTTTCTGCAAGAAATCCGCATTTTTTTTTTGCGTTTTTTTTCCGTTTTTTTCGCGTTTTTTTAGCATTCTGCAAGCGTAATTAGCTTGCAGAATGCTAAAGTTTTCCAAGCGATCTGTAGCATCGCTTGGAAAACTGACTGACAGGTTGGTCACACTTGTCAAACATAGCGTTTGACAAGTGTGACCAACTTTTTACTATAGATGCAGCTTATGCAGCATCTATAGTAAAAGATAGAATGTTTAAAAATAATAAAAAAAATAAAAAAAATGCTTATACTCACCCAGACATCTCCTCAGCGGCCGTCCGGCTCCTCTTCTAGCTGGTCTGTGCGCACAGGACCTCCCGTGACGTCACGGTCACGTGAGCGGTCACATGACCGCTCACGACCAATCACAGGACAGTGACGTCATTCGGCGAGGTCCTTCAGCGCACACCAGCTACAGGAACCGAACGGCAGCGTGCGAGGAGGCGGGAATACATCGAGGGTGAGTATAGGACTGTTTATTATTTTATTTCTTATTTTTTGACCACTTATATGGTGCCCAGTGCGTGGAGGAGAGTCTCCTCTCCTCCACCCTGGGTACCAACCGCATATAATCTGCTTACTTCCCGCATGGTGGGCACAGCCCCGTGCGGGAAGTAAGCAGATCAATGGACCCCTAGGTGTGCGGAATCCCTGCAATTCCGCATTTTTAATGAACATGTTGCTTTTTTTTCCGCTATGCGATTTTTTCGCGGAAAAAATCGCAACATTTGCACAAAAAATGCGGAATACCCTGTAAATAATAGGAGGCTTATGTAAGCGTTTTTTTTCGCGTTTTTATCACGTTTTTATAGCGAAAAAACGCGAAAAAAACGCTAACAATCCTGAACGTGTGCACATGGCCTTAGTATGTAAGGGGACAATACAAATATCTCGCTGAGGATCTGTTTATACCAAGGAAGGTGACGGGCACAAGGGGGCATTCTTTGCGTCTGGAGGAGAGAAGGTTTTTCCACCAACATAGAAGAGGATTCTTTACTGTTAGGGCAGTGAGAATCTGGAATTGCTTGCCTGAGGAGGTGGTGATGGCGAACTCAGTCGAGGGGTTCAAGAGAGGCCTGGATGTCTTCCTGGAGCAGAACAATATTGTATCATACAATTATTAGGTTCTGTAGAAGGATGTAGATCTGGGGATTTATTATGATGGAATATAGGAATATAGGCTGAACTGGATGGACAAATGTCTTTTTTCGGACTTACTAACTATGTTACTATGTTACTATGTTACATCCACTATGGCCTCTTTCACACTTCTGTTTTTACAATCTGCACAGGATCCATCAAAATGTTGAAAAGACGGATCCTGTGCTGATTGTAAAAAACATATGCACTGGAGCCGTTTTTTTGACGGTTCCAGTGCATCCTAGAAGGCTATGTGCACATATTGCGTATGTGTCTTCGCCGGTGTTTTTCGCTGCGAAAACGCATACACAACTCATGATAAAAATAATAAAAGAAAAAAATCATGATATTCTTACCTTCTAGCGTCCCGCGGCCCCCCCCCGTAGCCTTCCCGATGCTCCGTTCCCAGTGATGCATAGCGAGACAATGACCTGTGATGACGTAGCGGTCTCGTGAGACTGCTACATCATCGGGTCATTTCACTATGCATCACTGGGAACCGGAGCTGCCAGCAGCATCGCGAGCATCGGGGGGAGGGGGGGCGCGCGGGACGCCGAAAGGTAAGAATATCACGATGTTTTATTTTTTTTATTATTTTTAACATTATATCTGTTTACTATTGATGCTGCACAGGCAGCATCAATAGTGAAAACAGAGAGAGCGAGAGAGAATTTCCCTGACGGGAAATTCTTCCGCGCATGCTCAGTTTCAAGAGATGGCATCCGTCGCTGGATACCTGCTTTTCACAGTCAGCACCCATAGGCTTCCATTATAGCCAACGACGGGCAGCCCAGGGTCCGTCTCTGAGTGATTTTCCGACGTGCAGAAAAAACGTTCCTCTGTGCGTTGTCTCCGCCCGACGGACGGATCCAGTGCACGACGGACAAAAAGTGTGACCATCCGTTACAATCCGTCGCTAATACAAGTCTATGAGAAAAAAATGCATCCTGCGGGCAAAATCGCAGGATACGTTTTTTTCACAAAACGACGCATTGTGACGAGAGATGAAAGACAGAAGTGTGAAAGAGGCCTATGCTGTAACATCTGGCTGCTGCGGCTGTGCATTTACTGACCGTGGAAACATACCCTTAGTCCACGCTCACACTGAAATATAACATCTGCAGATACATGCACACGTAGGGAAATGTTTAGGAAGTCCTTTCACAAGCTGCTCACAATAGTTGGACGGAATTTGGCCCACTCCTCCTGACAGCACTGATGTACTTCTTCCAGGTACGTAGGTCGCCTTGTTCACACCTGCCTTTTCAGCTTTGCCGATAAATTTTGGCCACTCTAAAACATTAACATTGTTATCCTTTAGCCATGTTGTTAGCCACTATATACAGGGGGCAGTGGGAACCTTTATACTATTTACAGGGACAGTGGGAACCTTCATACTATATACAGGGGACAGTGGGGACCTTCATACTATATATAGGGGACAGGAGAACCTCCATACTATATACAGGGGGCAGTGGGGACCTTCATACTATATATAGGGGCAGGGGGACCTTCATACTATATATAGGGGCAGTGGGGACCTTCATACTATATACAGGGACAATGGAGACCTTCATACTATATACACGGGGGCCTTCATACTATACACAGGGGGCAGTGGGGACCTTCATACTATATACAGGGGGCAGAGGGACCTTCATACTATATATAGGGGAAGTGGGGACCTTCATACTATATACAGGGGGCATTGGGGCCTTCATACTATATAAAGGGGCAGTGCGGACCTTCATACTGTATACAGGGAGACCTTCATACCATATACAGGGGGCAGTGGGGACCTTTCTACTATATACAGGGGGCAGTGGGGACCTTCATACTATATACAGGGACAGTGGGGACCTTCATAATATATATAGGGGACAGGAGTAGCTCCATACTATATACAGGGGGCAGTGGAGACCTTCATACTATATATAGGGGGTGGGGGGACCTTCATACTATATACATGGGTAGTGGGGACCTTCATACTATATATAGGGGGCAGTGGGGACCTTCATACTATATACAGGGGGCAGGGGGACCTTCATACTATACATAGGGGCAGTAGGGACCTTCATTCTATATACAGGGGCGGAGGGGCCCTTCCTACTATATACGGGGCAGTGGGGACCTTCCTACTATATACAGGGGCAGTGGAGACCTTCAGACTATATACACGGGGGCCTTCATACTATATACAGGGGGCAGTGGGGACCTTCATACAATATACAGGGGCAGTGGGAACCTTCATACTATATATAGGGGCAAGGGGACCTTCATACTATATAAAGGGGGCAGGGGGATCTTCATACTACATACAGGGGGTAGTGGGGACCTTCATACTATATATAGGGGCAGTGGGGACCTTCATACTATATACAGGGGTCAGTAGGAACCTTCACACTATACACAGAGGGCAGGGGACCTTCATACTATATATAGGGGCAGTGGGGACCTTCATACTATATACAGGGACAGAGGGGACCTTCATACTATATACAAGTGCAGTGGAGACCTTCATACTATATACATGGGGACCTTCATACTATATAGAGGGGCAGTGTGGACCTTCATACTGTATACAGGGAGACCTTCATACTATATACAGGGGGCAGTGGGGACCTTCATACTATATACAGGGGGCAGTGCGGAACCTTCATACTATATACAGGGGGCAGGGGGACCTTCATACTATATACAGGAGCAGTGGGGACCTTCATACTATATACAGGGGCAGTGAGGACCTTCATACTATATACAGGGGGCAGTGGGGACCTTCATACCATATACAGGGGGCAGTGGGAGCCTTCATACTATATACAGGGGCAGAGAGACCTTCATACTAAATAGAGGGGGCAGTGGGGACCTTTATACTCTATATAGGGGCAGTGAGGACATTCATGCTATTTACAGGGGGCAATGGGGACCTTCATACTGTATACAGGGGGACCTTCATACTATATAGAGGGGGCAGTGGGGACCTTCATAGCATATACAGGGGGCAGTGAGGACCTTCGTACTATATGCAGGGGGCAGTGGGGAACCTTCATACTATATACAGGGGGCAGGGGGAACTTCATACTATATATAGGGTGCAGGGGGACCTTCATTATATATAGAGGGCAGTGGGGACCTTCATACTATACACAGGGGAGCAGTGGGAACCTTCATACTATATACAGGGTGCAGTGGGGACCTTCACACTATATAAAGGGGGCATGGGGACCTTCATACTATATATAGGGGCAGGGGGACCTTCATACCATGTACAGAGGGCAGTGGGGACCTTCATACTATATAAAGGGGGCATGGGGACCTTCATACTATATATAGGGGGGCAGTGGGGACCTTCATTATATATAGGGGCAGCGGGGACCTTCATACTATACACGGGGGCAGTGGGGACCTTCATACTATATACAGGGGGCAGTGGGACCTTCATACTATATACAAGGGGCAGTGGGGACCTTCACACTATATACAGGGGGCAGTGGAGACCTTCATACTATATACAAGGGCAGTGGAGACCTTCGTACTATATACAGGGGGCAGTGGGGACCTACGTACTATATACAGGGGGCAGGGGAACCTTCATACTATATACAGGGGGCAGTGGGGACTTTCATACTATATACAGGGGGCATGGGGACATTCATACTATATACAGGGGTCAGGGGGACCTTCATACTATATACAGGGGGCAGTGGGGACCTTCATACTATATACAGGGGCAGTGGGGACCTTCAAACTATATACAGGAGCAGTGGGGCCCTTCATACTATATACAGGGGGCAGTGGGGACCTTCATACTATATAAAGGGGCAGTGCGGACCTTCATACTGTATACAGGGAGACCTTCATACCATATACAGGGGGCAGTGGGGACCTTTCTACTATATACAGGGGGCAGTGGGGACCTTCATACTATATACAGGGACAGTGGGGACCTTCATAATATATATAGGGGACAGGAGTAGCTCCATACTATATACAGGGGGCAGTGGAGACCTTCATACTATATATAGGGGGTGGGGGGACCTTCATACTATATACATGGGTAGTGGGGACCTTCATACTATATATAGGGGGCAGTGGGGACCTTCATACTATACACAGGGGGCAGGGGGACCTTCATACTATACATAGGGGCAGTAGGGACCTTCATTCTATATACAGGGGCGGAGGGGCCCTTCCTACTATATACGGGGCAGTGGGGACCTTCCTACTATATACAGGGGCAGTGGAGACCTTCAGACTATATACACGGGGGCCTTCATACTATATACAGGGGGCAGTGGGGACCTTCATACAATATACAGGGGCAGTGGGAACCTTCATACTATATACAGGGGGCAGAGGGACCTTCATACTATATATAGGGGCAGTGGGGACCTTCATACTATATACAAGGGGCAGTGGAGACCTTCAAACTATATATAGGGGCAAGGGGACCTTCATACTATATAAAGGGGGCAAGGGGATCTTCATACTATATACAGGGGGTAGTGGGGACCTTCATTATATATAGAGGGCAGTGGGGACCTTCATACTATACACAGGGGAGCAGTGGGAACCTTCATACTATATACAGGGTGCAGTGGGGACCTTCACACTATATAAAGGGGGCATGGGGACCTTCATACTATATATAGGGGCAGGGGGACCTTCATACCATGTACAGAGGGCAGTGGGGACCTTCATACTATATAAAGGGGGCATGGGGACCTTCATACTATATATAGGGGGGCAGTGGGGACCTTCATTATATATAGGGGCAGCGGGGACCTTCATACTATACACGGGGGCAGTGGGGACCTTCATACTATATACAGGGGGCAGTGGGACCTTCATACTATATACAGGGGGCAGTGGGGACCTTCATACTATATACAGGGGGCAGTGGGGACCTTCATACTATATACAAGGGCAGTGGAGACCTTCGTACTATATACAGGGGGCAGTGGGGACCTACGTACTATATACAGGGGCAGGGGGACCTTCATACTATATACAGGTGGCAGTGGGGCCCTTCATACTATATACAGGGGGCAGTGGGACCTTCATACTATATACAGGGGGATCTTCATACTATATACAGGGGCAGTGGGACCCTTCATACTATATAGGGGCAAGGGGACCTTCATACTATATACGGGGGCAGTGGGGACCTTCATACTATATACAGGGGGCAGTGAGGACCTTCATACTATATACAGGGGGCAGGGGAACCTTCATACTATATACAGGGGGCAGTGGGGACTTTCATACTATATACAGGGGGCATGGGGACATTTATACTATATACAGGGGTCAGGGGGACCTTCATACTATATACAGGGGGCAGTGGGGACCTTCATACTATATACAGGGGCAGTGGGGACCTTCAAACTATATACAGGGGCAGTGGGGACCTTCATACTATATACAGGGGGCAGTGGGGACCTTCATACTATATACAGGGGGCAGGAGGACCTTCATACTATATACAGGGGGACCTTCATACTATTTACAGGGGGCAGTTGGGACCTTCATACTATATACAGGGGGATCTTCATACTATATACATGGGGCAGTGGGAACCTTCATACTATATATAGGGGTAGGGGGACCTTCATACTTTATACAGGGGGCAGTGGGACCTTCATACTATATACGGGGGCAGTGGGGACCTAAATACTATATACAGGGGGCAGTGGGGACCTAAATACTATATACAGGGGGCAGTGGGGACCTTCATACTATAAACATGGGGCAGTGGGGACCTTCATGCTGTATATAGGGGCAGTGGGGACCATCATATTTTTTATAGATGCTATGTAGCCATTTTACTATATAGGGTGCTCTGGGATCCTCATTGTATAATAAAGGGCTTTGGGGACCATCATATTGTGTTTTGGGGTCTGTAGGACCATAACTCTGTATATTCAGAGCTCAGAGGACATGATTTGTTATAAATGGGGACATTATTAGCTTTAATAGGGGCAGTCAGGTTCCACTATTTTGTTTTCTTGGGGGGGGGGGAATTTTTATCTTTAAGTGGACACTCAAGGGTATTTGTTGCTAGAGGGGGGCGTTTGGGATATTATATTCTTCCAAGGAACATACAGGGCTTTTCTATTTAGCACAGTATGGGCATTAATACTTTCTATGGCACACTTTAATTTTTTTGGGGAGGGAGTAATCATAGTAATGACACAGTTTTTTTAATATTGGGCTCACTCTTCCTCTCTTCAAGTGCCCACAGAGTAGGGAGTTTTTGTAGGTTGGTAATAGATGGAGACATCACTAGAAATGTGAGAAGTCAAATGTGTTTTTGTTGTAATCTGTGCAGACTAGTTGTGGCTGGAGAAGTTGTCATGTTGGTCTGGGCCAGATGGAAAAGACGGGAAAAGTGAGCGATCCAAACCAGAAAGAACATCAGCTGTAAGTTGCTATATATAACTGTACTGTAATCGTGTGTATTCTGCAGCACTGGTGTCTACCAATATACTGTTCCTGTAAGGTGGGAGTGTTGCTCTTTTTGGTAGCTTTTTTTTTTAATTATTAACAGCTTAATGTGTTTCGGTCATTATGTAGTAGAAGGTGTATGGTGGTGTCATTAGTCTTTGTATATAGAGTGCTTTGTTATGTAGAGGTAATGGTCATATTATATTATGTATTCGTGGTGTGGTGGTGATGGCGGTGGACATTGTGTAGCCGTATTATTTGGCCTTTTATAGTAGTAATATTGATAATATTGGTCTTTGCATTGTGTGTTTTTGGTTAGCAACAGTGGGGTACTGTAATTATACATGTATAGATGCTACTTTAAATGGCTATAGGGTGATCGTATGTGCAGACATGCACTTTGGGGCTTAGGCCCCTGATCTTTAAGGACTCTAGCAATGCCCCTGCCGTACTGTGTGTTTACATGTCTGTGTTTCTGGAGTTGTTTGTATGTTTGTAAGTAAGCTCAGTTATGGTACCATATCTAAGCAGTAACCTTAGTTCTGGTACTGTATCGATGTAGTAATCTAGATTCTGGTACGATATGTATTGGTTCTGTTTCTGCATCTTGTAGTAGACATTGTAAGCTTGATTCTGCTCCCTTATCTCTGCAGTAAGCTTGGTTCTGCTCCCTTATCTCTGTGGTCAGCTCCGTTCTGCTCCCATATCTCTGTAGTAAGCTCGGGTCTGCTCCCATATTTCTGTAGTAAGCTCCGTTCTGTTCCCATATCTCTGTAGTAAGCTCCGTTCTGCTCCCATAGCTCTGTAGTAAGTGCTTGGTTCTGTTCCCGTATCTCTGTAGTAAACTCTGTTCTGTTCACTTATCTCTGTAGTAAGCTCCGTTCTGCTCCCATATCTCTGTAGAAAGCTCCGTTCTGCTCCCATATCTCTGTAGTAAGCTCCGCTCTGTTCCCATATCTCTGTAGAAAGCTCCATTCTGCTCCCATATCTCTGTAGTAAGCTCCGCTCTGCTCCCATATCTCTGTAGTAAGCTCGGTTCTGCTCCCATATTTCTGTAGTAAGCTCCGTTCTGCTCCCATATCTCTGTAGAAAGCTCCGTTCTGCTCCCATATCTCTGTAGTAAGCTCCGCTCTGTTCCCATATCTCTGTAGTAAGCTCCGTTCTGTTCCCATATCTCTGTAGTAAGCTCGATTCTGCTCCCATATCTCTGTAGTAAGCTCGGTTCTGCTCCCATATTTCTGTAGTAAGCTCTGTTCTGCTCCCATAGCTCTATAGTAAGCTCCATTCTGCTCCCATATCTCTGTTGTAAGCTCTGTTCTGTTCCCATATCTCTGTTGTAAGCTCCGTTCTGCTCCCACATCTCTGTAGTAAGCTCAGTTCTGCTCCCATATCTCTGTAGTAAGCTCAGTTCTGCTCCCATATCTCTGTAGTAAGCTCCAGTCAGTTTTCTTGTGTACATAGCAATCTTGGTTCCGGTCTCGTGTCTATTTAGTCAGCTTGCTTCTGTTACTGTATCTATGTAGGCAGCAAGCTTGGTTCTGCTTCTATATGTATGCAGCTAGCTCCGTTCTCATATCTATGTACCAGCCTGTTTTTAAAGCCTGTTAACTCTGCTGCTTTAATGCAGTGGCCAGAGATAAGCAGGGCAAAAGCACCGCAATTGGCGGGCCACTGCCATGTGATTGCCTCCCAGGCTGAAAAGTGCCAGCCAGCCCCTGACTCCAGCACTGCAAGGCTGCAGTGCTAACCACTGAGTCACTGTGCTGCTCAAATGCAATAACATTTTGTGTTCTGTATAAATACTTATAAACCACTAGGGCAAATATGAATAAACCTGATGATCATTATATTGGAATCAAAAGAAACTGGCAACAAACAGTCTGATGGTATGAGTGAGGAATGGAATTGTGCCCAGCGCAGTATCTACAGTCATAGCCAAATATTGTGTGACTGACAAATTTTGGTTTTCACAAAATTTGCTGCATAATTTTTTGGCCTGGTGTCAAGAAGAGCAGCAACGAAACCATTTCTCTGCAATAAAAACATCAAGGCCAGACTGACATTCTCCATGAAATACTGAGTTTTAGCTTGCAGAGAACTGGGACAAAGTTATTTTCTCTGATGAAACCCCCTTCACACAGTTTGGGACATCTGGAAGAATCATTGTCTGGAAAAGAAAATGTGAGTACTACCTTGAGCCCTGTGTCATGCTAAAAGTAAAGCATTCTGAGACCATTCATGTGTGGGGTTACTTATCATCCTATGGCATGGGCTCTCTCACAATTTTGCCTAAGAACACTGCTATGAATAAAGAATGTATTAAATAATCCCCCAAGATCAACTTCTCCCAATGATTTAGAAACAATTTAGTGATGAATAATGTTTTTCCACCATGATGAAGACCATGTCACAAGGTAACAGTGATAACTAAGTGGCTTGGTGAACAAAACTTTGACATTTTGAGCCCATGTCCAGTTAACTCCCTATTTTTCTTTCCTGTTAAGAATCTGTTGTCAATCCTCAAAAAGCAAGTGGACAAATGAAAACATAGATATTGTCATACGCTCCAAGCACAAGTCAGGATATGGCCCAGAAGCGGACATCCATCATCCAGGGGGAATTGTAAAAGTCATGAAACGTAAGGAGCAAAATTGTAAACATTGGGTCTGTGCATAAACTTAACGTACTTGTCAATAAAAGTGTAAAAAGTGATGACATTCTTAGAATTGTACTTCAGTATTCATAGAAACATCTGACTAAAAGATCTAAAATCAGTGAGGCAGAAAACTTTGTGAAAACCATAATTTGTGTCAGTCTCAAAACTTTTGGCCATGCCAGTGTTATTGATGCCAGTGTACATATAAAATACTACAACTAAATAGTGTCCAAATAAAATTGCCAGATCATTGGCTAAAAAATATTTCTCAATTGGTAAGCTTAGAAAAAAAGTTGTGTTTAGGTTGAAGCGGTGAAAATGGAGTGCGTAGTCATCAATGCCAGTGGTGTCCCTTTTGGTACTGTCAGATGACACACCAGGATGAATATTCTTTATATCTAAATTTCGCATTTCACTTCTTTATCAAGTTTCCACTGATCTTGCAAGGTCCAAAGTGAACCCCTTTAACCCCTTTCTGCCATCGGACATACTATCCTGTCCATGTGACCTGGGACTTAATTCCCATGGACAGGATAGTACATCATACGTGATCAGCCGCGCTCACGGGGGGAGCACGTCCAATTGCGGTCAAGTGTCAGCTGATTATCACAGCTGACATCCATCACGGACCACTCCCGGCACTTAAACTCCCGGTACACTGCGGTCAAACAAGATCGAAGCATTCCGGTGGAATAGGGAAGCATCGCGCAGGGAGCCCCCTCCCTGACACCCTCAGAACAACGCGATGTGATCACGTTGTTCCGAGGGTCTCCTCCCTGCAGGCCCCCAGATCCAAGATGGCGACGGGGTCCTTCCGGGTCCTGCAGGGAGGTGGTTTGTCAGTGCCTGCTGAGAGCAGGTGCCGGCATGCCTCCTTCACTGCTTGTCAGATCGCTGATCTGACACAGTACTCTGCAGAGTCAGATCAGCGATCTGACACTATAAAGTGATGTCCCTCCCTGGGACAATGTAAAAAAGTAAAAAATAAATAAAATTAACATGTGTAAGAATATTTTTTTTTAAATTCCCAAAATAAAGAAAAAAAAATATATTTTTCCCAACAAATACATTTCTTTATGTAAATAAAAAAATTGAAGTACATATATTTAGTATCGCCGTGTCCGTAATGACCCGATCTATAAAACTGTCCCACTAGTTAAACCCTTCAGTGAACACCATTAAAAAAAAAAAAAAAAAAACGAGGCAAAAAAAATGCATTAATATCATACCGCCGAACAAAAAGTGGAATAACACGCGATCAAAAAGATGGATATAAATAAACATGGTACCGCTGAAAATATCATCTTGTCTCGCAAAAAAGAGCCACCATACAGTGTCATCAGCAAAAAAATAAAAAAGTTATAGCCCTCAGAATAAAGCGATGCAAAAATAATTATTTTTCATACAAAATAGTTTTTATTGTAAAAATGTGCCAAAACATAAAAAAGATATAAATGAAGTATCACTGTAATCATACTAACCCGAAGAATAAAACTTCTTTATCAATTTTACCACACGCGGAACGGTATAAACACCTCCCCAAAAAAGAATTTCATGAATTGCTGGTTTTTGTTCATTCTGCCTCCCAAAAATCATAATAAAAAGTGATCAAAAAATGTCATGTGCCCGAAAGTAGTACCAATAAAAACGTCAACTCGTTCCACAAAAAAACAAGACCTCACATGACTCTGTGGGCCAAAATATGGAAAAATTATAGCTCTCAAAATGTGGTGATGCAAATACTTTGTTGCAATAAAAAGCGTCTTTTAGTGTGTGACAGCTGCCAAACAAAAAACGGCTCTAAAAACCCACTATAAATAGTAAATCAAACCCACCTTTATCACCCCCTTAGTTAGGGAAAAATAATAAAATAAAAAATATATATTTATTTCTATTTTCCCATTAGGGTTAGGGTTAAAGTTAGGTTTGAGGCTACAGTTAGGGTTGGGGCTACAGTTAGGGTTAGGGCTAAAGTTAGGGTTAGAGTTTAAGTTAGGGTTAGGGTTGGGGCTAAAGTTAGGGTTAGGGTTGGGGCTAAAGTTAGGGTTAGTGTTTGGATTACATTTACGGTTGGGACTAGGGTTGGGATTAGGGTTAGGGGTGTGGTTAGGGTTATGGTTGGGATTAGGGTTAGGGGTGTGTTGGGGTTAAGGGTGTGGTTAGGGTTGGGATTAAGGTTATGGGCGTATTCAGGTTAGGGTTGGAGTTAGAATTGGGGGGTTTCCACTGTTTAGGCACATTATGGGCTATCCAAACACGACGTCCGATCTCAATTCCAGCCAATTCTGAGTTGAACAAATTAAACTGTGCTCCTTACCTTCCGAGCTCTCCCGTACACCTAAGCAGGGTACATATAGGGTATCAGCGTACTCAGGACAAATTGGACAACAACTTTTGGTGTCCAATTTCTCCTGTTACCCTTGGGAAAATAAAAATTTAGGGGCTAAAAAATCATTTTTGTGGAAAAAAAAAGATTTTTTATTTTCACGGCTCTGCGTTATAAACTGTAGTAAAACACTTGGGGGTTCAAAGTTCTCACAACACATTTAGATAAGTTCCTTAGGGGGTCTACTTTCCGAAAAAAAGGTGTCACTTGTGGGGGGTTTCCACTGTTTAGGCACATTAAGGGCTCTCCAAATGCGACATGGCATCTTATCTCAATTCCAGTCAATTTTGCATTAAAAAGTCAAACGGCACTCCTTCCCTTCCGAGCTCTGCCATGTGCTCAAACAGTGGTTGCCCCCCACATATGGGGTACCAACGTTGTCAGCACACATTGCCCAACAACTTTAGTTGTCCAATTTCTCCTGTTACCCTTGGGAAAATAAAAAATTGGGAGTGAAAAGAACATTTTTGTTAAAAAATATGATTTTTTATTTTTACGGCTCTACATTATAAACTTATGCGAAGCACTTGGGGGTTCAAAGTGCTCACCACTAGTGTTGAGCGATACCGTCCGATACTTGAAAGTATCGGTATCGGAAAGTATCGGCCGATACCAGCAAAGTATCAGATCTAATCCGATACCCGATACCAATACAAGTCAATGGGACTCAAGTATCGGACGGTATCCCTGATGGTTCCCAGGGTCTGAAGGAGAGGAAACTCTCCTTCAGGCCCTGGGATCCATATCAATGTGTAAAAGAAAGATTTAATATAAAAAATTGGGATATACTCACCCTCCGACGCAGCCTGGACTTTACCGCCGTAACCGGGAGCCGTTGTACCTAAGAATGCGCGCTTGAAGGGCCTTAGATGAGGTCACGGTGCTCTGATTGGTCCGTAGTGGTCGCGTGACCGCTACGCGACCAATCACAAAGCAGTGACGTCACCTAAGGTCTTTCAAGCGCTTGAAAGACCTTAGGTGACGCCACTGCTTTGTGATTGGTCCGTAGCGGTCACGCGACCGCTACGGACCAATCAGAGCGCCGTGACCTCATCTAAGGCCCTTCAAGCGCGCATTTTTAGGTACAACGGCTCCCGGTTACGGCGGTAAAGTCCAGGCTGCGTCGGAGAGGTGAGTATATCCCTATTTTTTATTTTAATTCTTTCTTTTACACATTGATATTAATCCCGATACCGATTCCCGATGCCACAAAAGTATTGGATCTCGGTATCGGAATTCCGATACCCGTAAGTATCGGCCGATACCCGATACTTGCGGTATCGGAATGCTCAACACTACTCACCACACATCTAGATAAGTTCCTTAGGGAGTATAGTTTCCAAAATGGTGTCACTTGTGGGGGGTTTCCACTGTTTAGACACATTAGGGGCTCTCCAAACACGACATGGCATCTTATCTCAATTCCAGCCAATTTTGCATTGAAAAGTCAAACAGCGCGCCTTCCCTTCCGAGCTCTGCCATGCACCCAAACAGTGGTTCCCCCCACATATGGGGTATCTGCGTACTCAGGACAAATTGTACAACAACGTTTGGGGTCCAATTTCTACTGTTATCCTTGGTAAAATAACACAAATTGGATCTGAAGTAAATTTTTTGTGAAAAAAAGTTAAATGTTCATTTTTTTAAAACATTCCAAAAATTCCTGTGAAGCACCTGAAGGGTTAATAAACTTCTTGAATGTGGTTTTACACACCTTGAGGGGTGCAGTTTTTAGAATGGTGTCACTTTTGGGTATTCTCTATCATATAGACCCCTCAAAGTGACTTCAAATGTGATGTGGTCCCTAAAAAAAAATGGTGTTGCAAAAATAAGAATTTGCTGGTCAACTTTTAACCCTTATAACTTCCTAACAAAAATAAAATGTTGGCTCCAAAATTGTGCTGATGTAAAGTAGATATGTGGGAAATGTTACTTATATTTTATTTTATTTTATTTTAGTATTTTGTGTGACATCTCTGTGATTTAAGGGCATAAAAATTAAAAGTTGGAAAATTGCTAATTTTTCAAAATTTTTGCCAAATTTCCATTTTTTTCACAAATAAACGCAAGTAATGTCGAGGTAATTTTACCAATAACATGAATTACAATATGTCACGAGAAAACAATGTTAGAATCACCGGGATACATGAAAGCGTTCCAGAGTTATAACCTCATAAAGGGACCGTGGTCAGAATTGTAAATATTGGCCCGGCCATTAACATGCAAACCACCCTTGGTGGTTAAGGGGTTAACGATGTTGGCATTTCTAAAGTCTGGCATGATTAAATAAGTGTACTGCTAAAAAGCAAGCAATGGATGCTGTGGAATCTGCAGGAAAGCAGTGCCTGAATGTAACCAATACTATACAAATGGCATTTAACAAGCTTTTCTGTAAAACAAAACATCACTGTTGGGTAAACATACATCCCACAGAATCAGCCCTGATCCCAGCTCAGAAGAAAGCTGGGAGAACTGCATAAGAAACACAACAGAGGGGTTTTAAGCTCTGCTTTTCCACTAGTTAATTGTCTGAATAATTACCTTCTCTACTATTAAGATAAAGGGTCTTGCTAATAATGCATTGGCCTGAAAGAAAATTCCTCTTGTTGCACTGGACAATCTGTTTCCATGACAGCAGTTATTAGTTACTGCAAACGGATTTGCTGTTTAATTGGTGAAATATCTTATGTTTTTCTCTTTTTTCAAAAATGCTAACATTAAGCTTGTATTTCCATTTGAATTAGACTTTAAGTGGATAGATTTGATGCACTAACATTATTATGGAACTGCTGTTATTATGCTTCAAAGAGATATTGCACAATGGCCAAAGGGAATAAAGTAATTGTAAGATAGATCTTTCTACGTTTGTCTGTGTATTTAATATATATGATCTAATAGTATATATATATATATATATATATATATATATATATATATATATATATATATATATACATACAGTATAATCTATCTATAAACAGTGTCTGTATATCTTTCAATCTTCAGTCAGATGTTTGAACCAGCCTGGCTTACCAAATATTTAGGGTCAAAAACCAAAGAATATAAATACCAAAATCAGCAGGTTTTTGAAATAATATAGACGTTAAAACGTAACTTTTACTATGTTACTTAGTTAAAAAAGTGCTATAGACAAGCAGTGTCACAAAAGTGCTGGTGCTGACTTAAAAAATACACAAAACAAACCGACGAACCATATAAAAATTTCACTGTCTCTGTTCACCTCTAAGGGCCAAATAATGGTCCCTATAAAGACAGAGATAAACAGTCCACCTATATTCGAGTCTACCGTACCAACATAAAGGGAACTCCCCCTCCCAGCATACTCAGATGATTATTGGTAATATCGTACTCCACCGTAAATACGGGGGCCCTATACTCCAATAGGTATAACGGGGGATACCTCTCATGGGGCTCCTCTAGGGGAATATAG